>NC_088837.1:12067595-14467595 GCF_904066995.2 Poecilia reticulata | reverse complement strand
TCTTTGTGCTGATTGTGTTGCCGCGTGCCAGGTGCCGCCGTCCTCGAGAGAGACTCTGCGGTCGAGGGGATGACAGATTGACGTCATGGAGACTGACGCAGAGTGAGCGGACAGGAGAGAGAGAGGCAGAGCAGCAACAGCAGCAGCAGCATCCCCAGCTAAACAGCGGTACATCATCAACCCGCCAACCCCAGCGAGGTGTTTTCTAACTGAGCATCCTCCACAAACAAACGGTAGGGACCACACGCGACAACTCCGACTGAACCGTGCTTATAAAATAGCTTTTTATAAAATGGATGGGGTCGCTGTTTCGCTTCTATGATGTCGGTAGTAGCTGTAATTCCTCTTCGTTGTGGTTTGGGGCTCACTGTAAAGCTAGCTGTTAGCTTCCCTTTGAATGCGGCTGAACAGGTGCTCACAAGCGACACTGTTTACATTTAATTTGCTACTCATGGACGCTGCTGCACCATGCACTCTGGAAAAAAAAACAATGATATTATAGATGTCATTGCCAAAGTCATAATCTGATGATGCATAATGCAATAATACTCGTACTGTTAACGTGATATACCTTTCAGGAAGTGAAGCAATCTATGCAATCTATGCTCCTCTTCCTGGATTGTCAAGATGTCAAGATACACCATGCTTCAGCGTGTTATTTGATCTAGCCTATTTGTAGTCTGACAATCAGAGCTGTTTACACATGTCCTGCATCTTAACATAATACAATTAAGTAACATTACCCAAATTTAGAAGAAAACAAAACTGTGTTTATGATTGAAATATGCAGATCTATTTTGGAATATTACTATTAAAAGCTGGATAATGGGGAAGAATGTAAATAAAAACAATTAGAAAACGATCCCAAGTAATTTAAAGTCTGTAGATCATAATTTTAAAAGCATTTTTATTAAATAATAAAATCCCACATGTCATTATTGTCTGCTTAAAAGATTACATACTTATATAAAATATAACTGGGATCATACAACAAGCACAATACAATCAAGGAGTAAAAACAAAAGAAAGAAAACTACAACACAATTATCATAAGAAGAACTCAATGAAACTAATCTAAGTGAACTGAAACAGAAATATGTTGCTTATATAATATTGGTTATTGCACTCAGAATAATAGTGTATTTTTCCCAAACAGCCAATTTTATATATCTTTCATAAGGAGCAATATTTCATCCCGCTGACTTGCAGTGCGTAACATTAGGAGGAGATGGTGTAGCTTTGTGTTACTCAAGTGACGAGTGAAATTCCCAGCTCACTTTCTAAGGAATCTCATTAGAAAGTGAGATACCTTAGAAAGCTAGTCCTAAGCTAGGACTAGCTTAAAGTCCTAGTTTAGACTTTAAGTAACAAAATGCAACATAAATTTGCAGGACGTACTATGTATGTTTTGAGGCCTTTTTTACTTTTGAAATTCAACTACATTTAACCATTTAATGTGTTAAATGTAGTTTAACACATTAAAGCTTAAAGTCCTAGCTTAAAAGGACTTTAAACTAGGAATGTACCGATGTAAATATTTAGACCAATATCTATTTTTGATATCGGTGTATTCCTGCCCTTTTGACTCTGAAAAATGACCACACTGCTGAAATTGCTTCTCGCTTCAGTTAAACGTCCAACAACCCTGCATAGCATCACTAACACTGACACCTGCCTGAACAGTTAGGGCCAACCCCCATTTTATCCTGAATCACGTCCACGAATGGTAACAGGACAGAATGTTATTGGCTCAGTTATGCTTATAGGACTGATGCCAATACGTTATAAAATTAGCAACATGGGCTAATAGCAATGCTAATGCCGATATATTGTGCCTTCCTACTTTTAGCTGAGGAAATGATGTGATGTAAAATAGCAACCATAACTTTTTAAAACCGTGATTTAAGTAACCTGCTAATGCTGTATGACTCCTACTCTTTTTCTAAAAACAAATGCTTTTCAGTAGAAAGGGCTTTAAATCTTTTTCATTGAGTTACAGATAGAAACAGACATTCTGCTGTAATGTTTTGGCAATTGTAGCTTGGCATTATCATGCTAAAACAACCCAGATCCTTAAAAGCCATCATCTGCCAAGGCATACATTAGTAAATGCTGATCAATCTACAGATGTTGTTTACTATTAATTGAGCCCTAAAGCACAAAATCTTGAAGAACATCCTGTATTTGAAATGTGCTAAAAATGGTTATTCTGCAGTTCAAATTACACGCCACTTCTAGGACTCAGTATTAGGCTAAGTTAAATTATGCTCATGCCAATCAGTCTCACAATAAGTAAGACTGATTGAATGAAAATATGAGAGCTAGAAACTAAAATCAAGGATTAACGATAGCTACCCCCAAAAGCCTGTGGTGTACATTGGTTTACTAACGATGGATGAATCATAGCTAAAATGGGAACGGTAATCAAAGGAACACTATTTCAGCTGGGACGGGGTCCAACATGCAAGTTGCATGTTTGGAAGAAGCTAATATTTCTGATAAATCGGAAAGTTCAACAGACTCAAAACACGTATCAGGTTCTTTAATTACATTCAGTGCTGCCTCTCTTGCTGATGATGACGTAATCCCATTCAGGAGGATGCCAACAATTTTTATTTTCAACATAATTATTGCAATTAATTTTATACATCAATTCCTGCTATTCTGTTTTTTTTTCTTTTGTTCTCCTCCTTTTGTGCTTTCTGAGTTCTCCATTTTTGCCCCCTTCCGTCAGTATTTCCTGCTTTCCCCAAGCTGGCTACAGCGTTCCTGTCTCCTCTCTGGTCTGCTTTGCCTCCCCTCCTCTCATGGTCCACCCTGTTTATATCTCACCACCACAGAGATAAAAGATAAGATGGCTACCTCCTCCTCAGCTCTGGAAGAAGACGAGAGTTTGAAGGGGTGTGAAATCTTTGTGCAGAAGCACAACATCCAGCAGATCCTCAAAGAGTGCATCGTGAACCTTTGCATTGCCAAGCCCGAGCGTCCTATGAAGTTCCTGCGGGAGCATTTTGAAAAGCTGGAGAAGGTTAGTGAAAACGGAAAAAAAAGAAAAAAAAAAGTCTCTAGTTTAAGATTCTTCTTTGCAATGTGGGAATTTGATGTGTTTTAGGCTGAGCTTGGAAAAGGTTTAGACACATTTTATTTGCTATGCATGCTCGCAACGATTAATGTACGTCAATAATTTATTCTGCAGTTTTTGTTTGTTGGATTACTCCATTGCAGCAGAGGGTTTCCAGTGGCTTGTCAGGAGATTTTCAGTTTCACAGTAGCAGAAGAGAGGATGGAGAAAAACTCAAAGCAAAACATAAAAAGAAATATTATGAAAGAGCCTTTATTTCCTCTGCTACAATAGTAAAACCCATTAGTGGATGCGAGAGAGATTCCCATAAAAGGCCAGTGTCCTGCTCGCAGACTCGGACAGCGGACTGTTTGTGTCTTTCTCTCTGTAAGCCCGTCTACATCAGAGCAGAGAAACAATGGAGATGACACGTTAATTAAAAGCTAACAGCCTACAGAGAGGAGAGAGCTTTTTGGGTTCAGCTAAAAAAAAAAAAAAAAAAAAAAAAAAATCACAAAGTGTGTGAAGAGGTGGTGACCCCTGTGGTACATTTTCTGTTGCTGACAGGTAATGGGACTTCTCAGTGTCTTTGAGTACCAGGATCTTTTTAGATGATTTGCTGGTGTTTGGAACCAAGAGGGGAACAGCTTGCTTCGCTTAGCGACCCTTAGCTCCTGGCTTACAGAAGATCAAAACCCCAATCCTTTTTCTGATCAGTGAATGCACCATTAGGTATCAACTGGAGTCTCTTGAGTTTGGAAGTTGTTACTGAATGAAGCAAGCTCCAAGTCAACTATGTTAAAAATGAACTAACTGATGGAAAATTAAGTAGTTAGAAGCACAAAGGTGATTGTTATATTCTTGTTTAGGAAAGGGGGATTGCTGCAAAGTCAGACTTGATGAAGTTGGCTTGGTTTTCTTACACCGAAAACATTTTACCAGTTGCTTTCATAATATACTAAATAGTGCCTTGAAAAGAGATGTGTTGAGAATTGACTCATTATATCTAAGACCAATAGAGGAAGCTTCTTGGAAATGTGAGAGACATAGCAGCTGTTCCATCAGACCGCCAATTAATTTAAATGAGGAGGGAGATATAAATTGTGTCTGTTTTAAAACAGTGAAATCCTGTTTTACTTCAGTGTTGTCACACCGCCTATTCTCTCAAACACACCCAGTGTGACATCGCCTCTCATCCTAATATGAATAAAATATTCATCGGTTAAGATGAAACGGTTCTCAAAATTAGAATTAATGAATCATTTTACATTCTAATACAACAGATAGAAAATCAGAGCTTTCTCTCTCAAACATTAGGTTATTTACTTTGAAATGTGCATCTTAGATTGCATACTTCAAAATTTTTAGGTCGACATACACAGATGTAGCTGTAGCATAACTGATAGCAAGGGAAGTGATTTAGAAAAATCAGATGCAAGAAGGGCTAAAGTTCACGACTGCATCATCTGTAGGGTGGGTCTAGGTGGTACCACTCCTCATCCTTACTGCAGGGATGTGTGCGCATGGTATCATGTGAGTCACCAGACTTTAGCAACAATTGCATTTTTATCTCTTTGTCGTTCTCCACTTACCCTCCCACCCCCCGTATCTCTTTGTTTGGGGGCTGATTTCACAAAAAATAATTATAGCAGACTTGTTCTTCTCATTTTCATGGTCTGCAGCTTCGTGTTCAAAATGCATTCAGAACGGTCACAATAGTCAACGTCAAAACGGGTACTGTGGTGTTAACAACTGCTTGTGCTGTTGTTATTTGGGACTGCGATGCTGCATCAGCAGAGAGGCAGCATGAATACTAATGACTGTGGTAGAGATCATCATATAAAAATCTCAAGTAATCCATTTTAGTGCAATTCATGCTTCACCGCTACAATCTCAATAACATATAAACATTAATATGTACTTATAAGTCAGGTTGCAAGGTGTTAGAAAAACAGGATGCATTATTGTTAAATATTTTTGATAAATTTCTTTATTTTCTGTCATTATAATTGTGATAATCATCTAGAGCAGATCTGAACATCTAAAACAGTAAATCTTCATTTAACTGGAAAATTATGTTGTTAGAGTGTGAATGAATGACTATATATATATATATTAGTCTGACAAATGCTGCATGTTTGCAGGTCTTTGCAGATTTGATATTGTCAGTGTGATGACAGTTGTAAACTGGACAAAATTAGTAATTAATATTCTTTATGATTTAGGAAAATACTGGAAAGCACATTAATAAACTTGTTTTGTACATGTGGCCACCCCTTTTAAAGAGATAATGATGGAAGCTATGAGGATAGGTGGCATATACACTTTGAATGAGATGTTTACTTGTCAGTTTCACATTAATGGTAATTCGGATTATGTATTTGAAAGATGGGTCAGTGCTAAAAAAAATCAACCAGTTGAACTCTACCTATTCTAGGAAAAATAGCGATCAAATATCCACGCAGAAATATACCAGAACCTTGTCAATGGCAACAAAAAGCCTGTGTTTTGCAATATATTGCGGATATATCGCCAGCAGATATATAGCCATCACAATATCAGTGTGTGCAAAAGGATTTTTGTTTTGGTGCACAATAATTGTTACGAACCTGAATTTTTCATGTTATTGTATTATTTAGACTACTGTTTCTAACTTAGAAACTTTGATTCCTGCGTTAGCGACGACGCACACACTCACAGCTAAGGGCAATTTAGAGAAGCCAATTAACACGAGAGTCGCATGTGTTTTTGCTCTGTGGGAGGAAACCCACATATGCACAGGGAGAACATGCAAACTCAGAAAATCTCCAGGGCAGAATTCAAACGCAGAGCCTTCTTGTAGTAAAGGAACAGTTGTACCAACTGCGCCACCCTGCAGTCCTGCCATGAATCCATATTATCACAACAGGACTTTTAACAGTAAGTTGCAAGTGATGCCTGTAACTCTTCGTGTAAGATCGCAGCACTCTCTTTTTAGTTTAAATACAAAACAGAGTGCTTACAGTTGTGCTGTTTGAATTAATTGAACTGTACAAGTAGTTGGAATAAGAACTGCTCTTTTTCTAGCCTTGTACGGTCAACAGAAGCCCAACCTGATTGCGGTCAACCAGTCCAAATCTGGGCTAATATTGTGAGGCCAATCACTGGCGGAGCTGAAACAGGCCATGCACGCTTTCGTGGTGTCCCAGTTTTTTTTAAGAGGCTTAATGTTTTTTTTTTTTCCTACAGCTCTGATTTATAACCAGCATTTTATTTCAAGATCATAATCTTTATGATTCATCTTTTTCGATTACTTGCGCAAACATTGGGGGATTTGAGAAAATGCTAAATTTTCAACTTTTGTAAGAATTCTTGGTGTTGGACTTTATTGGATTTTTACCTCAGGAAGCTGCTTCTTTCAGCTTCAAAATACAGCATGAGAAACATTTTTTGAACATCTTTCTGTTTTACTTTTTCCCTTTCATGATTGCGTGATTCTTCCCTCTCTCAGGGCCACCTCTTTCAGCACTCCTTGCCCACTACAGGCGGTAACCTAGGCAACAGGAGAGGATAGATAGACGGTAGATCCACCCTGTATTCACAAAGTTTATTCCCTAATCTGGTCAGGGTTCTCTGTGTGCGAATTAGATTGCCTGGGTGTAATCTTTCTGTTCTTTTGTCAAACCCAACCTCATTTTCCTCCTGAAAAGATTCATACAGCGCATGCAGCCTTATTCGTTTTGGTCTCTCCATTGTCCACTCTCAGAAACCTTCTCCTTCATGCGTATTTTACTGATATACATAATTTTTTTTTCTTTCTCCGTCTTCGTTTTTCTTCTGTTTCTGTCTTGATTGCAATCATCACAGTAGGTACTTTGTTTTTAACCTTTGCGTTCGTACATTAGCACGCCTGCAGAGTAAATGTGTAAATGACAGGCATCTCGGTTCCTTTCTTTCTGCCCATTTATGCATGGTAATGATGCTTTTGTGCGTACAATAGAGGCTTCAGATGGGTGTTCTGGTCTCATCGTGTCTATCAGCTCAGTGTGTTCTGTCTGGCTCTGACTGCGGAGAAGCAAGCCCCTAATTTTTTGACATAATCAGTTTAGCCTAAAAACACAAAGCAATATTTGTTTTTTGTCATAACGGAATTCTTGTCTGACAGGATTAGTTTTAAAGAGCTACATTAGTGATTAGCAGAAGTTTCATCTGTGCATAGATAATTTATCTCACCATCTGCATTGGATGGTTAAATGTATGTTGCACAATAGTAATTGCAACAGCTTGCGTCTGCTGAAACTATAATGGTGTTTGTGAATGTGTCGCCCATTGAGCAGCTTGCATTACAGATGTTCTCTGGCATTTGGCGTCTGCAGGTTTTATAGTTTCCTTCTGGGATCTTAGTGGTGTTTGGGGTTGTGCATAAGAAATATCAATTTACATCATTATTAAGATTTATTATGAAGAACACTTAGTATCTTTCTGATAAGACGAGGTCTTTGAAAGCTATGGAATACAGAGAAAACTGCATTTATTGGCACTCACATTTTAAAACATGTGTAAAAAGCCTTAAAATAAATTCAGAATCTCACACAAAATGAGGAAATTGACAACCTTCAGTTTGAATCCATTCGGTATTCGGTTTGGGAAAAAATGTTATGTTGAGAAATGATTGTTTTTTTTCTAATATTCCTTACACAAACCCTTGACAATAAATATAGTCAAAGCATGTTTTTTTTTTTTACATTTGTGCTTCAATTTTTTAACGTTATTGACATTTCCAGGAACTCATAATGAGGAACCCACGACTTTTTGCGTCTCGGATATAAATACGAACTGAAACAAAAGCCTGCTTCTTTTAGTCCCTGGCAGCTACACAGGGGAAAGACCCATAATTCACACAGTGAGAGTGATGTGAAGAAATCACCAAAGTTCAGTGTTGGGGAACTGTTAAAGCAGCCTCTTGGAGTCACAAAGTCTCTATAATCACAGCAATTGTTTGTGAGGAATGCCTGGTAAAATCCTTTTCTGTCCACAAATGTAAACATGTGGAGTTTGCTTCAGTGGGATTGTGTATTTTGGGGGGGGAAAAAAATTAAAATAAATGTCTACACCAATCTTTTTAGCAACAAGCACCCCAAAAGTTTCTGGTGTGATGTAAAAGATAATAATGTAGGAAAAACTTCATGCCAAGTACGGTTGAGGATAAGTTCAGTGGTGGATCCATGATGCTGAGGATCTTCGGAAGGTACTTGGAACCGTCCTATGGTGCTTAATAAATGCTGAAGGCAGAGAGACAGGAAAGTGGTTGCTGATAATTTAAAATATATAGTGCTGGGAGTGAAGCACGAAACAAATTTATGATTATATGTTCATTAAGAAGACACAACGCTTTAAGTTATGGGAAGAGAAAATGACACAAAAAGAGATTAGTTCATATTTTCTTATCAGTATAAATGTTAAAGAAAAAATATTTTAGCCTTTTAATTGATATGTAATGATAATTGCCACCTATCTATTTAATGTGTGCAAAAATTATGCTAAAATATTAACTACAATCAGATTCAAGTAAACAGAAGTGAAATTTTGCCAAGTGAGCTGAAGAAAAGGGAGCAGAAAAGTAATTTTTCTGCATGATGCATCATGTCGAGTGGCAACTCTGCTGCATTAAGACTGCTTTTGAGATTGCATTAGATGGATTCCCTCGTGTCAGTCAATCAGCTGCTGCCGTCACTTTTTCTGTATAATGAGAAGATGCCTTGGGCTGGCAGCCATTCTGCCGTCGCCAAGAACCTATCATAACAAATCAACCTGTCCCTTTCAAGGCAGCTGATCTGGAGATTCTTGAAAGTTTTGTATCAACTATCTATTTTTGCTGCTGTATTATTTTTTTTTTTTAAACAAACAAACAAACAAAAAAAAACACTTGAATTTTATCAAGGAACCACCACAAATTCTAATATATTCTTTAGGGTTTTGATGTGATATACCATTGCAAACTGCTATAAGCTTCTGAAGTAGAAGAACAATAACGTAACACATAGTTTATTTTATAAATCTTTTGGACCAGAGCAACTTTTTGCTGCGTTTTTTCCTCAAGAAATTTAAAGTTGGTCCCTTGGTCTTTGTGATGCAGTTTTTTCATCAATGTTCTCCAACAAACCTTTGAAGACTTCACAGGACAGCTGCATTTACGCTGCATTATACATAGATGGACTCAAACTAGGTGTGTATTTGTAAGGCAGAAAATCCAAACAGCTAAATAGTGGTGCTGAATTTTATTTAGGTGTGTGAGAGTGAAAAGGTGCTAAATACAAATGCACAAAATAAACAAAAACAATGTGATATTTTTCTTCCACTCCTGGATTATGCCACACTTTGTGTTGGTTCATCCCATAAAACCATAATAAAATACGCTGAAGTATGAGGACTGTAATGTAGCGAAATATGAAACCGTGCGACGGTTGGGAATACAGTTTCAGATGGTTTCAGTGCCACTGATGTAAACTTGTGAGGTCAGGTTAAGATCATAAACAGTATTTTACCCAAAAGGACTTTTTAAGTTATAGTTCTCAGTGAAGCAATGATGTATCCACGCTCACCACTGCACTTTGAGCAGAGTAGTTTGTGAAATTACCCCTGGTTCCACGCAGTGACCCGAAGCCAAACATCCTCTTCCATGGCTCACCTGAAGGCCCCTAAAGTTATACAGGACCCCTCGGCTTCTGTCTCCACGGTGGTCCTTCTTTGTCTTTTCTCATCTGTCCGTTGCCTCCTGCCATTTTTCTTCTGTTAGTTCCTGCTTTGCGTGAGAGAGAGAGAAGAATTGTGCCAAACTGATTATAGAAAGAAAATGGCAGCCAAAAAAGGTAAACAATGTTCAAAACCAGCAGTAATTTCTCCTGGGATTCTTCAGACTCATTTGTTTTTTTTCAAAAAGTAATTTGTATTGTTTTCTCAGCAGACCTGTGCAGTGGAGGGAAATCAGCTCTTATTGAGCCGTTTTGTTGTTTTACTTCTATTAAGTCCACTTACGCCTGTCAGCACATTTTAGATATAGGTCATTTGAAAAATAATTTTTGAGATTCAATATGCGTACACTGCGCAGGGAGACAAGTTTGTTGTGAACTGAAAGACCGAAGAGAACGAACATCACCAGCGCTGTCAGAGCCAACGCAGCAGTGAAAATTCGGCCCATTGTGGTGCTGTAATGGTGTGGAACAGAGTGATGAGTAGACTGTTAGCTCCGCCGGTGGATCAGCCCCTGCATGCTTCATTACCTGCATGTGATTGTGTGTGTGTGTGTGTGTGTGTGTGTGTGTGTGTGTGTGTGTGTGTGTGTGTGTGTGTGTGTGTGTGTGTGTGTGTGTGTGTGTGTGTGTGTGTGTGTGTGCGTGTGTGTGTGCGTGTGTGTGTGTGTGTGTGTGTGTGCGTGTGTGTGAGAGAGAGTGTTTGTTTTTGGTTCACTCACATACTTTCAACTCCAGCAGTCCCAGAGTGAAACTGTGGATGACGCTGGAGGAGGTAAACGGAAGGTAACCACTTAGGGTTGCGTACTTTTTTTTTGTTCCGTCTCTGTGATCAGAAATTAACTTTTTAGAGTGACTTGTGTTTTCAAGTATTTATGGGCAGTGCTAACTAATCTGCGTTGATGATTTGAATGCTTTTTGTTCTTGTGCATGTAGGGTCCTCGTGCTGATTATTCATTGTTAGTCGCGGCTTTTAAAACGAGTCAGTCATAACTTTTGTTTATGTCTGTTGGGTGCAAATTGATTCAGGGAACGACCGGAGCAGAATATATTAATTTTAATAAGCCTCATCATCCATGAATTGGTTCTAAGTGGAAAAGATGATGGTTTTAACAAGAGTGACTTTTTCAGAGCGATTGTGTGAGGGTTTTGGGTTTGTGTGTTTTATGCTCTCTTGCTGATTGAAAGCCCACTTTTAAGAGAGTTTTTATTTTATTATTTAGCACTGGTTGTGCTCATGTCCTCTGTCGCCTAACGTCTTTCTCCTAGCCCCGTCCTCTCTTGTCTGGCACGCAGCTGCAGATGATGACGCAGGAAGAGCAGAGTACAGACGAAAGGAGAGAGCCTAATGTAGGGCAATGGCGCGGTTTCTTTTAGCTGAAAACGAAGCAGGACCAAAGGGATGGCATTAACACTCTAGTGCTGCTCTTCTTATGAAAGCAGCAGCAAAAGCTATACAGATTGTCATTTTTTAAAATCTTGCTGTTCATGTTATTTGCTCTAAAATGACTTAGCCTGATTGCTGTTGCAGAAAGAAACAGTCAGAAACCGTCTCTACAGCTGCAGCCTACTGTGTGGAAACTTACACATCAGCTCTTCCTGTCTGATACCGATTTCTGGCTTTCTTTGAGGAGTTGACTCCTTGCTCCAATATTCTGTAACTCATACCAACATATTTGAGGACATTTTTTGCTTTAATTCACAGATTAAATCAGACGTAGGCTTTAAAAGGAATATGAAATGTGGGGCAGGTTGGTTTGTAGAAGCAGTTAGTTTTGAATCTAACGGAAAATAAAGCTGGATAATCCCGATTCATGCGTCAAAGCATGCACGTGCATCTCAATTCTTTAGAATACCATTAATACCATTAAAAACTTAAATTATTTCAGTAATTTATTTCTTGTTCTTTAGATACCTATGAGTGAATATTAGAACATTACATTAAATCAATAAAAAACATATTTTTAATTCAGAAACGTTATGCTATGCCCGACACAATCATACTAAAGACTGCTGACTTCACAGTTGTCCCGCAGACGGTCGTTGAGGGTAAACCACAAAAGGTCACAGTTGAAGTATCTTGCTTCTGCCAGAGTGCTGTATCCAAGCACATTAATGGAAGGTTAACTATAAGGAAAAAGTGTTGTAGAATAAGCAGCATAAACAATAAATGCATAACAGCCCCCTCGATAGAACATCTGTAACCCAGGAAGTTAAGAGCTCTTCATGCTTCTCTCTACTGATAGGTTTAGAGATGCTGATTATGTTTTCCAGCCCACACTGTTTCAAGTACCAGTACATTGGTATTCATGTGTTTTCAAAGGGAAGATTAAAAACATCATATCCAATAATGTGCTTATTAAAGAAACTGAATTTTGGGCTTTCCTTAGCTGTAAAGTCATAATGATAAAAAATAACAGAAATTATATAATGAAACATATCAGTCTGTGTGAGGAAGCTATAAAATACAACCTTGCAATGCTATGCTAATCCAATCCATTGAAATGCATCTTTAATCTGAAATGTACAAAATTAGAGCTCTTTCTGATCAGTTTTTTTTTCTGTATGAAGGTTCCAGTTCTGAACCAGGAAAAATAACAAAATATAATTTCTGTTTGTTTTATTTGACCTACCAATAACTGGCGAAAGTAAATGAGATTTAGAGTGTTGTTGGATAACTATCTGTTTTATTAGACCATCTGATCTGAGAGGAAAGGCTGTGGAGATCAATAAGCAGGTCAGGAAGAAGTTTCTGGCATAAAGAGAAGGTTCGGAAGTGAGAGAATGTGGTGCCCAACATGCAGATGCACCATTTGGTCCGAACAGAAGTGCGTGCCGAGGAGAAGTGACGCTTCCCATTCTGCTAACTGACTCACTTGGATCAGAGAGATTTTGCAGACCAGGCGTCAGAAGGACTTGTGCGTGTGTGAGCGAACGTGAGCGCATCTCCGAGCTGCTGTGTCTTCCCGATCAGACTTCTCCAGCACCCAGTTGTCATAGTGACGGAGGGCAGCAAGAAGCGCCCGCTCACTGCGCCACCTGATTGTGAGTGCGAGAGCGAGAGAGCCAGACAGAGGGCAGAAAGCAAGCGACACGGAGTTGTGCTGCAGCGGCGATGGGAAGTCGGGCTCTTTTTTTGCTGTGATCAGATTTTCATCGCCGTGGGGACCGGAGGCTCTCCGTCGCTCTTTGTCTTTTCGTCTCACGCAGCCCAGCTTGGATTATTGCTGCTTGCCTGTGCTTTTAACGGGAGGATGCTGATGCACTGTGGCATGTGTGTCAGGTGTGTATGAGATGGAAGTCCATGCGTGCTGATTCCCATGAACGCACGGTGAGACTTGATGCTGCCGGGGGACACACAGCAGGCCTGACCAGGGGCCCTACATGCCATGGTAAATACCTCTGAAGACGAACCTAACCTGGAGTTTGCTACCTGAGTTTTTTCACTAGGTAAACATGTTCAGAATAGTTCCAGCGAGTGCTTGTGAATGGGAAGCTGAAAGATTCATGTTTTCATGCATGTTTTTTTTTTTTTTTAAATTAGCTTTTCTACGGATGCAGTAAGTTACTTGATTGCAGATGTTGTCGTCCTAATTTAATCGCCGCCTCCCTCTGCAGTCTGCCTGAGCATGTGTTGGCGAGAGAGAGACTTGTGTTATTGTCCTTTCATCCTGCAGGCTGTGTTCTCTCATGTTCACGATTGTGCGTAAGCAAGAAGCACGTGAAAGTGTGTGCTTGGGAGTATTTTTGCTTGCCTCTCTGATTCGTGTTTGTAAGTGTAAATCTTGGAGGAGTAACACTTAAATTCAGACGGGACAGGCAGTGAAACTGAGCGATTCTGTGATTAATTCATTAGTTGGGTACTATTTCAAAGACTGGGTCACAGTGCAAGCTAACGAATTCCTTGTTGACTTTCTAACTGGGACATTTTTTTTTTACAGAATTTAAACACAGATCTAAAAAGTGTCTTGTCTCTGGTTTAATCTCTTGTGGTGTTTTCAAATTTACATAAGTTGTCTGTTTCCTCTCTATTTCTTTCCTTCCGCTCCTCTGCCTGTGTTGAACAGTAAGATTGTGTCTGAATGAGGCATAAAATTAGATAGAAGTGTTTTGGAAATGGTAAGAATGCGTCGTTCATAATAGCAAGTTCATTTTTAAGCTTAATTAATTGGTTAGGTAGATACTCATGAAAGGAATGGGTGCTTTGTAATGGTCATGGTGTGAGCACCTTTAGTAAAATGTTACAGTTTCTTCACAGTTTTAGATAAGGTGTGTCGTGGTTTTAATGGCTACCAAAATGTACTCAGGTTGAGATGTAAATTGAGTACCATACTGAAAAACTCTGAATAATGAGGTTAGTTCAAGCAAATAACAGCTTTTTAACATGTCTGTTCCTCACATCTTGCACGTCTCGTTGTTTGTAGCCTTCGAAAAGATCTGCTTTGTCAATTTATCATGTTACTAAATTTAAATAACAATATTATTCATAAAGCGATGAAAACTGGTAAATGTTACAGTTTGTGAAAATCAGCTAAAACTGAAATAAAACCTTTGAAAAGCCAACAGGAAGCCTGGAGAACTGATGAACCAGACCATAATATAACTCACAGTATGTGTTCTGTATGCAGGAAAAATGTATCTGTATGAATGTATTTACATAGCATATAACTGCAATGAGATGTCAGGAATGCAAGGAGACATTTGCCCAGTTCTGCATAAAAATATATTAGATTTTTTAAACAATTACCTTACAGATGAAAAAATATGCTTCTTTTATTTCTACTTATATAAATATTTATCCAGTCTGTGATTGCTCACAGTAAAATCCCAAAAGTTGTTGACTCCGTTTTAATAAGGTTCAGCTAAGCTCAGTTAAACCTATTTATTATTTAAGGTTAGTTTTCTAAAAAGCTAAAATTAGAAAGAAAGATTCCCTGCTTGAAGATGCAGTTTCCTGTGGTTTGGACACAGCATGTCGCTCTAAATTTCTCTTTCAAAAAGAACATGAGCCATGATCAGAAATAAAGCCACATTCAGGGTAAAACTGGCTTCTGTGTTTGTTGACGGGAACCTTGACAAAAGACAAAATGGAGAACAAATTTTGCCCAACCACATTCATCAGTTATTCATTTCCTTCCAACATATCTCCATATTTTGTTGACCAAACATTAACATTTGGTCTTAGTTTGGAAAATGTGTTTTTCTTCCTACTGTAGCTCTCTCTGTTGTCTGAGGTTTTTAATTGCATCAGCTTTGCTGTGACAGTTTTTACCAGATTATTTTGTCTCCAGACTTGCCTGCCTGAGAAGGAAACCCAGAGCCGTGCCAAGATTACACAGGGCCTTTTGCAGAATGTGTTCAGGGGCCCCACATTCAGTTAGCGATATCGCTCACAATCTACTACTAACATTTGTAACTAACAATGTTGCAAGTGAGGAAATAATTCACTTGCATTTTGGTTACCTAGCAACAACCTGTTGAGTAACTGGCACACCACTTTAAAATTTTCGCACTGTTATTCTTAACTGCTTAAAAATGAACGTCAACAGCATGCATTAAAAACTGAGGGAAAGTGTACAGGTAACGCCACTAGTTTGTATTTCGGATAATTAAAACAAAAACCAGTCAATAGTTATTGATATTGACTGATATGAAATGGTTATATCTTGATGTTTTTCAGCCGTATCTTTAAGCCGTTCTCCGTTGTTTTGAATCCTACCTGAATCTTGATTTTTATCAAGTCAAGCTCCAAATATGATGTCCAGAAACCATAAAAGCATGTTTAAAAAGTAAGGTTATTCTATACAAACCCAGCTATGAAACTCTGGAGTTTTAACATACCACGCGTGAGAAGTCAGATACTCTCTGGAGCCATCTACTGGCCTGGAGGCACAAATAGTAGCTTAGATTCCTTAGCTTAGAAAGATTGAACAATCTTTCTAAGCTTGGTATTAAGTGTACCAATGGATGGTACACTTAATATTGTGAAAAAATACATTCCAATTATGGCAAAACATAAAAAGTTTTGATTTTTACCTCCTTTAAATTTCACTTGTAATGTGATAGCTGCGGTCAGTTTGCTTTTTTGCTTTTGCAGACGGTATTATCCCACTCTTGAAGCACTCTCATTTTGTCAAAGCTACAGTGCCTTAATTGAGTTCGTATGCTAATGGTTTAATCAAGAAAGTAGTCAATAACTCATCACCCGCTGTGTTCAGGGTTTGGAAGCGCACCCAGCCTCATGCCTCCTGGGTCTCCTCTGATGTCTTTGCTGCCTGTTGTGCTTTATCTTAAAGTGGGACGACACCTCCCTGCATTTTCTTGTCCTTTTTCAGGCACTGAAGACGGTGGCTGCTTAACATCTTTATGTCTTTCATTTTACAGGAAGAATGCAAGCAGATCATGGCACGGCAGAAATCTAACAGCCAGTCAGACTCTCACGACGATGAGGTTTCTCCTCCTCCTCCGAACCCGGTCGTCAAGGCCCGCCGCCGCAGGGGAGGAGTCAGCGCGGAAGTGTACACCGAGGAGGATGCTGTCAGCTACGTACGCAAGGTCAGATTACACATCAGCTCAAAACCTCCAACTTACCATATTCATGGGGAAAAAAAAAAAGCAGAATGGTAGTAAATGAAGAATCAGGGAGAAATTTATGAAAGCCGTCACTGAACAGAATTGGACACATCAGTGAATTTATTTGCACAGATGGTGAGTGTTCTACTGAACAAATCTGCGGGACCAACGCTGAGACTGTATCTGCATTTCATAATCACTGTTTTTATGACCGTTTACATTTGCATCACATTGTCAGCACTTATTTAACAATGCAGCTACAGTGCCTTCATGCTTGTTTTGCAAGACACTTTACAGCCACAATCTTTAATGGATTTTATTTTGATTGTATGTGACTTTTTAGTGGATAGACTAACAAAAACTAATGCATAATTAGTGATTGTGAGCATGTTATTCATGTATGTATTTATTTTTTGCAAATAATAAAACCTTAAAATAGTTACAGCTGCAGATATTTTGGGGTACACATCTTCACAACTTGCAAAATAGCTCAGAATTGGTTGGAGAGTGTTTGTGAACAGCAATATTCAGGTTTGACAAATCCATTTGATTTCAGAAATATGTTACTCAGCTGAATCTGATGCAGAAACTGAAATGTTTAGGGTGTTATGTGGCAGTATTTGAAAGGGGAATAAAAACTTATAGAATATGTCTAAAACTATGATGAAAGTAACAGGGATTTTTCTATGTATAAAGGGATACAGAAATGATGGAGGATCTTGCACACATGTACCCAGGTCCTTCTAAAAACGAAAAACAGCCACTTACAAAAACAGCCTTGCTAGTTGGTCTCAGAAAAGTTCTCATCTACATTAACCCACCCTGAGCGTTGTTTTAAACATGCCAAATGGATAGGGGGCAGTGTAGCACAAAGCTAAAACCTATATCAGTCAATCATTTAAGCATGGCACCAGGAGGCTCAGTTGTGTGGGCAGATATATAGATTGAACTAATTTTAAATAGTGCATTTCAATATAAAGTTAATAAAACAACGATGTCAAGCAGGAGCAAGCATGTGGATATATTGGTACGTTATTTGTCGCAGACTGAAATGCACGGGACCCTAATTCTCCATTTTGCCATGTACACATGCAAACACAAATATAGAGTTTTCTTAAAAATTCAGGTTGGTCTGAGAAGTAATAATAATGATCTCTAGTGATATTAGTTTTTGTGTGGATAACAGACCAAAATGCATAAAAATGTATTTGTTTTCCCAGATATCCGGCTAGGTGAAAATTAGACCTTAGTCTTATAAAACTTGCAGATGGCTAAATTGTAGCTAAAGCTAAAACGCATTTTAATCAAAAGACTTTTGCTCCAAGTAAATTAAAATGTGCTGCCATAATTAATAGGGCTGTTCTCAAAATTTTTTACTTGTATTTTGATCTTCTAGTTACACATGAACACTCGGGCTGTAACGATTCCTCGAATGATTTGAGTACCTCGATTATTAAAATTCCTCGAGGAAAACTTATATGCTTCGAAGCTTCATTAAATTAAGTTTTATTAATTAGCACACCTTGTTCCGGCCGGGTTATTATTTGTGTTGGGGAGCGCTTTCACTTCCACCTATGAGTTCCCTCAGGATAACGTCCAATTTTCAAGTAATTTGTATTATTTTTCAGGTTAACTTAGAAAGGGAGTTATTATTGTTACTGGTTAATTTTCTAAACTACAGAAAAGTAATTGTTAGGGAGGCTCAAATATGAAAAATTGGATTGAAGTTGATTTCCAAAATGCTGTAATGTTAGATTTACCAATATTTTACTTTTTAATTTTTTTTTTATCTGATTACTTGATTAATCATAAGAATAATCGATGCAATGGGATTTCTAAAATATTTGTTTACAACAGCCCTAATGAACACACACACACACACACACACACACATGAAAGAAATATTAGCACTTTTTTCAGTATTATATGTCTATATTTTCATTGTGGCTTTTGTAGCTCGTACTTTTTGCAGAAATTATATTTTACGTTTACTCGCATCTCACACACATTTTTTCACCTACACATATGCACAGTGAAACGTAGACGGTGCACCAGTCCTACACTTTCTAAATTGTAATTAACTTGACATGAATTGTGAGGTAATGACATTACAGCATAAGCCGACATCACCACATAGTAATTGCAGGACCAGTGAAGTGCACATTGTATGTGTGTGCGTGTGTGTGTGTGTGTGTGTGTGTGTGTGTGTGTGTGTGTGTGTGTGTGTGTGTGTGTGTGTGTGTGTGTGTGTGTGTGTGTGTGTGTGTGTGTGTGTGTGTGTGTGTGCGTGTGTGTGTGTGAGACAGAGAGAGGTATGTGTCTGCGCTAACATGCATTAGCAGTTCTCGGTCTAAGGTGTCTTGCTGGCACAGAATGTGCTGCTGTGAAAGCCCCGCCTTTATCTTCAGCTAGCGTATTTTCTACGCCCCTCTACTCCCATTTATAGACTCACATTCTCACAAATGTATACCTCAACACACAATACACAAAGCCACATCAGTGGCGTTTATGGACAATTTATTGCGTGTCTTTAACTTGCACAACAAGCCCGTCAGAGGAAAGTTAATCAAAATCAAATTAGAACATGAAGCCAGATCCAGTGTGAAACTCCATGTTGGTTTTTAACAATCAGCAACTCTGCTCATCTGATTAAAATGGTTTTGCCATAAAAAGCGGACTGTCTTAAAATGCAGAGATTCCACTCGGTCGGGGTTTGAGACTGAACAGCTCAGACTGCGTGTCTCATTGCTAAAACCAAAATGTGTTGAACATTTCTGATGAGAACAAAAAAACCCAAAACTTTTGTTGTAGGTTATTATAAAATAGAGCTGTCGCTGGGAGGAGACAAGGTGCTCACCAAGCAGGAACAGCAGCAGACTAGATTGGTTTTTACCTGCACATACATGGATGTGATGTACACACACCAGCCACTTTATTAGCTACACTTGTTGAAAGTGTCTGTTTACACAAGTAGCAAATCAGCCAATTAAATGGAAGTGATTCAGTCCATTTAGACAGAACAAAAGAGAAAAGCTAATCCAACATTAGCTCAAATAAACACACATTCCAGCTAATGTTTAAATTGTGTAGTTATATTTGAATATGAGAAATGTACATCCTCCAGA
The DNA here is from genome assembly GCF_904066995.2 of Poecilia reticulata. Lineage (NCBI taxonomy): Eukaryota > Metazoa > Chordata > Actinopteri > Cyprinodontiformes > Poeciliidae > Poecilia > Poecilia reticulata. The sequence goes on along the minus strand of NC_088837.1, from coordinate 14,448,108 downwards.
TTCTTCTTCTGCTACAAGTTCTGCAGGTGTCCTCTGTAGCGATGTCCACTGGGCGCCTCAGGCTGCATCACAAAAACTAACACTGTTAATGCAGAGGACACAAGTGGCTCTAGAACGGAGCTTTGCTTCTGTGAACTAGTGAAGTTTTCAGACCACAAGTGACTCCACGTGGCTCTGCACCCAACAAAAGTCTTTCATTTGTATTGCGTGCACCATGCAGCAGTATAAAATTAATACTGCTTTCAACACACAGCACTTTGCTGTGGCCAAAGATAAAAATGGTGGAACATTGACTGTGGTGCAACATCCTTTCACAGTCGCTAAACACAGGATTAATCACATCTAATAAAATACGCCATAACAGGGATGATTTAGTTGGTAAAACAGTGTTTTTTGGCTCATTGCAATTATCATATATTTATATCCTGCCTTGTCTTTTCCCTCCCTCTTTTTCTCACTAGCAGGGGAAGCTCTATTGGTAGTTTAAGCAAGAGAGATATGCATCATCAAGGCTTCACACAGTTACAGAAAAAAAACTCTGCCTCAGTCTTATTTCTTCTACCGCACGTAACATGAGAGGTTCACTGCTGATTGCCGCAGGGAGTTCTGTGGATGCCACTTTTGGTCCGAAAACTATGTGTCTTGGTGAGCCTTGTCCTGGAAATCTACAACCCCAGCATCCTCATAATTAATAATCTCCTGCAAATAAAATCCAACCTAAAAATTTATTTGTGTCCCTCTTCAATTCAGTTTCCATCATTGACCAGCATCATTCTCTTTCTGGCTGCTGTATAGTCATATTTGTAGTCCTACAGATGATACAAATGTAGTATTCCTTCATTTGTGTGTGATGTGGCTGTGTGTGCACTTGTGTGCATATTGTACACTGTGCAGTGTGGTTGTCTTCATGTGGAGACATCTGTTGCCTTAACTTAATTACAGCCTAACCCCTCCTCTTTCCTAGAATGAAAGGCAAATACACATACTTACACACTAGTCTACATCCCTTTGGTCTCTTAAAAAGATACTGGGTTTGTAAAACTTTCTTCCTCTTTATGTTTTCAATATTATTTGTGTTCTCTATAGAATTTTTCTAATTGGCAAATGTTAGATACCATAATCACAGACCTCTGTGTTCAGCTGCTTTGTTGTGGCTTCAGATGTTGCCGTTCCCCCCTTTGCTTGAACATGTACCGCAGAGTCTGGGACAAAAAAAAAAAAAAAAAAATGCATGCTTTATGAATGATTTCAGGTCTCTTGTGAATTTTTTTTTTAAGATCTGTGACATTTTAGTGTTATGGCGCAGCAGATGGGCATTCCCAAAAATACTCAGATGCATGTGTGGGATATGTCTTTTAGGGTTTGCCAATGTGCTGCTCTTTAATTACTCATCTTGGTCAGCTTTTGAAGTTGGTTTGCCCTAGTTTGTTTCATGGTTCCACCTGCGCTTTGTTGTTGCTGCCCACTTAACTGCAATTATGTCTTTGTCTATGCAGGTGATTCCTAAGGACTACAAGACTATGACTGCCTTGGCCAAGGCCATCTCAAAGAATGTGCTGTTTGCTCACTTGGATGACAATGAGAGAAGGTACAAAGTCTTTATTAGCCCAGTGTACGCCAACTTTGAATCAGTTTGGATGGACGAAATTTTGACTTTCTTTTAAATATGTATGAGTGCCATTGTTGTAACCTTGTGACCACTGCCTGTCAATGCTGCTTGAATGTTGAAGACTCAAGCTGAGGAGCTGGGCATTGCCAGAATTAGCCAAGGAAGTGATACATTGATGATTGGGGCAGGGGCCTGTCTGCTTGTGTTGCATTATGTTTTTGGTTGATATAGTAACCTCTCTGGGCAACATGATCATGTTGCATACACTGATATAGCAGTGGTCTAGGGGCTAGTTGGAAACCAAGAATTATTCCCATTTGTTTTTTAACATAACGCTGGCAAGCCTCACCAATCCCTCCCTTCTTCACCATCTGCTTGTATTCTTTCATATCCCTCCTCTCTTTAGCCGTCTTCTCATCATGCTTACATCTGTCCCAGCTAGAATAGGGTTTCATTGGCGGAGAGAATCCATTATGCCCCATGGAGAGGAAAACACTGGCGCTTTCCTGTTGGCTAGAGCCCACACGGACCAAACCCAAAACACAGTTTTTCCTTTCTTTCATCAGCTGACAGTCTTCAATGCTCCCTTGGCGTTGGCAAGCGTGCCTCTGATTGCCTGTCACTGCCTCTGAAGGAGCCTCGACTGGGCTGCAACATGCGATGAGTCCGGACAGTTTCAAAAACTACGCTGTTGAGTGCTTGACATGGCAGATTGCGGGCCCAACAAGAAAAAATACCTAGCAAAAGACGATAAGGCATCGGGTTTTAATATACTCAAAGCTGTTTGCAATACCAAGCCATGTAATGCAGTTGACATCATCTCATGAAGCCATGCAAGAAATAGATTTTATTTGACTGGCCGTCTTGTTTGCTTTCTCTAAAAGGCATAGCTAGCATATACCATTAATATCATTCATACAGGAATTCCTTTTGAAAGTTTTGGGTAAACATGCAGTAGGATTTTTGGATCTGCTTTCTTGTTCTGAAGCAGCTCGTGAGTTCTGGAATCATACTGATGTTCTAGTAGTACAATGTAATGTCTATATCAAAACATGTAAACCACTGGAAAGAAACTACAGATGGAATGTTGGGAAAAGAAAATAACTGATGAATGGTAAAAGTACGATTTCTCCTGAGTGAGTGAGGGAGGGAGGAAGGGAAGGAAAATGGCTAAATTAATTTATCTGATTGTTCTGCAGTTTTGATCAAGTAGCCATGAGATATAATATCTAACACAGGTACTATTTGACAAAAATGATAATAAAAATTATATTAATGTATTTGAAGACATCAGCTAACTCTGGAAACAAAACTTAGGGTTGCCCATGGAGAGAATTAAAGTGGTTTTCCCAAGCAAATTATCTTTTTACAATAATAACTTATGAAGCAGCAAGTTGGCAACTTACTTTTACTCTTTGTTTTGTTGTCCTGTTTTTTGCTACACTTGTAGCCATGATATTTTATGACTTTGAGGTTTTCATAAATTCACTGTCAACTTGAACTAGTTATGCTCAAAAGTGTAGACTTGGACAAATGTGAAACTGCACAAATAAACTCAGAGTGCCTGTCGACATGAATCAGTCGGTTTAGAATCCAAGGAAATAACAGAATCGAAAGGCGGAGTTTTGTATAACATGTTACCATGGTGCACAGTTTTGATAATCTGCCGTGATTTAAAATCACAGTTACAGCAAACCACAAGAGAGAAGCAGAACAAACTTCAAATTAAAGAATAAGTTGATGCCATCTGCTGTAAAGCACTGGTGAAGTCGGAGAGTAAGGGACGTTGACTTTCTCAAGATGTGCCAGTGCTGCCTCTGACTGACGCAGATCAGCAGATGGAGCTGCCTCTCAGCCTCCTACCCTTTCATTTCTGCTCTCCTTTCAGACTGCAAGCAGCTGGCTCTTTGGCTTGTCAGATGTTCTTGCAAATCTGGTTCTAGTGTGTGAGAAGTTAGTGACAGTTGACAATTACTTCTGGTATTAGCTTGTATTTAACATCACAATACTTGTACATTATTAAAATGTAATCTACTGAAGATCAGTTGGTACATTAGGCGATGTAGTTATATGTATTTATATTCTGCAAATACTTTCAACTTGGTACATTTGAAACCAGATATAAATGCACACTAAATAGAATTGTACTTTTTTTTTCCTGTGCTGGACATTGAAATCAGACCAAACTTTTCATGTGCCAGGATAGAATTACCATAATTATTAATATTTACTAAATACCAGAATACTTAGGAAGTCTACTTACTATCCCTCCAAACAATTTTTGGCTTTGTAATCTTCTAATAACAATAAGTTTAAACCTTTTGAGTGAATTTGAGCCATATGTACAATACAGAGTCAGTTTATGTAAACTTCTGAAATTAAGCAGTTTTCTCTACTCTCACCCTCATTATTCTGGCATTTAGCAAAAAGAAGTAATTGTTATAATTATTACCAATGTAAAACAGGAAAAGTTTAGTCTGATTTAATGTCAGATAGTGAGAACAAAACGATTATTCGTCTCTTTGTACAGCATATCTGAATATCTTGTTTCAACTTTAGCTCACACAAAAGGAGAAATGTTCTGACTGACAGTCGTGTGTGTTTCAGGCAGCATGTATGATTAGTCAGTCAGCAGTTATGTAAGCTGAGCGCCAAAGATTTGTTCCCCCATTAGCAAACATATTATGCTATCATCCCCTTCAGTAGTGAGCAAGATTAGAAACAATGAAGGCCTCTTTGTTTCTCTGCTGTCTGCAGAGCTCTTCTTCTGCTTTCATTTCTTTTTATGTGGCTTTGTTTCTTCTTGCTGTACTATCCCAGCTCGCCATGTCTGTCATTCATAAGCCATTTCATCTTCTCAACTTACTTATCTGCCTTTCTAGGAATTTGGGAACAATGCAAGCAACCTAAGCATTTATTTTAATCACCGTGTTTTACAGGACAGCCAGAATTGCTTCCTTATGAAATCATTTTGTCACTTCAACTGGCTTTTCTTTTTGGTATTATGACTAAGACTTTTAGATAACATGTTATTTTCACTGTGTGCGATGGCACTTTTCTTGGTTAGGTAAAGTTGAAACTTTAGTTTTAAGTTTGCACAGAGTCATACAGAAGATAATTGATCCAAAGGATGAACACATTTTTAGAACATGACCATTAACGTCTGTTTCACAAAGTTCCCCATGTTGACATTCATTGCATTGAAACCTTTTGACTCTTCTTCCTAATAGTTATAGTGTAAACTAGCTCAAATACATAACCAGGCGCACATACCATCATTGCTTCAAAGGACAATATCATGAGGAACTTGCGCACACACGTGCGATGTGTCCACATGCACACACACACTACTAAGAACATTCTCAAGTAAGCATGTCAGAATGTTTTCCCAGTGTGTCTGCTCCAGCTGGGAGTGTGGAGTCTTTGATTAACACGCCATTCCATATGTCAAACTTTATGGCCTCAAAGTTTTTGAGCTCCACCAGCCGCATGTGCGCCAATGCGTGCGTGTAGTCATTGCCTCCTCAGCTGCTTGGAAATAAAATGTTGCTGCATTGCAGACTTTTAATTAATCTGTTTTTATTCAGCGTTCCTGTTCCAGTTTGTGGCGTTTATAATGATCGAAAGGAATGTAATGGAATATAAAAGTAAAACCTGAATTCTTATTTTCTTTTTTTAAATCTAGGGTTGTAACAGTGCATGTATTTGTGTAACCAGCACTCATGGATACTTGCATTCTGATGAAAACTACCATCAGTCAAAGGCAACTCATTTATAAGATCACACTTGTGTTTTTATTGCATTTTAATAGGTTTCATGACAGAACATTAGTAGATCATGATGCATCTAAAGCATATGTGATAGTGATAACCAGCTGGAACCTGAAGAACAACTTTCTTCTATTAGAAATGTGCATATCATCAGTTTAAAATATTTTTGCCTTTGCAGTGATAATTTGACTCAAATCATTTTTTTTCTTTGAAGGATACATACAGTTGGTTCTAATGCAGATTTGCTTTGCTGTTGTCATAAGTTTACATCATCTTTTTAAAAAGCTTTACAATAATCATTAATGTTAAATATTGAATACATATTCTTGCTTATATTAAACGGGAAAGGACAAAAAAGGAAAACTAAAATGAAATAGAAAAGCATGATTAAGAAATGAGTTGACAAACCTTAGGAAAGTTGAAATGTATCAGAGATATTGAGACTTTATTAGAATCTTTAGAGATTTCCAGGTATGCTTTGGGGTTTTGTTTGTGGCCTGGCAACAACCGGGTTGATAACGTCACCTTCAGGAGGAGAAAAACAGGTGAACTGGCTCAGTGGACAATCTGAATGGAAACTCAGTCATCGTTTTTGCATCCAGCGTACAAAGATCATCAAATACAGCCAACCCTTGCTCTGCAGTTCCTGGCTTTTCACATTGTCTGAAAGCTGAATATTACATATCACAGCGTTTGCTCTGTCCTCTTTATTTGTCAATAATCATACAACCTCTGTGACTATCAGGGAAATAAAGGCTAAACTTTCCCCTTCTTATTCTCTGCTATGCCCCTGCACTTCATCCGTCACATCTCCAAGTCAGACTGTCAAAGATTTTGGTCTTATTCCAGGCTTTACTTTGGCCTTGAAAAGCTTCTCCAGCTGCTCCCACGTGTAAACAAATCTCTCGTTGGCATGGCTACGCCTCATAATAGATGTTGAAAAGTGGCACATGTATCAGGAAACATCAGTCCGGCGAAGTCGACGATGACACATTCTGACCAGACATGCTGCATCAAGTTGACTTTGGCTTCTCTAAACTTTTAGTTGACTGGATGGAATCAGACCAGCTCCATCAGAACTTAAATTGTTACAAGAACTTTAAATTAAAAGGGACAACAGCCGCAAATAAGCAAACACCAAACCATTAGAGGAATCTATGCTAATCTGTTCATTTTCCAGACAGTTGTTGGTCTCTGCAGTTATATCTGAACATCTGTTTGGGTGTTGTTGCCAGCAGGCTGAAGGAAAGGCCAGTCTATCTGCTGCCCATTAGCTGCCAGAATGACCTCATTATGACACGCCCTCACAAACATACATATTTTCTCAAGATAAGCTGCAAAGCAGGTGTCTGATTTCACATTGTGTCCAGGCACCTGCTGCTGTAAAGATAGAGGTGTACAAAAAAAAATTCCTATCAGAGGAAATTGTTTCATAACCTGCATATCTGATTTATGTGTTTAGGTTTCAGTAAGATAAGGAAATGCCCAAGATAAAAGTTTTAAACTATTCAGATATCAGGAAGATAATGAAGTTGGGTGAAAGGCCTCAGCTTCAATACTGTGATGTATAAGTAGCCATGTTGTCCAGCTAGTTTATCTTTTCATCACTTCCCCACATTAAAACTCATTCAAAATATGTGCTTTGAAATGGTCAGAGGAGGCACTATCACCTCTATAAACATAGATCCTGATGTCCATATCACACACTTTCTTATCCGAGTACAAATTTTGACATGAAATGAGACATCTGATGGTAATAAATAGTGTTTTCAGGGGCGTTGGTTTGCTTTTCTCTACACACCTTGATGATCTCCAGCTTTTCCTGTGATAAAACAAAGACCCATATAAACGTATCAAGTCGTCTCCTGCTGCCTGTCGGCAGTCTTCTAATACCCCCATACCACAAACCACTCTTAGGAATAAAACAGACTCTTAAAGCCTTGTTCTCTGTGTCCTTATAAACAGTCTGTTAAGCCTGGATGAGGAAATTCTCCTACAAGTGTTAAAAATAGCATTGCAATCTAGTTGCTGCGCCCATTATATACTGTAAATATGTTTCGAAATGGAAAAGCTTGTGGTTTTGATGTGATCAATGTTGGGTAATGATGGGATTATGGTCTAAATGAGCGTAAATCATTTACTCCCCTTAAGATATTTCCTGCGTTGGAAATTAGTTTAAAAGTGACAGAAAATATTAAACGTGGGACAAGAAGTTGAAAAATAGAAACAATGCTGTCATACGTCATGAGACTGCATTCCAAGCTCATTTCTGTAAAGATGAAAATTTTCCTGTTGAATTCTTACGTTTTTTTCCACAGATTCTCACAATTTGTATTTTCCTGGTACTTGACATTCATCTTACGTGTTTATGAATGTGTTAAATTTTGACGTCCAAGCTCTTTCATTGCCTTTTGCGTGTGTACTCTTCAAATTCTTCATGCTTCTGCATTTAAAAACCCAACTAAGTGAAGAAGTTATTCAGTCATGTAGCTCAAGAGATGTGATGTAATGCAAAACTTCACATCGTAAATAATTAAATTCTTTATAGAAAAGTTGTTTTTTTTGAGGTACATAAAGACAAATGTTGTTAAACATTAAAGTAAAGGTACAGTGATGAAGAGGGATTTGGAAGAGGGGCTGCTTCTCCATCCTGCCTGCTTTAATCCTCTAATTAACAACCTGAGTAATGAGTTGATGAAGTGACTGATTAGTTGACCCCTGCCCCTTAAACTCTGACCTCTGCACCTTCATCACTAGGCCGTGCAGATTGACGGGGAACATCTTTAGTGTACTGGCGATGGGTGCAGCAATGAATGAAACAAACGAGAGGGACAAGTTTGTTGCTTTGTTAGATGTTTATTGAATTATTCTGTGATGAGACAAAGCTACAAAGAGGGTGGGAAGATGGATAGCCCAGCATTTAACCAAATCAGCTATCATTACCACAGCTGATCATTAATCTCTAGGAAAGGTAATGCCTGTTGTTGTTACCTTACAGCTGCCCCTAGAGGGTGTTTTACCCACATATGGATAAAACATTTAGCATTTCTCCATAGAACGTTATTCTTCTGTTGTAATGACAATAAAAAAAAAGGAGTGCATCTATTCAAGATGAACTCGTGCTTTGACTTAGCCCTTTCTCTTCGAGTCGGGGGACAATTTGCAGATTCTCACTTACTAGCAGCACACAGAGTAAATCGAATGCACGGGAAACAGACAGCAGACATTTCTAAGGGGATTTTTGACTACTTTTCTGCATTTCTTGTAACTTTCTCCTTCTTTACTCCCACATCCTCTTATGTGTGCTTTTCCTGAAAGTCTGGTGGTCCTCTTTTTCATCTCTTTTACTATTCAGTACATTCTGTCTTTCCCTTGTTTCTGTTCCCCCTGTCTCTCTCTGTTTCCTGCTCATTCATGTCCGCGTCCACTCTCACCCATTCCCTCCCCCCATACTGATGTATATGCCCCTTGTCCCTGTCCCCTGCATGGCTTTGTGCTGCTGCCACAATGCCAGGGGCCAGGCGGTGAGGTCACTCACCACAGGAGAGCTGCAGGCCTCACTGAACCTCCACCATCCCCACCACCGTCCAGCGCACGGACAGCTAACAAGCCAGCAGTTTTTACCTCCCCCAGATTGTCCCGTCTTTGATTCAGGTCTAGACAACTTCACCTTAACGCTCACACTAATCATTAGGTGTACATGTAAACATGTCATCAGAAGGCAGGTTGTATTGGCCAAGCTGTATCTGTGTATGCTGTTGAACACGTACTCATATTTAAATTACAGCCAGTGCACACATGTAGACACAACCAAGTATTTAGGTAGATTACTGGGAACTTTAGCTCCATATCATTCACCTGCATCAGATTCTGTGTCAAATCCTCAGAAACAAGTAAGAAGTGTTGCAGTATTCGTGTTTGGAATCTCTTTACACCTTTGTATTCTTTCCAAATGAACCCCAAAACTGCACAGAAATATTCTTTTATACTCCTGTGTATGTTTGTAAATTGTTTAGTAATTTCGTTCCAATTCATACGGTCTTTTTTCTTGCAGTATCCTCCAAAGCTATTCACACCTCTTCCTTTTTTTTAACATCACAACCAAAAGCAGGCCAACACAAAGTAGTGGAAGTGTAGTGACACATGCAAGGCTGGTTTATCTCTACCACCTTTACCCATCTTGAGACTGAAATTCTCGCATCTGTCTTTTCAAAATAGCACAAGCTCAGTTGAATTACGTGTAAAGTATCTATGGGCATCAGTTTTCAAATCTTGCCACAGCTTCTCATTTGAAAAGAACTGTAGATTTGACTCGACCATTTTGAGCTTATGCTCTTGAGCAATTTTAAAAATTGCTCAAGAGTCAAAAGCCAAGAGAATAAATTGCCTCTTGCCTCTTAGGAGATGGTGTCCTAAGAGGCACCGGAGTAAGGAAAGGTAAACTAGGTAGGAGTCATTCATGCTAGTTGTGATCACTTTTATTTTATTTGAACGAATATCCAGAGTAAATCTGCTTCTGTTTCCCTTCAGTGTGGGAACATGATGTTCCTGCAGTCCTTCTGTGTTTTTTGTAGCTCAATCAGGCCCAAATAACAAGCCACACACTGACCGCCATGCATTAGCTGGGGGACAGAGCAACGTTGCATCTGACAAAACTGCCAGGGTTGCCCCATGGCCTCCTATTGTATACATCACGTCTGCTTTGTCTATGCTACAGCGACAAGTTCCAGTTCACAGACACAGACAACAGCCTTGTTAAAGTGTGTTAATTCTCCCATGACTTACTCGTTGGTTTAATGGTGTCACTCTGTTAGAGTTTCATTTAGGTTAGAGGCGCTCAGTGCATTACCTTTCAGAAAGGAGCATCTCACGGAGCTTGTATCTCACATTTGTTGCACGTCGTCATGTCGCCAATGTCTCCGGAAAAAAAGTTGTTGTTGCTGTGTAAGTCTCTTTTTCTAACATTGAAGGATCACAAATAATTATAACTGGTTACATTTTTCAATCCACAACTGTACAAAATTATTTAGCAAAGTCATAGATCAGTTCGGAATAAGAAGTAAAATACATTTTTTTATTTTTTTATTTTTTTGGCAGGGTTGGTGGTATCAATTCACTCACTGACTCCACCTCTGAATTACTGAAATAAACAGAACGAACGTTTCTGAGTGACCAAATCAAAGTTCTTCTTCCAGCAGGACAATTACCATAAACCAACAGCCACTGGGTCAGATCAGGAGTCCCTCACTACGGTTTCAGCATCCTGAAACTTGTCTCGGTTTCTGAGAATAAAAATGTCCACTGGGTATGAATACTTTTACATTTCACTTCAACCGTGGATACTTTACCCTCAGTCTTCTCATTTTACTCACTTACTCGTCTACGTTTGATTGCTTCTTCTCAGTTTCAGCATGTAAATGTGTTCCAGCAGGTATGTGTAATGTGCCACATACCTGTGTAAACACCTTGCAGGTCTAATTCCCCACAAAGACCAATTTGCGTCCTGATCTGCTTCTTCAGTCCTTATCCCATTGTTGTCCTCTGTGAGCTGAGAGTGACAGGTAAGGAGGAGAGGGAAGAGATGGAAAAAAAAAACAAAAAAACACTTGCCCTCAGGATGGCGGCGTTCATTGTGATGTTCAGGAACATGTCAGGAAATGTGTGTGTCCTCAAACCAGAGAGAAAATTGAAGGGGATAAAGTTCTTGGCGCATACAGTACACTTAATATTTTATGTCTACCTTAACTAAACTTATTATACTTATATGCTTTGAGGTAAATGCTTTTCTCGATGTCTTCGTAATGAGCGAGGAAGAGGTTTTTGCTCTTGTTTTACCTCATTGCAGTGACATGTCTGCTGCAGACACATCAGAGAGGCAGAGGCTTAGTCCTGTCAGCGCCTGATTCAACCTGACCCTTTTTGTCTCTAAGTGGAGGAAGAGCTCGCTTTTTCCTGCCCTGGGGCAAACAACAACAGAGAGCGGGGGGCATTAAGAAAGTGTGAAAATCCCTGATCGCTGAAAATGTGATACGGACTGACAGCATGAGGAGAAAAGTCCGAAATAGGAGAAGAGAAAAAAGAAGTTCTTGTAAAGTTAAGCAACAGCACGGCAGCTTGGTGGTAAAGAAAAGAAGAAAAAAAAAAGAAAAGAAAAAGGAGAGGAAATCATAGGAGGGGCAGCAGGACGGGGCCTGCCTGTGATGTTTTTAGTGCTTGCAGGCTGACATCATGGCTTCACCAGCAGGTGGTGTGTGCTGGATCACAGGTGGGGATGTAAAACTGGCTTGTCACTCTTGACACATGCAACAATGCATTAAAAAGAGAGCAGAGTCTGGACTTATGTCATCACACAGCTACAAAGATAATTTACCACGTTATATAAGAGAAACATAAGATGCAAATCAAATTTGGATCTGGCACCAACTACATAATTTGCCAGTTAATTATGTAGTTAATATCGTTTTCTGCTGATGCGTAAAATCTTTCTTTCCGTGCCTTTTCTGCACATGTAAAAAGGGCTTTTCATCCATTAGGAAGATGGAAAGGCAACCAGAGGTGATAAGACACAGCTATTAGCCTTCTTGAGGCTAATAGCTTCCAAGGGGCTCAGTCTGGTTTTTTTTATCTTGGGGCTCCTGGTTTAACTTTGGCTCAAAGGTTTGATGAAGGCTACTGAGTGAGTTAGTGTACAGCTCACTAGTTGCTCTCCCCACCTCAACAGGGACCCGTTTAGTAAAGAAATTAAATATGTCAAATGTTTTGTCATTGATGTATTTACAGCTCTACACTGTATGGAAAAGGACTGAAAAGATAAGAGTGTATAGTGTGTTAGCACACTATACACTTCCAACTGTTGTGTTTTTCCATTCTTGTGTCCTTGCTTTCTTCCGTGCCTATGTCCTGCCTCGTGCCATTCTTTCCTTCATTATGTCCTTCCTTTCTCAATTTCTCATATCCCTTCTTCTTTCTTTCCCTCTCTTGTGCTCTTTTACCCCCTTTGTCTTTCCTCCCTTCTTTCTGTCCTTCTCATGTGTCCTTTTTTTTCTACCATTTATCTGCCTGTTTTTGGGTCTTCCCCCTTTTTCCTTTCCTCCTTGGTTTTGCTCTTCTTTTTTCTTCTCTTTCTTATATCTAGGCTCAAATCCTTTCTTGTTGTTCTTTCATGTCCTTCATTCTTTATTTATTTCCTTATTCCTTGTATCCTTGCGTCCTACCTTCACTTCTTCCTTTGCGGGCTTCCTTCGATACAGTGTCTAGTCTCGCTAGTACCATGTATAAACGCCACCTGTTTTATAGGTGCTATAAATTCTTGGTGAATGTTTTTTGTTTTATAACACAAAGAACTCAGAAGGCTCAAAAGCTGAGTTTAAAAAAGTTTGTAATTTTTCTATGAAAAACAGGAACTCTGTCCTATAAACAGTGACAGCTGTTTTAAATGTTTCAGATTTCTATAAAATTAGAGTAAGTTTAAATTTACTGTAAGAAAGTGGCCTTAAACTTCTCTATTTCACATTATTATGAAGTAACAAGTAATTTTTCATGTGATATGCTATGTAGAAAAAATAATTGGAAGTAAACATGCATAAAGCACAAATCAGAATATGTTGCTTTTATTTTATTTTTTATTTTTTTCAGACAGCGTCTTTTGTTAAAAGATAAAAGAAAACCTTAGCAACTTATGCTAAGTAAAATATTAAATAAAGTAGCCAGAAGATAAAATTTGTTCTTAGTTTTCTATCAACTACATTGTGCAAGGTTTGGCACAAAGTGACATTTGTTTGTTTGGTAAGCAAAAAACTCCCACCTTTTGCTTTGAAAGTTATAAGATCAAGCAGCAGCACCGGTGACAGCGCTTGATGTGAAATAAGCAGAACCACCTGCTCTATAATCTGGTTTAAATCCTCGGTCAGCAGCATCTTCCCACATGCCTGCGTTCGCCTGATTCCCCATGGTAACCAGTCATTGCGCTGGTTGAATTGATCAGCTTCTGCAGATTAGAGCCCCTGTGCTATCCTGCAACATGCTTGTTTTTGTGAAGCTGTAAATAATCTGTCCTGTTTTCAAAGGATAAATATCAGTATAAAACTGTACTGGTGTAGTCGTTTCACTCAGGTCACAGTTCTCCAAACACACTGTGCATTCCTCACATCTTTGTTTGGTCAGCTTGGTTGGCTGATATCTTCCACACACCATTATTGTGCCTAACTTCACTGAAAACTGGAGAACGCTCTTTGTAGCTCATGGCGTTAAAAAATAAAAACTTTTCATAAAGCAGTGGAGCCTGCTGAGAACTTGAATGCAACCATTCCCAGTCATAGGTTTACATTTGAATGTAAATTGTAGCAGTTTATGAGAGTAGTATGACACATAATTAAGAACAAAATTGCTTTTATGGGCTTGATTCATTAATAACAAGCACAATATCCAAATTTGCTCTGAATATTAGTGCTATGATCACCCTCATCTTAGTTTGGCATTTACAGCCGTTATCTATCGTCCACATCCAGAGTAGCCTAAATAAACTTTATTGATGTTAGCCTAATGCAGCTTGTTTCCTACCTGACTGCCTTTTTGTCTATGAGTTGGTCTGATCATTGCGGTGCCTGTCATCAGGTTTAAGCAGGCGTTCAGAGGTCACACAGTTTGTAAGGGCGAAAGCACTGGCCCTCAGGTGCTCTGGCTTTGCCACACACACATCCTGAGGCGCATGTTCACACTTTAAGACAACAGGATGCACTCAGGTTTACACCCCTATAAACAACAAGAGCCAGGAGTGTGACTCTCTGGCCTTTGTTGTATTCAACCACAATCTTTAAATATTTTTAAAACCTCTGTTTATAGGGATGAGACAGAAAAGCAGCAGCTTATTTCACTGTTTTAACTGACTTGCAGGTTGCAATTTAATAAGGGGTTTTTGTAGGGTTGAGGTCCAAATCCACTGGAATTAAGTATTTTTAAAAGTGAAAGTGGCCTTTCTCATGTCCTTTTCTGGACATCCATGTCTTACTGGTCCGTATCAAGACAAATGTCCATCTCTAAACCTTAAGGACCAGCTCTTATTATTAATAGCGCCTATTCCACTGTATGGAAGCTGTAATAATAAAATTGTTACAGTGGAATTGAACTATGAAACCAGTTAATCTTTACTTTACAATCTGCACTGTGCACTATATGGTAAGGCATCTAAACTCTATGAGAAAATTATAATATTGTCATCTACTTTGCAACTATGTTTTTGCTCTGACACTTTTGTATTAGAAACTTTTCCGTATATGTAGTTTCAGTCAGCTTTATTTTAATAACTGGTAAAGATTTGGTCTTAGAAATAATGGTAGGACAAGTTTTACGCATGAATAATGTGAAACTGTGTCTATTGGCTAATGCCTGTCTGCAAGTAATTGAATGAATTAATTTTACATCTGGAAACAATAATCATTTCAGGCTCCTATTCATAGTTCTGGTGTTCTTGCCCATTGAATTTGAGTCGGAAGAATGAAAGACGGTTTTTAAAAAAATTTCAGGATTTATAGTAAGAACAATAAAGAGGTAATGTCTTCTTATTTTGTCAAGATACTTGTCAAACGTAAGTATTTAGTAGTCATGAGCTAGAAATGCTGAATGAGGGTCTGTCTATCCGACAGCCCTGAGACCCAGACCAAAAAAATAGTAACGCCATCAGCCTTACAAATTATGTTGATGAAGAAAAATTATATTAGCTGAAATCTTGTGCTTTTAAACATCATTTTGCTCTAGTTTTGACAACTATTTCATTAAGACAACTCAGTCTCCTTTTCTCCACTGCACATTCACACAGGTAGACTTGTGTACTCACACCAAGTCAAATCCAAACCGATAAATCCCTAGATTTGTCTGAACATAACCATGCACCTATTTTCTTGTTAACTTTATTCTGATAGACAGTTGTTTAAGAAATGGACTTCAGTTGTGATTTTTTGTTTTTACCATGTAACTAACACTTTTTGCATAGTCCTGAGTGGCAGTACAAAACCAGGAGCAGTAGCTCCATGATAATTTTTTTTTTTCTTTCTAAGTGTTGGTTTCCAGATTGAATAGGACCGTGTGCCACAGGCTTTTATATCATAAATATTTCCACAGAATGCTTCAACGCTTTGTAATTATTCCTTTCTCATCTCCCTATTTTCTGAGTGTCTCACTCTCTCTTTGCCAACATCGAAGGGTACCTGTCTACGTGCGAGGATGTTGTTGCATGTGGTTACTCGAAAGGTTATATAACTGAAAATGCAATTAGAAGGCAAAATGATTGCACCTACACAAACAGCATGGTTGAAGGTGGTGTGAGTTGGTTGTTCCATGTGGGTAACTTTGGCTTGGTGAGCACAAATTTAAACTGGACATTAAACTGCAGCTCTTAGTCAGCTCTCGTAAAGCTGTTTTCCAGCTAACCATCACAGGCTATACAACTTTTTTTTTTTTTATACCTCCACTTATCAGTGGACATCTAATTTATGTTTGCTTGGCCATATTTGTGAATTAAGTCGAGCCTTAAATGTTTTGCTGACTAATCACAATAGCTGCCAAACAAAAATCTGCATGGAGTTGTGTGGTATTCATGGTAAGCTACCATGTAGGTTGTTGAGAATGTGCAGAAAGCTCTTGATTCTGGATAAAGTGCAGTAAGGCGGACCTTTTTAACATTCCTATCTTTCTGAGGTGTTGGGGGGGGGGGAAAAAACAGCATGCAGGAACATATAAACCACAACAAGATGTTTCAAAATTACCACATTAATAAAAGATGCATTTCTTTTACTGCTTTCGTTCAATATGTATATTGGACAGCTTTGTTTGTCTTCGTTCTCCGGTGGAACGTCTCAAATCTCAACCCGTCGCCTTTTGCTTGGAATTGTTTATGCTGGCAAAACAAAGACCATTGTGCAGAATCGGCACAATCAGCACAATGAATTGGAATCAACAGTGGCAGTGAAAATTACTCCTTCAGGCCCTCATGGCATAAACACAGCCAAACCAGTGGCACGTCGCTGCCAAGCTGAGACACGGCCTGAAAAACAGGGAAGTTCCCAGTACGTGGTGAGGCTGTTGATTGTTCTGCTTATTACAAAATCTCTTCCACCCAAACGGGCCGATGAGTCTGGATTGGCTGTTTTAGTCAACATTCTGCGGGTCATTTAGAAACCCAAAGAACGGGCGGCACGCGGCAGCGTCAAAAGAGCTTGTTTGGTGCTAATGGAATAATGGCAGCGTCGTCTGTTGACACAGTAATGTAAAAGATAAGATGTTTGCTGCTGAACAAATAAACAGCTGTGCTGCAAGAGAGACTGGAGGCGGGTGGCGGGGTAGGAGGTGAAGGAGAGAGGGCAGCTGTCACTGCCAACCTGGAACAACAACAAGCAATCCAGCCACAATAAGCAAGCCTGATTAGACTTCATTAATGACTGAAATGCCCCGAGCTAAAAACTATATTCTGAGTGTTGCAGAACAATAATAAACTATTGCGGAGGACGAAAATAAAATGTTCCAGTCCCTCTTTCACATTACATGCATAGATACACACACTTGTTGTAATGTGCAAGTTGAAATTGGAGGTAACAGTATTCTAGTCTGGCAACATGAGTAGCTTCACAATTTGCACATTTTTAAGTTCTTAATTAATTAATCCTTAACGCCGTTGTGCGCACACTGTATGTTTGAATTTGGTAATATACGAGCTGTGTGTGTTCTTGTGTGTGTCAGACACTTTACCCAGGTTGCAGATTGGGATGAACTTCGTAGGCTCACTTCCGCCATCACCGTTCTTTGCTGGGTGTCTTTGCCTCCCTGTCTTTCTATCCGTCTCTGTCTGAACAGCGCATCCATTGTTGGTTGAGTTACTCTGCCTTTTCATAAGGTCAGGCAGGGGCAACAGGTAGCGGAAAGGACAAGATTAATGACTTCATCTAGGACACATGGAGAGGGGGAATGGACCGAAGGGTGGGGAGTAAAATGTGGGGCAGAAATGAATCAAAGGGAACACCGGGGGGGGCGTTCAGAGGGTATAGGAAGGGAGAAAGGTGACTGAGAATAGAGAGATGGGTAGAGACAGGGGGAAGTAATTACCATCATGACTTTCTTTGTTGTACTCGCTGATGCATACTCTGAATGGATGCAGAGAGGCGGGGCATTGAAAGAAAGAGGTGGTCAAGTGTAATTACTTAAACCCAGGTTTGGTTTTCTTTGATGCTCTTGCAGTTTATTGGTGACACACTCTCGATCGCCCAGCTTGGTTTTACGTTGACATTAATTGTCAGTCTTACAAAAGGGAACATGACTGGCCATTTATGGTCCTGGTTTTATCCAGAACATCATTGCTTCTACTGTTTTCATTTTACTTTAAAAATGAATCATTTTGGCTCTTGTTTCCCCAGTGCAAACCATCCACAGTAAAGAATGTTGTTTTTACTGTAACCTTGTGGTGCTTAGGTATGTTATACTGAGTGATGTTGAGCTTCAAATGGGCCAGATGAGAAAAAGCCACCTGGTTGTAGTTACCAGCCTAGTTCTCAATTTAAAAAAAAAATTAAATAAAACTTAGTTGCATCTTTAGCTGAGACCTGAAACTGATTGCCCCAAAGCTCTCTGCTCAAGCAGTCGCACCTACCACAGGAGGTCACAGATGTGTGGAGAACTGAGGCAGTCCTGCAGATGTTGCTCTGACTAATCCCCATCAAAGTGTTCGAGCTCTTGTGTCATCTTACCATTTAGGACGTTTTCATCAAAAATGTCTGTCTACAAGTTTGTTGTTATTGTCCCAATGTGTGTTAATAGTGTGCTGACATGCAAAGCTGCACCTACGGCTTGCACTCATTTTATCACTTCCTTACATGTTGCATGGTGGTTGTGTATCGTTTTATTTTGGGTTTCCACACTTCAAAGGGCAAGCATGATTTTTTTTTTTTTCTTTTTTTTTTTGAGCATGTGTAAGTGTTTCCTCCAGTGGGTGTGTATTTGAGTCAATGACCAGCTGCAGTGCACTGGCCTTACCTGTGGGTGTATTTGGCTGAAATCCACTTTCTTAAGTCTGTTTTCTATTCTGTGTCACATAAATAAATACCAGCATGGTACGTTCCCTTCCAAACCACTCACGGACATCCTTAGATCTCCACGTAACAGCTGTTGACATTTTTTTTCTCCCTGTGTTTTATGTGTATTTTGTGTGCTGCAGGTTAAGAAGCACGCAGTTATCCCTCTGCCGCATATTATTTTGTGCAAACCTGTGTGTTTTCATAGGCTGTATGGACTCAGATTCAGACATTCTGGCTTAAACATGCACATTCAATGAAACACACACACACACACGCACACATAGAGACATAACTCGGAGCAAGCTCAAACTTGCCCCAAATTCACTGTAGTTTTTGTAACTTTTTGATATAATTGATCTTAGTGTATTGTTTTTTACTGTATTTTTTTTTCCTATAAGACAAATGGTATGCAACTGATTAGATAGATAAAACTACACCCTGGAGGGGAGAGACATGCAGAGAGGAGGATAATGTCTTTTGTCCCATCACATTCCAGCAGTGGCGCTCTAATCTTCTGAGGCCTCATGCATTTAAACTGTGCGATTAGCAGCCGTCTAACAGGCGCTTTTTTTACCTGGCGGGCTGGAGCAGAAATCCGGTGCTTGGGTTCAACTGTCATTTTGTTTGTTTTTTCTGCGCCTCCGAAGGAAGATGCTCTCGGAGATACATGCTTTGATCATAAGCTGAAACAAAACAGCCATATATCGGCCCACGTACGGTACCTGTATTGTGCAGAGATCCAGACTAAGTGGCTGAAACGTTTGGCTGCCTTTGATGGAATTCTCATATGACAACCATAACAACTTATTTCACAAATGTTCATTCATGAATTGTGAAATTGTATTTGAGTGTTTTTTGTTTTTGTTTTTTGTTTTAATGATCAGGGGATAGCATTCAGAGAATGATGAAAAACGTTGCAAGTTTATGATGCAGTTTTGAAAGTGTTGCATGTGTAATTTATAATGAAATCAAGAAATAGAATGAAAACATGTGTGTTTTAATTGTTTCCTTTTTTTTCCTGTTTCTCTGCAGTGACATATTCGATGCCATGTTCCCTGTCACCCACATTGCAGGGGAAACAGTTATCCAACAAGGTTAGTACAAACAATTTGATTAGAAAAAATTGTGTTAAAATTGAGAACATTTGTATATGTGTCTTGCAAAAGTATTGTAACTCTGGAACTTTTTAATGTTTTGTCATGTTGGGATTTTGTGGGATGAATGAAAACAAAACAGTGAATAGTTGCGGAGATGTTGAAAGCAGGGTTGGGTAATAAAGAAAAATTCTAAAGTTTCAGGATCTCATAGATCATAATCAATGATCCGAAAATGGATAGACAATGGCACAACTGCAAACCTGCCAAAACATGGCCACCCACCCAATTGACAGAATTAAGCAAGAGTCTTTAAAGAGGATATTTATCGTATTTATCAAACCAGTTTTTATGAGAGTTGAAAGAAAGTCAGAAGACATGCACGTATTGAAGGCTACTGCAAATGTCCTGCCTTCTAGTCTCTGACTCCAGACTTAAAGCAGGTTAGGGGATCCGTAAGATGTAGCAAATTAATATGAAGATGGGCTTTCTTCCACAAACCCTCAGCTGGTGAAAGTAAAAGTAAGGAAATAATATGCATTGAAGTTTACAATTAAGTTTGGTTAATGTAGCACCTTCCAGACAAAAATCATTGTTTCACAAACAGAAACATTTTAACAGATTAAATTAAACATGTGAAAAGTTAAAGGGATGTGAAAATATTGCATTTTTGATGCGCTTCCCCTAATTACTTCTTTTAAATCACAGAATTCTAATAGACAACAATAGGATTGAAGTTTCGACTAAATTTAGAATGACTGATGTTGAACAATGTGCAGAATCTGTTTTGCTGCCAGCTCCTTGATTTGATAATAGGTGGCCTTTTATCATTAACTTGAACCACTAAACCACTTAAATAGAAAGGAAGCAATTAAGACAGCACTACTTTTACTGATTATCCACAATAGATTTATTTCAAAGTATACATCAGTTGCACTGCCATCATTGGCCATGTTTATTTTATCCTACCACTCCCTTTTCCCCTCATTGCCCTATTCACACATTCCTCTCAAACATGCACCACTTGGTCCCTTTCCTCTGCGTAACTGAGAAACCTCCACAGTAGTCATCCCTAGACTTGGAAGAAAAACAGACCAGGAGAACCAGACTGCATGTTTTCTTGTATTTCCGCCTCTGAAACTCCTATCAAACACAGACATTTGATCACATGTTTTTAAAACACCAAAGAAACACACATTCTTGAAAATTCTCCACTTTAGATAACGTCATGTTAACACCTGCACAAAATCACCTAGTGTTACAGCTGTAGAGCACTCAAAAAAAAAAAAAAAAAAAAAAAAAACGGGGGGGGGAAAAAAAAAAGAGAAAAAAATCATAAACAGACACTAAGTGAAGGATAACTGCTGGTGCCTCCCACCGACTCTTAAAACAGCTTTCGGGAGTATATCAGCCCTAATTTGGTGATAATAAGTCTAGCTTACTATGTAGGGCCCCCAGACCCAGACAACCCATTGTTATACACACCAAGAGTGTGATGTATAAAGTGCTGATGTCATAGGTAGTGTTTGGACTACTGTAGAGCTTCAACAAAACCAACCTTACTACTAGCTACTTACACACTATATATTTGAAACTCTACCCAGAATAAAAAAAAAATAAAGCTATGTATACCACTCTTTTTTTATTTTTACTAGATTGAGATGCTAGAAAAATGCAGCATGTTTATAGAGGCAGAAATTAATCAAAATTTCAGTAGTATTATGATTTCATTATAAATATGTCAATTAACACGCACACTAATAAAGCTGTATCCAGTAGTGAGCTATAAATTGCTTGTGTCATTGGAACGTGCATGTTTTTCAATATCAATAAACGCAATACGATTGAAACACACTACTACTTAATCAATTATTCTCTTAATATCATTCTGCTAAACCACTAATATTGGTACTCTGGGTATAACAACACCCTGGAGATCAAAGATATAACCCATGTTGTCCTTTGGTTCGTTATCAGTATATATGAAAATTAATCTGTTGAAACTAGGCCACATGAGGCATCTCCGCTTGTGTGAGAACGTGTATATCTGTGTGTGTTTGTGAGCACAGGTTCTGGTTAAACATTTGCCTGCACTCTCAAGTGAAAGACACAAAACAAAGACCTGGCCACCAAAGTGATAAAAGACAGGAAGAGTACAAGAAAAGGCAGACACAGTTAGAGGAAATTGAAAGAGGGATAGATGAGAAGAAAGAGGGAGAAAGAAGAAAAATTATGGCAGGGCCAGGTTGCAGCAGGTTTGTCAGAATATGTGTGTGTGCGTGGCTTTTTTAGGGTCTTTTCAGGGGTAGGCTTTCAGACAGACAACGAACATTTCATGTGACAAATAGGGCACTCTGATTAACGAGCCCTCCAATCCTCTCAGAATTAATTAGCCATGTGAACTTCTGTGAACTTTACTCACATGGTCCTCTCCACACTTTAAGTCTTCAGGTAAACTTAGATTAAAAATACACTCAATGTTGCATCTTTACTTGTGCCAAAAGGCTGCAGTTTTATACACGTCTCATTTACCCACTTTACCTACTTTTTCTTCTAAATTTAGCTGTTTTACTGTTTTTGTTATCCAGAGATGCTTTTAGAATATATCAATCACATATCCCATTCATCTCTTTGAGAGTTTACCTCAAAAGCACAGCCTTTTTATGACAGTGATGCAATTAGACCATATTTTATGGATTGAATGTTGCTTTCAAAGTATAAATATAGTTTTCAGTCATATAAAGACCACGATGAATGAAGCAACCACCTGTAGTTAGGCACTGTTCCCTTCCAAGCCACTGAGGTGTTAAAGCTTTGCATGTTCAGACACTTATGTTTCAAAGTTTCCGCTATTAAACCAAAGTAATGAATACTGTCATTGCTGCAACTTTCTGCTGGCAAGAGCACATTTGCACAAAGTTATTGGCATGGCCTATGAAATACGTATTCTCAGTAAGGCAGTAGCACTTTTAACGCTACCCAGAAGCTCAAAGCCATTTTATTTATAGGGACCTAAAGTACTGGAACAATTCTTTCATTTGTTTTATTTCTTTTTGGGAAATAAACAAATAAGACAGACCTTTAAATTTGCATTGTTATTATTTTAAGAGTGAAGTTATTTGTGTTCTTTGGTATGTTTAAACCATTTTAGTTTAAAATTATAGCTCAATTTGGACATGTACCACAGTAAGATTGCCTATTACTCCAACAAGTCTGCATTTGAATCCAGGCCAGACCTTTTGCTGCACGTCATTCTTTCTTACTCCTATCTACTATACAATTCAGGATTTATTTATCAACAACCTTTTATAGGAAATAATGAAGTAAGCTAGATTGCATGCCTGTTAGTTATTTTCTTTATTGTTATTAACTAATGATTCCTCCTCTCTCCTTTGCAGGCGATGAAGGCGACAACTTCTATGTGATTGACCAAGGTGAAGTGGATGTAAGTGTCTGACACACACAAACACACAACCCCAAGCAAAAAGCTGTTCTGTCTGAACAGCATGAACGTGTGGCTGAAATGGTGCTAAAATGTCTACATAAACATGTCTGCTAATGTCTAAATGTCTTTGAAATGTTGAGGTTAATAGAACCACCTAACAAACATTGTCTTTAATGTATTAATTTTGACAGGTAGTATGGGATAAACACTGTTAAATTTAACTTATTTTTTCACACACTAATTAGAATTTTTTTTATCTATTTCCAAAACTGTAATGTTTTTTTTGTTTGTGTTTTTAGCTTTCCTGCCATGTGTGCATGTAAGAGACTATTCACTTTTAGATAGGTTTGTAATAGTGTTTAAATGATTAAAACAATTTTAGCTCATTAGCGATTAGCGCAATTACCATTGCAAAAGCAGCAGTGTCGTGTATTCGTAGAGAATGCAGATCTTTACATTGTGTCAAAAATTTCCAACGTGACATGTTCAGTGACAAACACAACTTAAAAATTCAAAAAGTTCAATCGGACCTTTTGCTGTGATACATTCAGCCTTCCTGTTATCTGTTGAAAGGCGAGCTCTCTTTCAACCATCGTTGAAAACACAGTTTTCTTCTGAACACCTTTTTGTATCTCTGTGCGTCCGCTCATTTTGTTAATTCTTCTGATACTAAAAGAAAAGTAGACAAAAAAAATATTTGAAGGTATTCCAGTTGGAGGTTTACCAGTGTCAATTTCCATCCCACTGTTTTTAAAGATAGTTCGTAAAACAAGACTGTGGAGAAGGAAGAAACCTTCCTTCTATCATGTCAAGACAAAATTGCACCCCTACAGATGGCCTGGTTTGTTGAGCTGCCCTCATGTTTTGTCCTCTTCAAAGTCTGGTTCTGGTCTGATGACAATCTGAACATGGCGCTTCAGAGAATTGAGAAGATCTATTGTCTTTGCGAGCCTGACACCAACCGATAGACTTAAGTGGAGAGATAAAACAGGAGCTGATGGAAAGTTAAACAGGAAGTGACCTTATCAGCTTACAGCAGTGACCAAAAAAACAAAACAAAAGCTGGATAAGAGAAGAGAGGCAGGTTGGTGAGTTTTTTTTTAAGGTTTCCAACATCAGGAATCCATCCTAAATTGAAAGTAGGAAGTAAAACACTGAGATGGTACCTTGATACAACAACCACAATTTAAATAGCTTCTAATCTTGCTGTTTTTGACTGGCATTGTTTCAGATTGTCTTATTGATGTGATTAGATAAGTAATCTAAACTATACTGAGATTCATGTGAAAGAGACGTGAGCCACAATTTTGCACAAAACATCATTCAGTTTTTGTGTTTAAGCGTAAAGTGTATTTAGATAGCAGATAAGGACTTAAGTAGAAATTTGATTATTACTCTTGTAAGATATCGTGCTCAACAGGAACTGTTTCAACACTGTCTCTGGTTTCTGTCAGGCAGACAAGGACATGATGAAGCCAAACTAAACCAAGTGAAACATTGTTCTGTGCAAAAGTCTTAGTCCACTTTAAAAGTACCCTGAAGAAAGGGGCTTTTTTTTAAAAAAAGGTTTTGCGTACATTTAACCACAAAAGTCCTATTGAGATTAAAAACCTCTTTGTCAAGTGAGTCCTGGCCAAGAGGCAGCAAGGGTTTACACAATAATTACATGTACTTACACAATTAAAATGCTTTACAAATGATTATTAAAAACAGCCACAATTTAAGGAAGTCATCTCTAGTGCTCTCAGTCTGGGCTTAAAAGTGCTCAGTGAATCATGTTCACTTAATTTCCAGTCTGTTCGCAACATGTTTCATGTACCTGGAGCTGATTTGTCCACCCAGAGAACAGGTCTCACTGCTCCTCAGTCCTGTGGTGTTGTGCTATTCACCAGTCGGAGGCTTTGCCTTGCACCTGATGATATAAGGTTAAGAAACAGCTGCTTGGCCTTGGAAACCACTACATGAAGCACCCGACAGACAGATCCTGAGCTAATCTAAGTCGTGTTGGAACTATATAACCATTGCTCCCATTGAAGATGTTTTTAACTCTTGTGTTCCCAGTTGCTTCAACTTTGCTATAATGACACCAACAGTTGAATTTGGAATATTTAGTTGTGAGAAAATTTTCTACTGCGGTTTCACGGCTCACTGTAGGGAACTAAAATTCACTGAGTTCTTGAGTGACCTATAGTTTCACAAATGATTGTAAAAGCAGTCTGAATACCAATTAGGTGGATTCTACACCTCTTGTCGTTGTGGAAGTGATTGGAACACCTTGATCAATTGGAGGTGTGAGCCGATACATTTAACACTGTAGTTTATAAAGAAATGTAAGCGTGATTTAAAACATTGTAAAAAAAAAAAAAATTTCACCACTAATGTGAATTTGTATAGTCTAAATTCCTCCATGCTGTGCTTTTAGATCTTTCTGTAATTTTTATTTCTGTCTTTTGCATTTTATTTTAACATATCCCAAGCTTAAATTATCATATTTCCACTTGTTCCTAAAGTTTTCCATGAAGTTGTTTCGACTCGACAGCTGCAGCGTCCCGCAGCTGCAGCTCTGCTCTGCCTTGATTGCTCCTCCTTCGATGTGTTAAACCAGATGTGTCCTGCTCACCACTGAATCTGCTCCCACAGACTCTTTTCTGCCTGCACCCAAGCTGTGGGAAGACTATCCTCAAGCTCACCTCCCTCCCTTGCCAAACCTCGCCCTCTTCTACATCTATTTCACCTCATATCCCTCTCTTCCATCCCTTACAGACAGCGGCTGCCTGCCTCCCAGCCACAACCCTGGCACTAAACTACATCAAGAACAGTGCAGATGTTACGAGAGTGTGAAGATGTCTCTCATTAGACAGGGGTGTAAATTAGCCAACGACTCATAAACTGCCTGAAAGTTGCTACTAATTTAATCCCCCTTATGTTTGCACACAAATCTATTTACTTTTAGACGCAGCCTTTTATGCAAGTGAAACCAGCATATACAAAATTTGTAAAGTAGCAAGCTTGATGCTTTCAACCTAAACTAGATTTTTTTTTTTTGCAAACCAAGTAACTAAGCACAAATTCATGCTTTATTCTCATTTTGATTTTGTTTGTTATCTTCTCCCAGCCTCACAGTTGTCTGCTCATATTTAGTCTGTAAAAATGGCAAAACATGCTTCACTTCAGCCTTTCTTTATAGAGCCGCACTTACCAAAACCTCAAATTTACTCGACTGCTCTAGGGATCTGAATAAAAGCTTGCTAGTACAACAGTTAAGTTAAAATAATTACCACCTGGGAACAGGATTGGAAATTGTCGTAAAAACTCCACCACCGTTCTGCTCTGATGTAACGCTTTTGCAACGTTCGGATAATTGTTCTTCGGAGCTTGACGTAACCACAGTCAGTACTCTGCATCCCTTTGAACAGAATCCAGCATATGGTGACGGATGGGTCCCTTGTGGTTCCCCTTAGAGTCTGAATAATGTCTTCTAACTATTTTCGCAATTCACAGCAAAGAGCAAAGGAATAAACCCTCCTTCTGTTTCCCTCCCTCCTGTCTCCCTGTGTTATTAAGTCAACAAGATAGTGGATAGCGTGTTGACAGTTGCGACTGTGACGGCCCCAGAGACGGCCTCACTGAGGTTGTATTGTCTTTAGAGTTCTACCGGCTGGCCTAAATGGAGCTCTGCATGTAAGCAAGGGAGTGTGTATGAGTTTGACTTGGGGACAGAACCGTTTTACACATCTGTCTAACTCAGTCTCTTTCAGATGACAGGAGAGAAAGGTGAAGAAATGGATGGGATGGATTCCCTTAGAGGATCTCATTTGAAGGCTTAGAGTAGAAAATAGAAAATAAGAGTCAATAGCTTTGTGAGGGCTGCAAAAGCCAGAGTGCAACTGGTTTTCATTTGTCAGTGCTCTTTGAAGCAGACAATCTCATGGCCTGTCCGTCCCTCCTTTCTCTTTTTATCTCTGCAGGTTTATGTGAACTGTGAGCTGGTGACCAATATCGGAGAGGGGGGAAGCTTTGGTGAGCTGGCCCTGATCTATGGGACTCCAAGAGCTGCCACCGTCAAGGCCAAAACAGATCTTAAACTGTGGGGCATTGACAGGGACAGCTACCGCCGCATCCTCATGGTAAGTAACAAAACAAGTTATAATTACTTTGAATTGGCCAAATCTCCAGTATTAAAAAACAGTATTGTTACACAGCTAGCTCATTTTAGCACAATAAAATACAGTAAATAACTTCTTTTTTTTTTTTTACAAATTGAATATCAAGCTCTCATTAAATTGCAAATGTATTGTGAACTATTAAACTATTTCAGATTTTCTCACTTTAGAATGTCAATGAACTTTTAATGAATTTATACAACAGATCAACACAAGTTGTGTGTTTCTGTTAATTGGACAGAAAACAACACAACCTCAGGAAAATCCAAAAATGTTGCGTGCATCTGTCTTAAGGTCTTTTTACTTTCATGCTCCTAAATAAAATCCGTGCAGCCAGCATGGATGTTTGTATTAATCTCAGTATAAATACACATCACTGGAACAGCACCGTCCTTGTGGTGACACATGGCCGTATCATGCTGTGTAAGGTTTTACTTTAACAGGGACATAGTGGGTGAGAAGATGGATGGAGCTAAATACGGGACAATCCTGGAAGAAAACCTGTCAAATTTTGTAAAAGGATCGATACTAGTGAAATTTTATATTTTTACTTTTTTATTAAATCATTCTTGTATGCATTCTGCATATATTGTGTTACGTATCCAGCATAAAATTTGCAATGCGTTTCTCTAAGTTTCTAGTTATAATGCGACAAAATGTGGAAAAGTTTAAGGGATATGAAAGACTTCCACACATAATAGCATAATAACAGTTCAAAACCTTTTTTAACTGTTATTTGTAGTTTAAAATTGACCAAAATTTGACATTTTAATAAAGATAAAAGTAGCATTAAACCATAAAAATGCAGAGTAACATCAGTCATACTGTAATTTAATACTGAAGTACTGTAAGTATGATATATGTGCATACATTTAAGATCTTTACAGTGGGTTCTCAACACTAATCTTTCATGCTCATTTGCTTCCTATATTTCCTCCTACTTAGCCTACTTAAAACTCCTTAAACACTTGTAGCACCTGCTTTCATTTACATGTGCATTCTGACACATGCATGCACACACAGGAGTCTATCCTCCCATTTTAATATCTCCCTATATCTCCTTTCTTCTTTCTTAGATGAAGAAAGGGGGGAAAAAAGTAAAAGCAGTGAGTGTGTGGGGGGCTGAGGAGGAGAGAAAGGGTCAGTCCTAATGCCTGTACATGCACTTCCCACTCCAGGAGCTTATCTAGTAGGAATGTCTAAATGTTTAAAGTGGAAACATTAGGTGCTCTGCCCTGGCTGTCAGACTCACAGACATATTTTTGTTCTGTAAGAATGACTAATTATTTCACATGTCTGAGTACGCCTCTGTGAGACCTCCTTGTCCAGCTAAACATTACTTCGGACGTTCCTAACACTTTATTCCAAATAAATTAGTCAGACACCAATTAACCTTCCTGATTCCTGTGTGTATCTAAACTTTGCCATCGGCAGCAGTGAAAATTCTGTTTTATGTCAAACGGAGCTCATGGAGATGGAAGAAGGCCTTTTTTTTTTTTTTTGAGAAGTGGAATTTAAGCTCATTGTAAAGTTGGCAGCAATCTGCCTAGCACTCATGTCACCTCTTAAGCGCATAGTTAAAGTGACGGCTCAATCTGCCCGGGTAACCTTTCTTTGAGAGGATTCTCGCTCTCTGCTGCTCCCATTCCTTCGTTCTTACCAGCAGCAGCGGCAGCTAGAAGAAGGGGGGTGGCGGGGCTGAAAACAGAATTCAATTACACAAACCTGTAGTTAATTATTGCTGTCAATGATTTGTAAAGCTTTTTTTTTTCTTTTTACAAAGTGTGGTATTCTGGCAGCCTCTTTGGCCAACACAATGAGCATTCTCTCTTTGTGTAAGAATATGTGTTTCTCAGTGAAAAAAAAAATTATGCTGAATCTCTGGGACTGCAGCTAGTTAGCGCTGAGGTTGAAATGTGCATTGGCACTGCTGTTTGTTTGACTTTTTCACATCTGCTTCCCTGTCCTCTTTGTCTTCATAATCTACAAATTATAAGATAAAACGATATTTAGCCACTTTACCACTTGTCACTGATCCATTTGATTTCAAGACAAACTCATTTGTAGAATTGCACAGACTTGTGCTGGCATTTCTTTGGAGTTATTTAGCTAGACGAGCCAGTGGACTGATGGGTAGCATCCAACCCCCTAAACACCCTGAATATGATTAGGAAAGAAATGAAAATGGATCGATGCATGTTGCTGAGTAAAACTAGATTGGGAATCACAACTAGGACAAAAACACAATCTGTTCATTAAGACACAGTGAGAACACAGTCAGAACACAAGGCCCCCCAATGATGTGAGGATATACCTTACTTTAATCCAATCCCTATTTTATCAGTAAAAAATATATTTGTCACAGTATTCTCTCATTAACATTCTCATTCTCACTCTCACAATTCAAAATCATGTAAATTTATGTGGTTGACATTAAGAAAACACTCAGGCATCGTCTTTGCACACATCTGGTTCTTAAGCAAAGTACATTTTACCTCTAGCTAAGCAAAACATCCACCGTTTTTTAAGAGATATTGAAATATTCTGTGACATGACTGCCAAAATCTAGAGATGCCATGTATATTACACATATGTGCCACTACTATAAAATATCAATAAATGCTACACAAATATCAGAGCATTGGCGAGATAAATCGACTGACGTTACATTGTGTTCTTTTCACACTAGAGCTACATTCACCAGCATTGATTGATAGGCAACTTGGGGTTAAGTGTCTGGCCAATAGAGCTTCAACAGATGGTGGAGGAAACTGGACTTTCCGATTGCAAGACATCTGCTTTTCCCTCTCAGCCACAGCCGTCCCATTAATGTTCTTCACCTGTTGTGCTACGCAGGCATTTGTGAATGCACTAATGAAGATTTACTCACCTCGGCATGCCAGATGCTTGAATTGACTAGCGTAGCTACAGAGTTGGATCTACTTTCTGATTGATTTAACCAATAATTATTTGATCACTTCCAACCAGTCATGGGCTGTGGGCAAAGCTTTCAACTTTCAGTCCAAAATGTTTAGGCAATTGTTATATTTAGATTAGGAAGAAAATGACACGTGACGTCAAAGCTAATTTCACTCGCTCTGTCGTTACACAGCAGCGTGGTGTTCATTTTACACCCTGCATTGTTACACACACCCATTATGATACATGTATGCTACGTATGCTTCTGGCTGAAGATGAGCGACTGTCAGTAATGAAGGGAGAGGCACATTCTAAATTAATGCTTAAAACCATGACTTCTTTCAAACCTTCCTGAAACATGGAAAACTGAGAATCCTCAGACATATTTAGATTGAGAGAACAAAATATTTCCTTAAACATTTTATGAAAACATGCATAGAGTGGTAGTTTCTTTTTTTATATTGGCTATCTGGGCAGTTGCCCAGGGCAAAATCAGAAACGGGAGTCCATCCAAGAACTAGAAAATAAGATATATCTTATCTGTCAGTTGTTCCCTGAACAAGTTTACTACTATGTATGCATGTGTAGTGGAGCATGTTTCCCTTAGTTGCCCATTTCTGCTACAACATGATAATTAATTGCATTTTAATTGGAGTGCAGCAGGAGCTTACAAAGTTAGACATAGTCATTAATGATTAATCACAGCATCTGATTAACCTCATTAATTTTTTTTGTTGATTGACAGCAATATAGAAAAGTGAATATAAACACTGCCATTAACATAACGCGGCCTCCTAAAATATATTTCTGTTATTTCCCCTTAGTGAAATAATTGGTGCATGAAGGTCAGAAATGTTACAAATTTGTTATGTGCATTACAACACACATCCTTGATTATGTAATAAGCACACAAAAAAAAACAGTGTATCACACAAATGTAGCACACAGAACTAGCCTCTACAAGTGATTTTATGTTTTACGTGATTACAGGGTTTCGTTTAAAATGAAGAAAGCTTGTGCTAACAAACGGATCTGTTTTCTATTATTATGGTATTCCCTGAGGAGGGAATCACTGTCTGGGAATTCAACAGCAAACAGATGAGTACCCTGAATCAAACAACATAAGAAAGCTGAAGTAAATAAACATCAAATCACGGCTACTACAAAGTTAATTACAGATGAAACATCTGTAAAGGAGCGTATGTTTGCAGTATGCTTCAAAATGAAATGCTGGAATGTTGAAAGTATTAACTGATACAAATGTAATGTACTGGTCAAAGAGAGTACAAGTACTATAGTACAAGGACATAGGACTACACTACTATTAATTCAACTATTATTTATGTACAGACATGAATAATATTTGATGTTGGTCTATATTTAGTCAAGAAAACTATCCCTAAAATCTGATTATTTTATGCTGTATTTCTTTTACATTTATCCTAAACTAAGACATTTAAAATCAGACCTTGTTAGCCCTTTTAATTAATCTCGTCAGAAAAAGGACAATCATAAACATCTTTGCACTGCTGAATTATCTGGACCTGACGGGAGAATCCATAACAAAACCAAGACGGGTCCCACAACAAAACCCTGAGGAACTCCTCATCGCAGCTCTGTAGATTTGTGAATGATGGTGTAGCTGTTAAAGGCGACTGTTACTTTTAAATAAAAATTTAAAAAAATATTTCAAAGAGGTCGTAATTTAGTAAAATATTGTATTGTTTGTACAGAGACCGGAAGGTGAGGAAAGGCTACGGATTTTTAAGGTTTAAAGTAAAAGTTGAAAACCGTAGTCTATTCCTGGAAGAGTAAAGCGTAAATCACATTATTAAATTGTTCATAAATAATTTTAACCAACAAGCATGTTGACGACACAGTATATATGTGTAACATTTCATTGATGTTGTAAAGCAAAGCCAAGGCGTCCCCTCAAACTCCACCACACCCACGCATCCCACCACTTTCCTTATTCTAGAGTTGAGCAAACAATGTAATACCAGTCCTTGTAGTAAACACACTCTCCCCATTGTGCTGCCATCAGTCATACAATACCAGTGCTGTTGTGTCATCTTGGTATTTAAACAGACACAGTTACATCCAAAGCTATTATCAAACTGACAGACCACTGTCAACAAACAGAACACAAGACGAAAGGAAACAAGGGGAAATTATAGCAAGAAAAAAGGAGCGATGAAGGGTGAGGGAGCGGTTATGTGTCACGTTGGATGGAGATGAAGGTGATAGCGATGGGGCTTAAGATACAGTTGGTTTAGTCTGGCTGCGCTCCACACCTCAAGCCTTTGATGATTCCACCTCAAAGACGGCAAACAGACAAAAATGCTGGTTCATCTTTAACCACATAAATGGCGAAGACAGTAGGTCAAAGAGAAGTAGGACGTTTTTACACATGGTCGTGTGCTGGAGCCCTCCCAGGTAGATGCCAATAAAGACGACTGCTAGAAAGTATGACATTCAGTAGTGTCATGTTTTTATTTGGAAATGCAAATCCCTCACATTACTTGGGGCCCACCCTGCTGTTCCTGCAGCACTCGCATAAATCAAACGTGCCGTATACATTTTATGTTTGCCCGGCAAGCATTTTGAATCTTTAAGCTTCGCAGAAAAGCTGTAAAAGTTGGAGCGCAGTGTGCATGTGAAAGTTTAACAGTTAGAGCCTCAAAATTTCGTCCCTGCTCAGATAGCAGTGAAACATAAGTGGCAGAACTAAAAACAGACTTGCCTGCACGCACTCAAATCATTTATCCAGGAGGGAGGCAGAGCAGCCTAGAATTCCTTTAATCAAGTTGTTTACGATCCTCAGTTTGACGTTGACTCACTTGGGAAGATTTTCTCCCCTTTTAAGACAAAATGTGAAATTATATGAAATTAGAGGCAGCAGTGGGACTCGAGCGCTTGTGCTGAAGACACCCCAAGCCTCAATACATATATCACTACCACATGCAAACAGCAGAAACGGGTCGGACAAGATCGCCTGTCCTCACTGGATTTTCTTCTCTCTTTTTTTTATTTTTTTATTTTTGCTTTCTTTATTCTCCCGCTCTCCCTGAGTGGCTCTGTGCAGTGAAGAAGAAACGCAATTAGGGAAGGGGTCCTCTGGGTCCGGACTTGTCAGGAAGCACCTGATTTTCATGGCAAAACCAGGGAGGGGAAAGTCCCCTGCCTGGTGGGTGGGGCGGGCCACACAGACAGACACACACGCAATAAACTTTACTCCATATCTCACACAAGCC
Source organism: Poecilia reticulata (assembly GCF_904066995.2). Taxonomy (NCBI): domain Eukaryota; kingdom Metazoa; phylum Chordata; class Actinopteri; order Cyprinodontiformes; family Poeciliidae; genus Poecilia; species Poecilia reticulata. The sequence goes on along the minus strand of NC_088837.1, from coordinate 14,414,796 downwards.
TCCCTAAGCATGACCCTGTGAACTGTGACACGTTAATCTTTAAAAAAAAAAAAAAACTTGTATTGTAGTTTATTTTTATTGGGCACTGGACTTTTCTTGCTGCATGATTGATAGCCAGTGCAAAAAAATTTTTCATGCAAGACGCAGAAAAGTAATAACCGCTCAAATATTTTCAGATATTAAAAAACTTAATTCATGTTTTGCTGACACTTGCTTTTGCTAATCCGCCAATGATGAAAGTGGGAGAAAAATAAAAGCCGTTGCAAAATGAATCAGAATGTGCTTTTTGAATCCGAGCCACTCCAGTATTTAGCAGCACAATGAAACTGCGGTGCTACCAGTTGATTTAGGACTGTATCGATCAGATAATGTTATTTCTGTTTGTCTCACAGGGAAGTACTCTGAGAAAGAGAAAGATGTACGAAGAGTTCCTCAGCAAGGTCTCCATCCTTGGTAAGTGTATTTGTCAGATCAATACGGTGCCTTTTAAAAGTATTTATAAGCCTTCGGCATTTGGACAATTTGTGAAATTGTGGGAAATATACATTCTTTTCAATTTGTTTTCTAAATGAAATTCAGAAAAGTGTGGTCTACGTTTATTTTCATCCAGCACAACCAATTTCCTTCAGAACTCATCAAATTTGAGTCGTGTATGTGTCGAATAAAATTCTTTGGCTGCTAACTGGTACAAAAAATGTGAACACATTACTTCAGTTTTAGCACCACGCCACTGACTTCTTGTTTGTTTGAGATTTAATTTTAAAATTCTTTGTTTTTAAATGCCTTACCCGTATAGTAAGCTTCAACCCTACGGCCTCTCAAACTTAAAGCTGCTCCAACTTTTTCCAACCATTGAGTTGGCTGCTCATCAGGCAGCCTGACTCACTTGACGTTTTTAAGTCCTCTGGATTGGATTGAACAAAAAACATACTGTAGGCTAGGAACAAACAAGAGATAACTTTCCAGAATTGTGTTCTCAAAAAACTGGGAAGCTATGCATGCTGTCTTTTCACCTCTTACTGCTGTATCACAAAATCCTATGAAATACATTGAAGTTTGCAGTTTTAATGGGACAAAGTGCGGCAAGAAATTTACACTAAGACGACTCGTTCATTGTTTCTACTTTAATAAAGAATGGGTACTTTTGCACAAGCAATAATAATCTGTGATCGAAGTTGATTTAAAAGGCCCAGCATCCAGAGTTGAGGGAGTTAAATTAACATATATTATAGATTAGCCCCACATAAACACAGGCATACGCTGTCACACGGGGCCTATAGCGGAGTAAGGTTTGTGTTTACAGTCTTAATCTACTCAGTGTTCGCCCTTAAGCCCGCCACACTCTGTAATGTCTCTGTGTGGACAATTAAAGTATAGGGGGTTAGGATAAGCCTCTCTTTCCTGCTGGAATTTGGATAACACCCAGCCTACACAGGCCACTGGATTTAAAGGGAAGGTGAATGAGATTCATTCTGACTTTCGAATTGAGTTGCAATTGGAAGTGACGTCTCATCCCCATCCGCTTGATTGTGTGTGTGTGTGGTGTGTTAGGGTAAGGCCGTGCCCCCTGTACAGAGTTATTAGCTGGGTGAGTAAACGCATACACTCAATTCAGGGACTCAGGAGATTGTCTCTCTGAAGTCGGCTCTTTTCATTTTTATTCTCCCCTTTTGACAGCTTTGTTGAGGCTTGAATTCGAGAACCCGCCTCCCTCGTTGAGGTAGAATACCTCTCTTCAGTCCCCCCTTTCCACTGCTTCGCCTCTCTGCTCGCCCTCTGTCAGACGCAAGAGGGAGAGGGGGCGAGAGTGTTTTTGTTTGTCTTTGATTTCAGAGATGGCCACAAAATTGGGTGCAAGCCCTTGATGTTTTCGTGTCAAGTGAGAAACAACAAATGTTTGTCGCACTCGCACTTAAGCAGGCTCCGACATCCCAGCGGTGGGGTCCCTGGATGTTTACAGCGAGCCGATCCAAGTGGGTGCAGGCTCCGCGAAGCGTAAAATGTAGCTCCTTTAGTCAAGACATCTCTGTATCGTGTTACTTGCCTTGCCGTTAAGGATCACCTCTCTGCAGGACCTGCTGCCTTTTAGTTTGCAGCCAGACAGAAGACATCCATCTGGGTCCGGCAGACAGCGCGGCCCCACCGGAGAGGACACTGGACACCTCCAAACTGCCAGGCCTATCCTAGTTAATCCTAAATGCATACACGGTTATACACACAGATAAATAGACACAACAGGATCAGTTCGTGAGCTCACCGGGAGACAATGCTGCCAGACAAAGAGAGCCCGCTGCAGTTTTACGCCTCTAACTCGTGTCTTAGTCAAATAAAAACAGGGAGTCATCTTTTCATCTAGACAAAGCCGAGGATGAGGAGTGTTTTCGCTGCAGATAAGCCACATTCCACATGCAGATGGATAGGCCTGGGGAAGATTAGCCCACACTGATCTGCTGATGTGTGAATGAAGGATGAGATCATCTGGTCAAACATCTGTGTGGAGATACTTGGTTATTACTGGCCGATCGGTCTTCCTTAAACATCACATTTTGCGTGGCTTTGACCTCTTTTGGTCGAAGCATTTCTGTTTTTTCCGAGAGCGATGAGAAACTATCGGCTCGGGTTTCTGCGAAATAGCCAACGGCTTCTAGGAATATCTCGGGCTAACCACGTCAATGTCCCTGCGGTCGGATAGTTGGAACAACCAACTGGCTGAAAGAAAATACTGATTGAATTTTCCTTTTTTCCAAGCTCGATTCATTCCAGCTTTATTGTAAAATGTTTTGGAAATATTTAATAATAATTAGCGACTATTTTTGGTCACTAATTTGCTGGTTGTAAAAGCAACTAAATAGACCTGATGTTTTATTTAATCGGTCTAATTTCAGAGTACTCTTTGCTCTTGAGGATTTTTTTTCCTTTTTGCAACCACAAACTTGTTAGTGAGATTTAATGTGATGTTCCATTCCTGTTAGAGGTGATTTTCCATCCCAGTAAGTTTTTAGCTGCCCCTTTTTTTTTGCAAAAATTTTCCTGTATTTAGGTTCTCCCTATATGTACATTTTAGTGCATTTTTTATATTGCATTAAAGCTGTTCCCATTGACATACAATTAATTGCTTAATTGTAAGAATAACCGATTACTAAAATAATTAATTGCAGCCCTGAATATGTATAAAATTGCAATCACAAAGAACTTGATTGCAATATTTGGTTAGCATTCTCTTTTCCCAATATTATGCATCTTTATAATACCCTCTATGTTTGCATTGGTCCATATGTGGCTTTTTGTAAACTTTTAGCAGGACTTTTTGTCGCTTTTTACTTTCTCTCTACAACAACAAATAGATGTGCGCCTTTACTAGCTCAAATGTTTGTTGATGTTTCACATCAAATCTCAATGAAGTTTGTGGGTGCAACGCCACAAAATATTGAAACGTTCACATGGTCTGAATACTTTTGCAAGGCGCTGCATTCAGCACGCTCTCATACGTAGCTTATTGCTGAGTAAAAGATTCTTTTTGGGGATAAATCATATCTCTGTCACCACAAACCACCGTAAGTAGAACAGATTTAGGGCTCAGTTTTAAGGTGTTTAAGCTCCCTGGGCCTCCATGAAACGAGGGGAGTAGTCAAAGGATCTGAAATGTAATGGTTCCTGATGAATAACCGGATTAGCCTGGAATGGGATTTATCCCCGCAACTTCCCTGGAGAACCGTGAAGGCAGCAGCGTCTGTGAGCGTGAAACCTACACGGTTTGAATATGAGTTTGTGCGTCCGCTGTTTCACAGTTTTAACGTGCTTCATTCACAGAGTCTTTGGATAAGTGGGAGCGCCTGACTGTGGCTGATGCCCTGGAGCCAGTTCAGTTTGAGGATGGGGAGAAGATCGTAGTGCAGGGCGAGCCCGGAGATGACTTCTTCATTATTACAGAGGTAAGGATCTGTCATGTCTGCCCATTATGTTGGCTAATTTCAACGCTTTGTCTCATTTCCTCTAAAGTGTAAGTGCTGACATGTAGGACCTGAGTGTATGCATGTGTCATCAGGTGGGCGCACAAGGGTTGACGTTCATGTCACTGAGCCGAAGCCTTGAAGACTTCTCCGCTGACATCAGAACTGATTTTAGTTTATTGCCACCAGCAGACAGATTACCTGCCCCGGCCCTCAACCACAATTCCTGTGCAAAGGGCAGGCCCCCCTCACAGTGCAAGCTTTGTGGAGAAGGGGCCCCTGGCATGGCTTCTCGGAGGGCCCCTTGCCTGTCATCCTAACACAGTTTTGATTAACTCCATACTTGTATAGCTTTCAGCGGGGTCAGGCCAGGAGGATTCTGGCTGGAGGGCTCCTGACGGGAGGGAGACCCCGCTTCTCTTTCCTCTCCTCTTTTCAGACTCTCCTGCAGGTGATGCTCACCTCATCACATGCCGGCAGTAATGTCCATGTCCGTCCAGATTTCTTCTTAGCTTTGATTACAGTACGCAAGATTAGGTAAGGCGGAGGTGAAATGTAAGGAGGCTGAATGATGTCAGACTTTATCCCATGTTTTACTGAATCTGTTTTTTTCTCTTCACCGGTATCCTTCCTACACAACACTCTCCCTTTGTTCTACATCTCTTTTCTTTTGTTTTTTTCGCTCTCATCACTGAGCCTGGCTTCAACTCCAATTAGGGCTGGGCGACATGGCTTACAAATGAAATACCAGATTCGAGTTCCGATTTTAATTTAAAAAGAATTGCTTTCTTTTCTCTAAAAGTAAATTACAAATGACAGAAAATGTTTTCAGAAAGCGACTCTTAACATTTCTTCTGTGAGAGTGAATTATTAGGGCCAGGCTACAAGAAAAGTTTAGTTGTTTAATTGCGAGAATATAATCACAAATTATCGTAATAAAGACACAATCTTACCAGAACATCTTGTAATTATTTGCAAAATTGTTACAATGACCTGCTACTGATAATAATTTAATTCTGGTGTTTTAAAAGATTAAACATTTCTTTATTTGTAAAACCAATGTACAACTTCTCAAGATGCTCAACATCCAACTTTTTTTTTTTTTGGTTGTTTTTCATGTCGAAGTTCGCATAAATTTACCACTTCATGCTCAGAATACTACTAAGTTTGTTCTTTCTTGTATTATTCAGACTTTATTCTTGCAATTAAAAAAAAAAAAAATTACAAAATCATATCCTGGCCCTAATATTCCACCATAGAGTTGACCTGAATTCAAAGTCCAAATAAATAGAAACTATAAAACACACTTGTCAAACAAGATGCCTGACTTTGCTGACATCACTCTGAACTACAGAAGCTCAGTGCACAGTGCTGCAGTTGGAAGCACTGTTACCTTGCAAAATAAAATAAAAAAAAAAAATTATATATATATATATATATATATATATATATATATATATGTATATTTTCTTCTCAATATGCAATCTTTTTGTTTGCTTCTTGCAAATAGATTTAATTGCAAAAAAAAATTGCAACTAAACAGCCTTGTTTTACTAGTCAAGCAATATAAACAAAAAATGTGTGTCTTAACTGAGTAAAAAGCTAGAACACCTTCCCCCATAACAGCTAGTTTTACTCCCTTTGGCTGAAACAACTTCGGTGAGGCAGACAGCCACCAGCCTCTGACGTCAGTCTGTGGAAAGTTTTCCCCACTCCTCACTTTCAGCTGTGAGATGTTTTAAAGTCCCTTACATTACCTGCTACAATTGACTTTCTTAAGGACAGCATGTTGTCACTCTTACTACTGACCACAAGTCAGTACAAGACCTCCAGATGTTGCCGTAAAATTCCCAAATCTTATCTTGACACTGACCTGTATTTGCTTTTGGCTCCAGTTCAGCCATGAAAATTGGGTGGGGGTCGGGGGGTGCCTGACAGCATAAGAAGTGCACACTCTGTTAAACTGAATGTGTGGCAATGAAGACCAGTTCTCCTAATGACGAACACCCAGGATACCACACGCACACACACACTCACACACAACACTAAGTAAACCAGCTATTGAGGAGCAGTAAAATGAGGTTAGCAGGTTGTAATCACACACACAACAAATTGAGCTCTTTGTGAACAGTGGCCACATGTAATGTTTACAGGCTGTACTTTAGCAAACATGGTGAAACATTATATTTAGCTGCAGCAGTGCTTGCAGCCATCCTTGATTTGAGCAGTGACTTTAGTGTCTGTGTCACTCCCCAGCCTCTCATTGTTTTCCCTAAACATCTTATTGCTTCCATAAAAAGCTAAAATATTGAATCTAAATTAAACTCTGTCAAAGTCTTCACACTTTTACCCAGTTGCACACTTTACAGACACGAGCTTTGTGTTTGGATTTTATGTGATAGAGCAATACGAAGCAGCCAGGAGGCCCAGGGAGCTGCGGATTAGGTTGGAGAATTGATGAGCAATCTCCTGTGTGGTCAGGGATAGCTGGTCCACACAGGGGTTGATGGAAAGATGGCCAGAGCAGATTATAAGGCAATCCTGCAGAAGACTTGCTACCGGGAAGGAGATTCACTTTGCTACAGGACAACAAGACTAAAGATACGATCTGAACTAATATGGGATGGTTCAGATTGAAGGAAATTCATGTCTTAGAGTGACCCAAAATCTAGAGTATATTGGGAACTTATTGGGATTCTGTGGGAACACTCCTTTAAATCTAAATGAACCTGAGCTACTTTGTGAAGGAGAATGAGCAAAAATGGTCAGTCTGTCGATGGTCAAAGAGAGCAGACATTGCAGCAGAAGTATTTTGTCTACATTTATGCACAATACTTCTTTGATTTATATTGACAAAAAAAATGTTGAAAATCATTCTTTTCCACCAACCTAACAGTTACTTATGCTCTGTGTTGGTCTGTTTCTTAAAATACCAAGAAAGTGCATTGATGTGTGTCGTAATGCAAGAGTACTTGGGAAGGTTTTAGCTGAATGAGTGCTTTAAACTTCCTAACATTGTATTTCACCAGCTGGTCGTGTCTGAGGCCTCCAAATTTAGCTGCAGACATCCCTCAAAGGTCAGACTGACTCTGCAGAAAATAGAAAAAGAAGAAAAAAAAAAGAAAAACAATCAACTTTGCATGACTCACCGATCTGGGAGTTTGTACATGCCAAAAGGAGAAAAATATGTTGTGAACTCGAGGGGAATAGAAGATGGAGATACAGTAAAAGTGGGAGCAAAGAGGGGAATGCGTTTTCCGACTCAACAAACAAGTTTTAGCTTGTGCTTATCGCAGATCAGGCGCTCTTATCATTAAGGACGATGACTACATTTTATACAAGATTTATCGCCGTTTCCCACCTTAAATCTTTCGTGGGCCTGTACACACCCACTGTTTTTCCACCTACTTTTGCGCCCAGTAGCGGTTCGGTTCCGTTTGTAACCTCATGTCTCATGGCAGCCCAACTTTCCCAGAGCGCCGTGGACTGGGCTGGAATGCGTGCTGCTGACTTTCACACGGGGTCAGGAGACCCGGCCTCCCGGGAAGGGAGACGAGAGAGAGCGAGGGAGACAGACGGAGGCAGAGAGGAAAGGGATGAGCAAAGGAGGGCAGGACGTGTGGGCAGACCGCAAAATAAAGGAGGATTTTGAAAGTGTGACTAATTGCAAGAAAAGCTCCCTGCAGTCTCACCATATTCTCCCTTTTTCTGTGTCTTCTCATGTGCACATATTATGGTTGTTGTTGCTATTTATATGACTGCAGTGCCTTTGCTCATATGTCCCTTGTGTCCTAATCTGTCTCCTCTCGCTATTATTTGTGAATCAGCGAAAGGGAAAAAAAAGAAAAAAACACCACTAAATACGTACCGCTTTAAAAGAAGGAGTTTATGGAGACATCATGTTTTTGTGGCCTGGATGGAAGATCGAGGCTTTAATGAAAGAGGACATGTTTACATTTTATTCTCACACTGTACAAACAAGCCCTCACAGGCTCCAGGGGCCACGAGGTGTCGAATCTCAGCTTCCTTAACGTCAACCACTTTTTTCCGTCCTTATTTCTTCTCCTTCTTCTGTTGTCATGAATGGAAGGCTTTTCATTTTAGAATACAAATAAAATAATCCTTAGTCCTTACGTAAAGTAAGGCCATGGCAGTATTATGCTGGGGTAATGACTGAGTTTAGCATAGATGGGGAAAATGGTTGGAGTTGATGGAAAGACAGACAGAACTGCTTACAGGTCCGTCCTGAAAGGAAACCTGCAGGAGGTGGTGGTGACGTGACAAAATGTGGAAAAGTTAATGAGGTGTGAATACTTCTCCGTAGACTTGCATACTTTTGTGGCTTGATGTATGCTACCCTATTATTTAACATGGTTAAATTCTTTTATTATTAAAAATATCAAAATAATGAGTTGGCTGCAAATCTTTGCTGTCAAGTAAAAGTGTAAATGGGCTTTACATATTGTTCAACTGGACGTTGATCCTGACTCTGAAATCTTTTCCATCCACCTTATGATCAACTCCGACCAGCCTCCCCACAGCATGGTGCTGCCGCTGCTGTGTTTCAACGTGGAATTTAATGTTTCCTCCCACACACGGTGTTTTGAAATCACGTGAACGCTACTTCATGTTGATCCATCACATAAAATCCCCCAAAAATAAACTGAAGTTTGTGGTTATAATGTAATTGAATGTGAAAATATTTAAGGTTCTATATTTTTATTTCCAAATATGAAGTTAGTTCAGGAAAAAAATATATATATATTTTAAATATCACTATGTAAATAAAACACAGACGTTCTTAAAGGTAGGAACGTCATGAAGTCGTCTTCTCTGCTCACGTATTTGCCCTCGTCTCCCACACTCATCGCTCTAAACAGTATTTCATAAGCTGGCTCACATTTGTCTTTTGACCTCCCACAAGAGTAATCACACTGACGGGACTCAGAGGGTCCCAGTGGGTCACGCAGAACAAAGACCCTCTGTGGATTTCCAACAGCATACATCATCTGCTGTTCGTCTGTATTCCAAACCTGCTTCCTGACGTGCAGTTCAGCTGATGCCTGATCTAAGCGAGGGCAGATCAATGGAGTCCGTAAGGCAGGTAATTTTTTATTTGAGGTTTTCAAATCGAAGGGTGGTTCGGAGGAAGATAAAGATCACCGGGTCCTAATGGAGTAAAGTCATTTTTGGAATTGCTTTAACGCAGCCCTCAGGCGCGGATGGAAGAAGAGAGCAAATTTGGTTAGAAACGGTGCTGCTTGCAGCCTGTGAGCTGTGTGTGTTTGAATGAGAAGGTGCAGACACTCCTGGTGCTGGGTGGCCCCATGAACAGGCTATTCCGGATATCACCTTTCTCCATCTCGCCCCGTGCCCCTGTCTGTGTTTCTCTGAGCGCGTCGGCGTTCCAGTGCTTCTCGTACAAGCAAGCTGTTACATTTTGACTTGTCATCCCAAGTTGATTCATTACCTTCCGCCTGTGGCGTATTTATTTAAGTGCTGATGCATGTGAATATGTATTTCTGCGCATGAGCTGTCACAAAGGACCTGCTGAGGGACAGACGGCCGCTTGTCTCTCATTTAATTGGCGTGAACTCTTTATTCACTCGCGTTTTCCCTGTTATTTTCTGTTTGTTTTTCTTTATGCCTGACCTCTCCTGCCGCCTTTTGTTGTCAGCGGTCTGGAACGGCCTTTGTTAGGCAGGCGAAGCTCTTAAATGTTTATAAAAGAAATATCTGTGGAGCAGAGCACTCCCCCTGAGGTGGTACAGTATGAGATGGTTATCTGGACCACACTGGATGAGGCCTGTTCACGAGCAACTGTTGTTGCAGCGCTGCACTGTCTCACTCTCTTTGTTTGGACATGAATGGAAAGGAGAGTATTACGGTGGTTGTAAACACAGGAGCGCTACCTTCCCGCTTATTCGTTTCTCCTTCAGCTTGGAAAAAAAAATCCAACTGCAATCCTGCAAATGCAGTTCATAAGTTGCAAAAATAGCACTTGAACGGGCTAAAAATGTGAAGAAACAATAATGGGGAGGTAAATTGGAAAGAGATTCACCATTTATTGGGATTTAAAATTGTTTTTCTTGTCATAAACAGCAACTGTGAAGTAATTTTAGGGCACGTCGGTGGCGCAGGGGTAAAGTGTGACCCGTGTGTGTGGAGGCCTTGGTCCTCAACGCGGCTGTTGCGAGTTCAAGTCCTGGCCCGACCTTTGCCACATGGCCCCCTCACACCTCCCCCACCCTCTCTCTCTCTCCCTCTCTCTCACCCATAACCCACCTTTCTGTCTAACAACTGCTAAATAAAGGCCAGTAAAACCTTTAAAAAACTGTGAAGTACTGATGAGTGTTTTTTTTTATCTCAATACAAAACCACAACCAGGTGTTAACCAGCAAAAAAAGAAATGAGTGTATTTATATACCTGAAATGCTGATGTAACATCATTTCTAAATCCAGTTTGATTTTCTTCCAGGATTTAACTCCGTTCATCTTCCCCTGAACCCTAACCAGATTCCCTTGATATTCTACATAAAAGCCTCCCCACAGCATGATGCTGCCACCTCCACTGATGTGAAGTGTTAATTTTTCTCCACATCCAGTGTTTTTAGAATTTAAGCAAAACAGTTTAAGTCACATCTTCTATTTTCCCATGAAGCCCAAATTTGTTGAGTTCAGGACTTGTGGTTGTCATGCCAACATATTTTCCTGCCAGAGTTCCTCCAGGGTTCTTGGCTGCTCTCTTAACACTCTCCTTTTCCTGGCTGATTAGATTAGTTATCAGATAAATCATATTTTATCACATTCAAGGCGTCTGAATAAAGCGCCATATGAAGACAGCGCTGCTGCACAACAGCGTAAATGACTTTCCCATGGTCTCTCTGACTGTCACTGTCACTGTTGCGATGTGTTGCGTTATCAACGTGGTAACTGCACCGTGCACATTTTCCAGCACTGATTCGAGAAGGGGATTCGCAAATTACTCCTTGCTTGAAATACTCTGCACAGCTCATTTCTAGCATAAACTCACGGAGTCACACACACATCCTTTTGTTGAAATACAGTCTCACCTTTGTCTGCCAGTAGCTGCTGGCAGTTTGAGGGGGGTTCTCATTAAGCCTCATTATATTCATATTTAGCATTATTAGCCTGGTCAGCGACCAGGAGCACAGAAAGCAGAAAGGGATTAGAAACGTTTGAGGGATTGCTGGAACAATCAACTCTGTCTTCTAAAGCAGTCCAAGACAAGCCGGGAACTTCCCGTCTTGACTTTCCTTTTTTTTTTTTTTTTTTCCTTTTTTTACCTGCCATCAATTATAGCAGCTCTTAAAACGTCGCATGTTTCGAGATTAGCGCTGAATATGCTTGCAAAGCGTACATTGAGTGCAGCTTCAAGCGTGTTTTCTGGGAGATTTTGGAAAATCTTACATTTTGAGGCATGTAGTTTGAAGTTTGCTAACAGCTGCAGGAATAATCCTTTGTTGGCCAAAATAAATCCAAATAATTTCCCCTTGCCTTTGCTTGTTAGATGAATCACACACTCAAGCTTCCCACAACAACAAAAATGCATGATGAATATATATGCATCCCCTGGAGTTGTTAGACTCTCAGGTGCTTTTTTTGATTTAGAGTTTTCTAATATTAGCTCAGAATTTATGTGTGTGTGTGCGTGTGTGTGTTTGTGCAGTGTTTTGGGGGTCATTTAAGGACTTAAAGCTCCTCTTTGTTGGACATTACAGCAGTTTCCAGTTCACGGATGAGTTCTGATTTAGAGGATTTCGTGATGGAGACAATGATGACTCACTTCATCCCCAAGTGGGCTTAGATGTTTGTGTTTATTATTCAGCGGAGGAACCGGGGCAGAGATGATGGATTTTTCTGTCCTGTCCCGTCTTGGACGTTCCTGTTCGTGTGCGTCCCTCTCAACAGGTGTTCGTCCCACAGCGCCGACGACTAAATCCAGTGCACCTGTGTTCTTATGAAGCAGAGGAATTTTCTCCTCAGCCTAATCCTCCTCATGATGTTCAGCCTCCTGTCCACTTTTTGTTTCCATAGTTTTGCTTTACTTCTACATAGCTGAGGACCTTTCTGTTTCTGTGTGTGCAGGGAATAGCCTCTGTTCTGCAGCGCCGATCTGACAATGAGGAGTACGTCGAGGTCGGGCGCCTCGGACCCTCAGACTACTTTGGTGAGTGCCGTCTTTCTAATTACTTTTTCATCCGCCTCTGATTTTGACCATCCGCTCCTGTTGCGTCCAGGTGAGATCGCCCTGCTGCTGAACCGTCCCCGGGCAGCCACCGTCGTCGCCCGCGGACCCCTCAAGTGCGTGAAGCTGGACCGGCCCCGCTTCGAGCGCGTACTGGGGCCGTGCTCCGAGATCCTCAAGAGGAACATCCAGAGATATAACAGCTTCATCTCCCTCACCGTGTGAGAGCTCGGCCCCCTTCCGCCCACCACTCCACCAGCAGGGGTGTGTACCATCATCAGCAGCATCAGAGGTTTAGCGTCAGGGTTGGGAACCTGGGGGGGGGGGAGGTGTTGGGACACCGGGGTGAACAGCAATTTAAATACAAAATGACACAGAAAGCTTGTTTCCTACCTTTACTTCTTTTCTTTTCGTTTTTTTAATCTTGTGCACTTTGACTCAGTCTACTTGTCACGTAGCTGTAAAAATCAGAAGAGGACAGAAACCATTTCAATCATGACCTAATGTAAATGAGTCGCTTTACGATGCACGGCGGACTCGCATAAAAATGGTGTTTGCACTTTGATGTATTTTACGGAGCATGCGGACACATTCAGGAATCATGGAGGAAGTGAAGTCATGTTTACGCACAGCGTCAGGAAGTGGGTGCACATTTCTTTGCTCGCTGGATGTTGTTGCTTTTTGATGCCTTTTTATTTTTATTTTGTTTTTTTTTTTTGTTTTTATTTTATCTCTGCCTGTGCGTTGCATATTTTCTCGATCAAAACAGACACGCACTACACAGATCTTTGTTCCCTGAAATGTACTGTAATCAGAGAGGTGTGAAGAAAACGTTTCTCGGCTGTTTTAATATTTTCTTTGCGTCGAAGGAATAACTCTGTTATCCTTATCAGGTTCAAGATTGTTAGATGTAGTTGGGGGCTTCCTTTGTAGATTTTTTTTTTATTGCTAACATATACAACAATAAAAAAACATGAAATTTGTGTTAAAATATACTGTCTGTGCATCCAAAGAGTGATGCAGCTTTTGGTTGTACGGATTTTCCTAACTCTAGCAGCTATTGGAGCCAATTTGACAGAATGAAATGGATAATTACTGTCAGACTCTGCAGTGTAGAAACATATCTTTTTTTTTAACCTACTTTATCTGTTATTCTGCTCTCTTATTTTTATTTTTTTCAGTTGGTGATTTCTTGCTCTCTGGGCCCGTTTTAAATCATGCATCCACTTTGCAAAGCTTGGATCTGAATTTTAAAGCTGATGTTCAGAGCGAGCTTTCAAGATATTTTCTTTTACCTCCCACATCATCTTGTTCAGATAAACTTGGATCATCTTCCATCTGTCCTTGTCACAGTTCCAGGTGTTTTAATCTTTTTAATTATTACTCTCACTGCAGATGTGGGCAAGTCGAGGCAAGGAGCTATTAACTTGTAGCCATTTCCTGAATTAGGAAGATCAACACACATCACAGAGGCACGCAGCGAGTGATTCCGAAACGGATTTTGAACATGTCACACTGTGTGAACTTGATTATATAAAAAGGTTGTTGGTAACAATGCCGTTCTGTACGACGGGAGATGGCAGACTGCACGGCTGCTGCCGCCGCAAATGCAGAATCGCAGCAGAAATGGAAAGTTTTGGATGGGAAAGCAGAGTTGGATTCTGGACAGAAGGAGTGGAAAACGAACAAAAGAAGACATTATGGAGGCACTTACTACTTTCCTACATGAGAGGAATTGGAAAGTAATAAGCTTTTATAAATTTCCCCATAAAATTTCAAACACTGACTAATATTTTTGTAAGTCATCTTTGCACAGCGGACAACCTGCTCCTTTTGAATGATATGTTCTCATGTGTTTTTGATTTAGAAGTGTGGCTGAGAGAAATTATGCTCTGTTTCATGTCATATTTATTCCCCAGAGGCCGTCCCTGCACAGCGTGAACCTGCCTCCTGAGTCGCATCATATTTATTCCCCAGTGAAACAAGATCACTTGATTGCCAATCAAAACTTTAGAGACAGTCTGGTTATCTTAAAATATGTGGAAAAAAATCATCAAACTTTTTTTTATTCTTGAAGCATACTTTTTCCCCCCTACTTATAATAAATGTACTCACGTTTTTTTTTTTCTTCTAAATTTTCAGTGTGACAAAGTAAAAGAAAGGTTTCTTTGAATTTTCTAACACTATTTGTGGTAAAAAAAAAAAACAACACATTTATTAAACCTTTTACTTGAGTGGTCTGAGCAGTGTTAAACTTCAAGTTCATCTTGGTCAACATATCAGTTGCTGGAGCCTGAAGATTTCAGCTCTGTGAAGACGGTAAAAGCATCTTCTCAGTTCGATAACCGTTTTTTTTCCCCACTTCATGAGAAACTGCAGCCCAGCGTTTACCATTGAGCTACATCACACTTTAGATACACAGACAGTACTTGTTGGGATCACTTCTTCATTCCTGTTTTCAGCTCTTCTGTCAGGTTAGTTGAAAAATAACAAAAAAAATATGTAGAGATCCTTAACGTTTCTGTGAGCTGTTGTTCTCCAAAGGTTCAGTCGTGTCGTCTCCACGCGACCGAACCCGAAAGGCTTACACCGTCTCAGGACTGAATGAAGAAATCTGCTTGTTTTTGAGGTGATTTTGTTTGATGTTTTAGTACTTTTGCACCACTTTCGAGTTTAAAAACGTTGGGTCAGCACCGCAGTCTGATTCAGATGTTTTTGAAATGTTCTCAATAAGAGAAAGTTGAGAAAACTAAGAACTTGTGTTGGTTTCCTTTGATCTACAGTTCTGTCAGCGTTGCACAACGGACCCGGTGTAAAAAAAAAAAGGGACCTTAAGAAAAAGAGTCTTTCTGTATTTCTCTTCTGTGTATCTTTTTTTTTTTCCAACTTTCAAACCATCTTGAGCAAATAAAGATAAGCTTCAGAAACTCTTTTGATTTGACGTTATTTTCTTGGTCTTTTTGGTCCCTGGGGGAGTTGTGACTTTTCCTCACATTCTTTCCTCCCGTTTATCCCAGCTTTTGGCACATTTTCCTTCTCTCCTGACTGGACTTAGTTCCTACTCTTTTCTTTACCTCACCTCATATTCTTGACTGCACATAACCTCTGATTGCTGTTGAATCTCTGATAACTTTCCTTCTCTCTCCTGCTTACCTCCTCAGTCACGTCTCTCATATTTCTTCCTACAGGCTTCTCCCTCTTTTTCCCACCCTCCACTTTAGTCTGCTCTCTGTCCTTCTCCTTCTCACGTTAAGCCAAGTGTCAGTCATCCGTCATAGCGGGGCTGTCAGAAAGGCTCGGAGCTCCTCCCAGGCTGTTTACACCACCGTGGACTAAAGCCTCTGCAGCTTTGACACATTCCTCTTCATCTTAATGTCCACTAAATCAACTGAGGAATGTGCCCCCAACTCGCTGACATTGAGTTTAATACTCCCCTCGCCACACAGGCACAGCTTCTTTGGCTTTCACAGTGTACGCTAACGGACCTTAACAAGTTTGGGTTTTTCCTCAAGCTATCGATTCAACATTTTCTGATTGCAATTTTGGTCCTTAAGTGCCTTGCCCAAGGACAAAATGACTGACAGAGAACGAGCCGTCATTCCACTAATTACAAAACGTTGTGCTATTTCCTGAGCCTCTCTCACCTCTGATGGTCCAGTCTTAGGCTTTTGACCTTGAGCTCAAGCACATTAAGGGTACACAGCTGGACACTTACCCAAAATCCACCGGCGAATCCATCTCTAACTGGCTCACAAGAGCCAAATTGAAGGAATCAGGAGTCAAAGTGCAGACTTAAATCTGACTGAGATGCCGCGGTATTGAAAACTTTACAATGTGTCTTCGTTAAAACAATCCTGCACATAAGAGTGGATCTGTTTCCATTAATCAAAGCTGTTCATTAGGCTTAGAGGGGATTCACACAGAGCAGTGTAGGTTTGGATAGATTTCTTCTGTCCTTTTTCACACTTAACAGAAATGACCATTTAAAAGTGCATCTTGTCTAGTTGTTTGTATCTGGAAGATCTTTTTCACAGCATTCAACATGACTGAAAACAATAAATGAGATTGTTGCTGGGTTAAAACCTGACTAAAGTTATTGTGAGGAAATGGAAAGAATGAATTTAGCTACCAGGTATTTTAGGCTCTTTGGTTGACCTCAGGACAGGTGCAGACCAACCATTTCACAGCCCAGCCTGCTGACAGCTCACTAAATCCATTCATTTTGATTCAAACTTCTGGAAATGGCATGAAACTGAACCTTATAAGTACCACTGTTATTCAAGCATTTACCAAAGAATGCAGCATTTGTATGACAGGGTACGCCTAAATTAACAAAAGAGGAACTGGTCACCTAAGCCTTCCCTTTTGTATCTGTGCGTGTGTGTGTGTGTGTGTGTGTTAGCATACGTGTGTGTGTTCAGAGTACCAGATTAGACACGGCCATTACCGAGCCATCCTGGGTGGGCTAGCTAAGGACAAATCTTGGCACTGTCACATGTGCAGTGTTATGAAGCTCTGACACGATGGAACAGAGCCAGTATAGGAGTAAACACAAACACACACTTTCAGTCTGTGCTGCTGCTTTTATATTCATTTGGTCCTGCTACTCTCCATGACTCTAGTGGATTATAAAAAAACAAACAAATAGCAGCTCTAGAACCTGTATGACAACCGCAGTGCAGAGTTGTTGGAGAAAGATGGTTTCCTTTTACGTTTTTTTTTTTTAATAAATAAAAATCTAACATGGGAAGTGCGTTTGTGTTCAGCTTCTCCACCCTGAGCTCCTGCTACAGCTAACAGCTTCTTGGATTTACGTCTGGACTTTGAGTAGTCCATTTTGAGACCTTAATGCATCTTTATCTAGGTCGTTTTTGAACCTTTGATTGCATGTTTAGTGGCAGAAGGTCGATATCCAGCCCACTTCAAGTCTTTTGCATTCTCCCACTGGAGAATGTTGGGCATAACTCAGTGCAGAAGGCTGAAAATAAAAATGTGCTAAATTTGTCTAATTGTTATTTGTGAAAATGTGGAAAAACATGCACAAACATGCATTACTTTGTGTCGCTCTATCACATAAAGTCACCAAAACAAATTGAAGTTTGTGGCTAAACTTTTAAGAGATACTTTTATGATGCCAAGCAATGATGGTCTTGGTATCTACTATTGCTTCAACCTTTCCCACCTCTCACGCCGTTCCATATTCACACTCACTGATGAGTAAGTCTGCTGACTCCTTGTCTCTGAAAATCTGGACGAGACTTGAGGATGAGGATGGAGTTAGAGGAGGCAATGAGCAATCAAGAGGCAGAAGTGAAAGATCACACAAGCTTCACTGTGGGACCCATAACAATGGCTTTCTAGTTTTTTTCTGAACTCCTCTGAGAGTAACTCACATAAGCTCCTCAGAGTTTATCCCGACATGGAAACATTTTCCCCACTCATTTACAGCGTGGCTTCTCATGCACATCCCTCCAAATTCCAAGTTTTATATAACGAGTGCCTAAAATTTACAAGATTAACTAACTGGGAGGAATTTGGTGTTTTTTGTGCTTTTTTTTTTTTTTGTATAATCCCACACACTTTATGAGAAGATATTTAAACCTGGCACAGTGCCGTGGGGTGTGTTAGCATCATCACCTCCCCCCATGTCTTTTTCTTGACTCTCCCTCTTTTGTTTTCTGGCCTCTTCGCTTGCTCTCTGTGTTCCCACAGATGCCACCTCTCCTCCGTCTCCCCCTTCCTCTCCACCAGAGGGATTCAGGCTAATTAAAACGCTTGGTGATCTCCATTGTTTCTCCCTGCTTTCCCCCTTTCCGATTCAACCCTCCACCCCCCACCTGCACTAATGATCTTGGACTCTGATACTCAGCTGTCAGGATATATTGGGTGTGGCGACCTGTTGGCTTCAGAGCCGGGTTTAGCCTGGTTTAGTTGAAAAATCTCAGTCCAGCGGCGTCCTCTTCCTCTGCCGGGTCCCCAGTTCTAATTCTCAGCTCTAATCGTGACCTTCTCAGGTCAAAGGCCACCACCAAGGCTTGTCACAGGTGGTTGAGCAACAGTGAGGTTGATAGGATTGAGACTTTAAGGATGAGCGAGGCAATATCAAGAGGAGGAAAACTCCAAACTGAACTAAAAAAAAAATTATCTGCAGCGTAAACATAGATAGTTTATTAGTTGTGTTGTTACATCTGTAGAAATAATATAAAAATATTCAATAAACCTTAACATTGTTCACAAACTTCACATTAAAGGTTCCATTAAAAAATCCTGCTGCAGTATCGTCAGTACAGGAGTTAAAACAGTTTATATTTTAAATTATTTGTTTTATTTAGGGGAAAAAACAAAGATCATTTGTTTTTTGAGAACAAATTATCTTTTTCAGTGACAATCTGTAAACATAATACAATTTTGTAGATTTCTCATTGAGCTTATAACTTCCATTTTTCTGTTGCAATGTTTTCAAATATTCTTGTGTGTAGTTAAAAATCACCCTGTCTATTTTACACTGCATATTCAAATGAGCAACATTATTAAACCAACACAACGTGGCTATAGATGGATTAGCAAGAAAATTAAGAAAAACTTGCAAAGTCTCATAACCTAGAACTAAATATAGAGCAAACAATTCTGTAAAAATGTTTAACCTACATGCGAAAATCCCATGCGTGGTGGAAAATTAACACTAAATGTTCCTCATGGTTAAATGTGGTGATGGCAGCATCATACTGTGTTGTTCTTCAACTTGAGCAGGAACTCTGGTCTGAGTCTGTGATGCGATGGATTCATCTAAATCAAAACAATACGATTCTGGAAGAAAACCTGGAACCTAAATGGTCCTAAAATGCAGTCAGAGCTACAACTGAATGGTTCTGTTTAAACCTTAATGGGACTCAATGACTCTGCAAAAGACCACATTTGCCCACTTGCTGAAATTCTGGGTATTTCTGTTTTTTGGTTTTAGATATCCGTGTCACTCAGCCCATTTCTAAATTGCTCGAAGAAATATTTCAAATTTTAGTGATGCAGCCATAAAGGTGCTTCTCTGACTGGTCAATGTAACCAAGCAATTGCAGCTGGGAATCAGATACAGGGAGTTATCCCCCCCACCACTTCCTGTTAGCAAACTCACCCCACTGAGGCACATAAAAGAAATTAAAGACTAGAAACAGAGGAAAAAAAAGACAAAAAGAGAAAGCTACAAAAAAAAGAGAAGTGGATGTGATACCATCTGTTTGTTATTCTGCTTTTCTTTCCCAAGCTTGTTATCGTTCCTCATTTCCTGCTGGACGACAAGTAAATAATTCACATGTATACATGTACCAACACTGAGACCGGGCCTCCCCATCTTGCCTCAGTTTTGGCCTCAGTTTCAAAGCTATTTCCCAGTCAGCGGAGCCTCCAAACGACGTGTAGAGAAAACAAACCCAATGTTCCCCCGGCATTCTGCATCGCAGAGACGGACGGACAAAAAAGACAAAAAAAAGAAGAAAAAAGGAAAGAGTCAGAAGCAGTTTTCAGAGTAAGATATTCCATCATGCACATGATTCTGCAGTCTCCTGCCTACATCGATCCAAACCCAGAACAATGCATCTCTTCAGTCGGGCTCTGACTTCACTCCCAGGGGAGGCAGCTCGGCGGTTGTCTCAATTATTTATTTTTTCCCCTGCTGCTGCTCTCGGGGGAATTGCTGGGGATTGGAGTACAGATCGTAAAAAGTGCTCACACTCTTTTCCTAATCACATCAGGAAGATGAAGGAATGCAATGAGAAACCCCCCCCCCAAAAAAACAAGTCCCTGCTGGGTTGTTAGCATAATGGTCACGAAGGCTGACTCAGAAGATGATGAGATGTTCTAGAACTTGATGTGATTTACTTCATAATTTTCAGATTAACACTCTCGAAGCACCTTGGGTTTCCAAACCACTTGTCTGCTCTTGCTGATTCTCCAGATTGGATCGGATACAGTATATCTTTACTGACTGATGCATAGAAGTTCAGCCCCCGCAGGAACTCCCACATTTCAGGGATAATTAAGCGCGAGTGCTTCACCTCCCCTCCCGCCGCCTCTGAAAACCTTCATCCTTCACAACACCACCTCTCACAAGGTCAAAGCAAAAAGCTGTCAAGTGTCTCTTGACAGACATCCACACACACCCTCTGTTTCCTCC
This sequence comes from Poecilia reticulata, assembly GCF_904066995.2. Taxonomy (NCBI): domain Eukaryota; kingdom Metazoa; phylum Chordata; class Actinopteri; order Cyprinodontiformes; family Poeciliidae; genus Poecilia; species Poecilia reticulata. The sequence goes on along the minus strand of NC_088837.1, from coordinate 14,394,470 downwards.
TCAAGTGTCCAAGAATCTGTCCAGCATCCCAAAGCTGCGCTCCAGGTACCGGGGCAGCAGGTGGAGAAAAGAGCGAGGGTGGCCCACCTATCCCTAAAACCCCGCAGGACCCATCAGAGGGGTGACCTGGCTCTACCCTAAACCCCGATGGAATGTGTGGATTTGACTGAGAGCTGTAACCAAAGAGCACTCTCTCCCATCTTTAAGCCCATAATGGAGCCACTTCCTGCTGATAATCACTTTGTTGTGATCTCTCTCTTTAGTCACTTCATCTTGACTTGCAGAAAATGAGAATAGGGAATATCCTTTTATGGTTTCACTTTGTTTTCTATTTACTCTATTTCACACTTGTTTCAGCTCATCAGCTAAGTTTTAATATCAGACTAAGTTAACCAAATAACCGTTTGAAAACTAAAAACAAAACCTGTCTAAAATAAGCTGTCGCCATGTGAAAACCTTATCAGCCACCTTATTAATTTTAACCAGCCACGTCCAGGTTTAAGAAATCACTTAAAATTAACCTGTCCGACGACATGAAGTAGGCTGACAGATGTCAAAAAGCAGCCCAACATGCTTCAAGAACAGATGAGAAACAGAGTCTGCAAGAGGCTAGAAATGTTGAAGAAATGTTTAATACTTTGGGACTCCAGGACTCCAGAGCGAGTGGAAACATGAATCAGTGGTGAATCTTCAAAGCGGCGTATTGTCTACCAAAATGACTCAAAGAGAAAGTGAGCAAAACCCCAGCTAATGTTTTCCAAAAAAATAACGTTGATCCCAAAGACTGACGGGAAAATATGGAACTGATAAGACAAAGGTGGGACTTCTTTGTCTAAGGCTGCGTTACTTTTTCAGGACTATCTCATAGGAAATCATGAAGGAGTGTGCACATCCATCAGGTTTTGGTTAGGAGAATGAGATGATTCATAAATAAATAAATAAAGATTCTGGAGTGGCCTAGCCAAAGTCCAGACTTAAATACAGTTGCAGATGCTTTTGCACAGCCTTCATGGTTGAATTAAAACAATCCTGGAAAAGAGAGGAGGGCATAGTTCCTCCACATTGACATAAAAAAACTCAACCCCACTTATTAGGTTTAGGGAGCAACCTTTCTGGAAAGCTTTTGTTTCCCCTGAAGAAATCACTATTTTAACAGAACTTTATACAGTAAAGGTAAAGGTAATTTTATTTTTTATAGCACATTTTCAGCAACAAGGCAATACAAAGTGCTTATAGTAGTAGATAATATATTCTACTCCAATGCCACACTGTGGATTTTATCAGTAAATCAAAATGGAGTTTAACATTCTCACAGAAGCCTAAAAAATGGGATTCATGGTCTGGTCTAAGTTCTTATGGATTCTGCCTATAAATAAATAAATAAATAAATAAATAAATAAGAAAGTGATCATCATCTGTTAGATTTTTGCTCCAGAGCCACCATAACAGAAGAGTTCAGTATCAAACCGGATCATATCCGCTGGGCGTATTTTACTGAACCAGCTTACTTCAGTCCCTTTTATGAGGAGCTTTAATAGCTGCTGTCTGACACTTGGATATACAGCTTAACCATAGCAACTCATGACCTGGGCAAATGAAACGTTGTTTTGATTAGAACTAAGTTTCCACGAAGACGTTTTGAAGTGTATTAGAAAAAACAGTAAAAAAATAAATAAAATTAAAGTTTGAATCCAGAGATGGCAGACCTTGATGACAGAATGGGTTTCTGTCAAATAAAACCTAAAATATTTTTGTTTTTGTAATGCAGGTCCTCCATTGAACTCCATAGTACGTATTTTAGAGTACACTTGTGCCTGCATCGGCAGCTTCTACTAAAGACAAGAATGCCAGAAAAAGTCTTTCCTGATCCCAGAGGTTGGATCAGAGCTGCTACTGCTTTTATGGCCTCCAATAATAACAACAATAAAAGCACCAAAGACCTTCTGTAATTATTTTTTAAAAGCAGCAGCGGTGCTGTTTTCAGAGCAGCTACCTGGGCAGGGGGTCGAGGGATTACATGAGCCTCAGTTAATCGTTAGCATGATGCGTGCGAAACAGCTTCGCAGTACGGCCCATAAAGTAGGAAGGAGTTTCTCTCCTGGAATCTAAGTGCTTTTTGAGCTAAGTTTGGTGTGGTTGCCATAGGAGTTGCAGTGTGTTGAGGAAAATCTCTGTTTAACCCTCTTGTGAAACTGCCTCCAGGCACGTTTGGTGCTGATGCTGGGGACAAAAAGCAACCAAATTGGATTCTCAGAACGTCTTTGAATCCAACCGTTTCCAGTCTCTTTGCCCCATTCTGTTTTTCAGCTAAGTCATCTTCGTTCGTCTTAGCTTAGAAATCTTTTTCTTAATCCCGTACATCACCACCATCATTACAACCACCTCGGTTGCACTCGATTTAAAGTCCAAAAATGTATGCCTATACTATAGCAAGTGAAAGACAAGTAGAATGAAAGGTAAGAAGGTGGAAGCCACACTTGTGAATTGGAGTAATCATGAGCTTATAGTCTCCAAATAAACCACCGAGGTCAGCTTTGTGTGCCCCCTCTGAGCTCGTCTGTCATGTATGGATGTGAAGATGGCATTTCATTGGGTTTGTGGACAATCCCTTTTGCCTGTGCTGCATTTATTGCATCCTCAGGAACGCTCTCCCATGAACTCTACATCTTCTCTTTTACCCTCCGTATTTGGTTGCTTCTTGTTTGTTTTGATGACTTCTCTTGATCCAAAATTTTGCAAACTGTTATGTATTTATTATGAATGTGTCCTTGTATATGTTTCATTCTATGAAGCACTTATTCCAGGGCCAGATAATGTAAGGCAATACTGGTCCACAACTTTCCCATTGGCCCTGGCAAAAGAGCTTGCTACCATAACGTCTGGACTCTACTTATAGACTTCTAATTTTCCTCTGTCCCCCTGAGACTCCACCGAGACAGGGCAGCTCTGTGCCCTCTTTGCCATTTCCACATCGTCCTGTCCCAGCTTTGATGTTCGCCCCGCCAAGGACCTGATTTGTGGGTTAGCCATGTCCTCCCCTGTACTAGCCTCCGAACTCACCCGATGCCCGGACACACTGGGAGTTCCCAGAGTTTCGTTGGAGTCGGGGGGGGGGAGGGGGGGGGATTTGGGTCAGACCACCGCAGAGTCGGGGAGACCCCTGTCTTCCTCCTCGCCGGTTCCCATCGCTCCCAACACAACGCACACATGTTGAAAAGGTCAGGTCTTGATAGACAACAGAGCACCGGCAATTACACTGCTATTTCTTAGAGGCTGGAAGTCCCCTGTTTCATGTGCGAGAAAGTGTATGTGTGTGTGTATGTGTGTGTGCAGTAAGAAAGAGTTGTTTTTTTTTTCTTCACTCAGAGAATAAAGAGGCAGTGTTTTAAGGGGAAAATGAGCTGGGACAGGGGGAACGGGTAGCTGCTTGCAGGGACTTGTGCCCACATTGCTTCATGTCTGTCTGTCCAGTTAAAGAAATTGGTAAATGTGCATGAGGGAATGGAGGTGTGTAAATGTGTAAAGTTTCCCAAATGTAGCCTATATGGAAGTGTGAGAGAACTGAAATCCCTTAAATAATTCTGTTTGACTGAAACTTGCTGCCTGAGGCTTTCTATACTTTTGTGGTCGAGAGTCCATTTCTATGTGCCTAATGGGACTTAGATGGTGACTCAGCAATGAAATAAAGAATGCTTTGCAAAAATATTCATGCAGCTTGAACTATAAGCAAAACTGGTCTATTCAAACACATAAATATGTTTAGATCTAAACCATCCCCTTGCAGCTCTGTCTGTCTATCTATCCAGTCTCAAGTCTTTTGCAGCCTTCATCAGGTTTGTCCTGTATTTAACTCCATCCATCCTCAGATCAACACAGAGATCAACAAGTTTCCTCTTCAGGCAGAAGACATCATCCACTGCATGATGCTGCTGCTGCTACCATGTTTCATTATGCACCTGGGTCCACAGTGTTAGTTTTTTGGTGCTTTGCATTCCTCCATCTCTGCAGCTCCTCTAGAGTTACCACAGGTGTCTTAGCTCTTTCTTTAACAATGCTCTGCCTTAGTTTAGGTGGACTGTAATGTCTTTTTTCAGGCTTAGAGTTGTCGTATACTCACAGTTTTCTGATGATCTTGAGATAAGAAATATCTGCTCCAAATTTCTCCACAACTTTCTTCTGGACTTGTTTGTTCGCTGTGTTTCTCGGTCTTTGTGATGCTGTTTAATCAGTTATGTTCTCTAATAAAACTCTGATGCCTTCACAGAGCAGCTGGATTCATACTGAGACAATACACACACACACACACACACACACATACACACACACGCACACACACCTACACACACGTGCGTCTCCATTTCCTAATTCGTTGAGTTTTGATCTGAATCTGATGTTTGTTTATTATTGGTGCCATGTAAAGGGGACTGGTAATGTATGCTACAGTTTTGAAAATATTTGTTTAGAAACGTTGCGTATCTTTTTAATTTAAGTCCACACTTTGGGTCAACTTTGTGTTTTTGTGACACATAAAATCTACAGACTACAATAAAATTTAGGGCTGCAATAGGACAAAATGTGAAAAACCTTACACAGCGTTGTGTTTACAGCTTCTCTTTCCCACTGACCAAGTATAGTTCTCAAAGGATACATTTAATCAAGAATGTCAGAGTGAAAAAAAAAATAATCATGTCAGAGTTATGACAAGACCAGACCCCGCTTTGACAGATCTGGAGGTCGCACAGAGAGGATGCCATGGTCCCCTAACAACTAAAGTGTGCTGCTGTAACGTGTAATGTGTTGCAGATGGAAAGCTGCCTCACATACCTTGCTTGCACCAACGTCTCTGTACGTTTATGTGTGCATGTGGTGTCATTTTTTTTATGTTTTTTTTTTTTTCATCCATGTGGCCAATTTGACGACTGTATTGTGGCATATGAAAGAGCAGCCGAGTACTGTGCCCCAGAATGGCTGCACACCTAGAGCGCCTTGAAGGAAACGAGTTCGGAGGGTTACAGAGAGGCCCCACAGAGCAATGCATTCATGTTGCAGTGCATGTTAGACATATTAAGTCCCTTCAATGGTTTCTAGTAATTGTCCCTATAAAAGAGCAGCTGTATCCAAAACCAACTGCAAACGCGGCTGCTGCACCTTTACTGTCTCCGATACTCAACAATAATTTAAATAAGGCTGTGTGTTTGCTTATGAGTACAGAGGTTGCCCTGGATATGCACTCTGCTCTGGATAATTTCCAAGTCCAATCTATATTACGGCCAGCGTGTGGAATGCACCTTTGCTCCTGGAAAATCTCACCTGAATGACTTAAGCTTGTGTGCGTGTGCTTTTGAACGTGCACATGAGTAACCTACCCATAAACGGTACCACCGCTCCTAATTTGTACATTACAGGAGCTCTTGTAATGTAGTTCCAAACTACAAAACATCAAACCACTAATGACATCAACCTTGTCATCATGGACAGTGATGAACTGGCAACGGCTCGAGTTAGTAAGCTCTGCCCTGGGGAGGAGGGAAGGAATCACTCAGTAGTTTACAAAGGGCCTGACTCACGCTCATGATACAGCTGGGTGGTTCTCGAGGTGGAGCGGGGGACACCAGGTTAAAATCTGTGTTTGTTTCTCTGTTGCAAAGCAATCCAGTCTGAAATCCACTTGGCTGTTGTCGTCAGAAGGTGTTGTAGACTGGGGATGCCCTGTGGAAAACATTTAACAACTTTCTATGGAGGGAAATATCACAGTTAGAGCCATAAAACAAGTCAGGGACACAAGGCTATCAGTTCATGGAGTTTCTATTGTCAGTCCTGCTATCTTTTTATGATTTTCTGGCACACTGAAGTGTGAGATTCCTTGCTTTCGTTGCCAGGTCAGAGTTCAAGCTACAACGAAGCCCATGATAATTATGTTTTTGTCATCACAACTACTATGACGGGTCACAAAACGTTTAGCAAAGCATTTAAAACACACACACTACTTTTTTTTTCATGGTGGAAGAGTGACGCAAACACAGAATTGTACATATACAACAATCAGCATCTACCTGATGAGTAAATGGGAAGTTACGCAGGATTTGAAAGTGCAATGAACCCGGACTACTGGAAGGAAAACAGACTCACACTATGATGATGCTGCTGCCCACTATGACTGACAGCTGGCTGGTTCTTAGACCAACAGTCTAAGAACAAGTCTAAGACAAATCAAGAGCCCATTGACTTTTGATTTGTCAGTGCACTGCTAAAATTTCAGTCATACCTAAAGGCGTGGATTTTGGAGATTCTTTATTGGAAGGCAGAGTTAAAAATATGTTTCAACTTTGGACGGGAGACATCTTCCAGTTTTATATATCACGAATAAAAACCATCCATTTTCAGTTTCAGTATTTAAAGTTCATCGTATCTTGTGGATGTTAGAACAATCTAAGCGCAATCCAAATCTTTCTTGATTTCTACTAAATACAAAACTAACTGGAGAGGGCACTCTAATACCAAATAAAATCCTTCTTTTGGTCTTTGATGATAAGAATAAAAAATATGATGTAAAAAAAAATGATTGTCAAGATCTCTCAAGAATGGAAATAGATGAATCAAGCTGTCAGATCGCCCAGACTAAAAGGCTCACGTCAGCTCTCCAGAGGCTATGCAACTCATATCTAACGCATTCTTCAAAAATGTTCCCCTGTTTTCTTTTCTCTCAATCACTGGGAACTATGTGTGGCCCGGGGGGCAAAACGGGAGTCATCACCTCACTCCCAACGTCTTCTCTGCAGTCTTTATGGCTCTATTTACTGTGCAGCAGCATCTATAAAGTCATTTAATGGGGTTAATGTTGTTAGGTACACAGGCCTCAGTTGCCAGTAAACATGTTGCTTATTAGCTCACACAGAAGAGAGAAAAAGAAGGAGAGAGATCCTTCTGTTTTTGTTAAACATATCTCTCCTCTCTCGAGATTATGTTCCTTACCTTAAAGAATAATGCATCAGAAGTTTTCTCTATCTTTTATCTGCGCCACGTGTATGTGTCTTAAATTTAGGAATAAACCATTTCGAGCAAAATGAATATGTTAACATCACAGAGCAGCCTGTTGCCATAGCATTTGTGTACTCCACGCACACTAAGCCAGCCTTCTTAAAAGGAAACATGCACCTCAGGAAAGGCGGTTCAGTTGCAACAACTTGTCATGAATTACTTCAGCAGAGGGAATTCCACTGTAAAAATATTTGATTCATTTTATGACACCAAACGAGCTCAACTGGCCTATTAAAACGGTTGCATTAATTGCCATACCATCTGCTGGAGTGATTTCTCTTTGCAGGATTTCCAGCCACAACAGCCTCCAGGTTTTGAGCGAACAAGGTGTAGGCTGGACCACCTGGTCGGCTGACCCGTAGCTCCCTGCCGATCGTCACCTCTGGCTGATAATGTGTCTGCAAGCTCTCTGTCTGCCTGCGTCTCTGCTCCTGCATGCATGTCTCCTCCGTGATGACCCTTGGGCTTTATTCCCAGACCTCCCAGTACAGGACGAGAGACCCCGAGCGAGTTAGGACCAGTTGGTTGTGAATCTGCATGTTTGGCAGGCAGAAGCTCCCGGCGTCCAGAAATCTCATGTAATCAAGAAAGTAAAGTTTTTTGATTTTTTTCCCCCCACGTTTAGTTAAATTATAACCTCAAACATGAAGGTATTTTATTGAAATTGTATATTTTATCGCGTAACTCTGATGGTGCAGGACAATGATGTGGTTTTCAAAAGTTACACAAATAAGGTTAAAAAAAGAAAGAAATTTCAGACTTATTTATTCTGTTGTGAAATTAATGCAACAACTGCTGTCAAAGGTCACCTGACAGGTCGAGGCAAGAAGATGGGGAGAAGCTTAAAGGCTAAACATGTTTTAACTTCACAGGTAGCACTGCTCAGTCCATCCTCAAAAATGGAAATAATTTATGACACAACTGCAACCCCAAGTAAACAGAAATTGTGAAAAGGTAATTCTGAAGGAACTGCAGTAATCAAATTATGAGTTAACATGTTTTTCTTGTATTTTTTTTTTAATCTAGCTTTTATGGACAACTAGCAAAAAAGGCCATTGCTGAATTATTCAATCATCATGCAGTAAATAAACACAGTACATGCATATAATTCAAAGCAATAATGACTGATCTTTCTGAATTGCAGGGAAACAAATGCCACCTTAAATGCCCATTTCTGCCGTGAAAACTCGCGGTGGCAGCATGATGCTGTGGGTACGTGTATATTCTGCACACAAAGAAACTGGTGAGACCTGATCAAAAACTGCATCATGGACTGTTGAGGCTTTACTTCAAAAAGTATTTTCAGAAAGATGTTCTTTTCATTTGACAATGAAGCTCTGCTTCTGGCGTGTCTGTCACAAAAACCCGCTAAATTAAGCCAAATAAACAGAGAAACCCAGAAAGCTCTAGTCATGAGTCATGACCATCAGCTGGAAATATGATTCACCGCGATGTCCTCAGACAAAGCATCCGGAGCGACTTATCTATTATTTGCAGAAAGATAAACCCAGAGCATCCTACTTCTTCTTAATCCAGTTATCAATCCGTGTAGTGCTGGGTAATGAGATGAAGGAAATGTCTTTGAAAAATGGATCTATTTTCTAGTATTCTTGTAAATAAAAGCGGACTACACACCAAATCTGTGAAGGGCTCTCGTTTTTTTTTTTTTTTTTTTTTTTTTTTTCAAAGGATATAGACACTCATGCACTCGCTCACACAGGATGGAGGGGGGAGGCGGTAAGAGGGGCATGGGGACGGATCTTGGAGTTTTAAGTCATCAGCCAACCAGCTCCCCTTGCTGAATGGATGCACGATCACCCAAACGCGAGGGGAGGCGCAATGGGCACAGAGCTGCTGGCTCTCTATATTCAGCGGCTCAGAGGCGCTCTGACACCATTCACTCCAGAGTCCTACACGTCCAAGGACCTGCGCGCAGACACGCTCTGAACAGCCCGTCACGGACGCCTTTCTCCATTGAAGATTTCCTTAGGGCATCTTTTGGATTATTTTTCATTCAAGACTTTCAGAACAGAGAAAAAGCAGTGCGCTTTCACTTGTCCTCAGAGACAAGCAGCTGTTTTTTATGTGTGGTTTCTCATTGCATTGGGTCAAAGTGTGAAGTCTTTTTTTTTTTTTTTTTTGCTAAGGTGAAGGACAAGTGCAATGTGCGCTTGACTTGTTTATTGGATTTGCCTCACGCGTGCGTAAGGAAGGTATATGCTGTGCTGGAGCGCAGGGCTTTTTTCCAAGAGGACGCAGCTCAATGTGAATAAAAAAGAAGACTGCTAAGCCCGAGAGTTTCAAGCAAGTACAAGCAGCGCGTCTGGCCGAGCTGCTCTGACTACACCGTTTCCCCCCCTGAGGGGATGGTTGTGGATCCTCTGGAGCCAGGAGCGACTCAGGGGCTCCTACGCGGCAGCACATTTTTCGTGTTTGAGGGAGACTTTACAGTAAAAGGAGATGAGAGCCACAATTTGCTGCTTCCTGCTGTGGACGACGTACCTGCTGGCCACTGCTGAGGTAAAGTGACCAGATTCAGCCAGGTTTAAAAAAAAAAAAATTCCAATTAGAGTGCAAAGGTCCTCTCCTGAAGGGCCACACAAACATACACATAACACTGAAACGCGGTGTTTAATTTAAACTCCGTACGAATGAGGTTTGAATTAAAGCCTATGCAAAGAAAATCAAAACAATAAAACCACCAAGATGATTTGAGGCAGCTTCTCTCACAAGTGCGCGTCTCAAAGTAAACACCGCTGCATGCGCTTGGACGCACACAACGCAGTTATTTTTGGTCTTTATTTTATTTATTTTTTTTGGTGCCAAATCTGTTTGTAGCTTGAGGGCAACTGGGCAAACGTTTTGGTTGGACCAAGCGCGTCCATGGGAACCGCTCTGGCTGATAAAAATAGTTGCTGTTCCTGTAAGGGCTGCGCACGTCTTGCTCAACCCGAGGTGCCTGGATGAAGCGCGACAAGTGCAAAGGGTGCGAGGTTGCCGCTCCCGCAGTCTTACAGCTTTCAGTCTGAGTTTCGCGCTTCAGCTTAGCGGAAGAAAGTGATGTGTTTTTCAGACGTCTAATGTTGCTGGTTATTCACTAAGTTCGCAACGGATCTCTCTCTCTCTCTCTCTCTCTCTGGCACCTTGTTGCAAAGTTGGCTTCTCAAAAGATTTCCTCAGTTGAGTCTTTATTTATACAGCCAAACAAATCCCCCATGTGCTTCCCAATCACTCGGCACATCTCTAACCTTATTTTCTTGTTTGATTTCTTTGCCCCCACCCGCCCCGCTCCCTGCCACAGAAGGAAGTGGAGTTTCCCCAGGAGCTGATCGATCGACTCTCCAACAGTGAAATCCACAGCATCAGCGACCTCCAGCGGTTACTGGAGATTGACTCCGTAGGTAAATTCTGCCTCTTGATACTATTTATTTATTTTTTTCCCCGCGTCATGTGTCTGCAGGTCGGACACCCCGCCTTTTGGATATTAATCTGATTAAACCCAACATAAAAAGTCAAGGCTCTTATGTTGCGGCTTTATGATTGACCTAAACAATAGTTGGCACATTTGAAAACGCACGATCCGAGACAAGTGCATTTACTGCACACATGTGATGAAGGGTGAGTTCAGTGAACTTGCTTTGTTGCCTCCAGACTGCCGCATGTTTTTGTGCCATAAATCCGGTGAAACGTTGTAGCAGGTTGCAGGTCAAGCTGGGCTTCTTCTCCCTCTGTGTCCCAGACTGTCTTGCTGATTAAATTACATCTGTGCGCTGGAAGAACTTGTTTGCCTTCACATGAGCCTCTATTTACACAGGCTGCTGTCATATATCAAGTTCAGGGCTCCTTCTGTGCAGATTTGCCAACAGAAAGGGGTAATTACCTCTCCCGCTTTACAACTCTCTACATTTTACATTCAGCAAACAAGGGCAGAGACTGGAATTTGAGTTGTTATAGGTTGTAATAGCCACGTTTTGTGTTTTCTTGCGCTTCCTCCACGTATTTCAATGTATTTTATAGTGCAGAATTTTACGACAGAAGGAAATTGACGCGTGCTTATGTTGAGATTTTTTTTCTATTCAGCGCCTCATAACTCAATTCGTTGTAGGCTTTTGGATGCATGTTTTCTTCTAAATATTGAAATTTGTCTATTCCGTTTTGGAAAAGAGTTTGATCTCAGTCAGGTTGGATGGAGAGCATCTGCTGAGACAAAGTCAACAGAATTTATGTCTAGACTTTGACTAGGCTTTTCTCACACATACTAAACCAATTTCTTGTTGATCTGACTGTATGTTTAAGGTTGCCGTCCGACTAGAAGGAGAACCTCTGCCCCAGTCCAGAAACGTTTAACTCAACTTTAGGATTATCCCCGTGTTTCCTTCTGTCTTCTCAACAACTGTGACCACAATCCCACATCATGATGCTACCACCACCATGATTCACTGTTGGGATGGTTGAACCAGTTGCAGTTGTGCCAAATCCTTTTCATTCTGTGATGATGAACTCTATCCATAACTTCACCTTGATCTAAACTTTCTCAGTTTCTTTGTTATTTCTTTCTCATCAAGCTTATTGCTCACCAACATTCTCAAGCAAACTTCTGAGCCTTCAAATTACAGCTGCCTCAGATGCTTGGGGTTAAATTGCACATGTTTGGGATTAGGTGATTTCTGAGGATAATTGCACAGAACATTTTATTCTATCCAGTAAAGGGCCTGGATAGAAATATGCTTTTCAGAAGACCACATTGTCATTTCTTTCCACTTTAAAATTTAACTCAATTATGCGCTGACCTATCCCATAAAATCCCAATAAAGTACGATAATATAAAAAGTTTGTGGTTGGAACCTTAACAAAATGTGGCAAGGTTTTTACAAAGTTTTATAGGATTTAATTAATAGAACAACTTCGGTGATGGATTTAATTAACATCAAACCGGGCTGTTTTCCACAGCAGGCATCATTTCACTTTACTCTGAGCCCAGAATAAACCGCTTTGGTGCCTCATGGATGAGAAAAGGTGTTTGTAATTGAATTAATGTGTCTTTCTTCAAACAGATTAATGCTTTGCAGAGTAACAGCAGTAGGCTAATTATTGTTATACGAGGACATAAATCTGTCTTGAGGGTCAGCTTGGTCAGCGCTGGCCAGCTCATTAAAAGACCCCAGACGCCAGCCGGAGGGGTATTTTTGGAGCTTTTGTTGCCAATTGTTTGAACTAGGGAAGTTATCAGTGTTAAGGCAAAATACTATGTAGCGTGACATCATCTAGGAGGGGAGATTTTAAAACAGAGGTGAACTTTTCAGAATTAGCTTTTAATTATTCTGTGATTTCTGTCCCAGGAGGGGGTGAAGTTTGGAAGTGGCAGGATAAACAGGGCGCCCAGGGGTGGCTTGCACTACTCCTGTGCTCAGTGCAGGCTTGCATTTGTTTTTGCAAAGTCCCTGTCCTCAGCTCTGACTGTCAGATGAGATGACCCTGTTGAAGTCTGCAGATGGCTGTCTGGCCCCCGAGGTGCTGCTCTCCTCGTTATTCTCCTCCTGCTCTCTGTCCCTCTCTCCCTTCTGAGGTGGCCCCTCGCCTGCCTGCTCTTATCTCTCTCAGTGAAGAACTTTGACAGAAAAGGGAACCTGACTCTTGGAAAGGGGCAGAGGTGGAGGAGGGAGTCGGAGACATCTTGAGACGGCGCTCCGGCTTCAATCGGAGAAGCCGCAGGTTGTTGTGCAATCTGCTTTGTCTTCTGTCTCCCGCACAGTTAACAGATAACTCTGACACTAAGAGAGGGGAGTTGCTTGCCACCTGTTATTACCCACAACCGCAGAAGTACCCTGCTGCCTATTAGACTTAAGCCTACATTTTGTCAACTCAGCCACATAGCTGTTAAAAGGAAAGAAGACAAATGCGAAAGAATGACAGACGAAGGGAGTCCCTTACACTGAAAGTCAACAACATGCTGGCTGTTTGTTCAAGGAGAGGGAGAATGAAAGAGTGGAGGAGAAGAAGCAAAAGGAGGGAGTTAAAGCCCTTAGCTAATGGAGGGAGTAATTTGCCAGTCTTGAAAGCCTGATTCATGGTAAGAGACTGTCTCCTGTCCTCTGGTCTCTTGTCTAGAGACTCTGGGCGTGTGCATACATATTAGTCACCTGGAACCAGGAAAGGATCAAGCCCCCTCACTCCACCGCTGTAGTCTTTCCACCTCGTTTTCTTTCCTGTTTCTTATGCGGCCTCTCTGTCAAATCCAATATAACTTTCCCTTACATCAAACTTTCCATATTTGCCGTATTCTTCTCCTACCTTTTGTGTATTTCTGACAGTAAGAGATGAAAAGATTTATAGATTGGGATGTTATGTACAGTATGAATGTGTGTGTGTGTGTGTGTGTGTGTGTGCGTGTGTGTGTGAGTGTAATGGTCTGAAAGAATGATCGCTCAGCCCTTTGTTTGACTCCCAGCTTCAGCTGCAGGCAACACTTCCCTCCAGTGAACCTTTAGTTCTGGGTCGCCTACTGGTTGACTGACTCCCTGACAAGCTGGAAGGAAATTCCCTGAACTGTCTCTGACGGACAGGTCTGAAAAAAAGAAATGATCAAAAAGCAAATAAACAACCGATCCCAGTGGTGGACGATGTATAGTTTGAGGAAATCCCTTCGAATTACTTTAGTGGAATTCACAAAAAAGCTGAAAGAGTACTGTGTTTGCCTACAGTTGAACTCTGTTCAGATATGTGTACTTAAAGCTTTTCCACATTATGTAGGATAATGAGAAGAGTTTCTCTGATTGCTGTACAGTGTCTTTTTGCTCAGTGTACATGTGTAGAATAATCCTATACAAGCATGATATACCATAAGAAAGGCAGACCCACCCAGTTTGCAAACACAGTCAGACGCTCTTGGAATCCTGCAGACAAGGTTTATAATTTTATTGCTGTTCTTGCACTTTTTCTTAATCCACCTTTAAAGTCTGGGTGGAGACCAAAACAAGCACGTCTTATCAGATGACCGTGAACATGAAAAAAAACTGAGCTGGCTATGTTAGCAAAACATGTACTTTCCCCAAAAAACCACAAAGTGATTGAAAAGCAAACATTTGCAGTAAATGAGGGACACAGAACCACTAATTAGGCCTAAAATAAAGGTGACCGGGCCCTACCTGTCAAATGACCACTTTAAGCCTCTGTGTCTGTAAAAGCTGGTTGTTTTTTTCAAGTCAGTGCTGACTCACTTTCGTCTTGCTACAGCTAAAAAAAAGTTTAGCCTAGTCACTGAGGGAGGCTGACATATAATGTCAGCGATTACCCAGTGCACAACTGAACCTCCTACCTGCAGCCAGTGTACTAGACGTTACCATGCTTGCATGTTTAAGAGAACTGTATAAACCTTCTGAGAACATAAAATATACTTTATTTCATTATGGCCATGTGGTCAACCAATACTTGGTTGTTAGAAAGGCAGTTGAAAATTCTTACTTAATCCTGAAAATGCTTTCATAACCGAGTATTGCTCATCATTAAGGGAAAAACAAGAGTGTCCTTTTCTACTGTAGTCGGCAGACTAGCAAATAGTCACATCTCTGTTTAGTCGTGATTTTCCTTTATCTCTGCGGTGATGACTTCATGACATTCTTGTCTCTATCAGAAATACAATTTATAGCGACTTCCCAGTACGGTAGCCAGACTAACAATGTCTGGCTATGTTTGAGTCATAACTTTGTTGAGACACATGTCCATTTAACTTTGAGCTGTGGTGATGTCACAGGAGTCTCCAGAAATAACATTGTTTCTTTGAGAAATGTAATTCTTAGTATTCATTCCAACATGGGAACCAGTGTATCACCAGTTCATAACTTCCAGTCATAGAAATGTTGTGTTTCTTTGTGCCTTATAGAAACCTTTATGTATAGAATTGGTTTAATCAGGAATAAAATTCACTCTATCCTTCCAAATATCATAATTAGATCGCAACTGAGAGAGGCAGAGTTTGATCTTAATGTGACGAAAATGTAGAACTTGATTTGTATTTAAATAGTTTTTAACGTGTTTAGGTTCATCTAAAACTTTCAATTTGCACTTTAGGCCTCTTCAAAATTATTTAGGGAGATTTTTTCTTTCTTTTCATTCCCACCCTTATTTTTTGTGTGATAAACCTATGCTTAGTGTTATGATTCATATACTATCAAAGGCTTACAAGAATGCTTTAATTTAACTATTACATAAGAAGAAATCACTGCCTTTTTCCTACTTCCACTTCTTATCTAAAATTCTTGAATAAACAGTTGCAAATCAATCTTATAAACATTTACTCATCTGTTTAGGAGCTTCTTGATTGCACTGTGTTATAACTGGGATTGAATTGCACTGTGTAACTGAATCTCAATGTGACTATGTAACTAGACTGAACTGGAATGAACTGGGTTTAGGTAAAAGTGTTTCTCCTGTGAACATGACAAGCAAAAGTTGAACTTGAACTTGTTTGGTGAATGACTTGTTTGTGACATCATTAACATGGCGTCCTTCTGTTCTGACGAGGTACGGGAAACGATGTTGTTGAGGAGCACAAGCACCACAAGCACCACAACCACAATAAGAACTCGTCCCATCGTCACGGTTACTACAATGAACTGAAAAGCTCCCAGCTGCACAGCCGACGCAAGAGGAGCATTGGTAAGACCAGTTGGAGCTCAGAAGTTGCATCATTACATGCGTGACAACTTGGCACACACGGCGTCAACATGCCCTGAAAATAATCCGAAATCTCACTTCTTAAACAGAAGTTCCCAGGACATGAAACAGATCACTTTACACTAATTTCCAACAAAGCTAACAGTTAGTGGTTTTTATACTGCTTTTTAAGGGGGATAAAAGGCACCCTAATGAAGACATCTACCCAGTATTTATTTGCAATCAAGGAATCATGAGAAAGGGAGGCTAGCGCGCGGGGTTGACGGGGACGTCTGACACCAAGCCTTTTAATTGGCCCGAGGCTTGCAGATCTAAAGACACACGCGTCAGGGGAGAAATATATCCTCAAGTGTGGAAATTCCAGACATTCAGGGTTCAAGTTGCAGCTCGCCTCTTTCCTCAGTCAGATTTCTTCCTAAAATGCCACGCGGTACGATATCTGATCGAGGTGTGGAGCCTGCAGAGTGCATGCTCGCCACGATACTCCCAGCAGTGGAGATGCTGGACGTGGACGAAGCTGCTGGTCGTGTTTCATTTATTTGTCCGGCACCATAGGATTATGAGATAGTGTGGCATTTTGGCTGCTCTCCACAGAAGCTCTTGCATTCAATGCATGATTGGCATTTCCTCTTTACAGGATAATTATTACAATGCAAACAGTTTTACACATCTCAAACCACTGGACAGAGATAAAACAAACTATAAAACAAAATTAGTAACATTTGCGAACATCTTATTTAAGCATATTTTAATCAGTATTTCTAAAAAGAAATTAGGTGACTTTAAGAAACTAAAAGATGTGTTTTAAACTAAGAAAATCTTAAGTTGTTTTTTTTTCTTTTACATTTAACTCTTTAAGTTTACAATTTTATATTCTCAAGTTTAAAAGAAACACAAAATAAGAATTAGGCTATGTTTGACAGGCAAATGGGCAACCTCCCAGGGCGGCATCTTTGGCATGAGATTACCCTACCCACCCCCTGTCCAAACCTCCCCCTGTTCCTCTGATCCTCTTACCCCCTCAAGGACACAAACCTACCTTGTCATTGAATGCTGGACACTACACATGAACAATGTGATAAGATACCCATTTGAATAAACCAACACCTGGAACTAATTTCTAATCAATATATTTAAGTACAATATTTTTACAGACATAAAATAACTTTTTTGAATTTAGCAACAATTTCCTATTACCTTTTCAAACCTTTGTGATTCATTTAAATAATTATACAACCCACAAAAAATCCTTTTTATGTAGCATTTGAATTAAACATCTGTGGTTATTAAATTTCCCACCTGCTGAAGTAATGGCCGTCTTGCCGAGTCATGCTACGCTAATAAGACTTTTAGCTGATATGAGATCAGTCTTTTGGAAAGCTTGTGTTCTTAACACTCCTAAAAGATGCTAGGTGCGATATGAGCTGCAAGACTAGCAGCTCTCACATCAAGTGAGTCATCAAGAGTACAAGCAGCTGTGTGTGTGTGAAGATCAGATTCCAACAATACATAAGCACTTAGTTGAGGTCGGGAAATGCGTCACTAGATGTTGTAACATGCACAACAAATGCATTGAGCCACTGTCTCACTTCCAGTCGAAGAGGCCGTCCCGGCTGCATGCAAGACGCGGACGGTGATCTACGAGATCCCCCGGAGCCAGGTGGATCCCACGTCTGCCAACTTCCTGATATGGCCGCCCTGTGTGGAGGTGAAGCGCTGCACAGGATGCTGCAACACCAGCAACATGCGCTGTCACCCTTCCCGCAAGCACCACCGCACCGTTAAGGTAAGACTGGATTCCTTAATAAACCAATTATCAAACCAAGTACAAACATGTCTCTTGCCCTCATGTGGTAAGTCTGTCTGGCTTTGTTTTCTGTACAACTCACACTTCTCTGTGCTTTTTGGGAAAGTAAATCTGAGAATTTAAATCCAATGTCTTAAAATTTTTAGCATTCAGAGTTTCTGAGACCTGCGAAAGTAGAGAGTTTGTCTGGCCATCCATCCATCCATCCATCCATCCATCCATCCATCCATCCATCCATCCATCCATCCATCCATCCATCCATCCATCCATCCATCCATCCATCCATCCATCCATCCATCCATCCATCCATCCATCCATCCATCCTCCCTCTCTAGGGTATCCAATAATAGTGCCCATCCTTCATCATTTAGCTAGAGTAGCTCATCAGCATGATATTCAAATATCTAATTATAAAACACTATGGAACTTCACAACTTGAAATTATATTTCTACTTTAAAATTTGACTAAAAAGGACTGAGATATCTGGAACTCTGACATGAAAAATTTGACACAACACTAAATCACATGCCAATGTCTTATTTAGGAGAACCCCTCCTGATGCCTTCCCACAAAACTGTCCATCTGACCTCTACCAACGTCATTCCCTACCATTTCAAACCATTTCAAACCCCTTTCCATCACTCTGTCTCTTGCTTGGTGGAAGTTCAAGGTGAGGGCATCAGAATGGTACAAATGAGAGAAGATGAAAGAAAAGGGAAGGAGGTAGCTGTTGGCTGGGGTATCTGTTGAAGGAATTGCCCAGAGAGGGAAGCTCCTGCCAGGTTTCAAGAAATAAAAAAGCAATGTTTGAGATTGTCAGGGTGCCACATGCTGCAGGACTGCTTCAACGTCTTCCTGTTTATCCTTTTGTCTTTTCTGGAAACAGTGTGCCCTTGGACGACAAAATGACAGTGAGAATGAGGAGCATAGCTTTCTTGAAAACATGTCCCTCTGCGCAAGATCAGGGGAGACATGGTGGCAGGAGATGAGATGTATTTCTCATTATATTTACAGTGGAGGTATTGCGTTGGGGAACTGCTCTTTTCGGAGGTATGGGGACTATGTGGTCTGCCCTGTTGAAGTTAGAGACAACCAAGGTATAAACAGCGTAGCCAAGAATACTCTGACTGTGTTTGTCTATATCTGTACTTAATTATTGCTGCAGACAGCTTGATCTTGCCCAGTCACTGGGACTGCCAGAGTTGTTTTCCTTTTGCCTTTCATCCAAGTTTTTAAAGATCTCTGCCTGATAGTCTAATCTAGTCATAAAACAAATGCCAATCTGGGCTATGGAGCTTTTATTAACAGCAGTTTTTCTATTTTACTGGGATTTTGTGTAATAGGTCATCACAAAGCTGCATTGAGGATGCATGGCTCTCAACAGCTTGGACAAATACAAGTTTATGGTTATGAAAAGTACTTCAAGCTTTGAAAATTTCACGTAGTGTTGTTCAATACATCATCCAAAATAGGAAAAAAAATAACCTGTCACTTATAAGATATGGCTTTTCACTTAAACTGAGCAAGATTGCAATTAATTGGAGAACTAACCGTGAGGTCCATTGCAATGCTAGAGGAGCTGCAGAGACCCACAGCTCAGGTGGAATTAACTGCAATCTATGTAGGAGACACAGCAAACATCTGGAAGGTGCTCTGGCCAGGTGGGACAAAATTTTTTGGCAACATTCAAAATGTTCAGTATGCCTGAAAATGTTCTGCACATCATTTGCAACATAACATCCCCATTACGAAACAAACTTTTCTTTAACAGATACACTGAAGTTGGACAGAGCTACTGGTTTGATGGATGGATCTAAGTTCAGATTAATCCTAGAAGAAAGCACACTAGGCTGCAAAAGACTTGAGACTGGGGCGAAGGTCATTGGGCTTTTGGTCAGAAACGCTGACTCATGTTGTGGTCAAAGTCGAGAGTTCTGATATACCACAAAATCATCTGTGTCTGTCTGTCTGCATGGAAGCGGCTCAGCCTTTCTGTTTGGCAAACAGTTGGTGAATGTCATCCTCAATAGGAGCTCTGTCTGCAATCGGAACGACGTAGAGGGATGAAAAGACGCTGGCGACAGCATTTCAAGACGTTCGGTTCAGCTATTCCCGGAATGCTCCGTTCCGCTTTGTTTGTGTCCCCCTCATGACATGGGTGAAAAAATGGGCACACAGACAACAGACTGATACTTTGGGGGTGGCAGGGAGGGTGAAAGGCGTTGTGTCCCAAAGGAAGGCATCCCTCGGGGCTTTCTCTGATCAAGTGACATTCATCACATTGTGTGCAAGAAACATTATCTCAGCGTAAGCTTTGACTTTGAACAGAGGCTCAGTTTGTTCATTTTTCGTTCTTTTATTAGAAAGCTAAAAATTCTCTCAGACTGCCAAGGGGTCCGGATTGTTTTTCTTCTCTAAGCCAAGGATCAGCATGGAAGATTTCTGGTGTTTTCTTTCCACCTTACTCCAACCTAGATTTGTCTAAACCAGCTCTACATCTGCTCTTATTCTGCCCATTCACTTGAGACTGGGTGATAGGTCTGTGCAGGCCCTGTTCTGTACAAGCCTGTATTGTTCATTGGCAGGGTAGTAACTTTACAGAGGTCTAGTGAGAGGAAGCACATCTTCTTTGCATAATGGTGACATAGCCCAAAACAGCTCATTGAGAAAGGAGCTTGAAATAGGCAGAACTGAGCTGGTGAAATCTGCAGAAAATGTAGGAAGGTGTTGGACTTTTGCATAAGATTATAATATTGTGATCATCTCATACTGACACATGCTTCATGAGTATTATATTTAGACCTATATTACCTCTACATACAGTATATTTTTTCCCATGAAAAAAAAATGACTGGCACACAAACCAAGTAGATTTCTGAAAGAAAAAACATTGTACAGCAGTGACCAAAAGAAATGAGTAAAACGTTGAGTTTACATGTTGTTTACAAATGACATTAGGAAAGAGGAAGTTTGGAGACTCAATTGCAACAATACAAGCAAAACACGAGAACCAACCTTTTAAATTAGCGTCATGATGTTCCTAATCTAATCTAAAGGGTGTATCACTTTTACCTTTTAGTAGCTTTTAATAGCTGGGAACCTGTAATTGGCTTCCAAGCAAGCATGCTGCGGTGTTTAGAATGGGTTGTCGGGGCACGTCTTTGTTGGACACGAACGTGGGTGAGGGAGAGCGAGTCCTCGACACGATGCAAACCCAGATGAGGCCATTTGTGCGAAGCTGCAGCAAGAGGAAGACAGACCGCAGAGTAATGAAGTGTTGATGGCTACTGGATCAAAGTGGAGGACAATTGAGGCCAGGCGGAAATGGCCCGGTACAGAGTGTGGGGGTCCCACATATCTCTCAGCGCCAGCCTCCAGGTCCTCGACCCCTACACGCAAACATACTCACACATGATTACCCCAGCAGACGGTGGGTCATGGCGGGGAACTGGGGGGCGGGGGGTAGCGGTAGCTGTACCCCTGTGGTTTTGTGGGACTCTGACTTACGGGGTGTTTCATAAATAAAAGTGTGGCGTTGATACAGTGAGAATGATTTATGGTCATGTGAGGGACAGGGTAGGGGGGGGTTCAGATGGGAGTGAGGGGCCTCTGTGTTTGAAGTGCCTTGCAGCTGTGAATTATTTACCCTTTGATTTGGTCAGCTCTCCTGGTGGATGAAGAAGGGTGAGGGAGTTTGTGTGAACATGGCGGCGCAGGTCGCAGACCATGGGAGTGTCTGAGATGTTGGCTACTGCTGCAGCGGCTGGAACACTTCAGCAGGGAGAGAAGCAGTATTTTTTAAATCATATTTGACTCAATAGTCTGTATTTTTACTTCACTCCTTCCCTGCTGTCCTCCCTCCTGCTCCTCATGCTTCAGCCCATCCAGAGCACCTCTCTACGCACTTCAGTGTTGGAGTCTGATTGTCTGACGTGTGAAATAGTTGTTCACTCCCTCTGTCTCTCCTGAAACTGCAACTCTCTAATTTTACCCCACTTGTCAAGGCTTTGCATCATCTGTGCTCTCTCTCATTAAATCTCATTCACTTTTCATCCTTTGCGTTGCTTAGTAATGTCCCTTTCTGAAATTATGGTTTCTGTCAATGCACTTGGAGTCTGGAATGAACAGGAGTTTGTTGCTTCTTTTTTTTCCACCCTTGACTACTGCAACAAGGCCTGGGCTGGTATGAGACTCTCACGGTATTTCAGTATTGGTAAGATAATTCAATACAGAAATGTAAAATAGGATTTAATTGGTCCCATATTGATTTTACAACATTTATTTTCATTTCAATTAATAGCCTAAAGCTATGTGATGTCCTAACTTCACATACCTCTTTTAATACTCTGCTCTCTTTAGTGCAACACAAGTTTAAAAACCAAAAATTGTAATGGTACATACTCAGGAAATAACTTTAAAAATTCATTTATTTACTGTCTTGTTGAGGATATACTTAAAGAGTTGTATTTATCGTTCTTAAAAGCCATCAAGCTGACTGGCAGGATGGAGCAACATGTAGGGGTGGGGCATTAATTTGTTCTCCCTACAGCTGGATAAAACTCAGTTTTTCCTTGTTGCCCCTTAAAAGGAGTTGAAATCATAGGGATGAGTTGAAGGAAAAATGTTGTATTTTTGAAACCGTAAAGGTTTGGGTATGGCTTGGTATGGTTTTGTGCGCAAGCTAGTTCTTGCATCAACGTCAGGCGCACTACGCTCACTGTAGTTCTTATTTCAAACAGTGGATGTCACTGCATAGTGTGTAAACAGTAATTCATAACTGAAGAAGAACTTAGAACAAGTGTATTTCCTATATAGAACTGTGGTCACACAGTTTGACTTTGCAAGTGTTGCTTTTAGGCAATATTGAAACCTACGCAACATTTTGCAAGAAATGCACCTTCAGACTTCAATCATTTGCATCTTTGTTAAAACAAATGTGCTTTGTTAATGTAATTTCCTTTCTTTTATTTATTTCATTGCACAAACAGAAATAGTAACAGATGGAGATGCACAAAGCCTCTCCTTTCTCCTCTTTTTTTGGGGGGCAGTAAACACAGACTGTCTCTGTTGCCTGTTTTCCCTCCTGATGGATGAATTGTGACCCTGCCCAGCCTCTTTCCACCCCTCTCCATTCTGCAAACATACACATGCACTTTTTATTTATTTTTGCTTCAATTTGTCACTGTTCCAGTTTGCCATGGCCCGCGGTGCACATCCACATCCCTGCTGTGTTTTGCTTGGAAGTCCGGAGCAAAACTTTCCCCTTCCTTCATCATGCTCTCATCGTCAGTGTTCTGTGCTCAGGGAATTCCCAATTAGCCCCGACTCGGACAAACGGCTTCACACAGAAGGGCTGCTGGTGACACTGGGGACAAGCCAAAACCAAAAGGGGGTGTGATTCCCAGACCTTCAAGCCTCACCCCCAACCCTCTGGATTGGATATCATTCCACTGCCACTCAGGGGACTCTTTCTCAGGGCCTGGATTTCCAGGGAGTTTAAAGCGGTTTGATTTATACAAAGAGAGTGTGGGGCCCTGTGTCGTAGCATGGGAGAGGGGCGCTTTCTTATCTAGGTTTTAAATGCGAAGTCACTGACTGTGCAACAGAGTGTAACTCTCTGTTAATAAGACAACAATGCACAGAAAGGCTACAAAAAAGTCCTCATCAGCTCTTACTTCTAACACAAGAAAGCAACCCAATGCATGTAGATGTGATGAAGGCAACTTTCTGAGGTTTACACTGTGCACCAGAATTGGGGAAGAAAGGCAATGTATGTAACTTGAAGTGTGATATGGCTTTTTGTATCATATTGCCAGCCCAGTGTATTTCAGAAACAGCTGGATATGTTTGGTTTCTAAAGACTTGACTGAAATATTGATTTAAGGAGAATGAAAATACAAGGGGCAGTTGTGTGGATGAAAATACTTATTGAGGTCAGAGCTCAGAAGGAAGAATTGTACACAAACTCAGTAAAATTGAGATCGATTTCATAGACATGCAACTGAGAAATCAGCAGCAATTGTATGATGCTGCAGTGTGGATATGCACCACGTTCTCCTAGGAAGGTTTTTGACTCCTTGTTGAATTTTACCAAAAATATTTAAGGGAGTCCTGATGGAGAATACCATGCCTTACTTGGTACTAGCGAGGTACGCCTGTAATTAGAAATTATGTTTGTTTGCTTGATATGAGAGCGATTATGGCCCATATGCGCAGGTCATCGAAACAAATGAACCGCTGGGCTTCACATCAAGGGAGGCCATTGCTTCATCCTTCTGTCAATAGCTGTTTGTTTGGCCCAGAAGAGCTTGTGTGTGTCTTAGTCATTAGGATTAGCGTCAGCAGTAAGTCTTAGACAAGGCTTTGTCTTCTTCGCTTCCTGCTCGCAACTTCTGGAGCAGTTGCTCAGAAGTTGCAAGCGCAGACATTCTCGTAACCGGCATCAGCAGACAAGCTGTCCGCAAAGGCAGCTGCATCTTTCATCTCTTTCTCCTTTCATCTGTATTTTCCAGTGAGATAATCGGATTAAACACTGGCAGCGGTTTTCTGAGAAAGTCGCGTCATTTTGGGGATGTTAAGCACACTTTTTGTAAACAAATGCAAACCTTTGATAAGTTTTCTATCTGTCGTGTCAGTGTTGGTTTAATAAATTTCCCAAATGGGTAAACCAGAAACCCAGTGTTAATAGGTAACACATGAACGCCTTCTAATGCAAGTCATGATCATGACGAGGTACTCCTCCCCGTCCTTAAATAACCACCTCTGTTTGTACACACACATGCGTACTCCCCTGTGAGAGCTAATGAGAATGGTGGTTAACCTTCCTACTCCTAGTTTCTTCCTCACTCTGGCCTTTCACCCGCTCCTCTTCTGTTTCATGGCTCGGAAACAGCAAACACCACCAATAACCCAGACACCATTGTCCTCTGTTTGCTCTCCACATACCTCCCCTGCCTGCTTGTCCTCTTTTCACTGCCTTTCTTCTTCTCTTCTTTTCCACAGATAGAAACTGTTGCAAAGGAGTGACTGCTAAAAACTGCTTGCCCTTTGCCTCTTTGCTGCCTCAGTTCCAGTTGCGCTGCGTCCCCCCGCCCCAACTCTCCATACCACAAAAAGCAACTCTCTCTCTTTTTGAATTTCAGCATTATTGTTTGTTTTATCAGACAGAGATTGGTATGCTGATTTGTCTGCATGACTGACTCACCACCAAGAGCCAGGCTTGGCACTGTGCCATCATGGGGTAGAGGAAAACAGACTCTCATCGGTTTTGTGCGTGCAGAAGCTTCATGCCGAGTACAAGACTGTGTTGCTCATATCGCTGCTGAGTGCTGGGAGGTTGTCAGCCAATATCCTTTCTCGTGCTGCAACTGGCATAGGTGAAGCTGAGGAAATTGTTTCCCTGTGGTTCCAGAGCCTTCAGGGATGATTTGAGATGTTACCTTTCTTGGTGTTCAGATCAGAAGGGCAACAGCTTGTGCCCACCTTTTCTCCTCAGTTGTACAACAGTATCATCATAACCTCCATGCAACCTTTTCTACTCAGCTTTCATCTGAGCTTTAATCAGTAGTGCATTGTTGACGAAGGCTCAGAACATTCATAACTCCTGGATTGGTGGTTGTAACAAGCTGTGCCTTGGAATGACTGGAATTCTTGTTGCGCTTTTTGTGCTTGTTTGACCGTTTTCTGAGCTTAGAACTGATTGTGCAGAGCCCTGAAAAAAATATTCTTTTGAACTTTATACTAATTTTGTAACATCGCAGTCACATATTTTATTGTACAAATAAAATATGTATGATGATTTACATTTTTCTAAATCATGGAACTGTCTTGTGCAAACTCACATTTGATTTCCCTGAGTTAATAAACTAAGTAATTCATAGCTGTGAGTGTTTTGAGTTGTGTCTCTGGCCTGTTTGTGCATTTTTCCCCCCCAAATTCTTTGCTAACCAAACTAATTTAGTTCTGGACAATCTAATACTTACTAATATACTTTGATCTAAGCTTTTACATTAGTAGCTGTGGCTACATCCTTGGAATTGTTGTCCTGTTAAATGGCGAACTTCGGTCACAGCCTCATTTCTTTTCTACCTCCTGACACAGAAGTCCGCAAACCAGTCAATTTGTGAACAGTGTGAGCATCAGCAGCTTAGAAATGACCAAACAGTTCTAAATTTTCTCTGTGTCCTGGAACAGTCTTCTTTTGTGCGTATAATGCTTGAAAGTATCCATCTACCTCCATTGATGTACTTGACATAAAGGAATATCAGCAAAAGAATGTTTTCCACATAGTTTGTGGGAAGCTGCAAACACGGCCAGCTTACTTTCAACAGGGTCTGTGGTTGTATGGTGACAAAATATAAAAAAAGGTTTAAAGTAGTATGAATATTTTAGAAGACACTGTAGATTTCCTACATGCAAGCAAAGCAGAACGTTCCATAATCCATGTAGAAACACGGCTTAAAATCAACATGTCGAGGCAAGGTGAATGAGTTTAGGTGTCTGTTTGGATGTGGATGCTTTGGGTCGGAGCTGAGGGGATCTCCCAGCTTCTTTTCTTTTGCCAGAGCAAACCTTCCCAGGGCCTGAGGGTGCAGTATGCTCTATCCTACCCCTCATCCCTCCTCCTTCAACTCATAGCGGGGTCATACACTCCATTCAGACGCTTACAGACCATAGAGCACACAACAAGTGAAACCTAATGAATCAGGCACTGAGGAATGCTCCTGTCACACTCCAAACACAACAAGCAAAGCCTTAGCTGAGTTTTTTATGAATTAGTTTATGCGTATGCCATCAGTCATGGGACTACACCTCTTGATGTTTGCCGGTGGACAAATACAGTGTGCATTCATTGACACACACACACACACACACACACACACACACACACACACACACACACACACACACACACACACACACACACACACACACACACCCCCACACACACACACACACACAGGGAAGAGTAAATGTGCAGGAGCCTATAGCTAATCTTTCTCCTCTTCCTTTCCTTTAGGTAGCCAAGGTGGAGTACGTGAGGAGGAGACCCAAGCTGAAGGAGGTCTTTGTGAGGTTAGAGGACCACCTGGAGTGCTTGTGCACATCACAACATCATGTGGTAGAACACTTAGATGCAGAAACAGGTAAATAAATACAAGCTGGGATTTCCTTCAACACCTTCCTTAAATGATGTTTCCGAAGTCCCTTTCAAATACCGTGTTTGTTATTCTAAAGTTTGATGGCCAAAATCCCGCGCTTACACTTTTGTCACTGTGCACGCCTCCTTATTCTCTCTGTCTGCTTTGGGTTAAATGAACCTTTACCTCCAAATGCTTCCAAGCAGACATGAACACCTGCAAGGTGACTCTCTGTTTGAAAACTGTAAAGCTTTGAGCCTTGCTCTGTGAGAATTTGAGTGTTAAGGGTGTGTGTTCAAAGGCTGCTTGGCATGACAGCAGTTAACATGCCTTGATCTGAAGGTTTCCTATATCTGTGTGCAGATAAGCGCTGTAATGTGCACAGATAAGGCACCTGAAGAATTTAAACCGAGTTAAATTTTTGCACTCTCTGCTTCTGTCCCAGGGCTGTTGCGGTATCTTCGGTTTCCATAAAGCCTGCTTCTTGCTTTAAATCCTCCTTCCTCTTCACCCTCCCCAACTTTTGTGTTTTCAGGCCATCGTAGGGTTAAAGGTAGAAAAAGGAAACCTAAAAAGCTAAGGCCCACCAAGGACTTATTGGTGACATAATAAAGGTGCTCATATTACCCAAAGTCCACTGCAAGGCTGTGACAGGACACAGGTAGGAATTGAGCACTGAAGTCATCTTTTGGTGTCACACTGGCCCAACCAAGGCCAAAACTGGGCCTGCCAATCACCATCACCAATCACAGTATGAGGAGAAGGAGGGCTACCAAGTTTTACCTCCATGTCCCAATTGTGCATGTTGAATTTGTGGCCTCTTGAGCATGCTCACTTTGTACAAGTGCTTTGTTTCACAGCGGTGGTCTTGCGACTTGTTGAGTGCATCAGCAGTTTGTTTTGTCTAACCTCTAAAGAGGCACCCTTCTCTCTTAATTATCTCTTGCTCCTCTTTAAGTTACAGTGCCTTGCAAAATCATTCATACCCCCTGAACATTTTCACTTGTCACTTTAAAAATCAGGCTGCACAGTGGTGCATTTGGTAGAGCTGTTGCCTTGCAGCAAGAAGGTTCTGGGTTCGATTCCCAACCCTGGTCTTTCTGCATGGAGTTTACATGTTCTCCCTGTGCATGCGTGAGTTTTCTCCGGGTACTCTGGTTTCCTCCCACAGTCCAAAAACATGACTGTCAGGTTAATTGGCCTCTCCAAATTGTCCCTAGGTGTGAGTGTGTGTGTGGATGGTTGTGTGTCTCTGTGTTGCCCTGCGACAGACTGGCGACCTGTCCAGGGTGACCCCGCCTCTCTCCCTGAACGTTAGCTGGAGATAGGCACCATCAACCCTCCTGACCCCACTGCCCTCAGTGGGGTCATCCATTTTCTTACACCCTACAAGGGTGTAAGAAAATGGATGGATGGATGGACTTTAAAAATCATAAATGCTCAATTCCATTTATTGGTATTCTAATAGACCAATGCCAAGTGTGCTTTTTTTTTTTTGCCAATTACAGTTATACTGTGTGTTTTCTATTTCAGATTATGTTTT
Organism: Poecilia reticulata; assembly: GCF_904066995.2. Taxonomy (NCBI): domain Eukaryota; kingdom Metazoa; phylum Chordata; class Actinopteri; order Cyprinodontiformes; family Poeciliidae; genus Poecilia; species Poecilia reticulata. The sequence goes on along the minus strand of NC_088837.1, from coordinate 14,366,268 downwards.
AAATAATCCTCTTTGGGACATTAAAGATTGTTTTATTACTTAAGGTTTAAAAGTAAACTGAAAGCAAATGCTCATCACATTTCTCAGATTCAAATAGTTTATTGCATAAAATACTATTAAGATACATTTCTAATTCATGGTTTCTGGACAAAATGTGACAGAGTTCATGGGGTGTAAATACTTTTGGGATTCACTGTATCACCACATCTTTTTCCCTGTACTATCCTTTGTACACAGAAAAATCACCCTGAACATAACTGTGCTTCAACTGATCAAGTTGTTCTGTATCTGGGGAACTTAATTCAGAACATTATTGGTTATAAGTGTGTTGTGTCAGTTTGCAGGAAATGCATGGATGCAAATGCTGAGGTTGGGATGTGATTGCAGAGATCTACAAAGATCTCTTTTGTAATAATGAAATAGGAGTCTTTTTGCATTTGTGATAGTAATTTCAGCTTTGTCTCTCTGTCCTGCAGCAGATGTGAGGTGAGACCTCCCAGAATAAGGGGCAGCATCACGGGATGGACCTAAACCAGAAGAGGACACCATCTTCTTTGTCTGTCTCTCCACCCACCATGCAAACATTGTTTAAGGAAAATATACTTTCTCCAAAAGTCTTGAGACTGAAAAATAGACAACAGACTAAACATACAGAATGCCAAAGGTGCTTTCAAAACCAGTAATGATGAGGGCAACTGAACTGTGCCACTGATTACGAAGAAAAAAAAAAGAAGATGCCATGATGCTCAGACTTCAAGAGGATGGAAGGAATTTGGAATGAACAATTCAAAAGAGACGCAAAATGGAAAATAGACTGTGGGATCAGACTTTTTTTGTGAATCCAGTGCTATAACTCAAAGTGCCCTGTTTGTATAAAAAAACAACTGTTGCATTCATAAGAAGAAAGCAAAAGGAAGATAGGAATAAAGATGCAAGGAAACAGTTTGGGAGTGTTCATTTTGCAGGGCTATAAGAGGCAGAAAACATTGTGACTGGTGGACAATTTGTTCTAATTTAAGGAAGAAACAGCCTCAGAGACTTCCGGTTTTGAAATTGCCTTACCTGCTATGTACATATAGATCTAAAAAAAAAAAAAAAAAACGGAGGATGCGCCGCTGCTTACAAACTATTTATGCGTGTGGACATTTGCTTTTGTCACTTTCAGTCTTCGAGAAAGGACAAAAAAAATATGTTTTTATTAATTTCCGCAGACATGCTGGTATGTTTGGTCCAGTCCTTTGCTTTCACCAGTATCACAATCTCAGTGTCATTTTTGTTTTTTAGCAGTTGTTTTTTTTTTTTCTTTTTCCATCGTCAACCATGTTTCGTATTATATTGCAGTATATCTGATTGATGTCAAGTCTTGCATATGGTTCAGATGTATGTGTGCAAGGAGGAGATGTGAGAGTCACTAAAGGAAGATGTTTTATTTTTGTTATGAAATATATTATGCATACTTATATCCAAGCAGGAATGATGTTTTCTTTCTTTTCTTTTGGAAAACAATGCAAATCATCTTAGCAGATGGTCAAATTGGTAAGGTTGAAATCTGTTTTCATCACTGTTGTGCAAAGGGTGTAAAAAAAGGAGAATCAATAGCTAGTGGTGGTTTATATTTCCTTATGCTGCAGTCATGCTCCTTTTTTCCAGACAAACAAACAAGCAGATATTACAATATGTCGATGACAATCGCACAACTATATCAGAAAAGGTACCACAGTGTGCAGATCTAAGTAACATGTAGTTGGAGCTGGGTTTGTGTCCTTACAATGAAGCAATATTTGGTGTCTTAAACTCATGTTTAGGATTTACTTTAATTGGATTTACTTTTGCATATTTAAATCCTTCGTCTCTAAATCCATAATTTCCTTTAAGCCAGTCAACAAAATGCTACAGGTTAGTGAGCTCAGTCCAAATTACAGACAAATTTATCTGACATCCATGCCAGAAGTGAAATAAAATTTCATGTGCACTTGTGTTGAATTAAAGGTACATTCCTTGTTTTGTGTAAGGATACCAGTAGATTAAAAATATGTTAATGAATGCTAAGAACTTATGAACGCAGCAAAGACTCACTATCAAGCAGAAATATAACCAGAGTTACCGTAGGATGGATTATTTTTTATCACATTTATGTGGTGAAATGGCCCAAACAAAGTCCAGAATCCAGTTAAGAATCCTTGGCTAAACTAGAATACTGACTTTCTTGTTAGTTTCCAGTGATCTGTACTTCTAAATATGTAAAAAAACAACAACAAAAAAACCATTAAATTATACCATAACATTGGTCTTATTATGGCATGCAAAATGTATCTAAATTAACAGGAAAATTTGGTTAGAGGTATCGTATGTCCATATCATGAAGCACAACTATACAAGTCACTGAAGTCCTTTTCCTTTTTTTCTTTTCTTTTTTTTTTTTTTACACATTTTTTAGTGATTGTTTTTGCAACCTGAAAATCCCTGTCTACAAATAAATTAAAAGTTAAATTAATCCAGGTTACAGGGTGTTGCTTGTTGTTGAGCAAAACTTAGTGGTTAACATTGATAGACACATCTATGGTGTCCTGGTTTGGATTGAAAGTAAAAATCTGTATACCTCGTTTAAGAGGTACATTTTGAGCTCACATTTTGTGTGAACATACCTGTGGATTGATTCATTTCACGTTTACAACTCTGGGTTTTACTTTGCCTTTACTTTGACTGGGGGCATAATAAGCAAAACGTTTTTTGCAATATTTCCACAAATTCCACAAAAGTTTTGCAAAATTTCCACAAAGACCCAAAGGTAAGTTCTATAGATAGTCGTAGATTGTGTATTTGTAGCAAGAGGTTGTTTTTCACACATATCTCGAAAGCTGATAAGGAAGATGCCCGCCCGATCAGCTTCACAAGTGCACATGTTATGCCTCAAAGAGCAAAGTCCGCCTTGAAAGAGTGAATGAGTGAGCAAAGCAAATTGACGACTGCATGAATGCCCTCCTTGTTTAGTCAGGCTTTACTCCCAGTGTTGACAGGAGAACAAATCACTCCACCCTGTGGAGGGGACTTGCTCTTTATGCACTCATGTACAATCAGGACAAATGATGAGTTCACTGAGGTGGTCTGAAAACATTACAGTGCTGGCCTGACCTTGCACCCTATCTGAACAAACAACCGCTTCCTTTACCAGTGAGTTTAACAGTGATGAATGTGGATCAACAGCAGAAAACTGGGATTATTCCTGCGAAGCAAAGGGAATGTCACCGCAGTGGAATCACGTGAAAAATCTTACAACAGCTTGTGATTTTTTGGAAAAGCCGACTCGTGCCATGTTTATAAGGTGGTTCGTTTAACACTGTTCACGTTAAGATTACATCAATGTACGGCCGTATTTCCTCTAACTCAGGGTAGCGCTCATACATGATTTAAATGCCATTATGCTATATGTTAGGCTTCCGTTGGACAAATGTGCAAATAATCATAATTCCTTTGTTTTCAGTAATAATTGCATTTCTGTTAATGAAAAGGTTCAACAGATGTTTAGTTCCAAAACTTATGCCACGTATAACGCAAAGTACAAAATAGTTACACCAGCACATTAGCAAACAAACAGACCTGATGCATTTAGCTTAAAATGTTGCAAAACAAAAGAAAGGATAGATAAGCTATCTACGGCAGAGCTTATTTTTTTGCAACATTTCTTAAAAAAAAAAAAAAAAAAAAAAAGTTGCCGAATGTAACTCTTCGGCAGTTACGTTGGCTAAGACCAGTGTAACTTGTTTGACTAAGAAACAGGAAGCAAACTTTTTAAACATTTGAGTTGTTTTAAATGGCTAAAGCAAGGGAGCCCAAAGTGGGTCCTGGAGGGCCGGCACCCTGCATGTTTTAGTTCTCTCCCTGGTTTAGCACACCTGCATCAAATGATGGCTCATTAGAAGGCCTAAGCAGAGCACTGACCTGCTGAGGAGGTTGTTACTACCACTAGGGAGATAATACAAACATGCAGGATGCCGCCCCTCGTGGACCGAATTTGGACACCCCTAGGCTAAAGATTAAATCAGCTAAAATGCGTACTCCATCTGAATAGCTCTTAACCTTCCACAAATGAGGATTTAATTTCTTTTCTACACACTAATTGGTATAATTATCACTGACTATGCATTCAAAGAAGCTGGCAACAATAGAAATCCAATACGATATTGTATCAGTGGGGTCTGGGTTCATACTAAAGTAGAGATGCCAAAAGACATATTAACTTTGGGCTCTTAAAATCTTCTAACCGGATTAAACATTGTGAACTATTTCTCAAATGTGTGAAGTTTACTTGAACAAGTACTGCAGCTGCAGGTGTCCCGAAAGCCACAAGTGAGGATGGTGATGTAAAGGAAATAAGAGCTTTTTCAGGTTTGCACAGTGAGCATGAGCTGAGCTTTACTCTAGTACACATCAGGAACAGACGAAAGGTTCAGGGGGCTTTATTGCTTTTCCCAAGGAGCTCACCCTAATCCCAGGGTGGAGGGACATGAAAGTCCTTCTCCTTTCGACTTCCCTGCTATACACCCATCTTATTACCTCAATAGGAAGCCAGATAAAGAAAGGCAACACATGAAAGAGAAGAAAGGATCAGAGAGACAGCAATTCGACAAGCTAGGGGAACGGGAGGGATGAAGTAAAAAAAAGTAGAGATAAAAGGAAGAGCACAGGAATTGATTGATTTTATTGTTTTTATCTGACATCCACAGCTTTATTTTAAAAAGGCGAGGAGAGAGGCTGAAGTGGGGATTTAGAGTGCATGGCGTGTTCACCACAGAGAAAAGAAAGCAATATGTCATGGTGTGGAAAGAGGGAGGAGGAGTGGGGATACCCCGAGGAGTGAGAGTGCAATAGGATGGAGACGGGGAGGCGTGGAAAATAAAGAAAAGAGGGAACAGCGTGGACTCAAGATGTGGATAATCGGCACCACGGCAAGAGAGGCCAGACAGGTCAGCTCTTAAGTGGACGTGCTTCTATAAACAATACCAGAGGGGCACAAAGGTCAGGCAAGGTGTGAAGAGCGGGCTGCTGAATGGGCTTTATGTTGCTGTGTGCATGTATGCCTTTGCATGTGAAAGTCTGAAAATGTGCGTGATTGTGCATGCATTTGAACAATACAGAGGAGGTCTCCCAGTGTGAAACATGCCCCACTGGAATTTTAGGCTCTTCCAAAGAGCAAACTGGGATTTTTTTAATGCCTACAATACAAAGGGTCGGAGTTCAGGGTTCACAGATCATAAGAGGATGTGGCAAGTGGTGCTAAATGAATCGTCAAGCTTAGATCAGCTTCCTCCGGTTCTGTATTACAGCTCATAATACTCTAAATGCATGTCGCTGAAGATGTTATCTAGATCTTAATGAGCAACCTTGTCAGGATTAGCCATGGCTTTCACCATCATTTCTTACATCCCGCCATCTGCCCCTTAACTTTTTCCCCAATCCCCCCCCCTGTTATGTTTCTCCTCTCTTCCCCAACCTGTGGCCTCCGGGTTTTGAGGAAAGGCAGAGGTGGCCTTTGAAGAAGGCGGCAGCCAAGTTTGTCTGGGGCCACAGCCATGAATGAATGTCTTTGTTGTTCGCCGTCCTCCTACGTCTTCATATCCTACTCCCCCCCCCCGCCCCTTTGCTTCACTCAGTATCCTCCATCTGCCCCCCACAAGCTCACACCAACACACTCATGCCCTTGCTGGGGCCCACTTTGTACAAATGACCCCGCTAATTATGTATTTAAGGTATTTGGCTCCTGTGAAACAGCTTCGGGGGTTAGCGGTGGAAGGTGGCGAGGCGGTTGGAGAGGGGAAGGTGTATAGGGCCCGTGGTGTGGTCCACGGTCTCATGGCTATCATTACTGCCCAGCGTTGAATGTAAACACTGGATTAGGGCAGGAAAGGTTTATTCAAGCGATAGATAGTTGAGGTTATGGTTTTTGACTGTGCTCTGGAGTTTCTGCTTTCTGGTTTCACCTCTGGGTGGCAAGTCCCTCAGAAACACTTACGTCTCTTACCTCATTCAGGTGAAGCAATGTTGACTGTGTTAAAAAAAAAAAGTCAAACTTTTAATCACTTAAAGATGTGTGTTGATGCAAAACACAATTTTATGACTTTTTGGGCTCCATTTAAAAGCTTCACCTTCTCATTACGGAGAATTACTGTGGCTTGTTGCTCCAAAAGCCACAAAATGTTGGGTACTAGCTGAATATAACATTCATAAGTTTATAATATAAGCACCTTACTGCTTACTGACCAAAGGCATAAAGATGAGGCCAACAAACTCAATTAAAAGTTATAGATGCATGTCAATGTATTATCTAAACAATGAGCAAAATACCTCAAATAATTTCAGCTTCTGTTGAAATAGCATTTGATGTTGAAACATTTGGAAATATCTAACATTCAATTTGAATCAACTCTTATTCCTGCTTGCCTAATCTTGTTAGATTGTCCAGAGTCCTCTCTCACACTGTTCAATCTTCACCTCACTGTTCACCTGCAAAAAAAATAAAAATAAATAAAGTTATACTCTTGCAGTAAAATGAATGGATTTCTAACCCTACTGAGTCACTACACTAAAAAAATGAAAGAAATAGCTCTAGAAATTCAGTGTTGACCTCGGTCAAGTGAAGAGAGGCATTTGAATGCTGATAAGCTGGAGTTGGACCATTGCTCGGTAGATTCATTGTGGCACTGATAAAGATATGAACCTGTGGCCAAGTAGCACAGATTCCTGCATATTTGCAGTTTTTTAACAGCCGTATTGAAATTAGTTTTGACTTTCTTTCTAGAAACTGTATATCTTTCCCTTTTACAATAGATCTTTTTTTTTTCTGTGTCTGGCTGAGGTGAGAGTGACGGGGGCTGCTGTCGGTCCCAATAAAAAACAAGGAAGGAAGAGTCAAGAGAAGAAGGGAGAGAAAGCGGGTGTAGAGCAGGAACTACAGAGAGTAGATCTCTCTCGAGAGCGATAAGTCAGCCTCTAATGGGAGAGGAAGCTCGCGAGTGTTGTAATTAGAAAGGGAGAAGCGCCGCTTTCCAGGGGCTGCTTTCGAAAGAGGATTAGTGTGTGAGGGTGCGTGTTTTCTGATGGGAGCAAAGCGGGAGAAGCCAGTTTTCCTTTGCACATCAAATAAATCAAAAGTCTACAATTAGAAGGAAGGAACGAGGAGTGTTTGGCTTGTGGGAAGTAAGGATGAGAGCTCAGAATCTGTCACTGCTGATGAGAAATAAGGACTTATGTGCATGTGTGCGATTGTATGTGTGAGGTCGGGAGTAGCCAGTGCAACCGACATTCCTGAGCCGGCAGTATTATTGATTGCAGTGTAACCATTATCAGTGTTTACTTTGATCCATCATCATCAGAGGAGTAATGTACTCAGCTGAACTCGGCCTCCCAGAGATGCTTGACTTCATTGAGATGATGATATTCAGGATGTTCTTCGCCTCGTTATTTCAGGCGCCGTCGAGATGCAGTCCAAGTAAAAGCATGAATCGAACAGTCCCATAATTCAGCTGTTCAATGAGACCACCTTGTTTAGCAGCCATGGACACACACAGAAACCCAGCGTTCCCTTATCTTCAAGGAAAAATCTTGTCAGTAAACTGGGCAGAAGTGCGTAGACACACACACACACACACGCATGCACACACACACACACAGACCTCACTGTGTTGACAAAAAGAAGAAAAGATGGCATGAGGAAGAAATGAGGTAGCAGGCGCCCTCCTATCTGTCTGATGAGGGTATGATGAGAGCATCACAGACCTCACACTGTTCAGCCCAGCTGGCAGGTGGCAAACACACCTGGTGCCAAAGTGTGGATCTACGGACATGTTCACAAAGAAAAGAAAGATCTGAAGTACATCTCTATGGGGCCTATTGTTAAGCACACGTGGTGGACGTTTCCAAAGCAGATCAGGTTTTTATAATTGAATTGCTGTTTTCTCTTCAAGTGTAAATTAAATAAGAGAGTCAAAAATTGTCATTTACTTTATAGGTAGATTTCATTGTGTCACATATCAACCACAAGCATCAATGTATTTTAAAAAAAACATTCTATCACAAAAATGCTTTGAGCTAAACCTTTCCACAGTAGCTTAGGTTACAGCTGGAAGATGAACCTCCAGCATGGTTTACCGTTAGGATGGCAGGCTCAGGGTGTTGTGTTGTTCATCTCAAACCTTTACTGTCCCTCCAGGGAATATTTGGTAAACAATCAGGGTTTACCAGTTTCCCACCACTTACAGAAGTTCGGTTTTAGTCTCATATGACCAGAGCACCTTCTTCCACATGTTTGCCATTTCCTCTACATGGCCTGTGGTAAACTGCAAAACAGGAACTTCTAGCTCTTGTACTCAGCAATTATTTGTCCTTGGGATGTTTCATTTTCAAACTCCGCTTTAAATTTTTTTGCTATACTATAGTCTTGACATCATTGGTAAATGGACCATGTTAAACCCTCAGATCATCCAAGATCTGCTCATTCTGTATTGAGGACCAATCAAAAGGCGGCATTTAGTTATGTTCCTCAGCTCAGGAACCAATTCAGTCCAGTTCATTTTATTTATATTGCACCAGTAAAAAAAAAACATCGTCTCAAAGCACGTTGCAAAGCAATCCAATCCAATCCAATCCAATCGAACAGACAGATTCAAACTTGATTGTAGGTATCAAGCAATGCAGTGAAGTTCAGTTTATTATTCAAACTGGTCAAGAGGTTTTCTGTCTAACGAAACCAAGCAGATTGCATCAAGTCACTAACTTGGAGCATTCTGGACAGGCATGAAGCAACAGTGGGCCGTCCCTCATTATAGACGAAGAAGAAGAAAAGAAAACTTCCCTTTATCAGACATTAGCTCAGTGTGAAAGTAATCAAAATAGCCCAATCTGTTGTGCTTCGTTGTAATTTGGTATTGTCTTCTTTATTCCTCATGTATGACATCTGCAATTTCTCCGAATTTCCTGAGTTAAACTGACTTCACTTCCCTCTCAGCTGCATCCTGTTTCTAATTAACCACCTACTCATTGTTCAGCAATTAACTCTCCAGTCCACTGGCAACAAACGCAAGTACAACGCTAAATGAAAACTAAGCCCTGTTAGCCACTTTATTCACCAGAGTCATGTGACTCGTCAGTGTTAAATGATATCAGGTGTGTATAGGAAGTAAGTGTGTTAGATTTGGTGTTATCACTCTTCATGACACCTAACAACCAAACTCTGAGCATCCAAAATAAAAATGTTGCTCCACATAAAGATGACCTTTCCTCTTTATGTAGAAAAGGCTTTTTTTCGATTTTCAAATTAAATGCAAAGTGATTGTGTACATACAAAAGATGCACAGGTCAGGCATCCCTTTTTTTTCTAGTTCACTCTTAAAACATAATTGTATAATCTTAATAATTTATGTAAATGTGAATAGTCTGACATGCTGAGGAAGCCTGTGAACTTCAGTGTGAGAGCAAAAGAATGAGCTGCCCTGATAACCTCTTGATCTCTCTTATTGGAGAACCTTCCAGAACTGGCCGTGGACTTCCTGCCACATCCACTTAAAAGCTGGGATGTGTTTCTGTGAACTTATCTTCTAAAGACAACCCCCACACCCCCAACATGACCGTCTTTGATGGGAGGCGAGGCTGAAAGATGCTGAGTGGAAGCCGCCTTCATGGAGGGCTTCTGACGGGAGGTCGTGCCGGGGGGTATTTGGGTGGGGGGTAACATTCGCGATTCTCCGACTTTAAAGAACTCCATTTGTTCTCCTTGTCATGCCTTAAATAGCAAGAATCTTTATAGTTTCTCTTGTTTTTCTATCGGGGTTTCCATTTAACGTCATATTGTCAGCCCTCCCCCGCCCCTCCCTGAAATAAAACAGCAGTTTTGTCCACTGACTCACTTGATCTGCTTCTATCTGCAGTCCTTTTCTTTGTGTCTGTTGCTGGAATACTTAGGGGTGATGTCATCGCAGATTGGGCAAAATCAAAAACACGCAGACGCATGCATGCACAGTTCCCACCAACCCCGGTGTTTTATATTCAGCGGTTTTAGTCTGACCCGCATATCTCTGAGATGACTTTCACCAAAAGCTAATAACAGCAGCATAAGTGCTACCAGGGCTGCTGGAAGCCGCCTGGCAAAGTTATTGTGGCGGGATGAGAAACAGGCCCGGCGGTGGTTGGGAAACTCAGTGAACTGCATGCCAGCTTGACTACACCAATTTAAAGAGTTTAATTCAGGTTCAGCCCCATCCTGTCCTCATTCCCTTACACACACACACACACACACAGAGACACCCACACCCTTCTGTCTGTCCCCCATTCCTCTTTAATTTGCTTTCCATGAGCTAAGCAGCATGTGAACACCTGCTATTTTAAATGACATATTCATTGTTGTGCTGAGTTGAAGGTATAAATCATTGTGAGCGACTGAGTGAGGCAGAAATGACTGACATCCCAGAGCAAAGTGTCCGTCCTCGGCGTCCAGGAATTCCCTTTTCATCCCCTTCCCTTCGTATTTGAGTTCTACTCAGCAGCAGACACACATACAACACACATGTTGTATTTTGTCTGGTCAGCATTTTTAGTTGTGTTTGTTGGGATTCCCTCTGTAAAATAGCAAACATGAACAAGAATCAGAGCAAGCAGCTTTAAAATCGGGTTAGTTCTTTTTATTTACAGGCAAAGAACATTTTCTTCTGTTTCTTATGTTTTGGGTCTGAATCATTTAAGATGAGAAATCCCAATTTAATTTAAAGTCCCAATTTAGTAAAAAAGAAATTTTTTAAATCACTGTCATGTGCTTACTCGAAACATCTGCTGCTGTTCAGTGCAGTAAGACAGCATTACATAAATATTGTAATTGTTTCCCTTTTTCTCCCACATCAGTGATTTTACTGACTCTGCTGTCTCTTCCAGACATTTTCATTCACTTCCATCAATATTTTTGTTCATAGAGATTCTTAATGTTACTATAATGTTTCGAATTTTTATTTATTTATTTTTTAAAACAGTTTTGTATTATTGTGATGCTTTACGACAACCTGTTTACTTTTGTAACACATTAAGACGCATAAATGTGATACTAAATTCAAGTAACGCAAATAAGAAACAAAAAACTAAATAAAAGACAAAGTATAATTGAAAGCTAAAGTATACATTAGGACACGGCAACATTCATTGCCGTATAAAATGGCTGCACAAGTTTAAATTTCGTTGGTGTGAGGATGAAATCCTTTGCTCTCAAAGAAAAAAAGAAGAAGACCTGACTAAAGTTTGTCAGAGAGAGCACATACCAATATCAATACTTTAGGAATCATTTTTTTCAGAGGTGAGTCTAAGATTATATTTTCATTTTGAAAGCAGATCACAGTTCATGTTAGGCTGCAACCAAATACAATAATCTAGGGGAACATTTTTACGGTGGTGCATGCCGTAGAACCCATCTACTGATTGAGTTCATCCGCCACGAATTCAACCGTGTGTCAGACAATGCTTGAGTAAAATCTGAAACCATCTGAAAAAAATTACAGCTGAAGCAGAACTGGACCCCACAATATTATAATGACCCAAAATATATCAGCAAATCCACAGAGGACATGGCAAAAAACATGAGGAATGGAAAGTCAAAGCCCCGATCTTGATTTCATTAAGATATTGTGGGGTGATTTAAAACTAGCTTCCAGCTTAAAGAAATCCCTCAAACGTCTCACTGTTGAAACTGAGGAGTGGGGAAAACTTTTTTTCCCCACTCCTCACTCCTTGATGTCAGAGGAAATTTCCTGAACTGCTAGGCTAACATTAGCATGCTGTCTCTGTTTTCATACGACTTGTTCATTCAACTCTATTTGTAATATAACTCAAAAACTTTGGATATAATTTTATTGAGGTAAGTGTTAAAGGGACGGGTACTGAGGAGTTAGCATAGTAAAGAAACTTACAGCAGTCTGTTTTCAGTAGCTGTCAGAACATCCTCCAAGGAAAGTGCCCTATTTTCCGCATCTAGGCAGATTTACACCAGCCTAAAAACTCATTACGTTTGACAACAGCTGTCACTATGACTTACACAAAATTAAGCTTCCAAGATTTTGATTCTTTAAAAATCAAAACATTACTTTAGTGATATCTTATAAAATCCTTTAGAACTCTGCACAATTATTGTCTTTAGTCATAAGCGGTTTTAATGCGATTTTCGGCTAGAAAATTGCAAAATGTAATGGTCTTTAAACACACTCAATAAAAAAAAAAAAACATTCCTTTCGGTCTCAGTTTGATCTGGCGCTAAGGCTCATGTAAGCCTAAACAAAGACGCCACAAAGTACAGAAGAAGACAGTTGGAGGTAAATAAGCAAATGTGTTTGTTTAGACAGAGAGGCAGAGGTGTTGGGTTCAGATCAACGTGACTCCTTTTCTCTTTTCTCAAAGTAAAAGCGAGACACAGTGAGCGTGTTTTTAATTAGCTCCTGGTACATCGCTCATTACATCTCTCACTGAAGAGTCAGAGTCAGACATTACATACACCGTCTGTGCTAAACTTAATTAATTTCACATTTGTACTACACGGTCTTGAATCTTTCCTTCCTACCAGCCCAAACCAGGTTAAACAGGCTCTTTTTGTTACTATTAAGTTTCTAAAAGGTATTGTTGACAACCAGACTTTAATGTGATTTTCCACTTGGAAATGTGCCTCGTGCTCAGACTAAAGTGAAGATTCATGACTCACAGGTAAGTCATGAGGAGAGGCAGCAATTGACTTCAGAAGTGATTTCAGGATACTCCCATAAAACAGAAAAGCTGTGTTCAGCATAAACAGGATTATAATACCTACCAAATGAACCGAGACAAGAGGCGTTCGTCTTGTTATGTCACAGACGGAGCGTTGATGTGAAGTGACTACCTCACCTGTAAATGTGTCAACAGATTTTTTTTTCATAATCATTTCTTTCATTGCTGGGAGCACTGACATCATCCCTTACAGTAAATTCAAGATGAATATCTGCTTTCTCAAACATGGAGAAGTTGAAGCTGAACTGGTATGTTATCGTCATTGAACAAATACGTAGCTCAACAGAACTGAGACCTGTGACAACCCTGCCAGCATGCCTAGGTGTGCCCCATGTGGGGGAATGGAGGGCTGATGTATGGGTCCCATATGGGTTTTTCCGCTGGTTCCACGGTGGCCCCACATGGGTTTGTCCATGTAGGGCCACAGCCTACGTGGGTCCTACATGGGCCCTAAATGGACAAACCCATGTGGGCCCACCACCATGTAGGGCCCATGTGGGCTGTGGTCCTACATGGGCCGTGGAACCCGCGGACAAACCCATATAGGACCCATCTGGTCTGCCCTCCTTTACCCCACATGGGGCCCCCCTAGGCATGCTGGCAGGGAGTGGTTAGACCTGATGGTATTACTATAATCCAGCTTCTGATGGTAAACTTTTAGGGTTAAGTTTAGAATATTACAGAACGTCCTTTAGAATGTTTTTCATCCATCCATCCATCCATTTTCTTTACACCCTTGTCCCTCAGTGGGGTCGGGAGGGTTGCTGGTGCCCATCTCCAGCTGGCGTACCGGGCGAGAGGCGGGGTACACCCTGGACAGGTCGCCAGTCTGTTGCAGGGCTAGAATGTTTTTCTTTTTCTTTTTTTCTTTTAATAAATTATCAGGATTAACACGACAATTACTAACCTAGTCATGTTTGGTTCTAATGATGACAAATGAAGTCAGAATTATTATTTTTTTTCTTATTGTATGGATTTTTTTTTTATTTGAAGATTTTTCTGTGGAATGTGATTCCAAGTTAATTGCAGGAAAATACATTCACTCACAGATTGTTTTCATAGAGAACATCTAAAATATTTGGAAGAAAATCCAACTTTGGAAGCTGGCATACCTAGTTCCAATGATACACAACATGCTATTGGCTGGCATTTGCAAAGCAACCAATCCTTGAGCTGCTTTCATTTTCCTTGTCACTGAGCACTCAAATAAGGAAGAGTGTAAATATTAGTTTCAGACGGTTTCCACTGAGCGTATTAGTGTATATTAAGGTACATTTGATGTTTGAACAGTTAAAATAAGCAGCTTTTAGCATTTTTAAAGAGGGTGTCAAGTATTCATGCATTTTAGTTTAGTGCTCCCTCAAGATTTGTGGTCTTCTGTATGTTTTAAAATAGATGTATAAGAAAAGGACCGATCAATCTCTGAAACTCCAGTACACTATGAACTCAGCAGACTTCTTAACCAACATTTTGGTCACTGGAGTTGAAGTTTAAAAAGGTTTTAGGATGTAATATATTCGGCTTATATAATTCATTGTTAATGGTGTGATTACTGGACATTCCCATGCTGTTTATACTTATAATCATTTGAACAGATTAATGTGGCACCTTCAGTCATCTGCAAATTGTTCCCAGGGACCACACCTCATGGTGTACCACAATGATGGATCAATTTGTGAAAGCTCACAGCTTTGCAGGATTTGTTTATGATGGAAATGTTTTGTTAAAGAAGCTAGCGTGTTAGTTTTGGTAATCAGAAATTACCTCAAATAAAATACCTAGTCTTGCAGAAGAAGAAATGGGTGTCTGTTCAGACAGTGCATGTAAATATCTATTTTAAACTCTTTAGATAAAATACACAAAGCAAGTTGCAGCATAATAAAAAAATTATACGACCAAAAGCTAGCAATTAGTAATGTTTGCAAAAAGTCACAAATAAAGTAAAAACTGAAGTAACTCCTCAGTATGCTTCTGTTGAATTTGACATCCTTTTTTCAACCACAGCATTTACTTCCTTCAGTTTGCACTTCCCTATTGTCTTTACTTTTCAAACAGCAGGTTTGTGCCGCCTGTAGTTGGGACTTGTCACTTTGGTAACTGAGTGAACACAGGAAACTCTTTCTGCTTTCAGTGGAACTGGCACATAAATTTAACACATCACATGACTCCACCACAAAATCTGCCGTTAAAAAGTAAATTTACATTTGTGAGACCAGACTTAGAAAAGTTACACACAGTATATTGTAGCTGCTGTGTTTTTTTTTTTTTTTAGCTTTCATCTTTCCATATTTAGATTTTATTGCTTTATGGTAACAGCTGTGGAATTAAACAGGTTTTCCATGCTGATTTGCTTTCATCTCATGCAGTCATTTCTTAAATGTATAAAACTATTTATTATGCTTTTTAACAACTGGTTTAGTCCGTTTTAATTTGGTGTGAGGGATTTATAGCAGATAAATACCCTAAAAATTCGGCGTCAAACGTGTAGCGTACATTTTTTCACCCCCTGAAAGGTCTTCTCTTTGCAGACAAGAAACTGTACAGCATGACTTTGAGATAAAGTGAAAGTTTAATGAGCAATTGTACAATAATAGAAATTAAGAGCGATTTTGGTGAGAGAAATGCTTCAGGGTGTGTTTTAAGTAGCAAAAAACTGTTAATGATGTTAAGTTTCGTTCTGCTCCTTATGATCTAATCACTCCGGGATTCTTTTATTACCAGGCCTTTAATGAGATCATTCTCTTTGCACCACAAGTAAAAGCAGTGGTTCACTTTGTGTTCCCAGCTCTAACTGTTCAGAGTCCCATTAAAAACAACGCTGCTGCTCGCCTGATTCCTGGAGCCCTCTAAAAACACCCCGCAGAAAGTGGTCCAGCCATTAGCAAGTGAATCAGAGGCCGCAATTAACTCTCTCTGAGTGCCAGCAGTGGTGTTTATCCTTCTTCTCAGAAAGGCCTTCAGGGTTTCCTTGTAATGATGTAATGTTTTGGTTTACCTGAAGCCCCGCTATCAGGAAGTGAAAAAAAAGATGGTGTAGGATTCGAAAAACAGGAAGATGGGGTAAAACAAGTCGACATCGATAATTAAACTCCTTTGGGCTAATTGAGTACATAACCCGTGAACTTTTTCCACAGTTTTTTTGATTGCAATAGCACGCCTCTTCTCTGTATTTTAGATTATTTCTTCCAAAGTACATTTTAAGTTCTTGTTGTTTTACTTGTAAAAGCCACAAACTTGGAAATAAAGCCTATTTTCCCTCGTGTTTTTTTTTTTTTATTATTCCTGCACTTTTCCGTAAAGTTCAGAATTTCAAATGGAGCTGTAACTAAATAATGCTCCCGCTTAAGGTTCAGGTTTTCCTCTCCCCCAACACCCGTATCAAAGAGCTGGCCTGATTCTGTCTGTGCTGTCAGTGCTTCAAAGGCAGTGCTTCAGAGCGGGGCTCCATGACGTCCAGTGGCAGCATTTCAATTCACCTCTGGTGCAATAGATATAAAGATAGCATTCATCTATTGACTGCTTTATGTTCCCACTGTGGCACAGATAACTACCTTACTGTCCCAGGACAACAGGGCCTGTGTAGACCTTTGTTGCTCCAATGCCAGTGGCACAAGTGTACATTTCAACGCTAAGTTCATCCAAGACACTGAATGCTTGAAGGCTTATGTCTGTGTGTGTGTGTGTTTATGGGAGTCCAAAGACAGTGATAGCATGTTTGTACAGCAGAAACCAATACTTCAATGGGTAAATGTTTATGTTTTATAATTTGAGGATATTTAAGGTTTTAAACGCTTGTCTCAGAGCAAATCGGAACAATGGCTCCTGTGTGTGAATGCTTGGCATGCAGCCACCTGGGTAAATGTACAGTATAATGACACGTAAGAGGAGAGGAGAGCAGGATGAGATAGAAGTGAGGTACATGGAAGAAAGAGGAGAGGAGGAAGTAAAGAGCAGAAACTCCAGTTAAATCGAAGACAGGTTAACAAAGTAGATGGGATGCCTGTGAATTTATTGAATGAAATCACTTTTACAAGACAGGTGAAAAGTGTAAAATGTTCTGTGTTCAAATATGTATGCATCTATTTTGCTGCAGCCTCAGTTCGGTAAAAAGCCCTCATAGTTTTAGAGTTGATGGAGGAGCGAGATAATCAGGTGAACAACATACATGCCCACACTGTTCTCATTATTCACCCCCACCTTCTTCATCTCTTTCTCTGTTGATCTCCACACCGTGATACACACAAAGATGTGAAATCAAATCTTTGAATTACTGGCAATTGATGGCAGCCTTCTGCTCTTTCATCCAGTCTTCTTCCTGCTTTAATGTCTTTTTCTAACACTTGGAGCTGCATAACTCACTGAAATCTGTGGGTGACGTATGCGTGGCACGTTTCCTGTACTTTTTACTGAAAGCTTTGCACAGTGGCACATATACCACTTTATAAGCAATAGGCTTCCCAGTTCCACCATATGGGCCGAAATTTCTATGCAGTAACTTAAAGGGATTTGGACTGTTGTGTTATTTGATGAATGTGTTATTTGATATTTCAATGACTAAATGACATTAGTCATTGAAATGACTAATGTCATTTCAATGACGGTCATTGAAATGTCCAAATTCAGGATGAAAAAAATAACCCTCCTGAGGCAAGAATGAAGTCAAATGATGCACACTAAAACTGATCTCAAAATCCAATATGGCTGCCTTGTATGTAAAAATTATGTTGCATATAAAACTGCCACAGAAATAAAAATGCACTTGCAAATAAATTAATAAACCGTTTAGATGTAAAGTGTCTTGACATAACATCTGTTATGAATTTGAGCTTTGTAAATAAACTAAATATTTAGAAGATGTTTATCAAATTTGTATAGGAAGAAAACAATTGTCAGACCTGAGAATACCTGCCGAAACTGTCAGTTTTTCTTTTAGAATCGCAGAAGTTGTTTTAGCCTTTTATTCAGATGTTGCTGTTGTTCAAAAAACAATGCAAGATATTTTTGTGTTTTGTGTGATTATTGACTGAGTTTTTCTGTTGCCATTTGCCCAGTACAAGAAAAAAAAAGTTGAACATTTAATGGATAACTTTGCTCTTTATTATTATTTATTTGTTCATATGTTTTATATTTTCCGGATAATTTCAGGGTTTATAATGTAGTTAACTCATCTTACAGCAATTTCTAGTTAAAAATCTTGCTCAAAAACATATTGGTAATTTTGGATTGGAAATGTAAGCCAGCGGAGAGGAAACTGACCCCTCAATAGGCCAAAGACCTTTAATGACATAAAAATGCTACACAATAACTATAGGAAAGAAATGGTGAAAACGGTTACAACTCCTCCTAGAGCTGCCAGGTCAATGACCTCTTTGGTGTCACAATCAAATAATCTCAAATTTCACAATCACTGACAACAACTTCTTCATTTTCCAGTGAGTAGCTGTTGCCAGAACTCACAAAATGTCTCCACATTGTCAGCACTTTGATTCATAAGTTGTCACGCTACAACACGCCGATGACACTGTTCGTTTACACTCAGGCTTTTTACAGCAGTGGCAAAATGATCAAATGTCCTGTTGCTTTTTCATTGATTCAGCATCTCTATGCAAAAAGTGTTAACAGAGGATGAGCTCAGAGCTCTATGTTGTCAAGTTAGGTCTTGGCTGGTTTTCTATATGTCTTCCAACAATCCCAGTGTCACATCGTTGACCTCTCACCCCTGACCTCTGTAAAATAGGAGGCTCACTGTGCGACTGACAGGAGCTCCTGTTGCTACAAACAAGGCAACAAGGCTACTGGTTGTATGCATATAGATACACAGCTGTGCAACCTCACAGGACTTCAACTCTGGAAAGTATGCACCAGATGAATCCCCAATACCTGTCATAGAGTGTCTTTTAAAAGTCTTCATGCCAGACAAGCAGCGGCAGCAATTGGCAAACACCTGGTGGAACTGCGAGTCTCATGAGCTAATCCTGCAAAATACTTCTGTTGTAAACGGCATAATGGAGGAGCATTGTTGTGATGCTCCTCTCCAGAGTGTCAGAAAGAGTAGGAGATTCTTAAAGAGACAGAGGAAATTCCTAGGCTTCAATTTGCAAAGTCACATTTCTTTTGTTATGTTTTTATATTTTTATAACAACTGAATTCAATTTAGTTACTTGATTGTGCTATAAAATGGCACTATGTGTCTGGAAAATACATAATACTGCCCGTTTAAAGGCTTTCCTGGCATGTTATTTTATTGTGGCCTAAAATTATCTTCAAGAAATGCTTTTTTTTATGATTCTCACATTCAGGTAATGGTGGCTCAGAACAGTTGAGCGGCTGTTTGAGTTGAGTGAAAGCAAAGCCAGTCTCCCAGACCAAGTAGGAAACCAGTGGAATGCTGTCCTGTAGCTTTTCTTCTGAAATAATCTTTAAAATCAGACAAAAATGCTCACAATTCCCAAAAAGAAAAGTAAAAAGAAATAAAAAGATTTTAAAGCTGTTTAACAGAGCATTTTTTATACGGTACAATTCATATGGAATACTAAATAAAAACAGACAATAACATTTGATGGAACTCCTTTTTTTAAATTGAGTTCTTATTGGGTCTGTTTATCAACATGGCAGCTTCTGATTGGCTGGTTTGTATTCTGCCTTATGTTTACTCTCTGTCTGTGAGAGTCCGTTAAACAGATTTGTCTCGTTTGGCTTCTTCTTGACATTTTTTAAAAATGTAATTATTCCTGCTTTTAAGTCTGAGCTGCACAGATTTGTGAACCTGTTGCCACGTGGATCTTGATATGTTTCTCCCTTCCAAATAGATTAAAGAGGAGAGAAAACATTATACAGGCCTACAGGCCTCCCTTTGGACAATTTTCTCTGTCTTTTTCCAGACCACAGTTTCCTGCTCTTGCCTTTGGCTGCAGTCCAGCAAATTTTAACACCCATCATGGCATTCTGGGCATTGTCCAAGCGATGCCCTTGAGGACGACATTCCTGTCTGGCACAGTTCCTCTTTTCACGCTATTTATACTCAAATATCTGTGTCCTTCACTGATACCAGAAAAGCATCCAACCAGTTGGTTCTGCCCTGTGATAATAAAAGGAAAGACTGAGCTGTCTTGCACAGGGAATCGAGAATAAAAACTGAGTGCAGTACAAACAAAACTTGTGGAGTGCAATTTTAGGGCATTATTCACATTATTTGGGTGATATTTAAAAGTAATTTTCGACATTTTATTTCTGTTTTATATAAACATATCTCTCAGTCATCTAAGTGACTGACAGATACAGGATTCTCTCTTTTGTATTATGGCGAAATATTAGGTAAACTGAGTTGTAGAAAACTAATATAACGTGGTAACAACAGTTTACCTAATGAAGTGTCATCCTTTACTTCTACAGAGAGCAACTTGGCATCTATGGCTGCAGAGGGGTCTTCACTGGGATACATCTGCTGAAATGTTAGTCTGACGTTAGCTTGTCTCCTCTTTGTTTTGATATGACTCATTGATATTTCGGCTCACAATTTCTTTGCAATTCAAATTAAACGTGTGTGGGTTCTACTTTTACACAAACTAAGTGTTTTTCTCTGAATGTTGTAATAACTGGACCAATGATTGGACCGGATTTAGTATTTGTTTGTTTATATGACATTCATTTGTATGTACATTGGTCCAAGAGTTTACATGAACATTGCTGGGATGTTTGCAGGTATTCTGCACTGCTAAGACTAAAAAGCCTTGCTTGAGTTTCTGTGTGCACACAGACATGTCACCTTTTGACTATGTTACCGCGTGTGGTTTAGATGTGGAAAACGTCCAAAAATAAACTCATATTTTATTGCACTTATATAATCTCTCGCTGAAAAATAGTTCTTGGCTATTAGAAAAACATGAGCCTTTAATTTAGTTACATTTATACAGTGATGACACAATTAAGATGCTTTTTTTAAATTTAAATAATGCCTCAAATTTCGATAACAGTTTCCTTAAAATAAAAGTATTTGAAGTGTTTGTCGATTCATACGTTTGCTTTTTGTGGAAGACACCTGGCCTTTAGTTGCCAGTGGCTAAAGATAGAGCAGCAATTTATGAGTTTAAGCAACCTCAACTTAAAATAGGTCTGCATAAGAACAAGTTTGTATCAACAGTGGCATAAAAAAAGTCTTCATTATCATTTATTTCTACTCTCCTGTGCCAATCTTCACCAGGGGTGCTAATTATTATCAGGAAGTCTTTTTCCCCACACATTTATCACTCTGTACCGAATATTAAATTTTTTTCCCATTACCACGCCAATCCATATTGTATATTTTCAGGATTAGACTAATTTTTATGTGTGGAGGGGAGAACCGAGATAACATTACGTGTGTGTAATGTTCAATATAAGAAGCTCTGTGTGTTCCCCTGCAAAGTTCCATTTGGTTTACACAAACAGATGCTGAAACCAAGAGTTGGCCTGAAGTACCGTTCCCTCCCAGAATCAAGAGAATGTGTTTCCCCCTCAACTTTAATAGCAGCCCGTTAAAATGCACCAAAAGTACTTGAGTTCATCTGCTGACACTTTGTAAAACATCGTCCGTGAGGTGTGTATTTGTCTTTGGTTTGTGCATGTTTGCCTTTCAGTCCACACCCGTTGAGGACGAACAGGTCAAGAAGCAACAACTTTACGAGTGTAAAATTAACACCTGCAGCTTTACGACGAACCCATCCAAACAGGGAGCTTCACTTATGAACCATCCACGTTTGAAAATGTGATACTTTGATCAAAGTCTATGCCAGACTTGGATGAGAGAGAACAAACTGGTTAGGAGGTGGTCATATACAGAGGGAGTGATGCTGAGAGGATGATTGATGACCAACAAAAATGGGAGAGAAAATATTTAAATACACCTCCTATGATCTCTTTACAGAGAATCTACAGGTTTATGTCAAGATGATTTAGTAGCAACTCTTGGGCCGGGCTTACACAAACAATATGGCCTCCAAGTTCCAGGGGTTCCTCCAAAGTTTTCTTTTTAAATATTTTACAAAGCAGTCGCACAAGAAGAGCATGGGTTTAAATCCCAGCCTGGAATCTATCTACATGGAGTTTGCATTCAGGTAATCTGGTTTTCTTCCCACAGCATAAAAAGATGACTGTAAGCTTAGCTGGTTTCCCCTCAAAAATGGCCCTTTTGCTGCTGGTGTGTGTGGGTGGTAGATTGTCCTGTGTGTCTCTTTATTGTCCTATGATGTGCGCCGCTCTTACTAACCATGTTGATAAAGAGCATGGAGGAGGCTATGTAGTGAGCATTCAGAAATGAAAGGAAAAAAGACATATTTAAACACACAAACAAACAAACAAACAAAAACATTTCCACTGCAGGCCTGTAGACTATGTAAGGTAATCATAAACCCTACACTACAATGCTTCAGTACTTCTCAAAGAATATGAGCACAAACAACAACAACAACAACAACAGGGTATTATTACAGATGCCCTTTCTGTATATTTAGATGTTCAGTCAGCTGGCTGCCAAGTAGTTAATGCATGAAAAGTAATCTGAGGCGGCACGACTGAAATCATACAAGTGTGAAGTTCTCTGGCTAAACCAAAGTAGCAAAGAGCCATATGTATATATTGTGTATTAGTTACAAAGCACTTATTTTTATGCAGTGATACGTTAAAGACTTTGAATTTAATGAATCCAAATTGTTCTTTGGGTTTAATTTTAAACACAGAAAGGGAGAATGTTTTCCTTACTTTTCCGTTTCTATGAAACAAAATCTAAGAAAAAAGCTGAAACTAGCTCTGTAACTTTGTAACTTCAGTGATTAAAAAATGTTTATAGCGAATAAATGGACTTAATAGCCCTTAACATGGAGGGGAACTTAATACTTATTCAGTCATCTATAAAAGTTCTGCGGATGAGACCAAATACATCAATGTGGGGAACATTTTTGGGGTTTGAGCCTTACGATCTACTTAGGACCTTGCAGTTAAACAGGATCACATGAGCATTTTTAACCAAAAGATGTTTTGTAAAAGAGAATAGAAGAAAGTGTAAAGTGAGGAAATTGTGGCCGAAATTGCACTGGATGCAAAGGGGAAAACATGCCCTGGTCTGACTAAATACAGCTGGGAGGGAGGAACATTCATGCAAGGACATAGCTACCTGTGTGCTTTGGGACGAGGCCCAGAGTTGCACCTGTTACTAATTAGGAGGGCTCATCACATCAGAGTCGCCAGTAGCGACATAAGAGTGGATAGATATGTCACAAGCAGCTATTTTTTAAAAGGGTTACTAGAGGTCTCTATTGTTGCTAAATATAGCAACAAAGTCTAAAAGTTGGCAGCACCGACCTCGGGTTAGAGTTTTGAAAACGGTTCTCACAACATTCTGGTTGTGCCTTATCTCCAGCCTGCAATGAAAATGTTACTTTCTTCTGGCTCAGCTAAGAGCTTTTCAGTCTCTGTGGTGGGGAAAACAGAACTGATGCTAAGCAAGCATTAGTTCAAGTTTTCCACAGTGACCTGCTGGTGGAAAACCCCCCTATAAGACAATAATGGCTCGTCTTCTGTAACCAAACGCGACGTCTGAGAAAAGATCCTTATGAAAGATGTCCAAGCCATATGACCGTCCGATTTCTGCTCTGGACATTAGACAGAGCACTTGTAGAAAACAGAAATATTTTACTTTTTTCAACTTATTTAAACAATACATACTTGTAATGTATCTCTATTCACTGTCCTTAAAGTGCTCTCCACTGAGCTACAAGCTTCAGACCAAATTTCCTTTCGGCATTCACACCGATCGGTGAAAGAAGCAGGCTTCTGGGTTTATCCGAGGCAGCAGTTATAGTTATAGTCCAGGACCACAGGCGTAAAGCTGTCAACATGTGGACACAGTCCTGGAACACAGCCTCGACTGTCCCCACAGCAACTCTACAGGAATGCTTAACCCCCCCCACAGCCGCCTCCATCTTCCACCTAAACATATCTGTCCTCTGTATCGTCTTTTCCTTTTGCCAGGCTGCTTAATAGGCAGGCTGTGAATTCAGCCCACATTCCACCAGACAAATATCCACTCGGCATCGTTGGAGAGCAAAGCCGTTAAGACTTGTTAGGAAATCTTCCCCCTTTCAGCTCAGCACCTGCCAATCTATGTTGTAAGTCACTCCTCTCGGTTTACCTACAGACGAATATTTGCACTGTTATTGTGAACCTCTGAAATTGCCCCAGTGTATTGGTGTATGTCTAGAGACACCGGGAGAAGTAGCAGCAGGGCAGATTTCTGTCTTTGAAGTGCACAAGACAGAACGTGCCACAACAATGATGACTTTGATGAATGATTAAAGGAGCAGTGTTTAACTTTCTGTGATAGGCTCCACACTTTGAAGGCCTCAACAAACATAATTGGAGTTTTTTTTTTAACATTATTATATTTCAGACATCTTTCTGGTAACATCTTGGCACTTTATTTGAGTGCTGCCAGTTACGTCGGATGATCTTAGATCTCAGACATTGCAGTCCTTATTTACACTGCTTCATATCTCTTGATCTTTTTCACATTTTGTTATATTACAGCCACAATTTTTAAAGTATTTTATTTGGATTATATATGATAGGCTACCACAAAGTAGTACATAACCCGAGTGAAGGAAAAAAATCTACACGACTTTCAAAATTGAAAAAGTGTGCCATGTATTTGCATTCACTCACCTCTGACACATTACTATGTAGAACCACCTCATGCTGCAATAGTTTTGGGTATGTTGCTACCAGCTTTTGTGCAATCATAAATATTTTTATTATAAACTTCTGAATAGTTTAAGAACAGTCAGATTGGATGGAGACATCCAACATGATTATTTAAATATCAGCTGGATTCAGAATGGGATTCTCTCTTGGCATGTGATATAAACCTTTCTATTTCCTGTCCATGGGTGCATTCACATCACCCCTGTTGAGTCCGCTTTAATTAAACTCTAGTTTGTTTGTCTAGAAAGTTTGGTTCTTTTGAGGTGGTGTCAAACTCCAATGTGGACTAAAAAAAGCACATTCTGATTCAAGTAAAAAGATACGAGTGAACAATTTCGAAACATTTTTCTCTAAAACAATTTGAACTGATAAAAGTTAGTGAAAAATACACATTTGTTAAAATGTTGAGGACAATGTGTACAAAAATGTTGTATGTTCAATGATAAACTGTCATTTGTTACAATAAATGTTGAACTGATATTTGTTACATTAAATAGACAAAGTATTTTGAAACATTTTTCTTTAAAACAGTTTGAACTGATAAAAGTTAGTAAAAAATACACATTTGTTAAAATGTTGAGGACAATGTGTACAAAAATGTTGAATGTTCAATGATAAACTGTCATTTGTTACAATAAATGTTGAATTGATATTTGTTACATTAAATAGACAAAGTATTGCAAAATTGCAGCATATGAACACGTATCAGATGAAAATGATACAAATATATATTTTGAAATGTAACAGCACATAATTGTGCTAATAGCACATAAAATTCTTTTACAAAAGCATCCACATGTTTCACCATGATGGTGGTGTATTCAGGGTGATGCGCAATTAATTCTCCACCGCATTGTGCCACAGCACACAGCAATGATGTGTTGTGGCATGGCATTGTGATGCAACACATACTGTTATAAGTTGTGGCACAGCTTATAACAAATGGTCGTAAGAAACCGAGTCACAGAGAAATGTAACTTTGTCTCACTAAGAAATCACACAGCTTTTAATGATTACAAAGGAGACAAACACAAGCGTGATGGAGCTGGAACATGAAACATGAGCAATTAAAGTCAGCTGTTGTTTTGTGAGCACATGCTAATCCATGTTGGCTTTCCAAATGATTACTCAGTGAGGAATCAGACATACAGAATGACTGCCTTACTCGCCTAGCAGCGTAATCAAAGCCACAATCAAAGCCTTCACTGTCTAATAGTGAAGCAATAGCATGTCTCTGATAACATCAGAGGTAGCTTTATAGAAACACTAGCATCCTAAGCCTCTTTATCAGCATGGACATCAGCCAGAACGAAGCTATGCAGCCACACCAATTTAGCGTTACTTTGTTCTGCAGCTACTTTCCCTTTCCCCTATTTATTTTTCCTGCTTGAAACTCTCACTTTAAAGTGCAGTGACATATGAGCTGAATTTTCCAGGACAGGTTTCCTGTGTTTTGAGTAGGGGGGCAGAGATATAAAAACAGAGGAAGGGGGTTTGATGTTCACACGGAAAGAGGTTAAGGCGAGCTGGAAAGTGCAAAGGTATGTCTGAGAATCGATGTTTGAACAGTGAGCTTTTGAAGTTCAGGATCCTGTAGGATCAGGGTGTCAAAGAGTTTATATGGAGTTCTAACAAATTGCAATACAATGAGAAATAAACTAGAATTATCTCCCGAGTAAAGTGAATTCAAATTATTTGAGTTCAAAGAGTAGCACCTGTAACACGAACCCAAAATAATATTACAGCTCAACTATGAAGTCACCCTCCATCACCTCTCCAAAAGACTACACAAACAAGATACCACATGGTTTATCTTCGAAACATGACCACAACAGAGGCGTCGGGAGGCAACGACCACAACACCCATATCTGAGAGATGCCAGTGGTCTCCAGGACATAATCAGATGAAAGATACCGCACTTGACAGATAGACTACAGCTCTCCGACTTGAGAAAGTGACATGTCATGTTTCCCGGCTGTTACGAAGGACCCGGTGTGACTTTATACAGCATTGGCAAGACAGTACTGCAGTAAGAGCAACAAATGAGAAACAAAAATTTCATTAATATATAATTTGTCAATGTGATAGTGTCACAGAAGTCATGATATTTTTTCATGAATGGAAGAGGAAGATAACAGGAAGAGGACAAATACAAAAATTCCTGTAAAGGTTATGCTGGTATCTGCCCTTTAGTGTATATCAACAAGCACCATAGCAAATACCGTGTTGCTGAGTAAAAGGCATCTACTTTGGGCTTTAAAACGCATCCGGCCTCTGGAACCTGCCATGATGAAATTATAAAATTACTTTTATTTGGTTGGTGGCAGCATGAGCAAACATGCTATTGCTAGCATGTTGCTCTCTAAACACTAAAGTTGCAGTTGGGTATCATTCCAGTTTTATGTCTTTCATTTTCTTGTTTTCTTCACGTTTTCCACATACTGTATTCTACTGGTGTTGTCCCAATTATGTGTTGTGCCAGAACAGCTGTCACAAGCATCTAATGATACAAACATTAGATTCTCAACTTGCAGTAGTCATGTCCCACCTGCAGTTTTGCCATTTGAGATTGATACTGAAGTTGCTTTGCGAATCCTGGTGCATTACCTTCTATTTCATGATTCTGTGGTGTCACTACTCCAGTCTTATCCTTGCTCTCCCACTCAGCTACCATTCATTCTGGGGATTGTACTCACCTGGTTTGCCACAGATCATATGTCCACAATAGTTCTCTGGTTTGTTTGATTAATTGCTGGATTCTACTGTATCTGTGCATTACGTTTGCTCCTGTAAGTTACTCAGTTTCTCTTTTAATATGTTCACACTCCATCGTACACCTGTCCATATTCTGTTGACACATATGCAAACTAAGATCATAGAGAAAGTGCAGTAGCCCTACTAATCAATACTTCATTCTGGAGAGCAACAACCACTATGACTTTACTGAGAGACTATATTATATGTCAAGTGAGTTTGATTGATTCTGAATCTGGCCTACTGGTTTAACTATTTTCATTCAGACCATTACTTAAAGTTTCACTTTATTAAAATTTGGGTTTATTTATATAACGTTTGCTTGGTCCCAATGTGCATAGGTGGATTTTGTCAAAGTGCCCAAGCTTCCTCCGAGGTATGGTGGACTAATTAGATGCTAAAAACTGAATAACAGAAGAGAGAGGAGAGACACTTGGGCATAGGAAAAAGAGATAGGACTTGTGAAAGTGAAAAACTGAACTGAAACCTTGCTTTGGTTTGCTTATGTAAGGCATTTCTGTGTAACTGTTTTTTCATATGAACAATGCATAATCACATTTCTTACCCACGAGAGATACCCTTGTCTTTAACGTTTCATCCATTAAATTAGCTGATGCATTGAAACACAATTCTAATGATGATTGTTGGACATGTTTTTCTCATTTATTGCCTCTTCATCCATCCACCTACAGTTTCCTTCTACAACTTATTTAGACATGTTTCTTCTGAGAACTCTTTTGTCAATTTGGTTCTAATTCCAGTCAAACACTGACACAGTGCTCACCATTTAAAGATTTTATTGGATTTTTTTATTGTTCCTACATAGAGGTTGCAAAGTAATTCTTTGTCACAGTTGCAGTAATAATAACTGTAGATTTTGCTTTTCAAGACTTGAATTTCATCTCAACTTTACCTGGTTTAAGACCCAGGTAAAGTTGGTTTTCGAACCAACTTTCGATAAATTTGATCTAACCTCCGTATCCAAAACTAAACGACAGATTTCACTCTGTCATTTGAAAAATAAAATAAAGTCAGGATTTTAGGCGTGGCTGAGTATAAATGTGTGTGTTATCACAATGTCTAGACAGAGAGAGATCAGCAATAACCATAAAAAAAAGCTATTGTTGCCACACATCAATTTTAGAAAGGGCTTTAGGGTAATTTCTGAACAGTATAAAGTTAGCAATCTGCAGAAAGAAAGTAGGTGGAAAAAATGTACGAAAGCTGTCATTCTTGGCAGGAGTCGATGTAAGTCCTAATTACAGATTGTGCAGGACTCTTCTACCCAAAATGAAGACAGAAGCACAACATTGGTTTAAAAGTTACACCTAAATGATCTAAAAGAAAGAGACAACTGAGACTGAAGCAAAAATACCAGCCGTAATCAACACAATGACTGGGATAAACATAAGCGTAAGTAAAACACCACAAACAAGATTTTGGACAGCTGGTTTTGCAGCCCTGAGTCAAGGTACTATAAACTCAAACTTATTGCAAAGTAAAATGTTGGGCCATCTGTCTGGAACCTGAAGCTTGGCCCATATTAGGCCATGAAACAAAGAGGATGATTACAAATACAGCCGCAGATCTAGAAGAGAATGGCAGAAAGACTTTGAGAAAGCAAAAAATCCCTGCCGACCTCAATGAAGTAATAAAGAGATAATCCAAACTTCTGTATAGCAACACGAGAGATGAATGATACCACACACGAAAATAAAGTCCTGAGATATTCACATTTTTATAGGGATTTTCCACTTTTGCTTGATCTATAATAGATAAAGAATGATCGTTAACTTTAGCAGCAAGTTAAAGCCAGATATTTACTCTTTTTCTCAAATACTTTTAACCTTAGAAGTAAAACAAGGGTGTAGTTTTTTTTTTAGCATGAGTGTAAGTAGAAAAAAGTTAATTTAAAAAATGCATGACTTTGTGCTGCTTATTTATGGCTGACAAAAGAGGCATGATTATCTGGTTGATGGTCAAGGCTTGTTCCTTCAGCCAGAAGATGTCAAAACACAGAAGGGATATAGCATTACCTTCAAGTTCAACAACAAACCGAACTGTCTGTGCACTCCGGATCGTTTTGCTCTTTTTTCTTCCAACATTTTGCCTTCATCACTTTACCAGTCACTTTCATGATACTCCCACTTGTTCTCATTTGTTTTCACACTGGATTCTCTATTCACTCCCACCTGTTGAGAATTTCTTCTCCCAAATACATCATGTCCAGTACCATTAAGTCGTTTTAACACGTCAGTCTTTTTGTTTTTCCCTGCATTTTGCATCGAAAGGAAATGGAAAAAGCTGAGGTCTGGAGTTAAGCAACTCTGCAAGTTACAGGAGGGAAACAGACACAGTGAGGAATGCCATTACTGTGCAGAAACTAGCAAACAAATTCAATTCTGTTCCAATAATTCTCATTAGGCAACACAGAACAATTGCAACAATACATTTATTGTACAGATGAGCTTGCACTGTTAAATGATAAGAAAGGGTTGGAGAGGACGTTTCAATAAATTACCCGCTGAAACGTCTGCACAGGAAACATTAATTGTGTCTGATTAAGTTCAGATGTTAAACTAGTTAATAGATAAAAGATGTTCCTTCTTTACGTTTTTTTGTCCAGCTGTCATGAAAATCAAGCCATCCATCCATCTATTGTTTATATCCACTCGTCTCTGCAAAGACTTAATCTAGTTTGTCTCCAAATCCAGCAGCCATTGGACGGGAATCAAAGTAAACCCAGGAATGATCATCAGGCCAGAGAAACACATGGTGGACGGCCATTCACCTACACATTCATACCAAAGGGCAATTTAGAGAGACTGATTGACTTAGAAATGTATGTTTTTGCACAGTGGGAGGAAGCTGGAGTACCCAAAGAGAACTCATGCATGCTCAGGGAGAAAACACCAACTCCATACTGCCAGGGTACCAAATGTGCCTCAGTGCAGCCTAAAATCAAGTCAATATATTATAGCTATTTGAAATCTGAAATGAGCAGAAAACCAACCAACAAAAAATGAAAAAACCCAACAAATTTAAATGGAAAAGGTTGCCAAAGTTGTGTCTTGGACTCTGGAGTAAGCCAGGCCTGGCCCCTGCAGTGAATCTGTTGCAGCATGTGACAAGGCTTTGGCAGCACTGTGAGCATTTAAAATATATTTAAAACAAACGCATACCTGCACAGACAGAGGCATGGACCAACTGCAGAAATAGGAACTGTCGACTGTTTAAAGGTAAAAAGCCACATGCCCTGTGTTCCCCCAAAAGCATTTACACCCATTAAACATTTTCCGTTTTGACACATTAAACAACAGATGTCAATGTGTTTCATAAGTATTCCTACCACAGACCAACCCAACCAGACTTTCTAAAGTAAAATAATTAGTTAACTGACGCCATCTGTGCATATTTAAGCCCAGTTTAAGTTACTCTGTTGCTTTTTGACGGACGAAGAGGTTTATTAGAGAACATTACTGAGCAAACAGCATCATGGAGACGAGCCAGTCCAAACAGAAAACCGAGGGATGGTTTTTATTGTCACAATGGAAATCACATTTAAAGTATGGCACAAGTACTGGGAACAAGGCAATTATGTGGAAAAAGGTACTGCAGTCAGATGAATTCAAAACATTACTTTTTGGCCAACACACAAACTGATATGCACGGCAGCAATCAGGAATATCTCTAATGAAAACTGCATTCCCGTAGTGAAACATGATGGTTCTCTTCTTCATGGACAGGGAGGTTAGCATTGATGGGAGGATGATGAAGCTAAGCACAGGTCAATGTAGGAGGAAAACTTGTTGAAAAATGCAAAAGACTTGACAAGCAAAACCTAAACATGCTGCCAGAGTAAAAATTTTATAGTTTCGATTAAAGCAAATTCATGCATTAGAATGGTCCAGTCAAAGTCCAGATCGTAATCCAGTTGAGAATCTGTGGGAAGACGGAAAAAATATATGCCCTCATCCAATTCCACTGATTTTTCTAAAAGCATGTGCACTTTTGTTTTTTTAAGGAGACGAAAACTATGTATCATTTGTGATGTACTTCACAATCATGCACCTTGAAGGCTTTTATAAAAAACAGAGGTTTTAGGTTTTAATGTTACAAAATGTAAAAAAAAAAAAATGTAAGACTGCTTTTGCATTACTCTGCAGGTCATGCATCAGAGAGCGATTATGTTTCATCTGACAGTTTTGCATGAAAAGATGGAAGAAAGATGGAGCTTTTTTTCTCAAAATAATGGCGGGAGGTATGATGTTAGTGCGTGTGATGGAGGGGCACTGAGCTGTGACGGACACAGAAAGACGAGCTGGAGAAAGAGAAAAAAAGGGAACATAATCGGTACGATAACATCCACATCAGAGTTAAGATACCCACAAAAGTAACAAACTGTAAAACTTTGAAAACTTGAGTTAGCAAAAGTGTAAGTAAATACCAAAAAGAGAAAAAAAAGAAAAAATGGCCCAACCACATACAGTTTTAAACTTTAGACAAAACAACATTTTGGGCATCAGAACATTCACTCGTGTTTCAGTGTGTTTTAGTTTACAATCAACAATCCTCGATGTTCAGCATGTGCCAGTGTCTCAGGCAATCTGTACTGAGTAAGAAATGTTTAGAGCTTCCCAGATAAAATCAGCAAAACACATGTGTTTGCTCACGCTACCATCTCAAGCCACCTCACTGTCCATGGTTACTGCCTCATTTACATTCCTTGTCATTACAAAAAACACAATGATACAGACATTACACACGCCTGTTATACTGAACTGCAGGTAGTGCATCATTCTGCAAAAATGACACCAAAGTTGTTTGTGGTGGCAACGTAGTGACAGCTGAAAGTTATGTTTGCATTCTGAAGATGTAGATACGTTTCTAAGAATCTCTGGCTGAGAATAATTCTTTTACTCAGTTATATTATCCACTCTGATACCTATAATGAATCATTTCTGTTTTATTTCTTTCTGTTATTTATTGGTTTAGACAGAAACATTCGTAATATTCCCAGATTGAAATGTTTGCTGATTTTTGTTTGCAAAATACCTTTGCCTCAGTCAGGTTTGATGGACAGTGTCCTTGAACATTATGTTTTGAAGTCTGTCCACAGATTTTTGGTTGAATTTAGATCTGGAGTTTGACCAAGGTGTTCTAAAGTAATAAATATCCTGTGATCTGAACCATTCAGTTGTCGCAGGAATATTGAACTTCATTCTCATGACTTTAAAAGTTGCCCTCTTTGTTCAGTTATTAAAGAGTGAAGAGTATTAAATTTATTAACGGTATGTGTTTTATTTCAACCTTTAAGGTATGTGTTTTATTTCAACCTTTAAGTGTAACATCAAAAAAGTTTGGTTAAAATTAAAAATGAAACTCTAAATAAAACACAGTATTGACTTGACTTGCTGCATCCATCCACAGCCCTAAATGTGTGTCGCAATTTAGGTAGATTGTGTTCCGACATTTTTTCACCGGTCCGTCACAGTGCATCACAAATGCATAGAAAACAAACATCTGTTTTGCCTAACATGCCTGCTTTAGTTAACAAACATGATCTGAACGTCCGGAAATTCAATTTGTAACCTTTCCGTCCGCTGTAGAGACATTCAATGCCTTTAAAAACATATTTACAGAGAAACATTTGAAATGGGAAACTACCTTTTTTTTTGTTGGCTATTTTAATCATTTTTAAATGTTTTGATAACACTGACATGTATTTACATTGTTGTGACGTACACGTTTGGGATTATCTCCCATGGTGGGCTAAGTGTGGGGAAGTCCTTCATCTTTATTATCTAAAGCAGAATACACAAACATCCCTTCATTAACAATGCAGGGTAATTTTGCCCTTTCTTCAAAATTTAGCTACTATTCTTGTCTGTTACAAAAATGATGTGCTCATTAATCTGGGATAAAGCCTGGGTTTTCCAGACGTTTTCATGTCGTTCTCTTTTGCTTCACTTTTTTTCACTGCTGCCTCATCTTGTCTCCACTCGCTTGCCACTCAGGTATGACATCTTTGTTGCTTACATGCAGGCTTTCTATCTGTTTGCACGCTGTCTGCACCTATGTATGAGTTGGAGAGTTGCCCCTTTGCCTTCCTTTTTTATTAGAAACCCAGTTTCATGTGCGCTGGCTTCGGCGTTAGTTCTACCGATGAAAGAAAACTTGTGAAGCTCCTGGCTTATGGGATTAACGAGCAGTCAACACAACACACATTTTACAGCACAGATACCCTGTTGTGTGCTCTATTTACATTGGGCATGATCCAGATCTGTCGTCTGTCATCATGTTCCTCTTTCTTTGAGTTGATGTGATATTCAGCCCTGACTATCTTTTCTAACTCTTGTTTTTGTTCTAATCAAAATCCGCACTAGGTGTTTGTTCTTTCTTTTCTTTACAAATCCGCAATGGATTTTGCTTTTTCAAGCAATTTTTTTTTTCGCAGTTTTCCACATTTTTGCTTCTCAACTTTTAACCCATAGACTCCCATTTCTGCATAACATCCTTTTCTTTCTGGCCGCGGTTCCCCGTTTTCCTCCTCCAACCTTCACCTCACAACACCTTTGCCTCGTTCCTCCCCGTCTTTCTCTGCATTTTCCTTGCCTCCCTCACATGTTTATGAGCTGTAATAATTATCAGTTGATGCAGCTGAGGATTTGCTCTGGCTGAGAGAAAAGCAGGCCAAATGCATTAAAGCCTGTTATTCTTTCCTCCCCTGTCTGGCATGTGTGGAGAACGGAGGGAGATTTGAAGCTTGCGCCGGTGTAATTTCAGCTTTCAGCGTCCAAGTCAGCCAAAAGGAGTGAGAAGGTGATCCTGGATCTGTGGTGAGGAGACCAGCGGGCGTGAGAAGGGGCATACGCTGATGCTTGTTACCCTGCTCGCTTAATGTGATTTTCTTTAGTTCAGGAGCAGCTGGTCAAATCTTAATCTTTATAGCTCTGAGTGACTTCACTTGTGCCGTTACTTATACTGCTGCTGAAAGAACACATGGCGCAGACGGAAAACTCTTCACAAGACCACGAAGGTTTGATGTCCACTCATCACTTGAGCCCTACAGTAAGAGCTGCCCTGTGTTAAGCAAACTTTGCAGCTGCTTTGGACTATGTGCTGACCAAGGCTGCACTCTTAATCATGCAATTCTTAAACATGGAACGTTGAACTTGTCCAGATTTTTCCAGTAAGTGCTAGGATATGTTACACCTCTTTACAAGCCAATATAGGACTAACTATGTATTGAAATATAGATTGTTTCTTGCATGTTTTCTTCAGTCCATCACAGTAAATCACTGATCGCAGTGATTTACTGTGATCATTATCCTTCTGTTTATGATCATTGGTTGAAATAAATAAATTGCTGCTTATTTGGTTTCACATTTGGGAGAATATAGCAATTTGTTGTCACTGCTTTGACCTTTACACACTTTTCCAATAGCTATTTTCACACCATCTTTAACACTGACTGTCATATTGTGTTCAAGAAAGTTTTATGTAGTACACTGGAATTTAATGTTATATATTTATATTGACAGCATTATCCCAGGTATTAGTTATTTAATCTTGTTCCTGATGTGACATTTTGGAGAACTTGTTGTTTGCAGACCCAAGTGCTGACAGGAAAGCAGAAGTCTCAAGTTGCAGATCTTGAAGACTTACTGAATGAAATCACTACTGAACGAGGCACATTCACAAGAGGAAATGTCGAGCAGCTTAAAGAGATGGAAGAGGATACAAATTGAATCGAACAAAACCAAACTCTGAAGACTAGCACTAAAGAGTCTAAACCAGTACATGAAGAAGAGAATACAAGGATGGAGTTAAAAATCTCAAAACAGAGCACTGAACAAGTACAAGTCTGGAGAGCGAAATAAACAAATAGACAATCAAATAATCCAATTGCAAAACAAAAGTGATAAGCAAAACACTAAGACCGACGGATAATAACACATATAGATGTATATATTTTTAAAAAGACCTATGTATTAAAATAGTGTGAAAGACAAAGTGTTGGAAAATGATGTGGATTAAAAGGTGAAAAGCTTTTCTATTAGTTTCAGGGTTTTTTTTTTTTACATCTATTTTAAAAAAGTAATTAATGTTTGAGGAATATGAGTGAATATCTACATTTAAAATAAATGTGCCAAATAAAATTATTCAATGTTGTAAGTACAATGCTTCTTATACTTATAAGTGAAGAAAACCCAAGTACAAGAAAAAGGGAAAGTCTCTATCAGGTAAAAACACAAACAAACAAACAAACAAAAGCATTTGCAGGAAAAACTGACAAACCAACAACCATATCTGGGAATTAATGTTCCCACTTTTTTCTCTCATATAGTTATTGTGTTGTACAGTGTAGTGTGCAGCAAATAGCACAATCTAATGGTGATTGTGTATTACTCACTTAGATTATATAAAAAAAAGTGAATGTGCTCTGGGTCTGCAACCAAAATTTATAGTTGAATTCATGTGTTTATGTTAATATCCAATTGTTGCACTGCACTTATTGCCCCACAGCTGAATGTGGGAGGAAAATCTCAGGCTTTGCTAGATCAAACAGAAGAAAAAGGCTACTGAGAAAAGTCCCAGCCCATGCACAGGTGTGTACACTCAAAGGAGAAGGACTCTGTCTAACTGTTGGAGGATAAGTTACCTTTTGGCAGGATGCCAGATCTGCTCTCACCAGCCCCCAATCTGGGCCCTCGACTCCTTCTGCAAGTTGCAAATTTGGTCTGCTGGAGACCTTGCATATAAAGGTCTGCAAAGGAGCAAACAGATTAACTGCAGGTATGACGGCGACATCGTTGCACTGCTGGCAATTCTGGAACACATGTGCTACACTGGCTTCTCTGCACTGCATCAGTAGCTGTTGTCTTATGCAACGTTTGTTGATTAAGATCGTGTTTGCTATATTCACATCTCTTTTGTCTTTGTCTTCATCTGCATCAATGTTCTTTTCTTCAAAGCGTGATTGCTGTGTCAGATATTTGCCTTCATCTGTTCTATCCTGTTGGCCTTTATGGCAGGGTGAAAGTTGCAAGGCTCAAATCAGCTTCTGATAGCACCCAGAAATTTAAATCTATTTTACGACGATGTGCTTTACTGAAAGACGGGGGCCTAAATCAAATTCTGCTTTGGTCCCTGCACATTTACGGACTGTCTCTGGTCTCAGGTCTTTCCCTGTGACTAAAGGAGTACATTTTATAGAAGTTTATTAAAAAAGCAGGGACGACTGAATTGTACATTCATGGAAACTCAACATTATCCCAGGTATCAACAAGCAAATTCAGCTTCCCCAGGGTGTGAAAAGACTCAGACGCTGAACATGGGACAGAACACTAGCAGGACCTGGAATGCGTGTTTGGCACGGACCTGGAATTTGGGAAAACATCAAAAAGCTGCTTCAGCGTGATCAGCCATTCCATCTTCTCATCACACTGAGCAGACATGGATTCTCATCTTTACATAGTTTAAACAAACAGCAAGAAACACCTTGCCGGCTCTTTAAGCGCTGCCCCTACAAGCTCATTCTGCCCTCTTGCAACACCTGCAACAGTTGGTTCTCTTGTGTTCAGAAAAACTGCAAAAGCAAGCGAGTATATGAAGGCAAGTCTACATTTGGTTTTCCCCTTTCACAAGCGCTGCAGTGGAATATTAAAATAACAAGACAACACACCCTTGGCAAAAGAAATAATATCATAAAGACCAACTGAAAGGTGCATTGTGTGAGATATACTTCAGGGATTTAGGTTTAATAATCACTGGTTTGGGTGGGTTTATTTTCTAAACAAAACATCAAGGATTTGTGTATTAATTACAGCAACCCTGTCACAGTTCCACCCCGAATGGAAAACCCACATTGTGGTCTCAGCCCTCCATGACCAACTCTCGCATCCCAGGAGCCCACATTTGCCTTGCTGATTTACCGTGAGGATGCATGAGCTCATGCTTGCCTGGTTGCTGTGTTCTCGAACAGTGCAATTGGGTCAACCAGATGAGATGGTTTGTTTCTTTAATGTCATTTCTGAAGAATGAGTTGTTGCCCTGTGCAGGGATTAAGTCCGTAATGTAATTTCATGAGCAACGTAGTTCTTAAAACACACAGTTCCCTGTCGACAGATTCTCCAACTTGAGCTGTGGATCTTAGCAGCTCCTCCAGAGACTCCAAGGGTTTCTTGGCTGCTTCTTTGATCAATGCTCTCCTTCGCTTGCCTCTAAGTCCAGGCAAACAGCCATGTCTTAGTAGGTTTGCAGTAGAATCATACACTTTGCATTATGGAATGCTAAGCGTTGCTTCCTTAGATATTCAAAGGATGTTGATTTAAAAAGTAATCCTGCTTTAAATTTCTCCCTTAGTTATTCTTGACCTGTTTTCATGTTTGATTATTAATGTTTTCTAGCAAACCCCAAGGCCTTTACTAAACACCTGGATATAATCACATTGCATTGGATGCTGATGGACTATGCAAACAGTTAGATGACTTCTTCTAAGAGTAGCTGGATACATACGCACTCTTCTCAGATGTGTTTTTCCTTTCGCTTTAAAATTATTCTTTAGCCCATGTTAATATGTCATATAATATCCTAATAAAATATAGCAAAATTTGTGGTTGCATGGTGACAAATACAAAAGAGTTGGTCGGGTATGATTCTTTTTGAAAGGCGCTGTGTGTACACAGGCAATAAAGGACTTTTATTCTTGCGGTTTGGCGCTGCTGTCACATAAGTGAATGACGCCATGTTTCTTGCCAAACTGAAGCCTTGTGATATTGTTTATTGTTCAGCAGTGACGTTTCCTCCTCGACGCGGCCAAACATCTTATTTGCCCACGACCTGGCTTGCCACAGGCTCCACTGCTCGACAAGAGGCCTGCAATTATAGCTGACTTCAAAGATGCCAGTCAGTCAAAGAAGGCATTCATGCATTTATTTTGGCAAACCCCATTCACTCCTCCCCCTCCTCTTTCCTCCTCACCTTTCCACCTCCCACCCCTCTTGCCCTTCTTCCTCCTTTCCCACCAACCCTCAAGCTTGTTTAGATGAGCGATTAAGTAGAGAAACAAGTGCAAATGGAGTTTGGTTTGGCCCACGTTGGTATTGACACACAGTGCAACTTTACCCCCCTCATCTAAATCTGGTAGCGGTGGATGTCGGCAAAGATGAGGGAGGTGCGGGTCTCATGTCCCCAAACAGGGAGGCTTTAGTTCTGGGCATACGGACCGTCTGCTGCCCCCACCTCATCCCCGCCTCCTCCAGCTGATCCAGAAATAAAACCCAAAGAGAGGGGGCAAGAGGACACGTTTAACCTCAGGCCATCTGCTCTACCGAGCTATTAGATGTTCAATTAACGTTGTAAACTGATAGTATGCCATGTCAACAGAGCACTGTATCACCAAGAGTGAGGCTTTACATATTTAAAACAACCTTTAACCATAGAGACAAATTTTTGCTTTGTTT
Organism: Poecilia reticulata; assembly: GCF_904066995.2. Taxonomy (NCBI): domain Eukaryota; kingdom Metazoa; phylum Chordata; class Actinopteri; order Cyprinodontiformes; family Poeciliidae; genus Poecilia; species Poecilia reticulata. The sequence goes on along the minus strand of NC_088837.1, from coordinate 14,327,529 downwards.
GTGTACCGGGCATTTTCGAGAGGATGCTGCCAGCTTCCCAAAACTTTGAGCCTTTAAACCCTTTATTTTCTTTATTTTGAACTGCCTATTGGATGTTTTTAGCAAAAAATATTTTTTATTTATTTATTTATTTTTTTACATAATGCACATTTTGCTGCATTATAACAGATACATTAGGCATTTATCCTCATGTCTATTTTAGATGTCGTCTTCCGTAGAATGGCGTACTTAAGTTAGTTCATAAACTTTGTTGATTTTGATTTTGTAGAGGCTTCTGAAAAAGATGTATCAATACTGATCAGTTTGCCATTTTAAGGTTCAATAAGTTTCGAATAAGACCATCTTTCTGCATTTAAGTGATCACATTTCAGCAGATTCTCCACCCTCTGCAAGAGGAGACGTGGTCTTGTAAACACCAGATCCAGTCTGGGAGGTGAGTGGAAAGATGTTTTAATTTCTTTCTGTTGTGGGTTTTTCTGCATGCATTTTGTGGGGAAACTGTAGAAGTGTGTGTAAGTGTTTGTTGTTAAAGTGAACCAGACACTTCAGTCCCAACAGACCAAAGTACCCCCCACCCGACTCGGAATCTGAAACTTGATTCTGAAAGTTGGGAAGCCAGAGTGATTAGAGGGACCCACCACACTGACGGTGTTACAGTTTGGCTCAAGTGTCGCATTCGTCACACTGCAGACCAGTGCTGGCCCACACTGCTCCGGACCAACACCCTGCTCCCAGTACCATCCCTCGGCCAGAGTCAGGTGGCCTTTCTATAGGAGCCTGCACGGCTCCCATGGGAACAACTTATCCATCTATCTGCAGAGGCTCCTCTAACTCGTTAAAAATTGCAGACCTGCGGTGCTAAATCATGGAGCTGCGACAGTCATCACACACACCTGGTGGGACGTATCCCTGCAGAACAATAAATGTCACACTCTGGATGTTGTGCAAAGACAAGTTCGGGGCGGCAGACGAAGGAGGATCAAATCAGACCTGCCAGCAAATGTCCAACACACTTTCTTTCACTCAGCCTTGGCCAGACTGCAGAGGTGGTTATGGATTCAAACCACAGTGAGAGAGGCTCCGCACAAAGGCAGCTTTGTTAAAGCACACTGTGCTCCAGATACCATCCAGTTCAGCCACAGAGTCTACTGGAGACAGAAGGGCATGACGGAGAGGGACAGGGAATAAATGGGATCAAAAAAGTTAACTTTCGAGGTGGAACTTTTCTGCTACAGGCCTGCAAGTGAAGATTGAAGCTAGAGCAACTTTTAACAGGCTATGTGCATTCACATGCTTTAAAAACGGGCACAAATTGGTTCAAAAATGATAACGAGGCTGTTTTTTTTTTTTAAAGAAAACATGCTATGTTCAGTATTGTATATATGTTCAATCTATTGACAAGATTGACAGAATTTCTGACATGGAAGAAGAAAAGACACTTAAAGAAAAAATAATATCTCTCATATTATAAAGAAAAATGGAGGATCAATGACACATTAAAAGATTATAAAATAATTTGTCTGGTCAATGAGGTTTTGCAACATCTTGATGTAAAACATGTAATCATATTAGCATAACAGACTAATATGTGTATTTAAAAGTCAGTCAGTGAAATTGTTGTTCAGCACTGCATTTTAACCAGCCCCACAATTTAGATGATTACCTGCATTTTGATTGGTTGGGTTACATTAAAAGGAATGGCTACCCTGGAGAGCCATTCAAATAACTGGTGAAGGTGCGACATAATATTATGCAGAACAGCTGAGGCTCAATGATGCCTTTCACTTTCTAGTCCATCCAGGTGATCAAAAGTAACAATTTCCTTTACTTTTGTATCCAGGAGCAATGCTTTATAGTATTCTGATGTTCAAAAATACTGAGCTAAGTTTCAAAAAAATGTTATATTTTCAAACTCTTTTTGCTTTATTTTCTTTCTGGTCAACCCTGTAGCCTACAGTTTCAATATTTTCAGCTTAAAACTTGCAAGTTTATGTTATCAGAAGCCTCTCTAATCTCACATTAAATTAAAGGCAAAAGTCACTCCTATAATCCAACTTAAATCCACCATAGAAATGTTGGCTGGAATCCTGTTGTGCAAAGCAAACATTTTACACAGAATATTGCAATAAACCAGCTGGATTTTCTCTGCTGCACAGCAAGTCCACTAAGATATACTTACCTACACAGTCTGAAACTTTTCCACAGGGTTTGAGCATATCCAGTGCTTACATTTAAAAGGAAAAATACTGAGATTTACTCTAAGCCTATTTTTCTTTCAAATACCTGAAAAATGAGAGTCATAATTGTTCAAACTAAGATATGCACACAAACAACCGTTTTTCCAGCTCCTCAATCTGACAACTTAAGTCAAGTACAGGTACCTGTACAGTACAGATGCAGCTGTGTTTATTTGCAGTACAGGTCAGATAATCATGAATTTATTTATATTTATTTGTAAATCACCTTATTTGATATAAAAGCTTAATATTTTTATTGACAAACAGGGAATAAAACTAATACATAACCTTTTTTGCAAAAAATGATGTATTATCCTCTTTTTATTGTCGACGGATTGTGGGACAACTCGCCGTAAGCAAAAACAGTTAACATTTACTTCCTCTCTGCAAGATACCACATTGTGTGTAATTGTAGTTTTGTGGGGATTTTAAAATAGTAATGTTCTCACACAAAGCATGGGGATTGGCAGCTTGGAGTGTGTGTCTTGGCAGAAATGCTCATAACTGTTTCTGTTGACGTAGTCACACGGGAAAAAAAAAGAGATTAAGTTTCCCTGAAATGAGTCATTCATATCTGCATGCTCCCATGGGTTCTTATTTTTCAAATGTCACCAAACCATAGAAAGCTAAAGTGGATATAGAAAATGCTAATTGTGTTTCCATCACTGCTGCTTTCCATGCGCAGTTTAAAGTTGCGTTTTAGCAAAGGTTAATAAAATGGTGCGTGTGGAGCAAATGAAAACCTCCATCAAGCCTCGCTGAGCCACAGGATAAAAAGACATGCATGAGATCTTGTCGACCGCAGACTGTCAGATGTGGTTGCAACCAATCTACCTGGAACCTTCCTCAAATTTCCCCACAGAGGAAATCTCTAGATTTCCCTGCTGAGAAAAAACACACAACCTGCAATACCCATATGGATACAAACCACTATCTAGATCCTGGCAGCTGGCCCTTCAGTTGACCTGTGTTCACTTTTCTGGCTGCGCGTACATAAGTTTTCACTGACTACAACTCTCTCAGGGATAAAATTAAACATGCAAACCGCCAAACTCACCTTTCTCCTGCAGCCACAAACACTACCAAATCCCTTTATTCTTCTTCTGTGGAGAGACCAGACTTCTTCTCTCCAGAGAGAATACTGATATATTCAAAACAGTTTGCGACGTAAAATCATCAGAAGCTCCTTATTCTTTCATTCTATGCATACTAACTCTCAGTATTTCTGCCTTTGGTTCACAACCAAATGAAAACAAACTGTGACGCTGAGCGGCCAATGAGGAGCTGTGTAGATCTGAAGAATCCACCAACAAGACATTTAATAGATCTGTACTCCAAACAATTGGTGTGTGTGGATGAAGGGCAAGAAGAAAGTAATAATGAGTCCTGGTCACACTTTGACAAAACTTATGGGGCTGTTATGTTTGCTTTTCTGCCGCTCATAATAGAAACCCCCACACAAGAAACTCGGGTGTCACTGTATTTACTGGGCCCAGTTTTGGACCCCGTAAGGAACAGTTGGTCTTCACAATTTATTATTTGTTGGAAAAATGTATCAAACTCTGTATCAAAAGGCCACACACACACTCATACATAAAGGGAATTCAAAGACCCCAACTAACCTTACAGTCATATTTTTGGACTTTGAGTGGAATCCAGAGTACCCAGAGAGAAGAGACACACAAGCACAGAGAAATGCAAACTCCATCCAGAAAGACCAGGTTAACAATTTACTGCATGTTTTCAAACATCAGTGCCACCAGTCACATTTTAGTCATATTCCTGTCTTATTATTATTATTATTATTATTATTATTATTATTATTATTATTATTATTTATTTTTATTGTTTTATCAGAAACCAAAGCAACCCTGGGACACTTGTTTTAGTTCTAACAAATGAATGCCACAATTTCCTGTTTTTTTGTTGTTTTTTTTGTTTAGAAAACAAGAAAAATACATTTAATTTCATGCACTACTTTATTTTGATCTGTGACAAAACATTTAAAAAAATGCATAAAAGACTACTAAACGTGGAACAGTTAGTGGTATAAATACTTCTGTATTTATGCTACCATTAGTGCCATTAGTAAACTCGGCACTATGGTGCCCGAAGCCACTGAAAAGGCAGGACAATCACAAAACCCCAATCAAAACAAAACAGGTCACACAAAAGAGCCTGGTTAAGATGGTGTGTAACGGGATATTTCAGCAGATTGGCAGAATAAAAGAAAATAACCTGACTTGACACTTTTTCATGCTACTGGCACTTAAATTGACTGAGGACAAAACTTTGACACAGCTCATTTGCTGAAAATAGAGGATGAGTTTCCAGCCTTCTATTCCTTGAGTGAAGAGATGTTTGCTTTTCTGCCGCTCATAATAGAACCCCCCACACAAGAGACTCGGGTGTCACTGTATTTACTGGGTTTATGTTGTTGTAATGGAGCGTTGTTGTTTTGTTTTCTTAATCAAATACAAGAATGAACATTAAGCAAGAGGGGAATCACCATCTAACAAGAGAGATGTGTTTACGAAGATATCATACCTGTTACTTTACCCTTGGGTGGAGGGGGGACGGAGAAGAAAACAAAGGATTTTGCCCCACAGCAGATGACCTTCGACCCCCTCACACCCGTCGTCATGGTCCTGCCTTGAGGCCGTATTGTTAATGGCTCTCCACTGGTATGCAGAGCATGAACGGAGAGAATCTTGCCAGCATGTTATGAAGAAACATCAGGCACCAGGTCTTAAAAACACCTAGGTGGTCCCAAAAAGGTTTTTGGTGGAGGAAGAAATAGAAAGACACCGTGGTGGACAGGAGGACGGGAGTTATGTGGGAGGGGAAATGTTTGGCTGTCTGTGTCAACAATAAGAAAATACTTGGCCTCTGCAGCTGGTGGGCCCAGATGTGACGGGCCCCCAAAGAGGTGGGGACACCTTGGATTGGGTGGGGTATACCCCTGACATTACACACAAATTAAGGAAACAAGGAGGTCAAATAGAGAGGCAGGGGAGGTTCCTGCCCTGTCACTCATGAAAAGGGTTTTCTGCCCTGGGCTAACCTAATGCAGGGCCTGGATTACAGAGAGGCCCTGATCCGGTAGATGAAAGCACCATGTATCTATTTTGCTGATATGAGGCCAGGTGGATGGTGCAAATTACAGAGTAGGGATAGAAATTTTAATGGCAAACTGAGTCTATTAGGAGATAAATAATTGTTAGGGGTATTGGACTGACTGAAGAGCTGGCATTACTCGACATTAGAAACTTGATATTTCTTGTTGCCTTTTCTCCTTTGTGTATTATTCTTTCCATCTTTCCCCAATGTCAATTAATCACAAACATGTTCTACCCCATTCACTAATATTCCCAAGCCTGTGGTCAGGTTCTGGACAGTATCATTACCCAGACTACCCAGGGTGGCAAACCGCAAGCCCCGCTCTGACTTGACCCCCTCCTTGACCTCTCTCTAATGTGATAAACATTCCCAATCAATGGAGGAAGCAGGGTGGAAGTGGCTGGGGATGCGAACATGACCTCTCTGGTTGGCTTCAAACAACCAGCGGCTCTCTGTTTACACCTAAATCCTCAGCTCTTTCTTCTGATTGGCTGAGCTCTGCCAAGCGATGGAGGAAGGTCAGGTAGTTCAAACAGGAGAATGTTACAAAGTGGAACCCACTTGTTAATTTGTTCACTGAAAACTGACTAAAGCATCTGTCAGTTTGCTGAGACAGCTTCGCCTGCCTCCATTTTGAATCAGCTTCTTCTTAGAACTATTTACTCTGTAATTATCAATTACCTGGAATATTCATATCTATCTATCTATCTATCTATCTATCTATCTATCTATCTATCTATCTATCTATCTATCTATCTATCTATCTATCTATCTATCTATCTATCTATCTATCTATCTACAATCATGAATATTAAAGTAAAGCAGATAAAATTAAAGATTAATAAAATTGTATTATTCCTTCCTCTCTCTTTGTATCTGTCTTTGACTTGTTATGAGGTATTTTAATGGAACAAGATTATAAATTTGCTTAGTTATTCTTAAAAAGAAGAAAGTTGAATTGTTCCTTTGCATATTTTAGTAACTAATAAGAGTTCTAAAAACTCTTAAAATCGGCGCATGTGAATATCCACACACCAAGCTTCTTATGCTTATTATTATATTTATGAGGTTATCCAAATTCCATTTAAAATTTGTGCTTTAAGTTCAAAGGTCATTCATCATTCACTCCAACAGTGGAATACCCCCTTGAATGCATAGCTAGACTTGATGTCTCTTCAATGCAGTCACTCATCACAAGCCTTGCGCTGACACGCATGTCAAGGGACATGGACCCACACCATGCAGACGAGATTTTACAACTTTCTACATATCTTCAAACGATATATATCCAGCAGTGTGTCACTTTCCCTCAGGACTGAGCTGGAGAGGCCTCTGGCGTTCCACACTGATGACTTCATGTAACAGGAGAAGAGAAAGAACGGGTGAGAGAAGGATCTGCTCTAATAGCAGCCTTTCAGCGTTACATATCCAAGACTCCTCGTCAATTTTTTTTTTTCTCCGAGGGGAAGTGCTGGATCAATCGAATGTCACAACAAACTGCGGAGCGCGGCCTGTCTACTGTTTATATCTCCACCGTACCTCTTTAGCTACATTTCTGTTCAGTTTTTAACACCAACACAAAATGTTACAATCATTTTTGAGATGTTGAGCTTCCGAATTTATAATAGCCGAAATCAACAACAATGAGCTTGAGCATAACTTTTTATAAGTAATTTAAGACAGTTGACACATTTGACAAATTTCCATAGCGGAAGTTATATTTTTACAAGTATTCTTTCTTTATTATTATTATTATTTTTTAGGGGCGGGGGAGTTACACAATATAAACTCTGGAAACTAACGCTGATTTTTAAATCCTTAAAGAAACTATAAATCTGATAATTCATGAAGACCATAAAAAGAAATAAAACCAAATCAGTGCATATTTTTATTGAATAATGGTTCATGCAACAGATTGAGACAAATAAGGAGGTGCGTCTTCCAGGAACTAGTAAGCTAAGCACAAACATTAGAACAGCTTAGATGAAATAAGATTCAAGGGTTGAAATGACCTAGTCAAAGTCAAGACCTAGATCCAGTTGAGAATCTCTGAACCAAATGTTAAATTGTTTTTTTTTTACACGTCATAATCAGACAATAGTTTCTGTTTATCACATAGAAAGCAACAAAAATACACTGTTAAGTTTTGTCATGAAAAAAAGTGCTATAAATCAATTTGCAAGGAATCTACATAATTTTAAACATAAAAATTTATATAAATGTTAATATACCACTCAATTATTTGATAAAAAAACCCCAACTAAATCACACAATCAATGAACATGCAGGTCTTTTATGACAGGGTGATTTCCACCACTACTAATTTTGAGGTATTACTAACAAATGCCATTAATCATTGGTATTCAATATGTTTAGTTTAGGTCTGAGTGACTGTCCACTGTACTGGACAGCATGCATGGAGGGTCTGTAGCTCCTCACATCTTACATTCTCCCTGTGACAGCCTTGTTGCTCTAGCTGACAGGCACACTTACTGCAGGCATTCACAAGTAATGATATGTCAAGGCACTAATTTTACTGAGGCCTTCCGCTGCCTCCCCTTACAGTTTAGGACATGATCAAACAAGACAGAACGGGACAGTAAGGGTAGCAGTAAGGGTTGTGTTCACTGGGGGCCATTCAAACTGTATGTGTGTGTGTCTGGATGAGAAGTGGATGTGGGGGGGGAGGTTGTATCGGTTTCTCTGATCCCCGTCTCATTTGGCCCCCAGGGAACAGGCAGGTCTGCTGGGCTCAAGTTTTGTCAACGGACATCAATCTCTCTTGTCTGTCAACCCTGTAACTTCCAACCTCTGACCCGAACCCCACCCTCTGATGGCATGGCTTACAAGGCCTCCTAGATGGAGGATTCCTTGTCAGAGGGGTCCAGCTGAGTGGCACTGGAGACAGTAATCTGGCCTGAGATGACGCTCTGTCTCAAAAGGATGGACCTCATATTCCTCTGGTCTCGGTTTAAACCCCAAAATTTATGCAGAATCTTTTCAGTATTATTTCCTTGAGTCTCTGTTTTCTTCTCGCTGTTCTTCTCTTTTCCATCACTTCCCATATTGTGCTGATTTCAATAGCAAATTTATGTGCCAATTAGGTCAATGTCCAAAACAAATCAGCCTTGAAATCTAACAAATGAAGTCTGAAGGATGAAACATGATGAAGCAACTGAGTAATATTCATTCCACCTGAAAGGAACAAGTGGATTTCCACTTCACCACTCAGAATACAAAAGTTATGCATGTACATAAGAAAGTGTTTCTGCAGTCAAGCATACGCCAAATCAATCAACCAATCAGGCGTATTTGAGGTCATGTGCGTTAAACAAGCAGCAACATTTAGGTTTTTTATATATTTTCCAAATCACTTAGGGTTGAATACATGTTTGTAGACTGTCTACTACAAACATGTAGTGTAGAGTAAAAAAATAAGGCTTACATTCACATTTTTACAAGTTATTAACAATATTTTAAATTACAGTAAATTATTTTTCAGCTTTCTAAACTTCAATAATTGGAAAAAAATCTGTACATCCATGTAAGACAAACTTGTAGATATTTTTTGGATGACACGAGAAGTTTATTCTGACTAAATTTAATGTCCTATAAAGACATTCAGAAGGAATCTTGAGAAAAGCTTTACTTGTGTGGGTGAAAGGTCACATCTGAGGCATTCTTGTCCTCTGCGCTCTTGAGCACAAAGTGTTTTCATCCATCTTTTTTGTGACAGCGGAACAGTCTGTCAGTGAGTTACTTGTATAAGGAAGAACAGTGTCGTCGCTGAACAAAGAGCACAACCTGTCCTCCACACGTCCACTAAGTCTCACCTAAGGGCTCAGCGTCTAGGATCCGGGGAATCGGGGCTGTGATGTGACCGTGTGTGGGAGAAAGACAAACTGGAGAGAACATGACAAACCACTCGCGGCTCGGTTGTCTTGCTGAATCTCCCGGAACCATCAATCCTGGTGAAGCGGTGCCTGGCTCTCTCAGAGCCTCTCTGTCACCTGGCAGCTGAGGTCAACAATTCACACTGCATCCTTATTCCATGAGCTGCCGGATTCATCTCTCTCTTTCATCCACTACATTTTGGGGCATTAGCAAAGAGACAGTAACTGCGTTTTTTTTTTTTTTTTCTTCTTTTTGCTGGGGGTTGAGTTAGTTGGGTATGAGGGCAAACAGAAGGCAGACAGAGGTTACGGGGTGAGAGGTGGGAGGCTTTGAGACACTCCAGCTGCAGCTCTTCTCGATCTTCTTCCCTTTATCTTTGTCATTCTTCCCTTCTCCCCGTCTTCCCCCCCAGCCCCTTTTCCATCAGCATCCTGGGGTTTTGATTAAAGAGAAAATCTTTTTAATGCCCCCTTCTTGCAGCTCCGCTCACTCCATCTCTGTCTGTCCTCTCCCTCATTTTTCATTTCTCCTCCTGTCCCGTGTGAAGGAGCCTGGCTCGCTTCCATCAGCTTGCCTTTGGAATCTGTGAGCTGAGCCCCGGTATGCGCTCAGCATGCTCAAACCGAATGCTTTGCCCTTACCTCTCCTTTCCCTTTATCCCCTTTTGGATTTGGGAATGCTTGTGCTGAACATTGTTTTCCTACGAAACAGGTGGCGAGCAGTGGCGCTCATATGGGGGCCCTAGCTGAAACCTGGTGGGACGGCAAAGCAGAAAAGGAAATAAATCTCATTTTCGTGTTGCTTTCATCTTCAGCTCCTCTGTTGAAATGCATTCAGATCACGACAAGTAGGTAAACCAGGCACCACATTAAAATGAATCAAAGACAAAAGGCACCTCTATGATGAACGCACATCTTTCTGAAGTGAGAGGCCCTACCCTTATGGTGGGACCAACAGCCATCATCAAATCATCATTGGCTGCTTTGATATGCCGCTCAGATGATGGACCATTGTCATAACTCCTTATTCAGCAGCACCTGGGCAGGGCCGCACTTTTAAGCACGTCAGTGCGCTATGAAAACAAATGTGACCTCATTGCAAGGAAAATTTAGGTGACATTGAGTGAAGGAGAAAGAAGAAAAGTTGGGAAAGAGGGAAATTCTCAACCTTATATCTGATCGTTTTTCACGTTCTTATTTCTGGAAACAAATAAGTTCAACAAGTACACAAATGATATTTAGAGAGATACTTGTCATCATCTGCAAAATTCAACCACCATAATAGTTATTTTCTCATGTCCCAACAGCAAATTTCAACTCAAATAATTTCACTTCAATGTGAAACACCAACACAATGTAGCCTTGTGGAGAAGTGGAAAGAAAATGATACGATGTGTCTTTAGGGGCATTGTCTCTAAACTGATAGAGTTTAGGGACAAACTCTATTTTCCTAATAGAGTTTCCAAATTTTCTCATGCTTGTAACATGAGAAAACTTGGAAAAGTTCAAGAACACCTTTTCAGGAAAAGTAAATCCTGAGATTTCCGTGAAGAGATGGAGCTGGTTAATGATAGCTGACAGCTGCAGAGCAAGCTTATTGGCAGAAGGAGATGAGACATGCTGGCACCATCCCGCTCTGAACACCCAAACACGCTCTCTGAGTTGTGTGAATGTAACCATAGAGTCCAGCCAACGCGTCCCCTGGGTGCCTCCTCACCTCTGCAGACATGGGTGAAGGAAGGGTTACAGGGGACAGACTCTTCCTTCATCACCTCGGTGCTAGGTTGGAACTGGCGCCCAGAGTGGCAGTGCCCGGCCAAGTCCACATCCAGCTGAGCCAGAGTCCCGGGCTGACCAAGTAGGGGTTGACTGGCTGTTGCAAAACTGACTCCAAACCTGCATGAGCAAACACACGGGGAGCTATGAAAAGGTGTCTGCCTCGCAACAAAGTACACACACAGGTTTTCATAGCAGCTCTCTAAAATAATTCTCTCCCTCGGAAAATTGCTGTTTGGAAATGATAGCAACAATGATAGAGTTTGTGGCGTTTGCTCTTGTGTTTGTCTTTCTGAAAATAGACACGAGCTTCAGAGGTGGAGAGGCGTGGAGATGAGGTTGGTGGACAAACTTGGCGTCTTTGATGCAGCGTTGTTGCGCTGGACCATCCTCCCTGCGGCTTGGCCTCGGCTGCACGACCCTCTTCACGGTCCTTTGGCCCAGCTCCTCCACCGCAGGTGAACTTCTTTAGCGTGTGTCAATATTGGTTTAGGATTATTTCTAGAAATCCAGAGGGATAAGTCCCTGCAGAGATTACAGAGCTGACACAAAGTAATGAGGAAGCATTTCAGGAACCATAGAAGAACCATTAATGAATATTTAGTATTTGTATAACAAGCACAAATTATATAACCTAAGCATTCTGTGGGCAGCTAAATCTGGTTGTAGTCACATGGTGTCCAGGGTAACCTCAACCCAAAAGGGTCCGCCATGAAAACAGAAGTAAAAGTGGTGACTTCTTTGCTTACAGATGAGGATGGGATTTACTGAAACAGGCTGAACAGAACTAAGTGTTTCCACCCAGGGATTATCCCTGATAAAAGGCTTCATGTCAGGCTCAGTTGGAACAGCCAAATGAAGTTTGACATTTCTCGTCTGGAGAGAATTATCCAGGACTCCCGCCTAGGTGGTCGATTCATTCACACGCGCACCAAACCCAGAAGATTTCACTCACTCTCCTGTTGCCATTTCCTGGAAAAATGACAGACGTATTAATAGGAATGTGCTGTGCTGGGGATGAGCTGTGTTTCCATAACCTCCGAATGATTCCCAGGTGGAACACCTTCATGGTAGGCCACAAGTTTGAGCAAGATTTTCTAATTACTGTGCGGCAGTCGATGATTAGTCACAAAGTCCCGATTAAAGTTGATTTCCTATCACCATGTCAACTTTGGGGATATAAGTTTTCTTTTTTTTGCTTGCGTTGTCCTTCTCTTGTACAAAATCCAAAAAGACACAGGTCCACAGAGGTAGTCAAAGTAAATGAAACTACCTCAGCTCAGCTCAGTGCTGTGCAATATTTAATTTTGCTTCCAAGATCACATTTGGATATCATCCTTAAATTTAAGTCTTTCTAAATCCCAGTACTGATGCTAGAGTCAGACAAGGGAACAAGGCATTATAATTATCAATGAGTAGTTTGTTAATCACTAATCACAGCAAAGGTTGTTGGTTAATCATTATAAATAAAATCAGAAATGGTTTACATATTTTTCTGTCTCTCTGGGGTTATTAATATAAAATTTTGTTTACCCTGGAAAAAAACAAACATAATCCACATCTCTGGTCAAAAGTTGAGATCTAAATGAAGTGAAGTCTTTAAATATTTAGGAATTAATTTGTGAAATATTTGAGTTTTATGTGTCATTAGTTTGTCATTCCCAATCACACAGAGCTATATTAAATAACATACAATAAAATACAATGAAGTATTAATACTTTGTGAAGCATTGTAGATGCATATGTAAGAGAATAAAAATAATCCTCTTTTATTCTGATTACCTTGAGGACATATGGATATTAAAATGCTATATTAATATGTAATAAGCCACAGAATTTTTTTTATTTATAAATTACATAAGGACAAGGGTTCACCTCATGTGTATTTTACATAAAATACAATATTGTTCATATGAAAAGTTCTTAAAAATGGTTAAATTGAGAAATACATAGCATAGGTCATTGACTATTTATTTCTGGACTTTTTGTAAAACTAGTTTTAATGATAATAATATCAATCCATGTAATCTTTATGAAATGAAACATTTCATGTTTCCTTTTTTTTTTACTTTTGGGGTTTATGTAATGTTTAAAACTATAACGCAATATGACACGGCTTGTTTGAAAGAATTTTTTCTGTTTGACACCAACAGAACAGCCACCAAAACGCTCAGACTGAGGCATTTCTGTGAGTGTCTGAGAATGAGTGGCGTCTCATTAAAGAACAGCTTAATTGTTGCCTCGCTCTCCCTCCTTATTTTCCTCGTCTGCTGTTCGAAAGATGAGTGGAAAGTCCATAAGCACAATTTGGAAACTACAACCACAACCAGCAAACGTACAGGACACTTATTCATTGCGCCGCACACACTCAAATACACACACACACACACATTCGGGGTAGAGGGGAAGGAGCAGCAGCAGTGGCAGTAGCAGTAAATTGGTACAGGCATCTGTCAGAAGCCCCATGAGTCACCCACTGGAAAACGTGCAGCTCTCCAAAGCCAGAGTAGATATCCATCAAAAGTGACTGCGGCCAGCACGAGCTCCTGCAAAAACACAGCTTGATATATATACACACACAATTATGTCACTTACACATATGCCAGCCTGCACACATGACAGCACATGCTAAATGCATATCCACGCATGCACACGCATACACAGAAGAGGGGGACTTTTGTGGGGCTGTTGGTAAGATGGTAGCGGGATAACGAGGGGGTGCTTTCCGGAGAAGCAGGGAGGTTTGGGAAGCCATGTGTAACCACTGCAATGCCTTTGAAGGTTTTTAGTTTTAACCAATTTGGTATGTGAGGTCACCTGACAATATATACACAACATTAAGGACATACTTCCAATAAATCACATTACTCTTTGATATTTTAGTGAGCTCAGGTTGCTAATTGAGAACACAGACACTACAGCCTGTGGGAAGTATGTGTGCAGCATAGTGTTTCATAACAGAAAGGCTGAAAAAATGTCTTTTGCACAGGTCAGCAGATTTAGTTTGTTTTTTAATCTGAGAGATTTGGACTATTTCTTCAGGACCCTATCCATTCTTCAAATGTATATGAGGTTGCACTTACAGCATAGCTGCTACCGTTGCACATGTTAATGCAGATAACATTTGCATCTCCAGGAAGCTTTGATCTGCTTTGATCTACACTGCGCTAGTAGGTTGTGCATCTCAGTAATTTAGCATATTGTCGTAAAGTTAATTTATTGCGGTGTTTAAATTCAACAAGTCAAATTTATGATCTGAAAGTCATATAAAAGATCCAAATTTAGTTTCTCGTAAAATAGTAAAAGCCCAAAAAAGACAAATACAAATTATTTTTCAAGTGGAAATGTTGATCTGCTGAGTGTCGTCCAAGAAGTGTGCAGTGTAAGAACTCAATAAAAGCGTTTCAAACTGCAACCGTTACCTTTTCTTAGTTTTTTTAATGTGTGCATGATGTCCTGTGTTGTTCCTGTGTGGTCAGGCAGAACGAGGCTGCTTAGATTCCTGAAACGTCACACATTCTGGTGCCGGTGGGCGCAGCGGCTGTAGGCCTCGTCTCACACATGACCTCACCACAGTCAGCAGGTCAGATCCCGATATTCCTGTCTCAAAGCTGCGAGGCGTGCATGCATTTGTCTCCCCAGTGACACAGGTTCAAGTTGCTGAACTCTTGTGTGTGTTTTTTGTGTTATTCTTACCCAGTTAGTCATGTAATGGTTAATGAAGATGTTTTTTTTTTCCCAAAGATGGAAAACACGCTTCTTGTTTCATAAGACAGATGACTTCCTACCTAATTTCTCCTGCAGTACGTGCACATGCTGCAGCCTTCATGTGGGCGTTTGAGAGGGGATAAATGTGCAATTTGTCTCAAAGGGGTTTGGAAGGCCCACACCTGCAGGAGATCTGCAGAGAGCATCACTGTCATGTGAAAAAGCAAGAACAGAGAGAGGAGAGATGAAACAGAGAGCAGAGGGTCTTACTCCTCCCTCAGACGTTGTTATTTCAAGCTTTTCTCATCATATTGAGGAAGAGGGGAACAATGCACGACAGACAAGCTCACATGGAGCTCACACAAAAGACCAGCACTCTTAGCTCTTTAAGGAGGCAGAAGAAAGAGAGAAATCAAAGAGCGGGAGAGTAAGAGGGAGGAGGGACGGGGTGGAAGATATAGACTGCACAGAGATAAAGTAGCTTATCCATACAGGCTTTACTCTTACCTACTTCTCTAGGAGCCAGGATTCAACACATGTATCGACACGACATGAGCTAGAGGCATCTTTTAAGGAGTCTCTCTTTAGCATTTGATTTTTTTTTTTCCATTTTTTCATTAACCAGTTCTTCTCCACAGAGCATAAAAGAAACTAGGCAGACTGAGAAACTGGATCTTACAAAAAGAATTACTTGCCCACAGCCATAGAAAAATAAACAGACTAGAAATTTTCACTCCGAGGTTATTCTTAGCTAAACTAACTTTTCTCTTCTCTTTTGTTTAGAATGAAAACATGCCCCTTTCCAGTCACACACATATTTCTCTTTCCAGCCTTGAGGAATGTATCTCCTGGATATCTAATAGCAGCTGTGACAATTGATCAAGCAGTACAGTCACTGCAGTCATGATGACCAACCGTGCAAACATGTAAGCATCTGTGATTGCATGTGCAGTACGCATGTCACACATGTCTTTAGCTGTGGTTACACCATGCCTGTGTGCAGTTTGTTTGCATGTTGAACTTCTCTGTGCATGTGTTTCTACCACCAGAATATTTGGCCCCAGTCACCAACTTAATGGTCTCACTTAAGAGATGACAGATAGAGCAAAGAATGAGGATGTGGCTCTTTGCTAAAGAAGCTAAAGTTCTCTCAAAGTGCTGCCAGATTGAATCCTGTCTTGAAAAAGTATTCCAATCTTCCAGGGTACAACTACAATTTTCAGTGTATTTTAAGTAAAGAATCAGCTCAGAGTTGTGCATGATCATAATTTTCTTTTAAAAATAGACTTTTTGTTCACATTTCACTCCAGTTTTAACTGCAACTGCAATCTCTTTATACCAGCCAAATATACAGAGAAAAGTTCTGACGATTCTTTTTGGAAAAACAGCTCAACCCAAGTCAAGTGTGATGGAGATTGTCTGTGATGAGCAATTTTCAAGTGCTGTCCCTGATTTTTAGCTGAATTTAGGTCTGGACTTTGACTATGCAACTCTCACGCAACATGATCAAAACCATTCTATTGTATCTCTGGTTGCAAAATCTTTGTTCGAGTCGAAAGGTTTTGCAGCCTCTAAATATTCTTCCAGGCTCTGATCAAAGCTTTTCTTGGCTGGCCTCTTTTTAAATGGTTAAAGGTGGAATATCATTTTAGAACCTTTAAAGCAATTTCCTCACATCTTTATCCTTGAGCATATTTCATTTTCCTTCCACTTTACAATTCAATCGCTCTGTCATAAAACCCAAAAAGATTATAAATTCAACTGTGTTGCTGCAACGTGTCAGAATTGAGTCTTTTGGTGTGTTTTTGCTTTCACACTGGTGATCTCCTCAGACCTGACAGGTGTCAAAGAAACAGGAGGAGAAACACTTTAAAACACCTTCAGGCCCTTGAGTCCAAAACTACAGGATGAAACATGATAGTAATATAGATGTTCCTCCTGAGAAGAAGTTAAAGTTTTACTGCTTCGTACATTGGTATTTGATAAAAATAAAAATAAAAAACCCTATGTAACAATAAGTGTTTTATTTTTAAAAACTAAGTTAAAGCACTTGTCACATTTGTAATTGTTTTCAAGTTTTTAGAGTGGGGGATATTATATGTTTTTGATGCTTTGCTTTCCATAAAGAAACACAAGGATATAAAGCTTATATTAGCTGCTTAGTTGCTCAGGTCAGGGTAGAGACTGCAGTCAGATACTTAACAGTTATGTTAACAATTACAGTAATGGGTGGAGCTTCTTTAATATCCTCACTTAGATTAATCACTGCTGGAAATATTCCAATCCTCCAAATTTGTCTTTGTTGTTTGGAAAGGTATGTTTAAAAGTTTCATGTAAGTTAACGCATTGTTTTTATTGATACATGAAACAAGTCTTCAAATTATGCTTTCCTTCATCTCTGCAGCCCTTGAGACATCAGAAGCATTCGGTTCCAAAAATGATGGTGTTGAGACGATTACCTCTGTACCTTCAGTGCTGCAACATTTTAAGGCCAATTACAACCAGTTAGTTGTTGGGTTTGCTTTCTGGTACAGCTCGTTCTGCAAGAGCTTTCTCCTTTGTGTTCATTTCAGATTTTAATACCCTGCTTATGATATTATAATTAGTGGCCAAGCCTCATCTGTCAACAAAGAAGTTTAACCTCTAAGGGCTGATTTCTTGCACTACAGCTGGTTTTGACTCTTCTGTAAGGAGCATTACTCTGAGCTTTAATAGCAGTAGAGGCACATTAATTTGCTGTTTCCCCATCCTCACTCTTTCCCTTTCTTGTTTAATTGCTCCTTTTTAGTTCCTGTTATTTTTGAACCTTTGGGCGGTTAAGCTGGGTCAGCAAGTCAATCTGATGAGCCATCAGCAGAAGGGCTGGTGGTTACAGACAAAAGCTTTATGACTCAGGTGCATCCCATCCACAAGCCCACAGCTGATGAGAGCTCATTTGTATAGCGTGGGTGGGAGGCCTTTTGGACACCAAGAGCTGTGCTTCAGGACGTTGTGATTGGCTCACAGTCAAAGAGGCCCAGTCTGTGATCCTCACCTCGACTCCGGCTGAGGGCTTTTATTGCATGTCATGTGCGTATTTTAAATGCCCCTGAATATAGAAAGTTGACCAACTTGGAGCCAGAAGGACTGACTATAGTAGTGCAAAGAAGTGCTAAAAGCAATGTTGAGAACAAAATGTTCTTTTTTTTTTATCTATGTGGAAATCTTCAAGAAAGGAACAAAATCCTGAAATTCTAGCAAAAAAGCAACAAAATGACTCAGTAGTGTCTACGTATTTTTGTCCGGCACGCTCGTCTGTCTCTTCATGCCTCACATGTTAATCCATCTCTGTTAAAGTGTAAAGGCAGTTTGGCCTGGAAAAGAAGGGACAGGTAGGCACCATGAGGCCACTCGCTCACGCTTAAACAAGAAGAGACTCGTGTGCTGGAACTGCAAACATTGGCGCTTTCCATTTGTAGATTCTGCTGTGTTTTCATGGTTCTGGTGGTGAGATCTAGGACAGGTTGGACGAATTCCTGAAGGAGCACATCTCCTAGCCGAGACACTCTGGGCTTTAATGGCCTCGTACCTTCCTCTCACGCTATCTTGTTTAGTTTTCCATCCTGCGAATGTGGAAACTGAATCAATCGGTTGCTCTTCCTTGTGGTTGTTGCTCTGTTTGTGTAGGAGCTGCTAGAAGGATACCAGAGTAGCCAGTAGAGTCTCCACTAACACTGCAGCTCCACATTGAAACAGCCAGAGAGGAGCTCCCACAGTCAGATATAGCTTTAATATGTTTGCACTGGGAAGATAGAAATCATTTAGACATCACTGGAGACTGCATGTACACAAACTGCTGAGGGGAAACGTGCGAGGTCTTGTCTATGTTAATGTCAACGTGTACAAATATCTACAGGTAATAGGCGCATGTACTTTACTTTAGTTTTATTTTAATCAGTCTCTTTAATCACTATTTGTTTGAAATAGAAATAAAATTTCAGTTAAAAACAATGTGCAACAGATAAAATGGGTTTACTACATTAATTTCAGAAGTGAAACGTAATCATATTACTTTGCTATAACCTTTTGCTATGCTAGCAGGGATGACTCCAGAAAGGGGTAAACAAATGGATGTTAGCAGAACAAGCTATAATAGAGGTGGCTGTCATGAAGGACTAAACTAATTATGTAGTCATAAATTTTGAATTTGAATTGATAAATTTATGCCATATTAATGACATTTTTGTAAACATGCCAGTTAGCTCGAAGGCTATTTTCAGCTGCAGTCCCTAGACAGATAATAAAAGTCGCCCTAAAGCAATAGCAGTAAAACTACATAACAGTTATTATCCGTAATAACAGATAACTGTTTGAGTAACTGCCGTATTTGATCAACTAACACCGCTCATCAAAAATGATGACAGCGGCATCAAGCAGAGGAAACGCTTGTCTTCAGTAGAAACAGGGAAGCTGATCATATGTGAGGAAGCATGGCATCACGAAAAGAAAGCCATACAAAAACATTTACATTTGACTGATGTCCTTTAAACTCGGACATCAGTCATGCAGCGTACACACCAAATATGAGAAAGAAGGTGGTGGCATCATCATGCTGTGGGATGAATTGTTCGATACGGATAGAGAAGCTGGATAAAATGAAATGGCATATAACTGTCTGATCTTGGGCGACATTTCAAATTTGCTGTCTGCAGAGGTTCTGCAGTTTGAGTTTGAGCTGTTTTACAAAGAAGTATGGAAAAAAGAAACCTTTGGTTAACAGAATTGCTGAGCTTGTTGACAACCCCCCCCCCCAATAACTTCCAGCTGTAATCCCTGGAAAATGTGTCAAAATGAACCTTTAAACTAAATGCCATACCTCACTTACTTACATGCAGACACACAAGCAAATTGCACATTTACTGTCTGACTTAAGTTTTTAAATGACAAAACGAGTGCCAGAAGTATTGCTTAATGACTGGTTATCTTGCGCCATCTGTTGGTCATAAAAACTGACCTCTACTTACATTTATTGCTTCCCCTGTATGTTTCCAAGTGGCTCTGATTAGAAGGAAATCCTATATCTTTCTTGCGCAAAGACACAAAAAACAAGCACACATAGAGGAGCAGCATGAGCTACATGTGACTCTTTATTATAAATGCCTCTGTAAGTTTTTCCATTTGTCTGTTGAAGTTTTGCATGAAGTAGGGAGAGAAAATTGATGCTGTCTCCTCCCAGCCTTCTGCATTTACACCTTTAATAATTCCCAGCAAGTTTTTATTTTTCCTAAAACATGCAGCAGGCCCATCGGAAAGTTTTAAATAAAGTAAATGAATGCAAACACAGCCTCGCCCGCAAAACGAGGATTTCTCGGAGAGCACTGAAGCCAACATATTGTATTTTGTGTGCTGCATCCAGCAGTAAATTTCCATATTCCCTGCGTTTATGCTTTCCCACTGAATAATTTTGGATTAGTTTTCTGTGTTAATGGCAGGAGGAAAGGAATGACAAGAGACAGGGGGCGGGGGGAAAGGTCAGACCATGAATAGGCCTCTCAAATACTTTGCACCGCTAATAATAAAATGTGTTCTCTCGCCCCATAAAAGCATGTTTTACTTTGGTGGGTTTACGTATTTTAATAGCCCGCAATAACGCGTCTCATTTTGATTATGAGGAAAATAACTCTGCCTTCTCTCCTTCCCAGTCCCTCCAACTTTCCCTCCATCCATGTGTGCCAAAGGTGCAGAATAAAAAACCCATCTCTCAAGAAGGCTCAGTGAGACGGGTTACGTTGACAAGTGAAGGTTTCAGACCGAGGAGGACAGATTCAGATAAAGGGCATTGCATTGATATTTTATTGGGGTTTTATGTGTTTGACCAACACTGTAGGAAAAAAAAGATGGTTGGTTTTAATGTTTCTTTTTTTTCGTTTCTTTTTTGCTCAATACAAATCTAAACGGTGGCACATATATAGATCCATCCCATTTACTCTGATACCCCTAAATATAATTCGGTGCCACCTTTAGAAGTCACTTAATTAATGAACAATGCTGATTTGTGTTTAGTTTATTTCCAGTGAAAAAAACAGCACTTCTGCGAAGAAGCCAGAGAGAAAAGAAATGTATCATTACAGGTTGCAAAAAATGGGTACAGTCACAACCTGGAACGATACAAAGAAGGATAATAGTATAATTATTTGTGTCAGTGATGTTTGTTGACCTTCATACAACATTTTTATCTGATCTCATCTGTACAACTAACCCGGTCTCTGCGGGATTCTCAAAAAACAACTGAAGAAGATGTAAGAGAAAAAAAAAATCCATGCTTCACAGGATCAAATCAACTCTACTCTTGATTTTGAGAAAGATAAATTAAGCTCAACAGGAATCAAACTTTCCACATATTGGAAGACAACAGTTTAACCTACTTGTTATGCTGAGCTAAAAGTAAAAATTATTCCTTGGGGAATTCTAACTGCAGACTAAAAATCAAAGTGAACCATTACTTTGATCTTCTTTTGATGTTGAAAAGACAACATAATGATTGGTGTGGAAGGCATTTTCGTAATTAAGAGCAGTTATGCAGCAACTTTACATCAGTGATGGCAGGATAAGTGGTTGGTCTTCAAAAAGCATGAATGAAAGGATGTGATTCCACACCTTAGATGAGTGCCGGTCCTCTCTGCCTGGAAGTTTAAAGTAATGAACAAATACAAGATAAATCATAGCTGTGTAACGCTATGTATTGTAATGTAAGATAGGATGGATCCTGATGTTCTGCCAAACACAGGATGTCTGAAACCTGTTGCTAAAATAATCCGGTGCCAGGCTGACCCATTAAGAGAGGAGGAATTTTGTTTTTATAAGGCAACAAGGACTCAGTACAAACCTGACAGCTGATGAAACTACTGAAAGTGGTGGGTGTGAGAGAAGATTAACAAGGTATTCGTAGGAAGGCTATAATGGTGTCTATAATCATGTAGATTCAGTATAAATGGAGGTCACTGACTAAGCTCTTACACTGAAACATGGCTAAATACTGGAATAATGTTAGAAAGACGGACATAAACTCAACTCAACTTTATTTCTGCAGAACCAGTTACTGACTAGAAGAGATAAGAGAGTAAAAGCTGAAGTTCTGGGAACAACTAAGACGCTATGACAAGGAAAACCCTCTTACCTGGTTGAAGGACGTAATAACATCTTTATTAACTTAATAAGCCATAATAAGAACTTTAAATTTGTCAGACTGCTTCTCTAAACACAATAAAAAAATATTTTTGCTGTTTATTCGGCATTAGTACATAATCTAATATCTCCCAGAGAAGCTTATAAACCATCAGTTCTACCTTTGCTTTGCCAGGTTCTGAATACAAATAAATCTGAATATCATCAGCATAACATCACAACAAATATGGGAGACACATAAAAAGAGAAAACAATTGCTCCAAGTATTTTTATTCCATAGATGAAAAACCTTAAAAATCTTTACTGAGGCTTTAAAACCTTTGTTATCCAATATACTGCTCATATAATGATGTGGAAGTGGGAAGGAAAACTCTTTTTGACAGGAATATTCCTCCAACAGAACTTGGCTCAGTGTGAGGGGTCATCTGCTGTGACCAACTAAGGGTTTAAGAAGTTTATGAAGGACTTTTCATATTAAAATGCCAGAAAGTCTCACATACGACACATCCAGCAGCATATATGTAAATGAAGAAAGGTCGCTGATATTTATGGCAATGGTGATGAGGCTACCAGTAGTGGCTGGATGTGGGTTAGGAAAGGAAAGATGTGGAAGGAAAGAGGGGATGGAAGAAGAGCTTTCAGGAGCAAAGGGGACATTGTTAATGCTCCCAGAGTCCCGCAGAGTTGTGGGACAGCCGCGGCTCCATCAACATTTGTTAATGTGTGGGTGCGGATGTGTGTTTTCCCTGTGTGTTCAGAGCTGGCTTTTCCATGCAGTGAAACACTGGCTGTCAACAGAGCTGCTCTCACTTCACGCCCGGCCAGATTTATTAGAGCGAGTAGTTTTCGATTCCACTCAGAATAATAAAGTCTAGCAGGACTCTCTGTTTATGTATTAATTGCTACATAAAATATGCCTGAACTGTCAACGATGCATAACCCAATGTTTTTTTGTATGTTTTAATTGTGACTGAGCTGCACATTTGGCAGGTGGATAAAAATAAGTTATGGCTGTCGAAATGAACTTTAAACATTTGAAAAAAAGAAAAAAATGTTTGGAAAGTTATATATTTGGTTTTCATGAGAGGAAAACATCACCAGGTTTTATCAGCGAGAAAGTGATTATGGCTGCAGAGTCTGACTGATGGGACCCCTGGCGCGTTTGGGTTTGGTTGTTAAGGAGCAGTTTGTCAAACACTGTAAAAATACAGCAGTGTTACTATGTCTGCATCTGACGACAAGGGAGGGGATCCGGGAAACAGGAGGATGTGGTGCTTTAACGCAGCAGGAGAGGGGCTTTCCCTCATGCTGTCATCTCTGAATGAACCTGAAGAGTGAAGCTGCAGTGCCCTGCACCTCAGAAGCCTGTTCATTCAGAAGATCCACTGCAGTTCGTTAAACAACATGCCTGCCTTTTACGGCCTGATAGGAGAGAAAGAACGTTGAGAACGTATGTTTTTTTATCCTCCTCCTGGCAGTTTGACCAGCTGGGTTTGGTTACCAGGTCGCAACAAGAGATGCCATCTAATTTATTTGGATCCTACAAGGAGCCTCCTAAGTTATTCTCATCTTCTTAGTTTATTAAAGCATCATTCCATGGATGCCTCAGTCGAACGCTGGCATCCTCCACTGTATCTCTTCCAAACAGTTCCCAGAGCCTCTTGTGCTGTTCTTGGATCTAAATACGTTCAGCTAATCAAAGCGCTCTACGTCCGGCCAAGATTTGTATTTCCTCCAGTTGCCACGTACAAATCTCAACCGAGACATCCTTCTTGGCTGAATGCAGTGTTTACCTGGTGCGAGAAGACAGATGCAGTCGTGCAAATGTCTGCTCCCACACACACACACGCGCGCGCGCATGCGCACACACACGGCCGTTTGTTTCTGTATCCCCATGGTAACAGTCCACAGACACGATGCCTTCTCAAGCCTCTTATCTTCATACAAACTCAACTTAAAACGCAAAACCTTTTCCCAAACTTTTAAGGTAAAGCCAAATTGTGGAAGTCACTTGAAGCACATTTGGTTCCTGCTAGTTGTTGTTCTATGTGACATGAAATGCTGAACTGCTGTAAAACCATCACTGAAAATACAGAAGAGGAATATCACAGAAAAGAAAGAAACAAAGAAAGAACAGAGTACATGTTTTCTTTCTTACTAAGTCATTTTTTACTCCTATATTTCTTTATGTCAGTGTTTGTTCACTAATGTTTCCTAACAAACCTCTAAGGCCTTCACAGACCAGCAGTATTTATTCTGAGATTTCAGACTTTATTTACTCATTAGATTATGTCTGAAGACAATTGGTTTCACTTTATTTCAGAGGATTAGAGTAAATGGGCTTAATCAAACCCCAGCTGGTGGTTGCAGATGGCCACTCACATTATGGTTTGTCTTTTTGCCGCTTGCTATGATGGGAACAATTTTAATCAGTTTGAATAGTGAACAAAGCTTGACTGCATTGTTTAATAGTTGGAATTAATTCATTTGACTTGGACCATTTTTATAATATGATCATTTCCTGTACTGCAGAAGAGCATGAGTAAAGATATTTAGAAAATATATAGAAAATGCAATAAGGCATTTCTATAAGTATTTTAAAGAATCTCTTTTAAAACCTATACTTGTATTTTTTCACCCAGAAATTTAAACTGTAATACAGTACTCAAATTGTTTATATAGGCTGACATGAACAATGGCCTAATTCAATCACAGTGGCTCAGAAAAGCAGTGCTGCTTATGTTACTTTGATTAATATTCAGGTGATGATAGCCAGAGCAGCATTACTTAAGATTTGGGAAGGATAAGATGAGAGTAATTTAATTGGTAAATTAAATCATTGAGATAAAAATCAACATTAAATTTGGGTTTGGTTTCTTATTGCTTACAGCAGTTCTTAATAAGTCGTGCTCTGAAAATGACCTTTGCAGAGAGGGAGTCCAGGAGGAAAACAAGCACATACACACTTTGACTGACCCAGACAAACAGCAAACACTGTTTAAATTTAGCATATTGCTTTTTTTAATTCCACTTGTGCTTTCTGTTTATCGTAACTGAACTTCTACGGATTTCCAGCATCGCCTTGCTCCCCAGTGACTTTTGCCTCCACAAGGTGAAGGTGGCCTCTTGTGTTTTTCTATCCTTTCCAGTGTTTGAGAATTAACCTGACAACAGGAAAATACCCTCTCTGCTCAGCAAACTACAAATATAGTCCATGGAAATGCAGGGAAATGAGGTAAAATGAGGTAAACAGGTGGCACATAGAGGAGCTCTTGTGTTGCGGGAGCATGACACACCTGGGTGGCTGCTGCCGAGTCAGCGCCTCATCACGATCTGGCTTGACTGAATGTCTGCCTTGGGGGACCTGGTCTTGAAGGAACCATTGTCCGGCCGGTTCTGAGGAGGTGTGCTGTTCCACATTGGTTGTGTACGGCTGTCACCGCCGAGCAGGTTCATGGAAAGGTCTGGTCAGCTGGGCTCGGTCAGTAAGGACAGGTGAACAGAGGCGCTCATACGAAGAATCAGACTGAAGTTTCAGTATGTCGGTGCTGATTAATACAGCTGGCCTGAGAGCATCAGACTGAAACTACTAAGAGGTAAACATAATACAAAACCAAGGTCAAATGCAATCTTTGATTTCAAAACCTCTGAACAGGGACGTTATAAAATTTCAAAGCATGCTATGATATTCTATCATGGTTAATGAGTCGCACTAAAGCAAATAAATAAGTAAGTACCTCATAATAAATGTTGTCAGTACAGAGTAAACATTTCACAGCCCTACCAAGACCAGAAGACTGTAAAGGTTATCAGACAGTTTAATCATATTCAAATGACAAGAAATTTCCACAGGTGAATACATGTCAAACATGGTTCTTTAGGTGAATAATCTTGTTCTATTTTTAATGCATGTCGGTAACTTTGAGTTTGATTCCTGCCTCCAGTCAGCGTTAACATTAACCTGGAACAATCCCATCTAAAGCATAAATAGAAAAGTTTTAATGAGCATTAGATTTATTTTAAGCAACGGCATGACAAACATGTTCTAAACTCCTCTACATCTGCAGAGACAGTAATGCTCTGTTTGTGCTCCTGAATCAGATGAAGAGGGTTGGATGGGGTTACATTGTTTTATAAATGGTCATGTTTCGTTTTGTACAAAGTCTAATATTCTTGCAATTTGAACTTTCAACTCAATTCCCTTTGGAAGCAATTACACTTGATATTTGCTCCTTTAGACTGATTCACTGAAACTGATTTTAATAAACACATTAAGTATATAGTGGTTCACAATGTGTGGAGTCATTGTCATATTCCCACATATTGGTAAACCTTGGAGAAGCCTTACATTACATGAACATTAACAGGTGATGTCACTTTAGGTTAAAAGAAAAACAAATACTGATTGTTCTGTTTCTTTTCCCTCTTTACTATCTTTCTCTTTTGTTAAATAATTAAAATGTTGATAATAAAACCACCTAACTTGTGAAAAACTAAACGTGGTTTCTCAAGTCTGCTGTTGATTACTGCTGCCCCCTAGTGTCCAGAGTAAAAAAGTGGATGGAGAGATTTCCTGCTTGTGTTTTAATGGCCTAATAAACAGACCGCTGCATTGTTGTGCTCATGGAGTGAATCTGGCAATAAAAATCTAAGTGTTCTGGTCATATTTGTGCCACTGATTATTACAAAGGTATAGTCAGAGATTAAAATATACATATAACATTTGGACAACTTCAATTTTTTCTGTTCTTGCAGAAGCACTTAACATAAGGTACAGTACTGGACAAGAAAGGTAGAAAAAAAAAATGCTGCTGTATCACAACTTCTCCAGCAGATGGGGTAAGAAACATGAGGTAAGAAATGTTTGAGCAAATCTTGAAAACCATGTCATTTTCATCCACGACTTTGTGTTGATCAGAAACACTCCAAACAAAATACATTAAAGAGGCTAACTGTAATGTTACAGGAGGGTAGCTTTGCAAAACATAACAGCTAGATAAATTACTGCTTCAAATTCTCGTAATTCAAATGAAAAAAATGCTTGACACACATATTATCTGATTTAAACAAGATTCAGAACCACAAATTTCACTCTGTACTTTCTTGATTGCATAAAGAAAGGATTTTTGAATGATAACAAGGCAGATATAAATTTAGGAGAAGTAAACGACATCCTGAACAACTTCATTCAAATACATGTCCTATTTAAAGCATTTTTATGTAATGTGCAGTATAAAACAGGATATCAATAAGAAATTTGTAAATGGAGGAAACAATGCACCACTCAAATATTTTAGGCCTTGAGTTACCTTGTACTTAATTATGTTTATCATCTAGTATGTTCATTGTCTTTCATCTTGGCATGAGGTAATTTTTCCATAGCTGATGGAAAAATTATTCACATTTTGGCTGCTAAGCAAACACCATCTAATGATTTCCCAACAAAGACTTTCACTAGATGGGATGCGCCATGATGTAAATGTTCAGCAGGTGTTCCCGTTTTGCTTCGCTTCTCTGATTTGTTTTTTTTTTTTTAACTTCAGCAGGTGCAGAAGTGAAAGCTTTGAATTACACAATCTGTTTACATCATTTGTGTTGTTTACTCTCTTGTTTAAGTGATGCTTATTATATTTTGAAACATTTAGTTACAGGTGTACAATTATATGTCAACTATATCTCTGCAAAGTGTTTCTTTGTCCAGAAAACATAACTTAAAGAGGTTTTATATATAGGAGCACATTTCAAAGACGTTATGCAAATGATTAACTAGGAAAAAAGACAAGGAAAGCAAAACTTATCTTTATGAACTCTTAAAAACATTAACAGCTTAGTTGTTTTATCTTTGTTGTAAAGAATAAGCACTCAGTTACACTTTCGTAATACGAAGCCACTCCTCTAATGTTTTTCTTCCTTTTTTTCAAGTCGTATATTCCACACCTTCCTTCTCCTCCATTTTCAGAACCAGTGAACGGCCTCTTTGCAAATAATCTGGTGAAATTCCACTTCAAATTTTTATTTGTTTTCAAAACTTGTTTTTTGCCGTCTTGATTTTTTTGTGTTTTTTATTTGTTCTCACCTCCTTTTTGAACATCTTTTGTTGTCATCATTTTCAGTAACAAGTAAGACTTTTCCTTTTTAAATTTAGATGATTCTAACTACATAAAAATATGTTGTGTTAAGCTGCTGATTAAGACATCACGGTTTCTCTTGCAGTTTATTGTTTACATCATGGATGACTTTGTTTGCCAGACATTAAATGACTGGGGCCTAAGCGAGTGGATAGAAACATTTAGAGGTTAAGTATAGCATCTCTTCACTATAGTGTTTTGAGAAATGCAAGATCTTTATATTGCAAAAGAAATTCAATCTATGTCAATCCACTTAACCAGCTGTTGTATAATTTTTTATGCATAATTGTAGCACTTAAAGCCATAGTTGTTACAGCAAATACTTTACACCTGATTATTCCCTGGAAGTAAAGGAAGATTCCCACATATATGTGTTTGTTCAGCAAGACGATGCAATAATCACAGAAAAGTCAGCGTGCAACACACCACACCTAAAACAAAAAGTGTCAAGATGTCAAATAACTTCAGATGAATTACATCAACAGTGTCAGGTCTCCTAGACATAAAAGTTTGTGGTTATGAACTGTAGATGATATGAAGTACAGAGGGACCATAAAGGTAAAACAAAGCACATTTTTCTTTAGGGGTACTAATAGTTGTGGAATCAGTAATTTTGTAAAAATCAATTATGTCTTTATGTAGGATTTTCTGTTTCTATTCATTAAATGTACTTCTATAAAGTAGTGCACATTTCCCATTTTAGGAATACAATTTTGCTATAGCAACAACAGGTTAATTTCTTCCTTTAAAAAACAAAATAAAAAAAAATGTGGATGCATCATTAGCATGTAAATGGCTTTAAGTGTGAACATCATGGACCATACCATAAGTATTGTTTCCTGACTGCAAATTATGACATTACAAACAATCTTAGTGTTAAACACTGAATGTCACTGTGTTGTCAAATATGTTACCGATGGACTTTGCTGTTAAAAAGTCAATAAAATTCAGCATAAATTTAAATGCGACCTTTGGCCCTGACAAAATCATTGACAAACCCTTTTGGGAAAACAGAAACATCCAATTTCAAGTCACTGATTTCTTTAACTACTGATGTTGCAGGGACCAACTACGGCCTTTATCATTTTGAATGAAGGACATTTATACTCCCACTCTTTATGAAACATCTTTTTCAACTTTAAAATTTAATTTTCATAATTTATTGTTAACAAGCCACTTTTTTCATTAAAGAACAAGGCGTTGACAAAAAATATCTGTACTGCCTTGAGGATCAAGATGTGGGGGAATTGATTTCCAAAGTGGGACCAAGAGCACATTTCAGAAAGAAACTGAGGCAGTTAAAGGTAATTTGCTGCATCACATGACATGCAGGCGTGTTTTAACCACACTATTCACATCCTATGTAAATATATTGGATTTCACCCAAACTTTTAGATTGTGCTTATAAGTAAAACTAAATATATCATTACCAACAACACTGACTATAATCTTATGAATTCTTGGACATTTGCAAATGACATCAATGTGCTTGTCTGCAGGAAGAACAAAACAGAAATGAGGATACATCACCTATATCTGTACCAGTAAGATCAACAGATTACACTAAATGTTATTTACAGTAAACAAAAACACCGAGTTGGATTGAAATTGTTACATTAATGTTTTACCTGTATGTCACTACATTATTTTATTTAGATTGAACAGGAGCAGAAAAACACAACTGTTCAGGCTGAGGTAAGTATGACAGTTTTGTCCTTAGCTAAATTTCAATTATCTATGTTGAATGGACAACTGGCTGCTTTATACAAAGTGGCTTATATTTTGTTTTAAATTATTTTTTAAATAACTAATCTTTCATTAAGTTCTTAATCAAATATGTTATCCAGGGTTTCTGCACATTACACCAACTAAAGACAAGGAGGCTTATATCTTCTCCCCTGGAATGAGTGTAAACTATCCCTTACACTGTTCCTTAACATTCCTGCACTTAAGCTGAACTTAAACTACATGCTGTCACTGCAAACTCCCATTTGCAAACTCCCATTCTTCATAATTAAATGTCTCCAAGCCTTAGACCAGTAGTTCTGGAAGTTTTGAAGACTGACTGTTTTTGGAGGAAGACCAATTTTCATCACGTCCTTTTACATCACACTTAGTGTCTCTGTTGACAGCGTTGCTTCTGGTCAGCCTCAGGTTTAGAACTTTAACTTAGATGGAAATCAGATTGCTTCAACTGTATTTTTTCAGCAAAATAGAAGCAAAAGGAAATGTCTGTCTTTTCAGAACCTGCATAACTTGTTAGTGAAAGACAAACGCAGTTGGCCAAAAAAGTTGTATGAAAGTGAATTATTTTACAGCAATAGTGTATGCAAAAATAATAATCAAAAAGTATATTCCTCTGTTCACAGGAAATGAAATCATGTCACTCGTCTTATAATTTAGTTTCCTTCTTTTTAAGTGCTTTGTTCTAACGGTTTGGCAGTTGTGAAACTTTGAGGACAATATGCTGCATTGTTAGCTGAGAACAAAAGGACATTGAATATTGAGTTGTTGTTATGTCCACCTATGCACAGCCTGCCATGCGGTATTTCTGTTAGCTTTTGCTTGTTTGTTTTTTCTTTGTGATTTTGGCTTGGTGTCCAAAATCTCGTGTCCTCCATATTTGAGGACACGAGACAAGAATGAGGGTTCAACAAAATATTTTATTCTTAAACTCTCTTGGACTTTGTTTTTTTGGTTTAGCTGCTTCTGATTTTCTGTGAAGAAAAAGAGAGTTAAATGCCCTCAGTTTCCCGTGTTCCAAAAAAAAAAAGAAAAACAAAACCCCAAAAGCAGTAACAGAAAGTTGGACCTGGTGAGCCGATCAAACAGAACAAAACGGTACAGCAGGGGGCCAACCCTATACAGGGCCGTCGAAGCCCCTACTGGTACCGGACTAAAGCAAAAAAGAACCTAATACAAAAGAAAAAGAACCAGGAGAACCGGTTACACCAAGCCAAAATCACAATGAAAAAGCAAACAAGCAAAAGCTAACAGAAATACCGCATGGCAGGCTGGAAACGGCAGCTGAGGCCCACAGCGACTGCGTCTAGACGTGTCCCCAGTGGCGGTGGAGCGAGCGGAAGGGCGGATCTCCTACATGCCGAAACCCAGCCTATTTATAGGCGGACCAACTGCGTCACAAATTAACGTAATCAAGTGACCAAAAATAAAAAATTATCCATACTCCAAAATATATTTACAAAAGGTCCTTCAACTAAAGTCTATAAGAAAACAACAAAAAAAATTGACAAAAATCATTATAATGTGCCCAAAGCACATAGCAGTTGTTAAGACGTCTACCTTTTAAATGTAAGTATGATCACTGAAGCCTTTTAAAAGCTTTGCTAGAGATACTAAATCACTCTTTACTGTCTACTAAAGGGTGATTTAGTTGCTACATTACAAAAGCTTAAAAAGTGTTTTTCCCATTACATTAAGTGAAGATAGTTAAATAAATATGTTCATTCTCAGGTACAGCCATCCACAAGTGATGGAGGTGAGAATTACAGTTTCTTACATGTTTCTTACATATGTAACTTGTTGCAAAAGCAAATACTTAGAAATCCACAAATTTTCTCTTTTCAAAAATAGGAAAGAGAAAGCTGGATCAGGAGGAGTTTAACAAAAGAAAACCAACAGCAAAACGGTTTCGCAGGAGCATAGCAGCATCCTTGCCAGGTAATTCTTCATAAAAATGACAGCAGGCAATCAAAAGGATAAATGTCTGTCACAATCCAACTTACAAAGGAGTAAAATTGAGTTAATTTTACTGCAGATGTTAATTTGCAGATGTCAGCTGCAAATTAACTTATTTTTGATGGATGATTCATAACTAGTATCGTTTGTGATTGTCAATAAATTAGAGGTGTAGGTTGTTTTGAAACACATCTAATGCAAAACAAAATAACAGAAACTTCAAACCACAGGAACGTGAGCAAGTTCAAACAGAGAGACAGGAACAGCATCTTGTTCAGATGATTGCACGCAGAATTCAGTGTTAAAACCACTCTCATCACACAGTTTATGATCCATTTGTTGTCCATATTCAAAACTTTGTCTGATTTATGAAATGTGTTATCACTCTGTGAAAGCCATGCCAAATGTAATTTTTCTGTTATTTTTTTTTTAATAACAGAACTAAGGATACAGTCTAATGTGAAAAATGTAATGACACATGTTCTGGCTAAACTACACTATCAAGAAAACACAAGGCTGAATTCTTTCCTAAGGTGAGTACATTTGGTGTCTGCTTGAATAGTTGTTATGGTTTCTATTCACATTACCTTAGTCTTTTGGGCTATGGCTACTTCTACATGAGTTAAAACCAGAACAAGAGTGGGATCCGTCTATTGGCTGTCCCATACAAATCTGCTTAATCCGTCATTATCTGTTAGAGTCTCTTCTCTCATCTGCACATGAATTGACCAGGGGTCTCACGCATAAAAGAGTTTCCACACCAAAAATTTGCATATGGACAAATTTAGAAAAGTGTGGCACACAATAAAGTTCAGATGTACAAAGCCATGCTCACCTTTCCTTTATAAATCCCAATTTGCAGGAAAAAGAGCAAAGGTGCAGGTCCGCCCTGTCCCCACCAATAAATACATCAGTAAGTTAGTATAAATACCCGGAAGGCTGCCACTATGTGAAGCAATAACCATGGCAACGATCCTTGCTTGCAGCAGAATAAGTATTTATAATAGTAATTATTATATATTTTATTATGTTTTCAAAGCACATAAGGTCGCCTCACAAAAATAAAAATAAAATTAGTTCTGCGCAGATCTAAACGCTAATAAGCCACCGTCATCATGTTCTAGTGGATCAAAATGACATCTGAGCACACGCTCCGTCTGAATGCGTCTACTAGCCATGCTCTTCATCAGAGTCAAAATGTTCCCCAATAACACATTACCCCTTTGCGCAGCTACTTTTATACGTGTTATTGTCTACACACCTTCACATCACATTAAAAATAATCAAACTTAGCTGTCTGCTGATCCAACCCCGCTTTTTGTTTTTCAGTGAGAGTGAAATTACCCTGCAAATGCATTACTTGCACTTCAGCATAGATCAATTACATCTTTATGTGACAAAAAATTTAGAAAATGTACTATTTACATTCAACGCCTTTCATTTGTTATTTTATTTATTTTGTGTGGTTGTGTTATATTATCTTTTGAGGATAATAATCGTTTAAACAATAAAAGATTAAAATCATAAAAAACATCGTGTTCGATGCTTCTTGGTCTAAAGAACAGTGAACGGAGACAGATTTCGGTGTATTTAGGTGAACTTTGGCGCTTTGTAGTTTGTTATGGTCCACAAAAAAATAAGTTTTGCACATTTTCACAACAGCTTAACGGTTTGCACATATTTACGCAAAATTTCATGCCAAGTTAATTTTGGTACATGTCGACTTGTGCAATAAGGCTACCGGACGCACACTTTATATATCTACAATCTTCTCTCCTACCGCTTCCCCTTAACTCCTCTTCTTTCTCAAAACACAAAGGCCTGCTTTGTTTTAACCTCTAAAATCTAAAAAAAGATGGACATTTGCAAACCAAACGATGTTCATAAAGAAGGTTCTCTTTCTACCTGTGTCTCTAGTAAAGGATGATTTGTTTGCCAGATCACTTTAGGTAAATGTAGTAAATAAGGGGATCAACATCTCTTAAGTAAATCCAGAGGCCAGAGAGCTCATTTGGCCAGCCTTACCATCTGATCACTGGATTCAAACACAGATGGTATCGCTAAATAATCAGGAAGTCTGAATGTACAGAAAACTTTGAGTTTGAGGAAGTAAAACATTTATGGCAAGAATCATTCACTTCATTCAACCAAACCCCAGCTCCTGAAGGAGACAAACATATTTCTAATGTACAGGCTAAACTGCACTTCACAAACTACAGGTCAGACCACAAATTGTTGTTCTTCAAGTTTTGTGGGGATTTTAGTCAAGTCTGAAGATGCTTTTGTTTTTCAATCCCACTGATCCAGGCAAATACAATTTACTATTGTTACATTAACAACACAACAAATACTATCCTGAAATTTCTGAAGCTACGCTTTTGTTATCACCAAGCTATTGGCAGAGTTTCAGTCTTTATGTCGCTGTTTTTTCATATTTTCCCCAGTTGTTGATGACTGTATTTGCTCAGATTCCTGTCACAATACAATTTTAAATACAAATATAAATGCTAAAACCTACACATTAATTAATATGTTTTAAAAGTTAATAAATCAACACACCTTTATCTTTTCACAGGGATAAAATCAGGGATCTGGAGACAGACAGAAGAGAACTTGTTGGTGTTTTTGGTAAAACTGGAGCTGGAAAGACCAGTTTGATAAACGCTCTCATTGACGAGAGGAAACTTTTGCCGTCTGGAGATGTTGATGCATGTACTTCAGTCATGATTAAGGTGGAGGCGAACATGTATAACACAAAGTATGAGGCACATATTGAATTTATCACAAAAGAGGTAAAAGAACTATACAACTATTCCCTCCTATTTCACATGAACTGAAGAATCACAATGTATTAGAGCTCATCAAGATTTTATTAAATGTTTAGGAATGGAAAGATGAGTTGTGGTCAGTGAGTCAGTTTCAAGAGAATAAAAAAGATGACGAGGATGATGATTATCAGGATGTTGCTGAAAAGCTGTCAGCACTCTATGGAGAGGAATGGAAAGAGAAATCTTCTGAACAACTAATGGACCCGAAATATTTCAAAGAAATACCAGAATTCCTTCAATCCACAGGAAAGATACTGTCATGTGAAACAGTAAGTGTGAAATGGTGCATGAATTGTTTAAAGTGCTTTTATGGAAAACCAGGACAGCCAAAATCAGGAATAACTAGAAATATATGCAGTTTAATTGAGTCACTTATATGCCACAAATTATAAAGAAAGACAATGGTATTTTAGTCATATTTTATTAATCTATGATGCTACACCACTTGAAAATGACCACAAATGTTGTTAGGAACTTATGAAACATGGAGAGAAGGTTTGCTGACAATAATGTGCAATCTAAAGCTGCCTATCTTTAACTAAAACACCAGGGATTTCATTTATAAAGGATTGTGTAGGATCCATTTTAAAATGCGTATATAAACACCCGAAAGGTGTGTACATATGCACCTGGCTGAACACATGACTCTTCAATTTTCCTTTACAAATCACACCTAAAGCTAAATATTTGTGCAGAATGCTCCATCTCCTGCTTTGCCAAATACACACCCACATGTAAACATAAATTGTTGATGCAAAGTAGCTCAGATATTTTTGTGTTTATTTAAGTACTAATTTGTGGATTAAGTCGATAAATAATGTCAGTGTCTGCAGTTCAAATTTTTTAAGAAGTTACAGCAATGATCAGGAAATATTTGAAAGTTGAAGTATATTAGCACTTTGTCCCAATATGTTTCTGGTTGAATAACCTAAACAACAACCTGAAAACAAATATCTTTCCTCTCAAACTTATCTGTCTATTCAGTAATTTAGCAGCAAAAAGGGGCTTTGAATTGAATATGTTACTTATTTTATATTTAGTTTTCAATTAAAATGTGATTATTTGCGAATAATTAATTACATGCCCTGCGATTAACTCAATTAAAAATGTTAATTGAGCCCAACCACTAATTTCCACATTATTTCTGGTATTCGAGTCCTTTGGCTCCATACTTTATGAAGAGGAACATTTCTCAATGAAATTTGTGAGCTTGGTCTTGCAAATTAAACTAAACAATTTCCCATTTTTACCTTCTTTCCATTTTTGCAGGCTAAAGAACTATCTGCTAAAATGATTAAATACACAAGAACTGAATCAAATCATGGAGGAGAAAGAGGCATAAAGAGGTGGTATTGGCCTCTTGTGAAGTGTGTGACTGTCAAAGTGCCACACGATTTTCCCCAACACATCACTCTTGTGGATCTTCCTGGAAATGGAGACCGTAACAAGAGCAGAGATACAATGTGGAAAGGGGTAATGTATTGCTATGTAAAGAAAACAGAAACATATCAACACATATTATTGATCATTATATCTTTATATCTGTTCCAGGTTGTTGGAAACTGCTCTACTGTGTGGATTGTCACTGAAATCAACCGAGCAGCATCAGAGAAAGAATCCTGGGAAATCTTGAAGAGTGTCAGTAGTCTCCTAGGAAACGGTGGGGAGTGCAGATACATTCACTTTATCTGCACAAAATCTGATGTTATTGAAGACTCGACTGATCAGTAAGTGAAAGGAGGCAACAAAAGTGTGTAATACACTTAATATTTAAGACATGCTCTTAAAAATTAGTAATTGGGAAACTCAACAGGAGGCTCGTTCACAAATCTTCATCCTCTTTCAACTAAACTCTAGAAAGGTTGAACTTGTCAATAAATAGGATTTGTGATGGATCAGGATTATGTGGAGAATCAAAATTTTTCAGCTGAAGCAACTCTAGGATCAATATGTCTTTTTCCATCAGCTCAGCTGATCTTCAGGCCGAAATCCTCAGAAGAAACTTTAAAGCAAAGGAAGCGGTGTGCAAAGAATTCAACAAGCTCAACAGGCATCTTTATAACTTGAAATAACTCTTCATAACAGAAAACTATTTCCAGGACAAACTTTTCAATTGTGAGAAAATGGGATAATAGGATGTGTGATGGATCAGGATTGTTTTAGAGAACCAAAAGTCTTTAGATTAAACAACTCTAAGTATCAATATGTCTTTTTCCATCAGCTCAGCTGACCTTCAGGCCAAAATCCTCAGAAGAAACATTAAAGTAAAGGAAGCAGTGCGCAAAGAATTCAACAAGCTACACAAGATTAAGGTGAGCTTCGCATGTCAAGACAACAACTAAAATAAATACTGTCCATAGCCACAAAAATAAGTCAAGTTTATTTGTATAGCACATTTTAAAGACAAGGCAGTTCAAAAAGGTTTACATCATAAAAACATCGTACAGTCATCAGTTGTGAAACAAACAAGCAATTTATATTACAATTCTAAACAAGTCTTGATTTTAAGCCCCTTTTTAAAGCCTCCACTTCATGTTTAGTTCTGGTTCTAGCTTGCAGAAAAGGCCAGAACCAAAAGACTTGTTTTGTATTTTGATGCTATGGCATTGAATGATTTATAAGCTAATAGTATCTTGAAGTCTATTCTCTGAACTACATAGGGCCAGTGTAAGGACTTTAGAACTGGGATGATGTGCTCTTTCCTCCTGGTTTTAGTGAGAACGTGAGCAGCAACGTTCTGGATCAGATTCTTTTTAGGCAGACATGTGAAAACACTTGCAGTAGTCATTGTGACTAAAGATAAATGTATGGATGAGTTTGTCTAGATCTTGCTGGGATCTTAATCCTAGGAAATAAATAAAATAAACAAAATCTGTTTTACCTAGAAACACTTCAGTGATGACTCTTTCAAAGTGTACACAGTGAGCTCCAAGGAGTTTCTGAAACCAAAGGCTCTCAATGCAGAGAACACTGGTAGGCTTGTTGGTAACTAAGATCCTCAGCAATCTGACTGTGATACTGTTGAAATAAAAGTTAATAATGGTTTTGCTTTCACAGAAATCCCCAAGCTTCAAGATTTTTTGCAAAATCTCAATGACAGTCACTCAGAGACGCTGAACTATGTTTCTGGAGCTCATGGGATTCTCTCTTTGATCCATGGAGCCAGGTTAAAAAAAGAGGTGAATTTCCTCAAACCTCAAAGTCTCTCCATAACCTTTCAACTCCACTTCTCTCTGATCTTTCTGCACATCATCATTTCTTCACAGACTGAGACCAAACTTCTTTGTCTCTCTCCTTTCTACCATTAGATTGGAAGTTCAAAGTTGAGTAGGCCATGTCACCTCCAGTATCAGCTGCAGTACTAATTTTCTATCTATTTCCAAAGCCAGTTCACTTTTTATATGTAGTTCTTTTAATTTCCATTTTCTGCATGACATTTGATTTTTTTATTTATTTATGAATTTAATTATTGTGCAGCTCTCTCCAGGTACTCCAGCTTCCCCCCACAGTCAAAAAAATATGACTATCAGGTTGATTGATCTCTCTAAATTCTCCTTTGGTATTAGTGTGTGTGTTTTTATATGCATGATTGCTTGTCCAGTCTGTCTCTTTGTTGGAAGATGGATTATTGTGCAGCATCATTTAAGATCTTGAAACCTGCTTATTTTTTCGTATTATTATTATTATTATTATTATTATTATTATTATTATTATTATTATTATTATTATTATTAAAACAAGTTTCAGAGGCAAGATTAATTACTCTGTCATAAAGTTACCAGTTTTTACAGCATGTACTAACAAGGAGTTCCCTTTTTTCAGCCTGGAATACACACAGAAGTGTATGAAAACCTTAAGAGAAACATAGCCCTTCAACTTGTTCCAGTCCAAAAAGCAATGGGAAGAGCTTGCCTGGTTTTTGAGAAATGCCTGTGTCAAGGGGTTGAACGATCTAAAAGCTCATGTGAAAAAAAGCTGAATAACTTCCTATATCCTCGGGTATGTTACCTGGCAATAACCATGAAGCTACGGTAATTAAAATGTTCTGTTGCATTTGAAATAATGCCTTATTTTTAAGGGAAAGAGTGGTAGTAGTTATCACAGAACATTAAAGAGCGTTTTCAAAAGTGGTGGAGTCTACAAACCCAAAAAGGGAAAACAAATAAACCTCAACATGAAACTCACTTTGTTCCTGACTGACAGCATTGATGAGGAATTCAAGAAAACCTTCCCGTAAGAACTTGATACGAATGACAATTTGTAAATCCACAATTCAGGGGTTTATTAAAAGAAAATTATGTTAAAGTACCATTTGTGAATGACTTCAACATATCAAAATGTTTCAGAAATGAACGAAAATGTGGCCCATTTAATGGTGTCATTGACAAGTTTTCACTTGACACTGAAAATCTGAAGGAAAAGTACAAAGATGTGACGCTGCAGCTGATTTTTCTCCAGACAGAGGTAAATGATGAGAAAAGATGGTTCTTTTTCATTTACCATTGCAACAATTTATCTGATTTTAATAAAAGCAACTTTTCTTTAGTTTTCACGGTGAAATTCTTTTTCTTACATGTCTCGTGTTTCAGGAGGTAAAAATTAAGAAAAAGCTGAACAAAAGGATTAGAGATCAAAAGAAAAGAATGTACAACAGCCTGACAGAGACAATTGAGAAGTCTATGCAAGAGTGCTACAAGAGTGAGAATCATCATCTATCATCATATAAAATGTATTTTACAGTAAAACATATTTAAAATCTTTCTTACCATTTGTTATTGATCTTTTTGTTGCAGCTGCAGCAGGATACTCGGGTCCTGGTATGCTGGAGAAAATGAGAGAAACAGTCTCAAGACATATTCATGAATCAAAGGGCACCATGTTTGCCAAGGCTAAAAACGTCATGTTGAACCACCTGCTGAGCTTAAGGGTTTGTCCGTATTTTGATATTGAAACAATATATATGTTGCCTAGTCAGATTCAAATCTGAACTGTAACAGGTATATCAGCAACAAAGTCCTCCAAAATTACTCGCACCCAATATGTTTCAAAGGTCTTGATAAAAAATGTATCAATGTAGTAATAATATCTCAGAGTTCATGATACCATGCACTCTGGTATAGGTATAGCAAAGGCCCACACTTTGCTATACCTCATTGTGTCCATGAGGTACTTTTTTCTATTGAGATCCTTTGTTTTAGTTCAGACAAACTTGGGTGTTTGCTGCCTGGAAAGTTCAATCTTCATATGAACAATTTACTCAGTTCCAGTCAAAAACCCTAAAGCATTTTTAGCTAATTCTTTACACTAAGATCTGTGATGGCAGGAGAGAAAAGAGTTTTTGCAAGCAATAAATTTTAAATTATAAATTTGTAGGAGAAGATCCAAGACAACGTCAGTCCGACCCACTGTGCCAACATCTCCACAGCTTCTCTGGCTGATTTAAAAACCTGAGCACAACTGTTTCATTGTTTAAAAGGGTTTGTTAAATGTAAATAATGAATTATAAGCTTTAATTTCTGTGTTTTCTAATAAGAAGATGAGAGATGAGAGATACTGATAAGTGTGGCACTACGTGGGATTATGCTGTTGAACAACATAGATTGTTATGGTCTTTTATACATCTGGAATTAATTGTAGGGGGTGTTTTATGTGTAAATTAAGTTTGCATTGAATCCAGCTTTGGACTTCTACCTACTAATAAAGTTTTTATTTCCAAATTAGGTGGAAATTCTGGAAAAAATGGTTGACACATTGAACAACTCCATTGACCTCTCTCTCAAGACAGATGGCCACTCAATTCCAGGTAAAATAAAGCTTATTTGCATGTACAATGTGGCATGAAAGGCATTCTGTAAATATTTGATGCTACATCTAATCAAAAACTGCTTTGTTAGATGTTTCAGCAGAACTCGCAATGGTAAATAAATTCTACAACAAGCTGAAGAACAGCTCAAATTAGGAAACATCACCAAAAGGGTAAAACTTTAAATTTTATTTTCAAATATTACAGTAAAAATACAGTATGTATTGGCACTGATCAAGAGTTTTTGTAATCTTTAAATAATACATCTTTCTGTCTTTCAAATTAACAGCTCTTCTGAAGTTATGACAAGGGTCACCATATAACCAGCTTTTCTGCAATAATAAAAAAAAAGAGTTAAAACTAATTTAACACCAATATGATGTTCTGGTCTTTAAACCTGTTTTGTAATATAATAATATTGAAAACATAACTACAAAAAGGGCTCTTTTCCTTTCATTTAATTTTTTCTTTTATTTTAATAACATGAATTTGGATTTGTTTTTTTTCTAAGTAGAAAATGACTTCTGGTTGTTATGCTTATGCCATTCTGAGTAAGAATTCAGAACTTTATTACAGCCTAATGATGATTTTTTTACATTATTTTTCTTTTTTTTTACAAGTTGTGTTTCTAAAACTGTGCAGTAATTCACTCAAAATTTGACTGGTAACACTTTATTTGAAGGGATGTGCATAAGACTGACATGACACTGTCATAAACATGACATAACATCTGTTATTAACATGAACTAGTCTTTATGAATGTTTATGACAGTTGTCATGAAGTGTCATATGGTAAAGTCACTTTTAATGCAAAGTTGCTCTGAAAGTTGCATTAAAAGTCTAGTGCCAACTTTGCATGATTTTGTAAATTATGATAATTTAATGCAAAGTTGGCATTTTTTATGGACTTTCAATGCAACTTTTAGAGCAACTTTGCATTAAAATTGTCATTATTTACTGAATGACACTATGACAACATTAATAAAGACTCCTTTATGTTCATGACAGATGTTTTGTCATGTTTATGACAGTGTCATGTCAGTCTTACGCACACCCCTTCAAATAAAGTGTTACCGTTTGACTTGTCTAATTCAGATTGTGAGGTGTGAGGTGGTCTTGATGTCTGACAAACATCAAGACCACCTTGTTTCTCTGACTTGTTTGTTTCAAGTTAGTGAAACAAACAAATCCTGTATTTGTTTCACTACTAAATGATTTATCAGTGACAAACTGTGTTAGAAAGAGTTAGCTGTAAATGCTGCTTTTATTTTTACGTGTTTGTTGCTGGTTGTAAAAGTTGTAATAAATAAAAGACCCTGTTGAAATGAATTGAATTGAATTGAATTGAATTTATTTACATTGTATGATGGACAATCAATCAATTCCACTTAATGTCTTTAAAATGGCTCCTTATACACTCACTCCCCCCTGAGATGAAATCCATTATTTGGTTTTCAGATGGCATGAATTCCCTCAAGCAAAACATATGAATTACCAGGTTTTCATATCTTTAGATTTTACTGCACTAATCAAATTTGTATTCCTGTGTAATGATTCATTTCAATTTTCATTACAAAACAGAGGTTAGCCATCAGGTTTATATAAAAGGTTGATCTTAACGTCACTTTGCTCTAAAATAGTTGTGTTTGACATCTTGATATTTTGACAAACATCATAATTGCTTTAAATCTTTTGGCTTTATTATAATGTAACAAAAGCACAATATTGGTGAGGTTTGAGAGAAGTGAAGTAACGTGTTGCATAGTGTTTATAATCTGAAAAGTTTATTTCTCACCATTCGGGGGTTTTTAAAATAAAAACACAAATATGTCACCAGCGAGATAATTGACGTCAGTCAGATACATTTTTAAATTCATTAATGCATGTCTTCCTCCTCTCTCATTACCCACTTCCCTGTCAATCAAATAAAGTCTGCTAGAGTCAATAAAACCTTTGAAAAAAAAAATCCCCTGATAGTAATCCGAATGAGCTATGCAAATCTAAACCGTCTATGGTACATATATTTTGTGAGACGTGCCTGTTTATGTAAAACTGAGTTTTACATAAAACTCAGTTTCCTGGTGCAATGAATTGATGACGAACAACAACAGGGCTAAAAGCTGCACATAAGGGAGAAAGTCAGCAAGTGATGCTAAGAGCAGACATGTTACATAAAATAATTTCCCATCACTATGACAAACAGCCCAATGTACACCAAAAGAAGAATAAAAAAACAGATGAGATTTGGTGATGTCATTTTGCACAGCTGTGTTAGTTATGAAAAGACTAACCAGTTCTTAGCAGGATTTTTTTGTATGTTTTTTTTTATTGAAGTCAATAGAAAATAGTTCTAGTCTAGTGTGTTGAAAATGAC
This sequence comes from Poecilia reticulata, assembly GCF_904066995.2. Classification (NCBI taxonomy): domain Eukaryota; kingdom Metazoa; phylum Chordata; class Actinopteri; order Cyprinodontiformes; family Poeciliidae; genus Poecilia; species Poecilia reticulata. The sequence goes on along the minus strand of NC_088837.1, from coordinate 14,284,799 downwards.
ATTAGGAAACTACTCTGACTTACTATTAGGACCTTGTTTCAGTGTTTATTCCTTAGGTTTTCTAAAAAAAAAAACATATTCAAGTTGTTCATATTTAAATGTTTTAGGGGGTAAAAAAATAATTTTTTGTTCATGTGTTTTGTTTGTTTCATTTATCTTGTTTTGCTGCTGTATAGCTCAGGCTGCTCTTGTTAATAAACAGTTTTATTCTCAATTAAGTTTTCCTTCTGGTTAATGAAAGGTTAAATAAATGATTTAATGTGGTGTCAAACAAATTAAATAATTCTGTTCACAGCAGCTTATTGTTGATTTAAATTACAACAAGAAGCCAGAAGAATAAGTAAAAAAAACTATTTACATTTTGTGGCTACTTCTCAAAACAATTAGTATTTTTCAACAAGGAAAGGCAAATGAGCATAGAAATTTCATAAATAATTTAAACTGTACCACTATACAGTAGTTCAGTGTATTGTATTTGTTGTAATTTAATTAATAAATTAGGTGTACTTTAAAGTACTTAGCTTACATAATGTCTACAGAGAAATACTGATTCTTCTACCTACAAAAAATTCTTAAACAAATTGAATTGGTTAAACTATAACAGCTGTTTTATCAGTGTGGAAGTTTTGCTTCCACTTGGCCGGTTGGATCGTTTTTTAAACCAACCCCCTTTTCTGCTTTATCAGTCTCAGTCCTCATATGCCACACCCTGCTGTTCTTCTCTCCTATCTATTGGTTTCTTCCATTGAGGAATCCACTTTACTTTTGTCAAAGACCTTTTTGAGTCATCATATCCGACACTTTCTTTCTTCTCCTCCTTCAGAATAAAACTACTTCTGCCATAATTTTACTCATTGCAAGGTAAGCTTTTTAAATCTGATTTTGTAAACCTAAGCACTTATTTGCTGAAGCAGTAAAAAAATAAAAAATATATATAAAATTATTTCATTATGATTTACCTTTCAGTCTCTGCTCCTGGTCATGGATGATTTTGTGTGTGACAAACTAACCGAGTGGGATCTGAGCGAGTTCATAGATATATTTAAAGGTAATGTATAATTTTGAATAAATGGTAATTGACAAAAAGCAATAGAAGTAATATATATGTGGTGCTGTTCCTATGCATGGGAAAATATGCTACATTTTTACTGACATTAAACAGTGGCCCGAAAGTAAAAATGATTCAACTTTGTTGGAGACACAACATTCATTTAATTGTTAATTTACAAACATCAGTAAAAGATAACCAGTGATAAAAGGGTAAAAAATATTATTAATATTATTAGACATGTTTTGTTCTTTCATACAAGTAGCCATGAAAAAACACCTGCAATACAATTGACTCAGAGGAAAAATCCTTTAGTCCTTTTCAGACAACGGTACTGTTATGATTTTTTTGTGGTTTCATTGTCTGTAATGGAATATACCTTATATTTTCCTTTGTTATTTACCTTCTTTGTGTTTTTGTCCTTGCTATTTATCATATTTGGTACGTTTTTTGTTCAAAATAATAAAAAAAATTATTATTTACTAAATAATACTGAAATTAATGGGTTAATTTCAGAATGAATCCATTAATTCTGTTATTTCAGAATTAATGGATTGGCCATTAATTCTGAAATAACAACATGTGACTTCTTTTTCTGTTGTGGCTTGATAGCTGTTATTTTTAAAACTAGGGGGAAATACCTATAAAGGTATTATTAAAAAACTTAAGTTAAAAGTAGCTCCTGAAATGCATTATTTTAAGTGCTCTGATAGCTTATGTAAAGCTGCTTTATTCTGCTTCTTGAAGTGAACTAACTCTACCCTGAAAGCTAAGCCAATGTGCAGCTTATTTACTTTGTTGCTATATTTTTCAAACTCCTCTAGCACCTTTTTCTCATAACAACTAGTGATAAATCTAGCAAGCGATTGTCTGTGTTGTTGCAGACTTTTATGGTGACAAAACTCACCCTGTCTGTCCTGAGCGAGCAGTGAAAGCTGCCTTGGCCTCTCTCGCTTCCTCAGCAATGTAGTCAGTTTCACAGTCATCTGTTCAATGCCATACCTTCACCAATAGTCAGAGCAGAGGAGACCCATTCTACTCCTTGTCCACATTGCAGATAAATCACACTTTTGTAAAGCTGAGTAATGCTATTGATCAATGCTCGCAGTGGTTAAGCCTGGTCGTTCTCTTTCTATCCAATTCTGCTCAAAACCTGTTCTTGCTTCCAGCACAGTCTGGGATTTCTCCCCTTCATTGGGATCGTCTCTGGTTGATTTTTGACTGGGTCATTCACCGAACAGAAGCAGAAGTTGTGAATTGTAGTCTTCCTGTAGTTTTAGCAATGACAGCAGAAGAAGTGAAGTTGTTCAGTCCATGTTGGCCACACTTCCAAATATTGAATTAACATTAACAGCCACCTCGTTCAGAGCTATGATGAACAAAGCTGTTCCTCTGCAACCAATAAGAAAATTTAACAGCCTAAGAATTGTTCGACGCAAAGAGGCAAATAGTGAGACAGCTTTAGACCAAATAATGACAATAAAAAAAAAACTGCACAAAAATGTTAAACTTTGCACAGAAACATAACAGACCCCCATCAATCAATCAATCAATCAATCAATCAATCAATCAATCAATCAATCAATCAATCAATCAATCAATCAATCAATCAATCAATCAAGTTTATTTATTTAGCACATTTCAGCAACAAGGCAGTTCAAAGTGCTTTAAATCATAAAACACAAAAATAAAGAATCATAGAAACAATAGACAATTGAGAATTGAAAAACCAGTGACAAATGTTAAATTTTGACGAGTGCCATCATCAACAGACGGTCAAAATTTTATTTATTGTGGTTCAAAGGCAATTCTAAATATGTTGGTTTTTAGCCTTGTTTTAAAGGAACTCAATTTCAGCTGTTATAAGCCAAAAGTTGTTTGGCCGCCTGGTGTTAGAATTTTCTAATTGTAGGAACATTTTAATTTTATTATGTTGGGAATCAAATTTAACTATATTACTTTTGTTAAGACTTAGCATGTAAATGTCTTTAAGATATTTGCATGTCCTTAAAACATGCAAATGTCTTAAAGACATGCAAATGTCTTTAAGACATTTCTAAAAGGGAGGAGGTTGGTCATGTGCATACCTGTCAAGTCTCCCCTTTTGGCTGGGAAACTATCATTTTTTATCCCCTTTCCCATTGTGTTCCCGTAAATATCCTATGTTATGACACTTCTCCTCCCCCGTTCCTCTGATATGGCTCAGTCTTAACTACAACAGTTCCATACAGTCACTCCTAGTAACTGACTATGCTGTCAAATTGTCAACAAAATTCTATGCAAATACAAATGTGAATTCAGTCTTTCACAAGGTGACACACCCTTTGGGAAAATACAGACGTATGCATTTAAAATTACACATTCTTCTATACCTTCTGAGATGAAATTCTGAAAATGCCAAATAAGACTTTTATCATGCCTAATTTGTAATATATTATTAGGCATGCTAATATATTTGTCTCCCATTCTTTTATAAATAAAACATCTTTAACAACTTTAAAATTAAATTTCCATCATTTATTAACAAACCACTTTTGTCATTAAAGGTGAAGGCATTGACACAAAAAATATGTACTGCCTTGAGGATCAAGACATTGAAAAATTGATTTCCAAAGTGGGACCAAGAGCACATTTCAGAAGGCAACTGAAGCTGTTAAAGGTAATTTCATGCACTATGTCACATACATGTGTGTTAGCCACAACACTCACAATCTATGTGGATATATGTGCTTGCAACATTTGTTAAAACTATGATGTGTTTATACGTCTTGCTACCAGTCACAACACTGACTATAATCTTTAGGATTCTTACATAGTTGCTAATAAGATCGATCTGTTTGTCTCCAGGAAGAACAAATCTCAAATCAGGACACAAATTTGTTCTTGTTACCAGTAAGATAAACGTGTTCGCACCAAATGTTATAATCAACAAAACGTTTTAAGGGCTGGATTAAAATGTTTTCATTGATTTATCTGTATATTACTCCCTTATAAAATTTAGAGAAAACAGGAGCAGAAAAACAGAACTGTTCAGGCTGAGGTACGTAAAACATTTAAAAAGATGCTTTTTTTGTCAGAAAATGTTCAGAAGACTCTCACATGTATAGTTTCATATATGTTGAATAGACACCTAGCTCTTTTAAACAAGGTGGTTTTACATATATATATATATATATATATATATATATATATATATATATATATATATATATATATATATATATATATATATATATATATATATATATATATATATATACTGCTCAAAAAAATAAAGGGAACACTTAAACAACACAATATAACTCCAAGTAAATCAAACTTCTGTGAAATCAAATTGTCCACTTAGGAAGCAACACGGATTGACCCGACGAGGGTCCCTGTTGTCAATCAGTGTTGCTTCCTAAGTGGACAGTTTGATTTCACAGAAGTTTGATTTACTTGGAGTTATATTGTGTTGTTTAAGTGTTCCCTTTATTTTTTTTGAGCAGTGTATATATAGTCATTTATAAAATAACTAATCATTCTTTAGGTTCTTAATGAATCATTGCACATCACAGCAATTAAAGACAAGGAGACTTGTATCTTCTTCCTTCTTCCCTGGTATGAGTGTAAACTGTCCCTAAACTATTCCTTGATATTCCTGCACTGCAGCTGAACCACATGTTGTCACTTCAAAAGCCCATTCCTCATAAATAAATGTGTCTAAGCCATACACTGAACATTTAGTACTCTGTTTCTCACCATTTGCTGTGCACCATGGAAACAAACTCAGGCCACACCACAGAAACATTATCACAAATTCAGTTGTTTTTTGTTTTTTTTTATCAGGAAACTGTTGCAGGCTCAAATAGTGATTAAACCCAAAAAGTGTTTGTTTTTTTTCTCTAAATTTTGTGGAGAAAGTCAAATGAATACGTTTATTCTCAGGTACTTCCATCTACAAGTGATGGAGGTGAGCATTACAGTTTCTTATCTTTCATATTTGTTGCAAAAACGAATCCTAGTTAGAAATCCATGAAACAGCGTTTCTATTTTTTGTCTGAAGATACAAAAAAAGGAAAGAGAAAGCTGGATCTGGAGGAGTTTAACAAAAGGGCACCAACAGCAAAACAGTTTCGCAGGAGTATGTCAGCAACTTTGCCAGGTAATTCTTCATAAATATGACAAAAGGCATTTAAAAGAGTAAAAGCTTGTTACAGCCCAACTTACAAAGCAGTAAAATTGAGGTAAGAGATACACAGATGTCAGCTGTATATTAAATAATTTTAATGGATGTTTTAATATATGATGTATAATATTGTTTGTGGTCATCAATAAACAACCACAAAGTTGTTTAGAAACACTTCAAATGAGGTGAGAATTACAGTTTTTTTTTATAATTCATATATGTTGCTAGTCACTCCTGGTGACTCTTAAATTATCAACATTTTAACAGAATACTAACAAATCCTAGATAGAAATCCATTCAACACTTTTTCTCATTTCAAAAAAGGAAAGAGAAAACTGGATGTGGAGGACTCCAAAATAAGAGAACCACCAGCAAACCGGTTTTGCAGAAATATGTCAGCATCGTTGCCAGGTAATTCTTCATAAAAACAGCAAATGACTTTAAGGATAAAGGCGTAACTTGTCACAACCCAACTCACATGGTAGTAAAATTGAGTTAAGAGACATACAAATGTCAGCTGCAAATTAAGTTATTTTGATGAACGTGTAATTTTCAATGAATGCTGCTTGCCATCATCTATAAATTAGAGGTTTAAGTTATTTACAAGATAATATAATGCAAAACAAACAATTACTCAAACAAAATAAAATAAACTTCAAACCCCAGGAATGTGTGGAAGCAAGAACACAATTGTCAAAAAAATAAGAGAACATCTTGCACAGGAGTTTGCAAATTTCACACTAAAAATTATGGATTCATTTAAAAAAGTGTGACACAAAAAATTCAGATGTATAAAGCCAAGAGCACGCACGTGGCTGTGCACCTTTCTTTTATACATACTAATTTGTGTGAAATAGAACGCAGTTTCTGGTCCGCCCCGTCGCCACCCATAAATATGTCAATTAGTATAAATACCCAGAACATTACCACCACTTGTCCTAGTAACCATGGAAACGGTGCCTTGCTTGTAGTAGTTTAAGTATTTCTAATGATAATGATTATATATTTTTTATTTAAAATGTGCCTGCAGGGCACATATGAATACGCTTCCGTAAAAGCCAAAGGTCATGTGTTTCTTTTATTTTTTTGCTGACAGAACTAACGATGCTGTCTGATGTGAAAAAAATAATGACACATGTCCTTGCAAAACTAAGCAAACAAGAAAACACAAACCTAAATGTTTTTCTAAGGTAAGTACGCCCGGTGTCTCCTTGCATTATTTTCATGGTAAAATTGCAAAAGTATATAAAAAGTATATGTGTTACAGAAGAGCTGCATAATTATGTTTTTCGTGGTCAGAGTTTGCTGGATTTAGTTTTATTTTAATTTCTACCTTATTGTGTATTATTATGTATATCCAGATAAATTAGATCAAAATTATTTAAATTTTAATTTCCAGCATATTCTTCCCCTTCTTAGTTCAATTTGTTGCATTTAGAAAAGGCTTGCAAATAATTGCCTTATTTTAAAGTATAATAAATTAACGCAATGTAGATTATAATTTTTGTAATTTGTCTTTTTTTTTTCCACACCACACAACTTGATTTTTTTTCACAGGAATAAAATAAAGGATCTGAAGACAGATAGAAGAGAACTGGTTGGTGTTTTTGGTAAAACTGGAGCTGGGAAAACCAGTTTGATAAACGCTCTCATTGACGAGAGGGAACTTTTGCCGTCTGGAGATGTTGATGCATGTACTTCAGTCATGATTAAGGTGGAGGCGAACATGTATAACACAAAGTATGAGGCACATATTGAATTTATCACAAAAGAGGTAAAAGAGTGAAAATATTCACAGCTATTTGACATGAACTGGTTTCTCATGTTATGTAATAAAAATAATCAAAAATGTTTTGCATTCAGGAATGGAAAGATGAGTTGTGGTCAATAAAGCATTATTTTGGGGATACTGCCGATGAGGATGAAGATTATCAGGATGTTGCTGAAAAGCTCTCGGCACTCTATGGAGAGGAATGGAAAGAGAAATCTTCTGAACAACTTATGGACCCGAAATATTTCAAAGAAATACAAGAATTCCTTCAATCCACAGGAAAGATACTCTCATGTGAAACTGTAAGAATGATACAGTGTATAAATACTATAGTTTAAAGTGTTACTATGGAAAGCTAGTACAGTTAGAATCAGGATTAACTATAAATATATAATTGTCGAAAATTTATAATTTAATGAATAAGTATAATTAATCTCTATGACAAAAATGATAAAGAAAGACAATGGTATTTAGTGATATTTATTACTGTATCACTTACAAATGGCAACCAGTGCTATTTAAGTCCTGTTAACCAAAGAGAGAGGGTTGGCTGAAAATAATTTGCTAGATGAATACGGTTGAAACCAAACTATTACTTAAAATGAATAAAAAACCGAATAAGCATATTTTTCTCCCCGTTTGAACTTAAACCAGACCAAACCTGACATCTCCTTTAGCCTGATAAAACTAAAGTGGAACTGTTTGGGCACACATTTGGAGAATAATGGGAATGCTTGTACCATCTTAACGAAGTATGGGGGTGGTAACATCATGCTGTGGGGCTGTTTTGCCACAGGATGAACTCTTACTCTTCATCATATAGATAGCATTGTGAGGAAAAAGTTATTTTGTAGAAATACTGGAGCAACATGTCAAGATGTTAGCCAGGAAGTTAAAGCTTCGACAAAGATTGGTCTTTCAAATGGACAATAACTCTAAGCATGCAGACAAAATGGCTTAAGTACAATAAAGTCAGTGTTTTGTTGTGGCCGTCACAAAGCCCCAATGTCAACCCCCAATGACAAAACGTTTGACCCAAACCCAGTCATACATTTTAAAAGACTAGTATCCTTTTAAAATGTATACAAACTTCTGAATTTGAAGAAAGCTACAAAAAAATTTCTACAAAATGTTCTTCAAAGTTTTCTGGCATTTAGTATGGTGGCCGACAGGTGCAAATGCGCAGCAACAGAGAAAACATGCAAACAAAAAAGAAAAGAGCACAAATGAAATGCAGCAAACATAAAAATAGACGCAAACAAAAACCAAATGAATGCAGCAAACAAAAAAGAAAGACGCAAACAAATGAAATGCAGCAAGGCTTAGCTTTAATCAGTCAAACCCATTTGCTCAGGAATAATTTAAATACTTTAGTGAACCAAAATATTGTACAGCTATTACCTGGCTTAATATCTGTGTTTCACATATATTACTGTGGAGAAAACTATCGGGAGTTTTTAAAACAATTTGCCGGGAGACATGGGTTCTCTCGGTGTACCGAACCTGGAGCGCCCGGCCAGCTGACAGCTGGCGAGGGGAGCTGGCTGTTAATGCAGCGGGAGCAAACATCTCCGAAAATGTCGGAGCAATATTGTAATTAAGTGATTCATTAATGAACCGAGCAGATATTTCAGATCTATACATCTACGTTCTCACCTAAAAACATTGTAAAAAATCATTTTGTGTAATTTTAAGTGTAATACAGCAAAAATTATTTGGCCGCCATTGCTGCTTTTCTGAACACCCGTTTTAAACATAGACATTAGTATTCATGTCTATGGTTTTAAAGGATGCAGACCCTAAATTTGGACACAGCTGTTTTTTGTCCGACTCCCTCTCGTGGTCTGGAGCACTTCCGTTTTCAGCACTTTTGTTTGCATTTTTTCTTTTGTTTGCTGCATTTTATTTGCTTTTTGTTTGCTTCTATTTTTATGTTTTCTGCATTTCATTTGTGCGCGTGTCTTTTTTTTTGTTTGCATGTTTTCTCTGTTGCTGCGCATTTGCACCTGTCGGCCGCCGTAATTTAGCCAATAGAAACAAGAAATAAAAGTGGCTTAGTCTAATTTACTTTCCGTCGGTGAGAAAAAAAATGTGTATGTCTTTTTCTTGAATGCATGTGAACTTCTGCTTTAAACTATACCTAATGCCGCTCAACCTCTTTGATTAAAACACGTCTCTTTACATTGTAAAGAGGAACACTTCACAATGAAATTTGTAACCTTGGTCTTGCAAAATTTTAAATGTATAACAAGCTCATACCAAACACCTTTGATAAAAAATTAAATATCCCATATTTCCTATATTTGCTTTTTTTGCAGGCTAAAGAGTTATCTGCTAAAATAATTAAATACACAAGAACTGAATCCAACCAAGGAGGCGAAAAAGGCATAAAGAGATGGTATTGGCCTCTTGTGAAGTGTGTGACTGTCAAAGTGCCACATGATAATTTTCCCCAACACATCACTCTTGTGGATCTTCCTGGAAATGGAGACCGTAACAAAAGCAGAGATACAATGTGGAAAGGGGTAACATATTGCAATATAATGAAAATGGAAAAATATCTTAACACAAATTGTTGATCACCATTATATCTATATTTCTGTTCCAGATTGTTGGAAACTGCTCTACTGTGTGGATTGTCACTGAAGTGAACCGAGCAGCATCTGAAAAAGAATCTTCAGAAATCTTGAAAAGTATCAGTAGCCACCTGGGAAATGGTGGGGAGTGCAGATACATTCACTTTATCTGCACAAAATCTGATGTTATTAAAGTCTCAAACGATCAGTAAGTTGACTGAGGCGATAAAAGTGTATAGTTCAATTGAATATTTAAGTCATATTCTAATCAAATTAGCTATTGAAAGGCTCAACAGGCATCTTTATAACTTGAAATAACTCTTCATAACAGAAAACTATTTCCACGACAAACTTTTCAATTGTGAGAAAATGGGATAATAGGATGTGTGATGGATCAAGATTGTTTTAGAGAACCAAAAGTCTTTAGATTAAACAACTCTAAGTATCAATATGTCTTTTTCCATCAGCTCAGCTGACCTTCAGGCCAAAATCCTCAGAAGAAACATTAAAGTAAAGGAAGCAGTGCGCAAAGAATTCAACAAGCTACACAAGATTAAGGTGAGCTTCGCATGTCAAGACAACAACTAAAATAAATACTGTTCATAGATACAAAAACAAAATCAGTCAAGTTTGTTTGTATAGATAAAGCAGTTCAGGTGTGTCATTACAGTTACCAAAGCCACTCCAAAACACCTTCACAAAAGTGCATGCGAGGTCAGTGCTGGATGATGCACAAGATGTCTCTTATGAGTGTTAAAGATGTAGCCATTACAATGCATTTACCCTATGGCTGGTAGTAGCAAATTTCCAGCACCACAAAAATATAAAAAATATTCTAAGAGTTTGTGTTTACAAGAGAACCAATTTTAATTGTGTCCCATGTTCCTGTATGCGCCACTGGAGCAAGCAAACAAACATACGCTACCTGTTCTGCCCACTCTGTGGGTTGGAACCCTAATAAAGTGGGAAAATTTGTTTTATCTAGAAACATTTCAGTGATGACTCTTTCCAAGTGTACACAGTGAGTGCTGAGGAGTTTCTGACACCAAAGGTTCTCAGTTCAGGGAATACTGGTAGGTTAAGATTCCTGATTGCTTTGATGGTAATCTGACTGTGACACTGTTGAAATGAAAGTTAATAAAGTTTTTGCTTTCATAGAAATCCCCAAGCTTCAGGATTTTTTGCAAAATCTCAATGACAGTCACTCAGAGACGCTGAACTATGTTTCTGGAGCTCTTGGGATTCTCTCTTTGATCCATGGAGCCAAGTTAAAAAAAGAGGTAAACTTTTACAGAGAAACTTTTTTCTCTCTTTGTATTCATATTTTTAGAGCAACATTAATCAGAAATATGGGGGCCCTGAGGTGCAAACCACATCAACAAATAAATAAAGGCAACTACAAATTGAAAAAGTCAACATTTTCAAAAACACATTAACTAAACACAATTACTAATTTATCTTCATGAAACAAAATTTTTAAAAAATGAATTCAATGGATTTGACTTAATGCTGCTACACACTCATGTATTCATCATGAAGTTGTTTGAGATCCACAATTATAGAAAAGAAGAAGAATGTAGCTAGCCCTATCCAATAATATTTTGAGTCAGCACTTACAACAGAGCTCACCTTTATTCTTTTTTACATTTTGGGCAATATAACATTGTGACTGTCTGTCTACCTATCTAAACAAAGAGAACGTGAATGCCAGAATGACTTCCAATTCTAAAGGCAAAAGTGGTATTGTCTTCAGACCTAAGACTTTTGTTTTGTTAATGTTGTTGTGTTTTCTTAATTTGTAATTATGCTTAGTTAATGTCGTTGTGCTTTTGAATTGTTGTGTTTTTCAATTTGCAGTTGTGTTTAGTGATTTGTTAAAGTGGTTTGTACCGTACAAAGCAATAAAATGCCTAAAAAGTGTTTGCTGTAGTAGCTGAATTCTTACTGAAGTATCTCATGTTGCTGAATTAGTCTCACTTTAAAATATTCTAATGTTTAATGTTTCTCCATATTGACCTACTTTCACTTCTGTCTAGCTTCAGCTTCCTTTTTGCTCCACAATGGAGAGACAGAGACTGTTCAAATTTTAGTTAAGATTTACTGACTGTGATCGGCTGAAGAGGCTTGTGCTTATTGATTATTGTTATGTTTTTGTTACAATCTCTCATGACATGGAATAAGTTGATGTCATTGTCTCTTCGGGTTCACTGCACATATTCGTTTGCTAACGAGTATGTGCAGCAAAATAATTTCAGACCATTATCTTCACCATTGATGTTCCCCAGAGTCATGTCTTAGGCACTCTTCAGTTCATTAACAATATTTAACATCTTGACTACATTTTTAGGAAAACCTACTCTGCATTTTATTCCTATCCTCATGACCCAGCTTACATTCTTAACTAGGAATGTTCTTATATCTTCTTATATTTATTTGGGATAAATCTTAGCTTCACTACTGTAATTCTATCCATGCTGCATGTTTTCTTCATTGACTTCAACTGATACAAACCTCAAAATCTTGGGTCATTCCCATAACTTAACGTTGTTCAACAACTTTATTGGCTGTCTATAAAATTGTGCATTTCAGGATCTCAAGTCATTTCATGTCTTTCGAAAACCTTTCACCTCCACTTCTCTCTGATCTTTCTGCACATCATCACTTCTGCACAGACTCTAAGATCCAGCTAATTTGTTTTTCTCTTTTTTGCTATTAGTCTGGAAGCTTTAAGTTGAGTAGGCCATATCATCTTTGGGACTATTCCTGGTGTCAGAGATGCAACACTAATTTTCTCTCTACTTTCAAAGCCAGTTAAATTTTAACTTATAGTGCTCTTAATTGCCATTTTTTGCATGTCATTTGATTTTTTTTTAATTCATAAATGTAATTATTGTGCAGCATCACTGAAGGCCTTGCAGTCTTTAAATGACCTGCCTAATTAATAATGTAATAATAATAATAATAATAATAAGTGTCTGTTTTTATTTTCAGCCTGGAAGAAACAAAGAACTATGTGAAAAGCTTGAGCAAATCATAGCCCGTCAACTTGATCCAATCCAAAAAGAAATGGAAAAATCTTTCAAGGTTTTTGAGAAATGCCTGCAAAACGGGGTTGAAAGATCTAAAAACTCATGTGAACAAAAGTTGAAGAATTTCCTCTCTCCTCGGGTATGTTACCTGGCAGTATCCACTCAGTTGATTAAAATTTTATGTAGCATGTGTTTGAAATAGTTCCTTATTTTTTAGGGAAAGAGAGGTAGTGCTTATCACAGAACTTTAAAGACTGTTGTCAAAAATGGTGGAGTCTACACACCCAGAAAGGGAAAACAAATAAACCTCAACATGAAGCTCACTTCATTCCTGACTGAAAGCATTGATGAGGAATTTAGGAAGACATTCCCGTAAGAACTTAATACAAATATTAAATATTGTCAAACTCTGATGAAAGTGTACAATTTCTAAATACACATTTCAAGAATTTATTAGAAGAATGTAATAATAAAACATGAATGACTTCAACATGTCAAACAATTTCAGAAATGAACGACAAAGTGGTCCATTTAATGGTGTAATTGACAAGTTTTCACTTTACACTAAAAGTCTGAAGGAAAAGTACAAAGATGCGACGCTGCAGCTGATCTTTCTCCAGACAGAGGTAAATGATAGAGAAAATATGAATTTTGTTCATTAAAAATTAAATGCAACCATTTATGATAGATTTTAATAAAAACAACTCATATTCTTTAGCTGTCTTGAATTTTTTTAAAGATATGTTACTCTGGTGGAATTATTATTTTTTTATGATTATATATATATGTAAATATATATGTATATTTCTCATAGGAGTCAAGAATTAAGAAAAAGCTGAACAAACGAGTAAGAGACCAAAAGAAAATAATGTACAACAGCCTGACAGAGACAATCGAGGAGACCATGAAAGACTGCTATGAGAGTGAGAATTGCTATATTCACATAATATAATATAGCTAAATTAAATGTTTAATTTATTTTAAATTAAACATACCATATTTATTATCCTTTACCATTTGCCATTAATCTCTAATTGTCTGTTTTGCAGCTGCAGCAGGATTCTCGGGTGATGGTATGCTGAGAAGAATGAAAGAAACTCTATCAAGACATGTTCACAAATCAAAGGACAGCATGTTTGCTAAGGCTAAAAACGTCATGTTGAGCCACCTGCTGAGCTTAAGGGTTTGTCCTTATATCGATATTGAAACAGTATTTATTTTGCTAGGCAATAGTAATTCAAATCTGAACTGTAAATGTAGCAGTTATATCAAAAACAATGCCGTCCATAGTTACTGGCAACCTACCACATATTTTAAAAGGTATTGACATGAAATATATCTGTTTTGCAATATTTCATGACACACTCTTAAGCTTCTGAGGGCTTTCAGTGGAGCAAACAGGCCCACAGCATCACAAATCCTTTGCCATACAGAAAGTGATTTTTTTTCCCCATTGTCCATCATTTAACTTCAGACGAGGCCAGAGTGTTTGCTGCACTGAAAGCTCAAACTCTTTACACTAAGATCTCTAATGGTAGGACAGATAAGACTTTTTCCTGGTATTACTTCCAAGCAGCTAACAATATACATTTGCTATAACAATTGTTAAGTTAGTTTGTGATCCCAAACTAACTGGCTGAAGCTCTCTAAAGCCCCTTCTCCATTGACAAGTTTTGGATACAAAACATGGAGTTTAGATTTCTTCAAGTTGTGTGTATCTCTATTTGCACGGTGCATGAGCATGCAGGAGATGTCATTGATGCTTGAATAATGCTGTTTGCACTGACACCCAGCAATGACCCAAACATTATGAAACCAAATGAGATTTGCTGAATAGTTTGCTTTACATGCAACTCTTTCTACATTGTGGGACATTATATATATATTTTTAATGTGCAGCCAAAAGAAATTGTAATAAAATATTGTTTTGATAATTAGTGAAATACTGAGTCAATCAGAGAAGATCAGAGTAAAAAGAAAAGTATTGAATCTTAGAGATCAGCGAGAGAGAGAGAGAGAGAGAGAGAGAGAGGAAGAAGAGTAAAACGAAAAAGAGGTGAAATTTAGCACATACAATTCTCTTTAATATCTTATTCAGTCACATACACAGTGCCTTCCACCCATCTTTCCCCTGTAGGTAGTTTATCTCAGTTTCTCCCATCTATGGTTAACTGATACCTCTGTCCCTTAATCGAACCTGGTTCAAAGGAGTTTTGTCGGAAAGGAGAAGAAAAACATTTCCTCTGAAAACCTCCCTTATCAGTTTCATAAGAGAAACACCTGCTCAGAAACCTTGATTCTTTCTTCCCAGTAAATAAGCTAAAGTTTGATTTCCCCAAGGCATTATACATCAATATCTTTGCATGAACTTTATTGAATAGAAAAATCCAAACAAAAAAATGAAATGCACATTCCAGAATTAATATTCTGTAATTCTGGTGTTTGCACAGTTTCTCATCTCTTCATTGCTCTCCCATTCTGCAAAGAGATGTGCTGCTTGGAGCGCAGCAAAATCTTTCCTCTCCAAAAGTTAATGCAGGTATTCCTGGTGCTGCTCAAGATTAAACTCATGATAATTACACGCCTGCACACTGAACAGCTCTCTAATTGTAGATGCCATCTTCCCTGGTACACTGTTGCAGTTGAAATTGTGTATGACTGAAAGACTTAAATATAACTTTAACTAAAATCTCATTCACGGTTTGTGAAAGATTAAGTACGAATTTAAAGCTCTAATTTCTGTTTTTTCATAAGGTCAAATACGCTGACAAGTATGGCACTGTGTAATATTATGCTATTGTGGAAAATAGAATATATTAAGATATATTTCAGGCATTTAGGAGTAGTTGCAGAGTAATTGCACGTACAGTATAGGGAGTACTTTATGTGTAAATTAGTTTGCAATGAATACACTTTAAGACTTCTACCCAATAATAAAAGTTCTAATGCTAAATTAGGTGGAAATTCTTAAAACAATGAAGGACACATTGAACAACTCCATTGACCTTGCTCTCAAGACAGACGACCACTCAATTCCAGGTAAAACAACTTATTTGTGTTTGATATGTGGCCTGAAAGGCATTGTGTAAATATTTTATGCAACATCTAATTAGAAATTGAAATTGCATTCTTAGATGTTTCAGCAGAGCTCATGAAGGTAAAGGAAATCTACAATAAGCTTAACAGCAGCTCAAAGTAGAAAACCTCATGAACAGGGTAAAGCATTGAATTTTATTTTCAAACATGAATGTAAACATACAGTATGTGTTGGCACTGACCAGTGGTCTAGATGTATTTGAATAATGCTTCTGTCTTTCAAATTAACAGCTCATCTGATGCCATGACAAGGGTCACCATGAGGAATACTGAACCAGCTTTATTTAAAAAATTATTTAATAATTTGTTACTAAAAAACTTTCTGATCTCTAATCTTTTTGTGAAATAGATGTTTAAGTGGAAATCATTACAATTCCAACATTTTTTGTTGTTGTTTTTTTGTTTACTTTCAGACTTCATTTTTTATTTTTAGTAGTGAAGTTTTGTATGTATATAAGATAACAGACAATTTTAAGCGTTCCACAAACTGATATTAATTTTTTTTATCAATGTAGAAAATTTTACTTCTTGTCTAATTCAGTTTTTATGCATAAAAACAGACATTAAGACTCTGAGCTAGTTTTAATCCCTAAAAACCAATAAAATGTGCTAATTTTGTTTCACAAGTAAAGGTTTTATACATTTCAAATTGTGATAAAAATAGAATTGTAGCTGTATGGTTTTTATTTTTTACCTCTTTGTTTCTGGTGGTAAAAGTTAGAATAAAAGATCCCTGGATTGAGTTTATTCACAATGTATGCTAGACACAAACAAACCTGACAAAAAAAATGCTAAATCTCTATCTTAGAAATTGCTTCTTAGTTTTTGCTCCTTCCTGAGATAAAATCCATCATTTGGCTTTCGGATTACATAAAATCCCTCAAGTATAGCACCAAGTTTTTAATTTCTTAAGGTTATAAATATCGGTCATTGGCTCCAAAACTTCGCTTTGCTGTGGAGGTTTTTAAAAAAGCTACTGAAAATTATTTTGTGCTCCCAGGCTTTATATGATGATTATAATGTGCTTCTGATTGTTTTTATGCCTTGTATAAGTTAACTCTGTATGTTGTTGTGACTTTGTGTCTGTGAAAGGTGCATTAAAAATAAACTTTACTTATATTATTCTTTTCATTTTAATTTTAATAACTACATTTTCTTAATAACCCACCCACATACATAAACTTCATTTGTAATTTACCCGTTCACCCTTAGTGACCCCTGTGCAGGGTGCAATGGTACTTGTTCCAAGAGGTTTTAGGAATCAAAGGGTCAATTATGTTGTTTCATGACCTTTTTGTGTTTTTATATAGGATGCATTTGACTTTAAACTTTCAGAGGCAGAGTTTTAAGGGTAGAAGTGTAATTGCTTTCATGAATAAACAGCTCTAACGTGATATTTAGAAGCGTAAGTGGTTGTGTTTAAATATATTTTCTTTTGCAGCAAAAGTGTACACATCTTTGGTGTGGGTACACAAGGGATCAGTTCTGAGTCCCATCTTTTTTGCACTTGCAACAGACAGGTTGAAAAGCAGAGTATCATGGTTGGTGAAGGCGGAGATAAAGAAGAGCCAAAATGTGACATAGTGAAGGTTTATTTGGACTGACATGGACCAGAGTGTTCACCAAACTTAACAGATGTAAAAAGCATAAGAATCCCACAACAGATAAAGACATGACTAGAACATAAATACTGGAAATACTTTTCCATTCTGTTGTAGAGACTCTTCTCACCTTGGTCCTGGTAGGTGCCCTCTAGAATCTATATTGAGCGACATTTTTTGAGTAACAGCTTTCCTTTCTCTTGACCAAACGTGTTTTGACATAGGAAAGGAAGGACTCTTTAAACCAGGTCAAGTTTATATTTTAAATACACAGAATAAATAAAGCAAAATATGCACAAAACAAATACAAACCCAATCCTCAGGTGATGACATAAGACAAGACTTATTGACTATTTCTTTTGGTAACATGAAATGTATCCAAATTAATAATCTAAAATGAAACTATGTATAGGGTTGGAATTTAAGGTGGGTGCAATGTTATGCAAAGCAAAGTTTGCATGTTTCCTTGTGCAAAGAAACTAAAAAAATCAGAACCACAGGATTAAAAGTTGCACACATGGGAGAGTGTCGGCACGAGATGCTGAGTGCCGGCAACTCCAATAAGACATTTGCCGTAGGGCACATATGTCAAAGTCAAGGCCCGCGGGCCACATCCGACCCGCAAATCAATTATCTATGGCCCCCTGAATGATATTTAATTACTATGAGATCCGGCGCGCAAGCCAGAGCCGCCCGCTCGTGTTTTGCCCGCAAACACTACATTTCCCATAATGCAACGGTAGCCCGCGAAGTGACTACAGCGCGCCCAAACGGCTTCATTATTCATCAGCAGTCAGAGCAGAGATTTCAGGTTTTTCAGATTTCTTTCAGGTACCACCCTCCTCAAAAATGGCCAAACGTAAGGTGGACGCTGAGAACAGGGGGTTTCAAGACAGGTGGGAGGCAGAGTACATGTTTACGGAGGTAAAAGGCAAACCTGTGTGTCTTCTGTGTGGAGAACATTTGGCTGTAATGAAAGAATATAATTTAAGAAGGCACTATCAAACGTCTAAGAAACACACAGACAAAGACAAGAATATGGACAGTGGTGGAGAAAGTACTCAAAAAATTTACTTAAGTAAAAGTACAAATACACAGTCAAAAATGTACTTAAGTAAAAGTCAAAGTACCACATTAACATTTTACTTAAGTAAAAGTAAAAAAGTCCTGGCTTTTAAAAATACTTAAGTATTAAAAGTAAAAGTACTCGCTGAATGCATTACCTAATCGTTAATATCATTAAGTGGGCCGATCGTATTTAATTTTAATACATCAGAAATGTGCCATTTTAATTAACACTACCACAGATTAAACGTGTTCTTATTGTGTTTATTCTCTGTAACAGTTTAAACTTAGATATGTGATTCTATGAATCATAATTTCAGGGATGGAAACATTTTGTCTCCTGTCCTAACATAGCATGAACTTCATTAGTCACATTTATTTAGAAAGAAATCTAACTGAAAGGGGATGTAAAGAAGGTGCGGGCAGGGTGGAGGACATGCAACCAAGGAGCCATGTAGCAGAGTTGTAGTCAAGACCACCGAACTCGAGACCAAGACCAGCGCCCCGCGCTAAATGACACAATAACATTAAGTTTACCTATCAAAATTGGTTTTCAGATTGATCAGAAAGATCCACATTGCCATAAAAACACCTAGATATTAAATACTTAGAGCTGAAATATATTTAACCAGTATCAATTAAAACTCACTTCATTCTGTTTTGCTTTCATCGCTGTGCTACAATCCGCAGAGGTCTCCTGCTATTCCTAGAAAAATAACGCCCTGGGCGGTTGCCCATATTGCATGTCAGAAACCACAACTGAAACATCGCAATTAACGGTAAATAACGTTCAACTATGAACACTGTCCAACGGCGCAACAAGTAACTAAGCAGAATGAGCACCGTGACTGTTTTCATCCTCCCTCCCACTGCGATGTTTGCCACCATGACAGGAGACGAAATCAATCAATGAGCAATGAGCATGCTCTGTGTTCATACTTTCAACTTTTACTTATTCAGCGATTAAATGAATGTCTATATATATATATATATATATATATATATATATATATATATATATATATATATATATATATACACTAGTGACTAGTGAGTGTGAGAGCCACTGTCCAGGATGAAACATCCAAGATCCATAAATACATCAAGGACAAAGCCTCAACGGACGATGTGCTCAGCGAATGTCTCAGGCAATGGGGAACAGAAGACAAGGTGCTGGAAGTACCATCATGGGAGGACAAGCCCCTACATGGGATGTACCACCGACATATAACTGAAGTGGCTGATGTCAGGAAAACCTACCAATGGCTGGAGAAAGCTGGACTCAAGGACAGCACAGAGGCTCTCATCCTGGCCGCCCAGGAACAGGCCCTAAACACCAGAGCAATAGAGGCTCAGATCTACCACACCAGAGAAGACCCAAGGTGTAGGTTGTGCAAGGAGGCCCCTGAGACAGTCCAGCACATAACAGCAGGGTGCAAGATGCTGGCAGGGAAAGCATACATGGAACGACATAACCAAGTGGCGGGGATAGTGTACAGGATACGCAGAATATGGACTGGAAGCCCCGAGATCACAGTGGGGAACACCCCCAAAAGTGGTGGAGAATGACCGAGCTAAGATCCTGTGGGACTTCCAGATCCAGACAGACAAGATGGTAATGGCGAACCAACCGGACATTGTGGTGGTGGATAAAGAACAGAGGAAAGCCGTTGTGGTGGATGTAGCAATACCAAGTGACTACAACATCAGGAAAAAGGAGCATGAGAAATTGGAGAAATACCAGGGCCTCAGGGAGGAACTGGAAAAGACCTGGAAGGTGAAGACCACAGTGGTGCCTGTGGTCATTGGGGCCCTCGGGGCAGTCACCCCAAACTGGAGCAGTGGCTCAAACAGATCCCAGGAACAACATCAGACATCTCAGTCCAGAAATGTGCAGTTCTAGGCACAGCCAAGATACTGCGCAGAACCCTCAAGCTCCCAGGCCTCTGGTAGAGGACCCGAGCTCAGAGGATGAAACAGACCACCCGCGGAGGGTGAGAAGGGAATTTTTTTATATATATATATATATATATATATATATATATATATATATATATATATATATATATATAGCTACCGCAGTGTACACAAGAACAAAGAACGGCTCTCAGTGAGGCTTCAGTCCTTAGGACTTAGTAAAGATCCGTCCAGAAGAATCGGATCGTTCCTAAATGTCATAGCACTATATTGCAGACTTTGGTCACAGCGTTGTCCCATATATGCGACACCTCAGTCAAAACCTCCACACAATAATTCAGCGCATGAGTGACAACTTTTTTTCATCAGATGCAACATGTGTCTCAGTACAGCTAACTTTGCTAGCACAGATCTTACCTTTCTTTAAGCTTTCCTTCCAAGTGACGCTAAAAGTTGGACGAAGTCCCCACCGTCTGTGAAAGCGAAGCGCTGCTGATTTTACATGTCGCCATATCAATTTATGCAGCGCTATTATATTATAGACAAACATCTCCTCCCGCTCAGAGGAAACCACTGCGCATGTCTGGAGCTCCGCGTGCGAGTAAAGGTGGAGCCGATGGGTGACAACAGACACTAAGTCACGTTATTGCTCGGATTTTACGGCGCCACCTTAAGTCCCTGAACTTCACATTTTAACGGAAGAAAAGATCAACGCGACTTGGATGTAACGAGTAACGCGACAGTTTTGTAGAAATGTAGTGAAGTAGAAAGTACAGATACTTACTGTAAAATGTAGTGGAGTAAAAGTAGAAAGTATCCATTATTAAATCTACTTAAGTAAAGTACAGATACACGAAAACTGTACTTAAGTACAGTAACGAAGTACTTGTACTTCGTTACTTCCCACCACTGGATATGGATTATGAACAAAGGCTACAGAAGGTGGAAGAATTAAAACGAGGCCTTAAATCCAGGCAGGCTATGTTCACATATGCCAAATCTCAAAGCGAGGCTGCTGTCAAGGCCAGCTTTATTGTGGCAAAAGAGGTCGCAAAATCAGCCCGGCCTTTTCAGAAGGAGAGTTTATCAAAAACTGTATGCTTCAAGTTTGTGACGCAGTGTGCCCAGACAAAAGACAACTATTCTCAAACGTGAGTCTGAGCAGAAACACCGTTGCTGAACGTGTAGACCAGCTTTCCACTAACATAAAAGAACAGCTTGTGAGAAAGGGCAAATATTTCATGGCATATTCTCTTGCTGTGGATGAGAGCGCGGACACATCAGACATTGCTCAGCTGTCAATTTTCATCCGTGGAGTAGACTCCAGCATGATCATAACAGAAGAGTTTTTGGCATTACGTAGTATGCATGGCACAACTACAGGACAAGATCTGTATGAAGAGGTATCCAGATGTGTGAATGAGATGGGGCTGCCTTGGGAAAAACTCATGGGATTAACCACAGACGGAGCACCCGCGATGTGTGGGCACAGGAGTGGATTGGTGGCAAGGATGCGTGAGAGGATGCGGGAGGAAAACGTCACAGATGAGCTGACAGCTTATCACTGTATTATACACCAGGAGTCGTTGTGTGGCAAAGCCTTGAAAATGGAACATGTAATGAGCACCATAACGCGAGCAGTTAATTTCATCAGAGCCAAAGGTTTAAATCACCGCCAGTTCAAGGCATTTCTGGGCGAGTTGGATACGGTGACATACCGTATCACACAGAGGTGCGATGGCTAAGCCAGGGAAAGGTGCTGCAAAGATGTTTCGAGCTACGTGAGGAGATCTGTCTGTTCATGGAAAGCAAGGGGAAAGACACAACAGAGCTCCGAGATGAAACGTTCCTGTGTGAAATGGCGTTTCTCTGCGACATCACGAGCCATCTGAATGTGATGAATCTGCAGCTGCAGGGACGGGGACGTGTCATCTCTGATATGTACAGTACAGTGAAGGCCTTTAAAACCAAGTTCAGTCTGTGGGAGATGCAGATGCAGAAAGGAAACTTAAGCCACTTTTCCAGCTGCCAGACCATGAAAGAGAAGCTCTCTACCGCTGTGTTCCCGTGTGCGCAGTTTGCCAATAAACTCAGCATACTTGCCGCCGACTTCCGACGCCGATTTGCTGACTTTGAAGCCCAAAAAAGCAGGTTTGAACTGCTCAGCAATCCTTTTGCAGTTGATGTAGAAAGCGCACCACCAAATCTGCAAATGGAGTTGATTGAGCTCCAGTGCAATGACACACTGAAGGAAAAATATGAGAGACTGGATGCTGCTGAGTTTGCACGTTTCATCCCCGACACAATGCCCCAGTTGCGCATCCAAACTGCTCGGACGCTCTCTATGTTTGGCAGCACATACATGTGTGAACAACTGTTCTCTTTGATGAAGCTAAACAAAACATCACACAGGAGCCGTCTTACTGATAATCACCTCCACTCAATCCTGAGGATTTCCTCAGCTCAGAGCCTCACCCCGAACATTGATGAACTTGTACAAAAGATGAGACACCTCCAAGTATCAGGCTCAGCCTCAGACAAGTGAGCATCACAGAGCAGTAACGTATTTTCAGTTTATAAGTTTCAGTTAAATTTTTACATTTGTTTCTACAAGACGTGATTTTTCTTTGAATTAAGTATTGTTTTGTCTGTGTGCCATATATTTTTGTATTTTATTTTATTGTATTTATTTTTCAGTTGAATGGATTCAGGTAAAATTGCAGATAAGAGCCATGAGAAAAAATACAACTGATTGGATTTATTTTTTTACTTTACTATTTGAAAGCAGTGATCGGTACGATCATAGAGCAGCACAGTAATGCATTTTCAGTTTATAATGCATGCACTTTGATTTATGCATTTATCTTGATATTAAGAAACATATTTTGTTTTTAAAAACAATTAAATTTGTTGCTGTTTGCCTCTTGAAAAATGTTTTCCCTTGAAGTTACTGTCAGAGCCATAACAAAATATTGCTTTATTCATTTAATCGTTAAATAATATACACTGTGTTAGGTCTTGGTTCAATAGGCTATGTGCAATCATTTCAATATGTTTTAATAAACATTAAACCAGTCCGGCCCTCGGCTTGTAGCAAATTTGTTTTTTTGGCCCTCTGTGTATTTGACTTTGACATCCCTGCCCTAGGGCATCACAATAAGCACCTGATGGTATAAGGGTGATGAAACCTTTTGATTTACCGCTCCCTATATACCTGGAACAAGGAACTGCTCATAAAGCAGTTCCTTATTAATTTCTATGTTATAGAAATTAATAAGGAACTGCTAGGACATGAGAAAAAGTTATTAACTGATTAAGTCGTGTTTTAGATTGTTCTTGAAAAACTAATCAGTCACAGCTGCACAGTGAATCCACTGACTTTTTACAGTCAGCAGACAGCCACTCCTCTCTCTTGCAGGTACTGCGTACCCTCGCTAAATCTTTTAGGGGTAGGCAGTACCCGACCGTACCCCCCTACTTTCACCCCTGGATAAATCCATTCTCCTGTCTCTTCTCTGGGCCTTTTCCAGAGATGTCTTTGGAAAGAAACTTTCCAAAGACATCTGATCTGTTTCTTACTCATTTTGCTGCTTGTAGCCTCAGTGTTGGCGCGCAAGTAACCCAGAGAATCCGGTTAGAGGATTTTCAAAATAAAAGATACTCCAGACTCAAATTATACATAAAACGGAAATATTTCACTATTTCTTGCGCGGCCCGGTACCAATTGGTCCACGGACCGGGGGTTGGGGACCACTGATATAAAACACGCCAGAATCCTTACGTAAAGGGTAGAAACGCCATTGGTCGAAACTTTCCAACTTACACCAGTGAAGATGGGCGTGTATAAAAAAGGTGATGTTAAGAATATGGGGAGATTTTTTGTTGAGATTTGGAAGATTTTTGAGTATTGAACTGATGAAACTGTAATGAGGAATCCGTGATGGTGTAATAAATCTCCGGCTCGTCTATGGCCTAGCAGCAAGAACTACGTCTCCGTGCATTATTTATTTTACTTATATATTTAAGAGTTTAGCCACCTTTCAATTCTCCAATAGGTTCTTACCGTATTTGTTGTATTTGTTATAGTTGTCTTTGATCTGAGCTGTTTTTTTTAAATCACTTGTTCTGTATTCTTTAATTTCTTTATTTTGAAACTGTAGCTCGGAGCTGCAGTTTCCAAGCTAGAGCAGCCCAACCCCCGCCATGACTCCTCCACCCAGATCCCAAACAAGCCGACGCAATAAGCAAACACCTGGTGGAACTGCTGCTGAACTCGTTATACCAGCTACTTCTCAATGCAACGCTGGTAAAAGAATCAAAGCAACATTAAAGTTATGTTTTTAAAGAGGAAATAACATTATATGAAAAAGTAGATTTTTACATCCTGCCCTTTTAACTGAGACGTGGAACAAGTTTTAAAGCGTCACCAAGACATTTAAAGAGATATGCAATATTTTAACTAAAACATACCTGCCAGGGTATTTGTATCTTTACTTTATTTGTAAAATGTTTTCTAATGACTGCTTCTGCCATTTTACATTCAGCCGCTTTTCTCCCCTGATCGTCTCTGTGGTCTGAAGTTCAGACCACACCCCCTTCAATGTTTTCTTTGCTCTGTCAGTAATCTGCCTCTCTGTGAGAAAACGTGCAACATTTCGTGACATCTTCTTCAAAAGGTCCGTTTTGTATTTTTTTCCCCGCAACTTTCCTGGATTTTTGTCCCTCTGTATTTTTGCTCTTTTCTTCTCCTCCCCTCCTGCGTGCCTTCTTTGCATTACCTTCAGAAACGGGTGAGCATTTCAAATGTGCTATTTTGAGCTCTTAAAATGTTTATTCTATCTACATTTATTTATCAGCACCAGCTTACCGGGGATATGTAATATTAACTGTAATGCTGCGTAGTAACCGCTCTTCCTAATGATCAGATTTTTTCACTTTCAGTTTCGGTTCTTGGAAATGGATACCTTTGTATGTGACAAACTAAACCAGTGGGGTCTCAGTGAGTTTATTGAAATATTTAAAGGTAAAGTATGACAAATCTTGACTACTAATGAGGAAAGCTCTTTTGTTCATTGTATTTGGTTTACCAACGTAACTTTAGCTATAGTAATAATTAAAGCAATTTGTTCTCCTGACTGGACATAATTTTAAAAACAACCACAACTGTTGTTTAACAAGTGAGTGCACATATATTTTTGTTCAAACAATAGAGTTTGTTTTGTTTTGTTCTTTTTTGTTTGATTGTTTTTGTCAAACTTCTCCTTGGTGTGTTTTAAAGGGTCTAACCTTTGTTTCTCCATTTTGATGGCACTGTAAAATTGACTCAACTTTTAAATGGTTTTACTTAAAATAGTCAGCTCTTGAGGGCCAAATTTTACTTTCATAGTATAAATGTTTACGCAAGAGCAGCATCATATAAAAATGCCCTGATTTAAAAATGAACCATGACTTTTGTGAACAATTTGAGGAGAAAATAAACAAACTAATGTACCAAGCAAAGTCATTTTCAGGCTTGTGATGTTACAAAATAAACTGGGCATGGGGAAAAGTAGCATAATTTATTAGTGACCGTCTGCCTTTTCTTTCTGTAATAAGCCATCATCTTTCACCATCATAAAAACACGATTTACTGAAAATACAAGAGCTCTATAATTATTTTATAAAAACAGTTTTCTCATACAATCACCCATTCTAGTCATGGGTCTAAATGGCCGTTTTGGTCTAATTTTGAATTTACCCTTATATTTTCACCTTAAAAACTATTTACCTTACCTTGTTTGGTATCATTATTTTCAGAACATCCTAAACTTTGTGATTTTGCAGTGTTTGTTTCCTTTTGACAAAATTTATTATCACATTGGAGCAAAAAACACACACAGAAACAAAATCCGAGTAGAAAAAATATTGATATTTTTACTATAAAACTCACAAAAAATATTGAACAAACCATTTTTACAGTCTAACATGAACAATTTTTAGGTAAATTTTAAGAATTTTTGTACAAACTTAGTAAAAAACAAATTAGTAGTCATATTTTCACCATATTGTGGGTAATTTCCCAGGCGTTTTTTTTACAACTATTTACAAAATATGTCAATATTTCCATCACAAATTTTCTCCAACATCACAATGTCTCAACCCTCCCCCCTCCACTTTCAACTATTTACAATACTGACAAAATGGGTGCCACGAGACAAACAATTTACTGGTGCCATTGTGCAAAGCAGTTTCTGTCCATCAGAGGGCACAGTGGCGCATCACAGCCCTCACATTTCCAGGGAGTGTCCTTCCTGACATTGTTCACCTGGAGGCAGTGTCTGCACTGAAGTCTGCCATTTTGCTGAGCACTAATGTGTTCAGCTGCCTTTCTCTTTGGAACACCTGCCATGTCCACACTACAAAGCTGACTGGCCATCTCCACATTGAAGTCTTTGTGCGTCATGGGCTTCACTCCTTTGGCTGACAACAGGGGCTGCATCTGTGTCCTCTTCAGTGCTCCACTGTCCAGCCCGTGTTTCTGGTGCTGCCTCAGCCAGAGGAGATCTGGATCTTGCCCGAGTTCGCTGGGCTCTACGTGGCGCTCTCCGTTGTGTGGGCCTCAACTGGACAGAGCAGGCGGGAGTTTCCTCCTCCTCCTCCTCCTCCTCCTCCTCCTCTTCTTCACCGAACAAAATGGAGGGATCACCAACCTAGAGATGGAAATTAGCATGTAATCTGGTTCCGTGTGCATCTACTCCGATTATAATAATTTACTGTACATATCCCATGCCAAACAAAGAAATAAAACAACAAGAACAAAACAAAACAAACCTCATCATCAAGCTCAAACTCCGAGTCCGAGCCATCTGGCAGCGCGCCTTCGTCCTCTTCACATTCATACATGTACTTCAGGGCTTGCTCCGCAGTCATGTAGCGACTCATTTTGACACACTAAAAAACGTCTACAAACACTGCACACACACACTAGCACACTAACTAACACACGTACGGTCGAAAAATCTACTACAAAACACTACTTCCAAAAAAATCTACTACAAAACACCACTAGCTAAATCCAAAATGTCAACTACGCGCCGTTCTCTACCCCCACAAAACTCTCTCCCGCGCTGCTGTTCGGATCGCAAATCAAAATGCTTTCTGATTGGTTGCTTCAGAAATGTGGTGAGTTTGCAGGAACTCGGAAAAATGGCTTTCATGATGCATTCGTTCACCTTTTGGTCATAAAACATCCACTGATTGCACTCAACGTGCGTAAAATGCGCTTTACGCTATGGCGAAAATGATCGATCATATTCCTGGTTTTATTTGGAAGTAAATATAAAACAAAATCAATATAAAAACACTACTTTTATAAAGTTTGAAGTCTCTACTGTCCAACAGAACTGAAATGCACACTTCTCATGCCGTCTTTTTTTTTTATACGGAAGCCTTTTAAATGCATGACGTCATGCCCGCCACAGGGCGGGCGTCGACCTGAAGAGGTTGGAAAAAATGGGCTCTTAACATTGCTTATATTATTTCCTCTGGCATGAAATAGATTTTTGCCTCTCTTTAAAATTATATTTCTAAGGTAGTGGTTAACAGAGTCTCATTGGATTACAGATCAAGGGGTTGACACAGAGAGCCTTTATTGTCTTGAGGATGAAGATATTGACAAGCTGATAACAAAAGTGGGACCGAGAGCACGGTTCAAAAAGAGACTCAAACAGTTAAAGGTAATGCCATACATTATTAATCATTTAGTACCATGACTTCTGCTTATAGATGTAAAAACATTGTGTATGTAACATTTTATTTTCATTTTAGGAAGAAGAAAATACTAATGGTGAAAAAGAAGTTTGTCCTAAATCAGTAAGGCAAACCTCTTCTCACAGTAAATGTCAAATATTACATCCATTAACTATCAATATTAGGAATACCCTTTATTTTCCTGTAGTAGGGAGTTCCAGGTGTAACAGCAGCAAACTGACAGGCAATTGAGGCATGTTGGTTCACACAAAGATAAATACTATAAAAAACAAATTTAAGAATAATATAATGCACAGTAAAGCCAAATTTACCACATAAAATACTGCAGTCATCAAAAATAACGTACTATGATCACAGGAATGTGCAACTGAGCAGGATCATTTTTAAAACTGTGTGTGTGTATTTTTGCAGTAAAAGACAACAGACCAAACAGCAAACAATAAGAATGTGAAACAAAAACAGCACAATTGTTTTATAAAACTGTGTTTGCCTAACAAAATAATTATTTTACTTTAGTGCCAAGAGCAGAATAAAGATGCAACTGATTTGACAAAGGTAAGTGTAGGAGTATTCTGGTTTCTACTTTTCTATTTCTTCTTTTTTTCAAACAAAAATCTGAAAACCATCTCTTGTATTTGTATTTGGGCCTTCTTACTCTGACGCCCCTGAATAAATCTAGGACAGGCACTTGACTTATGAAGTAACTTAATCCTTCCTGGACATATTGGTCCTCTTTTTTAAAATAAATTACCCCTGTGACTGCTGTCCTTATGTAAGAGTAATGCCACCTTTTATTGTTGTTAGTCAAATAAAATAATGTTTCTTATAATATCCAGCCAAAAAGCTATAAACATATTTGATTTAAATATACAAAATCTAAAAAAGTTATTTTTGTGTACATCCTCAGATTTTACCCTCCACGAGTAATACAGGTAGGAAATACAGTGTCTTAATCTATATTTGCAATTTTTAATTGTTTTTGAGAGACCCAACTAATCTATTTTTAATTTATTTTTTGTTAAAAGCAAAGCGAAAACTTGACCTTCAGGAAGAATCTAACATAAAGAAACCAAAGCGACAGAATAAAAGATCTCAATTCACAGGTATGTTTTGGTATCAATGATGTCAAAATAATGTTGATGTAGAAATATGATGCATTTTTAGGTAAGCGTAAAATATTTTGTCAGTGTATTATAATAAATAAAATCTATTTTTCTAAAATTATGTGTAGTTTGAACATATTTGGTAAAATATTGAAGAAGCGAGTAGCAATAAAATGAACGTCCTTTGCATTAAATGTTCAATGTTGTTGCTAAGCCTTTGTATTGTTTTCATTAACAGAATCAATGATACTGAATGATGTGAAAAACATAATGACACATGTTCATGCTAAGCTACAAAACCAAGAGACCACAGATCTTAATGAATTCCTGATGTAAGTATAATTTTCTATTTTTCCGTCATGCCTTACAAATAACTACAAGTTTGAGCTCAAATTTTCCCTGTTTATAGGTTGTTTTCTCTCTTCTCTCAGTTTTGTAGGTCTGTTTAATTTTGTTTTAATTAAAGACACAATTTGTCACAAAAATTCCTACCGCCTGTCATCATTTGGCTTCTCTGGTAATTTCACAGAAATTCATGAAACAAGATGTGTTCATATCATGATGGCAGTGCTTATGAAGAGTAGTTGGCCCAAAATGAAATCTGGTGGATGGTGATTTCATAGTATAAAGTTCATGGCACCGGTGTTGCTATAGGTCTTCAGAAATACAGGCAAACTATGGCGATGTGATCTACAAAGGTGTGCCGTTCTGACACAGCCTGGGTTAAGTTTTTAGATAATTCTGTGCGCAGGTGAAAGCAATTTAATTTTCTCTTAATTTTCAACAGGACCAAAATTAGAGATTTGGAAACGGACAAAAGGGAGCTGGTTGGTGTGTTTGGTAAAACTGGAGCTGGAAAGACCTCATTGATTAATGCAGTCATTGGTGTGAAGAAACTTTTGCCATCTGGAGATGTAGATGCATGTACCTCGGTTATGATCAAAGTGGAGGCAAACGCTCTCAACTCGAATTATGAAGCAGAGATCGAGTTTATCAACAAAGAGGTGAACACAACCATCAAGCTGTTTGTTCATATTATAACCTGGAGCATTGCAGGGTTACACACTTCAAACCAAACACAATGTTTCCTTTTCAGGAGTGGGAAGATGAGTTAGGGAGCGTAGACCGCTTTCTTGAGGATGACGAAGATCAGGAGAAGCATGACGATGATGAAGAGAACGATGGCTATCATGACCTTATTGAGAAGCTTACAGCACTTTATGGAGAGGAATGGAAACAAAAATCATCACAGCAGCTCATGGATAACAGATACTTCAGAGAGATTCCAGAGTTTCTTCAGTCCACAAAGAAGATTTTAACTTATGAATCGGTGAGATGTGACTTTTAGGTCTAAAAAGATAGTGATAATACTACATGCAAATCAGAACTGGCCAGGCATTATTTATTAGGTTACGGTTTTGAGCGATAGACTTTTGGCGTCACCTGGCTCTCTAAATTGACCCAGTTGAAAACAAAAACAACATTTGGGGTCATTCATATAAAGCATACTGACAGGTATACAAAAAGTGGAGGTGTATGAATCATACTCATGTTCTAAAATTACTAAGTCAAAGAACATACCTTAATCAAAATGAGAACTTGATAAATGATGTTTGAAATGTTGCCAGTTCTTTGTTTAGCTGCTTAGTTCAAAGAACACATTTGGTTTCGAGGTGGAGACACTCACCATGTGGGCTTCACCTTTCATTTCATGGACTGCTTTATTTTTGCTCCATCAGGCTATAGAGCTATCTGCAAAAATGTTGAAGTACACCAAACAAGGAGAAGACAAAGATATAAAACGGTGGTACTGGCCTCTTGTGAAGTGTGTCACTGTCAAAGTACCACAAAATAATTTTCTCCAGCATGTCACTCTTGTGGACCTTCCTGGAAATGGAGACCGTAACAAGAGCCGAGATTCAATGTGGAAAAAGGTAATTTATACATTTATACCATGGTATTCACTCTTTAAACTTTTATAATTTATAAATATTTTTAAAGCATTCATTTTCACTGCACCATCTTCACCTCAGATTGTTGGAAACTGTTGCACGGTGTGGATCGTATCTGAAATCAACAGAGCAGCATCTGATAGAGAATCCTGGGAGATCCTGAAAAGTGCCAGTAATTTCCTTGGAAACGGTGGCGAGTGTCGATACATTCACTTCATCTGCACCAAGTCTGATGTTTTAGGAGATTTACATGATCGGTAAGTTTGCTAATACACTCAAAGTAGAACATTTAGAGAGACATTCAATTCAGACAACAGTGAAGATGGGTCAAATATCCAATAGCTGTACTTACAAATAGTGTTAAAAAAACATCACTCTAGCAATGCTATGAAGTACATTGTTGTCTTTAGTGAATGATTGTCATGAACATTGAGCTAAACATCCACCAAAAGTGATTAGCTGGTTTATGAGTGTAGATAAATGACTGTCAGAGGTTTTCAGTAAACTGAGACTAGAACAGACGTTTCTAGTTTAAAATAAAAATATGGCTGCCTAAAGGAACACACAGATACTGTAGGGTAACTATAAGGTCCCCAGTAAGTAAAATAAATGTGTGTGTTACATATATGGATGCTGAAAATGTTTTTAATCCTTTTATTTATGATTTTAAAAGGAAAAGTTATTCACCAAGCATTCATGTCCTTAAAGTTCATTTTTGAAATGTTGCAAATAACTCAGAACTGATTGTTAAAAAAAAGTTCAAATACTTTTCAAGGTGCCTCATTTTTATTTGTAGTAGTTGCTACATTTCATGACGTGATTTCTGTCAGAAAGTTTTCACTGAATGAATGTTTTCTTTTAGTTCACCAGCTGACGTTCAGGCCTTGATCCTAAATAGAAACTTAAAAGCCAAGGAAGCAGTGGGCAAAGAATTCAACAAGCTAAATAAGATAAAGGTGAGCTTTGAACAGCATCTGGTTTTCAAATTGATTGTCTACAATTAAATAACATGAGCAAATTCAATTCTCCACAGAAATATTTTAGTAATGAGTGTTTTAAAGTCTTCACAGTGAGCTCTGCAGAGTTTCTGAAACCAAAAAATCTAAAGCTGGAGGACACTGGTAGGCTATAACGTAAAATGGAAGATTCCTCAGTAATTTAACCTCAGTTTGATGCTAACATGACCTTATTGTCTTTTCCAAGAAATTCCCGAGCTTCAAGAATTTTTGCAAAATCTAAACGACTCTCACTCAGTGACACTAAACTACATTTCTGGTGCTCAAGGGATTCTGTCTTTGATTCAAGGAGCCAACTTGAAAAAAGTGGTAAGGCTGAGAAAAGAAGAATCTGAATTTTTCCAGTTATCTTTAATATCAAACGAAGACGCACATTTTGTGATACAGAGATTTACAGAAAAGCCATTTACCCTAACACAGTATTAGTTACTTAATTTTACTTAAAATGTGGCTTGACATCCTCTATATGGAATATATTTTTCTTATAATTCCTTCCCTTTTAATAAAAAAGACCAGGTTAAAGATGCAGTATGTAACATTTATAAAAAAATATAATTTTTTTTGCATATTTGTTGAAACTGTCACTGTGTGATGACAGTACAATATGAGACAGAGAATATGTGAAAACATCTAGCTCCTCTGCCTTTTCCCACTGCTCACTAGAAGCCAACTAGAAACAACCAAGCAGAGTCAAGAGGAGGGGCTTACCGCTGTCAATCATTCCTGTGTCCACGCTGCTCAACCCCCTGCTATTTGTTATGATATAGTTTCTCCCTGTCAGCAGACCCTGTCGTTAATGCTAGGCTAGTTGGTGTGTAAAGTCCTGTAACGTTGAGTCATTTCTCCCTCATTAGCACATTTAGCAGCGTGTCCACAAGGTTGATTGACAGCACTAAGACGCTTCTTCTGGCTCTTGTTAGTTCTTTTGATTGGTAGTGGTGTATTGCTTTAGATGGCAATAACAGCACAGGTAGGAAGTGGAGGAGCTCAATCTTTTCATAGATCTGTCTCATACAGTCATGATGATCTGGCGATAGTTTTAACAAATATGTATAAAACGTATTTTTTAAATAAAAGTTACATACTGCAGTTCTTAATAACAGTAACCTCAACGTCTAAAAATATTCTTGCTTTTTACTGATCTGTTAGCAATTCTATATCTGAAGTTTGTTCCAGTTTCTTGACCTAATGTTTGATTAAAACTAGCCAACTTATGTCCCATTTTCAATGAATAACGTAAAAATACAGCAGGTTGTTGTGCGCAGAGCCAGGATGCAGTGAACTTAAAATGACTCACTTAATGATGCTTTAAATGAAGAATGTGTGTTTCTTTTAGGCTGACTGTTACAAAGTTGTGTGTGACGACCTTGAGACAAACCTGAACTGTCAACTTGATGGAATCAGACATGAAATGCGGGACATCTACAGCATCTTTATAAAATGTCTTGATGAAGGGGTTGAAACTTCCAAAAGTTCTTGTAAAAATATCCTGAGATTTTTCTTATATCCTACAGTATGTAATCTGATAGTTTTATGTTCTAACCAGTTTCTATTTTTGTCTTTTTACTTTTTTATTTATATGTTTTTGTTTGTTTTTTTCCCAGAGAAAGAGTGGAAGTGCTCAATACTACATCCTGACGAGTGTCGTCAAAAATGGTGGCATCCACAAACCAAAAAAGGGGAAAGAAATAAATTTCAACATGAAATTAACTTCATTCTTGAGTAAAAGCATCGATGAGGAATTCAGAAAAACCTTCCCGTAAGAACTTTATAAACACAGAGGCTTTACTGAAATTGAGAAACTTCTATAAATAATTTAAATGTGTTGACATTTTTCAGCAATGAAGGAAATTATGGCCCATTCAATGGAGTGATCAATAAGTTTTCACTTGACACTGAAAAACTAAAACCAAAGTACCCGGATGCAGGACTGCAGCTGACCTTTCTCAAGACAGAGGTATGAGAAAACATTTACACTGAATCCAAAATCATGTAATAGGACAATTCATTGACTCTCTGGGTTTGACTCTTGACTGTTTTTTTTCTTAGGAGGAAAAGATCAAGACAAAACTGAACAAAATGATTCGTGACAACAAAAAAGTAATCTACATGAGTCTAACAAAAACAGTTGAGGAAATCATGAAAGAGTGTTATGAAAGTAACTGCTTTTTTTTTTCAAAAACACTACAGATGCTACCAATTTGTGTTATTGTTTGGACATTAATTAACTTTTTTTGCAGAAGCAGCAGAGTTTCGAGGAAAGAACACGCTGCAGAACATAAGGCAAACAATTCAGCACCATGTGCACAATTTTCAGAACAGCATGTTTGAGAAAGCCAAAAAAGTCATGTTGGATCTTCTCCTCAAACTGATGGTTTGTTTCATTTTATGCATTAAAACTACATGATTACATTTAACAGACAATGTCTTTTAAAAGCATTCACATCCACTCAGCTTTGGGATATTTTAGCAGATTACAACCACTAATCAGCTAAAAGATTAGCAGATTAAGTCTATAAATAAATGATTTATTTATAGACTTAGCTACATTCAATCTAAACTAAACTGCTTCTATATGACTGCTGAAAAGAGGCATTCCAACATTCACAAGCATTTGTAAACTCGTATCATATCTGCAATAAATGCTAACTAATTGTTATGATGATAAATTAGGCGGATATCCTGGGACTTCTGGAAAAAGACATGATGGAATCGATTGAGCTGTCCCTCAAGACTGAAGACTGTACAATTCCAGGTAAAATTACCACATGATCCGCTCTTGGCAGTTTTAGGCTAAAAGTAATCTTTGGTTTAAGATATTTCTTCTGACACCAATTTTGGATTTGAAGTGTCTGAAGTGATCCAACCAGAGTTTTAGCTTTTATCTAGTGGAGGAGGTTAAAGATGGCCGTCCAACCTCAAAACGTTTGAGCTCATTAAAAACCAGGTGAAACAAACTCTAGTCAACGAATATGAGAACATTTGATAGGTGGAATACCAATAGATATTTTAATTAATATTTATTAAAATTCAGTAACTAAGACTATAAATAATTTAATGCTTTGGAGTTATTTGCTAAAACTGAAGCAAACAAAGTAAATTATTTTCATGTCTCATCTTTTGAGAAATAATTATTTCATTTCTTATTAAATTCAAACATCTTTGATGATTGAAAATACTTTTAAACATAAATCTATCAAGGGTATGAATTATTTTTGGACATAACTGGAAATTTGACAGTCATGTCAAATTTGTTGTGATGACATTCATGTCATCACAACAAACATTTAATAACAAACATTATTTCCTTAGATGTGTCAACGGAGCTTGGAATGGTTCAGAAACTCTGCGAGGAGCTGAACAGCAGCATGGATGCATAAATATCCTGAAATGGATACGAATTTTTAATCAAATCATATTCCATATAAATGGTAGTTTCTGTGAACTCTTTTTCCAGATAAGTTGGCAAAAATGTATGATACTTTGTATTTTCTTTCATTTAAAACATTCTGACCTGGAATTGTACTCTTAGCATCATTGCAATGACTCAATATTCTGACATTTGTGTATCTTTGTTTCTGTTTTATCACAAGATGTAACATGTGGCTCTGATTGGCCACAATAAATCCTCTTTGTACAGATTTGATGTATTGATTTTGTTGGCACCTGTGTTGTAAACATGATTTATATGTTCTTTAAAACTGCCAGCATTCCCATTTATTTTAAGCGAGCTGTTGGCAAGTTAATACTAAGCAATAATATAAATATATTTTCACAATAATGACAGGTCAGAACCTTTATTCCTCACAAAAAATTATTGTTTTTGTTATGTATATTTTCTGAATGTTAATAATAAATAATGTTTGAAATTTATGTGTATAAATGTGTTATTTGCTAACACAGGAACTAATGTTTTCTGTCACCTTTCATATCCTGCAACAAATATAAATGATATGAATGTCAATTTGTACATTCTTGGCAAAAATATGCATTTGTACATTGTGTGATAAATGAATATTGTGAACGGTTGGGCTTTCTTAATTGTACTTGTTCTACTGTGTTGTTGTTTTCATTTTAAAAATGTAATCATCTGTTGTATTGTAGAAATCATAGGAACATTTAATAAAAATACATGTAAATCTTATTATTTATAGAATTGTTTGTTTTTAGGACTCACAAATTCCAAACAAATGAGCACAAATGAAGTTATACAGCACTTTTTGTTTGTTTAGCAATTCCTGTTCAGCGGAGCGGTGTAATAGAAAATGTAGTTTTTAGCCTTATTTCATCTCTTATGGAACTATTGATACTTTTTATCATTTATTTACTGATTATATCTGATTTGTTTTTGTATTTCTGCAAGATGTGCTTTTTCCATTTAAGAAGTTTCCAGATAATGTTTAGATGTTTCCGCAGCTGTGATAGCAGAAGAGACCTGAAGACATCTTGGGTAAAACGCTTAACCTGGCAATTGTCTTAAAGGACAGACGTGTGGAATATAGTTTGTACCCTTGTTTGACCTGCAAGCGGGATACTGCTCTTTGTATGCGTGTGCGCGTGTGTGTGTGTTTGTTCGGGATAAACTCCTGTTTAGAATCCGGGGTGTCAGAGAGGAGATAGGGATATTAGGATGAGTTAGGTAATAAAGAAGAATTAGAAGTTTCTCCTGAAATCCTTATCAGCTCTCTTTCCTGCCATAAAATCATCTCCAGGTGAGAAACGGTTCATGAGGAGGGGGTCAGGATTGTCTTTGTGGTCCATCTGGTAATAGAGATAAGATCCGACTTTGGGTGGGTCTTTGTCTTGCTGTGACTATATAACGATGTGATGTGTGTTGTTCAGGGCTCTTCTCCTGACTGCGCTCAGTGAGAAGGGTCTTCGAACGCTTTTGCCTTTGAATAAAGAAACTTAAAGACAAAGATTAATCTTTCTCTTACTATTGAAACAGCTTCTCATTCTTTGATAAATGAAACTTCCTTAACAGTGGCACTCAGAATTGTTGTCTGAGGGTCAAGGTGAGGCCCAACAGATTTACTTTCACAAGCGGTGTGTTACGGCTTTCGTCATGCTTCACTTAATGTACATATAAAACTTTATTAGAAATTTATTTGGGTTTATTTCAAATTCAATGGACACCGATATGAAAAAGAAAGGGAGAAAGGTGGTTAAAAAATTTAAAAGGAAATGAGATAGAAGAACACTAAATGTGTACATCCAACATGTGGGAGAGGGCACAGGCACCGGAGGTACGACTGATTGAACAATAGCAAACCAACAACCCACAGAAAGTCACAGAGCGTGGAGGAGCACACTCTCCTCTACCGCCACAGACATAGCAACACACCTGTTCAAGCATACATCCCACACACACATTTTGCTTGGTGCTTATTTTCAAAATCTACTTGCTATCTTGTCTTTTCATACTCAGCCACGCCTCTCTGTCTGTTACTGACCTCTGAACCTTGATATTTCCTGCTTCTTTCTGTTTACTTTCCTGCTGCTCTCCAGTTCCTCACCATTTGTTGCTGCTGTCAGGTTCTGTGTCTTCCCCATTTATTTTTGTTAGTCTTTCCTTTATTTTGGTTTCGAATGGGTTTTTTTTTATCATGGATGGAACAGTCGTTCCGCCTGGTGTCCACCAGATGGCACCTGCACGCAGCACCCCTGAGAAGCTGCTGGGTTCAACCCGTACTCACACCTGCGGCTCGTTTAGGAGGTGTGGACTACGGATATAAGCTATGAGAGGCCCCAAAGGACAAAACCTACAAACTCTCTTTCACGTACAGTCAAACTCTCTTTCATGTACAGTCAAACTCTCTTTCACGCACAGTCAAACTCTCTTTCACGTACTATCAAACTCTCTTTCACATACTATCAAACTCTCGCATACAGCCAAAGTCTCTTTCATTCACTATCAAACTCTCTTTCATGTACAGTCAAACTCTCTTTCACGTACAGGCAAAGTCTCTTTCATTCACTATCAAACTCTCTTTCACGTACAGCCAAACTCTCTTTCACGTACAGTTAAACTCTCTTTCATGTACAGTCAAACTCTCTTTCACGTACTATCAAACTCTCTTTCACGTACTATCAAACTCTCGCATACAGCCAAAGTCTCTTTCATTCACTATCAAACTCTCTTTCACGTACTATCAAACTCTCGCATACAGCCAAAGTCTCTTTCATTCACTATCAAACTCTCTTTCACGTACTATCAAACTCTCGCATACAGCCAAAGTCTCTTTCATTCACTATCAAACTCTCTTTCACGTACTATCAAACTCTCGCATACAGCCAAAGTCTCTTTCATTCACTATCAAACTCTCTTTCACGTACAGTCAAACTTTCTTTCACGTACAGGCAAAGTCTCTTTCATTCACTATCAAACTCTCTTTCACGTACAGTCAAACTCTCTTTCACGTACAGGCAAAGTCTCTTTCATTCACTATCAAACTCTCTTTCACGTACAGTCAAACTCTCTTTCACGTACAGTCAAAGTCTCTTTCATCCACTATCAAACTCTCTTTCACGTACAGCCAAACTCATAGTATGAGAGGCCCCAAGGGACAAAACCTACAAACTCTCTTTCATTCACTATCAAAACGCAAAATGATTAAAAACATAACAGGACAAGAAAATTATCCCTTTAAATAAAATGAATAATTTATCAATATTAGTCTCAGGTATGCAGAATAAAAATGTGTTTTTAGATGTTTCAGCTGAGCTCACAATGGTCCAAAAACTCCAGGATGTGTTTACAAAAAAGCACCTAAAGCAGATAAAATTTTAGGGACAAAGCAAATAATAAAAAATGCTGGTACATTATTACCAAAGCTGTTGTGCAAGTGATGACATGTTAAAACTTAATGTGACAACACCTTGAAGATCCATGAAGGGAAGTTATCTGGTCAGCTTATTTTACAGTGACATTACATCACTTCCTGTGATGTAACAAAACCTCCAAGAGTTGTTGTTTGTCTTTATGCCCATTTTGTGGACCGGGTGAAAAGAAATATGATCCCTAGGGGAGTACGACAGAAAATAATTGAGAAACACTGTGACATTGTAAGCTGTAAACCCTACATTATTTGAAAGGCTATAAAACCAACACTCTCTCTTTCTCTCTTGAGAGGGAAAGTGAGAGTATATTTATACAACACATTTCAGCAACAAGGCAGCTCAAAGTGCTTTACATCATAAAAACAAAAATAAAAAGTCATAAATAACAGATCCCTGATAATTTTATAATCAAATATTATGCATGTTTCAAGTTTTATTGATGTTTAAATCTTGTATTTCCTATTTTGAGCATTTCAACAAGTTGGATTCAACTTCCCCAGATAGTAGTTAGTAAAGATTGTTAAGAAAATATATTTAAAATAAGCGAGTTTTGAAATTTAACACGACTTGATTGAAATAGCCTAACTATAGTTTTAAAATTTATAACTTATTCTGGCCTATTGATCTTTATTTTACTGTAGTTAAAGCAGATTGTTTGCCAAGATCTCTGATCTGCCCTTTGTCTGTGTGGGAAACAATCAGTAGGAAGTTCCAGCTTTTCACACTGATCTGTGAAGGCCATAAACCAGCAGGAGTTCAGAGAAGCTCTCCTTAGACAATGGGAGCAAATGGCTGTAGAGAGAGGGTCAGAGACAGGTCCTGGTTGGATGAGCAAAGATACGCCTTATTTGAATAAATTAAAGAAAGGGAGATAAAACTTTCCACACAGAGTAACAAATCAGATTTGCGCTTGCAATTCTCCAAAGACGTCTTTGCTATCCGTTTGTCTTTTTTGTTTTTCTCAGGTAAATTCATGTGTTGTTTGTGCTCTGAGGTTTATGATGTTTTATGATGAGCTTTTCTGGTGATAGTGTTCATCTGTCTTGAATAAATGCTGATTATTGTGACGCTGTCGTCTCTGTATGATTTCAGTCTTTGCGCACAACATTTTCTGAATCCGGGCATAGAGAGGATATAACGAGTCAAAAGGTTTTTAAAGTTTTACAATAATTTTTCCTCTCTTAATAAGATATGTCTCCAATCATGTTTTAACATTTTTAAATTTAATTGCATTAATTATGACTGTTTTCTGATTCTTCTGTCTTTTTCGCCACGTTTTTTACAGATTCAATTCACTAATCATTCAATTCAATTCACTAACCGTGGCGTCCTTCGGGACGGGTCTGGAGACCCACGCCCGAACCCCCCGGAGAACTTCTCTGACGGACCTAGTTCCAGGCCGTCCCCTTTAGTGGAGCTACCTGACCGCTCTCCTACGAGCTCACTGCCTACGCTCCACTCCGTCCACA
Source organism: Poecilia reticulata (assembly GCF_904066995.2). Taxonomy (NCBI): domain Eukaryota; kingdom Metazoa; phylum Chordata; class Actinopteri; order Cyprinodontiformes; family Poeciliidae; genus Poecilia; species Poecilia reticulata. The sequence continues at coordinate 14,244,399 of NC_088837.1, read as the reverse complement.
TCACCTCCCTTCCAAGTAAGCACTCATCAGTTATTCCCCGGAAATCACCGTTGATCTCCACCTAACTCTGTGTCTCCTGTTGACGGTAAGACGACCCGGTCCGCTGATCCAGTATTCACTATCTACTTCCTGTTCTTTCAATAAACCATCATTGTATTTTACTCGCCTGTCTGATTGTGTTCTTGCATGTGGGTTCGAAAGCTAAGTCCCAACATGACAGCTGCGTGATCACTCTTCATCTTTGTCTCAAAGTCTGCCACATAATTCATATCATACTATTGTGGATATTTTTCTTTTTCTTTTTTCGTTTTGCTCTGAACATCAAAAACAGGTAGGATTTTATTTTTATACTGCAAATAAGGAGTTTATTATGAACATATTAGAGATGTACAGACGCTGCAGGACATCTTGAATGCTACACTTATTTCACTTGAGATTTTTTTTAAACAAATAAAGAAGCCTTCTTTTGTTGGCTCATTATGAGCTTAGCTCAAAACCAAAACTCAGTAAATTTTTAAATAATGGTTGCAAAAGATTTCTAGGAATTAAAATTTAGTTGAGAAAACATTTATTTAATTAGACTAATTTCAGCAAGCTAAGTGTTTGAACAGAATGAGATAAGGTAACCAAAAAACCATTTTGTTTTAATCTAGTAACTTGTTCTGACTAAATTAAGTTTTAATCTATCAGCATAACTGATGCACCTAATGTAATGTGGAACCCTGACTATATTGCAGCTTCTCTTTTTCATCATGGATGATTATGTTCGTGACAAACTATGTCAATGGGGACTAAGAAACCGGATATACAGATTTAAAGGTAAATCTTTTGTGTTCTTGTTGCAAGCACTGTAATTTATGTATAATGTCTGATCTACAAACAGCCAAAAAGACATCCATGTTACAAATGTTACTGCTGTTTTTCATTTTTAATTTGATGAGCTACAGTAAATACAAGGAAGCGTGACAACCAGGAAGTAGTTAAAATAAGTACAGCACACACATGAAAGTCTTTCACCTGCTGATTCTTAGCAGTTAAACAGAAGTTGTGCATCATCACCTGCATGGTGTTTTAATCAATGTGTATTATTTATGTTAGACAAGGGTTCTCTTTAGAACAATGTTCTTATTAAGAATTAATGACTATATTTTTTATTACAGATCAAGAAATCGACACTGAAAGCTTCTTTGGTCTGGAAGATGAAGACATCAAGGACTTGATTCCAAAAGTTGGACCAAGGGTTCGATTCAAGAGGAGACTCAAGGCTTTGAAGGTAAAAGTTAACACTCAAAAGTTAATGCAAATTCTTCGACTATGAGATTACACACAATCAACAGTATTGAGAATATAACATTTGACACTGTCTTCTGGTTTGTACAATATGCTTCAAAGCAACAACAACACAAGCAAAATCAGAAGACAGAGTTTGTCCCCTCAGAAGTAAGTTTTATGTTTGGTATTTTGTGAGAAATTACATATTAAATCTATGGTGTTTGCTTTGCTTAGCCCTTTATTTCCTAACACGATGGTTTTTCTTGCTTTGCAAATAGGAGATGGAAACCTCGAGCTACTTGAATGAAGTAAGAACAGTGATATTTTTTTATTCATCTTTCCAAGAATAATCTACATTTATTTTAGCAGAATACAAACAGATGTGCATTTCTTTTGTCTTTTTGAGAGAAATTAATATTAATTGAAGTCAATAAAATCTTGGATTTAGTCAAATATCGTTTTTTTTTCTCTTAGTTTTCAGCTTCAACAAGTGGTACAGGTCAGTAACAATACTATCTTCTTATACAGTATTTTTTTAATAAGACAAGTTGATAAGTAAACCCAAATGCAATTTGATTTTCTAACTAGCAAAGAGAAAGCTGGACCCTGAGTTTGAGTCCAGTGAAGAGAAACCAGCTGCAAAGCGTGGAGCAGTGCCGTTTTCAGGTATTGCAACATTCATTTTCTTCCTTAGCCACAAAGACAACAGCACTCATGTCAACTCAAACACAGAACATCTTTGGTCAAACAAAAGCCATGGCAGAGGATTTATAATTCTGCTAATGTTTATTTTTAATGACAGAACCAAGTATATTGTCTGATGTTCAAAAGTTAATGGTGCACATCCATAGCAAACTGCTCCAACAGGACAACAACAAGCTCAATAATTTCCTGAAGTAAGTATCTTTCTATTGTTCATGCAGCAATCTCACAAAATGTTTTAGAAACAGGCTTGCATTTGAATTATTAGTTATTATGAGTTAACCATAACAAGAACTCTAAAAGATGTTGCCTGTGTAATTACGGTACTTGAACTTGAGTGGCCTAAGAGGCACAAATAACAAAGATTTTGATATGTTTTTACATGGAGACACATATTGGCAAATGGTGCAAAAATAATTATTTATATATACTTACACCTGCATGGACATAAAGCAGACTCTGATTAAACATGCAACTAAGTTGTCATCGTCTTGAGTCATCACAAATAGCCAAAGTAAATAAAATATTGTTTTGTTTTATTATTGAGAGTGCTCAGCTCATAGTGGGGGAGTAGGAAGCCCATCATGCTTCACTGCATAGTGATGCACTATAGGCTTAGCTATGTAAGAACTTGTAATGACAATAATGATTGGATTTTATTGCAAATGAGAATCTAAATACACATGGAAGTCAGTACAGATTAATATCTATACATAATGTGGATACATGTAGCAGAGATGCTTTCAGTGGCTGAATCACACAACCAATGAAGAAAGATAACAAGAATGGTCTTAGTATTTCAAATATAATATATTAAATAAAAATAATCTCTTTTTGTTTATCTCCCATATAGCCTAATATATTATTTTTTTATTTTGATAATTTTTCACAAATTAAACTTATGGAGCCCCCAGGCACTTACATATATTTTACACAAATATGTGTAAAATGACACATATTTGTAAAAGTTACAAATGACATATTTGTCAGCCTGTCTGTTTAAATTTAGACAGGCTTATTGTTCTATATCGTACTCTAAAATTTATTTTTGCTCTTAACAGGAATGAAATCACTAAACTGAGCCTAGACAAGAGGGAGATGGTTGGTGTCTTTGGTAAAACTGGAGCTGGAAAGAGTTCTTTGATTAATGCTGTAATTGGTAAAGCAAACCTTCTGCCCATTGGAGATCTCGACGCTTGTACCTCGGTCATGATTAAAGTCGAAGCAAACATGGATGACAAATATGAGGCAGAGATTGAGTTTATCACAAAAGAGGTACACAAGACTATAAAGATGATTTGTCCTTATTTGAGTATGCAGTGTGTGTTACACACACAAAACCAAACTTAAATATTGTTTCTGCTTCTGTAGGAATGGCAAGATGAGGTGTGGTCAATGTGGCAATATCTTTGTGATCATGCGGATCAAGAAAACGATGATGAAGATGGTTGTCAACATGACAATGATGATGATGAAGATGATGATTATGAAAAAAAGTTGTCAGCACTTTATGGGGAGGACAGGAAACAAACAAAACCAGAGGAATTTATGGATCCCAAAAACTTCAGAGAGATCCCAGAGTTTCTTCAATCCAAAACAAAAACTTTGACTTTTCACTCAGTAAGTGACATATACTCTGCTTGTAACGCTGTGTTTCATATTAATATATAATTGGTCTTAGTAATATAAAATATAATATATTAAATAAAAATAATAGTCTCTTTTTGTTTATTTCCCATATAGCCTAATATATAATTTTTTTTATTTCTATGATAATTTTTCACAAATTAAACTTTAAATAGAGCCCCCAGGCACTGGAGCCCTATGCACAGTGCATCATGCATATGGACAGAGTCATGACACTGCAAGTTACAATGAGATAGTCGGAAAGTACATAAGCAAGAGTTTAGCTTTTTGACTTCTTTCTCCATTACATTAAGGGAGACAAAGCTGAAGCTGCCAACACAACCACAAAATCTTCAACAAGCAAAACGGATAAATTAAGGTTCCGAAACTGGTCACCTACTATTTCATGATTATGCCTTCAGATCTTTTCCAAGAAAATCTCAAATGAAGACAAGGGGCAGTCCTGGTGTAGTCCAACATACATTGGGGAACATTTTTGATACCATGCCAAGGTGGCAAGCAGGGTTTTTGCTTTGAGCACATAAAATCTTACACCTACCCACATAAGACCATCCACAAAATTCTCCAGGGATTGTTATCCTTCTCCAGATCCACAAAACACATGTTGATTGCACAACCAAATTCCCATGAGACCCTTAGTGATTCTCTGACAAATTATGTATCCTTATTTGAGTATTTAGTGTGTGTTACACACAAGAAACCAAACTGAACAAATATGGTTTGTTCAGTGTTTTGTTTTTTTTGCAATGAAAGCATAACCATCAAGTTTTTTCCAGGCTGAAATGCTCTCTGAAGGAATTGCCAAGTACACAAAAAATGATTCAAACCAAGAAGAAGGCAAAAAGCTTAAGAGGTTGTATTGGCCTTTGGTGAAGTGTGTGACTGTCAAAGCGCCAAAGATTGATCTTCTTCAGCATGTTACTCTGGTGGACCTTCCTGGAAATGGAGACCGTAACAAGAGCAGAGATCAAATGTGGAAGGAGGTACATTTTTGTTGAAAATCGTGATGAGTGGAACTTGTAACATGTTAGCACCTTTCTTAAACATTACTTGCTATTAAACTATATGTGACATTTCAGATTGTTGGAAAATGTTCCACCGTTTGGATTGTGGCTGGTATCACCCGAGCAGCAGCGGAAAAAGAAAGCTGGGAGATTTTGAAACGTACTGCTAGTCTCATGGGAAACGGTGGCGAGTGCCAGAACATTCACTTTATCTGCACCAAGTCTGACCATTTTGAAGATTTTCAACGTCAGTAAGTGAAGAAATTTGCTAAAAATGACCACATTAAAGTTTCATATTTGCCCCTTTTGCCTTGTAGCCATAAGGTCCAGGGTTAGGATCCTGACCTGGGGTACTTTATGTATGGAGTTTGTCTTTTCTACCTGTGCATGTGTGGTTCTCTATGGAAACTCTGGCATCCTCCCACAACCCCAAAACATGACTGTTGGGTGAAATTAGTTTTTCTAAACTGCTCTTAGAGTGTCAGTGTGCACACATAGTTGTTTGTCCCATGTGTCTCTGTATTGAAGTTCCCAAACGTAAATGTCCTTGTACATGTCCATTTCCATACAATAATATTTATCTTTCAGCACAGCAGAAGACCGTCTGAACCTGATACTTGACAGAAACGTGAGGACCAAGGTAGCAGTCAAAGCTGAATTCCAAAAGCTATACAATGTGCAGGTGAGCCAGGGTTATAGAAAATAAAACATTGTCCATATCTAGAAATAAACCTAATAACCAATCAATTTTCTACAGAAACACTTCAATGAAGATAATTTTGAAGTGTTCACAGTGAGCTCTAAGGAGTTTCTGGTAGGAGAACTGAAAGAGCACTCTGGTATGTTCCATCCTCCTGAAATTCTGGTGTTGATATTTTACCAATTAAATCCACATTTATGCACTGAAACATGTGTAGCACCATTCTCTTTAATAGAGGTTACACACAAGGTATGACAAATTTAACAAGTTATAAACTAATGAAAGAATCTTAATTCACTGACAAGTTTTTAGGTGTGAAGGAGCCATTTTGGTGCTGGTGTGAAACCTTTGAACTTTTGGCATCAAATAGACTTTTTTAACTTGGATTTTTTTTTTCTTGTGTGCATAAATGAAGTATATCATGATCCATTGCCAGCTTTCACATTATGTTTGAAAGCTACATAATTACAGCAATCTTAATGTAGAGTCATGATATAAATATGATTTTGTTTCTACAGAAATACCCAAGCTTCAGAAAGTTTTGCAAGATCTGAATGACTGTCACTCTGAAACATTAAACTATGTTTCTGGAGCTTATGGGATTCTTTCTTTAATTCAAGGGACCAGTTTAAGAGGGACGGTAAGTCTGCAGAAGAAAAACTCTCATCTTGGTATTAATATTTTCTGAAAGTAAGATTTCAGGAGAAACAAATGGATTGCATATTTTTAAAAAATGAAACCGCTAAACTGCTAAACTTCCTCAAACTGGATGATTGCTGACCCTTTGGACACAGACAATGAACATGTCATTTTTTTGATTGTTGATTAATGGCATTTAGTAAATGAATTGAATCTTCAAGAGGTGGAGGTTTTAATGGCTCTTCAATCACCTGGTTTAAGAGAAATTTGGCATAAGTTTAGCAATTTCATTTTTTTCACATGACAAAATTTATTTTACAACAAAACATACCTTGTAAAATTAAATCACGCTTACATTAATTGACACATCTGCCAATTATTTATTTTTCACATACAACATTTCTAAAACAAAAACACAGGCTTTGTCAAACTAAACAGACTGCAATTTTAAGAGGTGTTTTGGGAAGTTCAGCTTTACTGCTGTACACTTTAGGAAGAAGTCTACTTTATTTGAAACATTCATAGATGTCTACAGATATTCATTAAATATTAATGATCAGAACACCACCTTGGAGTCAGAAATTATTAACTAACAATACTTGTATTATTCTCAGTTGTCTTTTTGCCTGTATATGTCTGTACTGACATGATGCAGTACAGAAACTCAAAGGTATGAATTCAGAGGACTTTCAAATGACAGCTTAACACAGTGGACATACATGAACAAAGACAAGTAACTTCATTATTTTAAAATTCAAAAAAGTTTTTCACACTTAAACAGCATTGACAGTGGTTCTAAACTTAAACATTATTGCATCATGGAAGTGTCAAAGGGGAAAACCTTTGACGCTTGAGGGGGACCTTTGTGAAGGCTGTCCATCCATTCTAAAAAGCAGTTTTTTTGAACGCCAGTTACCATGGGAGAGTCTGAGGATGTTCATGAGAACCGACATTTATTAAAATGATAACCTTAATGTTTTTAACTGGATTAATTATTGTTTTTTTGTTTCCTTGCTTTAGGATGGCAAAACTGAAGATGTCTATGATGAACTTGAGAAAAACAAAAACTCTCAGCTTGAACTAATCCGAAAATCACTGGATGAGACATACTCAGTTTTTAAAAAATGCTTGAATGAAGGTGTTGAAAAAAGCAAAAGTTCCTGTGAAAAAACTTTGAAGAATGTCCTGCATCCTTCAGTACGGATTGTGACAGTAAACATAAACAACTATTTATTTTCTGCAATTTGTGATTGAAATACTGTTTGTTTGTTTTTTTGTCAGCGGTCCGGCCGTGCCTCCTGGCGGACACTGAAATGTGTCGTCCAAAACGGTGGCATGTACAAACCCAAAAATAAGACAGAAATTAATTTAAACATGAAGCTTACATTACCCTTGGCTAATAGCATTGATGAGGAGTTCAGAAAGACCTTCCCGTAAGAACTTATAAGCATTGAGATGCTACAATAAAAGTAGTTTCTTCAAATGTCAAGATTATTTAGTTCAATACATTAAAATAATTACAATCTGTCTCATTTTTCAGAACTAAAGGAAAAAATGGTCCATTCAATGGTGTGATCAACAAGTTTTCACTTGACACTGAAAAGCTAAACAAGAAATACAGTGGTGTGGACCTGCTGCTGAACTTTCTGAAGACAGAGGTAACCAAAACCCGAATGCTCAATATTTAACTTATTTAAATATTAAATTGGCTTAGATGAATATAGATGAATACTTCTGTGTAATAAAAATATATATATATTTTTTCTGATTTTCTTAGGAAGAAAAGATTCAGTCAGAGTTGAACAAAATGATTCGTGATCGCAAGAAAACAGTGTACAACAGTTTAACGAAAACAATTGAGGAAAGCATGCAAGAGTGCTACAAGAGTACGGACATTAAAATGACGTAAAATGTTTCATTAAAATGCTTCATGTTTATAATTGCACAAATATTCAACCTAGTTTTTTCCTATTCCTATTTTTTTCTTTGGTGTGGTTGGGGGCTTGTGGTTGCAGAGGCTGCTGGTTTTTCAAAAGCTGACACATTGAAAAACATCAGGGAAACAATTGAAACCCATGTCAAAAAATCAAAGGATGCCATGTTTGACAAGGCTAAAGATGTTATGTTGACTCAACTCAAGAGCTTGGAGGTTTGTTTAAAATCTTATTTAAAAGAGATTTCGTTCCAATTTTGACCATACACTCAAATTGTAAAAATTAATTTACTAAACTATTTTGCTGACTTAAGGATGATATCCTGGACACGGTGAAGAGTACCATGGAGGAATGTTTGGAGCTCTCATTCAGGACTGATGACCACTCAATTCCAGGTGAATCAGCCGACCTCTATCTAATTTTTATCAATCTGTTTATATGTGGGTATATAAGATACTAAATGTCTATTTAAAAATACTTAGATGTTTCAGCTGAGCTTGAAATGGTGGAGAAACTATATGATGAACTGAAGAGAAACACAAAGGACAAAATGCAGTAAAGTAAGTAAAGTTTCCAGCTATTACTATTAATTCTTACTTTTTCAGGAGTCAAGGATGCAAGTATTTATAATAGTTATATAAATGCCTTTCTTTTCACAGCTGCACTTATTCAATGTTACAAGTATTCTGTTACACATGGGTCCTGATTTTCTGACTGCACTGCAAAGATGAAGATTTTTCCTAATTAAAAAAGTCCAAGATCATCATCATGCCACAAAGATTTAGAAGTTTATCAGAAGATGGCACAAAATGTAGCTATGCTAATGTATATGTAATTTTTTTAGCATGAGATGTTCCAAAACAAATGTATTTCTTTTTAAATGTTTAATGTTTGTTTAAACGATATTTATCTTTATTAGCCTTTTATTTTGCTCTAATGTTAATTTCATAGTAAGTAGGGCCACAAATACTCAAAAGCAGATTTGTTCATATCCTTTCAGCTGAGTACAGTTGTTCTTGTTGAATTAAAATATTTTGAGAACATTTTTTGAAGAAAGTTAAGAAATTGAGCATATTTTGTTTTTTAATAAGACAACAGTCTAAGAGCATACTTGGACCAACAATATTTAGGTTTGTCTTTTTAACTTTTTTTTTTATATGTTGCATGCATAATGAGTCACTGATTGTGCGAAGAGAAAATAATTCACAGAAAAATTATTTTATTGGTCTTATGACAAAGCAACCAATGCATGTTGTGGGATTATATTTAGACTTTTATTACAATATGTTAATCAGCAGGTATTGAAGCTTGTATTAACCCTCCTATTATGTTGCGGGTCAAATTGACCAAAGTTTAAAAATATTTTAAAAATAGTTAGTTAGTAAAAGTATTTTTATTGCATGAAACTTTTTCTATTTGTCTTAATAGGTGAACTCTACATACAAATTGAAAATTTATTCATTTTACACATTTGCAGCCCCCCCTGGGTCTACTTGTTACATCGATACTGTTCGGGTCAATTTGACCCGGCAGTCAAGTTAAAGTGCAAAAAAAGATTAAAAATGTCCAATTCTGTTTGTTTCCTTACAGCTATGAACCTTATTTCACCACACACACACAAACACAACACACCACACACACACACACACATACACACACACGCAGACACACACAAACCCACTTTCTCCCTACTCTCTTTACTTCACAATGAACTGCGAGAAAGCAGGTGTTCATACAACTTTTGACGGGAACCTATTCTGTTCCCGTGGGTAAACTCCACCCACACTGAGTGGACACTCAGTAGAAGTGGAGGAAAACATAAATACTCTCTGCATGACTCATTTATCTTGATTTTAATTGGCGGGTCAGGTCAATTTGACCCGGAACAGTATGTGTGTCTCAAATTCAATTATAAAGATCACCCTTTGAAAAAAAAAATTAAATGTAATATAAAAAAATTTACCAAAGATCACTTTCAAGGAAATTATTGTTTTTTTGTGTCTAGGTTTTTTTCAGTGGACATAAAAAATGTAAATCCCATTTTTTATGTCCAAATGAATAATTGAGTAAGTTGTCGTCATTAATCCTTAATTTCTGAGAAATAAAAAACATAATTGCACAAATTTTGATTGAGATGGTTAGTATTAGAGTTAATAATCAGATAAAAAAATTTTTTGGAGGAATTTTTTGGTTCCTGACACTAATGCATGATAAAACACTCCCTAGGTCAAATTGACCCACGAACATTATTGCTATACCTCAGAAACGAACATAACAGGAGGGTTAAATAACTGATTATGATCTGCCACAATAATATCACAGCCCGGCTCTGCTGTTTGTAGAATATTATGTGCTCACATTCCTGTCCTGGTCAAGTTGACCAAAACGGGAAGTGTGATTCATAACTGAAACTATTGAAAGTAACCAAAATCATTAGTTATGCAAGCAGGCAATGCCGTAATATTGTTGTGCAGTTTAAGTTGTGGCTTATATCTATATAAATGCAGGTAATCAAAATGTATACCAGATCTGACTGAATCCTTCTATGTATTTTTTTTGTTAGGATCTCCAAAGATATCTTTGCATTTTATTAAAGTTTAGTTGATTCTAACTTGCTGCCTTGTCTTTGATTTCTCACATCACAAACTTGGGATAAGACACATGGACGTCTTTAACAATGCTGAGAAACCACCTGGCATTTGTAGTAATACTGTCAATCAAATAAGATGAGATGGAAATTTTGTAGGTGTTGAGCAGAAACATTAAATTTCTGTGGTGGATTTGTGTTTCAAATTCGTTATAACTTTTCATTTCCTGATGCATGTATGTAATCAATACACATGCGTCAGGATATACATACTGTTGGGAAACCAGAATGCTCCAAAAACTCTGGAGTGTCTCAGAGTCATTCAAATTTCTCAGAGTCATGCAAAAATGTCTAAGCCATGGGTATTTCTGTTGAAACAAAATCATATATATCGTAACTTTACATTAAGAGTGCTGTAATTCTGTAGTTTTCAAACATAATATGAAAGTTGGTGAAGGTTAAAAATTCAAAGTTGAAAAACGTATGTACTTTTTCGCCTTTGTTGCCACTCCCAAATAAAGGGTTTCGTCATTCCAATATCTCCTCTTGGCTGATATATGATGAGCGTTGACTGAATATAATCTCATGTAATCGTTTCTATTGGTCGCTGCCAGGATTTTTAATGACTTACTGTTTGAGCCTGCTATTTCACATGTGATTTTAATTTCTTTTCTTATTCAATGGAAACATAGTTGAAATATAGACACACATTTGTAAAAGAAATGCAGTTTCTGTTTCAATCCTGTGATCAGATGAAACAGAAATGAGGCCGGCTAGATTTCCCTAAAATGTGTCAATCTCCTTATTCACTTAATTTGCCTGAAGTGACCAGGCAAACAAATCACACTTTACTATAGAAGGAGGTAAAAGAGTCTGTCATATGAACCTCGTTTGGTTTGCAAATGAGGTTCATTGAGACTTAAACAAAGGAACTCTTTTTAGAGGGAGAAGGGGAAGCTGTAGGAGAGAAGATGTTTTTATCACATATGTGTTATATTACATAAACGCAAAATGATTAAAAACTGACTGTCATAACAGGACAAGAAAATTGTTATCCCTTTAAATAAAATGAATAATTTATCAAAATTAGTCTCAGGTATGCAGAATAAAAATGTGTTTTTAGATGTTTCAGCTGAGCTCACAATGGTCCAAAAACTCCAGGATGTGTCTACAAAAAAGCATCTAAAGCAGATAAAGTTTTAGGGATAAAGCAAATAATAAAAAATGCTGGTACATTATTACCTGCTGTTGTGCAAGTGATGACATGTTAAAACGTAATGTGACAACACCTTGAAGATCCATGAAGGGAAATGATCTGGTCAGCTTTTTAATGGGCTTTATTTTACAGTGACATTACATCACTATCTGTGATGCAATGAAACCTCTATTATTATGTCTATATGAGATGTCTATATACCCATTTTGTGGACCGGGCGAAAAAAAGTATGATTCCTAGTGGAGTACGACAGAAAATAATTGAGAAACACTGTGATAATGTAAGCTGTAAAACCTACATTATTTGAAAGGCTATAAAACCAACACTCTCACTTTCTTACTTGAGAGGGAAAGTGAGTGTAATACAGCACATTTCAGCAACAAGGCAGCTCAAAGTGCTTTATATCATAAAAACACAAAAATATAAAGTCATAAATAAAGGATCCCTGATAACTTTATAATAAAATATTATTATGCATGTTTCAAGTTTTATTGATGTTTAAATCTTGTAATTATTTCCTATTTTGAGCAATTAAAAAAGTTGGCTACAACTTCCCCAGATAGTAGTTAGTAAAGATATGTCTCCAATCATGTTTTAACATTTTAAAATTTAATTGCATTAATTATGACGGTTTTCTGATTCTTCTGTCTTTTTCGCCACGTTTTTTACAGATTCAATTCACTAATCATTATCAGTGTCATCACACATTCCAAAACATGTTTAGTGTCAACTCCATGCACCGTCACCATTCCTATGTTCCTATGTTATCTCAGTGTGCTACTCCCTGCATGCTAGTTTATGTGTAGGCTATCCTCACTCACTCACTCACTCACTCACTCACTCACTCACTCACTCACTCACTCACTCACTCACTCACTCACTCACTCACTCACTCACTCACTCACTCACTCACTCACTCACTCACTCACTCACTCACTCACTCACTCACTCACTCACTCAAACTGCCCTCCTTCCTTCATGAAATGTTGATTTTGTCTCCATTTTAACCCTTGTGCGTGCGAGGACTGAAGCAAATGATACAAGGTGTGTGGGGTCGGTTGGACCCCATTTGTAAACACAAGGGTTAACAGGCTGAGAGCAGCTAATCTAACCTCTTCCTCAATCTGTGAGAGATTGAGGAAAAGGTCAATGAGAGAGACGTGTCCCTGGATCATGTCTCTCTCATTATCCTCCTCTGACACATCCCCTGAATCTGCTCCTGCAGTCAAAGTTTGTGTGCATTTGGTGCATGTTTCTGCGTCTACTTTGGCTCTTTTTAGCCTTTGTTCTCACAGCTCTTATGGGCAAGACCCGCCACGTATCCACTCACTTCTCTCCGACTCCCCTCAGGTGAAATTGCTAAATTTATCAACTCAGCGAGCAAAGAAGGACTGATGGAATGGATTAGCTCAATGTCCTTCAAGGAAACTCAATCAAAGGCCCATCTATGTCGATAAAAATTGGTTAAGTTCTGGCAGTCTCTGGTTGGGCAGCAGCCAACCAGGCGTTGCCCGTTACATCAGACGGCCAGTTCATCCCTGGCCTCAAACATGCTAACCTTAAGCTTCTAGATTTATAGATGAAGCTGTGCATAATTCTGCCTGTTTCAACACATTGAGTGTGTGCAGAACAGTGTTGCATTATGTCCTCAGCTGGACTGAAGGGACATTGACTCATATCTGAGATCTATGAGTAAAGTTAATGTATAGTTACAGTGGGTCGCTTACCATTTCCTCCACACCGGGTGAAACTGATACAGGCAGAGACAAGCCTTACAACAGTAAATCTCTTTGCTCAAACTCACAATATGACTGAGACGAGAGCTAGAATGGGAAACATGATGTTGCTCTGGTCTGTGAATTTCAAATGTACAACAGAAATAAGAGTGCCAGGCAGTAACCATGTTAGGATTTGTTTTACAAGCTGCTGTGTTATGAAACAATGCCAGCTATTAAATCATGTTAGATGAAAGGCAGGCTTTTCTCACTGTTTTCCTTTGAAGTCGGTTTCGTTTTCGAAAAGAAATGTAAATAATACGTTCCCCACTTCCTTTTAATATTTTGGGTGGGGTTTCTTCAAAGTATTGAGAAATTTAATGACAATATCTGTTGCTGCAGCTCATCAAGACTGATAGGGAAGTGAAACAAACCGAGCGAAATGATTCACAGTTTTGGTTGCGTGCCAACAGAGACTAGTGGTTTCTCTGCTTGATGTTGATGTGGTCTTTCAAACTGGACAGCACCTGTTACCGTGAGTTTATCACAAGCAGAGGAAGAAACGAAAGAGAAAGGAGACAGTGAACTAAGGAAATTAAATCTTGACAATTAAGGGCAATACGGATCAGTAAAAGAATCTTAGTTTGAATTTAACTTGTTTATTCAAATAAGTACATTTAATCAATTAGTTGGAATTTAATAGATAGTCAGTTTAATTAGTGCATATTTAAGTGATAAACATACTTTTTTTCAAAGAAATACTGATTAATCTGCACACATAACTTCTTAAACCAATTTAATTAGTTAAGCTAACAGTCTGTTTAACAGTGTGGAAGCGTCTCAGTGTTGCCACCCCTCTTTTTTTCAACCAGCCCACATTTCCCCATTTGTCTTTCTGAGTCCTGACAAACCACACCTTCCTGTTCTTCTTTTCTAACTCTTGCTTTCTGCCATTTTGTTTATAAACCTTTGAGGAATCAACTTTACCTCAGAAATCTCACTGAATCTTCAGAATTGAAAATTTTTTATCTTCTCTTCCTGCTGACTGAAGTATAACTTTCTTCTTTACAAGGTGAGCTTCTCATATGACTTCATAGCTCTAAATGCCTATTTGCTGGAACAATACATATATAAAATCCCATCATTATGATTTATCTTTCAGTGTCTGTTCCTAGTCATGGATGATTTTGTTTGTGACAAACTAACCCAGTGGGGTCTGAGTGAGTTGATAGAAATATTTAAAGGTAAAGTATTGCACTGTATTGTCGCTGGATAAAAAAACAACATGAATAATGTATTTGTGCAAATGTTCATATGATGTCACTAAAGTACTCAAGATAAAAGTTGTTCCTGTAGTGCATAACTGTTTATGGATCTCCATAGGAGACATGGAGGATTTTTTTTTTCTTTTGTGTTATCTTGCAAAACCTTTGCATTCCCTCACTGTAGGTTTTACGTTCTCTCGTAATAATGTACTAGTCAGCTCAAGTGGCATAATTCAATCCTAGTTTTTCCAAGTATGTTAATATTTAATTTGTGACATGTCTGAAGGTTTCTATATTTTTCTTTAGGATAGAGATGCACCACAAATATTAACCTTTAAGGGTGAAGTGTGTGTGTGTGTGTGTGTGTGTGTGTGTGTGTGTGTGTGTGTGTGTGTGTGTGCGTGGGTGTGTGTGTGTGTGTGTGTGTGTGCGTGTGTGTGTGTGTGCGTGCGTGTGTGCGTGTGTGCGTGTGTGTGTGTGTGTGTGTGTGTGTGTGTGTGTGTGTGTGTGTGTGTGTGTGTGTGTGTGTGTGTGTGTGTGTGTGTGTGTGTGGTTGTTGTCTTTATGTTGCTATATATGATTGACTGCCAACCTCAACATTAGGCACAAGTTGAATATGTGTGATTTTATAATTATGTTTTCATAGAAACCTATTGACTTTTATCGCATGGTCCATGATCCATTTACCCAAATAATAAAATTAGCAGTTTTTTTAACAAGTGTTTACTGTACACCCATTTTAGATATTAACAAACCTCAGTAACTGCAGCAGACGTATCTTGCAATGATTTTTGTACCATGTTCATGAAGCTTGATTCTGCAGCAGCTTTAAATTATATCAGCATCTCTTGATTACAGATGAAGAAATGGACATGGAAAGTCTTTATTGTCTTGAAAATCGAGATATCGACACATTGATTCCAAATGTGGACCAAAGGACCCAATTCAAAAAGAGATTCCAGCTGTTAAAGGTAATTCCCAGGTTAATGCCATTTTGTTGCTCATTTATGGCCTAATGAACATTTTTGGTGCTTCTTTAAAATAAATCTAAATATCTCACATTCATACGGTTTATGTAGCTTTTGTTTTATTTGATATGTACTTTGGGTTTCTGATGTATTACTTGTCAACAGGAAGAACAAAGCAGAAATCCAGGGATGCAGTGTTGTCCTGCACAAGTATGTACAAACACATTTACACTGGATAAATATGAAATAATATCCGATTACTCGGTTCACTTCTTTTCATGAACTAATATCATGTATGAAGAAGCAATTCATTTCACAAAGGAAGAAGTACAGCATTAATGAATTAGTCTTTCCTTTCCCTATCAATTTAATTCAATTAAAGCCAATTACATTTTTTAAGTATAATCCTGCCAGGGGTATGAATAATTCTGGGTTTA
This sequence comes from Poecilia reticulata, assembly GCF_904066995.2. Lineage (NCBI taxonomy): Eukaryota > Metazoa > Chordata > Actinopteri > Cyprinodontiformes > Poeciliidae > Poecilia > Poecilia reticulata. The sequence continues at coordinate 14,228,313 of NC_088837.1, read as the reverse complement.
CCAGTTGCTAACTTTTAAACGTTTTACTAAAATGAGCAAATGCAAATCATTTCACATCATTTTAACACCAACTTGATTAAAAAAGGTAAACTTGTAAAATGTTAAATTCTAAAAGACAAGGACTATAGATTAATAGATAAAACTTTATCGTATGTCTTTCACAGTGTCACATTAACTCTGGATCTGAACGGTGGCCAACCCGAGATGACTCCAGGTCAATCAGAACCCTGTCGTCATCATCACCTGGTCAACCGAGAGAACGTCTCCTCACTGCCCACAATGTGACATCTGACCCAGCCAGGTCCAGCTTAAAGTCTCTCAGCACCGTCTCCGTCTCCGCTGGCTTGTTAAACATCCGCTCACTCACCAACAAAGAGTCTTCCGTTTCCAGACTTCTGAGGGAAAAGCAGTTTGACTTCTTCTGCTTGACAGAGACCTGGCAGAAGAAAAACGATCTAACACATTTAAACAGGGCAGCGCCAGATGGGTATTCTCACATCAGCCAACCACGCTCTGAAGGACGAGGAGGCGGTGTCGCAGTGCTCTTCAGAGACAAGTGGCTTGTATCTTCTGTCAGTGTCCCCACTTACAACTCTTTTGAATCTATAGTACTACAAATCCACTTATCGGTACCCACCATTTTAGCCACCATCTATCGCCCTCCTGAACCCAACAAGGAGTTTTTAAGCGATTTCTCTTCTCTTTTAACATTTTTGTGGTCCTTATCCCCAAATATCATCGTAGTGGGTGATTTCAACATTCACATGGACAAATTCAGCAAGACTTTGACACGGGACTTTTATTATTTGTTGGACGGTTTTGGAATGCAGCAATATGTTGACTTTTCTACACATAGCCAAGGTCACATTCTGGATCTTGTCTGCTGCTCTGCTTCAACGCTTTCTAGCTGTACAGCATTAGAAATGTCCATCTGTGACCACAAATTAATTTCATTTACTGTCACCTTACCGCTATCCAGACTCTAGTTTCATCTTCTTTCAAACGTCAGTAGCTCTGTACTGTCTGGTACATCTGACAAAATCACAGCAATATGCACCGATGGTGTGGTTTGACTCTACAACAATGCAGGAGAAAGACATTCTGCAGAGCAAAACATCCCTTCTTCGGCTGGATGTTAGATTTTCTCAATTGTTTTGGTGAATTTCTTTAAACAGAATAAAAATGTTCATTACTATTATTTCTACCTCCAAGTAGCAGTTTTACATTCCTTCTGACAAGCTGTAAATATGTTTTGACATGCATCAAGTCTCTGCTGCTTGATAACTGACATAACTTGTGTCATGTCAGTAAAATTAACATTTAATGAATGAGGAATTCCTTGTAAAACTAAAAGTCATCATCCCATTTTTGGGTCATTACACACAAATCTGTCAATATTATACATTTCTTCATTAATTCTTTCCCAAACATTTTGCACAAAGATTGATACTACCCCACCTTGTCTTTTTTTTACTGTGATTTCTTATTGCTGTATACACATGGATTATAAAATCTAGTTGAGGATGTAACCTGGTGGCTTTACTGGAAAACATAGTTTACATCCAGTTGTACATTCCCACCCGTTTTGGGCCCTTGAACACATCTAGGCCCCGTTCCCCACCTTCACGTCCGTTTGCAGCCTAGTCGGGCTCATTAGCGTATATAGGCACCGGGTGTGCACGCCAATTTGAGTGCGTTTGTCGGGTCCGTTGTATTGCAGTTGGCTCTCAGTCAGATGAGCACTGGCTCATCTGACTGAGAGCTCATCGGGTTGCTGGAGAGTGTTCGTATCGTGGACATTTGATACTGATTGCTGCTGTTGCCTATTATGCTCCCACAAAGTGCATTTGTTTTGTAGTTGAATGCTCTCAAGGAATAGGTCATCATTTAGAGATGGAGTTGTAGCACAAACAGTAGTGATGGGCAAATGAAGCCTCATGAAGCAATGAACCTTTCCAGCCCTTTGCTTTGCAAAAAGGTTCATTACTCGATGCTTCATTCAGGACTCAGTAGAGACATCTGCTGGTGAAACTAACAGCCTCAGTTGTCACTCAGTTGGATCATACTTCCAAAAATTTGTAAATGCAATATTGTCACAATGTTTTCATCAAACTCATATTTAGTAACAGGAGAATCAATGAAACCATATTTAATTGTCATACGTTTTAATTATTAAAATGATTTGTAGCCATTCTAATCCTGGTATATGTTGAACGTCAGTGGTTGTGTTGGGTTTTCTTTTATGTCAGACTGATTTGACAATAAAGACATTTGATGTTTTAGTGTCTTGGGAGTGCAGTGCATGTTGGGGCGTTTGCTTTTTCTTGAATTTATAATTGGCTCTGATCCCTTATATTTGGCTAGATGTTGAATTTTAGTTTTGCAACACCATTAAATCTGTTTCTGCTGTGCAAGACTGATATATCTTTGCTAATCAAACTACAAATAATAGTGGAACTTTGCAGAAGGTGAGAAATTGGGACGTGGAGGAGTTAATTATTGTTTTCTAAGAAGAATTTTATTGTGAGCAATCATCTCAAAGTATTTCCAGATGTCAGAGATTTTCCTCTTACTGGCTCCATTTCAGACAATTAATCAAGTTTACTTCTGTAGCACATTTCAGCAACAATGCAGTTCATAAAATCACAAAAATATAAAGTCATAAAAAAAACATAATCATTTTGAAGAGTGTCATCATCAATACACATCAAATATGTTGGTCAATGTTCATTTTATTTTGGCCATTGAAGACAAATATTCTCCTCTGATGCGAGACCAAATGGACAACAACCCATGATGCAGCACGGCTCATCGCGCTTTTATTTTGAAAACCGACACGCAAAATGAAGCAGTCACGTGACCCAAGCAATGCGAGGCCTCATTTGTTGCCAGTCACGTGGTTTTCAGCAAGACAACACAAACCTCGAAGCGGGGCTTCATCGGACACGCCCCCTTTTTACTCGGTACAAGCCTCGAAGCCTGGATTCAGATAGCCCATCACTAACAAACAGTGCAGAACCAGAACAGTTTATAGCTCCTTATTTTTACAAATTTGCTTATTGGGCACTGCCTTAGGACTGGGTTGGGGCAATGTGGGATTTGTTTTTCCTTTGTCTTAACATTATTTTCTGGTTCTACTAAATTGGTTTGCATTTGTTTTTGATTGCTTCTAGTCTTGTCCTGGGTTTGTGAGCTTGATTGAGTTTTTAATTAGAATAATAAAGTCTATTTTTAATTTTGCAAAAGAATGTATAAATAAAAATATATTTTGGATACTATTTCTGTTTCATCATTCTACCTGGGTATTATTAATAGGGAAAGTCTAGACCACTTGATATTTCAGTGGTCTACCAGTTGGCTTTAGAGCCACATCCTCGGTCAGAATCCGGGTTCTTTCCCCCGTGTAACAGAGGCTTAAACCAAATGTCTGGAATGCAAATAAGATGGGATTTGTCAGTCAAATCTGAAATGTTTTTTTTTTTTTTACTGTTGGTCATTACTATTAAGACTTAATGCATTAACAAGAGAGAAAAAAGATCACTGCATGAATGAAGTTGAGAAGATTGACTTCTCTCCTTTCTTAAAGTCAAGATATATTTGAGCTGCTTCCACAATTATATTAATTTTTTCAGTTTTCCTTTCTTTTTGGGCAGTGCTATTTATTTTCGCTACCATGAATAAAACAAATTCCTCTTTTCATCATTAGTACAGTGCCATCTTTGTTCTTGTTACATCCCTGACAAACAGAACTCCATACTTCTGCAGAGAGCCCAGTCATGCCATCGATCCAATAGACACACCGCAGGCTTCCGTCCAGTTCTCTGCCTTGGGACCCTCTCAAAATATTCATTTATTCTTGTTTTTGAGGAATTAAGTATCAACTAAACTAGTTTGTACTAATTGCTTTGAGAAATTCACTTGTCAGTTTTAATTCTGGTTGTGATTCATCTCGACTAGTCCCAACAGGAAACAGATACGTTATGGGAATGGTTCTGATAGCGTGACAGAGAGTGATCAAGGACACTTTTTACAGTGCCAAGTAATAAGCAGTTGAAGAAATGAAAGAGATTAAAACATCAAACAATTTAAGGAAATGAGGGAGGAAAGAGGAATGATGAAATAACAAAGACATTTTGGAATTGAAATAACAAATAGAATTATCAAATGAATAAAATAGTAGGACCAGTGGCGCAACTACACATTATTCAGGTGGATGCGAAAACATAAATTGCCCCCCGGATCCCCAGAAGGAAGGTTGAAGGCGCGCTGAAGTGTATGGGAAAACAAAATCGGCGCTCCTCACCCTCCAGACAGGGTTTTGACGCCCACTCTGGTGCTGCGCTCCTATGCGTTGCATGCGCTACATACCCACTTTTTGCGCCACTGAGTAGGACTTGCCAAACTATTAAAAACATAAATAGAAGTAAAACATAGATATTAGAAAACTTGATAATGTTGCAAAAAAACTAAAATAAAAATTTTATAGAAAAATCTTAAAATATAAGAAATAGTTATAGACTTAATCTTGAACCCAAACTGAATAAATGTGTCTCTAAATGTATGGACTTAGTAAAACTTAAGAACTTGTCATGAAATGATTTAGTTTTTATTTTATTTTATTTTATTATTTTGCACCAGAGAATTTAAATTTGTGTCCAGCTTTCATGCAGTTTTAATATCTGCTAGAATATTCCTGAATCAATTGAATTGGCTAAACTCAAACAGTTTGTTTTACAGTGTGGACGCCTCTAGCTGTTTTTCATTGCCACTCCTCTTTTTGTCAGCCAACCCACACCTTCCTGTTTCTCATTTCCTTGCTTTTTACCATTTTGAATGTCAAACTTTGAAGAATCAACTTTCCTTTTGTGAAACAACTTTGAGCCAATTTTTCTCTTCTTCATCTGAAGACGGAATTGTGGTTGCCATAATTTCATTCATTTCATTCAAGGTGGGTTTTTATAATCAGATTTAAAAATTTAAATACCTATATGAAACAATACAGATATAAAATATATCATTATGATTTTATGATTTATCTTCCAGTCTCTGTTCTTGGTCATGGGTGACTTTGTTTGTGACACACTAACCCAGGCCGGTCTGAGTAACTTGATTAAAATATTTAAAGGTAACGTATTACACTGTATAACTGTTACTTTTGTCATCATAGGATAATGTCACAAGAAAGTTAAGAAGACATGGATTCACAAATGCCAGTTAAATATATTACAATAATAATGTTTTGAACACAAAGATAAATGTGAACATGAATAAGGCGTTTAAGTGCTTGTAGTAAAAAGTCACTTTATTCTGCTTCTTAAGGACACATAGCGCCTCCCAGAGGACAAAGGGACAAACTGTTCTTCAAATATTGACATGACTGATATCTAATGAGATGTTGTTTGATTACAGATGAAGGGATTGATAGAGAAAGTTTTTATATGCTTCAGGATGCAGACATCGAAAAGTTGATTCCAAGAATGGGACCAAAGTTAAAATTCAAAAATTTACTCAGACGGTTAAAGGTATGTCCTGTGCTTTTAAAAAAGTTTTTGATATGAAAATGCTCACTAGTGCGGATATATGCTTTTACATATTATTCTTCTTATTATTATTATTGTTATTGATAAAATATTCCATTAATAATAAAGTCTGAACAGATTTGGAAAAATGTTTTATCACTAGGCAGAACAAACCCTAAATGAGAGCCCACATCATTTTCCAACACATGTAAGTCAAGCATATTCTTATTGTAGTTTAAAGTGAAATATTTTATCCTAACATCTGTGATATGGCTACTTAGTTTTACTGTTCAATTAAAAGCTTTTTACCAGGATTATTTTATTTTTTTATTTGCAGGGTCACCAGACTGGTGAAGCAACAGATATGACTGAGGTGAGAAGGAATAATCATACATACATATATATATATTTTTTTTTTCGTCTTTTATCTCATACAAGATGACATCATAAGTATGATGTTGTTATTATGTTATTTTTTTGTCTATTTGGAAAGTTTATAATCAGTATAATAAAACTGCCAGTGGAATAAAATAAACATTATGAACTTTTAAGCTATTTTATAATGGAAAATCATTTTTAAGTTTAGTCAAACTTTTCTGTTCATCTTCAGGTTTTACCTTCTACAAGTGACACAGGTGAGAAGTACAAGATCTTAATCAAAATATTTTCATGCAAATTGATATTAACAAAACAGCTATAAACCAATACGAGTAACTTTTTGTTTTTTAAAACAAGGAAAACGAAAATCTGGCCAACAGTTGGACAACAAAGGACAACCAGCAGCAAAAAGGAAGTGTGAGACAAATTTGTCAACAGGTATTTCTTTCTATACACATTGTACCAACATAAAAAATTATAATATTGGTATAAGTTGCAGCTCAACTTTTCCTCCAGATGTCTTTTTATTGTAGGTTTGTGGGATGAGGGACTACATTTTAATTTAGGAGTGTCACTGATTATGATTTTATTGCATCAGTATGTTCACATTGATTGACATACTGGCTCAGTTTGCAAATCTCCAGATGCTTTGCATTTATATTATTTATTATTTAATGCCTTTATATGACAAGGTGTTAAATGATCAGTTAAAATTTATTGTTTATTAAAAGAAAAAAAACAGTTTTAATTAACATGACAGGTTATATTTCTAATTCAATAAATTAATCAATCAAGTTTATTTGTATTGCACATTTAAACAACAAGGCAGTTCAAAGTTATGTCTTGAAAATACAAATTCATAGAACAAATGTTAATTTTTTTTCAAATGCTATTGTTACACATCAAAATGTTGATTAATGTTTCATTTATAATGTTTCAAAAGCAACCTTAACCAGGTGGGTATTTAGTCTAAATTTAAAGGAACTCAGTGTTTTGGCTGTTTTATGATTTTCCTGAATTTTGTTCCAGATGTATGGTGAGTAGAGGCTAAATTCTGCTTCTAATTGAAAAATTGCCTAAACAAATATTAGCAACAGTGACTACTGGTGTAGAAAAATATAGTATATTTTGTCTCACAATTAACATCATATGTGTCACATTGCTTTACCCTTAAATGAACAAATTCTAAAAATTCCTCTCTTTTTTACATTATGGTTGTTTTTCTAAATGTATTTGTGAAAACAGAAGCAAGGATGTTAAATGAAGTGAGAAACACGATGGGGGACATCTATGCCATGTTGCAAGATGGCAGTGATCTTAATAAGATCTTGAAGTAAGTAGATTTTAAATTGGAAATAAACCAAGAATAAAGATTTAAACTAGAAAAAACATTCCTGAATATCTAGAGATGCAATAAAAGGTTTGCATCTTCTTGGTGTTTTGTTTTGGTTTTTTTTACATTTGAGCTATTGCTAAACCTGCCTAAATTATGTTTTGTGTAGACATGCACTTTAAAGCTGAGTTTCTCAATAATGGCTACATTTTCTGCAGAACTAAAATCAAGAATCTAGAGACAGAAAAGAAGGAGCTGGTTGGTGTCTTTGGTAAAACTGGAGCTGGAAAGACGTCTTTGATAAACGCTGTCCTTGAAGAGAGGAATCTGTTGCCCTCTGGAAGTGTTAGTGCCTGCACCTCAGTCATGATTAAAGTGGAGGGTAACAGGGGCAATGAAAAATACGAGGCAGAAATTGAATTCATTTCACCTGAAGTAAGCTAAAAATATACTTATAAAAGTCTGATGAAAATGTAACTTCTGTAATTTTACACGTCACTTGAAAAGCAATTCTTTTTTTTTTCTTTTTTTTAGGACTGGGAAGATGAATTGGCATCACTGCTTTCTATCATTAAAAAAGGAAATCAAGAAACGCAAGACAATGTTGACGACACTGATGAAGAATACCATGACGCTGTTGATAAGCTGTTAGCTCTGTATGATGAAGAATGGAGGGAAAAATCCTGTGAACAACTCATGGAGACGAAGTACTTCAAAGAAATTCCAGAATTTCTTCTTTCAAAACAGAAAACCTTGGTCTTTGAATCAGTAAGATGCAAAGATTTTAACAGTAATTTCCTGCATCAATTCAGCAATATATCATAATTGTATACTTTTTTAATTGATTTTTTTAATTATACAATTCTGATACATACATACAATAAACATGCACATGTTTACATGAAGGTGGGACACATAGAGCTTACTGTAACCCTCTCAATTTCAGCTGAGAAAATGAGAGGTTTACAGTAAAATGTCATTACTTTCAGCTGTCATAATTTATTACTAATATTATGACTACTATTATGTTTTGCAGGCTAAGGATCTATCTACACATATTGTCAAATATACAAGGGATGCTGCAAAAAACGAAAACTATGACGAAATAAAGCAGTGGTACTGGCCACTTGTGAAGTGTGTGACTGTCAGGGTACCAGATAATCCTTTTCTCCAACACGTCACACTTGTGGACCTTCCTGGCAATGGAGACCGTAATAAAAGCAGAGATACAATGTGGAAAGGGGTAATGTATCCTTACTATATTGTCACATTATATATATATATGCTGCAGTAATCTGGGCAAAAGGAGCCCCAACTAAGTACTCAGTGCTGCATATGTTCATACTTTTTATGTTCATACTTTTCAGTTGGCCAATATTTCTAAAAATCTATTTTTTTGTATTGGTCTTAAATAATATTCTAATTTTCTGAGATACTGAATTTGGGGTTTTAACTATTTGTCAGCTCTAATCATCAACATTTAATGGAAAAAATATTTGAAATATTTCAGTCTGTGAGTAACGAGTGAATACAATAAACAACTTTCACTTTTTGAATGGAAATACTGACTTTAATCAACTTTTTCATGATATTAAAATTTTTTGACCAGAACCCAATATATAAAATGCTTTTTGTCAGATTGTTGGAGACTGTTCTACCGTCTGGGTTGTCACTGAAATCAACCGAGCAGCATCAGAGCAAGAATCTTGGGACATCCTGAAAAATGTTGCCAGTCAGATTGGAAACGGTGGCGAGTGTCGACACATTCACATTGTCTGCACCAAGTCTGATGATATTGATGATTCAGATGAACTGTGAGTTCACTGCTATGCTAAAAGTGTATTGCTAAATAAAACTCAAAGGGCAAAAAGCCATAGATGATCTACTACATTGTTTTCATGTTTTATTTTATTGTCAGAAGATTCCTAGGTCTGCTAAGCTCCAATAGATATTTTCTTCTCTTTTAGCACCAAAGCTGAAACTAAAGCCTTGATACTTAAGAGAAATGCAAAAGCCAAAGAAAGTGTGGGAAAAGAACTCAACAAACTCGACAAGATTAAAGTGAGTTTAGCATACTGGTAAAATGTGTAGCACATTTGTCTACAATTAAAAATAGAATGAATTTCTAAATGATTTTAATGTTTCCTAGAAACACTTCAGCGATGAGTGTTTTCAGGTCTTCACTGTGAGCTCCAGAGATTTTTTCAGGAAGAGAGATCTAAGTCCAGAGGAGACTGGTAGGTTGTGTCAATCTGTGTGAAACATTTATACAGCTTTGCAGAAACACAAACAATGCTAAGCTTATTATATAAATATAACTATAGACATGATTTTTCACAGAAATACCCAAGCTTCAGGAATTTTTGCAAAATCTTAATGACTGTCACTCAGAGACATTAAACTATGTGTCTGGAGCTCATGGGATCCTCTCTTTGATTCATGGGGCCAGCAGAAGAAAAGAGGTAAGGATACCAAGTTAAATGATTTTTAGTGTATTTAGCTGTTTTACTTGCTTTAAGAAAATTGTAATACAGCACAAATAAAGATAATTTAATTAGTCACATTATTTTTCAGGGGTACTAAACTAAAATAGATTTGGAGATTCTGAAAATGTCCTAAACACCTTTGTTTTTCTAGGATGACAGAATTAAGGAGGTGTTTGAGGCTCTTGATAAAAATCTAACCTTTCAAACTGAGTCAATCAAAAATGAAATGAGGAAGATTTACAACGTTTTTGAAGAATGCCTTCAAGAGGGAGTTGAGAGATCCAAAAACTCATATGGAAACATCTTGAAGACCACTCTCTATCCCCATGTATGTGTGCTGATAAGGAAGTACATCTTTGTAATGTAGCATAGTTTTGTCACATACGTTATTAAATTTGATAAATATTTCTCCCTCTCTTTTTCATCCCCCCAGAAAAGGGATGGTCGGGGATTTTGTAGGCAACTGAAAAAAGCAGTAGAAAATGAAGGAGTCTGCAGACCTAGGAAGGGAAGAGAAATGAACATCAACATGAACTTGACTTCCCTTCTGACTGACAGCATTGATGAGGAATTCAGAGCCACTTTTCCGTAAGACCTTTATGAGCACATAGAGGGCCTCCACAAATATGTTACTGCAACATCAGTTACAAATGAAATTCACTGAAGTTCCTGTTCCCAAAACACCTATTTTTTTATATTATCATTATATTTTTAAAATCTACGTAGTACCCAAATCATTCAAGATAGCCTGAATGATTTTCACATTTTGATATTATTGACAATATTCAGTATTTTTTTATGTTGCAGAAATGATGGAAAATGTGGCCCATTCAAAGGAGTGATCTATGGTTTTTCACTTGTCACTAAAGAACTAAAAGAGAAGTACAAAGATGTGGAACTGCAGCTGATATCTCTCAAGTCAGAGGTAATAAATGAGAAACATAACTTTTTAGAAACATAAAATAATGAAAGGCTTTTATGCTGGCTAAACCTGAGATTTAAAAAAAAATGTCAGAAATAAATAAGTATATACATATATATGTGTTATTTATGACAGTAGTTGAATACTTTAACTTTGCAGTAAAACTGGGTTACTTAAATAATTTTTTTAATTACAATCCTTTTTAAAAAAATTTTTTAGGAAGAACGTCTGAAGACAAGTCTGAACAAAAGTATTCGTAAGCGCAAAAAAATAGTCTACCGAAGTCTAACAAAAACCATTGGGGAAACAATGCACGACTGCTATAAACGTAAAGAAAGTGATCACGTTATTACAATAATTTACATTTATGTTTAGGTATTATTTATTAAAACCTAAAACATTGTTTTCCAGAAGCAGCAGCATTTAGAGGAACTGGCACACTGCAGAACATGCGGGAAACTATAGAGAATCACGTACATGGATCAAAGAACACCATGTATGAAAATGCTAAACAGGTCATGATGAACCACCTGGACAACTTGATGGTTTGTTACTTTTAATGTGATAAGAGTGAAATATGAATTACATTACCTCTCCACTCTGTTATCGTACCCATATACTGATCCATACAAAGCTGTAAAAAAGTACATGGCTTCTTTCTCTTGTTTTTGTTTCCTCTCTTTCTAAAATGTCTTGATGGATTCTTGATCTGATAGAGAACATATGGCTAAAATGTGATCCCTTATTAAAATACTCATTGACTAGGGTGTGAATAAAAACAAGTTTCAGACATTTTGACAATAGTCACTTCCCATTTAATCTTGAAATTAACTTTTGACTGAAACAAGTGATAAAAGGTTTAACTCTAAATCAGAGGGACGTCCTGAAAATACTAGAGGATACCATGAGGGAATCGATTGAGCTCTCACTGAAGACTGATGATCTTTCACTTCCAGGTAAAATTTCAGCTCTTAAAAGAATGTATTTAAAAATATATTTCACAGAAAACACTTATTATTAAAACTGTTTTCTTAGAAGTTTCAGCACAGCTGGAGATGGTCCAAAAACTACGTGATGAGCTGAACAGCTGCTAAAACAGGGAACATATTTGAGGTAAAGAACATAAACTATAAATTGCACTTTTACTGAATGATGCAACAAAAACTCTGAGCTCTAATTGTGGCTTTTAATTCAACAGCTGTTCTCATTGGAGGGATTCATCATCATCTGCATCTGCAGCCCTTCGGAATGAAAAACTGTAGGATTATGGAACAACTTAGAAAGTGAAATTGAAATCAAGTCAAAGTGTCTTTACTGTCCTCTAGGGAGAATTGCTGGAAAAAGACATTTCCATTTTTGAATAGATTTCTTTGATATTTTAAATATGAAAAAATGTTTTGGATTTTTAGTATAGGTTGATTACACTCCTTTACTCTTTGATAATCTTAGAAATGTTTGCATTACATTTGGAATTAAAATCAAATCAAAGTGTCTCAGTACTGCAGGTCTTATTGCAGAAAAAAGACAGAAGACATTTCCATTTTGAAAAGTTTTCTTTGATATTTTATACGTGACAAAATGTTATTAATTTTTAGCATGTTTATTACACTTTTTAACTGTTTATTTTTTTTACAGATGTTTGCATTACTTTTTTCTTTTTTTGTTGAAGCTTACATGAAAAATGTAAAGACAAATAAAGTAGCCATTATTTCTTGCTTCTGAAGATGACTAAACCTCTAATTATTCTCTATTTTTTTAGTTGTTTAATTGTACTCCTAATGCATGTGTGTGATTTGGTATCCTGTAGTAAAATTCACTAAGATAATCAGATAAATGTACATGAACATGTCAGATGATTTTTTAAACTAATTTTCTGAGTTTTATTCACTGGGAAATTCATAACTATGGTTCCTGTTACACTTTCTACCCTTTCTACCATAGAGATGCAAAATACAAATAAACAAATAAAGTTATGTATGACACATTGTGTTTTTCTCTCTTCAATTTAATTATTGAAAAAATGATATGTCACTTTCACTGCAGGTACCAACATATTGAAAGATCAGGGTGGATCTTTTTTAACATCTCCAGCTGCTATATACACTCTGAATAATCCTACATTGTCCTTCAGCCACAAAGGTTGAGTGGAAGGAAAAACTATTAGAAAAAGGTGGAATAAGAGTAACTGCATTATTAAAACAGGAATGACAAGCAAAATCCATTCAAGAGTTTGAGAAAGCTTCATGAAGAGTGGACTAAGGCTGCAGTCAGCTCATCAAGCGACATTATGCACAGACTAATCTACACATATGCTGCAAATGTCATATTTCTTGAGTCTAGTCCTTTAGAACAATCTTATCTGGCCAAAGGAGGAAAACAACTGAAACTAATTAGCATTTTATTTTGAAATCGAGGTCCCAAGGAGAGGCAGAGTGGAAAGCCACAGAATGTAAGTTTCTTAAAGTCAAGTGTGAAATTTTGACTGTCGGCAATGATTTTGGAAGTCACGTCATCTGCTGTCATTATTCATTGCGTTTTCTGAAGTCTGCAGTCATCACAGCCAAATGAGTGAAAACAAATACTGAACTTTTTCACAATATTCAAATTTGGGCAAGCTGTAGTCGTATGATTGTAAAACGTTATTGTTGGAAATATTATGTGTTATCATTTTTACATGTGTATAGAACTAGATGACCTGTGTGTAGAACTTGTAGACGAAACTTGCTTGCCTTTCGCCTCTTCTCTTTATCTCTCCCTTCTCTGAAAGTAAAAGACAAGCTCTAACTGGAAGTTATCAGAACGCGCGTTGGGCAGCTCGCTGGAGCGGTCCGCTGCGTCTTCTCCTTTCATGAAAGCTTGGTAAAAACTCACGTAAGTTGTCTGTGATTCTCTTTCATTCTTAGTCTCAACTAATCTCTTCCCAAGTCATTTTTGGAGAAAAAAAAATGCTTTTATTGTGCATTTTCATGTGAAATTACAATAAAATACCACAGCAGTGTAGTCTTTGAGATAAGCAGTGAAACACACAGAAATGTCTCAGAGTACACTCAGCACCATTAGCTCAGAAAGTTACTCAAAGCCCTTCAACAAATCCTTTAATTAAACACACGTGGACAGTGCCTTGCAAAGTTATTCATGTCACACTTTCACATGTGGAAAACACACATTTTGGTATTTGAGATTTTATGTGACAAACATAAATTAGTGCAAAATTATTGAGTGAAAGAAAAATGAAATACAGTGTTCGACATTTACTGTAAACAGACTTATAAAATAGTTACATTTTGGGACAAAGATGACGTGTAAAATCTTCTCGTTCTCCTCCAATAATACTTGTTTGCCCACATAACTAAGACATTTCTAAAGTCAGGTTGGACCGTGGCTAAATGTCCAAGTTCCCCATTTTTTTCTTTTCTTTCATTTCACCTACACTCTTACAAGTTTTTCTGTATTAATTAAATTCAAATTATTTATATAGCACAATGTGAATTTGTATTGCACTCTTCACTCCAAGACAAAAATAAAATTCCCTGCGACAAACTGCATTTGGAATTCACATGTAGTGATAACAAGTCAACCTGTTTTGGTAGAAATCCAGAATGAAAATTAAAGAGAGTGTGAGAAATCTGCAGAACAGGTAAGGAGAGCAACACTAAAAGAACCCAGGAGGCTCATGGTGACACTGGAGGAGCTGCACAGATCCACAGCTCAGCTGGAGGAGTATGCTTACAGGACAACTATTAGTTGTGCACTCCACAAAAACTGGAGAGGCCAAAATAAATCCACTACTGAAATAAAAAAGCATGGGTTTACGTAAGCCAAGTAGGGAACACAGTGGGAGTAGTTCCTCTGGTCAAATGTTAACCGGACTCTTACAACTCTTTGGCCTTTGCAAAAGAAAAAACCCCCAAAAACAACAAGACTAATGAATAACTAGACTATGCTGTGGGGATGTTTTCTTTGACCGTGGTGGAAGAGCTGGTCAAAGTTGTTGAGAGAATGGAGATGCTTTAAAAAGATTTCAAAACTGCTAAATTATTTCGTAATTTCACAATTATGCACCACTTTTTTGTCAGCCTATCAAGTAAAATCCCAATACAAACATTTCAGTCTGTGGCTATAAAGGTGGATACTGGTAAAGTCGCAAAGTATGAATGAATTTGCAAGGCTCTGTGTACTATGACTCTTAAGACAAGTATATTATCATGAAACTGATAATTGTAGAAAAAAAAATCTTACCACCACGAGCACTTAGTGTTTATGATCACAGGAGATAATAGAGAATAAACATGCTGGCAGCAAGGTGTAGTTCTCAGGCACAGATACATTTCTAACTTACTGTGTTTTGGCTCTGACTTACGTTCAGCCATTGAGCAGCTGCCTCTCTCTTTCTTAAATACTAGCCTGTTTATAAAATTCCTCAACACACATTACATTCTTGTTATACAATCGTTTGTTGGAAGAAAAAAAAAACAGACACAGCTTCAGCAGGTAACAACAAATTTGAACAATAAGATCGTATTACAAGTGGGCATTACAGTGAGAAGGTGAACACGGATGGGAGTGAAACTTAGCAGCACGGAGAGTAGTGGCTTCTCTTGTACAGGATGTCTAATAAAATATTTTAAAAATTCAAGATAGCAGATCGTCAGGCATTAATGTGTTTGTTAACCCAAAGAGTGTTGCTTCTTCATGGTGTCCAAGCGCCTCACTCTGTCTTCTGGAGTCTTTCTGTACCAGCTCCTGGGGACAAACAGACACCGTCAGTCCTTACAGTAAAAGCATTGATTTCCTCTGGAATCAAAAGATTTATATTTTTTTATAATTTATTTATTTACAAGTCAAGGTTCGATCTAGTCCATTGAGCACACAGAGAAAAGGACAACTCTAAACATTGAGCCAGACTTGAACATTGCTGTTCAGATACTCTCCATTCAATATACTATTGGTTAACATTTCAGATGTGACATATTCCTTAAAAGCTGCAGTTGCAATCGCAGAGAAATGTGGTTCCACAAGCTGAGTGAACACAAATGTGTGCCAGAGGTTTTAGGATTTTATTAATGCAACATTTTAAAAGTCATGCATCTTATTTCTTCCACTTCACAATTACTAGTATACAGTACTTTGGTGATATCACATTTCATGTGATGTTTTATCACATAAAATTCCAATAATATATATTAAAGTTTGTTATAGCAACGTGAACAAATTGGGGAAAAGTTCAAGGGATACAAAAACTCTTGCAAGTCTCTGACTGTAAGCAACATTTCTGGAGTAATACTATAGCACATAAAACAAACAAGCCTTAAGAATTACCTCAGAAATGATGTGTAACAAAAGTATGTAAACTAACAGTAAAATGCATCAAGAACTCTGATTTAGGTTAAAACAGATATGCTGAGTCAAGTTTGAATGGATTAAACTAATCTCAGTAACGGCAATAAACTAATCAATCAATAAATCCATAATGGAAAAAAGTAAATTAAAAATAAAAATTCGCTTATGTGATTTAAAGCACTTCACAGGTTTAAAACAAGAAAACATAAAAGGTAGAAAAGTCACCCCTGACGGTTCAGCTGGCCTGGAGTAGAGGAAGTCTGGCCCTGACTTGGCTTCTGAACTCTGGAAAACAAACAAAACAGAAATCTCAAAAAAATCTGAAAAAAGATTAACGATAAACTACACAAACCCTGAGAACATGTCAAAAAAAGAGTAAAAGTAAATAAATATCAGTAACCTGTTGGTGGTGGGGCTTTTTGGCTTATGCTGCGCCTTCCTGGCCGCTGCTGGCGATTCGCTGACCCTGAACAATCACCAAACGTAAAGAACAAAAACAGAGCTAATCATCTGAAATCTTCCTGATATCAGTAAGGAAAGTTGGGAGGAAAATCCCAAGAGACACTCTGCCTTTCCTTACTGATGAATGAAAGTAACTTTAAATTTTTCCGTAAGGAATAAACGAATGTGTGTTTTTCCGTACTTCTTCTTCCTGTCCAGAGACCTCTGTGTAGCAGCAGAGAGAGACACTCTGTCTTTGGGGGTCTTGGCTTTCTCCTGCAGGGGAGATGCAGATTTAGAACGAAATGTAATAAAATATGGAGCTAGAGAGAAATCAGAAAATATTCTCCCTAAATAATATGTTCCTCTGCTTTCTTTTTCTATGTGATACACGGCCAGTATTTTCAGATTACCAGATCTCGAAGCTTCCTCTCTGCACGCAGCTCCCTTTCCTGCTGCAGAAGGGCCAGTCGGTCCCTCAAAGGTATTTCAAAGAAGATCTCATGGATGTCATACAGGGCTGCACGTAGCTGAAGGACAAATGTGCAAATATAAACACAAAAGGCAAGGGGGCCCTCTGCTGGCTGCACACAGTAATATCACAGCCATACCTGGGCTCTGACTCTCTCCTGCAGGGAGAAATCTTGTGCTGTGTAGGGTCCTCTCTTCTGTGCAGCTTCAGTCTCAAATGATTGAATGAATTCTTGCGTATCCTAAGGTAGAGATTTACAAAAGTATTTTTTTTGCCTAGTTCGAAAAGTTTTAATGTTTTTATTTGTGAAGTCCTTTTTGCCTGGATGAGTTCTTACCACAACGGTTTGGCACAGCTGTTTCAGCTTCTCTGTTTTGAGCAGCCTGCGTGTGAGGAAGCCACGAATCATGGCACCGATTTGACAAAAAGCCTTCTGATGCTCTGCTGTTAGAACCTGCCAACCAAATGAGTTCACACAGAGAGAGGGGGATCATAAAGATGGACAAGTTCCACTGAAAACATGCTGATTTCAAATCAAATTAAACCAAAAATATTGAGCAGAACATAGACAGTGGACAAAACCAGCTATGTTGTCAATGCCAAAAAATGTGACCGATCTGAAAAATTAACTGAATTGCATATGTGGAGATGCAAATGGTGCATAAACATCAATGGAGATTTTAAAGAGAAGTTACTTTTGCACCAGTGAAAGTCACTTTGGACAGTTGTGGTTTCATCAACGTTGAACCCAACCTGATCATTTTGAGTTAACTGGTACAAAATGCAACAAAAATAAAACATGGGTCAGGGTTCCTACAATATTTTCATTTAAAAATCACATCATTTTCCAGTTTCTAGATTTTTCATTTAGTTTGTTTAAGGAAATATAACTGGGAGTGACAAGAGGGTAGCATGCCCATGTCAGCATCTTGAAATACTAGGTTGCACTCATTCAATGTGGAGGAAGCATGTTGATGCTGACCAGACTTAGCCTCGCTCGGGATTTGTTTGCTGTCCTTGTCGATCCCCACAGATAAGCAGCAGGCTGGACAGGGGGGGTCATCACACTGGCAGGAACCGCACTGGGAAAACCTGCAAGAATATCAAACAATGTACTTTTAAAAATATATAGAGAGCTTAAAACTATTACCTGCAGCAGAATGTTTTAAAATAAGACACCAATGAACGAACTGGTACCTAAAGTGTGCCCAGACGGTCGCTCTGATGAAGTGTGAATGGGGCTCAGTCCAGGACAGGAGGGGCTCATTATGGGACAGCTGCCACTCACAGACCTGTAGCTCCAGTCAAACGTGTCCCCACTTCTTGGCCTCTCACACTCGTGCTTCTTCAGTCTTCTCTCTGTCTCCTCGAGCTCCTGAACGTCAGAGAGAAAAAAAATGAAAGCTCTCTGCATTGAACAAGACACACAGACAAGACAGTGAACTCTACCTGCACAGGTTATGGCTTAAAAATACAATCTGAACTAGTTTCCTGTGTGTTCTGACAAAATTAAACTTTTTGTAGCCATCTCAAATAGTTGAATTAAATATGTTGGTATAGATTCAGTAATAAAAAGTGATAAATATCCATTACTCACAGAGTGACATATTTCAAAAGTGTTTTTCTATTAATTCTAATGGTTTTGACTTATTTTTGGCCAAATGAAATGAAATAACTTTTCCATCAGAGTCTAGCTTATTTAGCCTCTGCATCTTGAGGAGCAACAAAATAAAAGATAAACAAGATCACTGCATTACTAAAAGTACTTCTTTTACACTTTGTTCTCACCAGATGGAGGCGCTGTTGCTCCTTTTCCTGCTCAGCTAGAAGGATGGACATCTGCAGGGCATGTTCCTCCTCTAAACGCCTTTGCATATCTTCCAGAGCCTGAGCTCGCCACTGCGTCTCCTCTGTGTGTTTCCAAACAAAGATACAAGCAAAATCCTCTAACTCCACTTTTAAATAAAAGGAAGACTTGCACTTGGAGGAAAGGTGATACCCGAGTAGGAAAAAACAATTCAGAAACAAAATATTCAATGAATAAAGTCACCTGACTTGACTTGTAACTCAGTAGCATTTCTCAGGACAACTGGTGTTTTCTTGCTGTTGTTCGGCACCGGGGACTCATCTGGACTCCCACGGGGCCTCAGCAGACACGCAGAAGGGCTTTCTACCTTGTATGATTGGTTTAAAGGGGCAGCTGGGGTGCGCCTACTTGGAGCAAGCCACGTAACACCTGCCATGAAGCGAGGGAGCCTTTCCTGGCTCCGGTCCACCTGCTCAGCTCCAGACTGGAAGGTATTTAGCTGGCTGTCCAGTGTGTGGCAACGCCGGCGAAATCCTAAAGACAGATGATCGTGATGTGTCATAGCGCTGGGTACAGAGGAACTCACGGGGCTGCTGTTATCTTGCACTGGACTGGTACCGCAGTGACTGGAGCGACGGTTGCTATCCCTCCTCTCTACACCCAAGTTGCAGATGGAACCAGCCGAGAGAGCCTCTGACCAGTTCACCCGTCCAGCGCCATCCTCTACCCTCCCTGGGCTTCGAGCGATTAGGTCTGCAGGGCCGATTGGAAACGAGATGTGGATGTTCCCTGTAGAAACTGGCCGTGGTTTGCGCCTACATGGACGGGGGCTGACGCTGGACTCCGGGCTAGGGAGGTGAGCATATCGCTCTGGTTTGACCGGTGAGAGGGGGACAGACTTTTGGGGACTGGGGTCATATGGAGGCTGCTGCTGCTGCTGCATTGGCGTTGGGCCAACTGGGCTGTGATGCAGACTGAATCCAAACTCAACACCAGAGTCCATGATGGGGCTACACCTCTGCTGCTGTTTGAGAGAAACACACTCTGCTGGGGGAACCTTGCTGATCGGGTCAACCATCTCTGCTGATCTCTGCTGATTCTGCTCCCGTTGCACGTACTCCCTCGATCTCTTAAGGAGGCTGTCCAAGCTTATGTCCTCATCATCATCCTCCTCTTCCTCTTCACTTCTCTCTTCATTCTCGACTTTTAAGTCCTTCTCTTCTTTGTATCCATTAGAAATGGGCGTCTCAGAGCTAGAATGAGAAGGTGGCTCTGCTACGTTTGGCCTAAATTCAGGAACTTTGGGAAGCCCAGGTGAGTCAGTGACCAAAGTGTAGCCGCTGACAGTCGCAGATTTACAAACTGGGGGTTTTATGTTTTTCTCATGTGGCACGTCTTGCACCTGAAGAGAAAATACACAGACAAAAAGCTTTTTCAAGTAGAGGGAGTACTATATACAAACTTGTTAAAAGTTTAAATGCACTCAGAACAGGCTTGAATGTCTTGAACGTCGAATCTTTATTGATCTGGTTGTACTATTAATTTTTTAGGCTAGAATAATCAAACAAAATAAAATGTTAATACATTTATTATGGAGTTTTTTCTAATTCATATTACTTGTTTCTTGAAATGCATCCAAAATGTATTGTCATTCCCCCCGTGTTTAAATAATCTGTCAGTCATCCCCATGTTTTATGTTTGTCCCAGTTTGTCAGATTAGCAAGAGCAACATTTCTTTACAAAATGAGTTGACAAAACATGGTTTTAATCAGATAAAAATATCTCAGCTCTCTGGAGCAGATTTTAAATCAGACACTCTGTATTTAACTCTGCAAATGTCACCAGAGATTTTAGGGCAATGTGTAATTTAGTTTTTGTGCCACATCCTTGCACAGATGCACCTATTTTTACACTTGAGGTATGAATGTAAAATCTTTATATGGAGGAAAACATTCCTCCTTTTCTTTTCTTTTCTCGCTGTCATAAACATTTATGACTTTAATCTTCAGATTGTGTTTGACTAATTGGCTTCCACAGGAAACTTTATTTTGCCAGTGCAACATTTTCTTCATATCAACTTGTAGTTATGTGTCCAGGAACATGAATTATAAACTGACCTGTTCGTGGACCAGAATGACTTGAACTCGGGCCATAAGCTTGTTTCTCTGCAGGTTCTCTCTGTTTTGCTCCAGCTGGATGGCCCTCTGTCTGTAGCCATGCATATCTGTGTGCTGCTCTGCATGTAGCTGAAAGAAAAAGTTCATCTTTTTATCTTCTGTTAAGGTGATTCACAAACTCTGACGGTGTCCACACAGATAAAGGATTAGCTAAAGTCCTTTTTAAAAAAAAAACAAACAAACAAAAAAAAAACAAATTTTTAGAGTTAAAAATCTTAAGATTCTTTCTGTGAGATCCAGGGAAAGAGTTCCTGAAATGGGATGATTCCTGGACACTTTTGTCAGCAGTGAGGAACAAATGGGTTTTTCAATCAGGCCTGATTCAGCTCCGCATCGATTACCTTTTCTCTATTTTCTGTGCCAACTGCTGATGTAATTAGACTCTTCTTATGTGAGAACTCCTGACTTCTTTTAGCAAGAAAATCACAGGTTCAAATAGTGGAATGCCATAAATGGAATGTTGTTTTTAAAGCGACAAACTGGACTCATGCTTTCTCTATTAAGGGAAGCCAAACGATGAGCCAAAAGAGGCTTTGAAGTAATGAATTACCACGTTTTAAAGAAATGTTAGATTCTCAAGGTCTTGCAAAGAAATGTTTGAGTATATTTTTATACACCTTACAATAAAATGTCTTATTTTTTGTTCTTATCTTTGTGTGAATATGCATGCTTCCATTTTGACTGTCTCTTAGCTGCTGTTACACTTGAATTTCCCCACTGAGGAAAAAAAAAAGGATATTTCTATTCCATTCTATAAAAATTTGAAATGAAATAGAAAAGATTATTTGTTTTATAAAATGTATTGAAGTTGTGTTGATTCCACCCTGAAAACAAGTAGTCAAACAAATTAATAAAAGCCACAAATAGATATGATATTCATATCTATAAAGCATAAAATAAACTTCTCATTGGAACTGGAACTCGCAAACATTGATTACATATCGAATCATTAGATATGGGTTCTGTTTTGGACTAATAAAAAAGCTCATTATTTCACAACTCTGGCTTGCTTACCAAAGGCAAAAGTATAGGTCTCCCATGAAAGCGGATGACAGAGCCTGTTTTCAGGGAACAAAGCGGCTCACATGTCTTCTTCTTGAGTTTCCCCTCCTGCAGCATGGCCAAACTCCGCATACAGAACTCTTCATAGCTCTCCATCCCTGGACGACCACACATCCACTCTCTGGGCAGGAAACACACACCATGTAGCCTCGTCACCCAGCTGTTTAAATCAAATCAAATAAAGACTTGGAATTACATAAACGTTTGTGAACCCTTTAGTTTACTGTACACTTAGTTTGACTATAAAAGTATCATTTTCACATATTTGCCACACACGACTTCAAAAGTCAGTCTATTCAGCTTGGATCTTATGCAATAGGCCAACATGAAGTAGTGCTTGACTGGAAAGAGGAGGAAGAAGAAGATATATAGTTTCCGAGGTTTTGGACAAATAAAAATCTGCATTTGTATTTAGTGTCACCGAGGCCAGAGATAGGGCTTTGGGGAGGTTTAAGGCAGAATTATATTTTAAAACAAGCATAACTTGAGACAAGAAAAAGTAAACTTACTTGAAACTAAAATGACAGAAGAAGAAGTTTTATTAAAGAAGCATTCAATAAGCCCAAGGTAACTGCAGGAGCTCCAGAGATCCACAGCTCAGGTAGAACAATTCAACAACAGATTTTCCCACCTGATCTATTAGTTGTGCAGGCAACAAGACAGGCCTTTGTTAAAGAAATCAATTTCTACACTCTCACAAGTAATATTAACACAATAAACAAGAAGATACTTTGGTCAAATGACACTGAATAGTTTTCGCCAGCATGTCAAACACTATGTGGGGTGGAGTATAGTATAACAGTATAACATGGTGGTGGCAGCATCACACTGTGGAGCTGCTTTCCTTTACTAGGCGCAGCAAAGCTGATCAGAGTTGTTGTGAAGTTGGATGGAGGTAAAACAGAGTTGTTCTACAATGATATAAAAAAGATAAAGATACAGCCAATTCAACTCTGAAATTATTTAGATCAAAGAATATTCATGGGTGGCAAATGGGCCAGTCAAAACCACCAGAATTTTCCCATTTTTATTTGCAAAACCATGTGAAAACCAGGTATCTTTTCCCACTCCACGTTTCATTAATGCACCAGATAAAATCTCGAATAAATATATACATTTTTGTGAAAAGGTGGTGTCAACATTTTTAATGGCACTATATGATGTAATCAGGAGAGTAGAAGTCCCCTATAACAAAGAAGCTCTGTTTGCCCTCATGTTGTCTCATCACATTCCTGCCATTCTTTTCTGAAGGACTTAGCTGATGACTCGTTTCCTTTTCCGGTGCTTGTGAAAAATGCAGAAGGGATTGTGTGTCAAATCAATACGGTGTATTTTTGGAATATCTGTCAGCAATTGTGAGAACAGAGAAGTCCATACAGATTTACGACGTAAGACAATTGGCACAAATACTTTTTTTTTTTTCATGGAACATAGTCGTAATAATACCTTTATAGGTATTACGTTTAAATTAAAGACAATACCTTTATAAAGCTGTAACCTCTGACTACCACACAGATTCATGCAGCCCATCACAGCACAGCGTGGGCGGGGATGGTTTCCTTTTTGCCCCGCACTGTTTTACAGCATGCTTAACCGAATTTGTTCACTGTAATTCAAACATCACCACGGATATCTTCTGAAGCGTTAGAGACCTTTTAATCCAGATGTGCCACATAGAATGACAGCAGATAAACAGCGAGTAACCATACCTGCGGTTTAGACGGGAAACAGTCGACTATCTTCTGTCGTTTTTCCTCCGACGGGCAGTCTTACATGCAGAATAATCTCGCGGAGATGCTAAATATGGGAGGTTTTAGCAGCATGGTTTAGCGTCCATGCTCCTAATCACGGTTTGACCATCATCACGGTCATGATCGCTTTCCAACCCTTCCGGGCTCCAACAGCGCCTCCTAGCAACGGGAGCACGCGCCAAATAGTCCCTCAGCGTTTAGTCGTTGCTAAACATATTTCTTATCGCATTATGTACGTCATAAAATTTCTGTTTTAGTATAACAGAAAGTAGTAAAACCTTGTGTAATGAAAACCTTGCACAGATGTAATCATTTTTATTTAATTAAGGAGAACAAATATCATATTATTTGTCGTTTTTTTTTAATGATACTTTTTACATCACTCGACATTTTTTAAGACGTGTGCGTTTTTGAGAGGCTTTGTTGGTGTTGTTTTTTATTATTGATTTTCTCTTTGCTTAGATGCTTGTTCTTTTGTCTACAAGAGAACAAGCAAAGTGAGAATAACAGAAATTTGCTTATGTCGTGTCATATTTTTATCCCAAAGAAATCAGAAGTTGCATACAACTTAAAAGTGAACATATTGTGTACATTTACTAAACTAATATAATTTAGAACATTTTAGCCTCAAGAATTTTGTACAGAGCATGAAAACATTTTTTTTTAAATTCTGAATCTCTCTAAATGTTTTATTTATGTACATATAAGGTGCCTATTAGTGTGGAGTGTGCTGTGAGGTCCACTGTGCTTTTTGTGCTTTTGAAAAACAATGTTTTGTTTTTTTAAATTAAATAATTCAACATTTTGCAACTCATGCAAAATGTCTAGTATTTCACAACTAAAAGCACTGGAAGTACAATTAATGTTTTATGAAAGCAAGAGGAAAAAGTTGCCTTTGACCCATAAGAAAGGTGAAAAGGATATTTTCACAGTCTCCTCCTAAATATTTTAGATGTTCTTTTTGTTATGTTGCATGATATAAGAGAACCTATTTCCACAATGTGCAACATGGTACAAAAACATACACTAACAGACAAACAAAACGCAACAAAATACTCATCTGAATATAACCAATTGTATTTTATGTGACTTCTTTCTTATACCAACACCTCAAAAATGCAAAAATATAATACAAAGTAAAAACAATGTTTCAGCTTCACAACTCATTTCTTCCCTGTTCGGGAGAAGCTGCATATATTGGCTGAGAAATGCGCACATTTTCCTGGTTGTCTCGAAGCATAGCAGCAATTTCATCATCTGTCAATGTGGCTTTGGAATCCTGTCACAAGGACAAAACAATGAAAACAAGTAATAACAGAACAAAGCAATAAAGTCTGAAGAATATATCAAAACCTTACTTGAAAGGTCTGGCGCTTGACCCCAATACATGCGTGGGACAGCTCATAACACAACACAATGTCCAAATTCTTAGTCTCTTCCTTCACTAAAGCAGCCCGGAACTGGCTACGGTGAGAATCTAAGAATAAAAGATAATAGGCTGTGAAACACACATTAATATTGTGAATTATTATTTTTTTGTTGTTGTTTTTGTTTGACAGTTTTACCCAACAAGTGCATGCAAGCTGATTTCATTGCATCTTTAGAAACACGCTCATGGTTGGAAGTAGGAAGATTTTCACACAGGCGCCAACTGAGGAGCTTGTCTATCGTCGTGTGTCTGCTCCCAGCTGGGGCTTCTTTTATTCCTTTCTCAATCTCTGGAAAGCATTGAGCATAAATTATTTGCTTCCCATGCCTTAAAGAAAATAAAAAGTCATACCACAAACATGTGCCTCCCAGATATAATAAATAAATCATTTACAAGTTGTGAGGCAAGCTTAGTCCTGCATACCTCGTGCTGCTGTTAGGCAGCTTTCGCAGTAAGAGTCTGATAAATAAAAAACAAACAGACAACAGGTTGGAGATTCAATTAAACTGACACCGAGATATGCAAACACAACAAATTCTTTCAAAGCTAAAAACAGTAAATGTTTGTTGTTTTTTTTTTCTTTTACTTACAGCGGTCTGAGGCATGAGGCTGCACAGGAAGATAGTATCCCACACACATAAGAAAAATGATTGTTTTCATGGTCTTTGGTGTGTAGATTGTGCAGCTAAAAGCATAGAAACAGAAGTTAACTCCGAGAACAAGCTTTTTACTTTTTACACAGTCTGGTCATGTGATCTCACAGCGACAATGAGTTTACGTCACAACCACTGACAAATGCCAACTGTACTGTCCAGTTTTTCAGGTTTTGTCTGGATGCTTGAAAAACAGCCCAGGGTCTGAGTAGGTGCTGAATGGAACACCAGATAATGTTCTGAGAAGGAATCCTTTTACCAGCAATTAACACTTCTAAATTTAAACCTCAACTCAAGCTACCAATGAAATTTATATTTTACATTTTTACCTTTTACTTGAAAAAAAACTTCCTTAAAGTACCATACCTGACAAAATAGCTTATTTTGATTATCAATAAATGTTTAGAAATGTTATTAGTAGCATAATATTAGTATAATAATAATAATAATAAAATTTCTGAAACTTTGTTTCAGTTAGTTCAAGTAAACTGTTTAATCAGTTAATCAGAAAAAGTCCCTTACTGTTTTCAAAAGTGGTCACTAGGTGGCACTGTTTGTACGTTGAGAGCCTCGTCACTGTATTTTTTGAGGCGTTGGATTGTTTGACATATTTGGGCATTTTTACCATATATGGACTGGCTGCGTGACGTACGTGTCCGAACGGAAAGTATGACCATGTGTGCGGGAAAAGCGAACGTTAGACCAAAAATGCTTTTAATGGACAAGACCATGTCTACGAGCGAGCTCAAGCTATAGCTCCTATACATCCTAAAAATACCCACAGACAGAGTTAACGCAGTGAGTAGTCTAGTTTTTTGTGTTTTTAGTTACTTTTTAAAAAAAACTGATTACTCGTGTTTTATTAGGTGTTATGAATGGTTTAAGTTAACATTGCTCTTCTTCAAATTTCTGTTACTTTTTAAACTGTACTCTCATTTTATTCTAAGCTGTTTTGAATAATTGAAGCTAACGTTGGAGTTTTTCACATTTCTGTTGCTCTTTTTGACTAATTACTCACATTTCATTCTGAGCTGAGCATGAATAGTTGAAGCTAATGTTGCAGCTCTTCACATTTCTGTTAGCCCGGTTGCATCGTTGTTTTGTTTGGTGACAAACCCATGTCCTCATTTGAACTAATACTAATAACGAATACTGTTTGCTAAGCAACAGTATTATGTTAATGGCAAAAGACAAACTGGTTCCAGAACGACCAGTCCTGTAACGAGCCAGTCTTTTATTTACCTTCATGCTAATAGGAGCTCTTCAGTTTCTCACGTTGAACTCCAGTGATTCCTGTAAAACCATGGCGTTTTCTCTTGTGCTACTTTCATACTCTGTCAGCTGTTTCACTTCATTTCCTTCAAAATGAACGAATAGATGAATTATATTAGATTTTTTTTTTTTTATGAATCAGAAGTCTTATACACCGCATAATGTATTGAAAATAATAAAAACGGCTAATAGTGGAAAGAGAAATATTGATGTACATCTGTCTATATGTGTAAATAAAATACCCTGCAAACAAACAAACTGTGTTTATATCCCTAAAAGTCTAATGGCAACTAAAAATGTTGAAGTCCACAGATTATTATTATCAGTTTAATTGATTATGCTGACTAGAAACAAGAGTCCAACTCCAGATGTTTACTCTTTGGGGAAGAGCTGCATTCTATCTTTAGTGTCTGAGATAGTCCAAAAAACAAGTTAGCTGTCCAGCAGATGGAGCCTTTAGTCATGAAAACCTTTTTTTCAATCTGTCCAAAACAAGATTAGCTACCATTCGCATCCGAAACCTTAGTAATTTTGGAGGACAGCAATTGAGTCATTTAGTGACTCTAGTAAACACAAGTAATTCTACAAATCTAAGCCTAGATTATCCCTTACAAAAGAAATTGCTATTTGCTAGGCTCCTTATTTATGTGTGCTATATTTCAAGTGTTTGTGTTGCACAGCCAAATAGAGGTGTAATGAGGTTCTTAGCAGTGGGATTATTTTGATCTGGATTTTGCTGTAGTGCTGATATTGCATTCTTTGCAGTGATAAAGGTTGGGCTTTCTAAGCTTCACACAGTACATGTTACCTTTGGTTGTCAAAATCAAACACCCAGAGAAGAACAATGGCGCTTTCAATGCTCCATGGGCATATTTTGCACTCATCTGAAAGAAGTCCATTGTCCAAATATGGAAACTGTCTGATGGTTTATTAATCCGTTGGGGGGCAAGTTTTAAACAAAGTCCCATTCTCACTGTTTCCTGCTACTCCCTTTGCACTTATTTGTTTTTTTTTTTAACATCATCCCAGTGCCAGCTCTATAATGGGCCAACTCACGCCAAACAAAACATTTATCTAAAAATACATTTGCAAGGAAAAGTGTTAAATGAACCAAAAAAAAGTGGATAAATGAAAACACATATTTGAACTAATTCAAAGTGTTTATTTTTGATATAATTTTATAGTTGCAACTTATGCTTTTATATTCACAAATATAAAGAAAGGAATAGTGTTTCCTGGTTAACGGTGAATGTCTGTCACTTTTGTTTTTTCCCGTTAATTTATTTAGTTAGTTCCTGCAGGCTTAAAAAGATACTTTATCTGTTGTGTTGAAGAAAGTGGATGATATCAGAATGGAATCTTATCTTGACTGGAGACAAACGGCACGCGACAAACACAAACATCTGAAACAATGGGTTGTATTTTTGAAAATGACAATGAAAACTGCTGCTCCCACATTATAACTGATGTGTGCAGCATCGCTGTCTGTTTGTAATTTTAGTTATTACTGTTTCACCGTAGAGGATTGTGTTTTGGAACAAGTTTAATATACTCAACTAACTTTTGAGTTGTTTCTTTGGTACAACAGGTTTTCCGCCTTCATCGTAATTCCAGAGCCATTAGATCTGCTCCTAGCTGTTCCTCACTCCAGCTTAGTTAGAAAGGAAAATTGTGCCGTCGCACCATATCTTCAAACTCCTGTTACTGTGCTTTGTTCTTTTACTTCATTCCTTTTAACTTGTAAAATGTTAACTTGTAATACAGAGTTTTATTGAAGTTTCTGGTTTTCCGGTGGAGGAAATCTATTGCTTAAAAAAAAGAGAGAGATTTTATCAGGTTTGTGTGATTTTTTTATTTTTTTTTTCTTAATGTTTTTTTGAGGTGGGGTCTGGAGTTTGTTTGCTTTGCTTGCCTTATTTACTATCGGAAACAAACTTGATTGAGTTTAAATTATTTTAACGCTAAAGCAGCTTGATTATGAGTAATTTATGCATCTGCCTTTAAAATAGCACTTTTTTTGTCACAAGTGAAGCTTTACATGGGAGGAACTGGAATAGTTAGGATAATACTCTGAGAAGAAGACAGATGTGATGAATTATTTTTTCCCAATGAGTATAAAATACACATTAGAACAGTGTGATAATCTGTAAGGAGAACTTCCACAGGTTTGTAACAGCTTTGCTTCACCTTTATAATGTTGATGCTTAACAGTGAGAGAAGTGACCATATTAACTCACCTGCCAGCTTGCATATTGATCGTAATAAATAACTAACAAAGTCCTGTAACTCATAATAGATGGGATTCGTTAGAAGGGACGCTTGTCATGCGTTAACCCTGAGCTTCCCAGGGGTTCAGTGTGAGTCCTGTCCGGGCACAGAGCAGCAGCTCCAGTGCGGTGCGAGCCTTTGCAGCTTTCCTCCAATAGATTCAAACTGGGCGCTCCGGCCCGACAATGGAGGGCCTGGGAGTGGGAGGATCAGCTCGGGAGCGATCCTTCTGGCTTTGTTAACGCCCGGGAAGCCATTTTGGAAGTCAGCTTGTTGTGCCGTAGCAGTTAACAGACACTTGCTACCTGCAAACTTCCGAGCGTTTCTGTGAGAAATTTGCGGTGACGGAGCGGATCGATCAGTCCGCAGCGATTGGGAACCTCTGAGGATCCCCGCCGCGGGATGCTGGCGGAACTTGGCGCATCTTGCGTCGTTCCTTCGGATTACGCGTTTAAAGAATAACATTCATGGATTCTGACGCGGGCAAGTTGATCACCCTGTTGTTGCCACAGTTTTGTTGTGTTGTTGTTGTTGTGCATTTGAATCGATTTCAAATAAACCTTGCTGCTCTCCTTTACCAACTGTTTCGATTGCGAACGCTGTATCCGGCCTTTGTTTATTTGTTTAATTTCTTTCGAATCTACACGAATCTATTCAATTTATGGTGGCGTATATAACATATATGTGGATGCACATTTCCACTGAAGTGTGTTAGCCGTGTTTGCATTGGGAAATATAAAGGCAGAGCGGCGCAGTGTTAGTGACGCTGTTGTCTAAATACTGCCAGCTCCAAATATAGCGCAGGGCAACGTGAGAATGTTACGAGGCTTACATGTCATTTGACTCGACAGCCTGCTGTTATTCTGAAAGTAAACATGTTTGAATTTAAATTTCCTTTTGGTCTGGGTCATTGTTTTGATGGTCGGTGGCCTAATGTTTTTTTTTTTTTTTCAGTGTTCGTCGCAGGTGGTTTGCGTAAAGAAGGCAGCAAAATATCTGTGTGAAATGAGGTGAACCATGATATTAATGTGACTGCAGGGGAGCCGTCTTTGTTAACTGTAGTGGTGCCTTTTTTTTTTACTGTTATTGTTCAGTCTGTCTCATAGTCAATGCTCTGCAAAATAGAAAATTATGATAATTTTGGAATTGATTCATTGGATTTCTTAATCGTCTAGAAACTAATCCTAGCTGAATTTAATCAGTCCCTTTGGCTTTTGGGTATTTGTTTCCAATTATCCCTCCTTTTCGGCTTGGGGACTTTAGTGTGGATTTGATTAAGATTATGTGTAAGGATTTTGGTGGAGATTTGTTTTCCTATTAATTGATTGTACAATTTTTCTCATCTAAAGTGATGCAAACTTGATTTGGGCAAACAGCCTAATGGTAAACTATCAGTCTGTGTCTACCACATCTTACAAAATCATTTATCCCCTTCGAACCTTTCCGTTTTCTGTCTGATAATGATCATAAACTTTATTGTACTTTATTGGAAGTTTTATGCTTCATGAAACAAGCGTCACAAGATATATTATTTGCTAGACAGTTTGGATGCACGACACTTAAATGACCAAATAATACTTATTGTATTTGAGTAATTGTTTGTGATATTACATACAGTAATGAGATATGGAATGAGAAATTTGTAATGTGTTGTGCAAACCTACCAAGGCATGACCATCTACCTAACCAAAGGTTGGACAAAGGCAGTATGAATTAGATAGATTCTTGAGGGTAAGTCCCTCTTTGCTTCAAAACACCTAAAATGATAAATTAGTTTAAACTAAAATCCAATTTAAATTGTGTTTCAAGAAAATTGTTGTTCAAAGTGGCTCTCCTATAAGCTTATCTTAACTTTAACTGTTTCCGAGACAAAATTAGAACATATTTCCATCTCCAACTGTGGAAAACTGATAGAGACATCTCTAAAAGACTAGACATCTGGAATCTATACTTTCCAGACGTATTTTGCCAAATTACTTGTAAATTAGTAAAAACTATTCATGCTTTATGTTTTACTTTACAGTTAGTTGCACGGTTGTTTTGGTCAACAAAGTTTACATGGGTATGGATACTTTTTCAGGGCACTGTAGTTTAATACTGGTATTTCCTCTAAACAGGAAGTGTCTCTACTTTCCTTCTGAGAATGATTGATTGGAAAAAAAGGATGTACAAAATAGCAGCAGTCTTTATCAGCACTCCACGTGCTGCTATGTCCTCTAAAGCTTCTGTAAAGCAGAACCAGCAAGCAGAAAGTATGTATGGCTTAATTTTCATAGAGAAATAGTCAGTGTAGCAGTAATGCCTGTTCACATTAAGCAGGCTTCACTCACAGAAGCTCAGCTCTTAGGCGTGTTGCTTCCCGCCCATTGGTTCCCGCCCATTGCTTCAGGATCCTCCCCACCCTCTGCCGTTTTATGGGCTTTCGTAATACCAAGCATTACTGAAGTCTCCACTGTAGGGACTGGCTGTCCTTATGGTTAGTCTGCTTAATACAAACGGAAATAGGATCGCCCTGTCTCCACCACTCCCCGTACCGGAGCAGAAGAGGCTGGCCATTCATCACGGCTTCACTGATGTCCATACTGCTCATCAACCAGAGCCAGCATGCAGGAAGAGGTCTGCCAACTTTCTCTTACAGTGGCATTTTTGTGTTTCAGAGAAAAGGGGATGCCCATGTACTCATTAGGTGTCCAATAGGACTGAGTTTTCTGACAGGACTGTGCGGCATAGAACTTATTAGTTGTTTTCAAACCAGAAATGATTTGGGGAATGTCATGTTGTTGTTTTTTTCATTGTGGAATAGTGAGTCATTTCCAAAACTTCAGATCAGTATGACTGCAATTAAGAAAAGTACGTCTAAGAGACAGACTGAACAAAACAGCAAATGTATTTTAGAAGTAGTTTTTTCTTTGTTACTCTACTCCTGACATGTCATCTGTGACTAAAGGGAGTCCTATCCTTTGCACAATAACTTTTTCAGTCTAATCAAAGAAGAATGACCATGGACTTTTCCCAGCTGCACACATACACACCTCCACAATGTGCTCCAGAGAACACCGGCTATACGTACTCTCTCAGGTGAGATCTTAGTGTTGCACTGCAGTTTACTAGTTGCTGCATCAAATGTTCAGGTTATGGCATTTAAAGTAGTACAGTGTGTATTTTTTGTTACTCAGGGCAGCACAGCAATTAACTCAGAATGTGTGAATGTTGTCTCAGAGATCCTTCTGCTGGTGTTTTAAACAGCTTTTATGTGCTTTAAAACCTTGCAAGTGAAGTTCTTGCAAGATTTTCCATCATTTGTTTCTTTCCCGGGTATTTTTTATCAGATAGAAATCTAATCAAGTTGAATCCAAACAACATATCTGAAAGTCTGTTGCAAAATTATGCTTATGCTGCTGCAGTTAGTGGCATCTATAAGTTGTTTTCTGTTGTACAAATAGAAATATAAGGCATGTTGAATCCACCATCATTCATTGACTCGCCTTTATTATCATCTTATGCATTAGACGTGGTCAGCACCTTACCAGCAAAGTGTGTGCATGTGGAGGAATGTCGTTGTCTCCAGAGCTGTCACCTTACTTTGCCAGAAGCTGTTAGACCACAGAAAGGCATTTGGGTGTGTAGGTCAGGGAGTGAGGGTGTGTATGCTGCAGTTTCTGACAATCCTTGAGTTGACATGTGATTGCTTGACTTTAGAGGCATGGCTCCTCTCTCCGCCACATCCCAAGGGAAAGTATGTAAGTGTCTTGTAAAAAGAAAATCGAGTTTCAACAAAGACCTCATCAGGTTTACTGTCAGCTAGAAAGTACTGTTTGAGGAAAGTTAGTCTATGAAAGATTGGAGCGGTTGGATCCTAATTAGCATACTGCTTTAGGCATGGGGCCCTATAAGATTCTTATTGTATGATAGCATTGACTTTCATGCAAGATGCAAAATGTACATGATGTACTTGTTTTCATATATTAACATATTGAAATATAGGGTACAATTATGTTTTCTTATATATTTTGGAAATTACGTTTTGATCGTAGACTTGGACGTCTTTATGTGTCATTAAAATTACAGTTTTTTTGTTAAACATGTTTATTGGGCAGAATATCACACATTTTTACTTTTCTACCCTTAGAGTAAAATTAATATTGGCTGGTTAGTCAAGTTATTTACTTAGGTGCAGTCAGCTACTGACAACATGCTTCTCCTACCTTCCTAACTGTAGTTTTAAATCAATGTTACCTCAAGAAAAGTGATGGTTGTCAATGTTGATGTCAGCTTATTTATTAAGTAGTTTTAAGATTTTGCAAGTTAGACCAAATTGAAGCAAACCCTGAAACATATTAACATTCTATTTGAAACAATAAAACAAGAAGGAGAAACGAGAAGAATTAAAATGAAACTGATGTAAATTTAGAATTCCAGTTTAAAGGTCAAAGAAAACACAACCGAGTTGATTAAGTTTGTCAAACTACATTAGAAATGAAAGAAAATGAAAATAAATGGGTATTTTGAAGTGAACCACAAGCAGTTTCTATTAGTTGTTACTTTTTAGTATTTACATGATGATTGTGTTTTTTTTTAATTGTCTGAAATTTGCCTTTCCTGTAAGTATTGGAGAGGTGCAGAAGATTTCTTTCAGTCATCTGAAAAGCAGTGTGCAGCAACAGGTGGGGGGCAGCTCTGGTCACTGTTGCTTTTCTGGAATCTCACAAAAGAGACCGTGGGATTTGTATGATGGAAAATGTTCGTATCTTTGAACCTGTAATTTTTTAAAGCCCTTATACCGTCATACTGGTGCTTGACCAAAGCCAACTCTGCAGAAATCTGAAAGAGTTTGTGTGAAAGGCTGCATTTGTTTCTGAATCAAAATAATTGACAAAATTATGTTACTTTGTCATTTATTTAGACTGGATTCTAAGTAAAAAAAAAACTATTGTAATAAATCTAAAGAATCAGGCTGTGGGTTGAGGCAGTTTAGTATGACTGTGATAAAGTTGGAGTCTGGCAGGTAGATGGAGTGATTGGAACAAGCTAATCGTGTTCCTTTGAATTCAGCTGAACGGCTATTAATGAGCCTCCCTGATATGGCCTTGATCCTCGGATTAGACTAATAGTTTATGCTTCTTGACGAGCTAGTTGAGGATTCTGTGGTATTCTTTTAGCTTCTGGCTGCTGAACTGGTTGCTAACAATTCTCTCTTTTCCTGAGAATTTGAGAAACAGACCTCAAAATGCAGTAAGAATTTAGATTCTAGATTGAATGAGTCTAGCTGCGTGTCTATGGAGTGGGTGTGCATGGTCTGCAGTGAATACAAGAGAGCAGTGCAGCAACAGACAAGGTCAGGTGACAAAAACGGTTGGTCCATCTGTTGTCAAAACTCAAAGGAGCAGTGACAAGGTTTGTAGCACTGAATAGACCAAGTGTAGGAGGAAAAGGACTGCTCTGTTTCTATCCTTGGGGAGACTATTACAGCACAGACATTCAGTTACAGACCTATAAGCAGCAGGGTGAGAAGGCTCGGATTAAAATCCCAATTGTGAATTAAAAGGCATTTGCCCTAATTTTATTTAAACACAATAAAGTAGATGTTAGAAAGCAAGACTTGCAGGTGTTTGTTGCTTGTTGACTTCTCATAGCATGTAAAAGTGAAGTTTATATGGCCTATATAAAAAGTTTGAAGGCAGTTTTAAAATGCATCATGTGTACAATCCTTGAGTTGCAGTTTTATATACTATAGAGTCAAGGATTTTATTGTAGTCATTTATTATAAGTGACACACTGAGGATGCTCTTGTATTTAAATTTTGCCTGATATATTCTAATATTGCATTGTGGGTGATATTTACACATGGATATTTTCCTTCCCTTTCAACATGGTGAAGAAATTACAACCCTGCTGACATTGCCTCTCTGCTTCAATTAAAAACTCAACAATCCTGGACTTCATCACTATCACTGTTACATGACCAAGCAGTCCCCTCCTCGCTCCATAACACAAATTGCAACAGGATGGAGATAAACATCGGTTATTAGGCCAGTTTTAAGATACCGATTTTAATGCCAATATATATTGTGCATCCTTAAGATGTCCCAACCAATCAATCAGTGATTAGAACCTGCCAAGTATCGTGTCCCATGATAAATTTAATGCATCAAAATTGTATCTTCCCACCATTTTAGTCTGTAAACACATGAACAACGAGAATATGCTTCAATGCATTTTTAGTTGTTAATTGTATTTTATTTATTTTTGAATTAAAATAAGCTTTTTTTAATTGCCTGTCACCCCCCAAAACTCAAGAAAACAGTGTCCTCATGACAGTTAAAGGGTGTACCTTTGTTTTTTGTCAAATTTTAATTCTGCCGCTTTTGAATTAGTTTCATAAAATGCTACACAAGCCCTCTTAGAAATGTTCTATTGCAAGTGAAGGTAACTATAAAACAACACAAGAAAAACTGACACGTCTCAATCATTATTTGTTTCTCATTCCCTTCCACTATGACAACACAAACAGCACAACTGGTTTTAAACTGAAACTCTAAGCACACAGTAAAATTCTTGTGGGCAAGAAATGGTATTTGATTTTTAATGGGGCCTTACGACAGAAAATCAAGCTGCTCGTCTTCCAGAAAAACAGACTGACTGCACCCATGTTCCTCTGAAAACAGGTGTGTGTGCTGAGAATCTACAGAGAGAGCCTTCATATTTTATGATTGTAGAAGTGGGTCAGTGGGGCCGGGGCGTCTGGATGGCATCTTCCTATTTCTACCATCATGCTTGATCTGTAGTGATTGGGTTATCTAAAAACTGTTTATAGCTGATTGTTATCAACTGCTGCATTTAAGTGAATGATAATACTTGTAGATATAGTGACTAAGAATAGTAAATTCAATCTTCTACCAATCTTTTTTTTTCCCAGTTGTGAATCAAATGCAGAAAACTGCTTGGTCTGCAGCTCCATCAAGCTGCATAATCTAATCAGTTTCAGCTGAACAGTTGTTGTGCGCCCTGTTGTTACAGTTGCTTCACACACGCTTCAGTAAATGCACCCCTGGTCAAGTGGCAAGCAAATGACATCAGCTGGATTCAGGGGAGATGGGGCCTTTGACCTAGATATTTTTTGTAACAGTAATTGGGCGATAATACACATTTCTGTAACACTGACTGCTCAGTCTTAAGAATATTGCAGCTCTTAAGCAGGTATGTTTCATATTTGCCCCATTTATAGCTCATCCTCATTCCTATTGGTACTCACAACTTTCTCTGTCTTTGCTGAGAAAGTTGTGACTGAAACATGATGTTGCAGCTGCCATGTTTCTTGAGTGGTATGATGTTGATTAGGGTGTTGTGCAGTATTGTTTTTCCAACCCATTGAGTTTCTTGCATGTTGGTCAGAAGGTTTATTTCATTATAGCAGAGCTCTACATAGCTTTTGGTAAACTGCTAATAGGACTTCTTAAAGCTTTCTAATAACAATGGCTGTCTTCTTGCTGTTTTGTGATTGCTTGATGATTATTGTTGATAGACTTTTGCTGTGTTTGATTCTGTTTGTTCTTTCAGAATAGAGAACTTCAGAATAGAAACGGGTGTTATATTGGGGTATTAGTGTAAGGGGTGATGACTTAAGATGCACACCTGTTTTCAGATTTTAGTTGTAGAAATGTCTGTGTAGTTTGCTTCTACACAGAATCCAGTAAAATGCATTAGAACTTGTGTTTGTATTGAGACAAAATGCTTAGATGGTGTGAATATTTTTCCAAGCCACTGAAAGTGTGGCTTAGTATATTTGTGTGCTAGAACATCTTTCTTCCTGATGGGATTTCGTGTCATTTACTTATCTGTCTTTCCGAGTTGAAGATTAGTTTATTGTTGTCTCCATAGTAACAGCAGTAACATGTGACATTGGTTGTTTTGCTCCAGTTTGGGTGAGGGAAGGACATTTTCTTATAACGAGGAAGAAGGGAAGAGCTGTCAGTGGGAGGGAAAATGAGGCCCAGCCTGATTGATCTGAGTCACAAAGCCAAATCCTCCCCACTCTGAGATGGTTGGATGGAAATTTGAACACTCTCCGTTTGCCCCCAAGTTCCATTTCTTGTCCTCTAGTAAATATAGGGCGCAACATTTTGTGGAAAACTTCTTTCTCCACTCAATAACAGTTTAGGGAAATGGAAAGGAACAGTTCCCCCCCCCCCTCTTTTTGTTTTTTACCTCTATCCTGTTTTTTTCCCAGGGTATTCCCTAGTTAAAATGTTTGAAAATAACTTTGTTATTCCAGCAAATGCAACAGGGGCATGTAGTGTCGCAGTTCTGAATTGCAACATCTCAACACTCTGAAACGTTCAGCTTTTGGCACAGAATGTCAGCTTGTGCAATGTCTATATAATGCATTCTGAACTGAGTGACAAAGTCACAAATTTATTTAAAAATTCAGCTTATCCACCCAAAACTATTTACATTTGTCATGTTTGGTTTCTTGTACACGAGTTTCAGTCTGTGCAGTTCGACCTTTGCAGAAGCCTGAACTGAAACGTGTTTGCTTGTTTGTTTGGCAACTATGCATTTTTAAAAATTGTTACCCAAAAAAAACCTTTCACTGTTCTGTTTACTTCTCTGTGTGAGATTTAAGACTTTTCTGGCAAGCTTTTGACTCCACGCTGTGGTTTTGCTGCTGAGTTTTACGACCCACATGGTTCTTATAATCGCAGGCTAAAATAAATGTGTGCATATCTCACAAATGGTAGTGAGAGTTTGTGGAGTGAGTGTACCAACTGAGCTGACTGCCTAAATTATTATCACAGGTCATTCAAGGTTCTTTTGGATAGATGTGCATTTAAAATCTACGACACGCTCTTTGGATACATCCTACAGAAATCAAAGCCTCTATTTTCCTTCAGCTAAAATAGCAGCTGCTGGGAAATACACAACTTTTGAAAAACAAATAAAGTTCTTGTTTTTTTCTGGGATGTTATCATTATGAGCTGCTGTACAGCATTGTCTTCATGAATTTGGTTCTGCCAAAAAAAAAAAAAATCATTATCATGTATAGTATTTTGCTCTGAAATAAGGACGTATTGCAAACTACTAACTGATGTTGTCAATCAGCAAAGTCATAGTTGCTTGGCATATTTCATGATGATGACAAAACAAGAGTTTGTCCATCACTATTTATATCTCTGAAGTGGACTGTGAATGTTGCCTGGCAGAAAAGCGACACACTGTTTGCATGTGCCTGCAGGCTACACAGACAGACATATTTGTTTCCTTATCGCACAGCCCTGCTCCCAACAGTGCCAGGGACACACATGACTTGGCAAAGTTTTGTTCTTTGTACAGCAGCTGTTTCGGGTCTGGAGGACATATCCTGAAATCATGCATCGGGGGTTCTATGTCTTTAGCTGCAGAGCAGAGGGAACAGATTACGTATCTTATAGGTCAGTTTTTCTCTTGTGGTGTTAGAAAGCAAAATGTCAAAGATGTACAAACATACCCATAAGAAGGGATAACAGCACATACCACAATAAAACTAAAAAAAAATAAACAAAAACAACAACTTTTATTAGTTGGATACTGTTGTCGTGGAAGAATCTACTAGATAATTGTAAGAATAATAATTTAGTGGTTTGACATAAAGTATGGATGAGGTGGTTCTTGACTAGTGAATGAGCTTCCTGCACAAATATACAAATATGCGAAGAATTTGGAGTGCTTTGATCTGGGTTTGTGGTCTTTTAAAAAACCGTGCTTACTTGCTTTTATTATCAATCCTTGGGCCAGTGTTGAGCAGCAGGTAAATTCCCCACGACTCCCAGAGCAGGAAAATTGTCCTGGTCGGGTTTTGGGAGAGGTGGCAGTTGGCTGAACAGGCAGGTAGCAGACTCCAGACAAAAGCACATAATTGGCCTTGTCAGGGTGAGTAATCCCCAGGTTTTATTCCCAGACGGACTAGCAGAGAGACGGGATCTGTGTGGGACGAACACATATGTGCTCTTCTGCAGGACTTTAAAGCTTGATTAGCTTGCACAGGAAAGTCAGGGGCAGGCTATTGCCATTCCTTTGCACACTCAGCGACTTTGTGGCCAAACCGTAAAACTGTCAGCTTTACTGTAAACAATGAGCCTACCTGATTGTCAGGTGCATAACCGGAAGAATACTGAATTTCATTTTTTCAAAGGCTCCTAGTAGCTTAACTCTCAATATTAAGCCTTTTTCTTTTTACTACTGCAGCAAAAAGCATTGACATTTTATCTTTTCATTAACAATGCTGTGTATTCACCAGCGAAGAGGAACTAATAACTGAGAGAATAGTTGCAGATGTTGCCTGTTAGTCATGCCTTCATTTTTTCACTGAAAGCCTGCTCATTGGGGTGGGTGTGGCCCTCTGAGTCACAGTAAGGCATGGCACCGAACATTCACGGCATGTTTCCTCTTAACGTATGAAACTGCAGCAACTGAGTTGAACTCTTTCTCCTTGCATAGTTGGGGAGGTTTACTTGGTATATTTGTCTTGATTTTTGCTCTTAGAGACAGATTTATCCTGATCTTTTTTCTTTTGTCTTTCCTATGTGCGTGAGTCATTTCCTGTGAGGAACAACCCTACACCCACCTCATCACAGCTCTATAAAAAGCCTGTGTTTGTTTTCATTTAAGAAATCTGAGGCTGAAATGTTTAGGATGAGGAACTAGGAGTTAAAACGCTTTGCTGGTTGAAACCTTTCCTCTTTCAACTGTGTTTCTGAATAAAATTTCAGTTCAGTAAATATGAGAAGCAAACCATCCTGACTCTCATGTCGGGCCCCATGACTTTGTATTTTTTGCAAACTTTCAAATGCACTTTTTCTTTGTTTGTTTTTCACGTTTGTCTTAGTTCAAGCTACTCAACTGCAGCATTAGAGTTTGAGAAAGAGCACCAGATTTCTCCTGTGTACGAGTCGCCCAAGATGTTACGGCGGAGCCTCCGTCTGCAGAACAGCGGCAGTCATTACAACACCGAGAGTGTAACTGATCACTCCCTGAACCATGGCAGCAGTTACATCGACACCAGGAAAGAGACGCGGTAAGTTGAGATGTGAACACTTTCAATCTGACTCTCACCAGCTGCATTGCTAAAGACTTGTGTCTTGTAGACCATGACTAAACAAGATATTCCCAAACTCACAACCCAAGCGAAAGTATTTGAATAATTTTTGTCTGTTCCTGTGACATTGAACGTTTTGGAAACTCATACATTAACTTTGTTGTTTTCCTTCCTCTTTTTCACGTAGTTATTTTTACAGTAACCTGCATCCATAGACCTTGAACTTGTTCACATTTTTAATACAAATGTTTAATTGTGAAAATAAATGTAACTGTGTCATTGTACATTCACTTCACAGTAATAACATACACTATGTTGGTTTATCACACAAAATCCCCCGTAAATTGTTTTAGGCTGTTTGTACATAAAAGTAAGCAATTTAGGCAGTAAAAGTGTATCACTTTCTTAATGTTGGTACTACATAATGTTGGGACAAACATTGCATCCCAGACTTTTAGTTACTAAGCTGAAAAAAGTCCCTATTTTTAAATTGTTAGCTGGAAAAACAATATCTCATTATATCTTTAAATTAGTTGTTGGGGAAAGTAAATTAGTTTTATTATTATTATTTCTATTATTATGTTGTAAACATTGTTCACTAGTAAAATGAAATGTCTTTATTTGACAATTTTTTATTTTAACTGACATTAACATCATTGAACAAATTCCCATCTCGCCTTTACTCACACAAAATCATCACATCACAAAACAACATCTCAATAGTCAGGACAACATTGAATAAATGCACCACAAGACGATCCACATCTCTCCACAATTTCTTTTTTCAGCTTAACAGTCAAGCAGAATTGAAAACTATTTTATTTAGGACTTATATTATTCAGGTAGTAACCACACACTCTTTTTTATCTTTTCTAGGACGCCGCGAAACAGAAAGCAGAAGTCCACATCCAGCTCTGTGTCTTTATCCCTGAGCCAAATATCAACACCGAGACAAATCCTGTCCTTCTCTGCTGCCAGTACCCCGATTGACAGAACAAGTCACGAAAACGTCACAACGTATGACGTCTCGCGGCTCGCGTCAGCTCAAGAGCAGTATCACCTGAGGCAGCGCAGAGGAACCGCCATCAGATCTGCAACTACTGTGGATGGACAGTGGGGTGAGTCAAAAAAGTTATAGATTTGATCACAAAAAAATTTTGAATGCTCTGTGTCATTACCCCAGGAAAGCTACAGTTTGCAATGGAAGTCTTATTTTGAAAATCAAATTTGGTCAAATTTGCTGCCTGGCTGTCTTGTTCCAGAGCAACACTCCAGCCAGAGCTCATCAAACATCAACGGAGAAGCCAGCTTTTCGACGTCCAACGCTTCGTCCCCTAATGGTTACATTTGCAAAGATTGCTCGTTTCACTCTCAGCAAAGTGACTCCCGTGTGACGCGATCATCATTGAAATCGCTATCATCCTCATCATCGTTATCCTGCCAAGCAGCAGAACTTTCCACCGATGGCCTCACCTCCGTAGCTTCACCTTACACAAATATTTATACCAGAGACAGGAGTCGAAGGAACAAGTCGGGTGAGAAAATACTTTCCACATTTGGGAACTTGCATTTTTATAGTTTTAAGTCATATTGGCATAACAAGGGTTGTGATGAAGAGAATGTTAACCATTAATGATTTCTCCCTCCAGGTGTCCTGAAGTCAATATCTAACTCATGTGTGCGCTACAGCAAAAAAGCCCTGTCCCCCATTGTGTCCTTAGTCTCCGTTGTCTACAGCAGTTTGGTCTGGCTGGGTACAAGAACCACGAGCTCAGCAGAAAAAGGTATTCTGAATGTTCATCGATAATTTACACATCAATACTTTATTCTCCAAATCTAATCTTCTGATGTTTAACTCCATTTTTGATTCATTCCACTCTTCTCTGTTGTTCAGTCATTCTTACATTCCTCTATGTTTGCTGTTTGAATTTGTTTTGGGGAGTTTTCGTTATCTCAATTACTATATCTTTTTTATAATGAGGTTTATTTCTTCTACAGTTTTTTGTAAAAGCATTCATACCCTTACTGCCCCAGCAATTTCCAAATTACCACCACAATCTATTTATTAGAATTGTGGTGGTAAAACCAACACAAAATAGGACATCCTTGAGAATCAAAAGCCGGATGACATGGTTTTTAAAAGTCGTTACAAATACATATTTAAGAGTGTTGCCTGTGTTCATTAACCCCAATTACTCCAATACTCATAAGTGAAATCCAGTATCCAGTAAAGAATCCATGTCTGAGTCATTTAATCTCATAAAGTCAGAATCTGGTCTCAGGGGTTTTTAGAGAACATTAGTAAACAAACGACATCATGAAGATCAAAGAGTGCGGACAGACTGGTCAGAGATTTGGAGAAGTTTAAAGCAGGCTGAGGTTGTAAAATAAATTCCCAACCTGGGAACATTTTGCAGGGAATTGTTCAATAAGTCATCTGAAAATGAAAAGAGTACCAAGCACAAACCAGCCTGTCAAGAAATCCGTCTAAATTGACTGGCCAAGCGAGGAGCAGCACAAGTTGGAGCTGATATTGAACTCTTTCCCCAATATGCCAAACAATGTGTTTCCAGAAACTAATACCGCAACATCCCCTGAACACATAATAGTGGGGCATTCTGCTGTGAGGTTGCTTTTCTTCAGGAGAGACAGGGAAAGATGTTCAGGCTCAGGTGGAAAACAGATGGGGGAAAAAAACAATCTGATAAAACCTGAAGAGGGATGAACACATTTGCATGCCTCTGATCATGAATCAAGTTTCCATCTCGACTTACAATGGTTGTGTGGACAGGGGTGTCAATGGATGTGTCAACAGGAGTCCGAACCTCGTACTCAGACTTGTACTCAGGCTCCTTGACACAAGTGTGGCCCTCGAGTTTGTCCAAACTTTGGCTGTTTAAGCAGACCACTCTCCAAAGGATGATGGGCTCCAAAGGTCATGGCTTTGAAGAACAAGGTATCTGCTGTCGGTCACAGCTCCAGGTTTCAGCTGCCTCTTTTCCTTTAATTAACTTTTTTCTCCTTTCTAAGCTGCTACTGTTTTGTTAATCAAGATAGAGTCATCCTTCCTTAGGAGATTGAGATGCTTGCTTTCTCAGAAACTGGGTGTGCCTTTGAAGATTGTGATAACTTTCCTATCTCTCTCCTGAATTGACCCAGCTTTCACTTTCACACTTTTCTCTTTTTGAAAGGGGAAGTATACTGGAATGAAATAAGTAGCCACACCGTTGTTTCAAAACTCCAGACAACACCGTCGCACGTGTTGCACTTCTTCATTTTGCTAAATGAGTTTGAGAGGAGATTCGCACTTAAGTGAGCATTTAAGATGAACTTCCAAAACCCTTCAGCTCTTTAACTAAATTTTTAAAATTTGCACTTTGTAGCGTAAAACCATTAGTTGCTCCAAATATTTGACTGAGGTTTCAATATATAAAGTAAATATTTCTATCCAGTATATTCCCTAATTGTACCTTTTCCCACAGTGGATGATATGCATTTGCTCTGATGGTTTAGTTTCACCCCTTTCATTGCTGTTTCAACCAGGTCCTTGTGTGGGTTCACTTTATTTTTGTGCATGTCTAACTTCTTCTTGTAATCTCATCTTTAGGAGTTATGCTTCCTCCCCACAGCATGGTGGTTCGCTCATCTTCACCTTCATTTCCGCTATTGAGCCATTTTTTTTTATTCAAACCTTTTGATATACAATTAAATATGTTATCTGTGTGTTGCAGGCCACTCAAGTTTCTGTGGAAGCATGAATGTGAAGGACCTGGTCACTGGAGAAACATCACATCTTAGCCTCAATGGCTCCCTGTGTAAGCACACGCAGCACATGTTCGCTTTACTCTTTGTTAGGGTTCCTGGTGTGCAGCTTTGATTGACAAAGTCAATGATATGCATGCCCCGTGTCAGCATCAGTGTGCAGAGGTTGTGTGAACCGCTTTAACTACTCAGTAGCCTGTTGAACTTTGTGACCTGCAGAAAGTGAAGTCAAACCTTTCTAATCCACGATTTAGAGTATTTAAAACATTTTTATTTTAAAGTTGGTTATGCTTTGTGGTTAATGATGTACTTTATACTTACAAATCGAGACAAAATGAGAAAGAAGCAGGAGAGATGCGAAACGGCTTTTGGTTAGTTTGACATTTTAAATGAAAATTTCAAATTCAAAGCAAACAAATATACAAAGCTCAAATAGAAAAGTAATTTAGAGGGGCTTAACTTGTCAATAAAATGTATTATATGTACTTTTCTGTTTAGTTTACAATTGCTCTTAAAATATGAAGGAGACTCCTTATTTTTTGAACATTAAAAATATTTGAAAGGGCCAAAACTGCCAATCTAAATGTTTACTGACGTTTGTGGGAGGAAAAAAAAATGTTTTTTTCTTATTC
The DNA here is from genome assembly GCF_904066995.2 of Poecilia reticulata. Taxonomy (NCBI): domain Eukaryota; kingdom Metazoa; phylum Chordata; class Actinopteri; order Cyprinodontiformes; family Poeciliidae; genus Poecilia; species Poecilia reticulata. The sequence goes on along the minus strand of NC_088837.1, from coordinate 14,183,538 downwards.
AATTAATGTCTCCTCACTACTGTTGAAATGCAAAACGGCAGAAAATAAGGTGAACAATATATATATTTTTTTTTTACCAAAAACAAAGGCTAATTAAAAACTTTGTTATAAATTTGTTTGACCCTCCAATGTCAAGAGAAAATTTAAATAATTTTATTTGAACTTTCATGCCAGATTTTAACTGAAGATAAAATATCTAAAAAGACGAGGGGAAACAAAAAACCTCTGGAAGCTCAAAGTTTTAAAGCCACCAGGATAATCTGTCAGCCCTCAGCACCAGACCTGCGGTGTTATTTAAAATAATTTGACACCAATCTAATGTGACAAAACCAATAAAAAAGTTACTTGGACAAAGATGTCATTTAGATTTTTTTTTTATTTGTTTTAGTTTCCCATCAAGCTTTGCGGCACATGCCTTTGTAAAATGAGCTATAATTTGCAATCATTTTTTATAATTTGCTTGATTATCAGTCATATTTAATCATTGTGTAATAAATGTGTTTATTCACGCTGCTTATTGTCGTTTTTGTTTGTTTGCTCATTTTTGCATTCTGCTTGTTTGCTCTCCATCATTTTGGACGCACACAGGTGACGACTGTAAAGGAAAGCAGTACTCTGAGTCTCGCACTGTCGCCGTTACACCAGTCCCCAAGTCACAGCGCTTGGTGGGGGCGCTGTGGAGCATCCTAGCTTACACAGGTTAAATGAAGCTTCATCATTTTTAACTGATCATTCCGTTACAAAGATATTTTTTGTATTCTTGTTGTTATTTTGTAAGCTGAACTCCTTAAAAACTGTAGCTGTATTGGTGAACATCATTTGCTTTGTCTTAACAGGTTCCTGTCTGCTGCTGCCTGGTCGCCATGTGCTTGCTGGAGGTAAAGCTTTAGGTTCAGGAATCATCACAGGGACACAAAGCCTTCTCTCATGCGTCTGGGCCATCCTAGCAGCCCCAGGTAGGTTTCAGATCTTTATCATTTCCAACAAATTACGATACGTATCAGCTTTAGGTTGATAGTTTGAATATTTTCCCTCTTTTTTTTTTCTGCATCTCTAGTAAACGCAGGAAAGGGACTGATGTGGTTTCTTGCAAGAGGATGGTACCAACTGGTGTCTCTCATGTCTCTCGCCAACGTCTTCTTTCTAACTCAGTAAGAGTTCTTTTATGACAACGAATTAATCACAGATAGTTGATGGTTTAGTAGAAATAATAAATAAAAGTTAACATGGCTGCTTTTGCTGCTCTGCATTCGACAGTAAGTATAATTAAGCTTTGCTCAATGTTGCAATTGCCTGATGTGTGAAAAATGATGATGTGTTTTAATTTATAGCTATTACAAAAATTCAGGTGTAAAAAAAAATGAAGTGATTTATTTATCTTTTAATTAAGGTACTTTTTTAAACTGTCACATAATTCATTTTTAATTATTTGCCTAAATATAAATAAAGATAAATATTTTAACTACCTATTCTTTGTAAAATTCGAAGTTTTCTTCTGTGTTTCAGATGCCTTCCCAAACTCTGGAAGCTCCTGTTGCCTCTTTTGCTTTTCTTACTACTTCTGCGTGAGTAAACAGATGGAACCCATTTACTATAGTCAGCACAGAGAGAAGGATATATGGCTATTAGAACCAGCACAGATCTCTAGAGTCTGCTGCAAATCTAGCTGCAGATTCAGGTCAACCTTCCCGAGTCTCCAATGCAGCTCAGCTGTTCTCAAACAATTTCTTATTTTTCTGCTGAATCATGCGGCAGTTAAAGTGAAATATCACCTTAGTTTAGTTTTAACATTAATTTGATCATCCTTAAGGGCTAGAAAAAGTTTTTGTTTTGTGTGTTTTAGTAAAAAAACATTTAATGTATCATGTGTCCGCAACGTCAGTCTAACTCTAAATTTCTGAAATGTTTAATATTTAACCAAATAGCTTTGGATTATTATAAAAGAGCATTACCTCTTGAGTTACCTTTAACCTCACATTCTTTTGTCCGCCTGCAGTTTTATGGTGGTGGTGGCCCCCGTTCACCGGTGCCCTGCTTACCTACTTTCCAGCCATGAACCTCACAGAGTGGAGCTCTACATCTAGGTTTGGCTTCTTCTCTAACTTGGCTGCTGTTCCCGCTGCTGTCCCTGCAACAGAGACTCCCATGGAGCAGGCTCATAACACTCCCGTCTCCCAAGCAACAGTGAGTAGCACCATCTTATGGACCAGGTTTTCACAAAGTGCGTGTGTCCTGTAAACTTCCTCACAGCCACAAGCTTTGGTTAATGATTGGACCATCAGACATTAGCGGATAATTGTAAAGTAGAGACGAAAACATATCTGACTTTGAGCCAGACTTTAGAGTTAAATATAAATGTAATTATTTCCCCTGTCTTCCTTCTCAGCCGATCTTCCCCTCAGACGCCATCCACAGTGGCGTGGATCTGCACCGCCTCGAAGTTGTTGAGCGACAGCTGGCGGCGTTGTGGGAGAAAGTCCAGATGGGAAACCAGAAGCAGGATCAGCGTCACAGCAATGTTCTCAGTCTCTACAGCTCACTGAAAGAGCAGGTCCACAGTCAGAACGAAAGGGAGAGCTTAGAAGCCTGGGTGTCCTCTATGATGGAGCAGCGACTGGGTGTGATGCGAGGAGTACTGCAGCGCGAGAACTTAAACTTAGCACAGGTAAGCCTGTCACAGTTAAGCAATTGATCGCTTGGTAATTTAGAATTAGCTCAGTTTCCATCCTGATGATTAATATTTGAACAATAATAACCCATTTTTTAATGGTTTTGGATGTAAACGGTTTTTATTTCCATTTTATTTATCGGTTGTGGTGGCTTTATTTCAGATATTTGAAAAATCTTCCAGTTCTAGTGTCAGGTGTTCTTTACAAAATAAAAGTTTATTTATCTTTGAGAGAGTGATCTTGCATTATTATCAAAATATCATTTGAAAATGGTCTCAAAACAGCAATGTTATCATTTGCCGCAATTATTTCTAGGAAAATATGTCCTCTAGCAAATACGTTACTATTACAGGCCTACTTATGGCTGATGACCATTAACAGTCCTGACATTGTAATGAGTAAACTTATGAGAGGGTGTGAAAATAAAGATTCAATTTCTTTCTTTTGCAGAGTTCAGAGCAGCAGAAACTGCAACAGGAAAGTCAGGCAGCACATCTGGCTAATTTAGAGCTTCTGCTCAGAACTTTGACAACCAAGACTGAGGTATTCACATCAGGTTTCCTGCAATTCCACAAATGAACACAGTGGACCGAGATTGCTTAAGATTGAGCAAAAACAACAAACTTTACGATGCAAATGAGTGGTCCAAATGAAAGTTTTCATGTTTACATTGTAGGAGATGCAGCAGAAGCAACAGCAGTTTGAGGATGAGGCGAAGCAACGGGAGAAAGCGGCTTCTAAGGCGGCTGCAGACACAGCTCCTGTCAGGTACCAGGGAGAAATGATTAAACATGCTAACTGACATGAGAACACGTCATTTCTTATATTACATGGACCATTATGTTGTAAAACATGAAGTTTCTGTTCTTTTTATTAGTGTGGATGTGAAGCAGGAGGACCATAACTCTCTATTGCTGGAGATGCAGAGACTTGAGGCAGAGCTGAGTAAAATCAGAGGAGACCTGCAGGGTTTCGCAGGATGTAAGGGCAAATGCGAGCAGCTGAACACTCTGCAGCAGACTGTAAGCAGCATAAACGTCCCAGCCACTCAGCAATGCTCCTTAAATGGTCTAAGCTATATTGAGGTCAAACATTTCCTTCTGTTTTTACTTTAAATTCCCCCCCTTTAGATATCTGGTCAAGTGTCCTCGCAGTTGCGGAAGGAGCTGAAAAATCTGTTCTTCGGCAGCGATGAATCAGCGGACCAGCAGCAGGGTGAGATCCCCGAGTCGCTGATCCAATGGCTGTCGCAGCGTTACGTGAGCACGCCCGACCTGCAGGCGGCGCTGGCCTCCATCGAGATGAGCATCCTGAAAAACATTTCGCTTCAACTGGAGCACAGTCGAGCCCAGGTTCTGGGCGAGGCAGAGTCCAGAGCCAGAAGCGTCTTTGAGACAGTAAGAGGGACGGTCCGGCACACTTCTACAACTGAGGGCCTGTCTGAAGAGGTAATGCACAAAACCTTCTGCTATTTAAGATTCTCATCTTTACCACATAATTTAGTAGTTTGACATGATTTTTATTTATTTTTTTCCCCTTGTCGTTTGTAAACCAGGACGTGAATCTGATTGTTCAGAATGCCCTGAAGCTCTACTCTCAGGACCGGACGGGTCAGGTGGACTACGCCCTGGAGTCTGGAGGTAAGAAGGAAACCTGTCCACCCTGAGCTTGTATCCAGGTCAGTAGTTAACTCTGTTGTGGTTTAAGGGGATTAGCAGTCTAGCACTTCTATCGTCCTGTAATGCATGTCTTACGCAATGAGGACTAAGGCATTAGCAGCATCGAGGCCAACAGATAACAGAGGCTTCTGTTATATGTTGGCTGTTTATGATATTAACTGTCATAGTTGGGCTGGGTTCTAAAACACTGTTGTTCTTTGGTTATCCACCAATCCATTTATCCATTTTCTACAGTCAATTATCGTTGCACTCATAGGGCAATGTAGAGAAAACTATTGATTTAACTCGCTCTGGTACTGAGTCGGTCTTTTTTATTCCTCATATTTTTTGTCTTTAGAAACGAACAAAAGAATTTTGTCGTGTGGACTTAATAAATAAGCTCTTGTTGCATTACTTTAGTTGTAGCAACTAAGCCTGCCTTCATCTGGACAGTTCAGGGATAAAGTCTCTGAGAAGTTCAAAGTAGGCTTAGGTTATAAAACAATACCTTGTCTGACTGATCCCTGGACGGTACTTGTATAAATTTGGGCAAAAACATAGTTTCTGTTTTATCAGGTGGTAGCATCCTTAGCACCCGCTGCTCCGAGACTTATGAGACAAAGACAGCCCTCATGAGTCTGTTCGGCCTTCCACTCTGGTACTTCTCCCAGTCTCCACGTGTTGTAATCCAGGTGAGTCCCACCTTCAGATATCCAGAGGAACAAAGTCTGATAACCATGGAAAAACCAAAGCATGTATAAAAACAACATTTAACTGCTAAACTGCTGACTTTTGACTTCAAAAAATAATACTGTGCTCTTCCTTACCATCAGCCGGATGTGTATCCTGGCAACTGCTGGGCATTTAAAGGCTCTCAAGGTTATCTGGTGATCAGGCTCTCCCTGAGGATTCGTCCAACATCCTTCGGTGTGGAGCACATCCCTAAGACGCTTTCTCCAACAGGAAACATCGCCAGTGCTCCTCGCAACTTCACTGTCTTTGTAAGAAAACTGACCCAAAAACCTAAAAAGCCTGTGAATAATCAAATAGAAACACCAAGTGTCCTGTTCTGACTTGTTTTTGATTTTTGATTTATTTTTTCCTTCTTAGGGTCTCGATGATGAGTACCAAGAAGAGGGAACGCTGCTGGGGCACTACACATACGAGGAAGATGGTGGTTCTTTGCAGATCTTCCCCGTTAAGGTAACTTTAAAAGCAACTTTCTAAACTTTTAAATGCAAAAAAAAAAAAAAAAAACGAGTCGTGTCAGCTTTAGAGAAAATAAATAAATAAAAATTCCTTTTTTTTGCTTTCCAGGAGAAAAACGACAAGGTGTTCCAGATCGTAGAGGTTCGGGTTCTATCTAACTGGGGTCACCCAGAATACACCTGCTTATATCGCTTCAGGGTCCACGGAGAACCACTTCCCGAATGAAGCAACCACCAAAAGACACACTAATAAATCATCATTTTACTCTGTCTGTAAATAACTCTCACCAGCTTCTTTAAAACAAAGGACACCTAACAGTGTGGACAGTTTGGTGTGAAAGACATGCAAACAGAGAGGTTGTGGAGTGTGAAAGCAATGTGCCGAGTTGGAAGCAGGAAAGTATGTTTATGAAATCTTGAAAGAGTCACTGGGAAGTTTTGTATATCTGGACTGTAAAGGAACGCAGAGAGGAGCGGAACCACGAAAGAAGCTAAAAGTCCCCTTTTCATTGCACTGAGTTGCTCTCGAGGGTAGCAAGGCTTCCCTGAGCAGACAAATCCATCCACGCCTCTACGGGAAGGTGGACACCTTCACTGGGGCGGGAATGACAGACTCATCTCAACCACCTTTTCAATCTGCATCTGATTTAGTTGAGTTATTTTCTCTTTTTTTAATCTTTCTTAATGGAATCTGCTATTTTTAGGAACAAGACCACTCTGTCTTTGCCAGATATGCCACTCCTTTAGTTGCTGCAGCTAAACCGAGAAGTCCGCAGATGGGTTCCGAATTCTTTCCCATAGCCATAAGACTTGTTTTTAAAGAACTGAACATGCTGCCTATGAACAAGTTCTGAATGTTTGATCAAGTTCAGGCTCAACGCAAGTTTCCTTTAATCACACAGCAACTCTATAAAACACCGACCTCTGTGCGATGCAACCCTTAGGAGGCTCCTTACTACGTTATATATAGGAAATCATGCCAACATGTGGCTCCTCCTTTGAAACATACACTGATTTTACATCCATCATGTACAATGCCTTGCAAAAGCATTCTTATTTATTTATTTTTTACATTTTATCACATTACTACCACAAACTCCAGGGAGTTTTTTGGGGGGTGGGATTTTAGCTGATAGACCAAGACAAAAGTATATTATGGTGAAGTAGAAAAAATATATAGTCTTCACATTTTTTTTGAACACAACCAGAATTACAGTGGAATGGGTTAGATCAGTGCTCTCATAGTCAGTTCTCAATGGTCAGCACTCTACATGTTTTTAATATCTCCCTGGCGCGACACACCTGGATCAAATGCATCTGTTCATGACCTACTGAGAAGGTCATTCACGTGTGTTGAAGCAGGGACACTTCTAAAACTTGTGCAGTGCCAGCTCCAGATTTTAACGAAAGTATATTCACGTGTTAAAATGGTCCAGTAAAAGTTAAGACCTAAATCCAGTTAAAAATCTGTGGCAATACGTGAAAAGTGATGTTTACTGACGGCTCTTGAGCAGTTTGGTAATTAAAAAAAAGCAGCAAACATTTGTGAATAGATGTGCAAAGCTGTTAGACACATACTCTAAAACTGTTGCGGGTAAAGGCGACTCCGGGGTTGAATACATATACATACCACAGTTCTACACATTTATTTGTAAAACATTTGGAAGCTCTGGATCCATTTCAACTTCTTGGTGTTGGTAAATCACATAAAAATCCACAGCAGTTTGTGGTTGTGAGATGACAAAATGTTAAGTTTGAGGAACATGAATCCTTTTGTGCGGCACTCTATGAAAGTGTTGTTAAATCTGGTGCCTGGAGCTCAGATCTTAACCAGAGTTGCAATATCATGTTGACCATAGATTGGTTTGATCTTTTTCTCTCTCACCCTTTACTTCACCTAAATGTCCCTTTTCACATGGGCTCTTAGAACTCTAAAACCCTGAAGGAATGTAATTTGTATATTTCATTGTTTATAGTTGGTCCTTTTATGATATCTGCTTTTATCAGTGTTGCTTTATTAAGAGAAATCTAGTCATAATTATGATCATTTTGCTATTATTTTTAAAGTTTCTCGTTGTGTTTGCTTTCTTTTTGTTTTGTTTTAATTTGGGGGATTATTCACAACACAGGATGCACTGCAACAACTTGTAAGACAAAGGTTTGTGGCACAGGGCGTTTTTGTTCAAAAATGGGGCTATGTAAAGAGTTGTGGGTTGGGTAGGTCTAAAATACTATTTGTAAAAACGTTTTGCTCACAATCTTATTTATTAACAAGTTATTAGTGGCTGCAAATTATGAGTTTTGGCAGTGTATATTTTGTTAAAAGCTATTCAGTGCATTTTGGAAATCTTTTTTTTTTTTAAGATAAATGGCTATTTTTGTTCAGTCATGAGATGACTTAACTGCTTTGGAATATATTCCAATAAAGACTTTAATTTTGATCTTTTATATCATTCATGTGTTACTTGATTTTATAAGCATGATTGTGCTGTTGGGTAATACTTATTAAGGAACTTGAATTGTCCAGAATAAAATGCTCTGGATTCTATATAAGATTTGAATGATTGTAGCTCAAAAACAAAGCTGTGGCAGGTTTATTTATATAGCACCATTCATATATAAAGATTTTCTAGTGTTTTACGGGATATAAAAAAAAAAAGATTGGAAGAAATCAAGCCTAAGCATATAAAATGATACAAAAAGTTGTAAAACTACAGATACTGGGAATTTATGACAGATTAATTTATTTTTAGTTGACTTAGTAAGTTTGTGCTTGCATTTGAAAAATATTAATTGGAAAAATCTTTTTTGTTGATGGGGGAAATTAACAAAAATGTTTATTAAGAATTTACTCCGGAAGGACTTATTTATTGGGCATTATTTAGACAGAAAATAGCTGAAGGTCAATGAATTGATTAAGGGAACTGGTATGGAATGTATTAAAACAGTGATGTACTTTATCTAAACAGCAAGAGCTCAGGTAGCAGGATATACACTATGTGTCATGGTAAAAAAAAAAAAAAGTATGTAGTCTGAACGTGTATTTTCCTGATCAACTGGATCCTATTTCAACGTACTATACAATTTTTTATGAATGGCAAAGTGCCGCCATCTGGTGGTACATGGCCATAACAGCTAAAATGTGTCTTTTTCAATTTTTTTAGTTTTCATGTACTTGGTAGTTTGTATACAAAGTGTGGAGTACTGAAATGCACTTTGCGGATTTTATAATTATTTTATGTCGTGAGTAATTTAAACATCCGAAAAGCATTTCCGTCACTTCCGCATCTGAATTTGAGATTAGACCACGAAGCAGCTGCTATGTCGACGGACGGCAGCTAACCTACATTTTAAAGCTACAACCTCTGTGAGAAATAATGTTAAAATACCACAAGCGAGCTCCGACTGACAATAATGTTTACATCGGAAGTCAACTACGCACTTCCCTAGCAACAACAGTCCTTGACAACAGCTAATGACCACAAGCTAAAGAATGGCAGGAACGGATGCTAATACGTCACTATGGGAACAAATTTGCCAAGGTAAGATGAATGTGCCTAAATAAGTCTAAGTTTAATGTAAATAAAATTAATTGCTTGTGTGTATTTTAAGAGTTTGAAGCTGAGCAACCCAGCCCTCCTAAACAGAAGCAGAAGGTGAGCTGTAGTGCCTTGAAAAGGTATTCACACCCCTTGAGCTCCCAGGTTGTGCCATGGTACAGTCACACAGTTCAATTTTCTTGGGATTTCATGTAGCAAACCAACACAACTGATTTTCAAACTTCACAAATATAATTCTGAAAAGTGTGACCACTTAATTTACTCTGAGGGGCACCAATTTGCCCCTTAGTAGTAAATACACTTGTTATGAGTACAAATTATATGATTAATTTGAGGAGGTCAAGTCTGAGTTTTTAATATGAGAAAAGTTTGGGAAAATAGCTTAAAGGGATTGAATGCTTTTACAATGTGCTTGATGAACATATCTTTTCTGCTTCAAGATCGTTTAGAGTAATTATGGCTTTATTAGGCATTAGTGGATGATGATCATCCGAGGTGCACGGACCCTCTTGCTACTACTGGTGGCATGAAAGTTGTTCCTCATCAGAAGCACCCTAAGACAGCTGAAACTACAACGTCTCCACAGAATAATGAACGTAAGATGTACAGCCTGCCTGAAAAAATTCTTCCATTCCTGATCTGAATTTGCAAAGACTGGCATCCATGTGTTTCAGGGCCGGTCAAGCGGTTCTTGGAGAAAATAGTGTTCCCTGTATTATTACCCGGTCTTGAAGCTTTGCTGCGAGAAGCCCAGAAAGCTGGCGCTTTTGAGGTCTGTATTTCTTCTGATAAACATCACACTAAATATTTAAACACATATTTAGCAGTAAGTATCTCACGTTATGCAAAATGGAATGCTTAATTTGACCCAAAAGTACATTTATTGTTTACTGCCACGGCTATGACGACAATCAATAAAAGCGTTTGTCAGAGCTCTCAAAAAGTATTTGGAGACATAGCAGAGTCGTCTGCAGACCTTGACTATTGAGAGTGATTTGAATATTCTGGAGACAATAGTCTGCAACTTATATCATCAGTGAAATAAATATCGCAGAGTCTTTTATCTTATAAAACACTCAGCAGCATATCTCAAGACTTTCAAATATTTTTGAATGATAGGGTTTGTGTCAAACCGGTATGCTTTATTTTTAAGTCTGCTTTTTCTCCACAGAGATTGTAAATACTCTAAAAAAATAGTTTTTCTCATTCCAGAGAAAAGTGACCAGATTTCTCCCCTGTGACTTCCTAACTCAGTATCTCTACAAGTAAGAGCCCTCCCCACAATCCTACACTCACACATTTATAGGACACTGCATGACTAAGCCAAATAATTTTCTTAATTTTCGTAATAAGTCTGTGACTTATTTGTTCTCAGTCAGAACCCCCACAGGCTGGGACAAATTCCAGTGAACTTTTTTGACATTCCCTTTGTCAGTGATTGGCTGATAGAGCAGTAAGTATCTCACGTTATGCAAACATACTTGGGCAGTGATGTCTTTTTGTCCTTTGAGAGTCTTATCACCTTTCACTAAACTCAAAGACCTTTAAACTTCCTCTTTCGTGTTGTGCATGTTTAATCAGATAAAATTCTAAAATGAATATTAGTCAAAAAGGTTTGTTTTTTTTCCAGTCTTGTGAACATGGCTACATTTCTTCTTGCAGTGCCTATGATTTCATTTCTGACGCGATAATAGTCATCTATTTTCGATCCTGCACTTATTGTCTTCTTCATTTTTTCTTGTCTTGTATTTTTCCAGTCCTAGACCTCCCATCCCTTTGTTTCTACTGCTCAGTGAGGAGGAGGCTGCCCTGATTGTCCAGTCTTTCTGGAGAGGATATAAGGTGCATCACACCATCTTAATGAACCATTTGAATAATTTTTTCCAACATTACATGGTTGTACAACAAATAATTTAAATTTTTAAAAGCAAGAATTTAGTCCACAAGTTTGAATGTTTTTTGTGTACTTATTTAATCAACACAAGCTAAAATATATCATTTACATAAATCTCAGTTAGTAAGATGGACCTTGACCACATGATTTTTGTGGCTATCATCAAATATCTGGCATAAGTCTGCATGAACGTTTGATCACTCTTGTGGAAAGAAACTGCAACATTCATTTAAAGTGGTTTGTTTCATAACCCATGCCCTGCCCTGCTTCTGAGGATAGTCATGCATTTTATGAAAGCTGAAATATTTTTTTTTTCTCCTGGAATGCTCTATTTTGTTTAAGCCTGATACATTCTCTATTCTAAGGGGCACATAATTTAATTCTTGACTAATTAGTCCAAAGAACATCATTGCAGAAGTCCTGGTCTCAGTTCTCACTAGTCTGGTCTTCATGACTTTGTTAAAGAGAAAAAATGTTCTCTTTGCACACCGCCCATAAAAGTAAAATTCCTGCAGTCTTTTTCTCATAGTACAGGCCGTTCTGACCAAAACTGTCAAAGGTCAAGTTACTATAAGATAAAGTAAATCAATGCATATGGCCCAAAAGTGCATGAAAAAGGTTAATTTTAAAACAGAAAAGGAACAGCTTAGTCAGTCCACAAGACCGCAGTAACCCTGTGTGTGTGTGTTCATCTTAGGATACATTAGACGCCCTGCCTCTGAAAAAATTAGCCCACACCGTAATCTTGTTGTATAATCCCATTTCGTTGTAAAAACCTCCTCTTACACAGGGGCCTGTAGTTTCATTCAGCAGCGTGGTTATGTCATCGGTGATGCCAGGCTTTAATTCCCTCCTGTGTGGGTGCTGCGATGCCGCGATATAAATAGTCAGACGCAGCCAGAGGCAAACAGCAGCAGTTTCGTCACTCTCTCAGACAAAAGATAAACACAATGTTCTGGTGTGAGGCCAAGTAAAAGGGTCGTGTTCTGCTTGTTCCAACCGTAATGTCATCTGCAGTTGCTTTTAAATAAATCAGCAAACCTATTCAAACATGTAGCTGAATTTATGGGTGTGTGCCTAAAAAAAGCTTTGCTGGAAGTGCAGGTGCAAGCTTTCTGTTTTGGATGCTTTTCCCCGCCAGCAGGGGGAGACAGTGTCCTTCTTTTCAGCCCGTGTTCTTCTGTGGCAGCAGTTAGTGTGTTTACCCTGAATTAGGAGACTGTTCAGAAAGGCCACTGATGGCACTGCAGACGGTCAGCCCCAGGGATCTTGAGGCAGAACCACACAACAAAGAGAGAAACTGAGTTGATAGGGAGAGAGAGCGGGAAGGATTAAGTGGAAAGATGAAGCTATGTTTGGAAAATTCTGGGGTGGGTGACAAAGGGGAGGAGAGAAAGCATGCTGATGTTGCAGAGTAGTGTCAGATTAGAGACTGAAGCTAGATGGAAGGAAATGCAGCTTTGTCAGCAGAGATCAAGGATTAAAAATGCGGTACAGTCAGTGTCGGAAGTTAGAGATTGGGGTTTTGACAGACGCAAGATCACAACTTTTTAAACACTCACAGGATGGGGATATTTTGGGCTTGCAGAGTACTGACAGAGGCTGTGGTGTATCATGACTGGAGTAGACGTATAAAGTCATTTGTGAATCTGTGCAAGTCCTGCAGAACCTTTGTGATTTATGGCCACACAGATATAAATTCACAGAATTATGAGCACACAGCTAGTCAACGATGTATGTTTACTAAAATCAGCGTCTGTGTGAGATTTTCAAGTAATGGCAAATACTTTTGGAATTTCTAAAAAATCAGAATCTGATGTTGAGATTTTTCTAAGGTGTTATTACGATCAAGCCCCCCAAACTGATCCCTACATTTGTTCCCCCTCAGTCTCACGCTCAAAACTGTTATATAACCCGCCTGACGCAGCACTGACTCCCTGACTGCAGTCTCTGTCTATCTGTGCTTGTCCGCGTGGACTTGTGCGAGTATGCGTGTTCTGGTTAAGAAACACAGACGGACCAAAAGCGCAGGAAGCAGAGACCGAGAGTATTTTTGCAGAGCTAAATTTTCATCCCTCCATAAATTTTCATCCCTCCATGATTAATCTTTCTCATCGCAACGCTGCGCACTGAAGTAGAGATGCAGTGGAGCTGGCTCTTGCACACACGCACAAATTAACTCCCGTCAATGACTTAGACAATGACACTGTGTCTTGTTTCCCTTTTCGCTTCCAAAAGCATTCATACGCCTTGAACATTTTCACATAATGTCACCTGACAAAAAAAAACATCTTCATTGTATTGTATCGGGATTTTATATGACGGACTGACACAGATTATTTAGTATTTCAGGTATTTACATCACTCAGAATACAGTCATCCTTCACAGTAAATCATGGAAATGGCAGCATTATGCTTTGGGGTGCCTTTCTTCAACTGAGACCAAAGAGCAGATAGGACATGATTGGAGGACAATACTGTTAGGAAAGCTGTTAGAGGCTGCAGAAACTGGACTAGTCTTTATTGCAAACATTAAAACACAACATATATATGCTTTGAAACTGTTCAAAGCATATGTGTGTCTTAACGGCCCAGTCAAATTCTGGGCCATCAAATTTTAGGTCTTTAAATATCCAAAGTTGATTTGAAACATAAACCGCAACCTTACAGTGAAAGGTTTTGTAAAGTTATATTAAAAAATAAGCACTCCACACTTCCAAGAAAAACTTTGTAATTTTTCCTTGGCCACCCAGTTATGTGGTGGACTATCACACAAAATCTCAATAAGACACAGTGAAGTTAGTTGTGAGACATGAAGTACGAGCCCCATAACCAGGAAGAGCCGTAACATGTTGCATAATCTTCTTTAAACTACGTGCCTTAGCCCGGCCATAATCCATTCATCCATGCCTGCTGCTGTAACACACATGTACTCTAGCACACGCAAACACTTTTTATGATCACTAAGACTTATTAGGATTACTCGAATGTGGTCAGCTGAGTTGGAGCAGTGTAGCTGTTTTATAATAAACTACAGTTAGCTTGTTGATACTATAAAGTTGTGTTTGTGTGTTTCAGAGGTCTTTTTTTCCCACTGTTTCCATTTCTTGTTTATTACGATTTATTTAGCTTGCACACACTCTATTATTAATCACCTGGCTAAAGTGACTGGCTTTATTTCCTCTATAGACTGCTGTTGCACATTAGTATCAGAGAAATGTGTTGGTACTCTTCAAACATAAACATAAAAACACCCTAAAAGTAAACAACTTAAATTTTAATGTTATTCCTTGTTGTTTATTACGCACTAAACAGGTTCATTAAACACAACGCAATGTGTGATATTTTTTTTTACTTTCCCTGGTTTAAATCTAGAAAATCTAGCATTATGAATTATGTTTTAACCCCCCAAAAATTTGCAAACAGGACTAATATCTATTAATAAGTAATGCTTAGATTTAATTTGTTTATTCCTGCTTAATCCACTAGCAGTAATGGGCTGACTGGTTTAAAAGGGCTATAAGTAAAAAATGCTGAGGCTTTTTCTCATCTCATCTGTAAACTCAAAAAATCCGGGTCACTATTTTCAGTCCGATGTTTGATTAGATCTACCCCGCCTCTTCACCAACAGCATGAAATATTTCACAGTATATTTGTAAAATATAAATATGGACAAATAAGACTGAAACCCTTAAAATAACATTTTGTGGTAGCATCTTAACAAGCTATTATCTACACTTCAAAATGAGATGTTTGCATTTGCCCCAAGACATTGATAGAGAGGTAAATCCTTTTAAACCCCAAAATGCATTTTCTTTAGAAAAGAGAAAAATCATCAAAGCAGGTTTTCCTTCTGTACATTTATTGATAAGTCTTGTAGCAACACAGAAAGAAATCCACTTTTTTTCCTGTTTAGAATCTTGGGTTTTATGTATTCATACAATGTTTTCAATTCCACATTATTGTTGGATTTTTAGGCCTAGATTAGAATAAAAAAGAAATAGGGCACTCTTTGTGCTGAGTAATATTTCATTTGACATGACCTGATATTGATGGTTTGACATATTAACACCCACTCTGCCCACAGAGTTTCTGCCAGACAGCAGTGTAGTCGATCAGAGAATTAGGTCTGGGATTCCAGCTCAACGATCTAAGAGCAGCCATAGCTGAAAGGTCTGAGCTGAGCTTCAGTGTTGGGTCAGTTGACCGACCACGTGCAGCGACACTCATGCAGAAAAAATGTCACAGGCACTCAGTCTATTAAATAGCCATTCTGTCTGCTTCTGCTTAGTGCCCACTTGCTAACTTATAGCAAGGCACCGTTTAAATGAGATGGGATTTATATGCACAATATGGTCCGAGGGAAAAAATGAGAATTCCTTGTCAGTGTTTTAAAAAAGCACAGTGGGGGTGTGTTGGAGCCACTAACTGTGTTCAAGCCTGCAGAGGCACGTATCAGACTGCAGGTCACCGGGCTGGTTGAACTCTGACGGAAGCATCTGGCAACAAATAGATGATGGGTGGATGGATGAGGTGTGAAGGGGAAGATTTAAAGAGCAGATTTGTGGGTGTCTCTGTGTGACTTGTCGACGTTGGTGATAGTACTGCAGTAAACACAGACCTTAGTGCTGCTGCAGAATGAGAAACTTAGTTTCCCAAGCAGCAAAGGAGAGCAACCTGAGAGACTGTGCAGCAGAGCTGAAGTATGTGTGTTAGAGAGAGTGTGTACATTGTTTGTTGGAGTTATGCAACTTGTGGGAGTGTGGTTTATGTAGGGCTTCATCTTGTGCTGCCACTGGTGTGATTTTTATGAAGATGTCTGTGGGACTTGAGTTGGCGGCAGCCTTCATGCAGTATTTTCTTCTTTTGTTTCAGTTCGGTGGTGTGTGTCTATGCTCGTGTTAGCATCTTACAGCTGAAGTAACGCATGTGGAAGGCTACGGCCTTGCAGCATCCCGGCGATTTTTCTAATCACTTTAATCCATGCCTGTGTGCATTGTACGCAGCATGAGAGGAGTGACTCACATGCAGTGAACTAAACTCGGCCACGTGTGCAGTGACACGAGTGATCGCAACAGCAGCATACTGAGTCTGCAAACAGTCATGAACGATTCCAACTTAGATGACTACGTCAGAAAAAGCACACTTTTCTAAAGCCATAACCTGAGATCAGGTGCTATTGTGAGAGGCTGCATTGTAGTATACAGAAAGATTACTTGTTTCAGGAAAAATATGGAAAAGTTGATATAAGTATTTTCAATAAGTGTGGAAAATACAACATGGAAAATATTTGGATTTAAAAGCTCCGGTATATATCCTGCCATATTCCATAACCATCCAAAAATAACAGACTACTCACTCTATCCATACTGTCTCTGGTTTGTGGATTTTATATTTCAAGCCACATGACAGTAAAAAGTTATCTGCCATAAATTCATCTTGATGTGTCATAGTCATTCTTTAAAATGTTTTTCATAAATGATCAAGAACTTTGATACTGGGAAAGATGAAAAATGTGCCAGGACTTTGTTATTGTCTTTTTGCAGATATAATCCCGAACTTCACTTTTCGCCACTAGACAAGCTGGTCTTATTCACACAGACGGGATATAAAACATTCTCAGTCAGCTCAGCTTCTTTCATCTGTCTGTCGTAGACACACTTAAAACCATTCTGCATTTTAAACGTGTGACCTGTTTCTAAGCAGTTGTTTCTATTGAATATTTCTTTCTATTTGGAAGCAAGTTATGGCAGCAAAAGCACAATAACAAGGTATAAGATTTATGGAGGAAGCCAGTGAAAATTGACATTCAGTCTCGCACACAGAGAAAACAAGCAATGGTGAGCAAACACAAGCGGCTCCAACCCCCCACACGTCCTGACCCTCGCCCCTGATTTCCATTTCTATGGTTTGCTCCCATCAGGACAGGGGCTGCTGCGGCACCATGACACCCATTGAATTAACTGTTGGAGCTCACTGGTTGGGTTGGTTTTACCAATTCGTCAGCCTCACGGCCAGCCTTATATAACCGGCCTACTTTTAAACTCCTGAGCATGAACACGCTATTGTAGCCTCACAACCAGACACTCAAGAGGACGTTGAGGTTCAATGGAAGCAGAGGGGGAAAAAGATGGGCGAGAGGAGACGTGGAGAATGCAAAACAGAGAGGACAGAGGTGGACGGAGAGGGATGAAACATTGATGTGGGGAGAACCTCAAGAGGGTCTGAGGTGTTGTTATATGAGGCACTGAGGAGCTGAAGGGGAGGAGAGGCAGAGAGGAAAATCTCTCTGAGTAAAAGAGAGAGAAAACCTTTTTAGTGGGAGAGGAATAGGCAAGTGAGCCCTGCAGGGACATTTTCTTCTCATCCTAAACAGCAAACATTCAGTCAATCTCTCAGCAGCCCACACAAACACAAAACAACTACAGGGGTTTCCTCCAAGAACAAAAGTATGAGTCATGTCAGCAACAACTTAAGTCGGAGATGCATCAAAAGGCAGCCTGTTGACAATGAGGCTGCATGAATTTCACCCATTTAGCCAGCCGCACAATGCAGACGCAATCATACTCAGACATGGGCCTTAACAGTGACTCATAAAATGACAAACTGCTTTGTAAACCTATAGTTATTTTTAGCTGTTTTAGAATATAGATGACAACCTGGCTTCATCTTGGCTTTGTAAGTCTTTTTAATCTGACTCATTCAGATAAGGGCATGTGTGGCTTTTTGACACCTTTTAGCCTCCCTAGCATAGCCAGACAGGGTCTATTCATGTTATTTATATACTCTATATATGGCAGGCCTGAATATCCGTACTGAATTTTTATTTATTATTTATGTACCTTCCCTGGCAACATAATTACTTGTATAATAACAAAAGGGGAGAGATAGATGGGCTAATTTATCTTTGAGAGGATTTGTATGACATACAGTGATGAGAAAGCGAGCCTGCTCTTGCAACAAAGTGCAGCCCAGATTTCTAAATAAGGTATGCAAGGCATGCATTTAATTTTTATTATCATAAAAAGTCTAACACAAAGTTTATTTCATTACATCATTGTGACACTTTTTTTAATCAAGCCATCCCCATAAGCGACTTCTACTGTGCAGATTCCATTTTAGTGTCACACGGAGTTAATCACTTGTCCTCAAATCACTGGAAGTCATTCATTTATTCCTGCTTTAATTCAGGACCAATTTTAACCTCTGTTGTGAGATCAAAGGTCAAAAGTTTAGTAGGGAGGAGGGTCGCATTGTAGCAAATCATTACAATTATGGCATCAGCATATTAATGAATTTTGGACGGGATTTTTGTCCTGTTAAATGGAAACCATCCATTGTTTTTCTCACAATTGTGTAGTGAGCTATTTGAAACGAGAATCACAATATTCATTGAACATGAATATTCAATGAGTATTAATGTTCATTGCATATTTAACATGTTAAAACCTTGACTTATTAATGCTATATGTATGAGAGTAATTTACATAAGATATTACTGTATTTATCACTGTTTCTATAACTCTAAAATGAACTGATCATCGCTGTTTGTTCAACAGTTCAACAAATGGAAGATCAGCTGGTTGAAATACTCAAATGTTTTATTCTAAAACATCCATTTAAACATTTTACGTTAATTTAATGGTGCTCATTAATCTCCCACAGCTGATCAACATTCCACTGATTTAACTCACCTGGTCCCCATGTCACTGATCACATCTCGTCTGCATTTAAGCTTCCTGATGTCCATTGTTCACTGCTAGCTTCTTCCATTTCACACCACTTAGTTCTGCCTTGTTCTCCTCATGCAGTGAATGTAAATTTTTGATGTTTGATATCCCTTCTACTCACCGTGCTATTTTTATTACATTGTCTGCGTTTTGGTCCAGCTGCAGCCTCACAATGCACAACATCCAACTCTTGTTTTAAGGATAAACTTCTAAAGTGTTGTAAGAACTATCTTGTGAATGTGCTAGAAGTTTTTGAGTTTCTCTGATTTTCATCTCAGGTGGTATGTCTAAAACAAAACAAAAAAAATATGTATTCTGAACATTTGAAACAGTTTAGTAATGAATAACTTAATGTATGTAAATGTGAATTGTGACCTTTGCTTTGGTTAACACGTATAATTTGTTCTCAGGTCAGAATACTGCCTGATGTGCAGGAATTACGCAAATTTCAAAAGGAGGAGAGAGAGAAAAGTGACATTACCACAACGGTCGCACGTTTCTGGGCCCGGCAAGAGAGACGAGGTATACACACACACGCGCACACACACACACGCACGCGCACGCATGCAAACCTATACATGCACATCCTTTTACTGCTATACAACCTGTGGACTTTGTATTGATTTATGCTGAACCCCCAAATGTTTCCTGACCCTGATCCTTACCAAAAAACCTAATCTAAGCTCAGTTCACAACTTAGTTCTCAACCCAACTCCTAAAACCAAAACAGCATTTCTTCTTATGGATCCTGGCTTTCAAGCCCCATAAGGAGCAGTTGGTCCTCATGGTCTTTATAATGTATCAAATCACACACACACACACAAACATGCACTCCCTCACTTTTAGTCACTGATTTCCAGTCCTTGGGCTATATTGCTACTGCTGTAGTTGACAGCAGTTGTTGTTTATACAGTATAGAAGTATTAGCAAATGCATTATGCAAAGACATGCTTATATAATACTACCAACCCCATGCGCCGTACACACTCACTCATGCACCTAATTTGCCGCAGAGATACAGTATTCATCCTAACACGGCTTTGATGTCAAAACCAAGACGAGGATTCTTGCAGCGGCACACAGTGAGAATGAGGCCAGCGGCGGAGATAAAGACACGGCTTGAAAAAGAATCTCTGCAGGGCTCGGGGTGTGTTTGTGTGATGGAGATGGCAAAGTGTGGGGGTTGGGGGGCGCGGGGGGGGGGGGGGGGGTACACGTGAAGACAGAAGGGAGTTACACAGGGATTAAGACAGAGAAGTAGAAGACTATGTGTGTGTTTGAGAGTTGTGGTTCGCACACATGAAGGATGAGACACAGCAGCTGAGAAGGCATATCTGTGTGACAGAGTGACTGGCATTACGGTTCAAGGATAAAAGCTAAGCTTTGTTCTTTGAAACGTGCAGAACCAAGAAAAAGTGGCTTTTAATGTGATTCGTTCTCATTGTTTTTTGCACATGAGGAGCCACAAAAGATCAGAAATCTATCAAACATGGACTGGTTTGAGATTCTCACTGTGTGACAGCTGTCAGGAAAAATATAACATTTTCATAGTAAAATTTTGATCTAACTGCCTACATTTGAAACATTATAGCAACAAATGTACCCTATCTTGTAAAATGGTGCTGTATTTTGATCATTACTGCTCTATAGAGACTTACGTTTATTTTGATGCTTAGGCCAAAATTATAGACTGCTTTTAATGTCATCTTTTATCAAGGTGTCTAGTAACCTCTACTGCAGCCTAAAATGCTTCATAATTAAAAAGATTACATGAAAACTGGTCAGGAAAACAATAAAATCTCTGAAAGTAACAGTAATGAAGCAGTAGGAACTACTGGTCAATCATAGCACTTGTAGTCTTCTTTACACTGGTTTGTTATTTACAGAGAAAGTTTTGATTATTTAGATGGGAAATTGAAGTCCGTGCGCCGTCAGTGATTATCCAATACTGGGAACAAACATGCAAGACCCTTCCTAGTAAGAGTAACTTACCAACAAAGTAGCCGCATAGTTGTGTATAAAGCAAACATGTTAAATAAGTTTAAGTGTACTCTATTTTGTTACACTTTACACTTCTTCATATTTATATTATCCAGGCAATACTTTAGATGTTCTGTGCTTCACGTGTTTTGACACAGTGAGACTATTGGTGGCAAACCATCAGCTTCTATAACCACCGAATACAAATATAAGGAAGTGCATAAGATTTATAAAACAGTACTAACATGAACTGCAGACGTTTGTTTGGTTTTGAAGACATCAAGAGAGTTATCTACTGCAGGTTAGATATTGACTACTCCCAATCTTCTAACACAACCTAATTTCACAAATCCCAAACTTCTCCTTAACTCAGACACATTTTCCCTCCCACGTTGTGGGTGTGCTATTTCAAACATACGCTCTCCAACATGCATATTAAAGCTCATCATGATTATATTGCTGCTTGTGTTTCTTACAAACACTGCCAAAAACCACCATGATTGCAGGTTGCCTCCACGCTAACACATTCCACATAACAAAAGGGCCCACTGCAGCCACAGCGGGCCGTCAAACATTCCTGTGCTGTGGTGCCACAGCGTCACTGCCGCCGCTGCTGACCTGACATAAAAACAAGGGGGCCTGGGGGTGTGTGTGTATGGCGCAACACACTGTGTGCAAAATAAAAAGTATGCCCGGCCCATCGTCCAGAATGGAAATCATTTTCTGACCTCTTTAGCAGAATATGAGCTGGACTAGGAAGGGAGGGAAGCGGAGTGACAGAAAGGAGGGGAGAGATGATTAACAGTGGTGATTTTGCTGAGCTGCGTGTTGTTTTGGTTGAGAGCACTGACAGATAAATGAGCCTTGTTTACCACTGCGACAGAAGCAGAGTGTGAGCAAAAAATATTTTGGGAAGCTTCCATACACTCCCCCTTGCGTATGGAAGCTCTTTAAGTTGATCCAGGAACAGCTGCGCTCACCTTATTTGACCTGAGGAGCAAACGTGCATCAACCCGTCTGGTATTTTCTGGTCTGAAATCGGATTTAGCCTGAGACGGAAACTAAAAACAATAAGACGAAGGGCAAAGAGCAGACAGAGTCATTTGTCAAAATGTTGAAGGGTTGGAGTTCTGTGAACAGGTGCAGCTGTTGGCGCTACATGTATCACCACATGACTGTCATTAGTGGGATGTTTACTTTCGAAACATGCCCTGTTTGTATTGTACTTTATCAAATGAATCCTGAGAGGAAAAGTTGTTTTTGTTTCCATGTGAGATTTATTTTGGGAGTTTAGTCTGGGGTGAGTTTTTTTATTTATTTTATGTGTTTGTGGGAATTTCTGACCATTTTTCCAAAGGAGAAAAAAAAAAAAGGTAAAACTCATTTGTGAGATGTTCGATGAAAAGCCCTGGATAGCAGTCACTCCTCCTCTGATTTATGCTCGCCCTTGTCTTTCCTGGCCTTGCTGTGTGCGCTGGCGGACCGTCACATTGGAACATGAAGGAGCCATCTCCTTCATGTGGTATGCTGAAAACGTTAGACATTTCTTTCACTGGAAGTGTCATGGGCCAGAAGTCCAATACCACAATCCTCCCACCACCAAACTTAGCACAATGCAGCAAGCCCAGAGTTGTTGTCGTGGTAACAGTTTAAGCCAGCCCCTCCCAAAGGACTTCATACACATTACACTTGAGAGATTATTGCATTGGAAATGTCTCCACTGCTGTAGCGTCCAATGACGGTGTGCTTTATACCACTGCATCCCACGTTGGCATTGTACTTATTTAATACAAGATGCTTAAACTTAAAGGTGTTTTGTTTTTAAAGCTGTATACTGCACTGTTTTGAATCTATATTTTGGAGTTACTCTTTCTTCAACTTTTAATTAACAAAACCAATTGCAAATTTCTGTTGTTTTGAAAACCAAAACAACAGAAAATTGTGAAAATTAAATCTTCACCCTCTAAACCCAGCAAAAGCTTTGAATTAATCAGCATTCTTCCATCTATTTCTTTTTTTTTGAAAAATAAAAAATGATTTTTTTTTGAATGTTCAAACTTTTATCTTGAGTGAGGTTGTGGTGCAAGGTGCACCACAACATTGCACCACAAGGTGCAAAGACTTAATTTGCACTAATGCCTGTATTTTTTTGTTGTTGATTTGTTTGAAAAGTAACCAACATAGTAAAGATACCTTACTGTTGTTGTTTCCAGTTGCTAAGATGAAGGCAGCGCAGGCGAAGAAGCTGGATGCTGACGTCTCTGTGCCTCAGCTGAGCATGAATCACAACAACCAGGCGACCCCAGGGACCAGTGAGATGCAGACCATCAACCCGGGTGAGGAAACGGAAACCTCCTCGACATGACTGAGCAATACCCTTACTTTTACAATGAAGGATAAAATAACACTTGAACACTTGAGTTAAGTTGTTTGTGTTGTTATGTATTTTCTGTGAAATAATTATCTTCTTGTTCTATGTGTTTTTTATGGTGTTAAACGGCTATTAGACTTTGTTACCCTGAAGTCAAACTGACCAAAGTCATCAGTAAAAGTTGCTGTACAAAGGCCTACAGGGCCTGATCCATGTCCAATCATTTTATTGTTCCCATTGCCTCTCTGACTGATCACTTCCCTTCATGCGTCTTACCCAATAAATGAATTCCATATAACTTAGTTCCCGTAATGCTGCCAGAAGGGAAACCTCTTGGAACAGACCTGATATTTTCTCTTGGCACCTCCTGCTGATGTCTCACCAGAGGACAACCGTATTTCCTCATTCTGTCTCTTCTTTTTTTATCACAGCAATACATATAATAAAAAAGGTCGCAGCTTTTCCATTCAGGCAGACAATTAAGGCCGGAGTGAGGAGTGACTTGGCCTTCGCGGCAGCACTTTATATCCTGTTTACCGGGAAAGGAAATGTCCCTGTCAGGGAATCAGAGAATAAAAACAATGTTTTATTTTCCAAAGATCACAGGTGAATGATTGTTGTCTGTATTACAGAACACATTAATTATTATTCTCTTGAAATATTTATCATTTGTAGATGTAGCATATTGCCTTGTTCAATAATATGTATTTAACACTAACAGATATATTTATCAGCAATCCCAGTGGTGATCAAGCATTATCTCAATATTTTCATGGATCATCCTTGAATGAGTTCATGAAATTTGACTTGCAAAAATAAAACCCTACACGATGCTCAATGGACTTTTCACTTCTTTGATCGCCTTTGTTGAAAATGAAAATTGTCTGAGCTGTTAGCCTTATGTCCTGACTGCAGATTAACCTGAAATGCTACATGCAGTGAGTGCTCTTCTGGCACATGTCCACCGCCCCACAAACTGAACATACCTGAGAGGATGCTCTGCGGTCCCGTGATGGGAGGATCTCTCGATCCTTGCCTTCTCTGATTTCGTTAAAGTGTGGCCTTTAGAGGATCTACGTTTGTCTTCCTGCAGCAGCTATCTGGGTAGATGGTAGACAGCGGCCACTGGGTAAGCTGATAAAACCGCCCATTTCATTCTGGGGACATCTGATACTGAATTCAGCTCTAGAGAAACTGGCATCAGTGGACCAGACTGAAACTGGATCCCATGGTGCTAGAGTTGAAGCAGCACAAGGTCAACTCTGCATAGCTAAAGATCAAGTGGGTCTGGTTTCCAGGCGAGAGGTGGAAGTGGGAGTTATTGCGTTCAAGAATGAAGAGATCGTTCAAGAATGAAGAGATAACCATTTTATCTACGTATTATGTGGGGAAATATTATAATCTAATTCATACTCCAAAAGCACTTCATTATTTTATTAACACAAGCATCTTTCAGATTGGTTGAAAATTTGGGTTCAGTCCGATGCAAAATGATTCTGCATCAGTTGCCAAAATCATGGTTATGTATTATGAGGCCATTTATGAGCTCTAATTTTTTTAGTGTGATCTTCTGCCACTGCAGTGAACGACGGGTTTATTTGAAAGGTTTTTGGACATCAAGATGCTGCGTATGCATGGCACCTAGGAGCTGAAAATAATTCAAAACATGAAGTAATGAGTCAAACTTATACAAAAAGTCATACTCCTTTTAAAAATGTGTAACTACTTTTATGAAACAGGTTTAGCTTTATAAACTGTATCCACAAAGATAGACGGATGTTTCTTTCTTTTTTAAATCAACTTTTAATAGTTTACGTTTCTTAAAAAAAAAAAAAAAGCTGCAATTTTTTACTTTCCTCCCAAAGTTCAACATTAACCTGGCTTTTCTTCTTTTACACTTTTTCAAAAACAATTACAATTTACAAGAATAAAACACCATATCCAGGTAAAAGTTCACTACAAACATGACACTTTTATTGAACTTTTTTCGTCCTGAATCGGTTACAGAAACAACAGAGTTAACCGTTTTATTTATTTATTTTTTCTCTTTTTTTTTTTCTAATCAAGAAATCAAGTTTCTATACATATGCATGCCTCATCACTGCACAGTCATAGCTGTGAAAACCAATACTGCCCCTGTCAGCTGCCCTGCTGGAACAGTCTGAAGGCAAGAAGGATCGGGAGAGGAAAGCCTGGGAGGGTGGGGCGTTGTTCAGATAGGCTGCCCAGGGACAACAAACTCAACATAGAAGTTTTGTGCAAATTTCACCACAGTCTACTTGATTTGTAACACAGAGACAATATCAGTCAGATGATTCTCTTTTTTCTTTTTTTAAACCTTCAAGTCTTCAAACCCAAGCAGAGGAAAGTATTCTTAGGTCCACTGAAGATGGCATGTTGTTTCCTTCATTGGGAATCACTCTATGTTGGACCGTCCTCTGATTTTAATCTCTTTACTTCCCAACAAGCAAGCTTGCTTTTGTGTTTTCCAAAGCACAGACATTAAGTGTGTCTTCTGATATACACTGAAATCATGATTGCTGTCACATGACCGTTACATAAATAGTTAGTATTGAAAAGTACGTCTGAGAAAGATCTTATATGTAGAAATGGTGATTAAGCATGCACAGATAGGTAGTTGACGAGTGCAAAATCTACAAAGTCACAACATGTTGTTATTCTTCCTTTTTTTTTTTTTTGTAATCCACACCGAGTGAAAACATCACGAGAACTCAAACATCCCTCCTCGATTGTGAGAAATGTACTGGTGACCATGAAAACCCCTGAGGACTCTTCTCCTTGCACTGATCTGTTTCTGACCAGGACTGGCCCAGACACGGCTCAGGCTGAGAGGACAAGCTGTGTCTGGGTACGAAGCTGGCCTGCAAGTAGTCGTCCTGATTTAGAGTAGCCAGAGTTTGAGACATAAACGTGCAGCAGCAGGCAGGGGCTAACCGCCCCCCACCCCACCCCTAAACTTTTCTTAGCTCAGGGCTGATGCAAGTTCAGATATCACTACCATGGCTTTTGGTGATCTTACAGTGCCTCGCAAAATTATTTATACTTCCTGAACTTTCACATTGCAACCACAAACGTTTATCTATTCCATTTGGGATTTTATCTGACAGACAAACACAAAGTAGTGCTTAGTTGTAAAGGAAAGGAAATTGATGCACGGCTTTCAAATGATTTTTCAAATAAAATTCAGAAAGCTGTTGAATACATTTGTAGTTAGTCCTCCCTAAAAAAAGGTTAAAGCAGAATCCACCAAATTAAGAATCAAATTTAAAGTAAATATAAGACCAGCTGTTTTGTGAAGGAATGCACCAGACAGATCAATGATCAATTATGGGTTTTTAAACAATACCATATTGTTACTCTGGGGGTGCTGCAAGAATCCTCAACTCAGGTGACAGATTTTGTTGGAGTTTATTAAAAACTGGCAAGAAAAAAAAGACATTTAATCTTATCAGAAGAGATTAGACCAAAATGGAGATTTTAAGCCCACATGGAAAATGCTGAATGTAGCAGAAAACTAATACTGGACGTCACCTTGAACACACCATCTCCACTGTGAAACACAGCACTGTGTCATTATGTGGACATAGAATACTGGAGGAAAATCATAGAGGCTCCAAAACCCTGACTCATGTATTCAAATGCATGCCACTATTTACAGTTTTTGAAAATCTTTCATAAAAATATAACTAATAACATTTATCTCTCCCCATCTCTGTTGTCTTTGCTTTATGTTGGTCTGTCATATGCTATCATTTGACAATAAAATATGTTAATTTTTTTTGGCTGCATTGTGACAAACTGTGAAAAACGTTCAGGGAATAAAAATACTTCTGCAAGGGGCTGTATTTAGTGTGGTCGACCCACCCTGCTCTGCTCCGAGTTTCATAAAAATAGTCTTTGTTTACTGCATGAAGTGCCAAAGTTATTCACAGCTATTGTCTTTTTTCTTTTTCTGAAAATAAAAACAGCGATCAATAGGTACAACCAACATAAATCCCTTTAAATGAATCGCAAAATATTCATGAACAATAGTCCAAAAGGAAAATAAAAGCACATCTAGCGTTGGCAAAAACATTTTCAAAACTCTAGCTAAAAAAAAAAAAATAAAAAAATTAAAGACACCAGCAAGAGAAAAATAAAAGCATATGAAAACAAGGCAGAGCATGAACACAAAGCAAGCAAGTTAATCCAAATTAAAATCAGTTCTCCAGTGCATGACGGGTGTCTAAACTCAGCCTAGTATTAAAATAAAAAGGAGAAGAAAAAAAATCATAAACGAGCAAGCAAAGCATTACAGCACTACTATGTACATAGTTTCTCAGGTGAAACAGAGAGCTGGTGTCACGATGTAGGGAAAGCGTGTAAAACAGAGACTCCAGTGGAACATGGAGTCCTTCTTGGCATAGGGACTTAAGCTATGAGAGACAGGGAGAAGGTGAAGAGGAGGAGGAGGCTCCCACATCATGCACATATAGAGACTGGAAGGCTATTTTCTCATATAGATTTGAGAGTGACTGAAGATCTGGCCTCACCACCATCCCTCTCTATATGCCCCCTCCTGCATCATCTTCTCCTGCATTTGATCCTCTTCTTTCCACCACACAGTGTAAACCTGATCTCTCTGAGACGCCAGAAGATCTCCACACAGCAGAAGTAGCTCTAAATATAGTCTGCCACTTGTTTGTTGACGAGTGGATCCACACCGGCGTTGTTCCTGTCATTTCTATACCTCACTGCAAAGAATTTTAGCACCAGAAAACAACTTGTGAGCCCTCACGAAACCACAAAACTCACATACAGTATATGCACACAAACACAGACAGAGGAACCGGGAGCAAGAGGCCGATTCATTTCCTCGCTCCGCTTCCTGCTGATCTAATGTGACGGTTTCTCCTTGCTGCTTCCATCCGCCACTGGCCACTGGAGATGCGTGGAGAGTGCAGAAGTCTGACCCAGATTCCCAAAGCTGCACCTCCCCTGCTGACGACTGACGCCTTCCTTCTCCAATCACGATCCGCTCTGCTTTTTTTTTTTTTTTTTTTCCAAATCTCTAGTAGTGGTTCAATAGCAGCATGATGGGTCAGGTCCTCCAGATTTACGTTTGTCGTGTCTGTGCTCACTTCATGTCATTGTCCCCTTTATATTCAGGCTTCACAGTTTGTATTCGCAATGTGTCCATGCAAGTGGGATGATGACGCAAGGTGAGGAGAGTTACGTGTTGTAGTCACAGACAGTGCAGGGAAGAGGAGGGGAAAAGGCCAGGGCTAACAGTCCAAAGGAGGAGGAGGGTTTGGAGTGTGAGAGCTGTACAGATCACACAAACACACTCATTCCCGTATATAGACACCAACAAAGGGTGACTTGTTTTTAAGAGAGCGGCACTCTGGCTCATCCCTTACAGTGTCAATGGATGGAGGACAGAGTTAAAGGTTTCCGCTTCAATGCCAGCACCGTAAAGCAGAAAAACATTGCACCTGACAGGATAAGAGCTAGAACAGGACGAAGAGTTTGCTTTCACAGTTTTCAAAGATGCCTGCAGTGCTGGAGTGTCAACGGAACCAGTCATACCAAAAGAGAGAGATAACGTGTTGTAATAATAATAATAATAATTTCAGATAATATTGTGAGTTCTGTTTGGCCATTATCATACTGGACACATTTCAGTTCACGTTTTGCAACTCTTCCATAAATACTTATTGACTAGAAAAGTTTTAGCTCTGTCCTCCATATGCGGCCCTCTCTCAGTCTCACTCACATTCATTCCATAATTGTTTGGCACACAGTCAGTGATAAAGTCTGTACATGAAAGGGCCCTGCAGGCACACAAGCCTAAAGTCCAGTCCAACTAGATGCCTGCCCCACCCAAACAGTCCTGGACCCCTTCCTCCCTCCGTCCTCTTCATCTCGCCATTTTCCACCAAACGTCGTCTTTCCTCTCGTTCACCACAGCTGCCTGCCAGTGTAGGTGGGAGGGGCAGAGGGCACCTGTGGATGAAATAAAATTGGTGTGTAAATGATAAGCAGCCTGGAAACATCAGGTAATCAAATATGTTTTGCTAAAAGGGTTAGCTGCATTGCAAAATGCTATATTCCCCCTGGTCTTTTACACTAGCTTAAAGTTTTGTATGGGAACTTTGCCTCCAGACTAAAGAATATTTGGGTTTAACTAAAGGCATGTTGAATGCAATCTTTGTTTTTGAATTGTTCATACATTTAAGATGTGATTTTCTTTTTTTTGCACATCACAAAATATTTGTTGGCAAACATTAATTTATATTCTTCGATGCAAAGCAGGTTAAATCAGTAAAATCAGTATTCCAATGCATTAATTAGTAATATTATATAAACTAGTTAAACAATAGTTAGGCTACTGAAGTAGGATTTTAGTTATGTTCAATCCCAAATTATTCAAACCACTGGCAGATTTGGATTTTAAATTATTTTCTTCAGCCAAGAACTTGGTTTCTGATAGGAAATGAGACAGGTATTTCTCAAAGAATAAGCAAAGCAAAAGGAGTTTAAATGTCAAAAGTAAAAAGCTGTCACATACATTTTGTCAAAATATTGCTTGTGAAAGTTCTCAGATTCTTAGCTATCAAATCCTTCTTATAGCTGTGAAGAGACTTTTTGCATTATTTCAACTGGTGTTTTGACATCTTATCTTTGGTGATGAGCTCCAAGTCTTTGAGACTGGAAGGGCTCCTTGCCATCACCCTAAAGTTTAGCTCCTACCACAGATTCTTTGTCAAAAAATAAATCTGCTCTCTGACTGGGCCAATCCAAATTTGAATATTACTTCAAGTAAAAAGAAATGTGTTAAAAGATCTCTCTGTACCTAAACCTGCCGGGGGTATGAATAAGTTTGGACTTAACGGAAAATCATCTATGAAAGTGGTCATCCTCTGCCAGCCAGAATGTACACTCCTCTTGATTTTACAGTCCCGCAGGCAGTTGCATCACTCAACAAATGAATACAATTCATGGGCGAGTTAAAGACACTGAGGCTCCCTCACAATCACTCACACAAATCACTTTGTGAGTTTGAGTGATGAGCGACCAAACCAGTCCATGCATTTGCAGAGACATGAGCATGCAAGCACACACCTCTCTCTCCTTGTGCAATGACGCGTGATCCATAAGGAACTAACGTACATGCAGTCTGGTCGGCGTGATGGAGTGTAACAGCGGCGTGTAAGCGGCGTGTACCTGTGACTGGGAAGATGTACTCACCGCTCCCCCGTTCAGGATCATGGTCATCTCTGTGGGCTGGTAGACGTTACTGCGGAAGGGAGCACTGGGCCTGGCACCCGTGTTACTGTTGTGTTGGCCAGCACCGCCACCGCTCCTCAAGCCTAAGAGGGGAACACAGATTACTCATTTTGACTCATCACTTTGCTTTTTCTCCTGAAACACTTCCTACGCAACAGAAATTTTCCTCCAACACCTATTTCTAGGCTCTCAGGCAAACCTTTCCTGGAGTTTCATTTTTCACTTTGGCCTACATTCGTCCTACAAGCTGCCCTATGGAAGTGAATATGTGCCATCAGGATTTGAGTAAAAAGTGCCTCTGAAATTTGAACGTTGTATATTAGTGCTTACGTTTTCAGTATTAAAATGAATTCAGAATATATTTTTAACCTAAATAAAAATTCAATGTCATTATTTGTACATGAAAAAAGTGATCAAATTTTCAATGTACATATTTTTTCAGTTACATTTTTCAGTATTAAAAAATTCAGCATATAAAAAAATTCAACTTTTCAAAATTCAAATGCAATAGTTTCAGTGTCCTCAAATTCGCCGTCTCAAATTCAGCGTCTAAAAATTCGCAGTAAAAATGGAAAGGTTACTTCAGGTCACAGACATTAGCAAAGGATGTCAGATTCCAACACCCAGCCAATCACATGACGCAACAGTCACATTGAAGAAATGCCATCACCGAGGTTGACGACCATAGAGGCGAACGCAAACCCAACGGTGAGTTTAATGCTTTCATATTTCTGTATTATATTTTCTTTTGCGCATAAAGTTTGATACATTGTCTTAAAGCTTGATTTAAAGCTTGACTGAGACAGGCAGTCTTAGTAAAGTCGTAATTTTTCAGAAGCTACCGCTAATGTAGTAAGCTAATATGTAGTAAGCCTTGTATGCTTCAAGGAGGGACTATGAACTCTTCCTGTTTTAATTATAACCACAGCCCCATTCTGTTCACTTGACTTCATTTATGAATGACTTAATAAATTAATCTAAAATAAGTTAGCAGATGTACTTACAAGCATATATTTTCTTCAAAAAATAGTTAAAAAACAAAGGAGGTTGTTTATAATGTTGCTAGGTAACAGAACGACGTTTTGTACCGCAAAGTAAAAAGAATGTAAATTAATATATCACTTCCTAGATATGAGAAGCAGTATTTTTGGATGATGTTGTAATGACCATAAATTTATTAATTCTCCTGAAAAGTTCTCTTTAAATATTCTAGACTTGGCGCAAGTGGCATTTCTTTTTTTAATAAACGGGAGGAATTGTGTGTGGGACAGCGGGGAGGAAGTTGTGGGGTGCTAGGAGGTAGCGAGAACTAATATGCCAGCACTATATGATGTAAGATTAACAACGGCACAAACCCGTGTTTTAAATCAAGCTTTAAGATCATGTATCAAGCGTCATGCGCAAAATAAAATATACTACAGAAATATGAAAGCATTAAACTCACCGTTGGGTTTGCGTTCGCCTCTATGGTCGTCAGCCTCGGTGACGGTATTTCTTCAATGTGACGGTTGCGTTATGTGATTGGCTGGGTGTTGGAATCTGACATCCATTGCTAATGTCTGTGACCTGAAGTAACCTTTCCATTTTTACTGCGAATTTTTAGACGCTGAATTTGAGGACACTGAAACTATTGCATTTGAATTTTGAAAACTTGAATTTTTTTTATATGCTGAATTTTTTTAACACAAACATTAAACTGAAAAAAAAAATGTATATTGAACATTTGATCACTTTGGAAATAGGTGTGATTTTTTTTTTAACAAATTAAAATTGCAACCATGTACAAATAATGACACTGAATTTTTTTCATGTACAAATAATGATACTGATTTTTTTTTTTAGGTTAAAAATATATTATGAATTCATTTTAACACTGAAAAAGTAAGCACTAATATACAACATTCAAATTTCAGAGACATTTTTTATTCATATTCTGATGGTACGTATATTTCCATGCTGCCCATATAAACTATGCCATCTAGAATGTTGAACGGTGGTGGTGGTGTACCTGCTGTGTTCTCGTCGCTGTATCCGTAACTCTGGTTATCCACAAACTGCCGGTGAGACAGAGGGATGTCTTCATCAAAGCTCGTCTCCCTCATACGTGATGAGTTCTGGGAAGTGTCAAAGTAGTCTGGGGCGGTGGGTTGCGGTGGGGCTCTCAAGCAAATGTGGGATTCGGGAATAGCATGGAAGATCAGCAGGAGCCAGCCCTGAGTCACCAAGGCTATCGCCAGTGCGGGGTTGTTCCACTCTGGGGACTTGCCGAGCCAGTCGTTACCATACAGGTAGAGGCTCACCCAGGTCATCCACAGCACCAATGACAGCAGGCACGTCACTAGCAGCAAGACAGCATTGCAGCGCCACTGACGTGTTTTTCCACACAGAGCCAAGGAGGCGGCAGTAAGGGCAGCGAGAAGCAGGGCTAGCACGTAGCTGCAGGCTAATGAGAAGTCCAAAGGCATGTACTGACAGGCTGCTTTACCTTCCCTCAGCATGGTCAGAAGTAGCCACTCAGCGGCAATGATGCCCTGCACGGCACTCAGACCTAATGCCAGACCTGTCAGAGCACATCCGCCGGGACTTCGGCGTTCTTGGCCAAGTCTGCGCAGACGAATCCCCTGAACCAACAGGCAGGAGAAGCAGACAGCAAAGAGGAGACCCCACAAAGCCCTACGGATCAGACAGAGAGACTCATCCTGCTCGACCAGGTAGGCAAAACTGAGGCCGAACAAGCCAAATGTCCCCAGGAGCAGGAGGAGGATGGGCCCTACGCCACAGCGCTTCTCTGCTTCACTGATGTGGCGCAGACGACACAGCAGGACCAGAGCAAGTAGCATGGCCGCCAGCGTCCCACCGGTAGCCAGAAATTCGACAGCTACGCCCCAGATGGAGTCCAGGTCGCACAGGAGAGTGTAGGGTCGCTCGAGACCCCAGCCGCAGCCTCTTGGGAGAGCGTTGGGGTCGTCCGGATCCTGACCGTGGGCATGATGAGTAACAGCCAGCAGCAGGAGGACCACAGGTGGGAACGCCATCTTTGAGAGGTGAACAGAAGTGAGGATGGACAGGAAGATGATGCAGAGCATGAGGGCATAAAGTAGAGACAGGAAAAAGGTCGTGAGTCACAAATGTTGGTGAGCCATTAAAGCTGAGCCGTCAGTCATTCCCGCAGCAATCGTCTGTCCTTGAAACAAAGCAGACAATCGGCTTCTGCTGCGTTTTAGAAATGGAACAAAGGACCAAGGTTTATGCTGGGTGAATGACTGAAGCTTCTCTGAACACACAAACAAACTACGCATTGTGTTTCACCGGTGGCAGGTTGTGGCCATTTTTCTTTTAAAATATTTCAACAGCTTTAGGCAAAAATAGCAACTCTTAGAGTGCAAGCGGAGCTCAGATCTGCTGGCTTCAGCCTGTTCAGCTTGTAAGACTGGAGTGTGAGCAGCTACAGCACTGGGAAAACAAGAGCTGCAACTTCATGAATATTTCCATGAAAAAAATACAGACACACTGAAAAGATTGTGACTCACTATCAGGCTTCTTGCAAGGTGTGAGACGCTGCATAATGCACTACACACAAGAGCACTGCACCTCCAGCAAAAATACAAGTACTTGTTAGTACTTTTTGAAGTGTGCAACATCAGTGCTGTCTATCTACCATTTTGCCCTCTGTCAGGATTATTGTTCATACCACACACATTCATACACACTGAGTTTTTTTGGGGGGGGGTTCATTTAATTGTTGGCTTCGCAGAGATGATCTGTGCTGTCGTCTCACCTGACACACTGTGTGTTTTGTAGGAGGCTGATGTGTGTTGAACAGCACCACAACACCAGACAGATGAACATATCCTCTTCGCAGGTTGCTGTCACAAAATGTCCTGGCATTCTTTGTGAGCTAAACAGTCAGCTTTCAAAAAGTGCTTTCTGCTCTCGTCTACGCTTGTAGATAAACTTTCAATTGTTTTCTTCAGGGAGATGTAACTTTGACATGAGAAATGTAATGGTGTCCACGAATGGACTACAGCAGTATTTGCATACCACATAATGGACACTGGATATCCCGAGCTTCATATTCCCACTCCCAGTGTCGGTGAGTCAGTGTGGGTTACGCAGGCAGACTGCTGGGGGGGTTTCAGGATCATATAAACAGTCTGGTCACACATGCAGGCCTGCATGTCACTTATACAGACTAATACTTTGCTATAGTGGGGAGACTACACAAAGAAGACAAACCCCAAAATTACAAAACCAGGGGTGAAACAAATACCTGTGCAATACCAGCCTCTACATGAAGTATATTTTTGATAGTTCTGGGTTGGACTCACTTTTTCCTTCAGGTCTGACTCAATTCTTCAAGGTATATCAATGTTTTATCAAGGTGTCAGAGATTTTTGACCCTAAGGATATGACAGCATCACACAGGACAGCGATAGCAGTAGGAGTTTGCCCCACAATCGGTGGGTTGCCGGGTCGATCCCCGTTCTTTGCATAACTCACCTGCCTTTCCTGTGCCTTGCTCTGCCCTGGGTGACACCATCAGTTTGTGAATGTGTATGTGACTGAATGCAGTGTGAAGCGCTGGAAAGTGCCATACAAGTACACACCATTTACAGTTGCTGCTGATTTGTTGGCTTCACACCAATTATGGGAATCTCCCTTTCCTTTAAGATCTGGCCAAGTTGAAGGACACAGAGTGCAGTGAGCACATCACCATGTTCAAGAAACCTCTTTGAGGTATTTAGTGATGTCTAAAGAATGGTTAGTTGGTAACGAGGGGCCCAAAGTGTGCAAAACAAATATCCACTACTACACCAGTATACCACCACTGGCCTGAACTGCAAAATGAATTAATTCTTACATGTTGTTTCCCCCCCAAGTTCTGAACGAACCATCTGAATGGTTCAGCTACAATTTAGACTCATTAGGCCACCCAGTGTTTTTTAATGTTATCCTACAAATCAAGTAATAATGTATAAATTTAGCCCCCGTTTCCTGTTTTTAGTAAAATGGGTTTGCTCTTCTGCTCCTGTTGCCCATCTTTTTTTACATGTTCTGCATTCATATAAGTTATTCTGAATACTTTGGTTGTAATCTGTGGTTATTTGAGCTACGCTTACATTTCCACTCTGTCCATTCTCCTCTTCGCTTGACACCCACAAGGCCACCTGCTGTTTTCTAGATATTTTCCTCTCTTCCAGACCATTCTATGGAAACCCAAAACGCGGTTGTGCCTGGCAGACGAGCAGTTTATGAAGCATTCGAACCAGCCTGTCTGGCACTAACAACCATGCCACATTCATTAAATCCCCTTTCTCTCTCATCCAGATGCTGGGTTTTAAAAAATCTTCATCACATCCAGATGCCTAAATGCATTGCCTTGCGGGCATGTGATTGGCTGATTTTCTAAACTACAAGCAACTGTAAGCCAGTTGTAAGCCAGTAATGTTACTAGCCTAGTAATGTTACTAGGCAACATTACTTTATTGCCTAGTAATGTGCAATAAAGGTTAAATTAAATTAATCACTCATGGTCTTACAAGGCAAATTGTAGAAGAATTTAAACTTATACTTTATTATATTTCTGTGGGGAAAAAAATCCTGTGCTTAGAAATAATGAATTAATCAATAATAAGGTATCAACAGACCGTTTGTTGTTTTTACCTTGAACAATTCGTTTAGTCAATGAGAACTGTGTTTTCTCCTTCATCTTTACTGCTGGATGTTGATCACAGATACTCCACTGTAGCTACCAGTGGTGGCGCAGCGAGCATCTGTACATATCTTCTGTGGTCAAATCATGAAACCATATTGTAATATTTTTAAGATGCACTTCCACAATTAAAAAAAAAACAACAAAAAACAGGTTCAAAGGTCAGATTTCTACTTTTAGACTTAATGGCTTCAATGTAATTCTTCTTTATTACGTCCACTGCACTTCACCTCCTCCATATTTATTTATAAGCTATAGCTATTTTGTGCCCCTCCATCTATTTTGAACAGGCAGCTGTTGTTTTCAAGTGAACTTCCTAGGAAGCCCCAGCAGGCCTAACAGTGCAAGTTGCATGCATGTGATTGTGTACATGATTATCATTTAGGGGTCGAAACTCCCCCTTTTCCTTCTGTCGCCTTTCTGCAATACTGCATCAGCTCGAAACCACTTATTATTAATCCACCATCAGTCAAAGCTTTTAAGCACAGATTTATGCACAACGAAATATATGTGGCACATCACATCTGATTAGTCCTTCTTGTCTCTAAATTACAGAGATAGAGCAGCAAAGGACAAATTAGGGAAAAAGCTCACTCCTTCCTTATTGTATCTTCATCACCTTCTTTGTCTCGCTTCAACGACAGAGGCAATAAAGTCAAGACGTAGTCAAGACGGATGCACAACAAGAGGCTGAGACTTGTGTCCTGCACACTGGTGGCTTTTCCGCTCTCTCGTCCTCCTGCCCCATATCACTCCCTCTTGCACAGATGGTTGCACTGGCTGCTTTTTGAGTGGGACTTGGCAGAACCTGTGAGCCGGAAGCCACCACAGGCCACACACACACACACACACGCGCGGTCACATGAGCACCATCAGCTGCACATGCATGTGTAAAATCCCACATGTTAAGAGTGACATGCACATGCAGCACATATGCTACTTAAGTCCTCACGTTTCTTTCATATTAGTGAGCTGTGTGAAAAGGGAGGATGATATTGGCTGCTCATCCTCGGCGGCCCTCTGCCTCGCCATGCGTGTTCCTTTCTGTCGCCATTTCTGTTCTCCGTTTCAAATTCTCTGTTCTGCTAGACGTCCGTGCCCCTCCTCCTTCAACACGCTACTCGTTTAAAAAAGACCTCCAAACACTCTTCATCTTCCCCTTTCTTCCATCTTAGATCCTTGTGGTCCTTCCTCCTCCTCCTCCTCCACTTCCTTCCACTTGCCTTTATTCGTTCATTTTCTTATGTAATTCAGGAACAATCCAGCTCCAGCCAGTTCTGCTGCAAGTGCAAACAGCCGGGTGGCACTGAGCTCCTTTATTTTACACCTCGCAAGGTTGCAAGCTTGCATGCGTGCTGCATGCATGTCCAACATGCCTCTGTTGGCATGCTGCAGGTTCGACATTCAGCTTGGTTGCATGCATTATATGTCCTCATGAGGACAACATGCATGGTTGAAACACAAATCCCCATTGTGACGCGAATGCAGCATGCATTCTTTGCAGCACTGAACAGGAATACAGGCGCGAGAGGACAAATGTGCAGCACTGCAGTCATTCAGATGAGCTCCAGGCTGGACAGAGAAGGATGGGGGATGGGAGGTTGGGGGGGGGGCGATGAGTCAAGCGGTCCAGGACAATTACAGACTCCTATAATTATCAGACGCAACACACAGCCAGATGCTGTCTAATTACTGTGGTAACGATCAGAACGATTATTGCATTTTAACGACTTGCTTCGTGTCTCTCCGTTCTGCAGCAGTTTTTTATTTCAGCAACGCGCAAAATATCAGAGTTTCTAAAAATGTGCAAGTTTTCGAGCGGACCGCCGCTTACTCAGATTTAGGGACGAGTTATTAGCTCACAAATTAATCACAAATAAAATGAGACCGTCAGTTTTGAGCTAAACTGTTATGACTTCTTCCAGGAGTGAAGTTGTGTTTACTGCCTCCGAATCATCATTCAAAAGAAGCATGTCTAGTTTGCTTTCTGAGTGAAACAGCCATTGAGGGATGATTAATTATAAAAATGTCTAATTTACTTAAACCAGTTTAATAAATGCTCCCTGCTAATTGCTCCAAAATGGCTCATTAAATGAAGAGCAGTATCTACAGTGTATGTAATAACGCCCAGGCTTCCATAATAATCTTTCTGGGGGTTTCTCCAAATAAATTTCCGCAGTACACATTAGCTACTTTTGGAGAGCGGGGACCTTTTAATGATTCTGCCTGTTGAAGGAAGTTATCTTTTGTCTTTATGTCCTGGACAGATTACCAATGTCAAGGTGCAATAAGGTTTTACAATTTTGAGACTGCAAAGACATTCCATCAAATCCAAATCCTTCCTACAATTTAAAGCACTTTTGATGAGATGCCGGAGAAAGCGCCAGGTTGACCAGAGGTGTTTCCTGCTGGAAAAAGCATAGAGTAACATTGTACACATTTTATGCCAACTGTTGCTGTGCACTACATGTTAGCTGGCTGAAAGCTGTTAGTCCAGGTTATCATACTGTAAAAAATCTCATACTGGCTCCATGGATGGATGACATTTTGGCTAACTCAATTTGGTTTGTTGGGGTTTTATTAGTTTCGAGTAGAGAAAGCGTCTCTGTAGTGAAAGCTGTGCATTATTTCGTCTAAATGTTGGTTGTTGCTTAGGAGGCGTGAAAGCAGAAACCGAAATAAAAACACACAAAGAAATATCAGTGTAGAAATAACCTAAATATTTGTCTCCACGAAGTTAAGATGTATAGAAACAAGCCTTCAATGTGATAACCTTCATACAATAGATGTAAACACAAGATGGTTTTCAGTTTAGACTTGATTCTACATCAAGGTATCCCAAGATTTTACATTGCCCCTCCCCAACATGTTGCTGTGCCATGGTGGTTACCAAATATTTTCCATATTACAAAAATGCTGGATTCTGCAGTTTGGACAGTTATCCTTTTGCAGGAAACAAAAGGAAAAATCAATCACCATTGTTATGGCAACAGTGTTTTAAAACTACATGACAAACTACAGAAGCAATAACAAAAGAACAATAAAACCAATGTTTCGGGTTATACAATATAGTTTTAGTAATATTCTCTACATACCATCAAATGTGTTTTTAATGTTATCAGACTGACAGCATAGAGGCTCCCACCTATGACAGAACAATGGCAGAATAAAGATGTGTATTTAAATAGTGAAGCTGTTTGTTTTGCTGCAGCCTTAGGCCACATAAACTACCCTCAGGTTGATTTTTGTCTCAGATAAATTATATTTATCTTGTATATCCAAATGGACAAGCAAATTTAAATTCCTGCATGAATGCTCTAACAAGTTAAAATTTCGCCTTGTACTTTTGTGCTACATCACTACAGAACGCTGTCTGTCATAAGTTAAGATTGGTTCATAATTATTTAAAATTCTAAGGTATCATTAGTGGAAAATAAATCAGAGAAATCTCTTAGGATCTTTACCCTTATTATATTTTGTTTTTGTTTTAATCCCTTGTCAAATTTTGTTTTATTGTTATTTTCTTGTCATTTCAGTTTCTGTATTAGAAGACTGACTTTACCAGAGAGAATGCAAACGTGTATCTTTGCACTGAAAACAGTTAGCTCGTCTTTTGTCCTTCGCAGCAGCCAGTGACATTTACAAAAGTTCAAAATAAGAGGCAAAGGAGAGTACAGATGAGAAAATGTGGCAGTAGACTACCCACTGAAGTCTGAGTCATTTTAATTTTGAAGATATAACTACACTCATCTAAAGGTGCATAATTGTACTTTTAATAATCTTAATGTAAAAGAAAACAGATGAGTTCTTGATGCAGAAGTTTAGGCTGCCGATTGTTCCAGGCTCCAGTCTCATGTGCAGTTTTTATGCTCTGCATGCGTAGGTTTCCTCTGAGTACTACCGTTTCCTCCCACATTCCCAAAATATGCTCACTTGGTTAACCGGTGCTTTTAAACTGAATGTAGGTGTGAGCAAATGTGGTCGTTTCCCATGGATTTTTTTCTTTTTAGACCAAGACATAATTGCTGAGTTTTGTAACATTTGGAAG
Organism: Poecilia reticulata; assembly: GCF_904066995.2. Lineage (NCBI taxonomy): Eukaryota > Metazoa > Chordata > Actinopteri > Cyprinodontiformes > Poeciliidae > Poecilia > Poecilia reticulata. The sequence continues at coordinate 14,143,417 of NC_088837.1, read as the reverse complement.
CAAAGCTGCTTTTAAATGTAGAAGGAACCTGGAAACTAAGGCTCAGTAAAAAATAAACAAATAAAAAATCAGAAAGGAGAAAAGCAACAGATGATTAAATGCACGCTTAAAAAGAATGAGATATTTCCAACCTCATGGGAGCCATTTTATGGAAACTGTCAGTGCACATATTCATCCCCTGCCTCCTCAAAGATCCCTGGTCCCCCTAATTATACCTCATTATCATGTGACTGAGCTTACAGCAATACCATATGCTAATTGACTTCGCAATTAGCAGACCCAGTGTTACACGTCCACCGTCTCGCCCCCCTCCCTTCTCTTCTATCGTCATAACAGATACAGTATGGGATGACCGGTCGGATGCGATGGCACGCAAAAACGTGTATCCTGAGCATGCACAGCTCCGGTGTCATGTGTTCCGCTTCACTGCGATATGATTAAGCATCTTCAATTATAGATTGACATCCGGAAAGAGGATGAGTGGTGGGGTGGTGGGGATGGGGGTAAGAGGGGATCAGATTGGGTTTGAGAGCACGATAGTGATCGGAGGAGCAGGAGGAGCGAGGAACAGCCGGAAGCTCGGAGGAGGAATTGGAGTGAGCCACTTGCCGTGAGCATGAGCATGTGTGTGTGTGTGTGTGTGTTGGAAGAGCGAGTGGGGGCATGAACACAAATGCATACATGAGAGATGAAGCAGTGAAGTTCCAACATATAACAACCTGACCTTATAAAAACACATTTTGTTAACTTATAAAGTTTTAAATGGGTTAGCCTCCCCTTATCTTCGGGACCTTTTAAATTTCCAGTCTGTGTCCAGAACCCTACAATCAAATAATCAGTTATTACTGACAGTTACTCGGACTCGTCTTAAGAGGAAAGGAGGCCGAGCTTTTTCTGTTGCTGCTCCTATTTTATGGAACAACTTACCTTTCCAGATTAGATCTGCCAACAGCCTGGATCATTTTAAATCGCTTCTTAAAACTCGTTTTTACTCTTTGGGATTTAATTGATCTATTGTTTTGTGCTCTGTTTTGTCATTTGTGTTGTTGTTCTTGTACAGCACGTTGGTGCAGTTTTATACCTGTTTTAAAGTGCTATATAAATAAATTTGACATTGACATTTACAAGCAGTTCCTTACAAAAGGGACATTTTACATATCCGGTTCCTTTGTAATCCATGAATGCTGTTTATTGGAATTTTATGAAAAATGATTAATGTTTTCCTAACTACATATATATATAAAATCCTAAGCATGTGCTCTGATTCCCCTAGTCGGTCGATCACATTCAGAAGTCACTGTGTGTAATTTTATCTCACAATAAATACAGATGCTTTGTAATGGCTAGTTTTATTGCTGAACACATAGCATGGAGAGGTTTAAACCCCGGTTAGGTTATAAATCAGTATTCCAAGCTCTGAACCACTCAGACGTTATATCCATCATTTGAAAATCTAAAACAACTGCAAACCTACTGAACTGAACTGAACTGGCAGGCAAGAGGAGCATTAACAACAGAATCAGTCGATAGACTCTTGGTAACTCTGGTGAAGAGATCCAGAAGTCAGTTAAGATAAATCTTTGTGCATTATTGCCAAGAAGGTAGCCATTGTTAAAATAAAATCATCAGAAGTTCAATTTACATTTTGCCACAGCCCTTCTGTTGGATGAGCAAACGTGTGAAAGAAGGAGTCAAATGAGACCAAAATGAAACTTTTTGGCCCGAAACACAAAACGTTGAGTGTGGCAGAAAGTTAAGACAACACATCGCCCAGCAAACACTATGCTTACAATGAAACAAGCTCACTGTGGAAGTGCTTTTATTCAGCAGGGACAGAAAAGCTGTGAAGACGGATTGAGCCAAACAAATAGGACTATCGTACTTATTAGAGATCGCAGAAAACCTGACACTAAAGAACAGGTTTACCTTCCAGCAGAACAACAGCTCTGAGATGCAATGAAAGGGCATAGATCACAGCCTAGTCCAAGTCCAGACCTAAATCCACTGGGAATATGTGACAAGAGTTGAAAAATGTATGTTCTCATATGCATAAAGTCCAATCTGACATAACTTGAGCCAATTTGAGATTTCAGTCTTAGTGCGAAGCTGCTGAAGACCGACCCCAAAAGAGTTTCAGCTCTTCATGCAGCGAAGTGCAAGGCCCTAGACAACCTTGGAGGAGCTGCAGAGATCCATAGCTCAGGCGGAAGAATGTGTTGACATTACATCCACAAATCTGCTTTGAAGAAACCCATTGCTGAAAGGAAGCCAGTCAAAAATTGTGTTTGTAAATGGATGGAAGAGGATAGCGACAGGACATTAGAGATGCTCTTTAACCAGTCTGACTGATCTACAGTATTTTGCACAAAAATGTGCCAGAACTTGTCTCTGTATGTGCAACGTTGTTAATGACTGACACAAACAAGTTGCAGCTGAGATTGAAGCAAAAGGAGATTCTTGACTCTTAAGGTTGAGTGCATATGAGCGGCACAACAACTTCTATAAAATAAGTACATTTAAAAAGCATGTATCATTTTCTTACCACTTCATGGTGATTACCTTGAGTTACCACATATAAATTCCAGTAAAGCACATGGAAGTTTATCGTTGCAAAATGGGAGAATGAATACACTGTGTAGTAATCCGTACTGGGTACATATGGCTTCAGCCCAGAGGACACGGTCGTGTCATCTTTTCCCAAGAGGGGGCTAACTAACTGATGAATGCACAGTCTGAGGATAAACAGCTTCACTCAGCTGAATATTGATTCATGAGGGAAAACAGAACACAGTAAAAAAAATAAAAAGACCCAAGAGCTTTTGGCTATTCCTGCACTGACAACAGGCTCATATGTCATATATTGACCTACAGAAAGTCTGACGTCCATTTCCATACAAAATGCCTCAGTCAAATTAGACTATTGCGTGCAGAGCTGGGAGGAACACATCCCAAGGTGTCTCCCTTTAGGTTTTAGCTGACCTGCAAGAACAGCTAAATGCGATCACACATTTCAAGTAAGCTCTTTTTCTTTTCTTTTCTTTTCTTTTCTTTTCTCTACACCCCCCCCCCCCCTCATCTCGTTTAACAATAAAGGCCACATGGGAGGGTCCCTGGGGGTTCCAGAAGAGTGTGTTTGTTTGAGGGGGTGGGGTGGGGGGACAGCAGCAGCAATGAACCATTGTTATTGAGGTGCGTGACTGTGTGTGATCCAAAAATAGGGAATGGTATCCAACCTCAAAGCTGGAGAATAGAGAAGTGATTGACACCCCTGAACACCCCTCTCCCCCCCCCACCCCACCCCCCAGTGTGTGATGAAAATGGAGGCGCAGCCAAAAGACACAGACGCCTTTATCTCCGTGAGAAAAAAAAAAATGTGCAAAAAACATCGAACAGATTTGTGTTGAGTTTTTTTTTTTTTTTTGTTAAATGCAACATTAAGAGGCACCATTACGAGCGTTATATGTGTCCATATAGCTTCTCCGCGTCACACACCTATGCATTTGGTGCATAGACATCGCCGTTTTTCTCCCCCAAATACTGCAACTGATGCGGCTCTTATCTTATTTACGACACAGCAGCCGGATTCCAAATAAAAGCAGATCTTCTTCAGGACATTTAAAACACAGACCTCTAAATAAGCCAGGCGGACGGACGTCCACACTTCTCCCCCACCCCCACGACTGAATCAATCAGCATTCTACGTTCAGCACCTACCTTGATCGATGTAAACAGATGTGATCTAGTATAGAGAGGGATTCACAGTCGCCAGGTTTGGTGGGATGCTGAATATTGTTTTAAAAATGTCACATTTCGGACTGAGCTCAGGTCGCTGCGTTTGATGCTCCTCCACCGCTCCACATGGACTCCGAAGCAGACGAGTGCCCGGAGATTCAGCCAGTGTCCGCGGTCCTCAGAGCCAAAACAAGCATTGATGCAAGTCCGAACCGGAGAGGGTGTCAGGGTTAAAATACAAGACAGGTGCCGAATCCTTTCAAAGAAGAAGAAGAAGAAGAAGGAAAAAAAGCCTAAATCCTTTGTTTAACGGTGCGCATCTTCTCCAGGATAGAGAGATTGTAAACGAGTGAAAATCCCCCCCATAACAAACCGTGCCCCTCCTCCTTCTCTCTCCGGTTATTTTGCTGATTCTGCCTCTGAGTCTCCGGTTTGACGCTCGCAGCTCCCCGCTGCTCCTCTACCGACTGAACGCATCGCCAAAAACAGCGCTCCGCATAACGTGCGTAATGGTAATCCCGCTACGCAACCAAGCGCGCACACACGCACGGAAAGTGACATCTCTCCGCACCCTCAGCGCGGACTTCTCTCTGTCCTTTCCCTGTTAAACCGCCTCACTCTGATAAATGACTTGTTTACTGGCATGTGTTCAGCTTACAGGTTACCTCCCAGCTGGAGACGGCGAGTCATCTCCTAAAGCTGTTGTTTTTTCAGACTAATAAAGTGTGGACGCTGTTGAATTTCCACCGGATGCCACAGCATTCAAAAATATTCATAACTCTTCAACTTCCCCCCCCCCCCCCCCCCCCCCCCGCTGGGATTGATGGATTTTATTGGAATCCAAGTTGCTACATAAAGACAAAGTAGCGGATGGAGAGATGTGAGCAGCACTTTTAAAGTCTTGCTGTATGTAATTTGGATAGGTGTAGGACTTTGACTGGATCACCAACACATGCTTTGATCTGTGCGGGTGTTGCAGCTCTCATTGTCCTGCTGGAAGGTGAACAACAATCCCCTTCTCTTCCGTTGCAGCATCTAACATCTTTTCTTCCTTTTCTTGCATTTAGCTACACATTCAGCGAGATTTGAACGCATCCTTCTACACGAGTTAATTCATTCTAAGTTACTACTGTTATATTATGACTTTCAAACATTAACGTACGTCTTATATTATTGATTTACGTTATTAGTATTTCATATCCTTGCCTCGGGAAAAAAATATATGCAATTTCATGCAAGCCTTCCGTTGTTTTAATAGCATGCATAACATTTTTATGCTTCCACCGGTCATCTCAGAGGTCTTGACGCAGCAACAAACTGCTGCGAGGATTATCATTTCTCGATTTCATCACACGTTTGTTGCCACAGCTGCTCCAGTCCGTCTTATCGGGGAGGATTTCAGTGGTGACCCCCCCCCTCCCCCCACCACCACTACTGCACCTCCTCCTCCTCTGCTTCTTGTTCTGCCTTTATCACAGCACAGATCTGCTGTCGCTTTCCTGCCATTTCAGTTCACAACAAACAGAAGGAGCCTCGTCACATCTATGCAGGAAGCTGATATTTGTGCTGGATTTGATCACAATCAATCCACCGACTGAGTGTTAATCCATATTTTGGACATACAATTGGCACCGGTCCGATTGTAGCAGAACGTTTTATGCACATTTACATTTGACACGTGCAGTTTTTATTTTTATTTTATTTGATTTTATTTTAGCTTTAATCTCTTGTTTTCCTGCTCTCCTTCTTTTCATACTCATAAATCCAGGCAAAAAGGGGTGACACTCAGTCTCTGGGAGCAGGAAGGAGGCGTATCATATGGAATGGCAGCTGAGGATGTGAGACTAATGTGACAGGTGCAGCCTGAGAGAGTGACAGCATGGGAAGAGGGGGTGGAGGAGGGCCATGTGGAGGAGGGGTCAGTGCTTGAAACAGGAGGATTGGGAGAGATTAATGGTTCTTTCACTTATCAGCGGACAGGCCCCTTGCAGTATATCACTGGTAGTGCTGCCATTCTCATTATCTTTATATGAGCCGTGGAAGATGTGAAAAGGGACAGGAAATCATTGAACAACCACACGTATTTAATCACGGTAAATTGATTTCAAAGAAACATCCCTCATCAAGTTAAAGTAATAAGGTAATTGAGAGGCTTACGACCATGTAATTACTGCACATGGGCATTACTGAGACACCCAGTTAGATTACACATAACACTCTGATATATAGTGCCTGAAGAATGTGTAAAATGCCTTTCAAATCAATTTCACCCTGTCTAGGAACTTTTAATCAGCAAACTATGATTTCCTGTTTGGTTGCCATTTAAAATAGGAAAGGCAAGCAATCAGGCTCCTCAAGGTAAATGGATGATTCATGTGTTGATTTAATTTTTAAAAAAAAGAAGAAGGAAGAAAAAAAAAAACAGCTGACTCAAATCCAAAATTTAACCACATCTACAGTAAGAGAAATCACAAAAAAATATTTATCATGATGTTAGACTGCTGCAAATGAAGATTAATTTATTTTTGAAACCGTTACACAGATTTATCATGAGTGTCTATATGCAACAACTTTCTGCAAAGACTGGCTGCAGAATAGCGAGTAAAAAAAGTCATTTTAATTCTTAACCAGTTTCCTTTTGAAGCTAGAATGCAGAAAATCTTTGAATATGTTTCATGTGTTACAAGGTGATTAGTCCATCTTTTTCAGAATATAGAAGTTATTGCAACAGAAATCTGAGCCAAATGTGTTTCTTTTCTTGGTATCTAACCATACAACCAGCGAAAGCAAACGAGCTGGACTAGCAGCTCATGTCCTCCAGGACATGTTACTCTGAAATAATCCCTCTGGTATGTCATGACGATCATGTGTGGCAGTCATGAGACTGTCATACAGCAGCAGTGACTTCAGTCAGAGGCTTCTTTAGATTTGCTGCAAGACTGACTGCCCATGACTCTCTAAAGACACTGGGATGATATACATAACAACATTTAATTTAGCTTTGGGAAATGGAACTGAATTGAACTGAATGTCAGACAGTGAGAAAAAGGATCATATGTCTTTTCAGCGAGTGCTTGGAAATGTCTGGTTTCAGCTGCTGTCTGTGACGTATTTTAGCTACAGAAATTCACTTAATCTGTGAACTGGGAACACTAGTTTGTCTATATTCCACACCTGACTGTTTAACTGGCTGGTTCAGATAGAAATTGAACGCATACGTAGTGCTTGTTCTCATCATTAGTTTGATGTTTAGACAAGAACGTTGGAGTATTTATAGCAGGTTCTACAGTAACTTGGATCAGAGTGATCACACGTGAGGCTCAGTCACTGACTAATATAGCCGTACTGACAGCCCGTACTAACTGTGGCTCAGCCTCGTGAGTTATTGTCTGTTAAATAAACCTTCTTTTGTACCAGAACAGCAGGCTCACAGGTGCTGCCCCGGTTTATTTTTGACTCATCTACTATATATATATATATATATATATGTTTGAGTAATCTCTCTCTTTCCATTCATATTCCATTTGCAGTATGTCTCCCCCCCTCCCCCCTTTTTTTTCTTTCCTCTTCCTTCTCCGGAGGTTGCCTCGTCTCGTCGTCAAGGCCTCCTTTTGGCCTCCGCACAACAAACAGTGCAGTGACAGCAGGGTGGCCGACATGGAGACACGCACGCTGCATCTGTTTCCAGCTACTAGCATCACAATGAGATCCTGTGACCTTACAGGATGCATTAACTATGACAGGATGCAGGTGTCCAAATTAGCAGGAAGAGTGACTAATTATATAGAGTAACTTTATTTCCATATATGTATCCCACTTTACTCAGGCTGTAATGGAAACGATGTGAGTTTGAGATATCAGTGCTTTTTCAGGAGTTGTTTTGCTCTCTTTTGATCCACAAGCTCAACAGATATTCCAGTTCTTCTCAACCTTAACAATTTTTAGGAAAAACTGCTTTATAATATTTCTCACCAGCACAATGCAGTAGTGACCAATTTGAGACATAAAAATGTCTTTTTGGATTGTCAAATCTATCAATTTTAGATGACGTATAGCTGAAAAGCTTCCTTGTTTTATTCTCAACATATCCATTTCCATTCTTCAGAGAAAAACTCCATGAAACTGGATTAAAACGCTTCAGGATCCATGTAGCAATTTATCAAAGGTTCGTTGTCCTGCACAATGCTTCTTAAAACTGATAAGTCACCATGAAACTTGCTACTTTGTGTCAAGTACAGTTGTTATTTTCACTGTCTACGATTAGTGCTCACTTTTCCTTCTGCCATCAGGGACCAGCTGTTCGCTATTCAAAATAGTAAGGGCTTTTTGGACATTTTAAGTTTTTTCATATAAAATCCTGCTGTGGAAATTCAGAATTTATCACCATGCTGTGCTATTATTATAATCATACAGCTGCTCAGAAGGAAATACACTCTTGCTTTTTCCCTTAATGTTGGTAATTCAGTTAAGCGGGATAATCCAAATCTCATCCATCCGCCCCCCTGTCTATTCAGTTCACACTCCAGTAGTTGTCGAGGTCAAGACTCCAGGCAGCAAAACAGAAGGAGCTAGGATGATGCAGACTCCAGATACCCGAGAATCAAATCAACAAATAAATTGTATTGAAGAAGTAAAACATACTTTTTAGTTTCATGACTAAAATGGTGCATGGTGAGGTCTTTAAAGACCTCACCATGCACCATATTTTCATCCAGTGAGCTTTGCAGACCCTTTGGTGAGCTTTTCAGGTCTCCCAGTGGCCCCATAAACATGGTTTAACCCACAGAAGGTTGAAGTGGGGTCATTGGAATAAAGGCAACACCAGGATTTACCTTCCTGCTCTATCACCCAGTCTCTAGGTCCCACAATAATGAACAATGGTTTACTCTGAATCATGAGTTGATTATTCATTTCAAGAGAACTAAGCTAGTCAAAAATGTGTGGTTCTCATATGCTTTAATTCTGAAATCTGGTGATGATCAATTACACCAATATGATCAGTGATATTTTTTGATGGCAAACTTACAATTTGAATCAGTAGCCAAAACACTGAGGCACTCAATAAGGCACTGGGATGCCTTATTGTGCTGTCAAAATACTTTACATTTTTCATGATAAAATTAGCTTTTTAGGTCAAAATAACTAAATATATATTTTTTAAAAAATTCTAAGTATTATCACGATACGTAGATAAATAACTTATAAAGAAATTGCTAAGCATCTTCGCTCAGCTTTCCATAGTCTGGCTAAAATCAAAGGAGCCTGTTGCTATGAGACAACAAAGCTAACAGCTACTCAGCTGTGCAGATTTCTAAATGTGCCAAAATAAAGCATGTGTGCCATTGGTTTATTGTGATACAAACTGTAATAAGTGCTAATAAATAGTTCAAACCTTCAACTTTCACCACAATTTATGAATGACAGCTATATTGGATACTAAGCAATAGTATGTAACTTTAAAGTGCAAAGCTCTTCACAAGTAGTATTCAGTACCCGTGTTGCCACCATATTAAAAGATCCTCCACCAATGAGTGGTCCAGTAAATATCAAAAAATGTCAAAGCAGTACTATAGTATTTACACATGCATAGAAAATAGTGAAGACCTTATTGGATGTGTTAAATACGATTAAATCATTTACCCATGTCTGTCCATGTGCGACCCTTCTCTGTTTGTCTCTGGTCCAGGAGGTCGACTTCACAACAGACACACTCAGGCTCACTGTACTTATTCTAACAAGAAAAAATAAATACATCAGTCCAACAGCTTCTGCCCCACAGTTACAGACGGCAACAGAAAGAGGGGCATGCTGAGTGTGATCGTATAGTCGAACATAACATACATTTACATCATTAGTTTGCATAACTAATATTATCTTTAACATAAACAGCGATATATAATTTTAGTACGAGAAATATTTTACATTCAAAGACTACCGCACAATTGGTAAAAAATTAAAATTTACCTCAGAGAAAAATCAAGTTGATGGTTACCATCAGTCCCACAGCTTCTGCCCCTGAACATGAAAAAATATATATAACTACAGAGAAATGGTTCCCAATGAAGAGTTCATAGATATACAGTTGAACATATCTGAAATGAACAACATTCAGTATCATAATAGTTAAAAGTAAAAAAAAAGAAGAGTAAAATAATAATAAAAATACATCAAACTTATATAGCACTTTTAATATAGACAAAGCATATTTATAAATATTTTAAAAATGCTTAAAATATGTACAAAACATTGCAAGATTACACATGAAACCCTGTATCTAACTAAATTAGCATAATGTTAAAATATAATACTTGTAAAGAAAGCACATACCACAGTTACAGATGGCAACAGAAAAAGGGGATGAGCTGGCAGTTACTGGTTGCTATGGTAACCACCAACTGTCAAGAACAACATTACCTTATACAGCAGTAAATGTCAGGACAAAATAACGTTTTGACTAAACAAAATTCATTTGAAGAATGAATAAACCAATTTCGATAATCTCCACATCTATAATAATGTTCAAATAAAATCTTGATAGACATACTTATTGTTTTCTATTTCATCTAAGTCAAATTCTCTATTGTTGTCCTTAGTTTTTGTGTCAGGTAAGATTAAATAAACTTGCCAGACACTCTTAAGCCATCTTGGAGAGATGAAGTTCAGTCAAATGAATATCTGGCTAGACTTCAGTGGGACTTTGTGAATGTAGTTGAGACAATGGACATAATGAATATATTTTAGCATGCTATTGTGCTCCACGACTGTGAGCAAATGCTGCAGAATTGCTGCTAAATATTGGCTTTATGAAAAATTCATCATGAGCAAGTTGGTATGCTGGCACATTTATCCCCAACTGGATTTAAAAATAATAGCGCAGAGTCATTCCTTTGTCTCCAGGGTCCTATTCCTCCCATGTTTATATAAAATTCATAAGGCACATAATGGGAGACTCACAAATAGTCAGCAGAAGTCTCCAGTTTCTTACATAACTTCTGCCTGGTCAGATATGATCCAAAATGCTACAGATGATCCTACAAAAACAAATAAATAAAAATATATATTAGTCATGGTTTTATAAAGTTTTCTTCCAAAAATGTGTTAATTATTTAAAGCTAAACTCAGCCAAGAGAGAGGAACATAAGGCCCAGTGAAGATGGACCCATTTCTACTATTTATGAGTGTTTTACATAAAGAGAGATGTTAGACTATAGCAGTGTTATATAAAACTGTTCAGCTTGTCTAATTCTTTTGCTTTCAAATTTTTCTTTCAGCGCAAGCTATAACCTCTTGAGGTCTAGTTTTACCTCCACCCGTCTGAACAATTACCCAGTGAAGTAGAAGCCGCTCTGTCTGGCATGGGGCAGAGTCTGAATGGGGGTGGGACGAAAGGAAGTAGCTTTTCCATTGATTTAAACTAAGAGGCAAGCTAATGTGGGATAAAAAAAAAAGACTGGGAACATAAATTTTGAGAATGGGGTTACTGGAAAAGATCGGGTGACATGTTTGAGCAAGTAGTAGTAAACTAAGATGGTCAGATTTTCCAACAATGAGATGTTTTTTGTTAGTGTGCTTTCCAACACACACAAAACACATGCAAGAATATGAGGTCACAGCATGTGACTGTTGTTGGGTTTGGGGGGAATTAAGGATTACTGAAGTTGTGGGATTTGGTCAGATGTTTGCTCTGCTGATGTGTTCAAGAAAAATTGTGTTTCCTTAAAAGTTTGTCATGACTTTTTCCATTAATAGCATCGCCATTTGCTTTGCAGCCCTTGTGATCGAGTTGCTAGTGTTTCTCAGTGTTTCTCAGATCTCTCAATCTGTCCACTCAAAGACTGGCGTCTGGTGTTGATCACGATCTGGTGATCAACACTGCAAACACCAGATCGTTTTTTTTATATAGTTTCGTTGGCTAATTGTTGGCTAATGTCAGCACTTTGTCAGTTTGTCAGATAACTCCCACATAGCCCATATTGTAACTTTTCTTTCTTTTCCCACATTTTGCCTGGTTTCAACTATAAACCTTAGTTTATAGTATTTTATTTAATTGGACAAACCAATGTCCAATGTGAAAGGATAATAATGCATAATTCTCAAAAATGTTTATACATATATAAACTCTGTAATCTGGGGAATTAGGATAAGTGTGGAGCTGTACGTCTCTACAAATTTTGTATATCTGCTGAATGACCTTTCTCACCATTCTTCTTTGCAAAAGTATTGTCACAGATTCTTGACTTGATTTAGGTCTTGACTTCGGCTGGGCCATTCTAACACATAAAATGTGTTAGTATTAATTACAAAGTGGGATATGTCAGTATTAATTATATATATATGTTCATATAATCTTTCGTCTTTCTCTGTTGAAAACTGAACTGGTAGAACTGGAGAACAGAACCACACTCAGGAAGGAAGGTGCTCCGTCAAATGAATCTCCTCTGGACGGCCCAGTAAAGGAGCGCGGCCATTTTTTGGGAGCGAGGAGCCATCTCCCTGGTGAGTACCATGGCAACAGCCAACATAGGCCCCAACTTTCCGAAATGTTCTTTTCAAGCTCCCAATCTAAAGTGGCAGGCCAGTTTTTTGTTTTTTTTTGTTATGGGCCTTCTATTGCTTTCAGTCTCTCCAGCCCATTCTTCTTTTTTTCCTTTTTTTTCCCTTGCCTGCATGACATGGCCCCAGCCTTGTTCACCAGCCCATCGAGGCTGTGAGAAGACTGCTGAGGGTGAGTGTCCGTGGGAAAATGTTGCCAGACAACACACTGGTATGTGACAGTCAGGCCAGGCTAATGTCTGTGTGGGACAAAATAGGAAAACATTACCATGGACGGAGCAACTCAGGCCAACTTTTTTGAATGGGTAGTTCTTATTACTGCTAAATTATGTTTTGTTCATTATTGGTCTTCTTTTTCAAAGATTCTCTGTGGAAATCTTAAATAAATCCCAATTAGCTAAGCTTTGATAAAGAATGTGGGCTGATTCATGTTTCTATTTTATGATTACAATGGTTGTGTTCATACTTTGCATAGTCACACCTAACCTTTGTTATAAGAAACCTGATCTGTTATATTTAAAGTGGTCTTCATGCTTTATTAAGGTTTACCAAAGTTTATTTTCTATACTTGGTCTTTTTCACTTCTGCTTTTTTTGATAGTTTGCAGTGCAATTTGTGCTTCTAAAATGAAAAAACTGCATATAAACTGCTTTTGATTTTTACCTATGTTTGATATTGGAGGAAAAAAAATCTGAGAGTGGAAATACTTTGACAGTAGATATTTTAGGAACAAGCAGAGTATAGTATATATTAGATTGTTTTGTAGAATATTAACATACATAATGTTGTACATTAATATCCATATTTCTGACCTTGACAGTCACCTGATGATTGAACAATATCTCAGATATCCATAAATCAACAAAACTGCTTAAAATCCTTTTACATTACTATAAATTAGGACAAAAACAATAAAATATCTTGGTTTTATGGTTTATTACATTCATGAAACTGTGTTTACCAGGACGCCTTTAAGGTGCAAGTCAACCATTACATTGTTGCTGAAATAACATAACTTCAAAGGAATTGGAAGGTATGTTCACATCACAAACATGCTGAATAATTTACAGGTCGTACAACCTGAGTACTTAACACATGCAAGAGGAAACCTCTTTACTACGTCAACAGAGAGCCACCTTGTGGATAAAAGATGAAGTACACAGAGGAAGAAAATCCAACAAACTCCAGTGTTTCTTATGTTATGGATATTTTAAAAAGACACACGCAGAAAAGCTTATGACTGAGCATAAAACAAAAAAATATATATAGAACAGATTCCCTGTTTAAGTAATTATTTACCTGCATTAAGCTAAATTCATAATGAAGCTTGATGTGTTCCCTCGCTTCACCTTTCTAACGTGAACCCATCAACGTCTGCAGCCAGCTGAGGTGGCGGGACACTTTTTGGAAGATGTAGCCTTTGGTGCAGTCAGCCCCTTCTGGCTGACTCACCACCCCCGTGAGAAACAACACATCCCTGTACATTGTGAGCAAGGGGCTGCCCGAGCTCATGGCGCAGTCGGCATTGGCCCGGGCAGCGGTGCAGCCCATTTTATTGGTCATCAGGTTGGGGTACGTTTCCATGCACTGAGGCAGCTTATTGTACACCAGCTGGTTTATAGTGAGCCGGTCCTGTGTGGATTCCTTCCAGCCGGTGACAACAGCCGGCAAATCTCCAGACATTAAAATGCTCTCTGCGAAGTCTTTCTCTGGCAGACAGGCCGCGACAACATCTGGCTTAAAGGTTATGCGGTCGCGGAGCTCGATCACAGCCAGGTCATTTTCAGGACGGTCTCTGACGTAACGAGGATGGACGTGAATTAGCTTCACATACAGCGTCTGCTCTCCGTCTTCAAAGTTGCTGCTGCTGCGCTTTCCTGACGAGACAACGGAATGGACAACATCGGTTTTTGGTGTTGTGCAAAGCACCAAATTCAATGCAGCGTTAATGTTCACTACACTTACCAACTGCAACCTTGAAGGAGGTGTATTTGTTGGCGCACTGAGCTGAAGTCAAGACGAGGTCCTCCTTCAGAATTACTCCACTACAGAAGCCATCTGACTCTGAACTTTTCAAGAGAGCCTGGTAAGAAGATCGAGATACTGTGTGAACACAAAAAGGGCATCTACAGGAGTTTGTGCAAGGTGGTATATTAGAGTAGGCTCCCCTTACCTGCCAAGGACACTCGGATGGCGTACAATGAATTCCATCAAAGTTACTGGTAGAAAGACGTGACTGTCTGTCCTTCCACTGAGACAGACTGTTCACCTGACCACACGGGTGTCTGACTAACAAGGGAAGATGGTTCTGATTAGATTAGATTAGTAGCTTCTGTTGGTCTTACACTCTTACACGTATTTTAAGGAAGCACCTCATACACACTGTTTTCTTGTGCGACATGAAAATCTACGAAAGATTTACAAAGTTCTCAGGAACACAAATGTGGACCTCTGAAGGTTTGGTTTATCTTTAGGTACAATTTCCAGATGTCTACAGGTACCACATTTCTCACTTCAAACGATTACAGTGATCCCTTGTTTTTCGCGGGGGTTGCGTTCCTAAAATAACCCTCAGAATCCGCGAAGTAGTTACCTTTAGTTTTTACAATTATTATACAGCATAAAAAAAACTATATTGAGAAGCTTGTGGAAGGAAACCCAAAACATTTGAGCCAAGACATACAGGTTAAAAGTTTAATTGGATTTAATGCCTAACAATGTTAATAAATTCTTTGTTAAAACAAAGTGTATCTGCTTTTGTCTCCCACACAAAGTGGACTGATAGGTTAATTTACTGACAGTCAATTTATCCAAAATACATTTTAGGTGAAAATAGATTACTCAAGTAAGTATAACCTATGGTAAATAAGTAGGAAGCTTAACTTTGTCTTAGTTGCAAAAAAAATGCACACAAGGAATAACCAACAATATACCTGCAGCTTCACACTTGACCTTGTCTTTGACCCTCCAGCCTCGGGCACAGGAACACTCGTAGGACGTGTAGCCTGGTTTGCAAAACTGTGAGCAGCCCTTGTCCTTTTCCAGTGTGCAAAGAGTCTCATCTGGTTTGCAGAATGTAGCAGAGTGTGCACACTAATGTGTATGTAATAAACAAACAGCAGTTTTTTTACATGAGGCCAACAACAGATCTGTACCTTTTTCACAGTGGACTCCCGTGAAACCCGATTTGCAGACGCAGTCATAGCCTCCAACACTGTCGGAGCACATGGCTCCATTCTTGCAGGGGTTTTCAGCACACTGGTCTCCATCTACACAGAGAACACGTTTGTGAGAAGAGGCAGCGCATTGTTGAACAGGAGGTTCTTTATTGCAACTTACCGATGTAGACAGACCAGAAAATGTCCTGGAAGAAAAAATTGCACATGATGAGCAATTTTGATGAGCGCGTGAAAGGTCTTATCTGTCAGTTCTTAGAATGAGGACGCTTAGAGAAATTTAAAATGAAGGGACTACACAGCAAGCTAACCGTGCGATACGAGTCCTGGAAATACTTCCTGGCTTCCTCATAGGTGCACACCCTCTCCATGCAAGCCTGCTCCAAGGTGGAGGCTCCAGCATTTCTCTTCTGACGGGAGATCAGCGAGGTGGCCTGCTGCTTCTCCAGAAATACTGAGGGAACAGTGACTTTACTCAGCATGGCCAATTCGTGTATAGAGCCAGTAAGCTTCTTTGGAAATTAGCACATTTTTGGAAAGGAAAGATTCACATTCTATAATTATTGTATTGTAGAACAGTTCGTGAACATTACAAATAGAGGGCAAACAGTCCATCTGATTCTAGTTCTTTAAAATATTTTTAAAATATTTGTTTATCTCAGCTATAGCCGTTCTGCATTTACTTCTAAATAGCATCTAAAAACCCTATTTATTATTGTTATTATGTTATAAAACAGCTGAAACATGTTGAGACATGTATATGGGGTGAATCAGGCTGTGGCAGGGTGAAAGAGGGTAAGTTTTTGTTCATAAATATAACATTTTAAGAGTATCTATGCTTCTGTTTACTTAATGCCTTTCACAGATCAGTGCTACAGATGCTGCCATTTTGTATTTATTCTGACCCACTCTTGAGGCTTACAGCACCATCTGGTACTTGAGGTGGCCTTTCTCACCTGTCTGGTGGGTCTGAATGGCTGTCACTGCCCCGGCAAGGAGACAGAGGACTGCAGCGTATGTAGTGGAAGAACACATAGCGACAACCCAGACGTCCGACGTGTCGGTACCCCAGGGATTGATGTGCAATCCTGGAAACACAACAAGAGGATTTACAGCTATGATGGTGAATGCAAAGAAAAAATAATCTGTTTGTCTATCCATCATTGATCTGCCATCCGTCTATTCATACGTACATACATCCTTACAGATTACCCATTATAAAATCATTTTACGCAAATTCATAGTGATCCGTTGTATTTAGACTTTAACAGTTGCATAAAAACAAATTAAACGAAATCTGAGGAAAAGGGTTTAATTTATTAGAAATACTATGTTAGTGATTTCATTTTTTTAAACTTTGCAAGTTTCATTCAAGTTCATTCAATTTGATGTTTTTATCCACATTTCATGGAAATATTTAATGCTAGAAATTTGACCTCAGATCTTTTGCATACAGATGTTGATGAGAGACATCTGACATGATTCAGCATCCCATTGAAGGGCTTCCATGATTGTGACGCTTTATTTTATTATATATTCTGAAACAAATAACTCTGTCCATGTCTCACTCATTGCGTAAATACAGTATGTTTTACACTAAGAAGGCTTAGAAGACAGTCAAAAATACATATTTTTGTTGTAAATATCTTTTTCATCAAGCAGCTTTCTGCAGTGCGACACAAAATCTGCACAGGTTCTTTGTTTTTAGTCATTTATTGCGCGATTTTAGGGGGAAAGCCCCTGCGATTTAAAATAAATATCTCTAGCTTGTTTTTGATAGGGCGGGTTAGTCTAGCAGGCCGAAAACCGTTTAACATTGCCGACAATGATGACAATAAAAAGCGAACAAGATACTCGATACTTACTTGGAGAAACAAAATCAATCAGTGACCTGCTTCTTTCCCCCCCTGGTTCTGGAAAAAAAACCAGGAACCCACCGGACGGATTCGGGCCTGTCCGTCCAAAATAACGGGCTCTGGTCACATCCCAGACATCCGCCTTCCTCTGTTTACTGTTTGTAGTGCTTGTAATGACAAAGAGACGCCAGTAGAGGACACTGTTACACAGTGTTGAGACAGGCGGAGCCATGACAGAATCTGACGCGATTAAGAAGTTACAATGAACATTAATGTAAACGATGTTACCATTTAAATGTGCCACATGGGGTAGTTTTGTTCTTCATAGAGACCAAGAAGCTCGTCAGAGTTGGTAGATGGATAATTCCACAGCAATAATCAATGAAAACATGTTGAAAACAAATTAGCAAAAAATAATTAGCTTAATTTCCGTTTTTAGTCCAATCATCAACAATGTGCTTCCAAATATTGAATGCAGGTTGAAGTTTGCTGACGACCTAATGTCTTTGTGAGGTCATCATACCTCACAAAGACAACAACACTAAAATACTGTATACAGTGTCTTTGAGGTCGTCATACCTCACAAAGACAACAACACTAAAACACTGTATACAGTGTCTTTGAGATCATCATACCTCACAAAGACAACAACACTAAAATACTGTATACAGTGTCTTTGAGGTCGTCATACCTCACAAAGACAACAACACTAAAACACTGTATACAGTGTCTTTGAGGTCATCATACCTCAAAAAGACAACAACACTAAAACACTATACAATGTCTTTGAGGTCATCATACCTCAAAAAGACAACAACACTAAAACACTATACAATGTCTTTGAGGTCATCATACCTCACAAAGACAACAACACTAAAAAACTGTATACAGTGTCTTTGAGGTCATCATACCTCACAAAGACAACAACACTAAAAAACTGTATACAGTGTCTTTGAGGTCATCATACCTCACAAAGACAACAACACTAAAAAACTGTATACAATGTCTTTGAGGTCATCATACCTCAAAAAGACATTAGAATGTGATATGACTGTATGTTATTTTCAGAACATCAAACATACAGTCTATTTGTTCAACAGTCTAGATTTAAAGACCAAACATACTTAATTCAGAGCTGATGTGAGAATCAAAGATTCTTATTTGAAATGTTTTGCAGGTGGAGATTTCAATGTAATTACTGCATGTTTGGACATTTGTGCTAACACCCACTAATCATTAATATGAAGTGTACGCAAGACTGGTCCAGGAAAGTCACAGACTTTGCGGATTAAATCTATAGCAGCATATCTGCAGAGGTGGCTCAGAATCACCTAGTGGTAGTCAACATGGCATCTGTAGCATATGCTAGCAGAGGGTAGGGAAAATAAACTGCCATTGCTGTTATTAGCAGAAAATACACTAACCTCCATAATGAGAATTTTTGTGTGGAAATGCTATGAGCAGTTAATATGTTACCAGTGGTAGGCTGTAGCAAGCGTGATTTCAGTTTGGATCATTTTAGGAAATGTTCTCACTGTAACAACAAGGATACTGCTATGAAGGAGATACATTTGTTACCACAATTAATTACACAGTCGCTATTTTGTTTACTTTTAGTTTTTGCAGTAAGCGTTCTTATCTTCAGTGATGCGCAACACTGTGTGTGGTTGTTGGTTTGGTCACGTGGTGTGGTTCTATGCTTTTTGACCAGTCGTTCAAATGAAATAAAAAAATATATATTTAAAAGATGAACGAAACAGGGATTATACATTTTCCATAATCAAACAATCAACCTTTTTTTTACAACTAACTATTAATGTTTGAAAAAAAAAAAAAATATATATATATATATATATATATATATATATATATATATATATATATATATATATATATATATATATATATACCGAGCTAAGATCCTGTGGGACTTCCAGATCCAGACAGACAAGATGGTAATGGCGAACCAACCGGACATTGTGGTGGTGGATAAAGAACAGAGGAAAGCCGTTGTGGTGGATGTAGCAATACCAAGTGACTACAACATCAGGAAAAAGGAGCATGAGAAATTGGAGAAATACCAGGGCCTCAGGGAGGAACTGGAAAAGACCTGGGAGGTGAAGACCACAGTGGTGCCTGTGGTCATCGGGGCCCTCAGGGCAGTCACCCCCAAACTGGAGCAGTGGCTCAAACAGATCCCAGGAACAACATCAGACATCTCAGTCCAGAAATGTGCAGTTCTAGGCACAGCCAAGATACTGCGCAGAACCCTCAAGCTCCCAGGCCTCAGAGGATGAAGCTCACCGGAGCTCAGAGGATGAAAGAGACCACCCGCGGAGGGTGGTCTGTTTCACCCTCCGCGGGTGAGAAGGGAATATATATATATATATATATATATATATATATATATATATATATATATATATATATATATATATATATATATATATATATATCATAACTTTGCATCACAGCCAGTTTGCTAAATAGTGGAGCAGCTTAGGATCTCACCACTACCAACCAGTCAGTTTTTAAATACTTTTGAAAAAATAACATATCCTTAAATTTGAATAGTTCTTCTTTTTGTGCAATGGTCTCTGAAACCTGGATGAATTTATTCAAGAAACTTGAAATTTGTAACCATCCATCCATCCATCTTCTTACACCCTTGTCCCTCAGTGGGGTCGGGAGGGGTGCTGGTGCCTATCTCCAGCTAACGTACCGGGCGAGAGGCGGGGTCACCCTGGACAGGTCGCCAGTCTGTCGCAGGGCAACACAGAGACACACAGGACACACAACCATGCACACACACACTCACACCTAGGGGCAATTTGGAGAGGCCAATTAACCTGACAGTCATGTTTTTGGACTGTGGGAGGAAACCGGAGAACCCGGAGAAAACCCACGCATGCACAGGGAGAACATGCACATCGGGAACAGAAAAAACAACATGCAAAAAAGAAACAATAACATATCATTTTACATATGTAAAATTACTTATTTATGATGCTGTGGTATAGACACTGTTTCAGTTAACTATGTTTTCAAACTAAACCTTTTGACTATTAAGATAGAAAAATGTTTACCAAAATATACAGCTTAACCCTTTCATGCATGAATTATGATCTTTGTGTCAAGATTTTTTTTCCTTTTTTTATTTTCTTAAGGCATAAAAAAAGGTAGGAAAAAAATTATAAAAAAAATTTTAATTACATTTATTTATTTATTTTTTGGTGAGCAATTGTAATTTTCTCCAAATACAAAGTTGTTATTTGAAAAATACATCAGTAGCATTGTTCTTTAGGGGTTATCTGATGTCACAATATTTTTTTTTACCTGCAAGAGTCGTCTACAGTAGAAGGAGGGACCGGGTTGGTTGGCGTGCTTTTTTTGTCTGTCGGCCATATTGGATTTAACAAAAAATATTTCTTGCATTTGCAGCTGGTTGCCAATAGTTTATGGTGTATTTTATGATGCATTAGTGTCCACTTCAGTGGTCTGTGTGCACTTATAACATAAAAATCCACAAGAAGCACAAGAAAATTGCTTTTAGGCAGCTGTCCACTGTAGTGGCCACTATGCATGGAAGAGTTAATTCTTAAACACAAGATATACATAAGGAAAACCTGTTTTGAAGGCATTCAAAATTCAGCCTCTCTGATTTCAATTTAGAGTACACAATGACATCTACATGCTAACAATAAAGGAAAACAGAAATCTCTTCATACAGAAAAATAATACACCAAACATTGTCCATTGCTGCTATAACCTTCAGCAGTGTGATCACTCTCTCGTGATTCAGTGTGTACATCTGATCAGCTAAAACTGGGTGTGATCAGCTGTGATCAATACAAGAACTGTATAGCTACAAACAAATGCACAGCAGCCTGGAAACAACACAAAGCAAATTCAGGCTCTTCACAAATCAGATCAGGAGGGAAAATCTGAGTGAACAAAATGATCAGCTAGAAGCTGTTGAGAACTTGTTTTATAGGCAGCTCACTTCTAGTGTCAGGAAATCAAATCTATAGTTGTGGTAAGAATAGTATTTTTAATTAATTTTTAAGAATTATCATCCGAGGATGCTTTAGAGTTATTAAATATTTGATATCAGACTCTGAAACAATGATTAAACCCATCCAACAGTAAATGTTTCTGAAACTGGACCATATATGGAGCCAGAGTCCCTTTTTAGTGGTCATATTTTAATAAGACTGTTTGCAAGAGCAATGCAATTTACACGCAGGGCCGTGGGGGCTTTGGTCTTAGAAGCAACCGTGTTAAATGTCTCCATCTCCCCAGTCTAATAACAAAGGGATAATAGGAGCCTGCTCAGACCAGCTGGTCCCTGGTGCTGGACGGGGATAGGAGCTGAAGTGGCCAGAGGAGGGAGAACAACCAAATGCTGGTGTGTGGAGGAGACAAAGAGCATGTTTAAGAATGAAGAGCTGCAGCTGGATGCATAAGTGATTAACGTAATAATTTCTCTGGTGAATCGAATCTTAGGATAAATCCATAACTGTGGCTCAGTAGAGATTTGTGCAACAGATATCTCTCCATGAACACATGTTGCACAGACTGTAGCTTTGTACATGCGCGCTGGCAGGTATATTTGGTGGTGTACATAGGCTGGCTTGCAGTGTGCATCGGTGGAAAGCACCACCAACCATCTGATCCATCTCTTTCAGACTGTTTATGTTTTATTCAACATTACCCTCTCATATTCTCTCTCTCTCTCTCTCTCTCTCTCTCTCTCTCTCTCTTTCATTGTAGCTCCCATTAATTCCCTCTGCACTCATTATTTTTTGAGTGCCAGCTCTAAATTGCAGGGCAGCACTAAGGAAAGAGCACATCATTGCACATGTCTAGCCTGCTCTTCTTCAGTCCAGTTTTATAAGCACACAAAACAAACACCCCAGGGGGTCATCACACACGATATCAGTAGTTAATGTCACCTCATTCTCGACAATTTACAGATAAATTAATCAGGGTGAAAACGAAATACCTGGAGTTCCCCACGCAACCATACTTTATGTTTGATCTAAATGTTGTTTAGATTTAAAAAAAAAACGGCCCCAGACACGCCTCCACATAGACTTTGAATGTGAAACCAGGCGTGCCTGGCGCTTAAAACGCGTTTTGACCCAGAAGAGGGTTCCATTGGTGTGAACGCATCATTAGGCATTTTTTGTGGTGTTTTGTGTGTGAGTTTACGTATTTATATCTTATCTAGGTAGGTGTGTACATGCATGTGTGTATGTATTATTTATATCTGGTTCAGAAACTATTTTTGATTTAGAAGAGATACAGGAAATGGGAAGATTGTTCATATCATGAACTACAGGATGGAAAAGTGCCAATGTATGATTAAATAAGTCAAACTTTGTCATAATCCTCTTCAGACTCACAGCCACCAAACAAGTGGTGTATTTTCATGTATTTGAGTTTGTAAGTTTGGTGATAGTAGAACTTTCACATTTTCTAAGTAAGGATACTTAGAAATGTATCTAAGTATCTATGCTTGGAAAATGTGAAAGTTCTACTTTTTATTATGTTTTATTTTTTTATTGGTGAAATGTCTATCTGAAGTAACAAAAAAAAAGATCAATTCATCATCATTACATTTTCAGCAATAAGGCAATTCAAAGCCTAGAAGAAAAATAAAACAATAAACAAGCTAAAAAAAACATTACATTGCAGAAGCAAAAAAAAAAAAAAAAGGAACAGGGTGCAGAGTAAACCAGAACCAGAAGACCTGAGTGGTCTGGATGGTCGATACAACAGCAGCGACAGGTGACAGAGGGTTTGTTAAGAAGGTGCATGACGGCGTCTTCAACTTCAGTTCCACAGCACAAAGCAAACTGCAGCAGACCCATACAGTATAGGCGTTTGTTTGCTTACTCATAAGCCAACTGGAGCTTCTCCATGACCTTGACATAAAACATCTGGGCAGCAGTTCTATAATCCTTAATGACTGATGTGTGAGCTTTCTTGGGTACCATGAAGCAGGAAGTCTTCCCTAACAATGGAACCTTATTCTGGGTCGAGCTAAGGTTGAAGAGGTGTTGCAGAAGTGCTCAGCACAGGCCTTCAGCTCTGGTTCAGCTGCCTCTTCACCTGACGTCTAGATTCAGAAAAGTAAGACAGAGAGGCAAAGGGAGCAGTAGCATCTCCTGATTTTGTTGAAGACAAACTTGTGGTAGATGGAAGCAGGAAAGGAGTAGGAGTACATGATGAGTACTTGATGAGCTTGTTTCATCTGTTGAAGAATGTGTTCAGCTCATTTGATGAACATACATCTTCAGATCCTCCTTTTGCTCTCCAGGGTTAGGGTTTCCTTTACACTGTCTCTAATCATGACTTTGAGATGCTTCTGCTGCTCCTCGGTCACTCTCTGCTGTCTCGCTCTCTGAAGTTCTCTTTTTTAAATGTTTACCTTAGCTCACAAAGGGTTTGTTATTAGGGAAGTGACTCACTGTTCTGGTGGGACTATAGACCTGTTGCCCTGACATCCCACAACATGAAGGTCTTGGAGAGACTCCTGTTGGCCCACTCGGGTAAGGAAACACTCACATCTGTGAGTGTTTCCCGTACCCTTGAAGCTTGAGCTTATTCTGAAGTACTCTTTTCTCTTTTTCCAGTTTCTGGAGGAGATTTCTGAGAGTAGATTGTCTTTTTAAAAGAGATTCATTCTCTTCTTCTTTCTGCTTAAGACATGTCTCCAGGATCTCCAACCTTTTCTGCCATGTCTTTTTCATCCTAAATTCGATCATTTCTTTGTTCACTTCTGTTTTAGTTTTCAATCTATATTCAAATTCACTTTCTAACACTCTGATCTTCGCTTGCAGTTCCTCAGTGGTTGGACCACTGGTTCTTTCCTGCAGCTGCTTTAGAGGGACACTGCTCAGTCTCCTTAACTGTACTGAGAGCCGATGGCTTTCTCGACGATACATTCCCTTTTCATTCTCAATGACTTTCTGCCTCTTCTGAAAATACTCGATTTCTTGAGTGAGGTCCTTCATTTTGTTTCTCATGCTGTCTTCATTCTTTCTGAATTCTTTGATCGTCTTTTCAGCTGCCTGAAGTTTATCTTTAAGATATTTTACATGTACTTTCAACTCTTCAGCCTCCCTTTCAGCTTGCTGGTGCATGAAATGCAATTCCCGTTTTTGTGAAGTGTTTTCTCTGGATAGTTTTGAGGAAATATCTTCATATTTCTGTCTAAGCTCCAATAAGTCTTTATTAACAGTTTCAAGCTCTATTTTCTTTTGGGCGAGTTTGTTTTGTAGTTCCGCTCTTTCATTTAGACACTCTGTGCGTAACGCCATCTGGACATCTAGTTCACTGTTAAAACTGTTGATTTCTTGCTTCATCTCCTCAGTCTCATTTTTGTAACGCTGTCCAGTGTGCATTTCCAAATTAAGTTTGTGCTGAAGTTCTGCTAATTCGTTTTGATATTTGTTCATCGACTCATTTCGTTCATTCAAGGATCGAGTAAATCTTTCGGTGTTTTTCTTTATCACTTCATCTTTTCTTTCTAGTTGAAGCTGAAGATTGTTCATGGTCTCTTTAGCTTTGCTTAGCGGTGCTAACTCTTGGGCCAAGGCTCGGTCAGCGTGCAGCTGCTGTCTCCTAGAGGAGAGCTCCAGACGCAGATCACTGATGACCCTATCACTGGAAAGAATTTTATGCTCTGCCTTCTTTAGAGCATCCTCTTTCTCCTTTAATTTCTCTTCCAAATGTTTGCGTGTGGCCAAAGTGCTGCTGAGACGTTCCTTGAATTTGCCCAAAGCATACATTACCTGTTCAACCACAGGTAGTATGGTTGTGTCTTTTAAGGGTATTGCATCTCCCTCAATAGCTGCAACACAGTTCAGAAGTTCTGTGTGAATCTTATGATATTTCTGTTGATTTTGTTTCAACTCCTCTTGCAGCTTTCCCTCTGCAAGCTGGCATGCCTCTTGAAGAACCAGTTGGTTCTCTCCCAGTGAAAGAATTGTTTGCTCTTTCTTTTTCACAAGACTCTTCAGGAACGTGATTTCGTCTTTCTGCAGATCCATACTCTTGTTATTATCCATCTCCTTCTTCTTTATGTCTTGTAGGTAAGTCTCTTGTCTCTCTGCGTTTGTGTCTTGAGCAGCCTTCTTGTCTTTCAGTTTGGCTACAGCCTTTTCGAGTTCTGCATTTTTACATTTGAGCTCCTCTGCCTTTTCTTCTGCTCTTGTTCGTCCATCTTCTGCCTCTTTTCTCTCCTGTTGGGCTATGTTACTCTCTTGTTTAAGGCTTAGTATTTTCTCATTGAAACTGGAACACTTCCCCTGAAGTTCAAAAACTTTCATGCGCAGCTCAGCCTCTGACCTTTCCAATTCTGCGATTCTACCACTGTTTGTCTCACTGACCCCTCTATGGTTTCTGTTTGCCAATTCACTTCTTAGCTGTTGCTCCACTCTTATATCATCCAAATGTATTTTTGTTAACTCCTTAACCTGAGACTCCAGTGCTGCATTTCGCTCTTTCAAAGTGCTGAGAGAGGTAGTTATGATTTCAGACCCACCCGCTGCTCTCTGGCTCTCATTGCTTTCCTCTATCTCTAAAGAAGAGGCTTGTTTTGGTGCAAATGACATCCCCGTACTACCCGATCCGATGTTTTCCCTACTAACAGCCCTTTCTCTTTGAACTGGACTAATATTGACCCATATTTTCTGAAATCTGTCCAGCTTCCTCTTCACAATCTCCATTTCTTTGCTTAGGTTAGATATCTCATTATGAAGAAACTGGCCGGGTCGGGGTTCTTCATCTGTGTTGCTGCTGGTATCTGTAAATGAATTCAGCACAGATTGCCATTGACCATCTCTGTCCAACTGTGACTCTGCAGGATTGTGTCTCTCCAAATGGTTAGTTTTATGCCTTGCCCCTAAGTCATGTGTTTTCTGTTCAGTCTTGTCGTCTTCCTCTTTGGGTTTCAGTCGTCTGTGACCTTTTGGAATGTAGAACTCCTTTATATGCCCTTCTTTCTGCATGTTCTTGACATCCAAATTTTCCTCCATGAGGTCTTTTACTCTCATCTCAAGATGGTTAAATGCTGTGGTCAATGGTTCCACTTCGCAAGGTTTCACTTTCATTTTATGTTTCCACTTCTCCAAGTCTTTAAAGGCCAAAATTAGACCTTTAGTACCAGCCGTATAATTTCTCAAAATATCTGAGACCTTCTGGACTTCTTTGTGTTTTTCCTTGATCATAACTTTGGCATGATACAGTGCCTGCTCTGCGTTGTTTGCCCTCTGTTCTGCATCTTCTAGCTGAAACTGAAGGAAGCAAATGACTTTGCCTTTCTTCCCTTTTGTTTCCTGCTGTTCAAAGGCTTGCACATTTTTCTCAATTCGCTTAGTGTAGTACTCCACTTTCTCACAGAGGACGTCAATTGTTTTATCCCGGTCTTCGATGGCCTGATGCAAGACACCAACAGAGCTGCCCTTCATGTCAATTATTGCCAATTGTAGATCGTGTTTCAGTTCAAAGATTATTCTCTGTTGCTCAAAAATCACGTGTTCCTTCTCATGGAGCATTTTCTTACATTCCTGCACTCTTTCACTGGCATCAGCTGCAATTTCATCAAACTTTTCAGTCATTGAGTAAATATCTTTTTTCAAGTTTCTGAATTTATCTTCTGCTGCATCCTTCTCTGTCCTTAGCCAGTCCAAAGTTTGATCAGTTTCTAGGATCTGGCCCTTTACGTAATTTAACTTCAGTATTATCCTTTCTCTTTCCACTTCTGATTCCTGAAGAAGGTTTATCAGCTGTACTTTGTCATTTTGTAGTTCTTTATTTTTACTTTCAGTTTTCTGAAGTTTATCTGAACATTCCTCAAGCTCCTTCTTGTTATTCCTAAGCAACCTTCCGCTCTTAGCATTTAGGTCGTCACCATAGATTCTGAAGCTGTCTTTGAGATCCAAATTAGCCGCCCTCAGTCTTTTAATTTCTCTTTGTAGCTTCCTGACCTCTTCCTCTGTTTCAAAAATTGTCTGTTCATATTGTCTTACCTCCTGTTTCAGCGTACTGATCTTAGTGTCTGCTTCCTGCAGCTCAGTGGCCAGCTGCTTTCTTTTGCTTTTCTCTCGGTCAATTTTCCCTATTGACTTGATCAATTCTGCCTGTTCGCTTTCTAGCTGTTCTTTGAGCTCACCAGTCTCGAAATCAGCGACATGTTGGCTCCTCTCTGCTGCAGAATACCTTTGAAGTCGTTGCTCCAGCATCTCCACTTTTGCAAGAAGTTTGACTTCAGTTTTAACTTGCTCTTCACCAACTTTCTCAAGGAGGCTTTGTGTTTCACAAACTTCATAATTCTTTATCCGTAGCAGAGCCTGGAATACATGGAAAATATGTATGATTTTGTTTGGAGCTTTACCTTCAATGTCCCACTCTTTGGTGGAAATAAACATGTCCACAATCATGTCTACTTTGTCTTTTTTCAAGTTGCGAAGAACCGCTGGGTCAAGGGACAAAACTCTGTCCCATTCAAAAATAGCTTCCATCCTGACAAGTCTTGTCGATGCTAAGATTTATTTGTACGAGAAACTACAACTGAGCAGATTAGTTACTGAATCAGTTGGGGTATGTGAACAGATATAGAGAAACACAGCAAATTTACTCACCAGTTGTAAGGACAATAAATCTCAAAGAACAGTCATAAAAAAATAGAAAGATAATAACCTTCTGTTTCGTTGTTGGACTTGCTGTCTCAGTTGTTGACCAAAACCTGTCTATGTCAAATCACGTTTCTATAAGGTTTTCCCTTTACTATATAGCTCACTTTTACTGTTGGCAAGCTCCAACAGTAAAATACTACAAAATAAGTAAATACGGCTAATATTTTATGTCGACTTTTGAAAAATCGGTCTGAATTAAATTTTTTTTTTATTTGTTCAAAAAAATTCCATGAGATCAGTGATGATGTCATCAGTGGCCTTTGATGTTGCCTATTGACTAATATTCTCCACCTCTGAATTCCATTACATGTAATTTTTTCCCCTTTCTAGTGTTCAAAGCTGGAATGGGTGAGAGTCACATGAAAAAAAAGAAAAAAACCCCGAAAATGTAACTGCAAAAATTTTGCCAACTTCAACAAGCCTATGTAAGAGACAAAGTAAAATGGGCCAAGTAAAATAAGATAAAAAAACAATGATAGTATGACCATAATTACTTAAATTTGGGATTTTCACGAGGTGGGTGTAGGTTGCAATAACTAACAATGGATAAAAAAAATGCAAAAGTCAATCTAACTAGAATTGAAGTGTGTAAATATTTTTATATTTCTTTATTTTTTGCAGTTTCACCTTTTAAATAAAGCAGTCAGCGATTTTAGTTGAAAGAATCCAAACAGTTTAAATTTACAATATTCCTCACTCTTTTAAAAAAGGCAAACAGATGATAATAACAAAAATTTTACTCCTGCCTGGAAGTTTTCTGAGCAAGATAAATTCATGCTGCCACCTGTCCACCTCACCTTTAGGCAGGAGGCTGCTTACAATTAGCACTTTCTGTTTATTATGTACTGTTTGACATGCAGATTAGTTACTGAATCAGTAACTAATATGCTGCTCTTTGACATTGGTTAACGTTTATATTAAGAATGAAGACATTGGGATCAGACTTATTTTGCCTACCAGCCTGATGAAGCATCTAGAGCTGAATGAACTTTTCATAGTTCTTCCAATTTGACCTCAAATTTTTACTTGTGAAGTTTAAATTTGATCCTATTTTTTTAAAGTGTTTTTTTATGGAAACTTATTAAAGCCTAGCTGTGAAATCTCTGCAGGTTCACTGTGCTGCTGCCATGGATTCCTAGCTTTAGTTTTTACCCTCAGACAGGACTTTGCATTTTCTTTCATACAGAATTATTGCTTTGTCCGAGTTTTGTTTTTTCTTAATTTTGTAATATAAACTTTCTGCTTTTGCTCCTTACAAATGATTTTTTTAATCTAATTTTTCTACAATATTATAAAATGTATTCCCCCTTCACAGATTCAAAATGTTTGTCACACTTAAATGTTTCCGATCACCAAACAAAATTTAATGAAACACAAAGACAATCCAAGTAACAACAAAAAAATTTTTTTAATTTGATTATTATTTATCAGGATAAAAGCTGGCATAACCTTACATATGTGAAATATGTTTCACATATGGAAATATGTTTCACATGTTCCCACATGTGAAAATATAATTTCTCCCTAAACTGAATAATTTCTCACATTTTTTGGAGCAAAACCAGTTACTGTCAGCTAATATTTTACTATCTTGCACGAGTCGTTTACATCATGTTGGGGAATTTTTTCACATTGGGATCTGGTTGACATCAAGCCACAGAATCTCAATTGAATTGAAGATTGGACTTTGACTAGGTCACTCTAGTCCTGAATCAACAAAGTCACTGACCTTCCTGAGAGTGCTCTCTGTTTCTGTGCCTTTGTGTTTCAGCTCTACCTGGCTGCCGCAGGTGAAACGTACTGGAGCTCGTCAGCCACCTCATAAAGAGCTTCATGCTTCAGATGCCAGATCCCTTTCGACCTTGGGTCTTGATCTGATGTGATCTTGTCTGACTGTTTGTGGGAACTTAAGTGGTTGTGCTGTGAGCATATTGGGAGGGATCTAGTGTTTTTTTAATTTTTTTATCTCTTTCTCACTGTTTATTTAATGTCACATGCTGTTTTTATTTTAATTATGTAAAGCACTTTGAAAGGCCTTGCTGCTGAAATGTGCTATACAAATAAAATTTGATTGATTGATTGATAGTGTTTAACTAAAGTTGTGATTTTCCGTTCACAGTGGAAGCCTGTAGGGATTCTCTGCCAATTTTGTTTCTCTCCTTTTGTGTTAATCCAGGGACTTCAGGTTTTGTATTTTCTTTTAGTTCTTCTTTAGAAAGTGGTTGTTTTATTTTATAGTTAAAAGTGTTTGTTTTATTTTATAGTTAAAATGGGTTTTTTGTTTGTTGTTTTGGCCTTGGAGACCCTGAAGCTTAAAGCTCCCCTGTGTTTTCTGTCTCCAGTGGTTGTTATTTTACCAGAATTGTAAAATAAACTATAGTTTTGTTACTGACAGCTGTTCAGATTACTGATTTTTATGTTAAACCCAGTGCCAGAACTTACCTGAGGGGTTTTAGGGTGGGGTTGTAACAGTCCCAAACATTCACACTATGATGACCATCAAATTTGAAATCTGTATGATTTTCTTTCTCTAAAATTCGTCCAATCATATCTGTTAGGATCCTGAAACATATTTCTTGTCTTATAAGGTGATAAATTTAAAACTGTATGTGGTATTTAATCCAGTTTTCTTTGTCAGATATTAAAATTGATTTGAAAACATTTCAGTGTAAGAAAATGAAATCATAAAAGCTTTTTGAAAGTACTGTAGCTTCATCAACTTTTATCATATTAATGCATTCTTCAATGCATTGTTTGCATTTTATAAATGTTTTAAGTATTTTTGCTATTTTGCTAAATCTTGTCCATCATGACACGCTAGCGGCCATCTCAATGGGTTTTTATTTGGTTAAATATAGGTAAAAAAAAAAACTGATTGGAGGTTTCATGTGTTCCCAGTGCTTAGCTGTAATACCTGCTATTTTCTATCTCTGCCTTATCACCACCTTCCGGCTTGCAGTTCAGCACCACCATCTGGTTTGATTTTTACAATGGAGTTCTGTTGTTCTTTAACAACATTAGCCCCACAATAGTCACCGAATTGTTCTCAATTTCCTCTGTATAGTACCTCACCTGCTTCATAAGCATCTTAATTTTATTGGCTCATGCTCTTTGATGGTAGTAATGTGATTTTTTTTAATCCAAGTCCAGCTGAGCTAAACTCAGACGTAGCCTGAGGTTTTGAGTCATCTGCTAGTAAGAACTCGTAGAACAATTTTCTTTCCTCTCCTCAGTTTGAGTTTTTTGTTGGGTGAGTGAGTTTGAAACTTGATTTTTATTTGTAAACTTGAGGATTGAAACCTTTCCTGGTCTTTTGTCGTCTGGCCCATGACCCTAATGAAGGCCACAAGCTGAAGCAAATTGATAAACTATCTCGGCAGGATTTGGTTTTGTTTTGTAGATTTTATTGAACATATAGCGACTTCATTATCCAAAAGGACAACAGACTGGCTTAAAGCTTTTAGCTTTGAAATGGACAGCATTTATGTCACTCACTGGAAAAAAAAAATCACATTCTCCTGTTGAGACCTAATAAGGAAGTAAGGAAGTGTTTTTTTTGTCAACAGACACAATATTTTACAATTTATCAGTTTTTAAATTGAGATGTGTGAGTAATTTTGTGCTCTAGTCAAGATTAAAATTAAGTTGAAATTCTAAAAAACACATTCTGTCTTCTTACAACTGCTTCTTCAATTAGTGACATTTATTGAGTTATGACTTAGAAGAGTCCTCCTTTAAGTATCAAGACAACAGCAGATTTTGTAGGATGTAGGATGATGATATGAAGGGAGAAAAGTATTGTACTCAAATCTAATTCAGAACTATTGAACGCTGTAGGAAAGAGAATTTGACCTCTTTTTCCTGCCTAATGAAAGGAAAAGGTCATTTTTTGCAGGGTGATCCTCTAAACAGTGTAGCGTGAGCTCAATCTATTGCACTTGAAGGCACAATGCTAGGAGAAACCACTTAATGCAGGTTATTATATTACAGTCTGCATGTACATGCACTGCAATAACCTGCCTTCTGGAAGCTATGTCATTAATCATGTTTCTCTTTTTATTCTCCCACAATGTGGAAATTGCTGAGAAAGTTCCAGTTTCTTCAGTCTTGACATTCACAAAATTAGTTTTGTTTACAGAATAAGACAGGTAGAAAAAAAAATCAATTACAGAAATTTCCACTATTGATACTGTGTCTCATCTTCCCTGGATCCATACTGGTAAAGAACAACATATACATGAGGTTTTCTTAAAGCCTGCAGACTGATTTCTAAGTGAAGACCTGCTCATCAGTTCTAATAATTCAGAACTGATGATTTATGTTTAGCTACCATAGATAACGCATTTAAGTTTTGACTGCTTGAATGACATCTGTGTTAACTGTTCTGCAAAAGAGAGAGCAAAATGTGTCAAACCAGTGAGAAAGGGTTAACACGTTTCCAAGAGGTGAGTGCGTCTCAGTTCTTTTAAGCAGGTCAAAGCAATCAGGAAAAACTGTATTGTTGGTACATGGGATTTACAGCGTGGATGTCTCAGTCAGGATTATTTTGGACCAATCTGGGTCACGCAAGGTTAGGTATTTGCTTACAGCAAGTCCCAGTTCGATACCAAGTTTATAAAATCCGTTCCATGTATATGCTTGAAACCCAGAAGCTCTATGTATTCAGAGGAAACAATCTCACCTTCTTGTTTTTCTTGAACAGCAGCAGGTAATTTAACCCAAGTAGAGTTTAACATGCTAAACACACAAAGGTAATGTTCTGAAAACACGTCACTAAATCAGGCATAATTTTATCATATTTAAAAAAACATATATGTATATCTGACCTGACAGATCTTGTTGATGAATTAAGTGCAGTTTTCTAATGTGCTAGGCTAATGCTAACATGCTTCATCTCTGTTTTGATATATCTCTTTCTTGAACTTCAACCCCTGTCTGTTCTTTATGTGCGGAAAAAAGTGAAATAGACCCCATAGCATTAAAAAACAAAAATCATCAATAACTGATCATTTTAGTATCTCCTACATTTATTATAGCTCTCTAAGAAATTTGACAACAATGATGAATTACAATGGAGGGGTGTATCATCATGACTTCCTTGATTTCCTTTTCTGGTTGTGTGACCAACTCTACATACAAATTCGACTGCATGTTTAGAAAAATAAACATCAGAACAAATTTTAATAATAAGAGCCCGATCTCTTCTTTCTCCTTTCCTAATTACAAATCCCAGAGTTTAGTTACAATAAATGCGACATTCAGTGAAGCTTCTTATTTATTCTCTTCTTTTCTACTTCTGCTTTTCCCCAGTCATTTTATTGAGCTTTTGAAAACAACAAATGCATTTAGTTTGATTTCCCTGCCTGATATCTGGCAGCTGCAGACCAAACTCCAGGCTATTTCCACTGAACTCGTCCAGGTGGATGTTAAGCTCTCCTTCCACTAGAAAATATTGTGCTTCTCCTCCTCCTGCATCTCATTTACTGTAGCTGCAGTGAACTGTGAGCAGCTGGTCGAGTCTCACCTGTGAATGGCAGAAAAAAGGTTGCAGAAATTGAATAATAGCTGCCCTAATATTTGAAAATATGCATTAAAAAAATCTTGATAAAAACCCTTTGTCTGTTCATTGCTCTCCTTACATGCATTTTTATAGATTAGTTTTATATGCTGTGTCCTTCATACATGGCAACCAAAGGGAAGCTTTCAGCCTGGGAAAACACAAAAAAATGGGTATGCACATCCCTTCAAGGGTCTTTTACAGTTCAAGAATCACTTTTTATTCTGTTCCACATTTCCCCGTAATCAATTCACGTCATCTGGCCATATTTTATTTAACACATAATTGTGGTACTCTCCATCCGACGTCCCCTGCAGCTCATTTGTTCCCATGAAGGAAGAAAGAATTAGGAGCATGTGCCTCCTCTCTCCTTCACTCACTACTTCCCATGTCTGAAGCACGTGGCTGAAACAGGCCATCCATTATTGGACAGGTTCTGTAATCAATTCTTCATTTCGCACAGCGGCAGGCTCATAAAGGATCAAGATGTCATGAAATAACCATCACACATGTAAAATGAACATTTCTCCTTTTTTTAATATGCTTTCCACTGGTGTGACACATTTTCTTCCATAAAGCAAACTTTTTACTCCACTTTCCCTGTGCAAAACAGTTTGAACTCATCAGCCCTCAAGTCCTTATCACAGCCCCGTCCCAACTTTTATTACATACGGAGGAGAAAATTAAAATCTGGCTCTGTTTCTTTAGACCCGGGGGAGACGCAGTGTAGACCCTGATTGTGCTGAAGAGGCTCCTATAGAGAGCAGAGACTCAGCTGACAGCGCTCTAAATGGACATGTTTGACCGTGCACATTGCCAAGGCTGCTTTGAGAGCTACTCTGTGCACAAGTGGCAAATCCTGAAAGTCTAAGGCTGTCTGGACTGTAAATCATTGCATAATAAGTAATGAGTGCTAGGCACTGGCAAAAAGAAATTAGTTATATGGCATATAAATTAGTTATGTGGTATGGATGCGGGAGGTGAAAACAATACAGAAATGTTGGAAATCATTTATTCTACCTTCAATTCAACAATTTATGAATGCTCCTTTTTCATAATATGCATTTTGGAAACATCAGTACACTAAAACCATAACCGCTCTGTGAAAGGCAAACTGAGAGGATTTCATGGTTGAAAGTGTCACAGATTCAAGCTGTTATTTTCAACCGTAAGGTTTTTATGCCACATTATCCAAAACAGAAAACAGCATATTTATAATGATTAATGTTTGAAAGTAATGTTGCAGTACCTCAGAGATCCACACTGGGCCCACTGCGTTTAAGTTTGTAATTAGTTAAATGGAGTTAACGACTTACATGCAAAAAACAACTGGCAGATTGAAAACACAAACAGGAAGGACGCATTTGTTTAGTTTTTAATTTTAGATGGCTTTGCAGAACAAATTTAAAATTGCCAACACACTACCAGTTGATACATTATGAAGTCTTAAGGAATTGAATATAGCTTAGAAAATATGTCAGCATCACCGCTGTTTTCCCCTGGAAATGTCCTGGTTCAAGTTTCCTGCAGTTTCTAAAACATGAAAAGTCACCAGTTGTGACAGAAATGTTTTCTACAGAACAGTGGACTTCAAAAGATTTCAGGCACAACAGTTAATGGACAGGAGGAGATACTGCTTATCATCCTTTTGTCATATTTCCCCATAAAATTGTGCCATAAGTAACACTGAAACTCCAAAAATCTGAACTGCTTCCTGGCAACACAATAAGTAATACAGATAGCATTTAACTGGTACTATCCATCCCATAATTATGAAGTCGGTTACTGCTGCTTAGTTAGGTCAGAATGCATGAAAAACACTGTAATGTCGTGTAGTAATGAGAACCCAAAAGCAAGAGAAAGCAGGCGACTGGCTGCAGAGAAAACAAAGTGCTTGAGTTCAGGGAAATAAAGCCCAAAAACATACAAAAGTCCAAACAGAAGCAGCAGGGGGAAAACAACACAGGACAACACAGGAAGCATTAATGGGACTGACAGATGGCAAACTAGGAATGAATATAGAGAAGAAGACAAAGAAGATATGGCAGGCACAGAATAAACAGGGAGGAATAATGAACAGGGACACTGATAGCTGGGACAAGTGGGTTTTAGAGGGTGGATGGCAATAAATGGACCAAGGAAGAATAGATTATTAAACCATAATAGCAAATCAGGACCCAATGCAAGACATGGTGTACCGAACGAACACGACAAAACTACACAATGAACAGAAGTTCCTTCTTCTGTTGAAGCATAAAAAGGGAAAGCCAAAAACCATTCCAGCAGGGAATACAATTCAGGTTGATTGCCATCCTGTGAACCATAGATCCAACTGTTGAAAGTGACCTGAAGATCACAAGATCTGATAAGAAAGCTTGGGAGGATCTACCATCAGGGGCCTGAAGGATGGCACAGAGACATACTCAACAAAAGGGTGTGATGCTGAAGTTGCAATTGGGCCAATTGGGTCATTTTGAACCATCTAATGAAACACAGCGGCCTGGACAGGTGATCAAGCTTCAATTCTCTCTCAGATTTAAACAGGTACTCGACTCCATCTGTGACCTGAAAAGACAGATTGTCCTTTAACCTACGGAAGTTGTCACAGAAGGAGCCGGTCCCCAAGCCCCTTGGAGAGCACATGCAGTTAAAGAGACAGCGCACATGTAAGAAGTTCAAACAGGAGCAATTAGTACAGGTAATGAGTGGAAGGTAGGAGGATTTCGGGCTGTGAAAGCCAGAATCCTTAAAGGTTGACAGCTGACCAAAATGTTATCCACAGGTGTTTAAATATTTAGTTACGTCTGTGTTTCTGGTTTTTGTCATTTCTTTATTGTTTATTTAATTAATTTCATACTCATTGTGTGCTACCTAATTGGCTTATTATTATTTTAGGCATTCAGATTCATATCTAAGGTTTCAGATGAGGTTTTCCTTCAGTTTATCTTTCACCTGCACTCAGGTTGTCCAGCAGTTTTCCATCATCTCATCCCTGAGCTGCTTCTACTTTCCTCTGATTAGCTCCACTGGTTTTCTTTATTACTTCCACCTCTCTCACTATTGAAACTCTCTGGTTTGCTTTTTCCCAAATGGTTCCTTCTGTGACAACTTCTGTAATTCGTTGTAATTTCCTCATTTTTATCTTGCAGTAGTTCGACATTAACCAATGGGTTATTCATTTATTATTTACTAAACATTACATCATGAACTTCCCAAATTCTTGCCTTAATTTTGTTCCAATTTTTCATACGACAGCAAATCAATTTCTTAAAAATCATACAATTTGATTAATGGAATTAAAAAAATAGATTCAGCCTCTCAAAGTTGAAGTGAAAACTACAGACCACTTCATTCTTTGGGAGTGAGGAAACATGAAATATTGAGAGTGTGTCAAATACTTATTTCCCCTCACTGTTTCAAATAATCCACTACTGAGATGCCATATCTAAACCTTTAAATAAAAGCTGAAATAAAGCTGTTTTTGCTGCACTTGCTTCCCCTTGTAGAAACTATACTGCTCAAAAAAATAAAGGGAACACTTCAGTGTTCACTTAAATGTTAAAGTGTTCCCTTTATTTTTTTGAGCAGTGTATATTTTGCAGAAACCTCGGCGTTGCTCACTTTTTCAAGTTGCAAACCCACTGACCTATTCTAAAGTTCGGCTCAAATAAACTGTGAATGACCCCAAAATGAAATCTTTTTCACTTGTCTGCACAACAACAATGATTGAAGCCGGTGTAGGCTGAAAAAGGGAACAAGTGGGGCAAGAAAAACACATTTTATTTCACATCAACGGCAGCATAACGGTCCTGAGACCATTATGTACCGATTCTTACTGCAGCAGTCAAATGTGACTATTGCTCTTCAGGACAAGTAAATTGTCTGCCTGTGAAATAGATTGCATTCAGCAACACAAACTGCTGTAATTGCTGTGGGAGGTTACATTAGACCTGTGACCACGAGAACAAAAAGGCCCTTTGGATGTTGACCTTTACTGTCCCCACTGTTTCTTTCTGATTTGACGCAGAAATGTGTTACATTATATTACGTGGCCATACAGCAGCCTGAGCAGTAGGGAAGAGTCTCTTCAAGTCTCAACAAGAATAGCCGTTGAAGCACCAAATGATGAAAAAACATTTTTTTCTCATCTATAAAATGCCTTCATTTAATTAGCTGTTTTAATGGAGTGTAGTTCGGTTTCAGAATTAGCATTTTACATGGTGCCAATTTCAAGAATGTGCTCTGCTGCTTTCTCTCATCAGACGGTAAGTAAAGACACCAAATGTTAAATTATTCACGTCACGCAGTTTTTTTTAAGTGCTGATTGTTTGTGCTATTTACACGCAGTCTTTCAAAACAAACCTTTTGAACATTGTCATATTTTCCTCATGACTCTACCACAAGCTGTCTGGGATTTTAGGTGATGGATAATTCGCATGTTTGTGGAGGTAGAAAAAAAATTGAAAATGTTCAACATTTTTAATGAATACATATTTATAAAGTGTGGCAGGTGTCAATCTTTGTTAAAATAAAAAAAAACATTTGGGCTATGTCTGCACCGTCTTATCTGGAAACCAAAATTCTTACCCACTTAAGTAGCTTAAGATTTTTTAGACAATCATGCAATAGATTCTTATTTGGATTTGCCTCTGGACTTTGACTGCACCGTCCTAACCCATCTTTAACATGGTTTCTTCAAGTATAGACCAGTACAAGCATCATTCATCTTCCAGTTCCCTCTGACCAGCTCCCCTGTCTCTGCTACAGAAAGGTAACCCATATCTCTATGTCACAGTGGCAGTGGTGTGTTCAGGACGCCATTTTAATTTTTCACCACATGCTGCATTTTACCTGTTGTGTCAGTCTTCAAATGGGACTTCTCAGGGCCTTCGTTCAACTGTTATTTCTTTTTGTTCCACCACTCTTTCATGAATGCAGATAAAACATTGCTTGATGGGATTTTACGTCTTAACCCTGCTTTGAACTTCTCCTCTACTTCCTCTCTGACCTGTCGTCTGTGTTCCTCGGCCTTCATGATGCAGTTTGTTCAGTAATGTTCTTTTACAAACCCCTGAGGCCTTCCCAGAACAGCTGGATTTAAATTGGAATAAAATGACGCACAGTTGGACTCTGAAAGCAACCGGTCATGCTCAATTTTATTTAGATGTATCAGAAAAATGGCGGCCGAGTAGCTTTTTATACAATATTTGCAGATTTTATTTGTAAAAAAACAAATAAATAAATATATATATATATATATATATATATATGTATACATAGCCAGTCTATAATTTTTCATCTCCTAGGAGGTCGTTCGCTATTTAATGTTGGCAATCATATAAAATCCCAATAAAATGCATTTTGCGGCTGCAAGGGGACAGAAAATGAAAAATGTCTGGGTTGTGAATAGTCTTGGAAGCCACTGCATAAAAAATCCTCTCCTACTGTTTTGGGTATTAGTTTTTTGTTTGTTTTTTTCCAGA
Organism: Poecilia reticulata; assembly: GCF_904066995.2. Taxonomy (NCBI): domain Eukaryota; kingdom Metazoa; phylum Chordata; class Actinopteri; order Cyprinodontiformes; family Poeciliidae; genus Poecilia; species Poecilia reticulata. The sequence goes on along the minus strand of NC_088837.1, from coordinate 14,104,354 downwards.
TAGACATTTTAATTATTTTATCTGAAGCAAAGGAATAAACAGTGCTGCCTGCTATTTCTCTCCTTTGTGTGAAATTCCCCAGTGATTCTGGCTAAGTAAAATTCATGAAGATATTGATGGCAGTGCGCTGTAGTTGAGTTTGGGGAGTAAGAACACATACTGCCTGTCGCTGCTACGGAGTCCAAAAAGAAAAAGAAAAAAAAACCCAACAACGTACAGTAGATTTAATGTTTTTCAAACGTTTCATTTTCATGGTCAGCTCATGGTTCAGCCTGTTCATATTGCACGGCAGCCACATGTATGTTTTCTGCATGTTTATGTCAAACAAAGAGGCGTCTGTACATGTGTGAAGGAAGCTGTGATGTTTCTGAATCGTTAAAAAGTGCAGAATTTCACCCGCCAATAAAGAAATTGACTGACAGACAACCAACAGCTCTGTACCTCTTCCACAGTCAACTAATCCTCCTTTTATCTCCTTTCATCCATCACATCTGTCTTCCTGTCAGTTTTATTATCTATCTGTCTCTCTCCTCCAACACCTCCACCTCCCACCTGCAACCTCCTCTCTTACTCTCCCTCTCTGCCCTTTCCATCCCTCATTCACTCCGTCCCTCCCTCCCTCCCTTTTCGTCTCTCGTCCTCCTCCTGCTGTGCTGTCTCCTCTCGCTCCCATTCCCCCTCCAGCTCTCACACTCATGCAGCATCCTTCCCTCACCTCTTCTACCTTCACACTCACCTCCTCGAGCCTCCGTCTGCCCGCCGCCCTCCTCTCCATCACCTACTAACACACATCATTTCTCGCCTCTTCCTCGAGTCTCGTCTCTGCCTCCTCCTCCTACTCTTCCTCCTCCTCCTCCATCTCCCGCCGGTTTTCCCTCCTTCTCACAACCCTCTGCACCCACTATCCACACACTCATGCTCATTGGCACCCAAGGACAGAACAGCTTCTCGTCTGAACCGGCGATGGTTTGATCCTTTTGGCCAGACTTCTTGACACTGAGCTCAGCTGAGGAAGAGGACAAGGACAGAAAGAAGGCATGGAGCACAGCCACATCTTCCCTGTGTCCCACCACAATGGAAGCGCCGGGGGATGCCCTCTCGGACCCCTGCCCGTTATCTACTACAGCGTCCTGCTCTGTCTCGGCCTGCCTGGTAAGAAAGTCTGCATTGCTGCCTGCATTGCTGCTCTCTCCCAGAGTTACGCTTTGCATTTCGATTTGTTGTGCACTTGTTTGCGGGACTGAGTAAGACTGCTGTGCACCGCTGCACACGCACGCTTGTTGATTTGTCACTCTGACCTTGTGGCTTGTCACGCATGCATATGCTTTATGTGTATTTCGTTCTTTCTTTAGAGACTTAAAACATCACAATAAGCACAAAATTCCACCACGACTGTCTTTTTTTCCCCCTGAACGTCAGATGAGGTGTAAATAGGTGCAAGTCGATGCTTGAGAAGTTGTGTGAGTAATCTTACTGGCTTGACCTCCAGGACAGGTGTGTGCTGCACGGCTTTTTTTCCGGGGAGCCGATTTGATAACACATCTGTCCTCCCTGTTGAATGATTAGTCCATTCACCATCGCTGTCAGACTCATTTACTGCCTCTGTCCCACTGCGTGACCCATGAGCAATGACCCGCTCTCACACGGGGAGGCAAAACGACGTCTGTGCATGTGCGAAACGGAGAGACGGACTCAGACGGGAAAAAAATAGAGGTCAGACTAAAGATTAAATTTGCTGATGTCTGAATGGAGGTCAGGGTTTAGATGTCAAAAGCCTACCAATATACACATCCAGTCTACTTAAAGACACCAATACATTAGAAATTTATGATTAAACAAAACTAATTTCCTGAGTGCTTTCTAATATTTACTTCTCATGCTGCTAGGAGAAACTTATGCTTGTTTTATTGGGAATGTATGTGATCAACCAACACAAAGTGAAAATGAAAATGTTGCATGTTTTTAAGTATTTGTGTGGTGGGAATTTCTATCAAGTTACATTTACTCTAACATCAGATCAGTTCAATCAACATGCGTGGATAGAATGGAAAGATTATGGCAAAGCTAACCTGTCAAGACTAAATTAACAACAGAAGAGGTCTGTGGTGCCTCTGGAGGAGCTGCATAGATTTACAGCACAGCAGGGAGAATTTATCAACACGACAACCATTGATTGTGCACTCTACACACCTGGCTATTGTCTAAGAGCAGCAGGAAGGAAAACGTTGTTGAAGGAAAACCGTAAGAAGCCAAAGAGAAAATGTGTCAGACCCAAATAAAACTTTTTGACCTACATGCAAAACCCTCTGTGTGCCAGAAAACTCACCCAACTAATCACCTGGCAGAGACCACCCCCCATATTTAAAACATGGTGGTGGGAGCATCTTGCTTTGGGGAGGCATTTCTTCAGCAGGGGCTGACTGGAGTTGATGGGAGGATGGATGTAGCTGGAGGGAAATTACAAATGCATGACACAGTTATGAACCAGTTATTACCAATAAACAGCTGTTGGTGTCATGCATAAAATCCCAGTGAAATTTATTGCAGTTTCTTGTTATAATAAGAGAAAAGTCAAACATTCCAAGGAGTTTGATTACTTCTGCAACTTACCCAGTATTTACAATTTTACTCAGCGAGTTTTGATGTCTCTCTCAGCCCGTTGCTGCAGATTAGCAAATCTCCCTCAGATCTGATTACTTTCCCTTGATAAAGACTGAAAATGAGATGCTATCACAAGCGTAAGCCGTTTCAGTCGGAAATAAATCTGCAATGCAAAGTCCAGCGCTTTTGTGAGCCAAGACTGCAGTTGCCCCAGAGATTTGCTGTCTTGTAAAAATAAGTCTTTCTTTCTGATCAAATCCTGCCTAATTATTTAAGTCAGGGGCCAGCAATTTGCCTCGCTGTCATTTCTTTTGATTCTGCTGCTGGGCTGCCTTTAGAAATGCAACTAAGGCTGTTTATTTAATCACCTAGTAAGAGTAACCAGGGGAGAGCGAGGGAGTACAACAATAAGGCGCCTGAATTGAAGGCTAAGTTAAGTGCAGCAAGCTGATATTTTGCAGCAGCAACTTGTTCAATCATTATGACACAGCTCATTCCACTCAAGCTGAATCATGAATGTTTCATGGGAGCAGCATGCACGAGAAGCAGCCGCATGACCTACAAACACACATGCCTCTTTATTGACAGGAAACTATGATTCAGGTTTTTCATCAGCTAACTGGGGTCCCTTATGCATCCAAACACTGACTCAGAGCTGCATGCTGCGGTGCAGGCAGGGGTCACATCCGAAGTGGAGATTTGAGGTAAGAAGGCGATGAGAGAGGGATAATGCATGTCAAGTCATGGAACAAAATAAATCAGTGCGACCAGTTTGAGGAAATTATAAAGTAGGGAACGCTGAAAATTAAAGGCCGGAAAAGGAAGGGAAGAAAAGGGCACAGAGAAGAAGAACATTGGTGTTAGAAGAGGGATCAGAGCGCTAATGGGCAGAGCGATCTAGCAGAAGTAGCACCTCAGAGCACTGAGAGCTCTGAGATGACAGAGCTGAAACTAATTGCCATGTTTTTAATTAATTGCTAACTTGAGCTTTCTGTTTGTGTCTCCACACGCCACACCACGCTACTGGAGACGGTGGAGACATGTTGCAGGCAGGGCAAGCGGCGCAGTGAAGCTGTCGCTGACAGATTGCGATTGTAGATGTGAGGCCTGCTCCTTGGATTGTACGCCGTGTCTTAAAGCGCCGGGTACGCCGTGTGCAGGAGGAAACCATTAGCTGATGAGCAACTCTACGGGACACGGAGAGAGTGTGATGAAGCTCCAGTCTCGCTTTGTGGTTGGACATTTCTGCACACAGTGTGCTTCTGGAAGTTTTATCGCCAAACTCGTTTAAAAAGGGAAATAAATAGATGAAGAATGTGCCAGGCAGTTTCAGCAATAATAACTCCCTCAACGTTTATTAACACCCCTGGTAGAAATGAGTGATGTACAAAATACATTGATTTTTTTTTTTTTGCCAGTGGCACAATGTCACTATGAAAAATGTAACTGAAACTTTTTGTAATTTATAATGTTACTTTTTAAGGAAATTGTAAAATTTTCAGCGGTAAAATTATTTTAGGAGCTAAATCATGAAGATAATGTAAGAGCAGCATTCAAAATAGATTTTTTTTATCTCTTTTGCTCTCATTCTTTGTAGAAGTCGCAGAGGGACTGTCACACCATGTGCGAGAGGCTAACATTTACTTTTTAAAAGACACTAAAGATGCTTTAGCTTTCCTTTATCGTCTTACGTTAGCGCTGTTAGCATCGCTAAACAGCAGGCGCTATGTCTAGTCCTTTACCTGAACACTAATATGTTCAAATGGTTGAAAGGCTAATTGAACAGCTACTTCTCTGCCTTCCTATTACTGAATATTCTTAGAGACGTGCACACTGTCCACAGATGGTTGAAATTTTATATTCAAGCATATCAGAAGCACACATTTGTTGTGCAAAACCCCAGATTTACATCAAGAAAATTCAGTTTCGGTTTGAATAGCTTGTCACATCTTTTGACTTTGACTGACTTCATTTGAAACACCGTAATGATAATTAATCCAGTCGTGACATGCGGTAGTGTGATCTGTCTGTGTCAGAATGGACCCAGACCAGGTTCTAATAGGTTCTAATACGAGTTGAGACGTTACTGCACTGACTAATTAAGATACTGACTAAGCAACACATGCTGTTTGTCTCCCTGCATTACAGGGTGAGACATCAGGAAATAAATAAATATCCTTAACCCTAAGAGACTAGATTTGCATCCCCCGGCGTAACATCCAGCCACTGAAATCTGAATATAAGGAGGTTGTGATGAACAGACAATGTTTTAGTGCCTTTCTGTATGCCATTTGATAACTTAAAAGTCTTAAATTTGACTGCTATGCTATTACAAAAACTCTATTTTTGTAAACATTGTTGATGTACCCAGTCATCCGATGTGTAATTTAGGGAGAAAACATAAAACTGTGATTTTAGGTAAAATAATTTCTGGAACAGTGCGGGTAAGAGTGAAGAGAAAGAGTTTTAAAAGGTGCACGGATGCTCTGGTGTGGAGGGAGATCATTTCAGTGACATGTGGGTGCTTTGCCTGCTTAACCCCCACTTCTCTTTAAATAAAAAGGTTAAATGACTTGAGAAAATAGAGCCGCACGTAGGAGGAGTGGAGGTGTTAAACCTGGCTCAGCAACAGACTAATATAAAAAAGGAAATCGGTTTCTGAGAGATGTGCTCTGTCCTTCTAAATCTGAGTTCTTTCATTTCTTTTAAATTACACACTTGATGCTCATTATTCTGTTTCCAGCGTCCTGCTGCTGAGGTGGTTTACTTTTTCACACTGCAGCCTAACGATTTCACACCTTTAAACAAGTCTGACGTCGCTGAAACATTCAGGCAATCAAATTGCGTCTCTCCTTTTCTTCTTCCGTGCAGTTCACGCCCGATTTGTTTCTCTTTACAGCTGCAGGTGTCTCCCCAATTTAAAGGATCAGGCTGTGAAATATAGTTGAAACAACCAGCCCTGCTAAAGTGAACATTTCTCCAACTAATTGCACAAAAAGTGATCCGATCCTGCACAGTTGTCACGGCTCTGGTGACTCCTCCAGAGGGTGACTGGTGTCTGAGCAATCTGGACAACATCTCCTCCCACGCCCACTTATCCGCCCATTCAAGGGGAAAAGGTCGGGAGTCGTCAGCGCCAACAACCGCTTCTTCTTCCGCGCCGCGGTGCGGGCCAAGTGTCAGCCGCTACTTAATGAAGCGATGGGCTCCATCGATTTTCAGTTTGAACTATCGATCCATCAATCTGCACCCGTGACGGGGCATCTGGAGCGGGATGGTGTCTTGTTAATAGATGCTATCACTCTCGAAGCAGGGTTTGAAATTGGTTGAGATAGTCGAGATAAAAAGGGGGGGAGCAATAACAGATTGAGCGTTGCAAATGAATAAATTAGGTAGGCTGAGATTGGAAACAGAGGTTTGTTCTCAGCCTGCCTGTGGTTTAGAAAAAGAAAGGAAAAAAAAAAAAAACCCCGACGAGGGAGGTGTTGTTTGAGGCATTAAATCAGAGATCTGCTGTGACAGAGCTGACTTTGTTTGGCCAGCTGACACGGAAAACTCTGTCACAGCTGCTGGAAACGCACCAAGCTAAACCTCTGTATTTGTTTGCTGGTTTTCACAGCAGTAGCAAAGCGAGGATGATAACAGAGATCTGGAGCTTATTAAGTCATTTCGCTTTCCTCTTTTCAGTCAATCTATGTTTATTTTATTCTGTCTTTACCTCGACTCTCTGCTTTATCTGCACTGCTTCACCTGTAGTTTATTTTTTGTTTGGATGAAATTATTGAAAAATTGAGCTTACCTTTTATTTAGAGCCCATAAAAATCACTAAGCTGGCACTTTTCATGCAAATCAAATAGATAGTTTTAACAATACTAATAGTGTTGGTTCTGATTTTATCTTTTGTGTTGCAGTGTTGTACAAAATCCTCATGTCAATACTTAAATTTAGACTTATTTTGTTTTAATATTTTCTTTTCTTTTACTGTAACTCTTTTATTCCCTTTTTGGAGCTTTAATATCACATCCCGTTTTATTATTTACAACCTGTTTCTTTAGAGACATTTCTCTAAATGTCTCTGAATTATTGGTATTCCTCTCCAGCCACTTTCTCAGCTAACTGTCGTTTGCAGTTTTTGCACTGCCTTGATTTGTTGATTCAGCATTGGATCATTCCTTAATGTCTCCGTCAAGGTCTGCTGTTTTCAGGATTTTTAAACAGTTCCTGCAAGCACTTTTTGTTTCCAAGTCTTAAGCATCCCCTTGATCCAGAAGTGTGACTGTTCTTAAACGAATAGCTGCTGAGGTGAGCAGGCAGAATACTGCATCAGTGGTTTGATGCAGCAGCTTTTTTCCTCCCAATCTGTAAAATATTCTTCAATTTCCTGCTTCGACACAAATCTCTGCTCCCTTTTTTTTGTGCTACCCCGTCACCACTCAGCCCACATGTTAAACTTATCTTCAGATTAAAATATTCTGCACTGATATCACTCCATTTGCATGCGATGAAAGCATATAAATCAGAGTTTAACTCTGAATGAAAGCTTTTCAATGGGTTTGCACTGAGGACGTGCCCCTGGTTTTGCTCTGAGGATTTAATGGATCGCCCCGCTTTATGTCCGCTCTGACACTTAAGAGAAGACAAAAGGGAAACGGTTGTCATCAGGAACAAAGTGCCTGTGACCTTTGAAGCCAGCTTTGATATTCACCTCCTCTCTGTGTCTTTCGCCTCCCTTCATTCCCCCCTGACAGTTCCCCTCTGCACCTTTTTGTCTTCTTTAGTACTTATAATCCTACCTCTCATTCCCTCTTATTCACCTGTTCTCTCCTTAACTTTGCGACCTTCATCAGAACGAGGTTTTCTTCTCTTCCTCGTTTGCCCTTCTTTGCTCTTTGTGGCATCCAGTCATGCTGCCAAGCTGCAAATTGCTCCAAATAATTTCCAAATGATTTCTTTCTTCTTTTCTGTGTTTGATATGAGACCCATGAGCAAGCCTCAGTCACTCATGTTTCTGACTTTGGTTTTTCTGGATTGAACGGTGCAGGGTCATATGTCGACAGCCCGCCTCTAATGGCGGGATGAGTCAGCCTCGTTACACGCATCAGGAAGCACGCTGTGTCTTCTCCCTTCCTGCAACACGACGTCAATGGCCATGGATGTCCTTATAATGTAGAGCAGCAGGGGGAGAGGAGACACAAACACCCACCTTGACAAATGCACAATCAAAAGGAAAATGAGGTCTGATAAAGCCCGTGTTTTATTTTTCCTCTCAGTTGGAGATGCTATGTTTTTGCTTTTCTTGTTTTTTTAACTAAACAAAGAAGGTGAAACTTTGGATTCATCAATCGGTGAGAATGATTTGTGTGTAGCGCTTCGGCTTTCCCCGCTGAGACAAACCTGGCCTCTGCGCCAACATCCCTGCTAAATGCCAAGCAGATCCACAAAGACAACGTAAAAAAAAAAAAAAAAAGCAGGAATCAATTGAAATGGATGGGCAACCCCGTTGCAGGGCGGCTGCAGCTAAATGGAAAATGTCAAGCTCGCAAGAGATCCCTTTTGTTCATCTGTAGAGGGCCCCTGCTGCAGCCTAAACAGAATAACGTGCAGGCAGGGACAGTAAATATCTCACATTTACCCATTTTATGTCACTTCAACTGCAAGTGCTCTGATAGATGGAGATACTACAGAGAGAGAGGATTTGAAATGTACGGTGTCCAAACCTGAATTAGCACAAAATTGTCCAGTTTCATAAATAAAAATCTGGAAGGTGTGAGGTGTATTTGGTATTCATCCCTTCAGAGTCGATACTTTATTGAACCAGCTTTTGCTGCAATGACAGCAACAAATCTGGAGCAAACATGTCAAGCTCTGTCAGATTGGATGGAGATGGAGATTGCCCGTGGGCATCTGTTTAATTGGATTTTTTTTTTTTCTGGGCTTTTACTTTTTAATGGGTGAACATTCTTTGACCCACATCGTCATATTGTAACACGGCTGTATGTTCAGGGTCTTTGTCCTGCTGAAACTTAAAACCTCTGCTCCAATCTCAAGGTTTTACTGACTAAAAGGTTTTCTTCCAGGATTGCTACGTCCATTTATTTAATATTACCCCTGACCACTGACTGCCACCATGTTTCCCTGAGATGGTTTGTTCAGTGAATACACAGCACTTTGTTTTCAGGTTGCATACCACCAGAGCACCTTTTTCCACATGTTTGCTGCATCCTCTTTGTGACTTGTGGCAAACTGAAATGCAACATCTTACAGCTTTCTTTTTGGCATTCCTCTCTACAGGCCAGATTTGTGGAGTGCACACCGAGTTTTCCTGTCAATATTTTCTCCCAAATTACCTATGGCACTCTTAGCAGCTGTTCCGATTGATGCTTTGCTCACCCAATCTGTAGGTTTGGGTGGATGCTCATGTGGGCTTGCAGTTGTTATTCTCTTTCTGCTTTCAGACAATGGACTAATGAAAGTTTGGGTTATTGTTTTATAACATAACTAGGGTCTCCACAACTTTCTCCTTTCTCCATCTGCTGTGTCTATTGATCTTAGTGCTGTTTGTTCATTAATGTTCTCAAACAAACCCCTGGAGTCTTCCCAGAACTGTTGAATTTCCACCGAGGCTAACGAACACACATGTGGGCCCTATCTTCTGAAGAATCTTATGCGATGGTTGTCAGAGAAAAGGGGTGTGAATACAAAGTAATAATTTAATCATTTCTAAAACCTAATAAAAACATGCATCATTTTACTTCCACAATTCTGTTCTGCTTGTGTAGATGTGACGAGACTTGTTCAAAGATGTTTAATACAAAATTAATACAAAATTACATGGATAAAGAGTCATCCTGTTAGCTTTGAGGATATTGGATTGAGTTTTGTTACACAACAACCAACAATGACTCTTTACATAAAATCAAATATGTTGATGAGACACAAAAAAAATCCCTAATGATCCATCATATGGTGTAATGAGTCATTTGTTGCATCAGAACAACCGTTTTATTTGATTAGTCATCCAAAGGATTTGACGTTATTATCAAATCTGACAGGAAGGAAGTAATCAATGCCATTATTATTAAACCTTTTTTTTCTTGTTGTAGCTTTGCCATCCCTGTGGCAAAGTGCTGTCAAAGTCTCAAAGGATGATAGCATTTTAAATGCAGAAAACTGTGAAAAAGGTTTAAAAAGGTTTAAATCACACCTAATTTATTCCTGTTTTGATGCCGAGGGAGCCGGTTGATGTATAATCTTGTAAAATGGTCTTAACCAGAAAGAAGATATGTAAAATTTGTTCTGCAAAAGAAAGGTGAACAGACACAGCCCATGAGAAAAAGAGGTCCACCATCTGAATTTCATTTTTTTTCTCTCTTGTGTCGAAACTTGACAAAAAGCCAGGAAATACCTGAAACATGACTTAAAGGAGAAATGACTTACTGAAGTTTTAACATTTCTTCTTTTGTTCTTCACATGTCCTTTATCTTTTAATTGTGAAACCACTGCAAAGGAAATTATGACCAAGGACGAGCATTGAACATAACATCAGAATAAAAGCTGCCAATCTCCAAACAAAAACTTAACTCAGTATTTTTGTGAAAGAATTATGCGTGAAATAGACCTAATTACTTTCCAAATCGAAAGTGGAGCGCAATCATGTTAATATATCTGTTAGAAACCACAAAAACATAACCAAAACACTTATTTTTAATAGAATACAACATTTCAAGAAAAAATAAAACCTCAAATCTTCCAGAAAACTCTCACTGCTAAAGATGATTTTCCATATCCTTTTCTTGATATTAACCAAGCCGGAGAGTGCAGCATTCAGTGGCCCTTTATGTATTGGTGTGCTAAATCTTCCAAACAGCTTCGGCATGTCATTTATGGTTATTGATAGATCAGACCTTAATGAATTGGCTCGTCTCTGACGATCTGTTTGTGTGCACATGTTCAGAGTCCAACACTTGCTGATGTGTGCGCACTCTGCTGCACAACCTCCCAGCCTTGCGAGCACATCTTTAATCATTATCCAGAGCCATCTTTGTAATTTGTAATCACTGGATAGTGGCTGAGGCTGTGAAGTGTGATCTCCCAGACTCCAAGCTGCCATATTTAATCCAATCCCAGATGCATTATTGCAGACAGGGACACGATCACACAAGCTTGCATGTACAGTGATGGCTGCTAAGTGGATTAATGTCTCCGAAGCTGCAGTAGGATGTCAGAAGTGTCTCTGTTTGAGGTCACTCACTGGACATGACTTGACACGGTGCCAACAGGTTGCATTGAAATATTTGTCTTATTCACTGAAAAGAGGACAGGTACAGTACTTACAGTGTTTTTGTTAGTTGGGCAACTGAACCGCAAGTTATCATTTTGAGGTATTTATTAATTTGTTTGTAAATGTTTGTGAAAAAAAAAATCAAAAATTGTAATATTTTGAAATTCTTTATACATCCCACAGAATGGTTATACCCTTTCACTTAAATTATAGTGAATTACACTAAAATAAGAGCCAATATGCCATTTATACCACAATTAAATTACTAGGTTACCCTCAGCTGTTATGAAAGTGCTGTAAGAAACAAAAACGACTTAAAAGAAATTTGACTGTTCATCATACCCTCGTCTAATAGCTTGAAATTGTAGTGACATCACAATTTCTGACATCGGTACATTCATACATGTACATCTTGTTACAAAAGGTTGATAATCTCAAAACTCAGCCCAGTACTTGAGCCTGTCCTTGTTGGATTTACTGCTTTGTTTTGGGTCATCTTTATGCTGTTGGGTCAAGTGCTGCTTGGCTTTAATTTTTCACAAATGTCCTCACATTTTCATTTACACAGACTTGGAGGCTTCTTACAGCCAGCTTAGAGGGTAAACTCACGCGTACTGCCCGCCCTGGGCATGTTGGCAGTTGTTTTTAATGCCCTCCATTTTTTCAAATTGTTTTGAGACCTACTTAAGTCCCTTATCTAATAATAGACGATTAAACTGCTACAATTTTCTTTCTTATGGCTTCAAACAGCTCTACTGTTGTCACAATGGTGTTCGTTTTCACTTCAACAGTCAGGATTACGCTGACTGTCGAAGCAAAATATTTAAGTATAAGGAATAAGTGGCTTTCAAAATACTTAGTAAAGGTCCTCTAATGACACTCGCCTAATATAACACACCTATGTGGGATTTAACCATTTTAAGTGTGAATAAATGCGGAGGTGTTCCTCTTATCAATTGTATTTTTTATCCTATCTTATGAAAAATGTAACGCTTTCCGAGTGTTTTCTGATTTTTTTTTTCACATTACCGTATATTATAATTTCAAAAACCCTTAATTTACCAGCACTATCTGACCTACGAATGCATGGTAGATGCAAATTTTGCCAAAGATCTTTGTCAACATCAGTGAAAATGCTTAATGATTATTTCTGGGTGAAACCATTGATCCGAAGGTGAGGCAGACTGGAGGAGGTGGCTTGACTTCGAGCTTCATTTCAGAAGCTAAATCACTGGCGAATGGACGGCAGACAGTACTGCCAAGACTGTGAGGCTGCATGTTGCCCTTGTCACTGTGTTGTGACTTTACTCCTGATTGGAGATAACAATTTGGCCAAAGGTAGATGCAGTTGCTCCTGGAATTACCCAGCAGGTGTCAATGAAGCAAAAAAAAAAAACAGATAGGAGGAACCAAGACAGACAGGGTTGGCACACTTTTAGCTTGGCAGAATATTTTTTTTCATCTTGTTCAAATTAAAATGGCTTGCATGCTTTTGTTCTGTGCAGCTTGTGTCAGTGTCTGCACTGAATGTCTGCAGCATTTCTGTCGCCGTTAGCTGCTCCTGCATTTCTGTGTTGTTTATTGCTGGCTGTTTGCAATCACCAGAGTCCACTAACAATCAATCTCTCTGTTTCCCTCCCTGCCCTAACCTATGCTCATTTCTTTTCCACCTTCACCACCATTTTCCCAATTCCTTCAATCACCCTCTTGCTCACCACTCCTAGCTAACATCCTGACTGTGGTTATCCTGTCCCAGCTGGTGCTGCGTCGTCAGAAGTCCTCCTACAACTATCTCCTGGCTCTGGCTGCTGCTGACATCCTGGTTCTGCTCCTCATTGTGTTTGTTGACTTCATCCTGGAGGATTTCATCTTAGCTTCCTTCCTCCCTCCATCCATAAACAACGCAGTGCAAGTTCTGGAGTTCTCCTCAATCCACACCTCCATCTGGATAACAGTGCCTCTCACCATCGACCGCTACATCGCCGTTTGCCACCCACTTCGCTACCACACGGTGTCCTACCCCGCTCGAACACGCAAGGTGATATTTGCGGTGTACGTCGGCTGTTTGCTATCTGCCGCACCCTACTACTGGTGGCCTGAGTTCTGGCACAGTCTACCTGGGGTGGGCAAAAGCGATGAGGGAGGAGGAGGTGGAGGAGAAAGCAGCAGAAGAACAGTGGCCGAGCACGTCCTAGTTTGGGCTCACTGCGCCACCGTCTACCTCCTGCCCTGCACCGTCTTCTTCTCCCTCAACACCGGCATCGTGCGGAAGCTGCGAAAGCGCCGCAACTGCTTCAGGTTGCGTGGCTATTCCACCGGCAAGACCACCGCCATTCTCCTCGCCATCACCTCTGTGTTTGCCGTTCTGTGGGCTCCGCGCACCGTCTTGATCCTCTACCACTTCTACTCTCCGCCACCCACCTCACAAAGCGCCGGCCGCTTGCTCCACGTGCTCACCGACGTGGCAAACATGCTTGCGTTGCTCAACACTGGCGTCAACTTCTTCCTCTACTGCTTCATCAGCAAGCGTTTCCGGGCCATGGCGACCAACATGCTCCGAGCCCTCATCCACTGCCGGAAGCAGCCGAAGCCATTTTACGCCAGTCACAACTTCTCCATCACAAGCAGCCCTTGGATTTCACCGGCCAACTCTCACTGCATCAAGATGTTGGTGTACCAGTACGACAAAAATGGAAAGCCCATCTGCATCTCCTCTTGAGTCCACACCTACCAGCAGTGGTCCCTGGAATCTTTCAGGCAAACTGTGGCCACATGGGACTCATTGAGGTCACACAAGTTTACCCTGTTAGAGATAATAAAATAGATGGCTTGACAGGTGCAATGCACACATCAGATGCATGGTGCAAAATTTCAAAGCCTCTTGTGATCAACAAAGTTATCATAAAGCAGCAAACAGCATCAGTCAGATGCTGTTTGGTCCCTTCGTGCAAAAAACACATCTGCTGAGGATTAAACTGTAGGACAGATGAAAGCATATCACCACCATCGACCCGTGAAAATGAGCCGCCATTTGCAAAACATAAAATAACAAAACAAGATGATGATGAGTCCTTGGTGAATCATCAAATATGTTTTGGTCATGGATGGTCCTTCGCGTTCATGGCAGAAAATGAGGTAGAGCTTTTAACAGATGAGTCTTTTATCTGTTGGGGAAATTGTTGCCGGTCTGACCCCTGCACATCTCACCTGTGGGGGTGATTCACTCAGGCACAACCGCAGACAGACTGCCCACTGCCCACGGTCGTGACTGTCTCTGTCCAGAAATGTAAAACAGCTGTCTTTTCCATTTTAATATGCAGAGGAGTCTCAAATGCATTTTAAACAGGGCTTTTACAAAATGAACAACACGTTCTGACTCTTCTCCTGACTGTGCTGTGCTCATAGTTTGCCTACAGGTCAACGCTCACGTCAGAACTCAACGCTGACCATCATTGGGCGAAGGAGTTTTCATTCTTCTGTTTGTTGGTGAAATATTTACTCCTGGTAGAGATGACTGTTACTGTAGCTTTGCAAAAACACAAGAAAAGAAATATGACTTGGTGTCAGTGTAGCACTGAGGTATTATTAAACTAGTTATCACCTTTTCCATTATTAGAATGAGGAAATTTCTGCAACTAGAAGATAGTCCTCTATTAACTATTAATGGTCCCTGATGACTTACTGTTAGCCATCATCCAGATGCATATAATGAAAGCAAATGAAGATGTCTTTAACCCTTTATCTTTCCAGGAGACCAAGACAGAGAGAGGTAGAGAGGACTAGATATTCTGCTCTCCCTTCCTGTTGGTTTGTTTTCCCCCATCTAAAGCTTTATGTCCCATAATACAGCGCTGAATCCCGTCTCAGGGCTAAAGCGACACGTTACAGGTCTCGTCATTCTGCTGCTTGCTCTACCCATTTTAGAGCAAACCACAACCACATTAACTTCATGCCATTGTTGGTCTGTTGAAAGAGCACATTTAAATAAAGACATTCCCATCTTTCTTTTTTTTTTTTTGCTGTATGGCCCAAAGACAGCACACGTTCATCCTTTAACCCTCCATTGCACATTATTAGTGATCATCTATCTAATGGAGCTCTGCTGAAAGGCAGAGTTCTACTAAAACACATCTAAAGGGATCAGACACATTAAGCTTTTTCTGAGCCTGTAGCAGATCTGAGCATATTAGGAGACAAATAAACTCCTATTTAGCGCTTCGATGCCTGAGACACTTCAGGAGGCATTGCTCCATTTTTGTTTGTACTCTTTAAACAAGGGTTCCTACATAATTCTCCAGTCATAAGTAAAGATACAAGAGTTCTCTAAAAATGGAAGATAGAGTAACGGATGGATGGAATTTGTAGGCCACTGAATCGAGATTGAAGTCTTAAAATTGGAACAAATGTTCAGACTATTTTCTTTTTTTTTCTTTTTTTTAAATGAAAATCAAATTCCCTACATTTCTGCAGATATTTGAAGACTAGAATCCTGTATGTCGGAGATATGGGATGGAGTGGAAAATGAAATCTTTTACCAGGTCAGCCTCACTGCTGGAGTAAATGATTGTGGCAAATGATCAAATCGAGTAACATAACGATGAATAAAATATGACCGTTTGCATAGTAACTACCATAGAATGAAGATTTTTAAAGTTGGAAACGCTTTGTTTGATTGAGAATATATACACTAGCAAAAACTAAATAATATAATTTTTTATGTATTTATTTATTTATAAAAAACTTTACACCCTGATCTGGATCCCTGCTGTATAGACTTTGAAGAAAATACCAGTTTTACTTTACATTTTATTCAAAATACAATGTAAAAATAATGAATACACATTTTAATAAACAGTAGAAAAATTAACTGAATATAATTACTGATGGTATTTTGACAATCTGTCTTTAGTTTTGTGCTCCAATGTCTTCTTTTCCATCCAAAATGGTAATGTTACTACTGGACAGTAATTCTTTGAATTTAAAAGATTACTTTAGACCTAAATCAGTCACGGTTACTTTTTTTTTTATTTTTTTTTTTTTACTATTATCTTGCATTTGTTTCAATTCAAGTACCATAATGCTTACCAGTAGAGGTTGGGCTGCATTATGATTATAAAAGATTTAAGAGAAACATATGATGATAGCTTTGTGATTGGAATCCTGATTTTCTGAGTTAAAAATCAGCTGTTGCTCTCTAGAGGTTAAATTACAACTTCTCTGTGTCACAAGCCCAAAACTCAACATGCAGTATGGCTCCTCCATGTACAAAATAATAAGAAAGCTGCTGGATTTAAGATTTTTTTTACCGTCCTACTTGACGATGTACATATTATTATAGCGTAACCTGTGGGAACAGTCAGATCTCAGGTTTGGATTTAGTTTCAATACATCTGTGTCCAAAATACTGACTTAACTATGTTGGCTCAGCTGCCTGAGAAAATGTTAACATCCAAAAGATGTACTAAATTATATTTTACAGTGTTGCAAGGTAAGCGCTAAGTTTATGTATGAAATAGGAGAAAACCCTTTTCTGTAAGTCTTCTCACACAATTACTGTAACCAAAATGAAGAGCTACAAACAAAATTATCAACAATCAAAACAGATAGCAATCATCCCAACATTAGCTTAGCAGCCTAATGGTGCTGCACAAAAACAGGAGAGATTTGTTCCAAACAAATGATACAGCTATGCTCATCATGCATCATCAGGACAGTATTATAGCTTAAACTTTTAATATTGGAGAAAAATATATATTAAACCCCCACACCCCCGGAGAAACAGCAGTTAGGACAAATATTGGTTACTGTACAGAAAACATCTACTAGAGTTCTGAGAATCAATGGTGAGTAATTGAAGTTTGCACAATCACAGGGCTGATGTCTACCATTAAATTACCATTAAACTGATGAAGTTTTGGTATTATCTGCACTTTATAGTTAGTTAGTTGTCAAGCTTAAAGAAAGCATTCATTTAATCTCATTAACGCACTCTTGAACAGGACTAGCAGAATTAGCAATTGTCTAATCTTAAACGTCTGAGGTCATCAAATGTTTCTGACATGAACGTTCCTAATAACCTCTATTAGAGAAATGCAGAGAAATACATTGTTATTGAAATGTTTATAATTAAACTGATCCGAGAATTAGGATTTTTAAGGCTTTACTACAGTATTTAAGCATATTCCTTTTAATGAGAATATAGTCTCTATACATCAAAATAAAAACTAAAAACATTTTCACATGTTAAATTTAAAAAAGGAGAAACAAGAATTTGTATATTAATCCAACATAAGATAAAACATCTTAAATGATTAAGATACAAATAGATTGAAGTAATTAGTCAAGAGGTCCATGATGATAGGTATAGATGTATATATATAGAACAGGTTGCCAACGTTGTGTCTAAAGATATTTTTGCATTGAACTTTCTAGGAAACTGATTTGAAAATCCTTCTTTAGCAGTTTTACTGCAAAGGCTATTAAAAAATGAAAGTTGTTATTACAGAGGAAATATTTATATTTACCTTTAGATCGACATGAGACATAGTTAGCAACTATTGCCTTGCAGGGACCGATTTTCTTATTTACCTAATTTTCAAAAACCTCCAATATTCCGCTTTCTGCTGCTCACACAGCCTAAAACTGGCTTGTCCTCTGTAAATTTCCCACTTTTTTGTGCTTCGCTAATTGATTTTATCCACAACTGCGAACTGAATGAGTGATTGGCGATTGCCATCTGTTTCTCACCTCCTCCATCTCATTCCTCTTTCTCCTGCACGTTACGCCTTAAAGCTCTCGCTCAAAGTTAATTTCTCAAGTGTCCTCTTTTACTCCTTCACTGATTACCTCGGAGTCTTTTATGCTGTGGGCGCACTAATGATTTTACTCCATGTTTTGTCATCAGAAAATTGATGCCCATTATTGAAGACCATGAGGGGAAGCCAGTGGATGTTGTGCATTATTTAATGGAGATGAATGACCAGCGGGTCAATAACCAATAATCACTCAGTGAGCTCCTTAACTACCCCCCACTCTACCCCGGCACTGAATGTAATGGAGCTAAAATATGTGCTTTATTTTAGTCAATACTGCTAAATGAGCAGGTTGCGGTCATTAGGAAGGTAAAATTGCAGAAACATTGTTTCTGCCTCGGCCCTGAGGAGCTGGTGCCAGATCGGCGTTGCGCTGACATTCATTTCCGCGTCCAGCTTTTCTCTCATGTTAATGTGACATTTGTGAGGGACTCGCACCTTAATGCCATGCTGGAGGCAGACAGGCCGGGAAACCAAAACAGTGGTTAAGTGTAACATCCAGCAGTCATCTCCACTCTGCAAGGTGAGGTCTCTGATAGAGGATGGGAACAAGTGTGGGAGAGGAGGTCATTGCCAAGAAATATTTCCCAGTATGAGGGGAAAAAAATAGGGGATCTATATTTTCTGGAGCCTGATATTAAGAAGATAACCAAGCAGAGATCAATCAGAGGGGTAAATTGTATTTTCTCTCCTACACATCCTCAGTTTCCTCTCTTTCTCTCTCTTCTAGCTCAGCTCCTTGGAGTGAGTGTGAGTGACTGTGTGCGTGGGTGAACAAGTGTACGCACAAATAAAGCTTGTCTTAGACTGAAGCTTTAAATCAGTCTGTGCCATAGAACTAGTACCATATAAAACCTACGACATATTTAATATAAGACGAAGATGAATACACACAGCACACTGTCATTGTTATATATACCTGAATGTGCAAATGAAGCTTCTTGCATTTCAGTTCAGTGTTTTATGGGATTGTGATTTTCTACAGAAGTACTTTCTTTTTATTTCTGTCCATGGCAGTATTTATAACTGTTTTAAGTGACTGTACAGGCTTGCATAATTAAACATTTTTTCTGCCTCATGAATGTATCAAAATGTATTACTGTGCTGTATAGAGTATGAAGTGAATTATTGCCTCAAATTTTTTGACTAAAGGAATAAATACCAATTTGTCTAAAGGTTGAGCTGTTGGTGAAATGTGTCTTTTTGTCTCAATTCAATAAACTACTCTACAATAAGCATATGTTTTTGTTAATCACACACAGTCATAAAGTAGGCAGACAATTATGGCTAATAGTGTTTTATTACTTTTGATTCATGTGGCTTACAGCTGAAACCAGATATTTACATTTACTGTTTGAAAAAGACACACAATCAGTTTAGTTCCCACTGCAAGATATTAAATCAGTTTAAACTCTTACTGTTTTTAGTCAGATTAGTTTGCCTAATCAAATAATCCAATAATAATCAGAGAACTGCATCTTGTCTGAAAAACCTACTTGGATACAAGTTAAACTTCATGGTTGCCCTCTTGAATGCTTTCGTTGTCCTCTGCACCGCCTTAGTTTTTACTATTAAAAGTTTGAAAAGAACTGGCAGATTTAGACATTAACTTTATTTTTTCTTCAACTATATGGTAGGAACTTGCCATCCTTTTGAAACAAAAACCTTTGGGTTTAGTTCTCCAGTTTACATTCAGTTTCAGGAAAGGTAACTATGATGATTAGAAACAAGAGTAGGCGTTTTCGTCAGTGATAAATGTAGTTATTTGGACAGTGTTGACTCAGCTGAGCGCAAAAGGAGAAAATCATCTTCATCAGATGATGTACACACAAACAGCGCTTTGCTCGGCAAAAATCATATTAGATTTAAATTGAAACAGCAACACATATTTTTTTCACCTTTCAAACAACATCCACAGGCACAGAGTCAGCCTCTCTTATTATCATATTCACAGCCAGCCAGTTGTTAATCACAGATCTCAGGATAAACCAATTAACACCTCTTGCAAGGGAAGAAATTCTGCTATTTTCGAACATTATGCACAAAACGCCAGCAGTAAAATAAAAGAACATTTGTCTGTTTCAGAGAGACAACCTTTCACTACCCCCCCCCCTTTTTTTTTTTTCAATAAACCCACATTATTGTAGATTATATGAGCTGAGGTCACTGTGCTTTTCATCTCAAGGTAATATAAAATGGGTTCATCTGATAAATGTCCTGTCGACTCCAAACCAGGAGAGGCTCTTGCTTCTCTGTAAGGAGAAAAACAAGGAGAAAAGAGAGAATGAGAGGAGGAGGTGGAAAAAATCGAGGAAAGATATGTGGCTTCATGTGTGTGTCTGCGCTTTATGTCTGGCGTGGAGCTGCAGTAATAAAGATTTATGGGGCTGCCTGATCGCACTGTGATGGGGTTTGCTGCTGATTGCATGTACGGGAGTGCACGTGCGTGAGCGCACAAGCAAATGTTTCTTAATTCATCAATTCCTGTACACCTCAGGCTCATGGAAAGACCATTTGCAACATGGACCAGTTTGCTGTTGGTTTGTTATTATCCAAATCAAAGGCTGTAAATATTTCAGTGAAGTAATAATTATATGGATATATTTCAGCTGAGCACGAGCCTAAGATGCAGATAAAATGTCCTCCATGCATTGTCTACATGCATTCCACATCAGAATCATTCTTATTAAGCTGGGTAACTTAAAATGCATGATTTTAGATTTTAGACTGCATTAAGTGTCTACGCATGCACAGAGAGAAATGCAAACTCCTGACAACATGCATTTTTCCAGCCATTGTCTCTGTGCACAGAGTTTGCATCTGCTCCCATGTATCCAGCAGCCCAACCGAAGGTGTGTGTGAGTGTGTATGTTCTTAGTTGTCGTTCCGGTGCATTGATGTGTTACCCTGGGATCAAATGCTCTGTCCTGTCCAGAATGTAGCACATGTCTCACACCTTGACCCACTGGTGCAACACTGAACAATGGAAAGTAAAATTGCATTTTACTTCCACATAGAAATGCTGTTTTGTCAGAAATACATTTTTCTAAAACTGTGTCAGCTGTGTGATTGATTTCTGTTGTTTTTTTATGCTAGAAACTTAAAAAGTGAACTTAATTTCTTATATTCTGGCAAGTTTTCGGGAAACTTTTAAATTAATAGAAGTGAAAGGGGGAAAAGATATGCAATCATAAGGTAAAAATCTGTCTCCACATTCAGTTTTGTTTACTATCTGTTTCATGATGTGTTCTTCAGGCTGAGCTTTGATTGAATTCTTGTCAGCCATCTGGATGTTAATATTTTTTTCCCAAAACTAGTCCTTGAAAGAAACAAAAACCATCTGCACTTGTGGAGAGAAGACTTTTTGGTTTTCAGTTTCATCAGAGACATAAATGCTCCTCTTGCACATGCTGACTTTTAAATAAAAGAAAAGTCTTAAAAAGTCCCCAAAAATTTATATCTTAAGCAGGAAAAAATTTGAGTGAAATTTTAATGAGACAACCACTCTGATTTAAGGCCCAGAATAAGCTTTCCACTGAATGCCTAATGCTGAAGTCCTCAGAGGTTCTGACAGAAATGATAAAGTAGATAATGGAAATTCAGATGAAATGATGCCACTGATAAAACAAAGGACTGAGCAAATGTCACAGCTGCTACGTTCTACTCAGAAATGGACTTAATGGAAGTTTTACAGTGAACGTTTACCACCAGGAGCAGACGGTGAGGCTTAACAGGGGAGATTTCTGTCATGATTTAGTGATTCAATTAAAGCGCTGATGAACATTATTCACATGCTGAGCAAAGTCATTTGCTTTTTGCAGTTTTTACTACAGGATGGTACTCAGAGGAGGAGGTTGGCAGGTTTGTATAAAGTGAACAAACACATCCACTTAACCTCAATAATGCCTCACCTCAAAAAGAAAAAAGCTTCATCCACAATCAGCTAATGGACTATCAAGGACACTCATAAAAAGAATGTTAGAACATTCAGTTTTAAATACAACAAAACTGTTTCTGTTTGGATTTCATCTTGAGCAGCTTATGAGCATCCGTGGATGTTTTCTTTTTATATTATTTTCTTCTCAGAGGCCGTCTTTATTGCGTCGATGTTGAAGCACTGTATTACATTTTGTCTGTGATGTACAGTAGGTGTCTGTGCCTGCGATTGCTCCAGGCTCACTCTCTGAAATACTCAAGTAATCTTCCTTATTGAGCAATAACCGTAAGATTTTTTTTGTGTGTGTGTGTGTGTGTGTGTGTGTGTGTGTGTGTGTGTGTGTGTGTGTGTGTGTGTGTGTGTGTGTGTGTGTGTGTGTGTGTGTGTGTGTGTGTGTGTGTGCAGGCCTTGAGTTTGATATAAAAAAAGAATGACGGCTATAAATCAAATAAGATGCAAAAAAAAAATGGAGCGGTTCCGCTTGCGACGACCTGCAATAACGTGACTCACACTTCCTTTCCTACTGAAAGTTGCTGAAATATTGAAACAGATTTCTGAGACAGTTCCATGCACATCATCCACATCATCCACATCAGTAATCTGCAAAATTACAGTCACTGCATGTCACACCTGAGCCCTCCCTCTGACTGTGTTTGCCGCAGGTGGGAAATTACGCTTTGAGGGCGACAAAATGACAATCTGGGGTAATGTTTCTCTTCAGAGAGGTTCATTCTGCTTTCAGCGAGGAAGTGACTCAGGCAAAACATGCTGTATCATTCCAGGCAGCTTCGTGAACAATTCACTGGGGAAAGAAATAAAGCAAGTGATTATCTCAGAGAACAGGACGAAGTCGTGTTATTCTCAATTGAAGGGCCCTTACAGACAAAACCAAACTGTTACAGACATTGTTTTAATGTTCCCATTATTGGTTCCAGGATGTCCTCAAGCTACCTTAGCTTGTAGCAGCCTGGCTACATGCATATTAGCCAAGCCACTCTTACTGTAAGCTTTATCAAAAGGTAAAGTTTTATGGCTAGTCTTAAAGGTAGAGGTGTCTGCCTCATCGACTAAAACTGGAAGCTGGTTCCACAGGAAAGGAGACTGAAGACTGAAAGATCTGCTCCCCCATTCTTCTTCTGAAAGCTTTAGAAATCTCCAGTAAACCTGTAGTCTGAGAACAAAGTGCTCTGTTGGGAATAGGTTGAACCATCCCATCCCCGATGTATGATCTGACATAGGCCGAAACTAGTTACTTTTACTCAGATTATTCTTTTAAATACTCCCAGGCCAAAACTTATCCCTCAACGTCAACCTCTTTCAGAGAAGTCATAGTAGATCTCTCTGAAAACCCGTTTAATCTCACTGGCAACAATTGTTGCCAGTGGTCTTTGACTGACAAAGCCAGATAAAACATCGCCCCTGGCATCATTCAGGAAACTCAAACTCCTCCAATGTGTTTAGCAACATGTCAAGATACTGTAGATTATAATCCAGCTATTAATAAATAAAACCTGCAACCGGTGTGATAGAGATTTTTTGGTATTATCATTTTGTTGTTACTTTAGTTCATATTCAGGTTAAAGTGTTCTCTTGTTTAAACTGTATGTGTGAACTGACCTGGAAGTCACAGCTGCCTGTTATCTTCATGTGAAACAGTTTGACCGAGATTTGAACCGGGCTCAGATCAGGGGCCAGATGTTAAATTGTTTTACGACCTTTGCTGTTTTTCCTCTGCTGTCTATCTTGCCTATCCTCCCTCTTTGAAGTTTGAGAATAAAAGACAAGCTGTATCCAAAGAGAAGCAGAACGCTCTGTGAACAGCTCTGAGAAGCAGTTGACAGAGTCTTCTCCTTTTGCTTGCAGAAGTTTAGTCATAAATTCATATACGTTGTCTGTGGTTCTTTTATGTAGGTTCTAGGAAAATACCTATCACGGTGAGTTTGTTTCATTAAACTACCCTCGCAGGGGGGTTTTCCTGTTACTTATGTTTTGTGTCTACAAACAAACTTGGTGCATCTCTCTCATTTATAGTCAAGTTTCATATGACTCTGTTTTTACCGCGGTGAAGAATTGTGAATCCATGCTAATCCTCCTTTTCATGCACCGCAGATCCCCGCTGCAGCTGCCCTGCTTTTGACCGTGAAAGCCGGCCTGCTTAGTGTATTACGAGCGACACAGTTCCCTCTCCTTTCATCTGGCCAAACCACATCACCTTGATGTTGGAGTGGCGCTTCATTCGAGCTGGTCTGAGCATCAAACACGCTGCAAGTCTAAGCAGAAACAAAGGATCACCTGTGAAGATGACACACATGATGATAAGCATTTGCACCTGAACAACCTGTTTGCATCATGAAGGATTTGTTAAAACACTGGAAATCAATGGAGCTCTGCAGCTTGGAGGGTTGATTTATTTGTCAGTTGAAACCAGACACATGGATATGCAGCATAAAAAGAAACTCCATCTTTTTTTTTTTATTGTTCTGGCATTAAATCAGATTAAGAATTAATGTCCAGCTAAGAAGATTAACATTATTTTTATTTGCAGAATGCTCGGGACATGATCTTTTTAGATGTGTTTTATTAATTTGTTTAATTACAATTACCATGCCTTAAAACACTTTTGAAAAGCCTAGGCAATAATGTTTCTGATTCTGGTCATTAAGTTTCAAGATTTTATATTTGAAGACAACCACTTGGATATATCCGAAACCCTCCCACACACTGTTTTCTTGTTTGACGTCATAGAAAAAGCAAAAGACAAGTTTCCAGGAGAAAAATTATGATGAACCTTCAGAAGTCTTATCCATTATTGATTGAAATTTTCAGATACCTGGAAGTTCAATTGTTTGACCAATTCTGTGTAACATAACCAGAATGTCCAACCATCATATCATTCAGAAAGGAAATAGGCTGTGTGTCCCAGTTAAGAGCATATTTTTATATTTCACAACAAAATCTGGGCATCAATAGAAACAAAAGAACCTTCTCAAGATGCTATACCAATATGTGCTGAAATACCACTCAGCAATAAAGATGCCATTGATCCTAAAACAATATAAAAAGCCAGAATACAGTTTACATTTTCATGAGAAAAAGGACTTAATTTGCCTATAATGACCATCATGACATTTGCGGGAAAAAGGGAAGAACCTGTAAACCTGATAACCTCATCCCAACTGTGAAGTAAAGAGGTGGGGGTGCCATGTTTTTGGTATCAAGGGGAAAGATTATTATGTGGAAGGGCAATATTGAAAGATTTTTATCTGAGACAGTGGAAAACATGTCTACTTACAGTGTATATATATATATATATATATATATATATATATATATATATATATATATATATATATATATATATATATATATATATATATATACACAAACTGCAACAAAATAATCTTTTTCGAATCCACACAAAAGACACAGGTCTGCTGCAACCCTTCTGCCTGTCGGTTCAAAACAATCAAGCCAAGGTTTATTGGGTGAGTCCGGCGGTCTAACAGTAAAGCTGTGATTCATGGCCACAGAAGCATCCAGGCCTTCCTGAGGGAGTTATGAAGTGACGGGAACTACTGGATGTTGACATCCCATCCATTCCCCTCTCTTTACTGTGATCCATCATTGTTCTCCTTATTGTAAAACACAACAGGACCAGCGAATAGGGGCCGCATCACCCCTGCACACCCGCGTTCACCTTTAACCCCTCCCTCTTTACGTTTTAAAGTTTGGCTTCTCATCCTGCAGCGACTTCCCAACATCTCCCCCCTTTAATCATAATTCAAGCAGTAAATCAGAATGCGAGAACACACGGCCGCGACAGCCATTCATCAAAGTCCGAGACGCTCAGAGACAAACTGCAAATGTGATGAAGCTTGGAAGCAACACCAGGCAACAAGATTTTGCTGATCGGCTTCAGCCTCTTTTATTCTTTATTTTTTAAACCCGATGACCAGGCTTTTTGAGTTCCCCTTCCTCTTGCTTCATAATTCAATCAGATCTCGTCGAATTTGTAACCGATGAAAGTGTTTTTGGTCGGGACGCGCCGGCAGTGTTGACTCGTTGTAATTTAATGTCGTGAAAAGCACTGATTAAATATTGCAAATTTAATTACAAAGCTTGATGAACAGGACGGCTGAGCAAAAGAGACTCGCAGATTGCTGGTGGAAGCAAACAGGCGACCTAAAGCATACATGCAGAAGGATGTTTAATTGGAAAGGAGTTCATAAAGAGATTGATGCCACTTGGATGTCAGTGTATAATTTCCACAGGGAATAAAATCCTATTTCCTGATCATCTTGCTGTCATTGTTGCTGGGGTGATTTTCTCACTGTAAGAATTACCTGCTGGCTCAACACAGCGTCTAACAAGTGTTTCTCTGACTGTATCAGATGAGCATGCTTGGGAAAGAAATGGCAAAGCACACCTTAAGAGCTCCCCCAGATGGAAATTGCTCATGAAATATACATGAAGATCAAATTGATAGCACAAAAATGGATTTAGGGTGATGCTGAGCTTTAGAGTAGATTTTATTATACTCCACAGTTCCTCCTTGCCTCTTAAATCACAAAACTGGGTATTCATTATTTAAAGCAGTAAATGAAGTTCCTCCTCTGCAGCAAAATGCAGAAAAGTACTCGCACCCCTTCATTCAGCTTTTATGTGACAGGTCAGCACAAAGAACATGACTGTGAGTTTAACAAAAATGATCAATTATTTTGAAAGTTTTTAAACATTCAAATGCCATCTCAAAATTGTAACATGCATTTGAACTCATCCACACCAGTCAATATTTTATTGAACCACATTTCACTGCAATTACAGAGGTTTATGTTCCTGTGAGAACATAAACCTCCACGCAGTCTCAAGGCTTTTGCAGCCTCCAGCATATTTTCATCTAGGATTGCCCTCCATTTAACTCTATTCATCTTCCCATTCGCTGCAGCCAGCTTCTATATTTTATGTATCTCCATCTCCATCTCATTTATCTACTTGTGTCCTTACATGACTTGTCGCAAAAATACTTCTAATGGCTTTTATCTTGCCAGTCCTCCAAAAAGGAGGAGCAGAAATGGAGTCTACATCTAATAATCCCGTCAGTAAATTCTCCCACCTGAGACATGGACCAGAGCAGACCCTCCAGAGCCTCTCTGATTAATGCTCTCCTTGCATAACCTGTCTGTTTTGCCTTGGTATATTTGCATCTGTACCATATTATATAATTTTCTTGGCAGTGGATTGAACAGTCATCTGTCAGACGCTCAATGCTTGGGGTTTTGTTTTATAACCTCACCCTTCTTTACTCAGATCTACAACCTTCTCCCTGACCTGTCTGCAGAGTCCTTGGCCTTCATGATGCTGTTTGTTCATTAATGTTCTCTGACAAACCTGAGTCCTTCGCAGAACAACTTAATTTATACTGAGATTAAACTACATCCATGTGGTCTCTATTTAACCTTCACGGTTCCTTTAAAAAGTATTCAACCCCTTGGATGTTTTACCCTTTTTATTGCAACATTTGAGATTTTGGACAAAACAAATAACAATAAAAAAATTTAAGTGAATCCTGATTTCTCCAAAATAATGAATATTAGAGATAAAAAATGTAACATAAAATAATTGATTGCACAAATATTCACCCCTTTTAAAGAGTCAGTTGACTCTCACAATGTCTCACAATGAGTTGAGGGGTATTTTTATTTTTTTATTTCTTTTTTATATAGGCACTGTAAGTGACTTCCAAGGTAATTTTTCTTGCACTAGATTTTATTTTAGGATAGCAAAGTAAAGGGAGTGGAACCAATTTTCACTCAAACTTTAGAGTTTCAGAAAATTGTGAAAATCTAAATTCATTTGATGTCACACAAAATCAATCAAAAAAAAAACAACATAAAAATATGTCTGTGTAGTGATACGAGAAGATATAAAGTTCAAATAACACAATTGCTTTTGAAAAGTAATTTATTCAGTCACTCTGGTGTTGATTATATCTTTGACCTCATCCTAAAGTGCCCTTTATCACTCTCCAGGGAGTTTCCTTTGAGCCATTTACTCTCCCCAGTCAGAATACTTGTACCAAAATCATCCCCTATCATCTAACAAAATCACCACCACTACTGTCAATAAAAGCCATCCTGTTTGACACTTGGATGACTCTGAAGGAGATCTTTTTTTCTTGTGGGCCCAGCTGCCAGCTGAACACCCTTTTGCAACTACAAAGAGACATGAACAAAGTGAGCACTTGCAAAGAGGCAGAGGTAGGAGGTACGCACAGACAGTGAGATGGAGAGGTTTGGGTATCAAGTGTGACGTACAAAGAGGAGAAGAAAAGGCACAAGGTTGCCCTAATTTCTCTCATTAAGCTCAGAAAGCTTTGACTGTCGAGTGTCAGCGAGGGACAGACGTCAGTGGGACGCGTGTCTGGAAACCACACATAAGGTTGCACGTGAACTGGTTATGACTGGCTATAGCAGGAGATTTCCAGCTCCTCGTTGCCTCTCCTCCAGGCAGTAATTAGGTTTTACAATCACGGGATGCAAATTGGAATTTGCTGACAGCCCATCCATCATGTTTTGGTTGCAATCTGTTGAGCAGGGCAACGCAACCTAGCAGATATATCACACACTCAATTTGCTCCCAGACAGTTGAATGCATTTCTTTGTAGGACTCGTTGAATATTTTCAGTTTTCATTAATCCCAACAACAACAGTGTTTGTCGCTTGACGTCAACAAGTGTGATATCTGACAGAATAAATCCGCGTGAGCCTCAGATATCACCAGATTCCTTTGGAAAAGCACAAATTTTGTTAAAAACCAAACTTTAATATTTGTGGCTTTTCTAAACTAAGTGGATTTCAAATGGTCGTAGGCTTTAAATTGGGGTGGAGGGTTACCTTCAAGCTTGAAACATATAATCAGAGCTATAGTGGAATCATTTAGATCCATTTGTCAAAATGGCCTAGTCAAAGTTCAGACCTAAACCCAATTTCGAATCTGTCAGAACTTGAAATTTATACTCTTTTTCCAACCTGGAGAAGAATAAGCATAATGTCTGTATTACTTTCTATACCAAGTATTAGGAAAAATCTTGGATTTCAAACGCTCGCGTTTTTCATTTGAAACAATTTCAAGCAAACATATTGTCCGTATTCTTTTCTTTTTTCATCAACATGTGTATTTGTTTAAAACCCCAAAAGATTCACAAGATAATTAAGGATTTAAAACTTTTAGTTCACTTAGTTTCTTTTGCTTTGATTCTGCCTCCATTCAACCACTTAATCTAAGTGAAAAACAGATTGTAAACAAATATTTTTGAATGTCCTTTGAAGAGCTCTGCTGTATCTCTCTCTATTGAAGTACCAAAGGCAATAAAAGAGTCAGTGAAGATTCTCGAAAAGTTGCGCTATGTAAAAAGAAAAAGCCATAAAAGTAATACTGTGGAAGTCAAGGCGACAGCAGCAGAAATATTGAAAGTAATAATTGGTAGCTGCATACACATTTGCACAACCCTCTCTTCTGTAGCTCCTGCAGTATTGGTTCACTGAGTTCACAGTGTTTAGCAGTCTGGAGGGATGGATGCCGACTCGCTCCCATTTCTCTCTCACTCCTCTACTCAATACAAAATGCTGTGATTAATTAGAAAGGCCAGCAGCTGTAAAGGCTCCAAATAAGTTGTCATCGCAGGACCCTCAGGGTGTTTATTGGTGTGATTCAAAACCAATCACACTGCCCCTTCACTCACTCAGGCCTTACAGGTATGTACCAACACACATTTAATGCTGTAAACTCAAAGGGCTCGGCTTAATTTACGAGTAATTCTTTTCTTTGATTGAAGTAGTAATGAGTGGTCAAGACGCAGTTCAGTCCCTGGAGATTCTCATCAGCCACCGTCTTCGTAGTGAAATGTCTCTGTTACCATATGAAGGCGACTCTACGTTTCTTTTTTTTTTTTCCAACGGTCGTTTCAGCCTGATGGCTGCAAAGCGAAAATGGAGCCCCGTTTCTCAATTTCCTGTAGAACTGCTTTGATTTCCCTCATGAAAAACCTTCCACAGAAACTACATATTGCCTCACATATAACCTAAGGCATTTTGCACATTATGTGCTTCTGTTTTAAGGAAGATAATGTCACTTGTAATTGATTTATTTTCCTAATTACATAAATGAAAAATGCACAATCTGCCTTCAGTAATGTGTTGATGGAGCACTTTTAAAATATTCTCAACTTTTATGTTTTTGCTTTATTCTGATTGCACGGTAAAACAATGTGATAATCACACCGACTACCAGCAAAGAGTACAAGACAGTGAGAAGATTGAACTAAAACAACTGGACTAACACAATGTATTGTTGCAGTTTCCAAAACTAGACACAAGATGGAGGCAAAGCATTAGACAATCAGGCAGTAAATTCAGTTAAATATAAACGTCAAGTCAGTTTTTATTTTGTACATCACATTTCAGCAACAAGGCACTTCAAAGTGCTTTACGTGATAAAAACAAATAAAAACAACATAAATAAAAAATATTAGAGTGGCAACATAAAGAGAATTAAAAAGTTGTAATTCTCTATTGAAGTACCAATGGCAATAAAAGAGTCAGTGAAGAGGATTGATTTATGTTTCAGTTTTCATTGATCAGATGCAACTTGAAAAAATATTAAGATTTTCACTTATACATATGAAACCATAATTTATTTTATTTAAAAGAAAAATATATCCAAACGAACCTTGTCGTATACATAAAAAAAGAAGTAATTGCATCTAGTTGTGCCAAGCATTTGCTATAATTAACCAAGAGTATCTAACACCATTGTGAATTATTTTTAACTTTAATTAGGAAAACAATAAACCCCAGGAACCCATAAATTTTGTTAAAATTCTGTCTTTAGTTTGAACTAAAATAATTCATAGGAAAAAACACAAAAACACCTAGGGGTCAGAGTTTTAATGATTTGTTTAAACTTAAATAAAAAGTATTGGTGTTGGTATTGGATCAATACCAAAATATGCAGTAGTGCACACCTCTATTACATCGTCGGAAATTCACACTACTATTTGTATTCACTGTTGAAAAGACACAATATATTCAACCTTCATTTATGTACCATCTGTGATAAAAATAACACACACGGACAACATCTTTGTATCACTTTTTAATGGAATTAAAAGGTTTTATTATGCTCAGAGATACACAGTTCTTGATCTTTGGAGTCTTTAGGCAACGCCCAGTGTCCTGTATGTGGAGGCTGTGGAGTTCAATGCACTGTTTCAGTCACATTTTCTGTTGCATGAGAGGAATTTGACCAGCCAAGAGAAGAAGTTCCGGGTCTTCTTTGCTGATGTCTTGCGAACTTTAACTTCCACAAAATCAGAAGGATTCCGGTCCATGCTGAAAATACCTTTTCTCTCTGCAGCGGAGCATTTCTTGGGAGTTTCAGTATCAGTGAACCTGGCTTTTTCTGACGAAACATCTTCCGTGTCAGCTCTGTCTTTTCTGCCTTGATCAGCAGAAGAATATGGCTTTACTTTGATAATGGTCCTTTCTTTCCA
This sequence comes from Poecilia reticulata, assembly GCF_904066995.2. NCBI lineage: Eukaryota > Metazoa > Chordata > Actinopteri > Cyprinodontiformes > Poeciliidae > Poecilia > Poecilia reticulata. The sequence goes on along the minus strand of NC_088837.1, from coordinate 14,073,173 downwards.
CTCTATATCTTTCAGAGGTTTTCCAGAGGTTTTTGACTGAGACCCCTTCTGCCCACTTCTGTGTCCAAAGGCTGGGTCAAATGAAATGCAAAAAAGTTGTTTTAAAATTTGAAGCAAATGAAAAAAACGTACTCCACGGTTTTGGAGACAAGGTCTTACCTGGGGGTATAAATTTACTCTTGCCTGAAGTTTTGACAATAGTTTCAGCTGAATCTTGGTAAGCAAAAATATAAGGCCTCACTTTGATGACGGTCCTCCCCATCTGCTCCTTATCTGGAAAAAGGTTTATCATCTGTACTGGAAATAATTTTTAGTATTTGATATATATATATATTCTCAACGGTTTCAGGTAAAGATGCACCGACCCAATAATAGTATCTGTATTAGTACTGATATTGAAAAAAAATTCTAAATTTTGTATCGTGACCATGTGCCTCCTGAGTGAAGGTGCCCCCCTCCACCCCTTCATTCTTCAAATCAGACAAAATTGGTGTCAAATGTTTGGGTTATGTTTGTGCTGGTTTGTGCAGCAAAGATTTCCGTTTGTGCCACTGTCATCCATCCATCCATCCATTTTCTTCCGCTTATCCAGGATCAGGTCGCGGGGGCAGCAGCTTCAGAAGGGAGGCCCAGACTTCTTCCAGCTCCTCCGGGGGAACCCCAAGGCGTTCCCAGGCCAGCTCTCTCTTCACCACGACAGACCGGTACAGCGCCCATTTCACAACAGACGCTGCCCCAATCCGCCTGTCGATCTCCCGCTCCCTTCTTACCTCATTCGTGAACAAGATCCCCAGATACTTAAACTCCTCCACTGGAGGCAAGACGGCCCCCTGACCCGGAGAAGGCACTCTACCCTTTTCCGGCTCAAGACCATGGCCTCGGATTTGGAGGCACTGAGCCTCATCCCAGCCGCTTCACACTCGGCTGCGAACCATTCCAGCGAGAGCTGCAGATCACGATCTGATGAAGCCAACAGGACCACATCATCTGCAAAAAGCAGAGATACGATCCTAAGGCAACCAAAACAGATCCCCTCAACACCTCAGCTGCGCCTAGAAATTCTGTCCATGAAAGTAATGAACAGAATCGGTGACAAAGGGCAGCCTTGGCGGAGTCCAATTCTCACCAGAAACGAGCACGACTTAGTGCCGGCAATGCGGACCAGACTCTGACACCAGTCATACAGGGACCTGACAGCCCATATCAAAGGGCCTGGTACCCCATACTCCCGGAAAAGCCCCCACATAGTCCCCCTAGGGACACGGTCGAATGCCTTCTCCAAGTCCACAAAACACATGTAGACGGATTGGGCAAACTCCCATGCACCCTCCAGGACCCTGCTGAGGGTGTAGAGCTGGTCCAGTGTTCCACGACCAGGACGCAAACCACACTGCTCTTCCTCAATCCGAGGTTCGACTATCTGACGAACCCTCCTCTCCAGGACCCCTGAGCAGACCTTACCAGGGAGGCTTAAGAGTGTGACTCCCCTGTAATTGGAGCACACCCTCCGGTCCCCCTTTTTAAACAGGGGGACCACCACCCCAGTCTGCCAATCCAGGGAAACTGCCCCTGATGTCCATGCGATATTGGAGAGTCACGTAAGCCAACACAACCCCGCAACATCCAGAGCCTTAAGGAACTCCGGGCGGATCTCATCCACCCCCGGGGCCCTGCCACCGAGGAGCTTTTTGACCACCTCGGCGACCTCGTCCCCAGAGATTGGAGAGCCCAACCCAGAGTCCCCAGGCTCAGCTTTCTCAACAGAAGGCATGTTGGTGGGATTGAGGAGGTCTTCGAAGTATTCCGCCCACCTGCCCACAACGTCCCGAGTTGAGGTCAGCAGCACACCATCCCCACTATAAACAGTGTTGGTGCTGCACTGCTTTCCCCTCCTGAGACGGCGGATGGTGGACCAGAATTGCCTCGAAGCCGTGCCGCTATCATTTTAAAGATATTAAGAAATTTTTCCAGAAGTCATAAAAGGTCAACCAGCACCCCAAACAAAAATGTTTGCTGCACTAACCAGTACAAACGTAGTCAACTTGATTGACACCAGTTTTGTCTGCTCTGAAAAAGGAGGGGCGGGGGTCTGATCTATTCAGCCTAATTCTATGTGTTGTGCTTTGAGCGACATCATGCTTTATTATTTATTTTACATTGTACTTAGGAGTTCTAATTGCATTTTCTAAACCATTTGGAAGAAGGTTTGTCGCAATTTATTTTTACACGTTTGCCCATCTATTGGTGTAATTAAGTATGCTGTACTGGTGCCGTGTTATCAAATAAATTTGTTATTCAGTACATTTGCTTGACTCTAAAAAAATATTTAGAGTCGATTCTGCACCGATTACTGTATTAGATCAGTATTCAGTACAGATTCTACACCTCCGATATCTGTATCGGTATCAGAAGTGAAAAAGTGGATCGGTGCATCCTTTGTTTTAAGTGCTAACGCGTTAGTGTGAGCTTCACCTGAGGGTTCATTGTTTCTTCCATCAGCTGCAGTGTCTGTCTGGTCTGCACCTTCTTGCTGAGCTTTAAAACAGGATCTTAGTTTTATTAAGGCCCTTCTTGGCTGTTCTTTATCTGAAAAAGAGGGTTTGTAAAAGTGGCTGCAATGTTTGATGATGGGATTTTTGTATTAATTATGAGGACAGAATCTCTAGCCTCACCTGGCAGGCTTTCGGCTGCATCTTCCATTGTTCTTCCAACTTCTTCACTTGAAATTACATTCTGGTCTACTGCAAACTCGTGAATGTTGCAGTCAGTCACCATTTTTGAAGCTGATGATTCATTGGAGTTATCTTTCCCACCTGAGAAACTTTTCATAGTTATGAAACGATGACAGAGAGCCTCTCCTGGGGTGATCCGGGCATCTGGATCTACCAACAGTATTTGATTTAGCAGACTAATAAATCCAAGGGACTCTTCATGCTCCATTGGGTCTGTCGGCCTTGGCCGAGTCTTGAGCAGGTCATCGAGGCCGCGAATACGGTTGTAAATGCCGCTTTTAAATTGCGTTCCATACCCTGTTGCGTTTGTATATTCAGCTGGCGTATTGAGTCTGAACATACAGTGAGAAGAGCCAGTGAGTTTAGTGAAGAAGTGTTGCACATCCATGCCATCTTTCAACACATCATCTGGGGGTTGACCATGAATCTGGACGATAGCCCTAATGACTTCATATACGCAGTGTGTAGGATAGAGGTTGTAACCAAGGTACATGTAGGCCAAACTGCAACCCAGAGACCACATGTCGACACTTTCATTCATTTTTAGACCCAAAATTACTTCAGGGGCCCGGTAACCAATGGCTTGAACAGTGCCCACAAACCACAGTTTGGACACTTTCACAGCCAACCCAAAGTCAATCAACTTCACTTTCAAAGGCTGTGACCTATGGTTGACAAACATGATGTTGTCTGGCTTAATGTCAGCATGAACCAGACCGGCACTTTTCAAAGCATTCAAAGCTACAAGCAACTGTTGAGCAATTACTCTGATGTCAGGAAGACTGAGCGGTACAAAATCTCTGCTCTTTATGAAGTCAAAGACACTCACGTCCAGAATTTCAAAGGCCAAACAGAAGTAACCTTTATATTTGAAGCTTTCAATGAACTTCAGCAAGTTGTTTTTTTCAGGGTCGAGTTGTAGGATTTTCCTCAGTATTTTTGCCTCTTTTTTTCCTTCTTTGAAGCAGTCTTTACGCAAAACCTTCACAGCCACAAGCTCTTCGCTGTCAAGCTTGGTGCACTTGACCACTTTCCCATAGGAGCCCTCACCCAGGAACCCTTCAGTGTGGTACACCGATAGCTTACCTTGAAGAACCACATATTTCTCAAGTTTGATATTGAGCTTTGTCCCTTCTTCCATGATATTCTTTAAATTCGCTATCTCTAGGTTGAATGGCAAAAGCAAAATGCAAGTCTTAAGTTGGCTCTTCTGAAGCAAGTGTTGAAGAGAAAATGGAATGTCATTCTGTCATAAGCGACAGAATGAAGTTGACAGGTTGCTTCGTTGCGTTCTTGCTGACGGAACATTGACATAAGCCACGCCCACAATTCGCACGATCAGAAAATTAGACATTTTACATTTTATTAGAAATAAAAATACAACAAGTAATCAAAAATGTGGGAAAGATTGGAACATAACAAGTATCCCAAACAACCATTGGCTTAATTGGCAACCTGCCTGTGCTCTAATTAATAATATTGGGCAAATAAATAATTGTTCAATTTACAGGCCATTAACAGTGGGATCATTGTACAGCAATAACAGTTCCTGTATGGGTCTGAATTATTGAAAAACACTTCATATCTAAATGCGGCCCTAGTTGCAGGGACAGCATGGTGTGTTTTTAATTATCATTGTGTATTTAAAAGGTCTCATAAAAATGTTTGATCCGGTTCACAGCCAATATTCGACTTTCATGGTTATTACACTGTTCATATTTCAACTGTTAAGCATTATTGTCATGCAAAGATCCCACTTCATTACAAATGTATTTATGTAAAAATTTCTTTTTTTAATTGTACCTTAAATTTAAATAATCCTCAAAACAAATTTGGCTAATTTGAAAATGTTAGTTTGTTTTTTAATTAAATAAAAAGATCGTCAGAATAATTATGTAATTTTGAATCAATATTCATTTTTTTTGGTCATAATTCTTACTTCAAAATTAACTGTACCAACTGTTGTCTTTTGTTGGTTTAAACGGGGTTGGGTTGGTTGGTTCGCAAAAAATAAAAAAATAAAAAGTTATACTTGTTTATAGACTAAAGGACAAAAAGAAGCATTAAGAAACAAATGCATAGATTAAATTAATTAATTGATAGAAATAGCTGGGGGAAAATGTTTTGGTCTGACTTTTGGTATGCTCATGTATCCAAATTAAAATTCAATTCAATTTCATTTCATTTTAAAAATGAAATCATCCCTGAATCTTCCTAATACTAAAAATAAAATACAAAAGTTTCCAGAGCGAAGATATTGTTAAAACGTTTAAATAGAATAATGTTTGCTATGCTTGTCATCCGTTTCTGTGCTGCTGTGCTGCTTGTGCTGCTGTAATTTCTTTGTTACTAATTAAACAGGTTCTTCGGTCCGAAAGAAAAAGCTAAAGAATTATCATCAATTAGGTCTCGTTGATGAAAATATAAGCTCATACTAACCACAAGATGGCAGTAGAGCATTAAACACTGAGCTGGGCAAACAATAATTTGAAATATATACCCGATAGCTGGGTAAACATTCCAGCCTGTCGGTTTAGCTGTTTAATGTCACATTAAATATTCTCAATCGAATTTTAAATAATTCATTAATGTCTTGTTGGAAACTGTTTGTGCGTCAGTATCTTTAGTCAACAGCAGAGGGCAGCAGTGAGCCCCAGCAGCCGCAGCATGAAGAATCCGGAGGAGGAAGATGTGGGAGGAAACAAAGAGGAGTGCTTATTTAAAGGGTGTGTTCCTCACCATGGTTTGTAAGAGCGGTGGGTAGCTTCACGATTTGGTGTTTTATGCTGAGAGCAGCGAGGAGCTGAAGGTCAAAGCAGGGTCACTGTGAGCGCTTTTTCCAGGTATGTGGATCCAGCAGAACTTCGTCGTGACTCCAGAAACATGAAGTTTAGGTCTGTTTCTGATCGTATACGTGTCAGTAAAGTGTCTCGGATTGCGTAAGCCTTCATTTCAGTATTATTTTAATTAAATGGATACTAATTCGGATTTAGACTGCATCTATTTGTAAAGACCTGTTGGATGGACTCGTGATGGCTCTTCTGTTTCAGACGTGCGCATGAACACGTATCCCTTCACCACTTAGGTTTATTTATGTTTTACAACTCCTCAGCGCATTCATTCCTCTTACAGTATTAATAATAATTTAATTGCAAACGTTTGAATGTTTGCATTTAAACCTTAGGTTTTGAGTGTGTCTATGTTTTCGGATTGTATGGGTGTAATTAGTACAGGTACAAATTGCATATTTTTGGTGTGTAAAGTGTCCTGAGATGTCATTTATTGCTGACCTGACTCAATTTATTGTAGCCTATTAATTTATTGTAGCCTATTATGACCGAAAGATGTATTAGTAAACCTCAATCAAGTTAAGATTTGTCTTATATAGTGAATCGTTTGGAAAAATCCAACATATCCGCCACCTTGAAATCTTTGTTGTGAGGAATTTTTGAATTGGTTGAAAGCCACTCTAAGGATATTCTCTTGGATATAAAGCTAGGTTTCTAATTTTCATTTAAGGTGGAAAGAAACAAACATGGAAAGAAACAAACATTTTCAATATTTAAATCAGAAAACGTTTATTTATCTGTTTCCTGTTTAAATATGTGACTAAGCATCTTAAAGAAACTGCACAGTTGAATTTGTCAAAAGAACACACACACCTATTCATCAAAATGAACTGAAATGTAACCCTGTGTGTGTAAGTAATCTACTTAAGAGTTTTACTTTTTGAATTGCATTTCAACTGCAAAATAAAATGTTTACTCTTTTGCCTCCCCGTCTGCATCAAGGTTGAGTTGTGTATTCAAGAAGGTGCAGCTGGTGTTATTGGACAGTCAGATAAAGGGGAAAAAAAGCTTTTAAATTGAAAGTTTTGTACAAGAATTCAGAGGCACTGTCGGGTTAAGAACTATGAATCTCTCTGAAGAGTTTTTTGTGGCTGATTTTGTTTTCCCAGGTGTGTTGAGATGCAGCGTAACGGCAGCAACGGCAGCTTGACCCAGCAGCTGGGAGAAAGATGGCTGACCTTGATGAACCGCCTTCAAGAGGATCCCAAGGTCAACCCAAACGCCCCACCTGTATTTGACTGACGTTCCTCAGTCATCCATTGTGTTTTCTCTATTTATTTGGCAAATCGAAGAGCTTTCAGGTGTGTTGTTTTCCTCTTCTACAGATTGCACAGGTGATGAGTACAAAGGCCGGGCAGTACCTCCGCCGTCGGCCTTTCTTAGCTCTCGCCCTGCTGCTGTTCAGCGCCATGGCTGCTCTACCTGTTGGGCTCTTCCTCTTCTTTGCCCTCATTACGATAGTTATGTCGGTTGTGGGGTTTGTTTTCTTTGAGGGTACGTTGCAGATCTCAAATTCAACAATGTGTGTGTGTGTGTGTGTGTGTTTGCTTTTTTTTTTTTCTTTCTACTTCAAGCTGTTTTTAATTCTTCCATTTAGCGTTTTTGCTGATTGTTGGAGGAATGACTCTGCTGTCTGTGCTCTCCGGCATCGCCCTCTTCTCCCTGGTGGTCTCGATCATCGTTACCAGTGTGTTCGTCACCATTCCCACCCTGCTGAGGCGTTACTACCCTGATGTGACAAAGGTAAAGGGAACAACCCCATACAGATGTAGAGTGCCTCTTTTTAACATTTAAACCAGAAACATTTCCTTATTTTATTGGGAATGTGAAGAAAGCAATTGTTGAAGGGAAGCTATAAGTAGTCATGTTTGGATTTTGGCCCAAGATGTGTAGAAACCATGAGGGTTCTGATCAGATGAGACAAGAGGTGAACTTTTCTGCAGGCACGCACACACCATGCAGCAGAAAACTCGCACTCCACATAACTGAATGTGCCATCCTCATGGCGAAACATGCTGCGGTAAGATCTCTTAAAGAAGATGCAAAAGATTAGAAACTGGAGAGGAGGGTCTCCTTGCTTCATCCCTGAAGATGCAGCCAGACCTACAGTGAAAAAGTGTAGATCACACCCTTCAGCGGTGAAAAGCAGCCAGAATAAAAATGCATTGTAAAATCTACAGTTTGTGGCCTCTATTATTAACTTTTGACCGTCATTTGTTTCCTTTTCTCCTGAACTAGAAGAAGAAGAGCGAAGAAGAGACTCCAGGACTGAAGCAGTAGGGAAATGTCCCCATCTTCTCTCTGCCTGGCGTTTTGGCGCCGCTCAACAGAAGATGCTCAGGATCTGAGCCGCTAAGCTCCAAACCTCTGTCAAGGTCTCTTCTTTATGAACACCAAGTGTCCTTGCTGCTTCAGGGAAAGGAGTGTGAAGTTTTATTTGTTTACAGTGCAATATGTGTATGAGTGTCTGTACTGCTCACGTCTCCCAATCGGGCTTAAGAGCTGATCTCTGTTGAACAGGTCAAATCTTCATCCTGTTTCAGGACAGTGATGCAGCTACATCAGCACATTTTCTCCAAATCTGTTCTAGGTCCATTTTTAGTTACAAAAAGTATGCATTATATTTATATAGTTTGTTAAATATTAATATTACACAGTAAAAAGCTTATTAGATCACTTGTCTCCTTCATGGTAATTTTAATCATTTCTAGGAATCTAATATTCCTTTTTCTTACAAGAAATCCTAGAGGCAAATGTGGTGAGACCATGCTTAAACTAATCGGAGCATTAAACATTTAGTCATCCTCATGTGAGCTGATGTTTGATGCTTTCTGGCCTGGAGGAGGAGAGATTTTAACCCAGACTTTGTTTTATGTGGTGTCTCCTGCCAAAATGTCTACGTTTATGTTAAGAATTGTTTCAGGTTTTTTGTTTTGTTTGCATCATATTTATCATCCAAGTTTTAATTTTGCTCTCAATGCATTAATGCTAACGCATCAGTCAATGAAGTAAAAGTATTTTTTATCTTACATTCTTTCATTCATAATTCTATAGGTATTTAAACCTGTAGAAAAACTATTATCTGACAATAACAGCTCAGTTTTAGAAGGAATGTGTTTATTCTAGTGCTTCAGGGAACCAATGCAAAACACTTAATGCTGACAATTAAAGAGATTTTTTTTTCTTATTGTTTTATTTGTACTTGAACTGACCAAAGTGTCAAGACATTGAGACTTCCTGCCATGCACATGGGGCGTTTGCTTCCAGCATTATGTGGGACAAAAGCCAAGATTTTCCGGCGGAAAGTTGCTTTAACATGCGATCAATTATCATGAACCTATTGACAAGTTTGATCATGTGAATGAACATTTGAAAACTGACGTAAAAAAATTATTCACCGATTTCAATCTCCATAAACACGTTCACTGAATTCTGTGCTCCTCTTCAGACTAAGCTGCTTTTTCTAAAGGTTTGTTCTAAAACACTGCTTGTGGTGTTTTGAAGTACAGTTTTGTAAAATCTGTTTTAAGACATTTTGTGTATAATTATCATATTTTGCTTTCTTTCTTCATTTGAGTTTTCCACATATTGGAACGAAATAAATAGATTTTGTTTAAAATGGCCTTCATATACAGTACTTTGCAACTGCACTCATACAGCACAATGATTTACTGATTTTGAGGTGGTCTTATGCAATACACAAACACAAAGTAAATATTTAAGAGGAAATAAAAACTTATGGTTTTAATACGTTTTTATAAAAAAAAAAAAAAACTATAAATATTCCCTGATAGTCTAGAAAAAGACGACATATGAAGAGAATGGGTCGAGAGGAGCAGCTGCAGAAAAACCAAGGCTTGAGAATTGCTTGACAGGAAAAACGTGTTTTGCTGTCTACAAATTTGGTCTGTGTCATAAATGGGCAAAAATAAAAGCCACAAGTCCTGTTTCCAATCTGCCACAACTCAAGGACGGGACAGAGAACGCATGTGGAAGAAGGTCTTCCTGTTCGATGAAACCAAAAATATAACATTTTGACTACCTGTAAAAAACTGCAGGTAAAGACGTATCCCAAAATACTTGCGGGTGAAGGTGCTTCGAAAAACTATTATAAAGACAATTTCCATGCCACACTTCTCAGATTTTTATTTGTGAAAAATTTTTAAACGGTGTCATTTTCCTTCCTCCTCCCAGTTATGCACTCCTTGTGTTTGTGTCACATGACACCAGCGAAATACATCAAAGTTTGTGAAAAAACTATCGGTGGATTTGTGGAGTGGTTGGCCAAAATACAATTTGCTCGATCTGTGTCGAGGGCTGCACATTCTTAGAAGTTTTTGTTTTATGAAACGGTAATGTTTCCATCACCTAAATTTTGCTTAAAATGTAGACTTTAAACTTTAATGAAGTAGACAGCAGAATTAAACAGAAAAGTTAAGACATACATCAAAATTGATGAAAGTATTTGGGATTTCCTCTCAAGTTTGTGAAAAGCATCCTCTCTTCTGTCGAGGTCAGCTGACTGATTCAGTCCTTTCAGAACATTCCCCTTCATCTTTATCTCTGGTTTTGTGTCATAATCCAGTCCGACATCCATTTAAATCTCCTGGTTCTCCTTAATGGTGTCTCTTTCCATGAATGACCCTTAGCATGAATTTGCTGCACCTAGTTTAAAGTTTCTTGCTCTGCAGGTATTTGAAGTTTGAGGCAAATGATAAAACCTGAGGTGGGACCTGATGGTGAATTTTCAAAAGGTACTTTTGATCTCTCAACCTTATTATGTTTCACTTAGGTTAAACATAATTAGGTCTGCTGTGTTTCTTGGTCTTCTTGTAGCTGCTGGTTCGCTGTTTTCTAACAAACTATTAAGGTCTTCATAGAACAGCTGGATTTCTACTGAGCTTAATTATAATACTATATACATGATTTCTGAAGGCAACTGATTGCACCAGATTAAAAATTGTATCGTGATAAAAGTTGAACAAAAATGCATAAAAAATTTTGAATTTTTTTTTTTTGCCTCAATTATGCACCATTTGTCAAACATCAAATTCTAACAAAATCCCTCAAGATCAGTGGTTGTGTGACAAAATAGATTAAAAAAAGTATGAATATTTTTTATAAGGAATTTTACAATTATATGCAGTGAACTTCCAGTTTTTTTTCTCAGTAAACAAACAAGCCACTTAATATCAATTATAATAAAATCTTTAATGGAGGTGATATCATGCAAAAAGAAAACAAAAAAAAAAATTTGACAAAATTTGGAAACCCCTATAAGAATGCCCACTTAGATAAAGTTGACGGGGCCTTATGATTTAACAGAAATGCACTCGTAGAACAACATCACACCTACTCAGTTAGAAAGCAACAATAAAAAAAAGGCAGAACCGTGCTCAAAAGCTCATTTAGAACAGAAACCAAATCAGCTGAGATACAAAAGTTAGTCAACATGCCAGAGGATTTTTCTAAGAAACATGGCAATCTTTTCTTTTTTACCCCAGTTTCAGGTCTGGAAAAAAAACTATGGAGAAACTACTGGAAGGTGTTCATGAGTTTGGTTCTGGAGTGCAATAACAGCTAAAACCAGGTCTGAGGCTCAATCTGCTCCGAAAATGTGACAATGCATCGTTTTAGGATTTTATTGAACTCTACATATAAGTGATAAAGACTAGTGAACACATCTGAAATTGAATTTTAAACAAAATGAGCACCATTTGAAAATACTGATGTGCCAAAATGATTGCTGGTACTTTGATCATCCAGTCTATACTTTACATCTTATAGTCAAAATCCCTCTATGAGCTCCCCGTAAAAATGTGATTTTTAAACAAGTATAACCTGTTAAAAGGTTTAGTTTCATCTTACTAAAGCAAAATTTACACAAAAAAAATGCATTTCTAATATTGGCTTCATTGAATGTTTTCCCTCAAAGCATATTTGCTTATAGCTACACAAATAATCGAAAGATTTTTAGATAAATGAACAAAAACAGAGAAAATGGACATAATCCTCATCAGGCACTCTGATACATTATGCTCTATCACTCTTTAATAAGACTGTACATTTGTGCATTTTCTTACTTTACCAAGTTAAAGTCAAACAAGGTACTCAGAGTCTACCTTTTGTGTGACGTAATAACAGAAAACAAGGGTATACACCTCACATGTAAAAAAAATAAGAAAGGAGCAATGTATCCTATTTTGAACAGCAATGAAAAGAAGTTTTAAGGCAAGATGCTGAACACAGTAATCCAAAAGTCGATGATCTTTGTTCAGCGCCGGTGTTTTGTTGGCATTTACCAGTTCCATGAGCAATCATCAAGACGACTAGTGTTTTTATTCCCCCCAGTAGTTGGCTGTTTCAGGCATCTGTCGTTCATGAGACTCCACAACGTCATCTCCGCGCCCCCTGAGTCTGCTGGAACTGCTCGGTCTCCTCCAGTCTGTCTTTATGCCGGCAGGCTCAACTTCTTACCTTTCAACACTGCAGGGAGGAAAAAAAAAACAAAAACTTACATGTCACTTAGAAACCATAACTAGAACTGTCTAGGTTTGGAAGATGTCCTTTTCATAAATCATTGTCAGATTATTTAAAACCACAAACTGAAGCAAAGTGCTGAGCATGAAAAGGAAACATAAGATTCAAAAGCATTAAAAACTTAAGTAGTAATGAAACTGACTGTTTTATAAGAAGTGTTTTTTTTTTTGCAGTGTCACCACAGACATTTTGGTCCTTTAAGAAGCTTTAGATTAGTTTTAAGGCATGGATTTAGTTTTTAAGCATAGTTCATAAATTTCCAATGGTTACTCTAAAAGCTTGTATACATTCAAAAGCCATTTTAGTTGTGCATTTGGGTTTATTACAATTTAGGAACACCCAACTGTGTCCAGGTTTTAACCATCTACATGCTGATTATTATTTTATATTTTTTAGGTAGCCCTTCTTTCACTTACCTATTTTGTGCAATGAACAATCAACTGACAACTAAAATCACAGCACAGGTTTACTAATATTTCTCATTTCAAAATCCCAGGATCAAATTTCAAATTTTTTGTGGCCATTTAAAAACAAATTGAGTACATTTGACTATTAAACATTTGCCTATAGTGGAATGTTATTGTCTGCATGTTTCACAAATCTTAAAAACACAATATTGATAGTGGATTTTCATTTAACAATTTGGTAAAGGGCCATTTCCCAATTTTATTTGGCATCTGGACCTTCTTCAAAACCTGCATGCAAACTTATAAATAAGTAAATAGTTCTGAAATGTCTCTACTGAAATTATTGTCTATAAGTAAGTCACAGCAAGTGAAAACTCAAAAATCTTAGAATATACAGCATGTTTATAAGTTGGCTGTGGTATCCAGTGGATAGTTGTGACGTCAATACCTTGAAAAGATCTTGAACTGTGGCAAATTATTTTAGCTACGTCTCAGGCACATGAGAGGAAATTCACGAAGCACGCCAAGTGTTTCAGCACAACAATTTTTCTGTGAGGAACTGGGACTATTTATCCTCTGATTTATTGCAGAATGCCGGGATCATAATCGGCAAATATGCCTCGAGAAAAAAATAATTGCTCTTTTCAGAAATTTTAGATGACCGAAACCTTCGATCATCTAAGGATGAACTTTCCAGTGAGGTTTTTCAGTGAACAAGCAAAGAAGATAAATTGAATGAATGTTATTCTAGGACAGTGGTTCTTAACCTTTTTTGAGGTACCAAACCCACCAGTTTCATATGCGCACTCACTGAACCCTTCTGTAGTGATAAATAAAATATGATTTTTTTTCTCCCCGCAAATTCAAGGCATAGGGGGTGACCCAACTAGACTCTAGTTGGGTCACCCCAAGATCGCCAAGTTTTCTTAAAAGGTAGAGTCTCTGAGAACAGTTCTTCAAAATATAGTCAGTGTTTTCAGCAAAGTTGAGCTGACTGTCCAGGAACGACCCAAGGAATTTAAAATTTGCCACAGTTTCAACGGGTTGTCCATCAAGAGAAACTGGAACCATTTTACGGTCTTGTTTAGATCATTTAATTAGCTCTACATTCTTAAGAGAATGAAAAATTAATAATAAATAATAAAGACTTTGCGGTATTCTGATTTAGTAATGTAATTATATTAGTTGTGTTACCACCTCCTCACCACTAGAGGCAGTAGCAGGCCCGAAAAGATGCGACTAAGGAGCAGATTTAGAAGTACAGCGAAAGCTACAGAATTTGGTCAAAACTGTGAGCTTTGCTGAAGTAATTAAAGACACAAATTCAAATCCATGCTGAGAGTGGAGCTCCTTCAATCAGGGCTCCTCCGCAGCTCTGATTGGCTAAGCTATGTAACGTGATCCTCTGCAGCAAATGATGGCAAAGCGGGGCGCGCCATCACGACTTTACACAAGTGTGTCTTTACTTCCGCGGCAGAGGCTCCACCGAACCCCTGAGACTGACTCATCGAACCCCTGGGGTTCGATCGAACCCAGGTTAAGAACCACTGTTCTAGGAAGAGACATACCAGAAACCATCCAACTAATGAGAAGTAACAAATTATCCCAACAAGTGACCAAGAATTCACTTTCAATTCGTCTATAAACAATAAAGCAGATGTTCATCCTTTTTTTAATGCTTTGAGCCATCGTATTTGGCACATGTTCATACAATCTCCAGGTAGAAATTGAGAACATGACCCACCTTTGGTAACATAAAGGTAGAAGAAGTCACAGTAGAGGACAGTCTGGACCACGCCAGCCACAATGGCGATCATGTCGAAGAAACCCTCGAAGTAGTAACGCCAAATCCAGTTGAATAGGTAGAGGGCCCGATACAGGCCCAGGCAGAACAGGTAGTGGGTGGTGATGGTTTCGGCCTCTCCAGTCTTGCTGATCATGAAGAGCTGTGGCAGGATTGCCACAGACTCCAGGTAGATGGAGAACGTCCAAAGGATCTGCAGACAAAGAGATTTTAGTTTAAAACACCACAGAAAACAAGTCGGCAATATGTTCTGAATAATTATCGTTGACAAAGTCAATATTGTTAATCCACCATTTTTATATTTAAAATTTCCAGTGGGAGGAAAAAAAAACACGAGCCCCCCCCACCATCATTGATCCTCTGCCGTGCTTGACCACGAGGATCTTCTCCACATACTCAATATATTCTCATTATGAATCACTCTTTATAACCGATACAAGTTAGTCTGTATACCCCCCAGCAATTTTAAACACACCTCAAGGGGAGAGAAGTCATGGTTGATGAGAACAGCAAGACCCCCAACAGGAACAATCAGGAACTCCACCCTGAAACTGTCATGGTTTCCATCGTAGGTGGCCCTGAACTTCATGTAGATCAGGTAAACGGTGGCGTACGAACAGCCGATGTATATTACCTGGTGAGCAGCAAAGAAGCGCTCATCAGTGGCGACGCACAAAGAAACAGCACCTGTGTGTTTGGTTAACAGTTACCTCACCTTCATGGATGTGTTGTACAGCGAGATAAAAGAGGTGAGGAGATCCAGGTAACGTGTGGTGAACACCAGGGCAAAGAGAATTTGGCTCTTCCCAGAGATGCCTTTAACAGGAAAATATCAGCAGATACAAAGTTTCAGTTCAGTAGACTGTGGGCTGAAAAATAGTCTGGATAACTCATAAGTCAGGCTTTTCATTGTAGCATACTGACATCTACTGGAAATGACTTCAAACCATCCCAAAAATATGTTTTTGATACCAAATCCCTTGGATATGATCCTCAATTTACTTTGAAACTTGTGTAAAGCTGTATAAGAAAAAAATACTTCTAGCTTTTTTTTGGAAACTGGACCTTAATCAGGCTAACTGACCAAACGCTCAGATATCAAATTGTGGGTGTTTGTACACAATAACCCACAATTAAGTTTTCTGTAGTGAATTAGATTAAGAATCGTTTTAAATGTGTCGAAAGCAAATACTCAAAAGGCTATAAATCAGATTTCTCAAATTGAACATTCTTATAAAGTATTGACCCTATATCTGTAATCTAACACGTGAAAATACGAGGGAATTTGAAAACCTTGTTTTGTATACAAACAATTTGTTAATCAGAAATGTTCAATTTTCTGAATAAATGTCCAGTACATAGTGCTGTTCTCTGGACTGCATCGTTTCATACTGTCTCTGCTGTTGGTCACTGATATTGGCTATTGTGTGATATTGTGACGTTTTAAACTTTTTACATCATATTTTTTGCAACAATTGACGTTATACACTACTGTGACAAAAACTATTTCCCTCCGTGGATTGTTACAGTATCCGTTTCGCCTTAATTTAAAAGAGAAACCTTTAGCGTGTTGCTAACTTCCGTAGCTTCTCCTGTAGCGCCACGTCAGAGAGCAGACCAAAAAAGTCAATCCACAAGCCTCAGAGCAGGATCTCTGGGGGTGTAGAGCTGGCAAACCCACCCAGTGTGAACTCAGCAGTTTATATTTAAAAGATTAACTTAACCTAATCATAAATAATAATAATAATAATAATCTCTACTAAGCAGCACAAATACAACGGAATGCAGCTCGCAGCAAATCAAACCACAGTTACTCAGCAAAGATCATCGATATAACGTTACAACAGTAGACATTCCCCCAAGCTACATCCGTCTTCAAATGAACAGAAATCATTACATTAGGCGGACTGTTTTGTGGATGTGTGGAATTACAAACAGCAGTTTTTGACTGCTAACAGTTAGCTCTACTTTTAGCCGTTAGCCTTTGGCTCAAATGAATGACCAGTACCATTAGCATGTGAAGCTAGCTGGCAGAAAGGCTACTGATCAAGACTCATAACACACATTCTAGTTGAAGACACAGGTCAAGCTTAGCAAATGTCATCAGGAACGCCACACTGTAGCATATGATAATACGACAATACTAAAGTCGAAGCTCACCTGCACAAGATCTGCTTTTCCATATTTTAAGTAGCAGGATGATGATAGCAGCCAGATGAGAGAGGTCTCCTGTCAGTCTGAAGACGTTCATTGTTGCAGAGAGGAAATACAAGCGGAAAGAGCTTGGAAGATAAAGGTTTCACTATTTACTCCGACTCAAAGTGACGCGTTCTGCTGCCTTGTAAGTCTTCTCCTAGTAACTTAGAGGGGGACACAAATCTGCGGGATCCACAGGGTTGAAAATATGGCGAAGGTGCAGGTCGACGTGGAAGGGGGCGGGCTGATAACACAAAGCTCATCTCTGATTGGACGGAAACGTGACTGACGGCGCAAATGGCCCCGCCTACAGAAATTGAACTGTCCAGAAGAGGGAACATCACAAGCGCTTATACGGTAGGTCATTTTGTTCATTTTCTTTCATAATTTTTGCATGGTAGTAAGAATTAGTATAGGTAGAGAAAGCTGATAAAGGAGCTTTCCGCGGCAGGTTATAATGCATTACAAGCCAATATCAGCTCTAAGAGTACTAATGACGTCTCACGGCTCCTTTTCAGGGTGAATTCATATTTTTGATAATTTTGCATCTTTTCAGTTTAAGCACTAGGCCTTTTTATTCTTAATAGCACAAAGTAGAGTAAAATAGATAAGAAGAATCGATTAATATGTTTTTTTCTTTTTTAAAAAACAAATGAATGTGAAAAGTGTGGTAATCATTTGTATTCAGCTCCTATTACTCTTATACTCCAAAATAAAATCCCAATGCAAGCAATTGTCTTAAAAAGGCAGTTATAGAGAAAACAGTGTACCTGCGCATGACTGTGTGGCACAACAAAGAGCATGAGGTTCAAGGAGAGCATCAATAAAGAGGTATCCCAAAATCTACAGGACAACTATTTGCAGTAGATCACAGATCTGATCCTTATGGAAAAGTGACAATAAGCCATAGTAAAAAAAAATAAATAAAGGTTTATTACAAACCATGCACAGTGAATATCTAGAAACCTTAAGAGTGGCGACATCATGTTTTGAAAATGTTTTTTTGTGCGCAGGACAGCCACAAAGTTATGGTATGTCGACAAGGGAAAGAATATGTGCAATTAAACCTTCTGGCTTACAATACAAAGTGGAACAAAATTATCACTGCAAATTACTCTAAGCAAACTATTTTCACATAGCGACTCTTCAGCAAGGAATAGGGAAGTAGGAGAGACTTAATGGAAAAATGGATATAAATAAAGGACAATCCTGGAAGAAAACCTGCAGAAAAACAACCCTAAAACAAACAACTGGAGCTATAATGGAAAAGTTTAGGCCAAAATAAATCCATGTGCAAATCCATGCAAAACATAGGCCTTAATTCAACAGGAAACCTGTCGCAATCATTAAAAATTGTGGTTAATAGATTTCCTCCATCCAATTTGACTGGAATTGAGAAATTTTGGAATATATATACACATGTCCCATAAAATCCTAATAAAATACATTGACATTTTGTAGAATTGCAAAATGTGAAAAAGTTAAGCGGCTGTGACACGGTAATAAGCTTAGAAATGTATTCAACTCAAAATGTTGTAGCTGTAATTTGCTTAGTAGAGTTAAATAA
This sequence comes from Poecilia reticulata, assembly GCF_904066995.2. Taxonomy (NCBI): domain Eukaryota; kingdom Metazoa; phylum Chordata; class Actinopteri; order Cyprinodontiformes; family Poeciliidae; genus Poecilia; species Poecilia reticulata. The sequence continues at coordinate 14,055,078 of NC_088837.1, read as the reverse complement.
GGAAGTTAGAATTGAGGAAGCTTAATACAACCTTCTTCCCATGTTGTAGTCATTTCTCATCACCTCATTCAGGAAATCATAAGATCACTCACAAGCTACAGACATGAAGCGAATGCTTTGGCTGCCTTTTCTGCTTGTGCCCCTCTCCCGGACAGGTAAGAAATTAACATATCTTTTGGTGAATTACATACCTATTGATTCCCCAGTTCCACATTAGTAAAATGTAAATACTTGAAAGCGACTTTAATGTGACAGCAAACCTGCTATTGTTCTAAAAGACTTTAAAGATGGAAGTTACTCAAAGGTTATTTTTTGCTCTATATTCCAGGACACACACAAAAATCAGAGGGATGCTTGTTTCAGAAGCAACAGTTAATGTGGAAAAATATAGGTGAAAAAGCTGTTCTAAATTGCAGCATTTATTCACACTGTTCAGCTGGAGAACTGGAGTTCGAATGGTTTCTTGTTAAAAAGGATTCCTATAAGCGTCTTATGCAGACCCAAAGGTACAACATACAAAAAAATATTTTAAACATCGATTCTGTTAATGGCAACGACACTGGGCTTTACCTCTGTGCTGCAAAAGAGACAGAATGCTGCCAACCGTTTGTAGCAAATGGGACACTTCTTGTAGTGGGAGGTAAGGAGACCGTAACCTTGGAAAAAAATACAGCTTATCGACGCTTTGGAACTAATTTCTTCTTTTATGTTCCAGGAAAACCTAAGGTAATGCTGTGGACGATTCTTGTGTGGGTGTTATTTACCCTCTTAGCCATCTACAGCTTGGCTTTGGTTACCCTCATCATAGTAAGGAAGGTAAATCATCAATATCTCTAATGTCAACAATCATGCATACAAAACAAAAACTGAAAGTTTGCAATAAACTTTTATTTTTCTGTTTCCAGCGGGACTGTAACTTGACCTCCAGCGACAAGAGCCCTAAAACTGAAACGGTAATTGAAGTGTGTCTTTTTTTAAAATTGTGTTTCTATTGTGTAAACTGTTTTCTAAATGAGGGGAAAAGCCCATGCGTAAAAAGAGGAACAAAATCGAAGGCGCAGTAAATCCCTGACTGAAAACACCGCGACTGCAACACTCGACATACCTTCAAATACACGTGACAAAAATTAAACCTCTGCATATGTTTTATTGATCATTTGAAACATTTTCCAGCAGAATAGCGTAAGGAAGAAAACACAGTTCAGAGACGTACTGCAAGAACTCCACAGCAGGTCGATGGTGAACAAAAGGAAACAAAGCACAAGAGGAAACGGCTCCCAAGTTGGGGTAAATTATGTTGCAGCACACCAGCGTCAAAATTACTCAACAGAAACACTGCAATAACATCTACTGTTGCATTATCTTTAAACAGAAAAAAAAATGTGTTAATGTCTTTCCAGGCAGTAAGTGGGCACGGCAACATCTCTACCGACGACATCTACCAAAATGTCTAATGGTCATCTCACCCTGTTAAATAACAGGAGGATGTTACAAAGCTACGAAACATGTGTCTGAGGTGACTGTTCTGTTGCAAATGTTAGGACAAATGAGTCAGAGGACTGGTTGGATCTTTACTCAAGTTTATCAATGAAATGAGACATTTACTGCACAGTAATGATGCTGACTCAGGGTTTTCAGCAGCGTCACATTGACTGTCTCTTTCCATAGTTCTGTTCAAACTTTTTTGCTCAGTTGAACTAGTCCATGCAAGTTTATTCTTGAGCTGTAATTGGAGGCATTTATGCAGCGCAGAACAGAGGATTAAATGAGAAATAGTTGTTTTAAGCTGTCAACATAGATCCAAAAGTTGAACATGGCATGCATGCTTATGTAATAGGTGGTTTTAGACAGCAACATTAGTAAAATAATACCGTTTAGCAGTGCTGTGTAAAGATCCTATTTAAGATTTTGTTGTAAGGTTAATGTTTTCTTTCTTTTCTTTTTATTTTTAATTCAGTTTGTGAATCTTAAAAGTCCTGTCACGCTCTGTAAATGATTGACACTGTATTGCCAGAAGTTTTGGTCACTTGCTTTTAATATGAACTTTGATGACGTCCCGTTTTAATTGCAGATTTAGGAGTTTGTTCATGAGAATTTTTGAACCATTATTCCAGAAGTGCATTAATGAGGTCAGACACTGATGTTGGACGACTTTGGTCACAGTCTCATTCATCCTAAAGATGTTCTGTCGGGCTGAAATCGGTAATTTGTGCAGGGCAGCCAAGTTCTTTCACACCAGACAAGATTATCCATCACTTTATGGGTTTTGGTTTATGGTTTGGTGCCCAGTCACAGAAGTGAACATCCCAAAATTGTTCCTACACAGGCAAACATTGTTTTGGTATGTAAAGCTTCTTTCAGTTGAACTAATATTCCTTCTTTACCAAACTTTTATATTGACACAAAGTAGTCATGGAAAACCAGACTTTGGTGGGTTGCATTGTTTTCATACAGAGAGCCATGATTCATCACTGCAAAGAAGATGGTCATAATGTCTTATATATATTTTTAGAAACTGGTTGATTTTTTTTTCTATTTGAAAGAAAAAACTGCATTTTTGAACCAATAAAATACTTTTATAATTAATGTGTGAAAGAAATCTTGTATTAAAGAGTTTGTTCTGTTAGTTTTATTCTGCTACATTTAAATTTCTAACACATCAATAAGGCTTGGGATGTAGCATAGAAAATTGTTGTGATATTCCTACAAAGCCTTGAGAATAAAATGAAAATATTGCAAATGTCTCTAAAAACAGTAGAAATCGTTAAATCTTTTGAACATAAATGTTATTGCACATTGCACTGCACAATCCAGTTTTATCATAAACCTGGTTATGGCAAAGTTTTTATATGCCTTTTTCCTTTCATAGTCTTTGGTGCTGCTGCAATGCAAAGATATCATGCTGTTCTTTAAAATGCTTTCTGTTGTGCATTTGTGATAACTGATCAGCAGTTTCAGTAGAAAGTTTGGTTTCTTTAACTTCCTCTTTGAGAACTTAAAACTGCTCACACTCCATGTTCCCTCTGTGTTACATAGTACTGGACTGTGACAATAATTTGTCTATTCTGGTGTTCAAAATCAGGTTGTTAGCATTCATCTTTGTTAGGTTCTGAACCTATTCTTCATATGCTGTATGCATATCAGTCAGAAGAGCTGTTGCCTGCAGAGACACACCAGGAAGTCTGGTTCCTTGTAGGTAAAACATTAGAAAAATAAAGATGACTTTGGGGAATTTTGCTTGTTACTTTAAGAATCATGTTTAAAATTGGAAATATGTTCAAAATCTCTTTTAATAGTACTTCACAATGATTTGAACAAATAGAAGCACATTGACATTACAAAATAAGCAAATATTATCTTTATTGAACCAGTTTATATTAAAACAACTCTGATAACAAATCAGCTGTGAAGCCTTGAGTCCAGTGTACTTTTAAAGTTTCATATGTACACACAACACAGATTCATTCAGCATCAATTTCATTTGACATATACGTCTCCTACAAAGGAATGGCTCTAATCTGGTATTTAATTTTTATTTCTGCAATTGATTTTTAATCATTGTGACATTTTCTATTAAACTTTTTTCCTGTGAAACTGTGTACTGCATGTTTTCACTTGTAATTTATATTCATAAAGGTCCTTATCTTTCATGTTTTTAAAATTTTTATTCTGTTCCTTCCAGGTAAATAAAGATTAACCTATTTTTGCATACATGCTGGAGTGTGTTGTCAATATTACATGCAACTGAGCTCACTGTCATTTATTATAAACATAACTTGCATTGTTTTTATGCATTTTCTTCAACAACAATAAACAGCTATCAGAGCCTACATAAGTAAAATAAATCTACTCATTTTCTATTTTATGAGTGCATAGCTTTCAAAGAAACTTAAAATAACAGTTTTTAGCTTTATGTTAGGCCATAAAATGGAAATAAGACAAAGACCAAACCTGAAAGGCGACTGTAAAAGTGTGAAGGTAAAACATTAGACAAGCATTAGTTCAAAGGAGTCATGGGTTGTAAACTCAAAAACATTTCAAGATGCATTTCTTTTTGCAACAAAATAAGTTCTATTTATACGGTTGTTCGGTTGAGATACTTTGCTCCGTCGACTTAATGCAGTGTGGGTAATTTTGATTTATTTTTTTTTCTTAACGGATGTTGTGCAGAGGACAGCACAAGCATAGACCTAGAACAGGGGTGGGCAACTCCAGGCCTCGAGGGCCAGTCTCCTGCAACTTTTAGATGCGTCTCAACTTCAACACACCTGAGTCAAATAATGAGGTTGTTAGCAGGACTCTGGAGAACCTGACTGCACTTAGGAGGTGATTCAGCTGTTGGATTCAAGTGTGTTGAACCATGGAGACATCTAAGAGATGCAGGACACTGACCCTCGAGGAAGAGGATTGCCCACCCCTGACCTAGAATCATGACTGGGTTTGTCAGACAGATCATTTAAAGTCACAGTTAGTCAACACACATCTTATTTTTACACCACAGCTAGAAGAAACCTGACACTGTGAATGCTGGAAATCACAAGTGGAGGTTGTCCTCTTCTGATAGATTTTTTTTTTTTTTTTTTGGTATTTTTTCATCCATCCATTTTCTGTACCCTGGACAGGTTGCCGGTCTGTCACAGGGCAACACAGAGACATGATTTTGGACTGTGGGAGGAAACTGGAGTACCCGGAGAAAACCCACTCATGCACAGGGAGAAAATGCATACTCCATGCAGAAAGACCCCGGGCTGGGAATCGAACCCAGAACTTTCTTGCTGCAAGGCAACAGTGCTACCAACTGCACCACTGGTAATTTGTGCAGGGCACCACTACCAACTGCACTGCTGGTGCAGCTACCAACTGCACCAGCAGTGCAGTTGGTAGCTGCACTGCTACCAACTGCATTTGACTTTTTTAAATAAGTCAAATATTAAGAAAAGCTTGATTTCTATCTAACTCGATATTATTTCACTGAAAACTGTTATAATCACTGGGAAATAAAGTACACCCTGTTTGAGGTCAAGGCTTTGTGGATTAGGATGATCTGGTCTTCATCAGCTCCTAACATTATTTACATATAATCTAAAGTGTACAAAACATACATCAGATTCCAGTTTTTAAGAAAAGCAACACCACGAAGCCTACATAAACCCTTCCAGCTTTTGTAAAATTCAACAGGGAAAGTAGCAACAGCAAGTCTGACCAGCACCTCTCATTAGACTTTAGGACCTGTAAAAGGTCAAATTATTACCTTATAATGTCTTTAAAGAGAATGCGATTTTTCCATATCTCCCTCACCACCTATCAAATTAAAAATACATATATTTTAACAAGATTGATGAAGGAGGCCCCAGAAACACCAACAAAAAGAAACCATTTATTCACCCATCATCTAACATGTTTATCCTTCCAGGGTTGGGAGGGTTGCTGGTGCCCATTTCCAGCAGTCACAAAAACAAACCATCCAGTGAAAGCTTATCTTTTCCACCCTGAGGACACTCATACTAGGTGTCAATGTACTTGGAATCAACTGTGTGACTGTTGCGGATGGAAAATGGCCTCCAAGCCAGAACTTGCAGAATGGCGACACACATGGGTGTCAGACAGACCAAGTAGAACATAACACTGTGGAGACTTTCCAGAGCACTAGAAACAAGGAGATACAAAACAGCCATAGGTTACTTTCATTTGCAGCTGGTCCTCCCTTCAACCTGGTTCACCAGCAAACTCTTAAAAAAAAGATTTCAAAAACATTTGTTTCCTACAATAATAGTACATTAATATTGTGCCATTTCTACATTATTTATATTTAGCCCCAAAGTAAATTATTATATTACCAGCGACTTTTGAACTGAAAGAAGTAGGACACAATCTGTAGATCATTAACTGTGACTCAGCTGAAGATAAAACTATGAGAAGAAGTGGTGCAGTGTTTGGTTCAGTTGCCAGAATGTATTTTGTTCCACAAATTTCACCTTTTAAAGCATATTGATTAATTGTGGGAGTTGAACAATATGCTTACAATAACAGTTTTTAATCATTAAAACACAAGAAAACACATCAACAATTACATTTAAAAATAGTTTAGAAAATGTACTCAATTAAGAAGGAAATAAACTTAGAAGTGATTTAATAAATTCAAATGTAAAACATCTTAATCGTCACAAGGACGATGGTTTACTTGCAAATGTGTGTTTTTGGGTTAACAGTTAAGGGGTTAAACTCAGTATTTTTTATTACTTAAACATAATCAATATGGTTAATTGAGTATTTTGTGAAATATTTTCAATTTTTTGGAACTGTCTGACAGAAGTTGATTTTACTTTTGAGATGATAAACTAGTTTCCATTCTAAACAATTTATGTTTCAAAACAAAAATTCATAGCAGAGTAATTATTCACAAAAAAATTCAATTCTGTGCTTTTACAGCTTAGTAAAAGTTTTTACCGTTTATAAAATAAATAATTGTCAGTGCAATAAACTGTCTACCTTTGATTAGGCTCCTGTCCCACATCTTTCAGTTTCTCATATCCAAAGTGGTTCATGATTTTAAGGACTATCATGGGAGCCAGAGACTGAGCTGGTTTGGTGAACAGAGCATTTGTTCCAAACACCATGGAGGAGAGAGGGGAGCTAAAAAAACACAAAGAACAACACCAGTTATAATAACTTGAATGATAGTCCACCTTTATTGGAACCCAGTGAAAAGCTTTTCTAAATAAATGGTTGTTATGGAAACTGAGTGAGCTAAAGATACCACTCTTCACTGAAGTGGGCTGTCGAGACATTTATTTACATCTTTTCACATCCTCTTCACTAAGCGTGGTGGAAGATAAATATCAGTTGTAAAAAAAAGTATATCAGTATACAAGAATATTTGCCACATTTCAATTTTCTTTTTAAACTTTTTGGTTGAGAGTTTGATTGGAAATATGGATTTTAAGTGTAAATGGCAAATGGACGGACATATTATCATACTACTTAAATTTTTCATTTGCAAAAAATGAGATCATACTTTGCATAATTTTTCTACCACTTCTTCTTCCACTTGGTCTTTTACATTGAAAAAACAAACTACAGTGAATTTGTATATGAAAAGTTAAGTCATGCAATTTTCTGAAATTTTCCAAAGGAAGCCACATGAAAATGGTTGGGAACATTTGTCGTCAAAAAAGGATACCTGTTGAGTTATTTCCAAGAAAGCTGGGAAATACTGTAAACCAAATGTTCACACATGCCTTAGAATAAATGCAATACTTATGTGTTTTCTTACCTGCGTTTGTATTTCTGCAGATCCATGTCAATAATGTCCGCCAACGGCAAGCCAAAGAGACTGAAGGCTGCTTGTATTATAACCCTGCATAAATGAATCAGACCACAAAATAAGCTTATATACAAAGGACAGTCTAGAGTGCAATCAAAGCTAAAGCTTCTTACATATTAATAGTGAGGAAAAAGGCCAAGAAGTAGTAACGTTGAGGACCAAGAATAAACATGAGGACTGCCATCCCAGCCTCCAAGATAAATGTGAAGAGGATGATCTTGTAGTAGCCAAGACTTTGCAGAAGACTCTGACTACTCAAAACCAAAAGCTACAGAGGGAACAAGAGGTTAAAATCATAAATATATATTTTTTTTAAATGTGCAGAAATTTGACAGATGGACATAAAAAAAAACACACAAGAATGTGTTTTAACCAATAAAACTTGAGTATTTAGGTTCTAATTGATCCTTTTATGCAAAAGCCTGAAGCGTCTTAGAAAATGTACCTGTGGTAAGATGAATCCTGCTCCATACATGAAACTCTTGGCTAGCGACGGAAGCGCATCTGGGGGAATCAAGTGCTCCGTGAATATCATGGTGAAGTTATTAAAGAAAGCCAAAATGAACACCTGGAAGAAGTTCATGACCACAAACAGCTGGAAGTCCCTGTTGGTGAGAATCTGCCATGTCAGCGCCTTCAACATAGAGAGGGAGCACGCCGTTTTACTTGCCCCCTTGTCGGCACACTCTTGATCAACTAACTCATATATTTTACTATCAAAGCGGCTTTTACTGTAAATCCCAGTGTACATCATGCAGATGCAGCTAATTATAGCGATGAGCACCGTGAATGCCTGGAAAGCTTGGAAGTTTTCCATGTTTGTCGACACCATGCCACAGAAAAGAACGCTAGAGGACCCAATGAGAGAAGCCAGCTGAGGAAAAGACAAGAAGAGGCATAAGTAGGATGTAGTGTTTTAACTTTAAAGAGTTTAGGGAAGAGACAGTGGGCTTACCTGGTTGTATTTTATAAGTCTTAAACGATTATGGTGGTGGCTTGAAATCTCTGCAAATAAGGCACACTGTGCGAGCAGCACGAAAGTCAACAGCGCGTCAAAGGCACACAGCGCCACTGTCAGGTGTAGGCCACTCAACCAGTCACCACTCGAGTAGGTGCTCCATGGGAACCAGGCAATGAGAAAGGACAGCGAGTAGAGAGGAGCGCCATAAAGGATGGAGAGACGTCGCTGAGAGCAGCAAGGCACCCTGGAGTTATCTTGCAAGTAGCCAAACAGAGGGTCATTGACAGCATTCCACACCATGTATACCACCTGTGGGCACATATTATTTTAAACAGGTAAGGCAGGATTTATTCAGGTCGTCCAGTTAATTTGTCCAAGAACACGTTTAACAAACAATGTTTTGAGACCATTTTCAAGTCATATATAACATAATAATGCACTCAAAATGCAATAACGGCGTTTCTTTAGTGAATTAGAACTGGGTGAACTGAGAAGATTCAGGTAAAACAAATTTACAGACGAAAGTGTTTTTATTATAAATGCAAAATATACATATTATTAGTACAGTCTGTGTTTATAGAAAGATTATTGCAGCTCTAAATAAGCGCTAGTTTACTAACATGTAGTATTTCCTTGTTAATCTATTATGTGGGATTCTAATAAAATATAGAAGTTATGTAATTTCTGCAAGTAACCTAGTTAAAATGATGGAAACGTCTGGAAATGGTCACATCAGACAATAAGACATTTGTAATGAATTAGATGATGATGTTTGGAAAAAGAATCTAATTAATAGAATAGTTGATTGTAAAAGATTACTTGTGTAAATAGTCGGTTTAAGAAAGAGCAGAGTATATAATATAATCTATAACAGGATTTTTAGGTGCGCAAAAACAGGAAGTAGTTTTTGCAAACACGAGTACGTATAACAGGTGAATACGTTCACATACTCACTTGTGATTGGTGGAAAGCTGCCTCAGAGATATTGTATTTGTTCAAAAAGAGTTTGACATAGTAGAAGCTAAAAATATTGTTGATCATGGATGACCCCAGTGTAGTCATGGCATATGCAAAAGCAGCATGGTTGATCCCACAGTTTATCCATTGTCGGGCCATCCTGCTGTTTATTCCTCGAAGGCACCCAGCGGAAACTGAGGTCTCTCCTTTGTATCATGAGCGAAGAAATGCTACACGTCATGTATTGCAAAAAAGCATTCTCAAAATGTGAAGTTAGTTGATCTTATGGAGGAAAGCACGCCCAGAGTAGTTTTGGTTGTTTTCTTTTTTTTAAGTGCGTCTGTTCCCGTCAACACCACTACTGCAAGCCTGTTTGACAACAGGAAAAATCTTCACAAACTGCCTGATATCCGCGATCATGTCTAACTAGATTTCTGACTGGACCTCAGTCATGATAAACAAACAGTTGATTGGCTGCAGAAACGAATAGCACGCAGTGCTCTGTGATTGGATGATAGACAGGCCAATCCCGTAACACTGAAGACGTAGCTTATCCGCCATAATGGGAGTGGCCCGTTCTTGTGGAAATCATAGCCTATTTCAATAACTTTAGGATATTAATGAAAAATGTAATTATTTTCAATAAGAACGTGAAAAACATTATACATATAAATTACACGCGCGGATGATGTTTTGGTCCTCCATACTTTTCAAGCTATTATTTCTTTCAATTTAGTTGTTTAGTATGCTTCTATGTTAATAGAAGCATACTATCTTCTATATTAAATATCCCTTGATATTTTCAAAATCAAGGGAAAAAACGAGCCTTCTCTACTCAGATGGCACACTAAAATTTATTGAACATAACTGTATATATGATCCATAATGCACTTAAGTATACCTTTCTCTACCTCTGGCATAAGGTCATAAACAATGCAGCTGATTTACTTAATAATTGGTTACCATACATTTCTATTTATACATTAACAAATTCTGCACTTTCTTACTTCCGCTTTATTTCAGATATTTTTGCAAAAAATAAAAAATAAAAGCAAAAATACCCAGTTTTACACATCTCTATAAAGACTGGTTGTTGCTATTATTTAAATGAATCTAACAAAACTTAATAGAAGACCCCTTAGACCCCTTATATATTATATTATTATATTACTTGCCCTTTACAATATGGCGGCGACGTTGACGATTTTTCATTTCTATCCGCTAGTTGGCGCCCTCTAATGCCTCTCAAGGAAGTCAGGAAGTCGCGAAAACAAAAACTGTTTTTACATTTTAGACAGTTTGACATTATTGTGGGCTACATGGGCTAATTGAGAATAAATTTAAATGAGGCGAAATAATATAAGAAGAACTTTAAAATGTTTCTTATAAAATAATTGCACATTTTTTGTTGTCTCTCTTCTGCCTCCTTCTGGACGCCGGGTGTGTGTAAAGGATTTTGCCACGTTGCCGTGGACAACAGAAGTTAAAACCTCTCAGACTCGTAGAGGATGTAGTCAGTCTACAGCCGGTGGAGGACACAGGACGACTCTGAGCTCTCAGGCTAACAGTCTTGAGTTCCCGTTTTCTGAGAGGAGGAGATTCTTCAAGCTGAAAGATGTTGACAGACATGATTGTGGAGGAAGAGTTTGAGAAGACGGGGGATTCCTGGTACAACCAGCAGGACCTTGAGGACGGTAAGGACGCGCCCTAAAACCCACGTCTGATTGAGACTATGCTAACAAGTGTTGTTTACGATAACCAGTGGAGAACATCAGCACAAGCTTTTATAGTATAAGTTAAACTGTTATTGATCACAAAAGAAAGTATCGTTGTCTTCCTACACAAGAAGAAGTATAACATATGTTTCCATGTAGAAAATAATGGACTCTTGTGATCATGTGTTTGAAGTTTGATAATTAGATGGGAATGCTCCGGATTTCCTCAGGCTGTCACATCCTGTGTTCATTGTTTTCTAAGAAATAAGTATTGAATGGAAGATGGAAATGAAAGAAATAACTAGGGTACGTTGCTAAAACTCCAAATAGGATGCATTCCTATTATGCATTTATTGACGCCATCATAAATATTTTTCGAACTTTTTTCACATATAAAATGTGTATATTTGACATTCAAATAAACAATAAACCGACCTAAAGTTTTTTTTGGGGAGGTAGTTCCAGGTGGAATAAGTGTGTGCATCCTTAAAACTAATGTTTTGTTTTATTCAACTTCAACACTAATTCTTATTTGGAATTCAGTTAAAATAAATGTATTTTTTATGTAGCACCAATTTAGAACAAATGTCATATTAACAGTCAGTATGCAACCATTTTATTTTACTATGTCTTCCAAATCTACTAAATTGTTGCATGGAGGTTTTTTTTTTTCCTTAAATAATGTACAGCATTTATGTTTATGCCAATCATAATCAGAAAATTAATCAGATTGTAGCCAGACTTGTAAGTTTTCCTCAGAGATCAATAATTGTGTTTCTCAACCTTACTCCTTTGGACAACATAGAAGATCGTAATCGCATGTGAAACATAAACAACACTTGTTGGAAATTCCTGCAGCTCCTTGGCAGCTCTGCTGACCAGTTTCTGTATCGTCTTTTCTTCAGTTTTTAAGAAGAATCTAGTTTTTGGAAGCTTAGTGTTGGCCATATTTTCTCCAATGACTGATTATAGCCTCCACTGTGCTATGATGTAACATTATGGATTTTCTCCTGACTGATACCTTTGCACAATACAGTCCTTCTGGTCTAGTCTGCTAACTATGGACTTAATTATTGGATGCAAATGAGAAAAGTCCCTGAAATTCTTTCTAGAACAACTTAGTTAATCAGATTCAATATAATTAAAGGCAGGGCTATCCCTAATCCAAGAATTAGTTTATGTGTCTGTTCCCTTATGCAGCCAGGTGATTGCAGCTTTTTTCTTTAGTAAATTGTCCTCTTATAGACTTCTTTTTTTTTTTTGTACCTGAACTGACAATAATCACAAAAACGTAGCATTTGTGTGGTATGTGTACAAAGCCTGCTCTCTGTTCAGCAACATGTATCAGTACATTATTTTGATGATTATTATTATTATTATAAACATTTTATGTTTATGTTCATGCTGTTTCAGGAGTGGAGCTACTCTTGGAGGCTGAATGAATCTTGTTGGGTTCAGAGTTTAGAGAGAAGAATTAGTAAGGAGTCACTGAGATTCATAACTAATTTAGTACCGAACCGTCCACCTGCTGGCGTCAGGGCAGAACTCGAGATCATGCAGAGACGACAAGTTAAAGTTGAACATTTCAGAGCACAGTAGTTGTTCAGAATAAGTCTTTAATTTCATTAAAATATTTGTGATACTAATGATGAAAACTGCAAAAAATTAGATTGACGATGATTAGCCCTTGTTTTGAAGATACTTTTTATCCCTTCACAATTATACAATGTGCCATATAAGCATGGAAATTAAAGGAAATTCAGCTATGCTGAGGATATGCTAGTATGTCTGTGTTAGACCTGCTTCAGTGCAGATCTGCAGGAAACTCTGACAGCTAACAAGGTCCAGAGCTGGTGGGAATGAAGCAGACAAAGGGAGTCACAGGACGTTCCAAGGAGTATTCCACGAGTGCAGAATATTTATAGTGTACGATAAGTTATGTGTTTGTGTGGGTGTGTTCATTGTATAAGCCTATACTGGTCAGTTTCCATTGTAAAGGATGTGGTTGGGAATTTGCTTCTGCTTTGTTTAGATCTCCATCTGGCAGCGGAGCTGGGCAAAACTCTCCTGGACAGGAACCATGACCTGGAGCAGGCCCTGCAGCAGATGTATTCCACCAACCAGGAGCAGCTGCAGGAGATCGAGGTCAGGAATGTTTGGGGAAAGGAAAACAACAGCTGCTTTGACCATCCAGTTGTGATAAAATCGCACGATGCAATTTGCAGCAATGGGATCGAGAGGAGTCTACATCAACAAAAAAGCTGAAAAACAGGGTCAAGTAAAATCTAATCCTGTCTGACCTAATGAACCATTTGGCAAAATCTTAGTTGACCTAATTATGTATAAAAGTCTTTGTAGATCGCTTGCCACCTCTTTGCATCCATTGATATGCAGTATTTCAATTTATGCATTTTACTGGATATAGTAGTTAGTAAAGTCAGACAGTTTTCTGGCTGAATAGTATTATTTTTGCAAAAAAGCCCAAACTAAGTTTTTATATTTCACTGCCAAGACGTCTCAGCGTGTCCACACAGCACTGCTCTGTACAAGCCGGAGAACACGCCACTCAGTGGGTCAGCAAATGTAAGAGTCTTAATGTGTTTACGGCATCGAGAGGGCTGCCGTCTGAGGATTTATTGAAGTTGATATGCTAATCCCAATACTTCTCTGTGACCCTCGTACTAATGTGTCTGGCACTGGAAGTACCACAGAGCTGTGAGAACACGTGAGTTGGGGCTCTGTGGAGCAGGAGCGTGTTTCTGTTAGACTAAAACCATTTCTGCAGCACGTGATGTTTGCTTAGAGACAGATGTCCAGGCTGATGTTGGTGTCAGTTTCACAAACTATGATTATCAGATCTGGAGAGCAAGCATGAATTTATTTCCCGTTTAAAGTTAATCTAGGAAACGACTGAAAATGTGTGTAATCTGAGAAAAATACAAACCGCCACTTTGTGTTACTCTCCAACTGTTTTTTTTTTTCCCACCTCCCTGGTGAATCTGTTTTATTCAACTCTATTGTGATAAATTGGATTGATCTTGATTCTATTATTTATTTAAAGCATAAAATAAATTTGAATTAATCTCCTGTATGTTTTGCTGTGGTACTCTGTATTTAAAAGACAAAAATTCCCATAGTAAATCAAATAATGGAAACTTTAGGTTGTTTTATTTTTCTTTCTTTAATTGGAGTAAAAATGGAGATGCTGCTGGAATGTTTTAAAATATGCATCTAAACTTTTACCTGCTGTTTAATTAACAGAATATCAGCAAAAGTTTGATTTTTTTTTTTCTTCTTTTTTTTCTCTTGTGCATCAGTACCTGACCAAACAGGTGGAGCTGCTGCGTCAGATGAACGATCAACACGCCAAACTGTACGAGCAGCTGGACATGGCCGCCAGGGACGTGGAGGAAAGCAACCACAGGCTGGTGCAGGACAACCGCCTGGCCCAAACCAAGATCAACAGGTTGCTTAACCAACCAATCAGCAAAACGTAACGTTATTTTTTTTTTTCATTATCTATCCTTACGGTTAATTTTTCTCTCTTGCACCAGTTTGACGGATATGATCGAAGCCCTTCAGACCCTCATAGAGGACCTGCAGTCCCAGATGGACGAGCTAAAGGCGGCTCAGGCGGAGCGAAACAAGAGAGAGCTGGCAGAGCAGCGGCGTGGTTTCAGTGCACAGAGTGTGTCCTGTCTCAAGGAGCTGTATGACCTCCAGCGGGACAGGTAATACTCAAGAGAGGGCTTCATTGCAGCCTACGCTGCTGCAGGTAGAGCCTCAAGCTGTGACAGAGGAACTCTTCTCAAAGAGGAAGATGTGTGGTAGACCGAAGAAAAATTGCTGTGTCATAGAAGCTCTGTTTATAGGCTTATTGGTGTTGTGTAAAATACAGAGACATCCATCAGCTGTTGCGTCTTTCTATACCCGACTGTGTCCATAAGAGCGTAATGTAACTGCAACGTGGTGCCAAGGCCTGTTCCGTGATCCGCAATACTCTCAGCCTTTGAATGCTGAATTGACATCTGCAGGTCACCCAGAGCAGAGCCGTTACCTCAGAGCTAATCTGCAGGACAGGAAAGTTAATCCTTGCCTATTGTCAGCACTGTGTAAATACGTTCAGCCATACAGCTGCTACTTTAGGAAACCACTAAGTGTGCACTGCAGAAGGTACTGTTTCCAAACTTTGCTCTTGGGACTTGTAACAGACCATCTGATGTCAAATAATTTTAGTTTTCAACTGTTTTCAAGTCGATAACCTCCTGAATATAAAGTCACAATGTGCCGTTACCTAGCAACCCCAGCCGAGCCCAGTCCATCACCTTTCAACCCAAGCGGAGCTCCAGCACATTTGGTCAGCTGGTTTTAGCGCTGTACGCTCTGTACAATGGCTGCTGGAAAAGACAAGTGTTTTGTTGTTGACTTGCCCACCAGAAAGCACTAACCACAGAAACGTTGAGTTGGAGGGGCGTGGCCAGCTGCAGCTTATTTGGATTTAAAGAGACAAGAAGTGTCTGAGCAGACTAAAATCTCATTATCTAAGAATGACTTTGTGCAAAACGTGTAATGAACATGTTTTGTATAAACCATAGATTTGTCCTAACTTCTTCAAAGAAGCATAAGAGGTCCCCTATAGAACACAGATCATATTCTCTTCACCTAAAGTAAACTTAAGAACAGTCAATGTTTTAATATTTATTTAAAATATTAAATAAAGACAGTTTTATTTCACTCTACATAAAGACCTCATTTGTCACTGTAAGCATGCAATAAACAAACATTTCTGTTGCAGGTATCTGACTCAGAGCGATGGACTGTGGTCGCCTCAGAGCTTCCTGTGTGACAGAGACAGATGTCCGGACCCGGAGGAGGAGTACCAAGCTCTGCAGCGTTCCATCCAAACCCTGCAGAGGCAGATCGCCACCGAGCAGAGCCGAAGGGAGGCCGTGGAGCGAGAGATCGAGTTCACATCCAGGGAGAACAGAGGCCTGGAGGAGCGGCTGGTCCAGCTGGAGGGCTGCTGGACCCGGCAGGCCGAGCTGGAGGAGGAAGTGGAGCAGCTGCGGCTTCTGTGGCGAGCCAACAGGTAAGAGCTGCTGTGTTTCTGCTCAGCCACCGTGAATGTGCACTGCTGTAGAACCGGAGTTTGCTGCAATTACAGGTTCACCTCACTACCAGTTTTGCACATTTAGAGATTGGATTTGTTGCCTGTTCTGTTTTGCAAAATTTCCCCGATCTGGACTTTAACTAGACCCTTTTAACGTATCAATATTCTTTGATTCAAACCATAAAGTTTTAACATCTCTTTCTAGTGAGGCTTTGGGTTTTTTATCCTGTTTTTCCTGGATTGTCCTTTGTCTAGAGTTGTCCATCTTCTAATGAGCTCAGCAGTTTTCTTGTCTCTGCTAATGAAAAGCAGCTCCACAGCATGACGCTTCCCCCGCCATGCTTTACATTAGGGATAAAAGTCACTCACAGCATTTTGCATGGAAGCTAAAGTTTATTGTGTACCTTCTGAAGCTAATTGTTTGCACCAGATCTTATTTAGGAGTGTCAGAGTAAAGGGTTTTGAACACAATTGTATGCCGCACTTTTTAGATTCGTAAAAGAAAATATTAAATCCTTATTGCTTTTCTGTCCTTGTACTTAAGTTGGTCTATGTTGTAAAATTTCAATGAAATACAGTACAGTTGTAGGTCAAGTTTGTTTATTTTGTTTTTCGCATTTCAGCAGCAAAGCAGTCCAAAGTGATTCACACCATGAAAGCATAATACAGTAACCAATTATCAAACAAGCCATAAACAGTACATTCTATCAAATGCCGTCATCAATGGCTATCCTGTTGTAACAGGACCAAATATTAAGAAGCTAACTGGACATCAAGGAACTGTAAATTCATCTTGTTTGACTATGTTTCCGTTTCTTTCTGCTCTCAGCAGTGTGAGAAGACCGAGCCAGCTGCTGTTGCCCGAAACTGTGTTTTTTGCCTCTGACGAGAGACAGAGCGAGGCAGACGAGACGTCGGAGAAGGAAGAGGAGCAGACGAGGCGAAGCCGACAGAGGTGTCACAGCGACAGCGTTTTAAAGGCCACGAACGCGGACGAGCTCCGTCGCGGTCACGAGCAGCTGTGCATCAGGCGGGCGGAAGCAGTGAAACAACGAGGCATCTCTCTGCTCAATGAGGTGGATGCACAGTACAGTGCCCTCCAGGTGGGAGAAGCAGACACGGTGTGAATCCCCCAAGTTACATACAGTATCAGGCAGGCATAGTTATTATGAATGTGTTGGTGTTTTCCAGGTAAAATATGAGGAGCTGCTGCAGCGCTACCATAATCTAACAGACGGACTGAGCCACCAAGCTGTCCAGACCTCCAGCGGTTTCTTTGCCACCGCCTGGGTGCGCCGCCGCCTCTCCAGCTCGGCTGCAACATCCGATCTGAAGGCTCTTCCTGAAGACGGCCACCAGCCCGAGTACAAGGTTCTGTTCAAGGAGATCTTCACCCGCATCCAAAAGACTAAAGAGGACCTCAGCGATAACGGGCACCCGGCACGCGACAATGATTCTGCAGAATGAACTTCACGCTTTCATCTTCCCTGGATTTGCTTGGATTTCTGCTCAGGAGATGCACTGAGGCCGTTTTTCTGTAAAGCTTTACAGAGGGTGCACAAGCCACATGTTTTACACTTTTGTTAGTTTGCAATTTGTTTTATTTTGTCCTGATGGTGGGGGGGGGAATGGTTGATTAAAAAAGAAAATTAATGGTTATGTTTTATACAAAACTGAAAACAATTATAGAAGAATATGGTATATAAAGAAATTATGTTTGTGGAGAAATTTAAAACTGCATTTCAGTGCAACAATCCAGAAGTGTTGTTGTTTTCTGCTGTATTTATGCGTGTTGCTACAGCTTATGGATGCATTGTGTAAGCAGATATGTTGCATAAGGACGGAAAAGTGCAGAAACGTAATCGGAGGTTTCTAAAAGTTGAAATACTGGCTGGGTTTTACGAAAGTCGATGATGGTTTGGTTTCTAAACCTTTGCTAGGACATTAATATAAAGCATTTAGGGTGAACTCTGTTTTTTTTTTGTTCGTTTCATATCGGTAGCAACATTTTTGCTCAACTACAAGATGCAAAAACTTTGCACAACTTCTGTTTATTTATTACCAAATGTATTTTCTTTGTAACTAATTAGACGAGTCTAATCAGCTGAATAGAAGTTAAACTCGGCGTAGCAGCACTGTGTTGTAAATGTATGTTATTTAAAAAAAATATAAGCTGATGTTCTAATCTTTAAGACAATTCTAACAAAAAATAGATTAATTATAAATGTTCACAACGTCAGCTGTTGGAAAAACTGAAATCAGAACAATTATGTCACATGGTTAATGTTTTTGCCCTCTTGTTACGTGTTTTGTTCAAAAATAAAACTATTTGGCATGTAGCAACATGAGTATTTGGGTTTTTGTATTTTGGGGTCATAGTCTGAGGACTCATTCCTGCCAGGTAATCATGAGAGGAAAGCAGCGGAAATGAAGTCCTTTGGTCTGCATGAGCCGTCGTCATACCACAAGACCTTTACTTGGCCAACAAGCAAAATTTGTCATTTGACCTGTTTTGAGGATGAAGTGTTTCCATAAAAGTGATTTCAACAACCTACCCTACTTTTCATCAGCCTCCAAATCCACTAAACCTTCGAACAAGAGGATTGCATACCAAGCTCACAGAGCCAGACAAGTCTTTGCAAAAGCTGAGCATGTAGGCTCAGATCACAAAACAATCAGCAGGGATAAAGTCACAACAAAAGAGCAGACATCAGATAGAGCGTGTTGTAGCTTTAAGTTTGTGCAAGATTACATTTTATTTCATGTACAACATGTACTGTGGTTTTCTTAGATGGTAAGTGGTACAAAAACTGTTTCTATCAATCATTTCTCACATTTTTTAAATAATGAAACAAATGTCAATAAGGCACAGCTAACATGAGGAAATACAAAAAGGAGATTTCATACAATGATTTTATTTATGAAGGAGAAAAAGCAGTTACTGGTTGTGCCACCTTTAGCAGTAACTGAGGTGGTATGCTTTAACAATATACCAGAGTATGTACCTCAAGTTTAAATTCAGGCTTGGACTAGGCCAGTCAAAAGCTTTAATTAGGAGGAATACTTGCTTGATTGCTTTGGAATATTTCTCCTAAAAGTCTTGGGAATTATGCAGGTGTTTGGAAAACATGAGGTTTTGTGAAACTTTTGCCTTGTCTCTTTCTTTTTGAGTCAAAAAAGCTGAAGTTAAGTAAGGCAAGTGAAGCCAGTGCTGTAGCTGTTGATTTTGGTTCTTTTGGCCTCTATATGAGTCATCTGGGTGCCTTTAGACTAATTTTGGTTGGTTGACTGTTCATGGGGTGTTTCTATCAGAACTGTTCCATGTTTTCTCCATTAGTGGATGGCCGCTATCACTGTGGTTTGCTGGAGTCCCAAAGCCTTAGAAATGACTGCATAACCCTTTCCAGACAAATAAATGACTGTTTTTGCTTCATGTGGTTGATTTCTTGACTTTTCAGGCAGACCTGAGTGTGGTTAGTCAAACAACTAAAAATGTGCTTAATGACATGACAGTATCTGGTTAGTGTTTCTAAAGAAGAAAATTTATGAAATTGGACCTGTCTATTAATATGAAAAATATAGATTTTTTTTTAGATCTGCTTGGTAGTCGTTTAATATTTTTGTTCACCTGCTTTTGACTACAGAAAGAAAACAAAAGCTATTGCTGTAATCCTTCTGTCTTTTCACAATTGAAACCAAAAATAATTTATTGTTTGGTTTATGTGTTTATTGTTCAGTACTGATTTCTGACGAGAAAATAAGTTAATTTTGCTAATTTTGGCAACCAAGTTGCTAAAACATTTTAAGTAGCAAATTAAGCTATATGTCAAAGTAGTTATTTTAAATATTTGGGGGTTTTTCAGATTAAATCGTTTGTTTTGATGTAAAACTGTTTTGAATTAAACTGTAGAGCTCTAATTATCCCTTTAGCTTAGCAAGGATGGGTGACAGAAAGTAACTACTGTTTCTACATTATTATGCCACCTTACAACCACATTTCTGCACATGAGTATTTGTGACTTCAACTCAGCGCAGATTCCTCCCATTCCTCATCCTTGAATTTCCTGGAACTTAGTTCCTTATGAACAAAAAGAGCCCGTGTACACCGCCGACAAAGGAAGTAAAGTAAGCTTACATCCATTTTAATTAAACCGCATTATGTAGGTCAAAAATGCGCTCGCCAAGTTTATGCCCTTTCAATTATCTAGCATAGTTTTCTGCATTCGAGCAGTCAAGGTAGCGTGGCCGAGTGGTCTAAGGCGCTGGATTTAGGCTCCAGTCATTTCGATGGCGTGGGTTCGAATCCCACCGCTGCCAAGAAGCTTTTTTTTCATTATTATTCTTTTTACTTGAAAGTGTTTATATTATAACTAATACAATTATGTCTATTAAGCATGTTAAGCATAAAAGTTCTGCTGACTTCGATAAATTCCTCATATTAATAGCTTTGTTTGCTATTAAAATGATTAGAAGTGCATCAGCGCTCTCTGGTGGGTATATTAAGAATAGCAGTAGACATTTTAAAGAACTCTTCTATGCTTTTAAATATAATGTAAACAACTTTGGCTGTGTGTAGATTGTAGATGCATATAGCAGACGATATGACAAGACTGTGTGTTTTGGTAATTTTTTCTTTATTATTTTAATTTAAAGTCTTCTGTAAGCCCTGTTTGAAATAAAAACGCCAATCTCTGTCATTTATCATGCTATTAACTCAAATTCAAAAAAACATTTTTAAATAAATTATTTTAATTTGATTTTGATTGTTCTTTTCATTCACTATTGGTGAAACCCTTTCAGAATTTCACATTTTATGCTAATATTTTATATTTTTTTCAATCTAATCCAATTAGCTTGCATTTTTTTCTACTTTTGATTCAATTGCATGCATGTTTGTGCTTTTTCATGTCTTATTTTATATGTAGCTTTCAGTAGGTTTCTTTGTTGTCATAGTTTTAATTTATGCTAGTAATTAGCATAATTACTAATTTGCAAAGGTTGCTTTAAAAGATTATGGTTGTGTTCAAAATAAGTAAATATGCATTTAGGGGAAAATACCTTTTGTATTTTTTTACTAAATAAAGCAGAAAGAGGGGAAAAGGTGGAGATTTTTTATTCACTAAATATAGAATTTAAAAAGATAGAATTACAGAATGTTCACAGCTATTTTCTATGTAGTGAGAACTGAATTTTGAAAGGATAACCAGGAAAGAACTGGGAAATAAAATATATGTTTCTATGACAATCTTTAAAAGGGTGTCTTTTGGAGGCGTAGCACAAAATCAAGCAAGCCCAAGAGTTAAGATTATTTTTCTTTAAATAGAAATAAATTATTTCAATGATAAACATTTTCATTACTTTTATTAATAACAGAAAATGTTTGATTTTAACATCCATTAAACATTTCATTCATTATAATTATTTTATTTCTAAAAGTGTACAAAATAACAACCTCTGTAGTAAATAGCAGTCACTAAAGAATGTTATCATACAAACTGGAAGCATGCTTCAATAAATGACAATTAATCACATAGACCAAAAATTAAATAAGCTGTTAAATTCATAAATATAAATCTCCTTTAATACTTTCAACCTTACATAATTTTAAAAGAAAAGGAAATTTGTCTAAACCTACATTCAACAAATTAAGTCTTATTTGAAGAGGAGATAAAGAAAAAGGGACTCTTGATGAGTTGAACTCTGCACAAGTGAGAGAAGAGTTGAAATTTGTTGCAACAATTAGTTTTGAGAGCCTCTCCATCCGACATTGCAACAACTATTTAACTCTAACTGAGGATGCCGTAGATTATGAGTAGCACCAGGCCGAGTCCCATCAGCAGCAGCAGGACGCCTCTTTCAGCCAGCTGCCTGACAGAGGGCAGGGATAAAGAAATCGGGGTGTCACGACTTTGTCGGATCTTGAGGTAATGCTCCACGGAGTCCGCCAGGCTGTACGGCTGTGGGCAGTAACCCAGTTCTTGACGGGCCTTGTCGATTTTGAAGGTGTGGCTCACTGTGATGTTTCGGACCTGCGAGAGAAGATGGAACCCTCAGAAAATCATTTCAAGAAGCTCCTGAAAGCATTTGCAGGTAAAAGTCATCTCATTCTAATTTCTAACTCTGATAACCTGATCTTCATAACTGGCCTTTTTTTTCCCCCATTCTCAAAAGCTCACACCTTTTACAGAATAACAGCATAAAATTTTTCCTGTATGACTCATGCACAGTTTATCCATATGATCTTGTAAAAGGCACAGAACAGCCAGGGAGTAAAACACTACAGAGTCTGGATCATCCGGTTGGACCTGAAGATAGCCGTGGCTTTTTCCCTCCTGTTCTCATTCCTTTCTGATGTCTTCAGGATAATGACAATGTGTTTGTTTAACACAGACTTACTAAAAGTACCTCGATTTGGCATGTGAAATTTCTTCATGTGATAAAATTACACACACAAAAAAAATAAAAAAATAAAAAATCCACATGGCACCATGGCAACAGCCACTCCACTGATGTCACTTCCTGTTATCGGCATGTCAAAACTTCCTGCTTTGACCCTACAGCACTTTATGTTTTATTCACAGGGGCAACCATGAATCCGAGTGGCCTGCAGTCTCTGTCTGACAGAACGAGCGCCAGGCAAAGTTTGCAAAGTCTCAGCTTTGGTTTCGGCTTCATGACACATTTATGAAGACCCGACGGGCCAGCAACCAAGACTCCTCAATGAAGGCCTCCAGACGATTATTCGGCCTTACAGCAGCCACAGGAGGACTTCACAGTGAGTTACATTGATGTTACTTAGTGATATCAGACAAAAGTGCTGCTTAGTTTTAAAAATAATCCATTCAGTCAACTGGTTGCATCTCAGACTAGATTAAATAGACAATGACACAAAACATGTTATTTCTAAACTCCATAGTTCAGATTTATGACACAATAAAATCTCTGAAAAATAAATGTGTGGAACAGTTTTTAAAATGTCTTAAAATTATGATGGTAAAATAAGGAAAAGGAAATTCAGTGTTCCACCAAAATATTCACACCGCATCTAGAGACTGAATGTTTTGAACATTCTTCATGCAACATGTCTCAAACTCAGGCAGATTTGAAGAAAAGCATGTGCAACACTGTCAAATTAATTTAGGTCTGGACTTTGACTGGACCATTTTATCACATGAACAAACTTTTATCCAAACCATCCAACTGTTTCTCTTGTATGCCTAAAAGGTTTTTTTTCTGTCAGCTCTCACCAACTTTCTGGCTTTCGGAGGGAAAGTCCTCACTCAGCATGATGCTGCCGCCACCATGCCTCAATGCAAAGATGACATTTTCATCAGGATCTATAATGTTAGATTTTTAAAAAAAATCATTTTGAAGGCAGTTACCCAAACTTCATTTAGAGATAAGAGTAAAGATGCACACCAAGCTCTTCAGATTTTCATGTTTCTCTCTCTTGTTGTCCCATCAAATTTAATTATAGAAAAAAAATTAATAGAAATTTTGTAATATGGAAAAATATAAAACAGTTGGAGATATGAATACTGTTTTTCTGAGAGAGAAGACGACCATAAATCTGACCATAAGAGAAACCTTTTATTCTTTCCTGCATGCAGTGGCATTAGCGTTAGGTCAGGTTTTGGCATTTACAATTGTTCTTACTCTTCATTCTGGAGGATTAATGTCTGAAAACTAAGAGATAGATAAATTAAATAGGTTTTCATCTCGCCTTACAAGCATTTCTGCAGTTGTCACGATAATATTTAGGTTGGAATGTTATTTCCTCAAGCATTACAACAAACAGGAAACATTTCTTACGTTGGAGGAAATAAATCACAACCAGGTAGAAACTGGCTTTGTTGATAGCCAGTTTGTAGAGTGTGATCTGTGTACAGGAGTCTCAGCATTTTATTTAAATGACTGTGACGACTACTTCTGAGACAGCCTTTTTCTGCTAGCATTTTTTGTTCTTAGGGCTAGAAGCACAGCCTTTACTTCTCTCTGACTTCTCCTAAGTCAAATAGAAACCCTAGAAAAGCAGAAAAAAATAGAAAGAAGTGGGCTTACCTCACTCCTGGTAAAAAGCAGAGGCACTTCGATCACCGGACTCAGAATCACATGTAAATACTCCACCAGAATAGCTTGAAAAGAGGACAGTCATAGAGTCAGAGGTAAATCTTTCCATTCGAATGAAAATGTCTTAAAAAAATAAAAAAATAAAAAAGAGGAGCGATGAGCTACCTGCTGAATAGACAAGAGAGACTGGAACGGTTATCGATGGTCTGCTGTAGCCCAGTTTTTCAAACTGCAAAGATTTTTTTTTTAAATCACTTCAGACTAAACTCTCAAATAAGTTGCATTTTGTGTGTTATCACAAGTTCTTATAGGTTCACCCACAAGAATGCATAAAGTTAACCCACAGATTTTTACTCACCAAAGGTGTCAGCCACTCAAACAGATTGACTGAAAGGCCATCGTTAATAAAATATGCCTGCCCGCTCTGCAAAATGGCAGAAACATTTTTAAAAGGACACATAAGTAACTCAAACTGAGGCAGAGATGAAAGTGTGTGTGGGACCGTGTCTTTACTACTCACAGCGATGCAGCCTTTCTTCTTTGTGAGAGCCTCAGCTGCAAGCTTGTGGGCCAGGACCAGATTATCTATGTGGACCCAGTTCATCCTGGCTGCTGGGTCTCCAAACCTGAAGCTGAACAGGCGCCGCTCTACGTTCATCTGACACAAAAGAACAAGAAGTAGGTAGTTTTCATTAGATACATGTGACATACATATTACAAAATGTGTCTACCAGTGTTTAATTCAAATCAATTTGATTTTTAGAAGTGAGACAAAATCAAGAACATAGATCTACAGTGGATGTAATTTAGGTATGTCAGGAGAAAATCTCACTATTTACAGGCTTGTATTTTCTATTAAAACGCTCATTCAATTGGTTAATTAGAAGTGGATTAAAATGCAAATAGTTTGCTGAAATGTCTTTGTAGCTGTCAGGCCAAAAATAATTTCTATGTTCATCGAAAGGTACCTAAAGAAAACCAAACTCTACAACAACTTCATTGGCTAAGTGCTACCACATTTAACACTGCATAGCACAAATTCTTTGCCAAGGTTGCTACAATTATACATCACTTGCAGAAAAAACTAAAAGTTATGATCTCGGCCAAATGCTAAATCCCTTACTACATCCAAACCTCCAACGACCGCTGCCATGGCGGAGGGGGGGAAAACTAGAAGAAAAGGCATCGTAACTGGATGCCTGGAGAGCTCCATCAATAATGTAAACTCTTCTAACAGGAGTGTGCGCTGCCAGGGAGGCCCCTCAGACATGGCTGCTTGCTCACCATCACTCTGTGAAGATGTCTCCTTTCTCCAGGTCCATAGATGCCACACGGCCGCAGGACGCAGGTCTCCAGTTTCCCCCCACCTTTAGAAATAAGAGCAGGAATGAATATGCAAGTTTTTTTTTTTTTGGGGGGGGGGGCGGGGGGGGGGGAGTCAAACTAAACAAAATTCATACATCCGATGTAAGAAAATATGTCAACAAAGACTTGGTTTCAATCATTTGACTGCTCTGCAATGATGGATTGTCGAGACTCATGCAAATAACACAAAACAAACAGCAACAAAAAAAAAACAACAGCATTCTGCAGTGCTTAGGGCTGAGGCAGGTTTTTATGCAAGGTATCATTCTGAAAGTCAAATAAGCGTAACATCTACAAGAACAACAGCATAGCATGAAAGCATGAGAGCAGAGCAGCTACAGTGAGGTAAGAATGTAAATGTGCTTTGTTACATCCCCCTGCTGCTGAGGTGACTTAACGCCAGTGGAAAAAACGTCCTCTGATAGCAGATACACGCACATTAAGCTGCAGTATATAACGTGACACCTTCATGCTTTATGCTTAATTAAATGTTTGGGGAAATGATCAGTCATAGTGAGTTGGATTACACTGAGGAATGTTTTTTTTTTTTTTTTGTGAAAGACCAGCACAAAGTATAGTATGTATATATATATTCAACACCTTTTCATTAGTTTCCTGCCTAAAATAAAAATCCAGTACAGCCAATTGCCTTTACAAGTCACGTCGTCAGTGAGCATAATCCACCTGTCACTCACTGTAAATACAGAGACGATCTCTGGAGTTTCAACGAAAAGCTGCAGGAAAGTTGTTGAGAGGTTTAAATTAAACAATATATAAAGCATTGGGCATCTAGAGTGTTATTTGAAAATGGCATGTTTTTTTCTTTTGTATTGTTTCTCCTCCACTTTTTGATTATGCACCATTTTGTATTGGTCTAACACATAAAATCAAAGAACAATTTCAAATTTGTTGCAACATGATCAAATGTTCAGATAAATTACTTTCACAAATGACTGGAAAGGTCTTAGAGACTGGCATCAAGTGACTGCTTCTGCACACAATGAGCTGAACTTCGCTCTCAGTTCTCACATCTGAACATACAGGACTGATTGCATTCTCCCTTAGGTGCAACCCGTTTCTATACATCTGCGCTCTGGTTATCACTTCTCTCACTGAATATCTCTGCACCTTTCACTGGGGACCCGTTGGCCGAGAGGACCATCCGCTCTGCCACTGCTTTAGTTCTGGAGTAGTGGTCGATGTGCTGGGAAAAAACCCCAAAACAGATTCCTTACATGTCCTAGTGTTTAAAATACAATATATGTGCAAGATTTAAGATGTGTTTGACTGCTGTTTACCAAATCACTGGGCACATATGGCACCGAAGCCTCATCGCCATCCACAATTGGTTTCCCAGCAAACACCACGTTGATGGTGCTGGTGTAGACCAGTCTGGGGATTCCTCTCTCTTTACACACTGACATAAAGCAGATCACACCACAAAGTAAAGTCGACAAATGACAGCTGGTTACTTCTTCACATGACAGTGCAAAATTACACTCATCTATGTAGATGTTGTAGGAAACATTATCTCTGATCACAAATTTTAAGCATGAGACAGAAGTTGGCGCAGCACTTGTTGTCGAGGAACAATACCTCACCGTTTATGACATTATTGGTTCCTCCGACGTTGACTGATTCCACCTGCTCCTTCCTCAGCTGGGTTTCAGAGAAACACAATGCAAAGATGGATCAGCAACGACTTTAAAGAAGCAATTATTACTTTAAATCAGTCTGGAAAAGGTCATTCTTAAAGTAATTGAAGTATTTTATTCTACGTGTATTCAAAGATGAGAAAACTTTCTGGTAGTCTTTACAAGGGCTTGAGGTTTCAGCAAATCACAACAAAGTCATAAGTGAACTATGAGTCACAACTCAAATACTGCAGGTCCAACTCACCATATTAAGTTTGTAAAAAATGAACAGGTGATGATTTGTTGAGAGGTTTGTCATATTCTAACGAGAATATGATCCCGTTTAAAAAGTTAAACTTCCGAGCCGAGCATAAAATACATAATAGTAACTATTAACCACGGTGGAGGTGGGGTGATGATTTGGGCGTCTTGCACAGCCACAGGATCCTAATATATTCATAGAGTTGACCTTAAAAATTACAGTATTATAGTCAAATCTCAGACTATTTCTCAGGCAGCATGAACAGGACCTCAAACACAGCAACAAATCTCCATTACAGTGGTTAAAAAAAACAAAAAAACAATAGAATCAAGGTCTCAACTTGATGAAAATGTTGAGTTGGTACATTAAGAGGGCTCTGCTAAAAGAATACATCAAGTTTCTGTACGTTACACTGACATAATAAACTTAATGTGTTTAAATGCCTCTGTTTCTAGTCCAGATCAGAAACTATGTGGTGACTGGATTGTGTGGCATTACAAGAATGTGACAAAGAGAAACGTTAAACAAATTTAAGAACATGGTGCAAAACTGGAGGTGTACTTTGTAGTAAAAAATTTTGAATTCAAGAAGTACCAAAGTATTTTGAGTTAATCTGAATAGATGTTGTCTCTTGCAAAAATATTCAAAACCTTTCATTTTGCATCCACAAACATCAGTGAATTATGTTAGAATATCATGTGACAAACCAAAACAAAGAAGTACATTACTGTGAAGCATGGCTCATACTGACACTTTTACATTCCTCTATATTTATTCCATCCATCTTTCCTTCTACTCTGACCAGCTTTCCTGCCCCCACACCATAATGCTGCCACTTCATGAGATTTGGGAGATTTACATTGTGTTTTATTGTTGTTTCTCCAGTTTGTTTTTTTCATGGTGTTCTTTCCACAAGGTCAATTGCAACTCTTCCATGTTTTGGAAGAATCGTCCTGTCCACAAAGTCTTATCAACAAATTCTTCCACCCGAGGTTTGGATCTCTGCAGCTCCACCAGAGTTTTCACTTTTGTCACATTTTGCCAGTTGATAAACGTCTGACGCTGCCACAGTGCAGCTGCTTTTTTACCGAGGTGAAATTACACACAACTAGGCTCTATTTACCAATTAGGTGATTTCTTCAAGCAAGCTGTTGCGGTGAATTTTATTTGGGGGTGTCGGATTAAAGGGACTAGGTACAAATGCTACATTTCTCAGATTTTGTCCATAAGAACTGTTTAAAAACTGCGGTTTAATTAATTTGCTTTCAATTCTCAGTTTTGCACTTGATGTTAATCCGTCACATCACATTCCAGCAAAACAAACTGAAAACGTGATAAAGGTCAAGGCTTGTGAGCGCCTGTAAATGGATGTATTCAATCACAAAGAGATAACTTCTCAGTACGGAATGAACTCACGTGTTCTTCAAGTATCTCAAGTCCGATTTGACACATATCACTTCACAGCGACTCCAACAGGAATTCAGACCGCATTACTTTACTGCAAGTGCAGTGTTTTGTCTTTCATGATGGACTCAAATCAAGATTCCCTTGTGAGTTTTTAAACCAAAATCAGCAGTCCTTTTAATTGTTACTACTTCACAGTGACTTTAGCTTTTAACTCCCAAAGGCTTCACTCAGCTGGACAGTTTTACTGCTTGAGAAGGCGTTTTATGACTAATCCACTGAGAGCGACGCAGCATTACATACTGACAGGTACGGAGGCAAACACTCTGTCATTCAGGTTGGGGGACTTCTCGGCTGCGAGGAGAACGTGTTAACAATTTAGTGGCTTGTCCAGCTGCTGTGGGTTTCAGGGACATTCAGTATGGCCGACTGTGACTCATATTTAAATAGGGAAGAGGAAGATCACCTGCTCTGGTCCAGACATGCCATAAGATGCTGTGTGAAATATGCAGTCCACTCCTTCACACACTTTTTGCAGGGAGGAATAGTCCCGAATGTCGCTCTGAAAGAAAGAAACAGTGAAAACCACGTTGAGGGGGTAGTGTCTGCTGCATGTGTACTTAAAAAAAACAAAACATTTTAAAACATTTTTTTTTGTCAAGTGAAAGCCTGCCAACAGCGGTGAGCAGGTGAAACCCGATTCATGTCTCCTCCCTCTGTGACCCAGCAGGCAGCTGGCACTCTGAAACAGATCGCTCACCTGCGTCTCCAGCCAGCAGCACACTGACCTGACGCACACACAGTAACACTAGAGCTCAACTTCACAGCTAACAGCTGAGTGAGCCGTTTGGCTGCCAGAGAGCAAATACTACAAACCGAATACAAAACCAAACTAAATCATCTCAGAGAATAAATTAATTAGTTCAAGAGAAAAATGTCCTTGCAAAGTAATAATAATGATGAACAAATAAAAATGATTAGGAATTACTAATATACACTATATTAATACATAAATAATCAGCTGAATAAATAATTCAAAAGAAACAAAATAAAAATAAAATTAAAATAAAAATAATAAAACATTATATTCTCTGTTTGAATGTAAGGAAAACTAAAAAATAAATTAAAAATAACAAAATGAATAAAATGAATAAATTATATATATATATATATATATATATATATATATATATATATATGGACCTTGATTCACCACTAATGAATTGCATTAGTGGTGAAAACATTCAACTTCAGGTTAATGAATTAATCATTCATTATATTATGTGATGATAGTTCATAAGAAACACAGGTCTCCCCTGGTCCACCACTCCAAAATAGTCATATTACCCAGTACAGCACATTAATGAGAGCCAAAAACAAACATTTTATTAACACTTTAAGTGCAAAATATTTCCCTGTAAGAAGAAAAGCATGATAGTGGAGAAAAAGCAGAAGAATTGGGGTTTCTTCCCCCGTGAGAATCACCTGAAGGAAGATTGCTCCGTCAGGAATATCCCAGGGAGGCTTGTTGACATCCAGAAGGATCACAGTCATCCCCTCACTGGCCAGCTCTTTCCCCAGCCTGAAGCCGAAATATCCCCCTCCTCCTGTCACCAACACCTTCCCTTTGCAGCTGTCCCAGGCTGCTGCTCCCGCCTCCTGTCCCAGTCTTGAAGCAGCACAGTAGGGGCTGTTGCAGGTGCCTGCCGTGGCCCCGCTGACCCTGTGGCGGAGGGCCGGCGCGGCCCCAGAGGAAGCGACCATGGATGGATCGCTCAAGCACGGCTTATGAGGGAGGTTTGAGTGGCTGAGTGTGTGATGCCCACAGGCCTGCAGGCGAAGCAGCGGGGCGCTGTGGCAGGGCAGCTGCTGCATCTGGCACATGGAGGCCCCACTGTCACCCACGCTGGGGCTGTACAGGTCAATAGACATCCTGATGGAGGGAACAGGGAAAGTACTGAGGGGTAGCCAAAACTTTGAGTTATTTTTTTAACATGTATCTTCAGCTTTTTTCACAGAAATTCAGCTTATTTTTCAACCTCCAGCAATTAGCTGAATGTGACAAGTTTAAACTGTCCTAGCTGCTTTTATAGAAAAGTTATTATTACATGCTTTGTATATCATTAATTTTAAAGTAAATACAAAAAGCTTAAATTTCCACATGATAATGAACATTTTACAAGTTACTCCAAATATCTGCTGCTTTTTTCCTAAAATTATCTTAAGCTGCTGGGAAACTTTTCTCATGAATTGACTCACCTTATTGCGTTCCTCCTCGCCTCACATCCATACCTGTGCCTGTCAGCTGTCTTATGAAGAAATTCCAGCTCTACCGTATGTGTGGGCCCTCCCAACACTCCACCCTTCAGCCGGCCCATCAGCCACCTGAAGGATCTCCTACCGTAATGTCTGAATGAAGCGTGAAGCGAGAATCCTTGCTGTAAAAGCAGTGCCTCTTCCTTGATTTAATAACATAGGCCAACATTTAAATAGAATGTCATATATTAAATGTTTGATGCATGTTAAATAGCAGAAAAAATTATTTTTTTCATATAAAAGTTTGAGTAAAACTTTGGGGTTGAAAGGAAGACTTTATGAAGTGCAATTAAAAGTGTGCATTGATAACAACAAACTTGTTTATTATCTAAGCGATATTGTCAGTAATTACGGTATCATGATTTCAGAACCCCAAATAGGAGGCCAGCTGGAAAAGCCACTTTAACTCGCATTATAACTTTATGGCTTTTGTATCAGAACTGACATTCTCTGATACGAAGAGGAACTGATTAAAAATGTGACATGCATTACTGGGTCAAAGCAGCTGATATGTTGCTCTAAATGGGTTGCTAAACAATTTTTATTCTCATTAGAGTCATCAAAAATTCAGAGATTTTTATGCTTTGAGCTCAGAAATTTGTTACTCCTTTTACCTAAAGAGTTAACAAGGACATGTCCAAACATAAAAGTTGCGCTCTATTTCACAAATTCTTCTTTTGCCAAAGGTTTCTTACCAACAACATGACAAAAACAGGTTTAAAAGTGAATAGTTGCAGAAGCTGTGTTGCAAACTGGAATTTTGTCACTAAATTTTGTTAACCAAGCAAACAAGACAGGAGCAGGGAGAGTGTTTACACAAAAATCTGGTCTCTGGAAAAGTGGTGAACGAAAGCGAAAAGAATGTAAACATTGGGGACACAATTAAATGTATTGGCATTTGTGTAAAAAGTTAAGATTGCACATTACTCTAAGCACAACAGCACTAACTAATCTCAATTATCTCACCTATTTTGCAGACAGACCATTTTCAGGAAAGCTGGTGCAAACATGTGCCAGAAGATCTGCGGCTCAAACTGCAGGAAACTGTGATAAATTTAGAAAATCATGTATAATTTTCCTTTGAAGTTACAAATATGTACCACTGTTTGTCAGTCTATTGCAAAGAAGACAATAAAATTAATCAGGGTTTGGAGAAAAAGTGAAAAAGTGCAAGGGCTATTCATAACTTTACAATTCAAAGGGCACGAAACTGTGATGATTTAAAGTGCTTGTGTTAACTTTATCTACTATAGAGTAGACAATGTTATAGAGTATTTAGATTTGGAAAAATAAAAAGTGTGCCAAGAAAAGAAAACCTCTTTAGGTTTCAGTTCACGTATTTCACGCAGTATATTATGCTTTAAGGCTTTAAACTTTATCTGGGAATTTAGTCTCTTTTTATTCATAGATGCAAATGACAAGACTTCTTTTAATCGTGTCATTTTGACTGAAAGGCCGAACATTTACAAGCTAAATATCTTTACAGCATGCTGTTTTGTTATGAATCTCCAAACATTTGATTAATAAAGAATAAAAACTGAGGGAGAAATCAAATTTGTCAAAAATGTTCACGAGATGGATCTGCGTTAAGACGATAACAAACCATCAGCTGCTGTAATCATTTAGATAGCAAAAAGTCATCATGTAACTCTGCCTCCATTATCTGCTGAGAAACATGACGATAGTCAAGAAAAATGATAGAAACAGCGACGAGATGGAAAGGAAAACATAAGACAACAAAATAAAGCCGTGTCATTTGGAGGACAAGTAACTCGACCAAGGCCAAATCGGCAGCCGCAGTCACTTCCTGAGCCCGGCGGTTTTGGGAACAACAGAAATAGAGGCTTAATGTTTTATTTAGCTGGCAGCCGACAAGAAGCTAAACCTGAGATCACGGCTGAATACGCTGCGAGTAATTAAAGAGAGGAGGGGAAAATGCTTTAAGCTGCAGAGATCTGATGCAGTTTGGAGATGCAGCAACACTTAAGGCTCTAAAAACCCCTTTTTATTGGTATGCCGTCATTAATTAGTAATGCGATATCTAGTTAGATTTTTGGCTATGTTTTAGTAGCATGCTATTATTTTTTATTTGATCAATATGTTGTTAGTGGAAGCACTCTGAAATGCAGATGCATTTGTCCCTTTGCAAAACCTTCTTAGATTCATTATATTTAAACACATTAACACACATTGGCTGAAGGAACAATAACACTGGACATGAAACTGACCATACTCATTATGAAACAAGGCGGTGGCAGCATAATGCAGCATCCAACATGATCTCTCACCTCGAGGTAAATGTCAACCCTTTTATTTAATTTGGTCCTGATTCCTTCAGTGGAAATGCCGAGGGGAGATAAACTACCCAAGGAAACTACAGGAGTTCATCAAGCTGAAGCTCACCGTTATGGGTAGAGGGGAGGTTCTTTGTCTAGCAAAACATCATGAGAATATGTGACTTGAAAACTGATGTTCAGCTGCAGCTACATTGTGTGAAACAATGCTCTTTGAGATGTTCACAAACTAGAATGCTGTTTTGTTGTTTAGAGTGCTCCTTCTTGATGCTGTGTGATCACCAATGTTCTCTAACAAACATGTGCACGAAACAGCTTGATTTAATCTGAGGTTAAATTGTACACATGTGGACCTTATTTGCGAATGAGTTGACTTTTGAAGGCAAATGGTTGGACTGGATTTTATTTAGAAGTAGAAGGGGAAACAAATGGTGCCAAAATCTGACTTCATTGAACTCTAACCTATTTGCGTTGGTTCGTCACATTAATCCCAACCACATTTATTGACTTGAAAACACAGAAGAGACCATTTGATCCTCTGTGCCCTTTTGTTTTAAATCATGGTATGTTCCTACACCTACAAACCCCAGGAGAGAAGATTGAACTTTTAACACCCTTAAATCACTATATACCGTTTCTTCTGACCATCAGATATGTACCGTCTGTCTGCTGCTCTTCGCTTGTTACCTCAGCACTCGCTGTGACAATGGTGGAGTTGAGTTACTTCCTCATTAAATGTTCTGCACTGCCTTGATTCACCGTCACCCCGGCTGACCTGCTCACTGGGAGCAGTGCTCAGATACAGCCGGAGCCCTAAGGGAGCGATAAATCTGAAATTCAAGTAAAGAGTGGAGGGTGAAACCACAGAGGACATAAGAGATGTATAAAGAACAGCTTCCTGTTGTCAAGTCTATCTACTTAACCCCACGTTGGCCAGCGATTGGTGTGTGATTGGGTGAATAGACGGCTCTAATTTAGATGCTCTTGCATTTTGAAGTTGACCATGATCCAACTTGATGTAATGGTAATATTTGTAATTTCTTACAGAATATGTCTCATGGAAAGAAATCAAATAATCACTTCCTATCACTGGTATTTGGGTCAGGCTTTTTTAGATCTACAGTTGTAAGGCTATTATCTGAAGCTCTGTTAAGCAGCTAACTGGTTGATAGCTACTCAGCAGATAATCCAATCATTTTCATAGCTAATATTGAAGGAGAATAACTATGTTGTTTCTGCAGTTTTAGTTAGGAGAGAGACATATGGACAGCCTTATGACAAAATTTAATCCTAATTGCCCCCCACCTCTGTTAATCTAAAAATACTTAAGTGCATACATAAGCATTCCTTTCACACCTGTTAATAACTAAAAATAAACATTCCCATCTTTGGTAAACTTTTTCCCACCACCTCTATGAATTAGCCAATAGAAACAGAGACAGGTATCAGCAATAAAACATTTCTCTCTGGTAGGGACAATTTAAACCCAGCACAGGACATCTGTTAATATATAAAAATAGACATTTCCATCTTTGGTAAACTTTTTCCCACCGCCTCTATGAATTAGCCAATAGAAACAGAGACAGGAATCAGCAATAAAACATTTCTCTCTGGTAGGGACAATTTAAACCCAGTACAGGACATCTCTGTTTGTGCCCCAAAATAGACATTTCCATCTTTGGTAAACTTTTTCCCACCGCCTCTATGAATTAGCCAATAGAAACAGAGACAGGAATCAGCAATAAAACATTTCTCTCTGGTAGGGACAATTTAAACCCAGTACAGGACATCTGTTTGTGAATGATTTAAAGTACCACACATTCGGGGAGGCTCGATGGCACTGGTGCTCAGTGTGGGTACTCTTAGGGAATTAAAGTACAACACATTTTAAGTAGCGTTTGTGATTTCCTTCATCCAATCAACAAAACAACAAAAAAAACTGAATCTAAAAGAAATAAACTTTAAATGTTCCTCATTTGTACATGTACTTCTTAAGAATATGTGATTGGCAGTAAACAGGCCTACGTGAGACAAACTGTCTTCCTGCTGCACATCGTGGAGGGGAGTTGAGCGACCCCTGACCCTGCTCACCACAGCTACCGTCCCTGTCCACACTTACACATGGACAGATACCTCTGAAGGAAAACAACAGTTTAACTGTTTTACTGCATTATTTATGGTAGCACAACTAGTCAGTGCTGACTATGTGTTTGTAATTTCCTTCATCCGTTGCTTAAATTTTAAACTCATAGATTTTTTTCTGTAAAACTTGCTGTAACAAATGTTCCTCACTTGTAAATTTATTTCTTAAGAATATGAGACAAGTAGTAAACAGGCCTACATGAGGCTACTCAAATTTAACTTTTAACTTTCTACAGTTAAAGTGAAAGACAACCTCTAACATCGATCCCTTTCCAGAATTTGTCCTCGCATCATTGTGAATGCTACTTTGCTTCAGTCTTTTTCCTGTTGTTGAATCAACACTGATCTTCTCAGTGCTTCATGCTTTCTCCAAAATAGTAAAGGTTGGTTTAAATACATTTGAAACGTATAGATTTTTTTTCTGTAACACTTGCTAGTGTGATACATTTCAGCAAAAGTTCCTCATCTGTAAATTTATTTCTTAAGAATATGTGACAGGGACTAAACAAGCCTAGGTCAGGCTACTCATATTTATCTTTCAGCTTTCCCCAAAGTTGAAAGTTTTTTTGTTTTTTTTACACTGCACAACCACACTCCAAGAGTTGCTCCAACATGGTAAATTGTTTTGTTTCCTTTAAAATTATCTACAGCTTTTGTCTCTGACTTATACGCTGTATGTTTTCTTGGCCCTAATGATTCTTTCCCTCCATCCATTATCTTACACGCTTAAATGTGTTCACCAACAAAATTCAGTACACTTGTAGTTGCTAAGGTTCCATTACTAAAACATATAAATGATCAATGTCAACCATAAGTCTGTATTCAAATACTTAATACAATTTGTATTATTTATTTAGATTTTATGTTTTCATGTGAGCACTTGGATTTCTATCGATTTATTGTATGATGCTCTGTGTAAATATTTATCAAACCTGTATGGCCATTCAAGTTTTATGTAGTGTTTTTCTTGTCTTTCAATGTTTGTTGCACAAATTCAAATATATGCTGGCTATCAACCAACAATTCAATCAGTGAATCTTTGCTTCTTTTTTTTTCTCAAGTACCCCTTCTCACGGAGACTTACTTACATCTTCTGACACCTAGCCCAACTTATAATAACACTAAGTTTGCTATTACCTAAAAAAATAAAACATACTCACTACACAACCATGCTCCAAGAGTTGGTCACAATGTGGTGAATTGTTTTGTTACCTTTAAAATTATCTACAGCTTTTGTCTCTGACTTATGTGCTCTGACTGACAAATGTGTCAGGAAATGGGTTAGCGTTCCAGGTCCCTCTGTCCTGAAAAGGATGTTTGATTGCTTTGGTAAAGTTCATTTGGATCCAGAAAGTCAGAAGGGAGTTTAAGTTTGGGTACATAAGGAAATTACACCTGGAAACCTGCATATAGGCCATTTTGAAATACTCCATTGTGGTCGATTACTGGAAATCTCCATACACCTTCATTTTGGACTGATCCAAGAGACTGCACAAGTCAAAGGAAGGAACGCCATTGGTCAAAATGTCCAAATGCACACTAAAGGAAATGACGTTCTATGAAAGGTCTTGCAACCATTAAAAAATTGGGAGATTTTGGAAGATCTGTTGTAACTGATGAATTTGTAACGTGAATGCAGATGTGATGAACAAATATCCTCCTTTATTTAAGGAGCAGTGAGAAATACGAGTCTGATGTGTTTTTTTATTTTTCATTCCAAGAGTTCACCACTTTTCATTCCCCAATACTATCAGCCTGTTATACAGTTCCACCTGAAATAATTCAAAGCTCAATTGAAATCAGGTCAGAAAACTAACAGATAAATAAATCACAGAAAAATATTTTAAGTAGCTCAACACAACTATTATTAGGATAGTTTTCTCTAGCATCTTTAGACTGCAGCAGAGCACGCTTTATCTTTTAAGACTGACTGCAAACAGGAGTCATGGCCAGACACCAGATTTGGCCACATGCCTGAGGAAAACATGGGCAAAAGCCTCCAGTTCATTAACATTTTGGGGGGGTTATTCAGCAGCCATCTTTTGAAAAACAGACAACTATGGTAGATACTCTTAATATTGTGGTAGAAAAATTTATGCATGCGCTCAAGAGAAAGTCTTCTGAAGTTGTTTCTCTGAACTTTGTATTGCAATAAAGTTATTAAATTGTTTCTTGTTTTCACCCTCAGGAAGTCCGTGATTGTTTGATTTTCCTCATGAAAGGAGACGGGTATGCTTGCAATCTGTTTTGTAACTAAGTAGATTGTCAAACTATGTGAATGGAATGACAATCTACAAACTGTATGCCGTGTCCTGTTCAAGGCTCTATTTTTTTCCTGACTGAGATCAGTGAGCAGAGTCTTTGAACGCTGTAAACCTTCGAATAAATACTGATAAACCCCCTCTTCCCCAGAGGCCAAAAAAAATTTTTTTCAGGAAAAATGGGATTTATTAAGTGTTCGCCAACAATTCAGGCACTTCAGATGTTCAATACAAAGCACTCCTGCTGCAACTACTGAAACCATTGATCGGTTACTTTAGGTGTTGTCTGGGACCACAGCTAATTAGGATCTCTGTTCAGGAGACTGAATAATTCATTGAATGCCTGGAGGTAGAATATAGTGCTATATTTGGATAGTCTTCTTGCAGCATTTGCTTTATTTAAATATCTAAGCCTGCTTTATTAATTTGAATTCAAATTTATAAATGAACCGTCGGCGTTGAGTTACTTTAGTTGCAGCTGTACTTGTGTTAAGGATGGGAATGCCAAACAGGGATGTTTTCTTGAAAACTATACATTTCAAGTCAGCGTATCAACGTAAAAACAACAACATTGCAGCAGTACAAGTAATTGTTACCTCTGTATTAAACCGTTCACATATTTCTGATCTACATGTTTCTTTATTTGCTGTGGTGTCAGGAGATAATAGTATTTTACTGAAGGTTAAGTAAATGTAAAAACCTTCTTCTTCTGGTCTGTACTGTCCAGCATGTATCCAGTCTTCTGTCCTAAGACTGATGGATTTGGCTCCAGCCCCCTGCAGACAGAGCTGCTCTGGTAAACAAAATGAGTATTTGAAAAAAAAAAAAAAAAAACAAAAAAAAACGGTATTATTGTTATTATTAAGGGTCAAGAACTGAATAAATGCTAAAGCTGGTGTAGCTTTACCAGATCAATTACACATTTTTGCATCACAAATCTGAAATCATCTTCAGAAAAGCATTATGTTTTCATGATTGACACACAAGAAAGCAGTTATGGGCCCACATCCACAGAGTTGTTCCAGATACTTTAACCAGCAGATGGCGCTAAGCAACAATGTTTAATGTACATCCATAAATAGTACACATCATAGTTTCATTTCATGTTGCATTTTTTTATTTTGCGTTACTTCAGATGTGTGGTCAGTGTCTACAGTTTTCAAAGACATTTAAACTTAAACATTGGAGGAAATGTTGAGCTGTCTGTGCAGTGACAGACAAAACATAAAGATGGCGCTGTGCTGCTGATTGAAACCTGCTTTCATAAGCCCTGAAAACTGCAAGTCAGATGCTGAACACTGACAAATTTCTGTAAAAATTTTCAGTATGAATTTTCTGCAGACGAGACTTTTTTTTTTCTTTTTCTGAGATGTGCGCAGAGCAGGTTTTTGACAGCAGCGCAGCTCTGCTGCTGAGATGGCCGAGGAGAGCACTAGCTTCAAAGAGCTGTCACAGTCTGACAGAGCATCCCAAATCAGCTGCTCAGTCACGAAACATTCACACTGGATGAAAAAGCCACGAAAGTTTCCCGAAGAGAAGGATTCATCATTTTTCCTCTTGTTTTAATGTTGGACTCTAACCTATCAGGGGAAAGTTGAGCCAAAATGAAACCCTAAAAGCATAAAAGACAATAAAGGATATATTTCTAGCTTTATGACGACAACCTGTTGTAACTTTTTAGGAAATACCAGAGGTATTTCTGTTCTGGTCAGACGTTTACAGACAATTCAGACTAAAATATTTTTGCTATGTTAGGTCTTTTTCAGTGTAGAATAATTATAGAGATTATCCCAATTTTTAGGTAACACTTTATTTGAAGGAGTGTGCATAAGACTGACATACGTATGACATAACATCTGTCATGGATATGATGGCTTCAAGAAGTTGACACTTTTAAATAACTTTTGATGCAAGTTTTACTGGAACGTTACACTATAAGTGTCATTATTTACTGAATAATGTAAAGTTGACAAGTTTAATGACTTTTTAATGCAACTTTTAGAACACCTTTCCATTAAAAGTGTCATTATTTACCAAATGACATTCATGACAGCAGCCGTAAAGATTTATCAAGAGTCGTTCATGTTTATGTTGATGACAGTCTCGTGTCAGTCTTATGCACACCCCTTCACATAAAGTGTTGCCAAATTTTTATTTTTCATTAACTGGGTGCACAAGTTTAAAATATATATACATACACCCTCAGTAATGTTTGGTTGTATCATGTTATAATGTTATTCCCTTATCAAAAACATATGTGTGATGTTGCCACCATTGTGCTTGACAAACTTAATTGCTATTTTGGTTTTTTTTAAATGCATTGAAATAATTAACTTTGTTATCAATCCATATAATGTCAGTAGATTTACTTCAGGCTCATTTTAGAAGAGAAAACATTGGAGGCAGCAAGTTTATAAGGCAAACTTCAAAACCTTGAAAACTCTTTTTTTTTTAAATAAACCATTTCACTTGAGTAAAATACAACAGGTTGGCCAAAAGAAGCAGAGTAATTGTATTTATAGATACACGAGATCAAGTCTGACATCTTTAATAAGCCAATAAGATTTCAGTCTCTGATTAACTGTGTTTATTTGGGACCGGTGGAAACAAAAACTACATGATGTGACTTGTGATGATGTCAGATTAAAAAGTCATGAAGGGTTGGTTTGATGTATCCTGAGGGAGACTGACTATGTCTGCAGCAAAGTTCAAGGCGGCTCAGTGAAAAGTTGATGGTGGGAAAGGAAAACCAGCTACCCCAACTAAAGCCTTGACCCCGATGTGAGGTCTGGTAGAAACTATGAGAAAAGCTGCTTCAAAAGGGCTCTGCAATACAGAAGATATAGAAGTTAAAAAAAAACAAACTGAGAAGTACATGAGAGTTGTGACACACGAGGATAGGCTTTTGGCTTTAATTCTGTGATAATTCAAACTCTTCCCTGTTTTAGCTTAAAGCAGGAGGGGAAAAGGTGCGGACTCTGCATGCAGCTGAATAAATGAGATAGGAGAGGATCGAGGACAGACAGGAAGGAGGAAGTGATCCTCATTGACCCTCATTCTGACTCAGAAGGAAATTACAATCAGCCAGCAGCAATACTTGTTAGTGAAACCAAGCCTAGTTTTCCATCTTTCTCTGCTGCTTCTTATTGTATCCAAACATGAAAAATGGAACTCATTTTCATTACAATTCATTTGTCAGACATTATTTAGCCATTCATGTTGACCATACATGGAAAAAAAAAAAAACATTAGAAGAGGATTGTTTAAAAGTGGTAGTATTTAAAAAATACTGTGCTGGAGGTCAAACAGCAGAAAACTATGCGTGACATGTGAAGGAAAACAAATACAAGGAAGTGTTAACAGCAGCTGTTTGATGAAGATAGGCTAATTATAAACCAGGGTAACAATGTAATGACACAGCAGATCTCTACAACATGCCAAATAGTGAGTTTAACCTAGATTGTGGCTGCTCAATGAATATTTTATACAGTAATGTGAAAAATTACTTAGTGCCGTCAGTGAACCCAGACTTTACAGCCAATCAGATAAGAGGACACATAAGGCTGAAAGCACTTCATGTCTGGTTTGATAAGAGACACATTAGGGGTCGACTCAAAGGAAGAGGGTAAGAAATGGTAGTTATTTTTATTTCAAATGTACAGCACTTTAATCAACATATGTATTTTTAAATGTGCTACATAAGCACATTTTATTTTATTGTTTTATTTATTTTGACTTTGTTTATCGCAGTCGATCACAACATCGAAATGCCCACATTTCATTGGAAGCAAACATGAAATATGACCTCAACTTGGCCACCCGGTTGGCATCTTCTGACGTCTCTATACTAGAGGGTTTAAAAACTATAGTCCTTTAAGTCAGTAATAATAATATAATGAAAATGTGCATTTTCTGGGGTTGTTTGAAAGCAGCAAATGTCCTCTTCTGCCTCGAACCTGGTCTGAATAGCCTCTTGGAAAACTAGTGTCTTCTTTTTATTGTCAGAGTTTTCTACGTGGCATTATTATTTCTCGTGCCCACATAAAGATCACCAGAAAAAACCTTTAACATTAATGAAACAATCAGATTGTGCAATACTGATGCCTCTCCAAATAATACAAAAACACATACTAAAGGATGTTCTGCATCCTGAGCTCTGCTGAACAA
The DNA here is from genome assembly GCF_904066995.2 of Poecilia reticulata. NCBI lineage: Eukaryota > Metazoa > Chordata > Actinopteri > Cyprinodontiformes > Poeciliidae > Poecilia > Poecilia reticulata. Next base: position 14,013,096 of record NC_088837.1, on the reverse strand, counting down.
ACCGCATCCCGACATGAAGCTGCCACCGCTGCATTTCTCTGTTATGATGTGTTTTCAAGGTGTTTGCAGTGCTGCTCTTCCAACAGGAAAAAATATCAGGAAAAAAAATGCATGGGAAGAAAATTTGCTGCAGTAGAGTTCAACATCTATTTTGAACACGTGCCATTTTTCTTTCACAGACTCAGAGGATGGATATTAAATTGATGGCAGGCTCGCACAACATTCTGTAGAGGACAGAACTGGAGTCTGGGGACTATGATGATAATGGCAGCTATAGCTGGCTTCAAGGACAGATGAAAAAGCAAGAAAGAGATCCGCTCGGGGAGCTAACTGACATTTTCTTTAAGAGCCAGTTTCGCGTTAGACCTAAAGAGGATAAAAAATGCTCCTAAATGCGTTAGAAGCAAAGAATTTGACAGGCAGAGTATTTCCCACCTCCTTTTATACATTTAAAGGAAAAATACTTTCATCCAACTGAAAGGGGGCAGAGAACCAGTACTGCCTACATCCTGGCAGACTTTGACAGGTTTTACTCCAGCTCTGCTGTTGCTGAAGTCACAGGCTTGCAGGTAATCGATATTTGGCGAGGCAACTTTCAGTCCACCGCTGCTGCAGCCAACCAGCCGAGGAGCGGCCCTGATGGAGCTGATGTGCAGCCCTCAGCCTGAATTCTGCATTTGTCTGATTTATCTACTGTTGAAAGAAAGAGACACGTAAACACAAACAAAGAATGAGAGATCGGAAGCGCTTCGAGTCTGCATAAAAGACGAGGAGAGAGGACAAAAAGGATTATGGTCGTCTACAATCATAATGACTGCGGCGTCCTCCAGGCGTCCCTGACAGACACCATCAGCCTGGCTCAGATCCGATCTCTCTCCATGATGCAAACACACGGCACCCACTGACACACACACACACACACACACACACACACACACACACACACACACACACACACACACACACACACACACACACACACACACAAATGACACAGTATATCAAACATCCCATGATTTAGGCTCTTTGTATCTTAAACTAAATGAGATAATTTCACTTTGTTGGGAAACAGAGGACATAATAATGTTTCACATCTATTAGTTGGGAAAAAACATTAATTTTGTGAACATCCATCTCTTATCGTTTGTCACACAGAGGTCTGTTAATTATAGCTGCTGCTGCTGCAGTCCCAGCATGCACTGGCCCAGAGCGAGTTCAGGGTGTGGAGCGCCACCGAAGGCAAAACAAAAGGAATATCTGGAAAAGGTGATGAGGATAAAAGTAGTTGGAAATGAGGTGTGGTTACGCTTCTCCACTAAATCTGTGTGTTGTGATCCCGTTTGTTTAGATCAATGCCAAAAAGATTTTTTTTTTTAAATCACATTATCTAAACAACAGATTTTAATTTTGTCAAGCTATAACCATTCACCTCAATGTATTTTATTACCATTTAGGAGGTTAAAATAAAAACTGAGCTCTTTCATGCACACAGCCCAGGCAAAATCATGATCTACTTCATGTTGGTTTTTATCATAAAACTACAATAAGACCCAGATATTTGTGTTGTTTTCGAGCCGGAAGGTGAATTAAACACCGCTGCACAATTTATGAATTCATTCTGGTTTGGCAAGAAAATTAATTTACTCAGTCCTAGGCTAACTCCACTGCAGATTATAAGGTATTAAAACATTTTCCTTTTTGCCTTCCCTCTGGGACTCTTCTGTTTAATCCTATTTTGAGGGTAATGATGTTTATTTGGCTTAGAGAAATTATGGTATGTTTCATAGAAAACAAAGTATTTAAAATATCCTCTAAACGAATTTATTATGTAATAGTCGCAAAGCTCCATTTCTTAAATCTTGGTACAAGACGAACTCAAGCAATCTGCTCTGTCTGTTGACTTCAGATGAAAAACAAAAGTCTCTTCTTCGCAGCAGGATACATAAAATTATCATATGCATGTTTTGGAGCAAACAAACACATTCACAGTCGTCCCTGTTGCGTGCGCGCGTTTTGCCGTTCTCGCCGAGGCACAGACTGTTCTCACATGTGCCCACACATTCCCAAATGACTCATCTAAAATAACACAAGAGGCAAATCAAAATAGAAATTAATACCCTCTTGAAAATAAACAGGGAGGCCCTGCAGAAATAAACCCCGGTCAGTGGGCTTGGTCCTGTGGGCCATGAGAGTGCAGCTCCCACTGTTAAAACAACATACCAAACACACAGGCACCGGCTCAGCTGGCTTAAGGAACTGAGCAGCTTTAGAGGATAAAACAAGGTTCTGTTAATAATGGGAAGGATATGTGTCAGCAGAACCATTGGAGACGTGTTGATCAGCACGACGAAAGGTTGGATTATTCTGGGCTAAAGGTAAAGCTGCTACTGGGGCAACTAGAAAAAGAAAAAGCTGCAGAGAAGTGCACCTGTAACTGACTGGACATTAAAATGTGAAATTATATTAGGAACCGCAACATGTGTGACAAATACGGACCAGCAGTTATCTGCAAGAATGTTCTTCAAAATGACCAGGAGCACTCTGTGGGCAAAAGGGATCAGAAAATTAACATTTTACCTTGCATTTTGCTTATCTGAGCAAAAGACCAAGTCACTGTAGAACTCACCAAATTGTGCTTCAAAAACAGAATTTTAATTTTAATCAAAGCAGCAGCTGTGTGCATAGAAAATTGTTTTCATAGCATTAAAATGCACTATTGACTTACAAGGTCTTTTTATTGTATATTCTTACATAATCAAATTATTTGTGTGTCACGCTTCAACATTGACAATATGCAAACATGGCCGCATTATAGAGAGATTTCTGCATCATCTGAACTTTGGTAGATTTACAATAAATACGTCTTAAAACCTCACAACAAAAATTGCTAGAAGTTGATGATGTATTGTGTTTTTCAGTCACTGAAGTTTTGAAAAACATCCAGCATCAGTGGTCTGAGATAAATTGCCTTCTTATGTTAAGACAGACCATAGTGCAACTGTGAATGTTAGAGATTCTGAAAACATTCGGTCCATTACACAAGAAAATCGCTGTAGGCATCAAAGTCATGGATGGACGGATGGATTATTTTAAAGTCTGAAAGGACGATCCATCATAACCTTTGCATCCAGACTGTATAGCACCGATCTGCAGTGAACTTTGTCCATCTCAGATGAAACTTCAACAATGAAAAGTTGCGTTTTTGCTGAGAAATAATGATGAGTAACTTATAATTCAAAAATTCTGCTTTTTAAGAATCAGATTTTCACCCTTTTTTAAGCAAAAACTTCAACATTTCCAACATATAAATCCACAGAGATGTGAGGTTTGGTTGGAGGAAACCTGAAGCCACAGACTAACGGTTCTTCCTGTTAGATGCTCTTACAGCAGTGATGACTCCATACAACAACAGACCGTATCTTTGTGCATCCTTCTGATGCTCTCAGCAGGAGTCAGCTCTCTGCCCGCAGCTGTCATAGACATATTAGCCATAAGAGAAAGTTGCATCTGTCAAAGCTGCAGATGTAGATCAGAGGTTATAAATTAGCACTGCAACATTGTCATCACATAAAACTGGGCTCTGCACATTGACCAAACGTTTAGTACAGTTTGGTAAAGGAAACAATTGCAAATAAGCAGTGTCTTCAATAAGTATGTCACGCTTCAATCACAAACATCATGGTATTTATTGGAGCTTTATGTGAAAGACCAACACAAGCTAACATATAATAGCAAAGTGGAAGGGAAAAGTAAACGGTTTTACAGATAAGTACATTATTCTTATGCTAAAACGTGGCAGCATTGAGCTGCAGAGAAGCTTGTTTTTAATTAAGTAAGCTGATAGATAAAGAGAAGAAGGAAGGAGCTAACTACAGGGAGATCCTGGAAAAAAATCAAAAAGGTACAAAAGACCTGAGGCTAGAGCAGAAGTTTATATTTCAGCAGAAAAATAATGTTAAACGTACAGTCAGCGCTACAATGTAACAGGTTAAATCAGAGTATATTCTTGTGGTAGAATGGCATAATCCAAATCTAAAAGAGCATTACAATTATTCTCATTCTTTTAATTGAATATGAACTCATGTAGGAGCGGGTTTTCAAAAACAAAATCTTTTGCAGCTTTTAGCAAAGGTGAAAGGATGAATCTCTGCAAACATTGTGGTCGTTCCACTAACAGCCTTTTCCTCCCAGCTTTCTGTTTTTCTTGCCTCAGCAGCAGATTTGCTTTAAGGTCCATGCTGACGTATGTAGCAGACAGACATCCGGCCGGGAGGGAACATCACTGCATCGCCCACTTTAAGATCAATCAGTACTGAGGGCAGCTAAAGTTAGCAACATCAAAGCCTCCCCAAGGCTTCAAATAATGTGCTTTGCTCCGAATTTGAGTGTAAACTGCACTTAAACTACTTACTGAGGCTTTTTAATGGTATTAAGATTAATGGAGCAATGAAACCGATGGGATTCAGGCCCTTTTGGTTCATTGTATAAATAAACACAGCAACCTGGCGCTTATCCAACTTATCAAATGATAAACATTCATAGTTTCTCTTTCCCACCTTTATATCTAAACCATTTTTGAAAGTCAGAGTTTGTTTAAAAGAATTCTTGAACATTTTTCTGGCTTCGCTGATATCGAAGAAGATTAAAATGTATCTATTTAATGAGTTTTCAGTAAGATCTTTTCTTTTTTAATGAAAGACTATATGCAGAGTACTGAAAATAATGATCCAGGTCTACAAACACTAGGAAATAATATGGGGTTTGAGTTTCAAAAAACGTGCTTGAACCAAAACATGAAAAAGGTTTTTTTTTTGCATAATTTTCACCTGAGACTTCACTACAAAGTGAAATTCACATTTTTATTTGATAGACCATAAAAATATATAAAAAAAAAATAAAATAAAAAAAGATAGCAAGTGGTGCATATTCATGAAGTGAGAAAATCTTTTACAAATAAAATAGTTGAAAAGTGAGTCCACCCCATTTACTCTTGCACACCTACATAAAATCCAGTGCAAACAGTTGCAGATCAAAAGCTCAAGTGAGCGAATCCTTTCTGAGGATGACTATCAATAATTTACAAATGGAAGAATGACAAAAAGAAAGCCGCTGTTGAGAGGAAGTTTAAAGACACTGTATTCAGATCAGACCAAACCTGGCCTCAGTAAAAAAAAAAAAAAAAAAAAAGCATCATGTGTGGAGGAAACTTGACTCTGTCTGCACATTGTCTTGAACAAATCACTCTTACTGCCAAACATGGCAGTGGTCTCATAATGCTGTGGGAAATACTTTACTAAAGGTGCAACGGTGAGACTGGTTCAAACTGCGTTCATTTTGATGGCACATTTTAGTTTTAGCTAACTCAACTGATTAAATGTAGCCATCAGAAACAAAGTTGGCTGCACAGTGGCATAGTTGCCTCGTAGTAATAGATAAAGGATGGATGAAATATGTCAGAGAGGAATGCATTTTTAGTGTATCCTTCAGAAAAATTATTTCTTTACGCTGATTCCTTCATCTTTGGATGGAAAGAAACTTCAGTTCATCGATAGTTTCTACTGATTGTTACCAAAAGAAAGTTCAAGAGAAAAAATTCATAAAAAGATTCCAACTGGATAAAATATTCTTTATTAAATTATGAACCATGTGCTTGCAGAACCTGAACAATAAGTGTACACCTGAAATATTCCTTTTATTAAGCACTTTGTTGTTATCACATCATTCACTTTACTACTTGCAGCTCCAAAATGTTAGATTTCATTGATTGTTTGTCTTGTGCTGTTTTTATCTAGTGTCTGTCAGAAAAAAATGTATTTGACGCAAACTGTAATGAAACTTTCTGACAAAATTGAGACATGGTTCAGAGGTGATGGGAAGATAGATGGAGAGCAATGCCAATAATAGGCCTTGAGAATGAGCCTGGGGATTTTTGAAAAGCCTCTTTAAACCACTGAAATTAAAGTGTTAGATAAAGAATTAGACTGCAAAAAGAGTCTTGTAGATATGTTTCCCTTCTTCTGCATCTGCACTTGCATTCTAATGAAAATTGGACATAGACTGAGAGATTATGCCATTGTCACAAACGTTGACCTCCACTGCAGGCCTGCTTTGTGCTGCCTCTCACCAACAGCTGGCAGCCATATTTTTATTTAACGGCACCTGGCAGAGTACTGACACTGTCGTTTATCAAACGGATAAAAACTACAACCAATTCTAACTCATTAAAACAACACGGTATGTATATTATATATATATATATATATATATATATATATATATATATATATATATATATATATATATATATTCAGAGATGTTATGTAATACACGCATCCAGTGCACACTGAGAAATTTCCTGCCTCGGCTTCCACCCACACACCTTCCATTCCTACGTCACGTTGAGGCACCTGATAGGAAGGTCTTCAGCTGCCTGAAGAGAAAGCAAATATTTCATCTGCTTTATGGAGCTGAAAGGATGTTAGTAGTGGTCAAAACAAGCCAGTGAAGAAATGAGGCTTCAGCTCAGCAGATGACTGAGCAAAGGCAGCAGTAAAAGGTTTATTTCTCATTATAAACCTGAAGCTCTCAGCAGAAGGTTTACCGTTTTTACAGGGGGGATCGTAATTGTATCAGTCATATTACAGTGATCCATCATGCACTGCAAAGCCAATGGCTACTTCAGACTATTAAACAATCCTCTAAAACTGATAACAGCCTGAATCAAACCTGAGGGAAGTTTGAGACTCAGCTGTGTCTGATGAGATGTATATAATAAGTAAAATAAACTCAACACAACAATTTTAGTGAAAAACTTTCTTTAATCTGATTTCTTTGGTGAAGGGGGCATCATGTGTTGAGAAATAATTGGTGCTCAGGATTATAGAAACGTTGAGGAGATCCCAGGCTCAGGTTTCAACTGCAGCAGCAGCAGATGGCATCAGTAATTACTATAGATTTCTGAGAGTTTGGCTCCTGAGGTGTTTACTGGTTTTAGGAACACCGTCAGCAGTTGGCTCCATCAACCAGGAAAACATCTAAATCCCTGGATTGAAGCGCAGCTGTGAGAGACGTCACCGGTGAACGGTCGCAGTAGTTTGCAGTGAATGGAGCTGATTACTGTGTTAAAAAGAACTTAATGCACACGCCGCCACAAAAGCCTAAGCTGGAGGTTCAGGTGACTCAAGAGGCTAATGGAGGTGCAGGGGGCATCAGCTGCGCACAGACAGGTAGATAAACAACAAGCAGGCGAAAACCCATTTCCTGCTGACTAACTACCAAGTCTGATCTATTAAATTTTCCAGATAAAGAGAGGAAAACTTTCTTTGATGTGTCTCAGTAGACATTGTCCTAATAGGCATATTTCTAAAGCTTAAGAATGACTAGGTTTGCAATTATGGCTGAGGAACAATGTGGTAGAATAAATATCTGAGTTTTGATCATTTTCAGAAAATGCTATAATTTAGACATTTCCTTTCAGCCTCTGTACAGCAGTAGAGATGCTTATAGTGCTGAAACAGTGACCGCTGCCAGAAGCAATAACATAACGGCCAGTTTTTCAGTAATAAGGCAGCCGAAAAAACGATGTTTTTTCCTGAAAAGAAAAAAATAAAATAAAATGTTATTCAGCTGCTGTGACCAGAATGGTGGAGCTCGATTTGTAGGGATGAATAAATACATCCAGATAAGATAGATTAGAGGTGTCTGATTTAATTAGTGCTCAGATATAGGTTTATAAATTTTAACAGTACTCATGTTTTACCTACAAGTGCACTCACATTTACATTTAGTGTCTTCCAAATGTAAATTTAAATTTGTTTTTATGAGACAGAAGAATTAGGACTAGGATCTGAATAAAAATCAGTTTCCAGATTTTAATTTGTGAAAAATACGACGGCCCATGTGTAGCTTTCCTTCAGCTTCACAATAATGTACAACTTCTTGAATGGGTTCTATTTAAATGGGCTAAAAAAAATTTTAAAAAAAGACATTCAAAACAGACCGTGTCAGAGTCACACACACCCATTTTTCTCTTTTTATTCAGTGATAAATAATTTCCTATCAACATAGGCTTTATGTGTAGACATCCGATCAAGGCAAGAGACAAATTAGAGGGCACACACGTTGCCACCATTAGAAAATAATAGCAGAAACAAAAAAAACAATGAGGTAAGAAGTTCTCTCTTTTTTTTTTTCTTTTTTTTTATACATTTGTGGTGCTTCTATGTCTGTTACCTATACTGTTGAACGCACAGTGCTTCCTAATACAGAAATCTTGCCTTTTTTGTGTCTGTACATTATTAAACAGAAACAGGTCATGGCACAATACTAGACCAACCAGAGGCAGAGTGTATAGTTTAGCAGAACACATCATCAGACCGAGAGTCAGAGAAGCCGAGCAGGAAACAGAAATAGAAAACAAATACCTAAGACTTAGCAAACAGAGTGGCTGTGACCGCTTCAACACACACAAACGCACACGGTGGATGAAAGATCTGTGTCTCGGTAGCTTATATGACGCCAGATTTAGAGTGTTTAAACATAACGGAAGAGAAATAAACGAGTTTTGTGAGCAGGAAGCCATCTACTGTGCAAACAGTGATTCGATGGGAGATGATCAGTGTCTGGATGAGGAAGAAGCTTCAGTTTGAAACATATAGAAATCACTCCGACGTCTGAGATGGAAACATGGGCAAGCATGTTTAGGCAAGACACAGCAAAGGTTTGTAAGTGCAATGATTAATGAGCACATAAGAAAAACATTAACAGGATAAAATTAATGTATTAATCGTTTGAAAAGTCGGCAAATGTAGAAATATGCATCTGCTGTCCTGTTTTTAGGGTTGATGATTACAGAAAATAACTCGTAGTCTAGTTTGTTTTGAAATTACAACGATCCATCCCGATTTATCCTGAAGCTTGGAAAAAGACGGTTTTATTGCACTGAAAAGGGCATTTTGGGATTTTTTCCCCCCTAAAAATCTTTTTTTTTTTTACATTAAATATGTCTGAGAATCTAGTGCTAAATATTGTGTTGACAATATAAATGATGATTAGCCCACATTTTCCGTCTTTCTCTGTGACCTTTAACATCTCAGTGGGAGCATCAATGGTAGTAAAGTCTTCCCAGCAGCCCAACAATTTTTTTTATTTTTTATTTTTTGGTAATCAGAAACTTCCGACAAGGGTCTTTAAATAGCTTTTCCTACCAAATTCAGCATACAGGATGTTCTTTGTAACTACAACAATGCACACATTGCTACCGCATTGGTGACTATAGTTTAACATACTGTGCAAGGTAGCTAATTTTCTTCCAATTAAATGGCAGACTTAGGCTTTAAGATTTTTTTTGTTTTTATTTGACTGATATTTCTTCTGATTGTAAGTAATATGAACATGTTTCTCTCCAACAGAGAATCTGTGGAGGATGCTACAGATTAGGGTGATGACAATGAGGCCTTCTAGTCAAAAACTTGGAGCTCATCACCAAAGATGAATGGCCCAAAATCGGAAGTGGAATCAAGGGACCATAAATCTAAATCTGACCGGGGTAAAAATGTAGTTGGTTGTGTATAATCTCCAATAACCCAACAGGAAAATATTGCTAGACTTCAAGGAAAACAGCCTAAAAAATATTGCGTCACACAGGCAGAAAGTTGCGTCAACAAATACATTCCTCCTCCTCTTATTTCACTGTGAACTTCATTGTAAAGAACGGAAAACCTTTCTGTTTTGTTTTAGGGAGAAGCTATTTTTATAAACTCACATTTTAAAAAGCTTTTATTACATTCCAGGTGTAGAAAACATTTTTTACATGTATTTACCTAAGCAGAACATGGAAAAATAATGCAAGTTATTGTGGTTTGTTGTTTATTTGAGTAATTTTTTGACTATTTGTAATTCTGTAATTGATCAGGCCTACCACACGCTGAACCCATCTCAACAGATATCAGCCGTTTATCTACTCTACATTATTTAACCTAACGACTACTCAGAGTTGAATGTTGTTTTCATAAATAAATAAAAGCCACAGGAAGTGAGAAATTCTACTGTTTGCATTAGTCTAAGGATGCAGTACGACTTGAGTTCAACTGCAGTGGCTCTTACTGACACAGACAGTCCAAGTTTAGTAAAATACTCAAATGGAAGCCCAGAATAAACTTAAGCTGAGGAAAGGTAGTGGAAGCAGAAAGTCCAACAATAAAACTGAATGTGATGTTTTGTTTTTGTTTTTTAAAAAAAGAGTTTAAATTATATACAATTTTTGCATTAGTCGAATATTAATATTGATTAATATCCACGCTCGCACCGCTTTCTTTTTATCTCAATAATAGCTCGTCACATTCACACGTTTGAACACTGCTGACTAAGAAAGCTGTTGCTGCGAACGCAGACGTGTGATCTCACATGCGATTCCTGAAAGATGTCTAGAAAGTTTCAGGCTGCAGTGCGAAAGTATTTTATATGAAACCGAGTTGAGAAATTTTCTGATTTCAATTTAATAACTAAAGATGCATAAAATGTAACAAAAGGATAAAGTTGGACTTAATTGTTTAAGACCTGCTAGGAGGAGAAGGACACACGTTTTGCAAAGTTATTTATACCTCTTGAACTTTAATTTTTTTAATCGTCTCCAGTTAGCAAACACTTGGAGCAAGGAATTCTGGTTGAATGAGATCAAAATTAATTTTTTTTAGGCTACATGGAAACATTGGTCGTTGTGGAAAACCAACGCCCTGAACACACCATCCCAAAGATAACAGCTTTTCTTCAGCTGGGACATGGAAGTAGGTGATAGATGATGGGAAGACAAACTAAATAAAGAAAAATTAAAGAGGGAAGTCACTTAGGGTGCAAAAGACAAGTGACCTGAGTTGACGTTCACTGGCCTTAATACTCAACCAGGCCCACCAAGACATGGAAGTGGCAGTATTGTTATGTGGGGAAGCGTTTAATTGGCAGGGACATGAAAAGCTGAACCTGTGTGCGTTTGTCTTTCACATAAAATCTCCTTAACAACACTGAAGTTTCTAGAGGCGTGAATTCTTTTGTAAAAACGCAGTAAAAAGTAGAATCTTCTTTTAAATTTTTTTTGAAAACTCATTCTTTTTGGGTTGTAATGGAAGCAAACCAACTTGTTGCAGCTTCAGTGCGGACAGCGTGACGGTGTGTTTGTGTGTGTTGCGTTCACAGACCTGCCGAGCAGCACTACGAGGCACAGCGCCATGCATGGACCTGACCTGCAGTCCCAGTGCCTTCACTGTCATACAAAACAAGATCAGAAAAACCTTCCCTGGCTCACGTTTTATCCCCATCATCAAAGGTTAAAGGAGAATACCACTTCATATCAGCTTTTACATGTTCCCATAATTTGTTATTGGAAAAAAAAAAATCTGTATTGTCAAGATTATAGGGGTCCATCTCAACGCTGCAGAGATTTACAGCCTTAGAGAAGATTTTGTCCGCTGTAAATGTTGCCATAAATATAAAAGAGGTGAGTTTGTGTTCAAATGGCTGATAGTTGAGGCTGTGCAAGAGAATGACTGGTTTAACTGAGATGTCCAACTATTACTTTGCTGCCTGCAGAAATAACACTATGCATGGTCTTGGATTGAGTGGCATTCTCCTTTATGATGCTTGACCTCCTGTTCTGGTAGCCTAGCAGGCTGGATAAGATGAAGAGGAAGCACACCTGCATCTATGTCTCATCCACAGCAGGCTGAAAGTGTGTGCCGTAACAGCAGCTCTCCTCGGCCGCACACCTGGGGCCGTGCAATATGGCAGACAAAGATACTTCACACCCGATTCTGTTTAAAGGATTCAGTTCAGCGAACCTCAATAACGCTAACGCTACCTCAGCGGAGAGGTGGTGGGACCCGGAAGAAAGAAAGAAGAAGAAATTGTACAGAAAGGAAAAAAAAACAACAAGAAAAACAGAAAACTGAAAATAGCACAGAGAAGCTATAAATAGCAACAGAAGCAGCCATGATGAAGCAAATGTGTGCTGAGGGGCGGTTGGAAATCAAGTCGAGGAGTGGTTGTAGTGGTCCTTCGGAGATGTGTGCCATCGTTGTTACTGCGGCTGCCATGACAGCGGCACATTAAGCCCCCTTTCTATCAGAGCGACAACACAGAGGGAGAAAGAGAATCGGCTGTATCTAAAATCAGCAGCGAGCTGCAGGGAACTGCGACAGCCTCCACCCTGTTGTGCTCATGTCCCCTTTTTAGTGTTTTGTTCATTTATTCATCTCTAAGTAGTTCTCTGTGGAGCTGCGGGTCCCTTAAAACGTAAGCGTCGCCTTCCCCGTCTCGGGTTTTGAGGGCAAAAGTTTGTCGTTTTTTTGATTTTCAGTCTGTAGTTTTGGAAATCCCGTAATACTTTCAGAGCCTCCGGAGTCGGTCCCGAGGCAAGGGTGGAGGAGTCCTCAGCCTGGGAGGCAAACTTTTCCTGCAAACAGCAGTCCCACTATGGTGAAGAAGATGGAGAGGACAAACAGCACGTACGAGGAGCCCACCACCGTGTTGTTGGGCAGCTTGTATGGCTGACCTCCCACCTCGTTGATGTAGAAGCCTATTGGGAAGATGAGCGCTGCCATGCAGAACAGGATCACTGCAGGGAGGAGAACAAGGACGCAATTATTAAACCGAATCATTTATTAAAAAGAACATTACCAATCTCTCTCTCTACAGTTAAACCCAGATCTGATATTTAAATCAGATATTTCCTGTTTTTAGGTCAAAATGATTTATATTTTATGAATGCAGGAAAAGGGGTTTGAGTTAAATAGTTGCACCTATGGACAACCATCATGGAAAAATCTAAAGAAATCATCCATGATAGCAGGAAGACAATAATAAACCTTATCCTTGGATACATTTTCATACAAAAATATTAGTAAATGTTATTGAATGGCCATTAAAGGGATACTATTATTGAATATCGATATTGGCCCAACATTTTCATAATGCATTCCAGGTTCAAACAATTACATTCATCAATCAACATCATGGAAATGTCTAAGAATGGAAGAAATGTTTTTGGTGCAAAAAATATAATCTCCTTCCCCAGATCAAAAGCAAAAACTCTCCAAATTATTTCTGTATAAACATGGTCTGAAAGGCCAGTCAGGCCGCAAATGATGCATTACTCCAAAAGCAACAAAAAGTTTGAAATACAGTGGAAGACAAATACATTTCCTGTGGTGTGATGAAACTAAGATTTAAGTGCTTGGCCATAATGACCAGTATGTTCTTCATTTAGGAGGACAAAGAAAGAAGCATCCAAGCCTCAGACCACCAATCCAATAGTGAAGTATGGTGGTCGCTGAATCATGTTATGTGGCTATTTTGCTTCAAGAGAGACTTTTGGACTTTAACAAAATAAATGTTATAATGATTAAAAAATTGTTTTATAAACATTTTGAAGTTCTGAAGTTTAAAAAAAAAAACTCTTAAAACTTTCTCACTCTGCCATTTAGTAAGTATGATTCTGATGATGCTAACTAACCTAAAACAAAAAAGCAAGGAATCAGTAGTTCAAAGTAAAGATCTGGTTTCAATTGGTAAAAGTCTTGAGCAGTAACATTACTGAGATCCTTAAATCCCGAAAATGTGCAAATGAAATGTATTAATTGGTTGTGTCATATGGCATTTCATTTTATTTCCCTACATCCTTTTGTTCGGCTAAATAGTTCAGATCATGTAATAAGAATCTGACCAGACTCGGCTCTCCAAGCTCCAATACTCCAAGTGCAGGCAACATTTACTGTCACAGCTAAAAAAGATGTGTAAAAAGCTATAAAATAAAATGATTGAACATGCTATGACTAGTAACTAACACCAAAAATGTAAGTCATTGTTTGTTTGCACCTTGTTATTTTGGTTTATCAGAGTTTCTAAGAACTTATCATGACTTTCTGTTTTCCTGGGATATAACTAAAATATTAAACAAAGTCCAAAACTTTTAGTTACCGGTTCGACAAGAACTCCCATTTTATTTTACCGCAATGCAAAAGTGAGAATGACGGTAGTAAGAAGATAAAAATAAATAAATAAAAGAGAAATGATCAAAGATCTGTCTCTCTGTCTGCTCCTAGTTTGTAAAGTATTACAAGAGGAGACAAAGTATTATGCCAACAGTGATTTTTATTAAAGATAATTACATCCTAACATGATTTTTTTTCTCTCCTGCTGAATGAATGTACTCGGATAAAAGGTTGTTCAAAAAGGTATCTCAATTTTCAGCCTGAGATTAGACTGTAGATACAAATGTAGCTAAATTAAACATGATTAATCCTTCCTGAATACATGGAAGACTAGGAGAGATTAAATTAGCATTCATGTAATTTTAGTTGTTCAAAACTGATTGTGTGTCTCAACATCGCTGCTCGTTTTATATTTCACCAAGAGATCATTTAAACAGCAGTTGTCTGTAGGAGGACTTTAAAAAGATGAGCTCTTTCTAACTTGGGAGTTCAGTGAACTCGCCGATACTGAATGTGAAACCTGAAGGACGGCTTAGAGTGAGAGATTTAAAACAGCGCTAAGAGGCGTCCTTCACTCTTTTGTTGATAATATTTCAGATGGGAAAATCGACACCATACTTTGCAAATAACGTATGAATCAGAAATATTTCTGATTTATTTCTAAATAAATCAGAAATATGGTACAGAATAAAAACTGAATGTGTCTATAACAGATATACCTTAAAACTTGCTCTGTGCTCAATCAAAACTGAATCAGGAGAGATTTAACCTTCAAGCAGAGTCTGTATAGAGAAAACTTAGGCCATGTCTATAAAGTCTTTAAATATTCTCAAAGATACTGTTGTTTTCTATAGGTTTTTCACATTAAACAAGGTTTTAGTTCAATTACAGTTGAACCGAAAGCTGAAAATAGTGACTGTAGAATGATGCGGATTCCAAGTTCAAGGAATGATTCATTATGTAAAAATCTATTAAAGATTAATGTCTCCAAATGAAGAGAGCTTGCACTCTGAAAGCAGCATTCAGTGGGAGTCTGCAATGAACCCTGTGGAGATAAACTAAAAACAACACAGAGGGTTCTGCACAGCATGCATGCAATCATTGGCTGTATTTAGCAACAAACAAAAAAAAAAAGGAGAAATAATTATATAAGATTTGTACACGATAGGCGTTAAGATGCATTTAAATGGTTGATTTTTAGGTTTAGATTCATTAAAATAGAAACACCTTCAAAATATTTCTCAGCAGAATCGGTAGAGTTGCTTGAGTCAAGCTTTGCAGTACAGTGAAGGATTTCAGCCCCAGAAGCTCAGTACCAACTCACAAGCATGGTGGTGGCAGCATCATGCCGTTTTGGAGTCAGAGGTACTCGTGGAAGTAATGATGAAACAAATCACCACTTATTCATGAATTATTAATTATTCCCTTTTTTTTTCTTTTTTTTCTTTTTCCAAAATGAAAAGTTATGGATGCAGGTATCCTACTTCGTCAAATGTAAGTTAAGTAAAACTTGTTGGAGTCTGCAAAGACGTGTGTGAGGTTGGTGTACAATTTACCAAGCTACATAAGCACAGTCTAGTGCACGTGTCAAACTGAAGGCCTGTGGGCCAAATTCAGCCCGTCTTAATTTTTTCTGTGGCCCTCTAGAATCTAGACTAAACACTAAGTGTGCTTAAATATTATGTTATCAATTAAATAAATACAGCTTCTATCCGTTTACTGCCAAATTATATCAATCAGTCCCTCCAGTTTCTTGAGAATTATTGATAAATTTCACACAAAATCAACAAATTACACTCACAATTGGGAGTTTACTGCCAATTTTTCTCAAAAATTGTCAAAAACTTCCTTACTTCTACTAAACAGCTGCCTCAGCATTAATTGATGTCAGATTATAGTCCATGATCTATACAGCGAGTAATAGAAAGTCGCATTTACCATCATAAATAAGCGTAAATATTTCCAAATTAGTACCACAAACACAAAAAGAATCACGAAATCCTGGAGGGACTGAAAAGATGTTCAATAATATTCTTAATTTTAAAAATTCATAGATATTTTAACTGTTTGGGAACAAGTTTTATCAATATATTCTGGCACAACTGGCCCTTTAAGAGCATTCATGACCTGGAATTGGCCCAAAACAAAAATGAGCTTGACACCCCTGTTCTGGTGAGACTGTGTTCCATGTTTGAGTCTAATTATGACATAAAATTCATACAAATAATGAGTTTCTGTACACTTCTCACCAAAACTGTATATTTGATGCAACTTTGCAACCGGTTTTATTTAGCTTTGCTACAAAAGCGGATCTTCACCTCTTCACTGTGAGCTTTATGCGCCTATGCAGCATCTTGTTGCAACAAGTTGCTGCATAGTATTTGGTTAACTATAAAAAAACATTTTTTCTCAGAATTCACCACAAATTATGTGCAAAACATTGATGCTTTGGATTAATTAATCATTTACAAATGATGTAAAAGAAGAAACTTTTCCAGAGACATTTTCCCTACTCAAAAGATGGAAAGCTTTGCAGTGATGTTTTTGAATGTACATAAATACCTACAGAATAAAAGCACAGTCACAGTCAAGACTAATAACAAAAACCTCATGATATTCATAGGTTACATCATTTCACTTTTTACTACAAAGTAAAAAAATATTTTCATTTTTTCCCACCTTTGACTTCAGAAGTACTTGAGAAAAATGTTTTACCATAAAACAGCTTTCAGAAGTCGTCTAGCACTGGCCAGCATGTCAGGTTTTACAAGAAAACAACTCAGCTAGTCAAAGAAAGAAGTGTCAGTAATGTAATGTTAAATCCCAACCAAGCTTCTTCAAAATGTTACAAATTCGCCGACACAGACTTCATGTGAAACCATGTTGCATCAATGACTCAGCTAATTTTTGTGAAAAGAACCCTTGGTGATGCATTAAGCTTCATTAATAGCAGCAAAAATTAATCAAATCTCATGAAGAAGCTGGCAAGGGAAGAGACCATGAAGAGAAATAAAAAAGCAGCAAATCCTTGATAGGGTTTACAAATCACTGAAGAGCTGCTTCATTCGAATTTAAACATTTATGAAAAAGCAGCTTTCTATGATTGGAGTATGAAATTAGGAAACATTTCTGTGAAATCAAATAGATTTCACAGAAAATAAACTGTTACAAAACTCATTGAGGAATACATATTACTGTGATATTTATTCTACAAATCATTAATGTGTTTATTTGCGAGGATGAAGGATACTCAGCTGCAGTTCAAAGTATTTCAACTCTCAGTGATTTCTCAGTTTCTGCTAAATGTCTTTTCTATTTGAGTCTTTACATTAATAAATCCACAACAATATTTGAGCTCGCTTACTCCTGCTTTCACAAGTCAATTATGCAGCAAATTAAACCATCATGTGAATCAATGGGGTTTTATCGTACAACATACCATCATTCAATTAAAAATAAATAGATGATGTCTGAACAGCTTTTCTCCGTCTGCTCTGCTTCAGAGCCACACTGCTTTATTTAATCTCATAGCAACGTCAATGCAGGTGGGAAATGCTTCCATGAGGGCGAACTTTGACATTTTAACCAGTACGAGACATTAATTCTTAATGAAAGTCTCATTGTTGAGCAAAATCTTTATGCGAATGTAAAGACAAGCTGAGGATGAAAAATCTATTTTTACATGAATTACTTTTCTCTCCCTAAACAATATTTCTCAGACAAAAAGCTCAAGTTAACCAGAAAGTAGACGTTTGAGAGCTGAAAGCATTGCATTCACTGTTAAAATTATAACTTTTCAATCTAAGTTGTTAAAGAAATATTATCCAAGCAGGTTTAATCAAGTGGGAATTTCATCCACCCAGACTCACACAGGACACAAATGATACTTTCCAAAATGCTAAAGACGATGGGAGCATGATGGAAGAACAGATGACAAAAAGAGGAAACTACTCAAATATCTCAATATTTGTCAATATTATAAAAATGTCTAATGTCATGCAAAGATTGTGTGTGTATATTCTGTACACACTTTGATTTATTTTTGTTGAAAAACATGAATTATTTTTATGGGTTTTTTTGTACTGAACATAAAATCCCCTTAAAATATTTTAATTCTGCAAATTAAAATATTTAGAAGTATTAACTTCTACAGTGTTGATTTCTACAATGCACTGTACTCTGAATAAATTTTTACAACAACCGTTTACCCATCATTAAAGTAAAATCCATTTACTTTTTTGTAAAAAAAAATTGAAAAAAAAGAAAAACATTGTTTCTCATGTTAGATCATGAGAAGCAACTCAGACATTAGAACACATTTATATTCATTTGTTTAATTATCACCACTCTGGAAATGAATAAATTTATTAACAATAAGGGAGACATTGATTGTGGATGAGAGAAATTAACAAGCTAACAGTTAGGAAAATACAACTTCAGCTTCTGCTCAGGTTTAATTTCAGTGCACTTTTCATGATCTACTGGACATCTTAAAAGCCTCAACTGATGACACATGGTAATTTGCGCGCTTGCTGCTGGTTAATCTTCAGTACAGTTGTTGTTGCCCAGTCATACTTCATATTTTATGGACTTTACACACAGAAGGCATGTTTCCACTTCAGAGACCTTTTTGCAGGAGCAAGGTTAATTTTCTGGGTCCAGGCCCCCTTTGTTTCCATTTCATCTACTAGAGTAAAAACACATCCCCAGAAAACATTAAATGTTGTAACAGCTTCACTGTAGTACTCAAAACTCAACCATGTTTAACGGTAGTTAATAAGTCAATATCGTTCCATATCAATAAGGTTATTATCAACTATCAAAAATTTAAAGGCGGTGTAATGTATATTTTCCAGGCACATAGTGGCATTTCATAGCACAATCACAGTACTATGCTACATTCATTTGTTAAACTAATATTATATATATCAAACAAAACTTAAAAGAAACTTGATTTCACAATTCAATGCTTTGAATTTGGCCTTTGCCTCTTTCAAACTTGAAGGTATTTTCCAGCCACATAAAGCTCAAGAAAAACGTTTTAGTATCTGCAGATGGCTTTCAGGATGACAACAATTCAGGGGGAATTTAGGAGAGCATAACTTTATGTTATCTGAGGCAAGATGGCCTAAATCATTATCTACATAAAATCTAGCAGGTCAGCTAAAGTGAGCAGATGAATATATTCTTTAATGACAGTTAAAAACTAAAGGGTTAGTTCATGAAATGCAGTACAAACTGTCCTATGTTTAGTAAAGTGATGCAGAAAATATGACTTCAAACATGCCTAAATAAGCAGCGGTTCTGCTAATAGGAGCCGTGACGGCTACATTAGTTGTTAGTGTGCGGTTCAAGACAATGCGTCTCTTAACAGCAATCATCTCTGCGGATGGCGCTGTGTGTTATAAATCTGTCAAATAGTAAATAAATAAAAAAAAATTGGAAGACAAGCCTGATGTAATTTAGAAGCAGTTTCACCACTACAAAGCAGGGTACTAAAAAATGTTGTGTTCATATCATATTTTACCCACCAAACAACCCTGAGGGGTCCTAATCAGCATGATGGTTTATAGTACCGGGTATACATCATAATACCATCCTTGTCTAACAATTGATTGCATAATCTGGCTATAAAGTAAATATCATTTTAGCTCAGAACATCTGACTTTTCATGTTACTGATGCTTTTCTAATTGCAGAATTTTTGGCCAGCAAACAAAGCAAATCAAGAATGAAGACGTTCACATTAGGGAAGAAATTCAACTCGTTTGACAATAAGGCATATTAAAAAAACAATCATTTGACTGTGATGTCGCCTCCACTTTTTTTGAACTAGAATACATTTGCAGAACAAAGATACAGATAGCGAATTGAAAATCATCACAGCTAGAAAGGGGTTTTTAAATTGCTGTGCAATGTCAACAGAGGCCAGGACTGAATCATTTCAAACGTTACATTTCAGAACTGTAAAACATTTCATCGTACAATGACCAGAAGTTTCTGCTGCTGTTTAGAGCAGAGTGCAACAGAGTTATGCAGAACCCCCAATTGCAGCAGAGCACTGCTGGCCAGTTGGCTGAAAAAAGGTTGGCTGCCTCACTTTTCTGTGACTTTCAAAGACAAATGTGGCTGTTTTGAAATATTTTAATGACATATAAACTGAAGGATCACCAACAATCACTGTTGTTAGGATAAAACTGCTATAGCTAGTTAAACAGCTATTTGCATGGCGGCTACCTGAGCACATAGCCCTACTAGTTATCGAGCTGCTGAAAGCTTTTTAAGCTTGTCATCTTAAAGAGTGCAGAACTCTTTAAAAGTGCAGAAAAAAATATATATATTTTTATTTTTTTTCTGCTCAATAAGTAACTTGTTTAGTGATTAAATAATCCATATTTTTGCTCAAGTCCATGAATCAAATTGAAAATAATATAAATATTACATATAATTAAAATGTTCTCAATAATCAACATGCTACCTTTTGACAACAGGGATAATTGTTACTTTTCTGTCTGAAATTAAAACATTTAGATCATTTTATAAATCTTAGTTTATTTTTTTTATTTAGTTTTAATGCCGTGGCACTATGAAACTGCAGCAAATACAAAAGTAACTTTTACTACTTCAGTCTGACTTGAAGTAAGTTAGCAGTTGTTTACTCTAATCTTTGTTTGAGTTGCTAAGCACAAAGTAATGTCTATATCAGAGAGACAATAGTCTACTAGTTTCATAAAGCAGAATAATATGTTTTAGGGATATCTGTCAATTCCTTATTGTCACACACACATCTAAAAAAAAAAAAAAATCTAAAGAACAAAAAAAAGGAAATTTTAAATGTTTCATCGACCCAGATAACCACTCAACAAATTTGGTCATCTGTATCTGTCTGTGAGGGACCCTCGTCTTCCTTGGTTGCTCAGATGCCCCATAACTGTGAGGTTGCATGAATGTTGCCCGTCAATAATAAATGAACTAAAAGCTACAGTTTAAAATGTGGTAGCAACAGGCAAAAAAGACAAATATAACCATGAGTTGAAGATAATTAAAAAAAGCTTTGTTTAGTGGAAGTGCTATGCAAAGAGAAAAGAGAAACAACAAATATGCAAATTCAACCATTTAAATATAGTGTGTTGGATGGGGACAACCTTGCCACACTGTAGATGAGAACCACTGGACAGATGCTCAATCAAATCCAATTCTGCTGTATCCGAGCAGTGAGATGGGAACAGGTTGAAACTACTCTCCGTTATCAAATCCATCTTGTGCATTTTTCCTTTCTTCCCGAGTTTCTTGGGGTGCTCTCAGTGCTTCTAAAGAAACATTTATGTGACACGACACTTTAAACTTGGGATATAAAAGAGTGCTAGTTTACCAGGTGATGAGGAAGTGTTTGAAAAAAATATAAAACTGCACAAGACCTAGCAGGGAACAAATATTCACCTAAATGTTTTCTTTTTGCAAATCCTGAGGCTGTTTTTCCTTTTTGTGTCCGAGCCATTTAAAAAAATGCCTGCAGCTTTCAGACAATAATGGGAGCCACAGTGGCTTCACATACCAAGCTGCTCCATCAGTGTGAGAGTGCTCGAAGCTGCCGCTTCCCTGAACTGACTGACCAATCGAATTCCACCAACCCACACAGCTTCGTAAAACCAGCCCAGGCACAATGCGTGTGATGGAAGAGTTGTTGTGGTGTGCTGCAAGTACATCTATATAGAAATACAGTCTGGAGAAAAAACCTCAAAAAACTTTACAGTTTAAGGGAAAGAAGAAGAGCTGCGGTTATATTGTCCGCCTACACATGCACCAAACGAGCCGCAATTCTCTATGAATTTTCCCATAAAATCAAGACTATATACATTTACATTTTCTCAAGTAATTCAACTTTAGTTCCCTGAGAAACATAATTTCATATTTTTTAATATAATTTTGTTGACTTACTGCCAGTGAAGGCAATCCAGCGGGCATATTTGGTGGCTTCTCTGCGCCAATGCGACGCAACTAGCAGTCCGCAGGTGACTGTGAGGGATATGATGCCCATGATGATGAAGAAGAGCGTAGTGACCCACTCAGGGGGCAGTCGCGGCGGGATACAGGTCCGTTCTCGTCCGTGTATGGTCTGACACTGTCGGACAAGACCAACCGTAAGGGCGCCTGCAGGGCAGAGGACAACATAAAAAAAGTTTGCTTTAATTTACTCTTAGTTTTACCAGATAAAGCAGAAACATAGCGTTACATTTTTATGTTTTTATCATGCAACACCCACATAATAAGGTGTTCTATTCTTAAACATGTTAGAGGGCTATATGAAGCATGTCAATTAAATTTTTTGCACAAATAATTCTTAGATTATGAGATTTGAGTCTAGTCAGTTCTGTACCATTTTAAGTTTCTTGCAGAATGAGCTGGTTTAGAGCATCTGGTCACTTTAAATCCACACCCCCCAACTCAACGTTTACACTCACACAAGGAAAAGTTCTGCAAACAGAGACAATTACCATACATCTTTGAAAAGAAGAAGTGGAGCCTTCTGTAAAAATAACATGAATGCAGAAAGTAGTTTCTGAATGGTAAGTCAACAACAAAACACTTGTCTTTTTCATGAACAATTGTACAGCACATACAGGGAAAACCAGTTGACCAAACATGCTGGACTTCAGCTAGGGTTGCTAGGTAACAAGCCGGACTAACACTGCAGTACCCATTGAATTTTTCTTATCACCAGACACCAATAAACTAACTTATTGCCAAAAAATGACTGACTGATTTTGTACCCAACACCACTAAAATTTTCAAAATAAAGTCAACGCCACTACCTGCATACCTGATCTAATCAGAATCGCAGACCTCGCAGGATACAGTAGCTGTAGCACTCTCATGTATATGGTCAGACAGACAGGAATGGGAATATAGATATTTTGAATCGTCACCATTTCGACCATTATGACAACGAAAAATGTTTTCCACACTTGCAGCGAGTGCGAAGATGAGATCTATCCTGCCAGTTAGTGCATCCCACACAGCTGTGACATTTCAAGTCATGTTGGACAGAGCTGCCGCAGTTTTAAAAGGCTCAGTAAATATGAATGTGCGAGCTGTCCAAATTCAGCTCAAACTATCTGACTTTATCTACCAAGATCTCGGTTAAAGGTCGCGGAAAATGCAAGCACACATCTGCGATCAAATTGCTCCACTGTACTTATCTATGATTAATCAAGACAAGAAGTTTAATGGATGCAAGCATCAAACCGAGTCATGAGACAAGCTCTGACAAAGTGTAAAGGCTGGTGCTAAAAGCAGGCCCATGCTTCTCTAGAGGCATCTTGTTCAATTAAAAGCACAACCTCAAGGGGATTTTCTACCTGAGTAAGCAGAACAGTTTCACTTTGTTTACCTCCCTGCTGACCACAGGTCTCTTTAAACAAAAGGTGGGCCCTCTAGGATACGGCAAAAGGCAAGAAGTACTCACTTGAAAAACAAAGTGTCAAGTAAGACTGATTTCTTCCATTACTGGACAGTGGATAATAAGGTTTGTCAGGCTGTCATGCAACTTAATGCTTAATTAGCTACTGGGGACTTTTAGATCCAGATGTCCCAGATACTGATTAGAGTTGTTAAATATATTGCCTAATACTGGCCAAACAGTTCATATCAGTAGCCTTAAAGTGCAGGGAAAAGCTCACTACTTTACATCAGCATCTCATAGCCAGCATTGAAGTAACAATCTACAGCTCAACAATGAAGTATATGACTCTGGAAAACCTAATGCACCGTTTCACCTGCTCTCCCCTAAACCTGGAGATAAGGACACAGCAGACGGAGAGGAAACTGCACCATTCAGCACAGTCTCTCTTTTATGGTAAAGTGTGAAAAACAATCAGATTGTTAGGGAACACCAAGTTTGGTATCATTTTAAAGAAATTGTCCAAGGAAATTAGAGCCTTGCAAGAATTGGGGTTAGTGCTACACTCTAATATCAATCATTAAAAAAAATCAGTAGGAAATACTTTGCTATAAAATGCTGAGATGATTAAAACCTCCCTACTGACCTCAACATGTAAATGTAGTGGGCAGAGATTGAAGAAAACAGAAACACTGTGCTTTTAACCAACTAAATCTCTAAACTTAAATAGAGTAATATGTGATTAGTCCCTTAACAATATTGCACCGGGTCAAACTTTAGATGATAAAATATATATATTTTTGCATTAGACATCAAAATGACGGAAGCATAAATCAGTCATAGATCAGAATCAGCAAATTTTACCAACTGCATCAGAACTGAAAACTGTTTTTTGTCTGTAATTACAACTACCAACCATACTTGATACACTTCTTTTGAGTATCAGATGAAAGGTTTAGTCATATCTTCTCTCATATTTCTTGTAGAGTAAAAGAAAAACTTCTTTGGCCAGGAATTGTCTGCTAAGTGCATGTGTGATTAAAACAGGTTTAAATAGACTTTTGTTGAGCGGATATCTGATCTTCAGTTAAATAAATGTGTTGCGTGAATGTAATTTGAGTTTTCTATTAAACTAGAAACTTTTTTAATCATTCTGGCACCTGCTTGTTAGTCGTTTTATTTTGCTTCTAATCATGTAAAGCACTTTGAATTGCCTTTCTGTGCCATATAAATAAATAAAATTACCTTGCCTTTATTTTTTTCAAATTATGCCTTTCTGTATTCTATGTTTTAGTTTGTAAGGTAGTAGGGCACACTCCATTAAAATAGCAAAAATAATCTGCTAAATTCTCAAGTCTTATAGGAGTTTATCAAAATTATATGTGGCAACTTAATTTAATTGTCAAACAGGTACCCAGCATGAATGTCTGAGTCAGAGAGAGTTATCCTTACCTGTTTTAAAATGTTTTTTTTCCCCCTTGAACACATTTGTTGTTAAATGAGCAATAAAAACACAAAATAACCCCTTCACTGAAGAGGTGGACCTTTGTAGGCAGTATCATAAAAGTTCAGAGGCTCAGTAAGTGGGTGGAAGGTAGAATGGGACAAATATGCAAGCTGGAGTTTCAGGTTCAGTCTTAGTCTGGCACATGTATAAACAATTTATTCCTCGTTAGTTTTAAACTTTGTGTTTAATGAATATGAATCAAAAATCAATTTAACCGCAATAAACAACCGAAGTGCTATCCTCGGGCCTGTGAGTGTTGTGGGTTATGCAGACTCCACAGAGGAAATCCTGTCCCCTTTATACCGCCCAGAGAAAACATGCTTTTATAGTATAGCAACCAGCTTCCCCAGCTCGGCTAGCTCAGAAAAAAACAATGCCTGTGGTTTGAAAGAAAATGGTGTAGATGTCTACACGGCTCTGATGGACTGCAGGAACACCAAGCTTTACATCTGCATGAGCTTACACTCAAAAACCTTCAATTTTAGCACGAAAGGTGGCAACTTAATAGATGTTTTCTCTCCAACTCTCTGCAATGCTAATGTAGTTTTCACTTAAGTGGTAACTAAATGTAAAACACCCCCCAATAAACTTGTACATGACAGGCTTAGTTTACTCAGCAACACTTTTCGAAAGCCATTTTGGTGTTACAGAACAACTTTGAATAAACAAGGCAGAAAGTGGCAGGGACTAGAAGGGGAATTAGACAAAAGTTTGATTGCTGCAGGTAATGGAAGGGTTTACAACCGTTTTCCCTGCATCCCCTGACCTCCTGCTGTTTTACCAGCACTCAGTGGGATTCCTGCCATACAACAGTCAGGCACGCTATGCTAAATGAATGCAGGTAAACAATTCAGCCAGCAGCAACAAACACAAACTGTTCCTGTTTAAATATCAGTATTAATCAAACAGTGGTGTGTTTTTAATGCATACTTTTCTCTAGTCAGATGTTCACACAAAATACGACACCAAAAACAAAACATTTCATAAAAAAATGAGCTGCAGAATTTTACGCAGCCACAATAATTTGTCGGAGAAACATACTTTTCTATCAGGCTGGAAGGGTTAAAACATCCACTTCACCATCATGAAAAGTAAGGCCTGGATTCAGCCTACAGACAATCACTAACACATGCCCTGTTCACACCTGGCCTTCACAGGCGTCTTGGGTAAATCTATAAAGAAACGGAGGTAATGAGCACAGCCAGGACGCACAGATAATGACGCATTTAGCCGTTTTCCCCCTTTTGTCTGGTCACACTTAAAAACAAAAACTCAAAATAAGCTAAATATATCCTTCACAAAAAAAAGAGGATCCTTGTAATGCTTTCAATTCAATAATGCCAATGGAATAATAAAAGAAGACAAAAACAAGCTGAATGGTTGTTCTAAATAAAGTAACCCTGGTTTCACACAGCAGATTCAGGCTTTTATCCACAGATTCCTCCTGGGATGACCACTTTTACCCAAAACACAACGGGGACATTCACGCCTCCTTAGTGTAAAAACACTGACAGAAACTCTGTTAGGTGTTTTCTACATGTCAGAGGGACAGCTGAGCTCACACTGCAATTCCAGGTGTTAAACCACAAAAATCACACAACTTAAACAACAACAAAACTGTCTTTGGACATCCTGTTCACTCATTATGTCAAAAGGGTATAGTTAAAGAACACATTCCTGTTAGTTCTGGCGTCATCCTCACTAAATGTTGCATGACAAAAATAAACAACACTGAAAGATTATTTCATTTGTTACATGACAAGTAATCAATAACTCTCTAAGAGATCATAAAGAGATCTCTACATTAATTTAATGCAGAGAACCACAGATAAATCGAACGGTGACCGAAAGTCAGTCCGGACCAAGGATTAGTCGGGAACTAAGAATATATTGTATTTTTTCAGACATTGAATGCATCAGACAAATTCACCTAGCTGTCAATATTAACCCTACAGGGTTTAAACTCTATAATTGGTACATTTCTGTAATTAACCATCACGCATCAAGTTTTTTTCTTTGTTCTACTTATACAAAGTACAGAGGCAATAACAGATCTCATGTACAATTAAATGAAGAATATTTTCTAATAGATTCTGTATTACTCACATTTCCTTCATTGTGGTTCTGCTCTCAGTTTTGGGGAAGTTGACTCATGCGATATAACAGATTAAAACCATTGATCAAACCAAAATATTTGAGCAAACTCCTGCTGGATTCACAGCAGGAGTTTGCCGCTTTATAGTTTTCCTTTAAGGCAAACTATAAGTAGAATATATATGTAATTACAGTAAATTATCTGTTGTCGAAGCAGATATGAAGGGTTTCCAGGAAGAGCATAACTTGATGTCTGGTTTGTATAAAATGTTCTGGCTCTTTTTGAACCTAAAATAGTAGGGCATGAAAAAACCAAATCTAAAAAAGCAATGCAAAGCAATGCATATAAAAGCAATGCAAAGATTTTCTTTCAACTCGGTCCGAAATTGTGCAAATTTAGACCTTGTGTCTAGAACATTCCCATCATCCTTTAATTTGCATCATGTAAATTTGACTTTACTCACATAGTATAGAAATAACAGACAGCAATGATTACAAATTTCCCATTTTCCAAATCTCCAAACGCCAATGACGTCAGACAGCTCAGCGGAAAGACACATCGCCACCCATAAAAAGATGCTTCAAAGATTTAATCTGCTTCTTTCATTGATGAGAGACAACGGAAAAAGACAACAGTGATTTGATTTTATTCGGGGATGACAGGATGCTGTGGCGCCGACACAATGTAGAGTTAATGGAGCGAATTGAACAACCTGCAGGTGCTGAAAACATCCAGTTAGACCTCATTTCACTCTGAACTGAAAACGGATGTAATGTTCCAACTGAGGCGTTGGTAATAAATGCGCAGACAAGCAATCTAAATGTGTACAAGGCAGCAGCAGTTTATATTTTATCTGATTGGGAACATATCCCTTTAAACCCACATGTGCTAAACAAGAAAACAATGTTTTAAAAAAAATCTAAATAAAAACAGGAATGTTTGGATTCAGAAATGAAATGCTACAATTGAAATTAATGCAAGGTAGAACAAATATTTCTGAGTGCAGCATAATTATGTCTTTTGGCTAGAAATAATTTTTAAAAAAGCAACCTAAAAAATAATATGTATAGTCTACAAATCTCGCTCACGCTCTAGTGCTCACTATTACTTGCAGAAAATAATGGGCCAATTTACGATTTTGAGGCCCTGCTCTTTTTCACGCCCCCATCATGCCCTGCTACCCTGCCGTCAGCTCTGCACTCACAATGATCAAAACACTCCTCTCACCATGTCTTGGCCCAAATGAGAGGAAACGAGCGCCGCGTCTGCTCAACTGCAACATGATGATGCTGTCATTAGTGAAGCACCAGGGGTGCTGCCGTTTGCAGGCTCAGGAGGGATGAGTCCAAATGGCCTCTGAACTGTGGTGGGCAGCACAGAGGTAAGCCAACGCACAAGACAGCTGCCTTTTTCTGCAGCTGGGGGCTTTTTAACGTTGCCCGCTTTTATTATCGGGGCAGTGGCGAGCAGCTGTGCAGAGCCAAAATCTGAACACTAAACACAGTACATAAAATCATGAACGCTGAGGGGGAAAAAAAGCCAACAACGGTAACTTCACCAATCGGAAAACGACCGGATTTGAGTTCACGACAGGTCAGTCACCAGTCAGGGTCAAACAATCTGAAAAGCAGCGATATCTGGTCATTCAAATTTTGAAGTAGCTCTACCCAGAAGCACAGACTGCGATAAGTCTATGTTTACAGTTTAAATAAGTCTAAAAAGACCGACAAACAATAGACATTGCATATTTACAAACTGCATGGTAAGAGAAATGGTGTAAAACCAACTGGTTAGGGCAAATGCAACACTCAACATGGAGGCCCTCTGCACTTCTTGTGAAGCAATATGAAAAGAAATGAAAAAAACATACCTGATGGTTTTTCTTATTTGTTGAACAGCAAAAATATTCTCTGGAAGAAGGTCTGAATAAGTGTTGATTTTCACATGATTGCCTTTTCTTAAACACAGAAAATCAACCTATAGGCTGTAGAGATGTTAAAATATAATTTTCAGAGGATGTGCTTATAATGAAAAACATGTCATGTCCATATATTTTAACTGCGAAAACACCTAAATAAATAAAAAGTATCTTTATGGAGGCATAGCATGAATTTGTCACCACAAAATAACCTAAATGCATTTTTAAGAATGCCTCTTGCATAGAGTGAAGCATTATTGAATTAGGCAGATCAGATGTCAAAATAACACCTTAAACAAAAGAATAAATCTGCATGCCAAATGCTAAGGATCATTATCATAATGTCACAAGAAGCATTTTCAGCTGTGATTATCAAACACTGCACAGAAGCAGCACGTTTTTGATGAAAAGTTGTGCCGTCTCTCTCTAAACTACGCTGAAATGAGGAAAATTCAACATTATATATAAATAAAGTATTTAAAATAGCATCAATGAATGAATGTCTTCATGGATATCTTCATTAGTCATGTCCTAATTACCTTCTATTGAATATCACCGAGCAATGACACAAACCATCAGATTAATTGTTAAAGGTTCCTCTATCGACCTTAATTAAATAAACAAAATCTGATTTCCGCCTTCAATCAGTAGTTCTTTCATCTTATGCAAAAAGGTATCTTTTTTTTATTTTAGGATGAAGCACAACTTATAGATGATAGTTTAGAAATAAAATAACAACCCCCAGACGTTAGAATATAGTTTAGATTTTCCACCTGCAACACAAGAAATAAGTAATTTCTTTTCATAGATCATTTCCATCACCTGCAGGCTACATTTTTCAGCTGGAGCTGCACAACATCCAGGTTTTTACAGTCAACAGATGAAAAATATTTCATATTTCAAAATGGCACTTTCTTCACCTGAGGCCAATAAACATTTTCAAGTCAATGGCAGCTCAGTTTGTGGTCTCTGTCCCTGCCTGTCAAACTCTCTCAATTTTGGGTAAACTGCAGGTGAGAAGTGCTGGCACAGCAGGCCTGTAACTGGACGATAATGGCTGGCCTGGTTTCAGCTGCTCTGTAGTAATAACACCGTGTGCCCTTGCGCTTTGAAAAGTGATACTTAAAATAAGACAATTTAATTGTGTCCCATTTCATCTATTTCTGGCTAAATCACCGTCACACTGACTGCGTACCAGTTAGAACAAGCTGCAGTTTGTGTGAAGGTTTATTTCAACTTACAGATTTGTGTTTGTGCTTTTTTTTTTTTACACAAATGTCTCAAATCAAGCAAAGTTTAACGTCAAAGATAACTTGAGTCAATACAAAAACTGTCTGCAAAAGACAATTTATCAAGGGGAAAATGGTACTTCTGTCACTGCCAAGACAGCTGTTTTGATGGAGAAGCCCGTTTTGAACTTTGATTAAGAAACAAGTTTACACATTATCTTATGCATTTTATTGTGTTATCAGCTTGCTAGAAGGACTTCATAATTTGTCTAAAGAAAGTGTGTTTCTCCTAAAATCTGTTTTGTTTCATTAGCTTTACAAATGTACTCATATGTTAAATTTAGTGTACTGTTATTATTTCTATAATTTTTAAAAATAATTATTGCTGAGTAATCTCTAAAACTCTCTCTCTCTCATTTCAGGCTAATTTTTATGCAGTTTTCAGTTAAAACAAAATGGTTGACACCAATCAGCTGAGCTCAGCCCCTTAGCTTTTGTTGTCTTATTGCAGGTTTTAGTCTGACATGCTTTTATCTGACTGACTTTGTTCTCACATTATTGAAAAATTGGTCAACTTCGATAAAATCCGTCTTTGCTTCAGGCTTTTCCCCGTTTTTAAATCCGTTTTTCTTTTATTTTATAATAAAGACAAAGCTTGATTCAGAAATGGCTACAGAAAGTTTTTTTCTATATACTTTAACACTTAAAAACTCTGCATTTTACAGTGCAGACAGAATTCAGATGCATAGCATAATCTCCGCTAGAGCTTCATATTTCTGCCGTTACCATTTAAAGCCGACCTCCTGCAGAGCTTCGAAGCAGAGCCATTGTCACAGCAGTGTCAGGCATAAACTGCAATTTTCTGCTGCTCAGAGTCTACGACTGCGTGGTGCACATTTATATCCTTGTGGTGGATTTAATGGTTCCGAACATAAATGATAAGTGATGTTATTACATTTGCACCACCAGGATTATTTGTAGCCATTAATCAAAGCCGACTCTTTAAATAATTGTCTTCAGAACATTTTGAAAACCGTAAAGCCCGAGTTTTAACTTTTTGATTTTTTTTAAATGATTAAAATGTACGGTATTTTTCAACCTTACCGTTTCATTCTTACCACATTATTATTATTATTATTATAGGTTGTTAATATTGCCTCCATTTGAAGTTTTCCATCAAACAGAAAAACCCATGTGCTTCTTGTTCATGTGTGTAATAATGTGGAAACATGTTTTGACTCGTATATTGTAGGAACAACCACTTTAGCTCCATGTTGGGCGTGGTTTGACAGTCATGTCAATAACATGACTATGTCAATAACATGACATGGCTATGAAAACATGACTCCTTTTACAGACTTTTTGTCAAATAAATGCAAAAATAATTTCACTCTTTCTCCTATGAGCAACTTGATATATAAGAAGCCAGAGTGACAAAGTCCTGTCTTTGGTGGTACCAACTAAGGTATACTTTTGTCCAAACTTTCTACCAAAGGGCATCACAGGGAGATCATCCTCTTGGTTTGAATCATACTTTACGAGTCAATCTGCAGCACAGCACCTCGTCATAGAGGTCATTGTGAGTTGGTGTGCTTGGGAGTAAAGATGGATAATCAGCTGAAGATTTAAAGATCACTCGTTTGTGCCGCTTCGCATTGTTAAACGTAACAAAAATAACACTGTACCCATCTCAACATGCTGTCCAGCATGCTCACACCTCAACTACGGCAATGCCCTACAAATTGGTCTATTAGCCTGTGCTGTGAAACCTCTGCAGGTGATCCAGAATCTGGTCTTAACCACCCAACAAATTCAAGTCACTGTTGTTAGCCTACGAAGTGCTTAATAAAACGGCGCCTGTCTACTTGATTGTTCAGACTTGCCACAACTTTGTTCCTCCAGTCGTCTGGAGATCGTAGGCTAGCAGAACCTACACCACTATCGCGACAATCCAGACTCTTGTGTGTCGTTTCAGAATAGGGGTGGATCCTAAACCAACTCTTGGAGACCTAACTTTTCAGCGCAACACTGTATTTCGTTACACCTCTGCTGCAACGCGTCTTTCTTCACTTCCCTCCATGCCTGCACCATGTCTAACCCTAATCCTAACCAACTTCTTATAAGTTGGTTATTAGTAGCTTTGATATTAACTGCATTGTTAGTCACTTCGTTCAATATGAACTTTTGACTTTACCGTCATGTATATAAGAAGCAACTGAATGTCAACAAGCTCATCCAAGTTCTCAATAATAAATGTAAAAGACAAAAATTATACCTATAATAATCCATATTATTTCAGTGGCAGAAATGTAGAAACTGTTGCTTTTTGTTTTAAAAGCTATTACATCATCCATCTATCACCTACGCCTACTTATCTTTGCAGGGTCAAGGACAAGCTATACCCATCTCCAGTGTCCATCACAGTTCAATTACTCTATTTATTATTTTTAAATGATTAATACTGTGGTACTTTACCCAATGTTTTCATATGGTGAAAATACCATAATGACCCATGCATCAATGGTTACTATATTTTACTTTTTCCAAAGCCAATAGCTTTTTTTAATTCAACATAACTTGTTTGTACGAAATGAGCTGCGTCAGTAAGGAATGCATTTCAATATAAATGTGCAATATCTTGCTTTCCTATATATATGCTGTTATACAACTAAGTTCTTTTTTAGGCATTATAAATAGATAGAAACACAGTACCAAAAGCAATTAATCTAAAATAAAAACACATTTACATTACAATGAAAGCACTGTCAGAGAACAAAGAACATTTGATTGTTTGCATGGAAACTGCACATTTTAGACAGAAGCGGGAACAATATTAAAGCCATCAAAGAAAAAAAGAAAAACGAGATGTGAAGACGAATCTCAGTGCTTTATCACCCACACATGTGATAAGACCATTGAAGACGGGACAAATGAGAGAAAGGCAGCCTCTGTGAGAGGAAGTAAGAAGAGTGACAGCGAGTTGGAAGTTGTTAGCTGGACAACTTCCACTCCAATAAGAACACCCACATAAACCACAACACTGCGGTTTAAAAATAGCAAAGGTTCAATTTTCTGTATAAAGCCAGTGCAGCTCTGGGGATTTGAAGAAGTAGACAATAAGAGGCCGATTACACAACAGAATCAAACGAGCCGCATTGTAGACAATGTGCCCATTTCATTAAACCCCATTATTGCTTCTGCACAGATTACTCATGTCACTGAGCTACGGTTGTATGCTGACTGGTGGATGGAGCATCCTCCCTGACCCACATATTAAGCTGTCATTCTGCAAAGAGAACAAAGAGTAGCAGCTGTCAGTCAATAGGCTGGACGTGTTTTCAGGAGCGGTGCGTTTAAAACAAGGCACACATGCTCACACTCGCCGTTGGCACTAGCAGGTCTGATTTGACTGATTACACGTTCGCAGATTCAACTGATCGTTAGAAGGTCACTTCAAATGTCAAGAGATCATTACATATCATAGGAATGAAGATGGCTTTACAGGGTCTTATAGATGAAAGGGCTTGAATATTGATTGTTTTTACAACTGGTTGTTCTTCAAAATCTCCAGCAAATAACAGCTAAGAGTGAACATGGTGACAGGTGCAAATCACTTAAACTGTATTTGTATTATAATTAATATTTAATTTGATTTTTTTTTCAGTATTATGACTTTAATTCTCTGATTTTATCAGGTCACATTTATGACAAAGCACTTTGAGCAACACTTGGCTATATAAACAGAATTTACTCACTATTCTGAGGAATACTGGATGTTAAGAGGAAAAAAGTAACTGCATATTCTCCGATAGAGATAGCAGTTTTGAATTAAACAATAAACTTAAAAGAATTACAATACTATGCCCACTTATGCATTATTAAAGCATATTTCTTTGATCATTAGCTGACTAAACTCAGCTTAAAGGGTATAAAAATGCATCCCATTTGTTGATGGGTTTACAGACCTAAAAACTCAGGCTTTAAAATTTGATGCACTTAAGTACGATTGGATGATTTCTGATTTTTCATTTTTTGTCAGCCTCTTACAGATCATGTGGTGCATTTTTAGTTTAGTCAAGATACTAACAGAGCATCACACATCACTCTTGTTAAAATATCCTTTTATATTTTCAGCAGGGTATGTTAAGAAGATAATACTGGCTCAACTTTTGCAAATGTTGTGTAATATACACTTGAGAACTACTTTTAAGAAATACTTAACAACTGAATGTCTTTCTGATTTGGGTTCAAATTAAACATAGACCCCAGGTTAGGTTAGCGAGAAGTCTATCTGGTTATCATAAAGAAAAGAAATGCTACTTGCAGCACATCTACATGGTTCAATCAAACATGTAGTTTCAGGCAACAACTGCAACTTTGGCAATGAACTAGCAAACATCACCAAATATATTACTGATATAGCGACCATGAATCCATGGTACTCATTTAGTCAAGTCATATTTATTGCAGTCCATATCTCATATCTACTCATTCAAACAATTTTTTCCAAATAAAATTAAGTTGGACAGAATATTGTTGATCGAAAGAACTTAAAAGGTTGTTGGTTTACCTGTTGATTCACCAGTGTTGATCCAGTCTGGGTTTGCAATGCTGGCTATTGCAAAGATATCTGCAGCCAGAAACAGGCATCCTGAAATGATCGTCAGTTTATCCATGTCGCCTGGAGAACAAGCGGTGAGTTTCGGCGGAGGGGGAAATGTGGTAGTGGTTGTCCAAACGTGACCCCCCGGCTGTTCAGAGAGACTCGGGGTGGGCTGTTATCTGTCCAACCTCGCCCCCTTCAACAGGAGCCTGCTGTTGAGGGTCTGCTGTGCATTTTGCAGCAATGTTAGCCCCTTCGCGTCAAGCAAGCGCGAGCCTCCAGCTACAAAAGGCTCTGATGTGACGCACAAAAGCATCACATCTCAAAAGCCCCGCTGAAGTCCAGTAATGTAAAACAAAGGCTCACTCTGCGCTGAGGCCCCGGACTGCTTGTGTTGTGGTACGGATCCGCTTAGGAGCAGCCGCTGCAGCAGCAGCAGCATCGGGTACAGCTGCTGCTAGCAGACAGCTAGCTAGCTATTTCCCAGATTCGGGCTCGATGAGCCGAGCTGCGGCCCAGAGGCTGCTCGACGGCATTTCACACACAATGTCACACCTATTGAAGTCCAGGGGATGCGGAGCGAGTTCCCACTCTCCGAAATATCCGCGTTTCGAGCGTAGGTTCACGGTTACCCGTCAGGAAAACGAGAACCCATCACCCTGTCTCGCTGAGGAGAGTCCGTTCTTCTTCTCTGCTGGAATAGCATCTGGTACTTTCAGCCCATTAGCCAGCCAGCTGCCCTCCTCTTCTCTCGCTCCGTACCTCAGCCAGACGCTTTAAAAACACTGCGAGTTTAAATGCCCCAACATGAACGATGAATCGGTGCCGTTATTGTTATGCTTTCCACCCGTGTGCCCACCACTAGCTGTGCCTCCCCTTCTGCCAAATGACATCAGGCGGACCCCCCCTACGCAGCCTCAAACACACACAGACAGTGTTCAGAGGGGGGCTGCGGCTCTCTTCTCGCGATACTCTGGAAGAATGGGGGGTTGTGTTTTCATGAGTCGCCAGGTTTGAGGCAATTATTCATGATGTACAGTAGCCCCATGGTGCAAAA
This sequence comes from Poecilia reticulata, assembly GCF_904066995.2. NCBI lineage: Eukaryota > Metazoa > Chordata > Actinopteri > Cyprinodontiformes > Poeciliidae > Poecilia > Poecilia reticulata. Next base: position 13,977,306 of record NC_088837.1, on the reverse strand, counting down.
CACAATAGCGTGTCTCAAAGCACTCACATTGCAAAAACAAAACAAACAAAAAAAAGTAATAAAAGAAAGCAACGTAGTTTACAGGGCTATTTAAGAAAGCACAAGCAAGTGATGTGCAAAACACAAAATAATAACAGTGATACCAGACCGGTAAGGCATGACTTAAAAACATAATGAAATCAGCACAAATTAAGCTGCAACACGTAAAACCCAAACAGGATGAATATGTGATGTTACAAGCTTCTCACATCAGTGAGAAGCTTGTAACATCACAGCATTCCGTGCAAAAATGGTAATGTTGGAAAATAGTATTGGCCAAAGGCTAAACAGGGTTGAGGTGTGATCTTTGACTAGAAAATTATAACACATGAATATGCTTTGATCTAACCACTGTATCTGGGCATGTGCTGAGCCACCGCAGTCTTAATCTGTGTTTTGCAGCCTCTGTGCTCTTCTTTTGGGTATTGTGGTTTGTTTTTGTTCAGTTCATCTTCTCATCAGCTCTGTCTTTCTTCCTTTTCTTCTGTTTTGTGTGGTTTTCCGTCTCCTGGAAAAAAAACCCCGTCTCGTTTTATAGATAGTTCAGGGCGATGTGTTAATTTTCATCTCCACATGTGTTTGTATGTTTAAAGATTTCATTTCAGTCTTATGAATAGATCACTAACACACTGACCGTGTCCCCCACCTGACCTGTAGCAAGATAAAAACAGAATTTTATTCTTGTAGGTTTCTATTTCTAGTGCATGAAGGCCATATTTGTTGAATGCACAATTAACACATCTCACTTTAACGGTTTCTTTCACTGGAGGCGTGGATGCCTGCAACTCCTTCAGTTATCAAGGTTTTAATGGCCATTACTCCTATTAATGCTCTACTGTCAGCCAATTAGCTTAGGTGGACAGCCACGACTTGGTGGTCTGCAATTCTTTCATTTCCAGATGGTGGATTGAACAATACTCTTTGCATATTGTTGTGCAATTTACCCCTGATTTAAACCAGCAATGTTCTCAAAGACACCTCTGAAGTCTTCACATAACAGCAGTAAGGGTCTATGAGATTATATTTAGAGGTAGCAGAGCAGAGGCTAAAAACACACACACTCCTTAATATTCAGATTTTTTTGTTGTGAAAGAAAATTGCATTTTCCTTCCACGCTACAGCTATGCATTATTTTGAACTGCTATACCCTGTAAAATCCAAATAAAATATTCTATGCAAGTTTGCATGTGAATGGGTTAGGAATACTTTGGTAGAGCGTTTTTGTAAAACTTGTAGGCTTTTAGTTTTTCAATGCTGCCTTGGTTTTCTAAGCTAGTGGTTATGAAAATATGTTTCATTTTATTGTATTTCATTTCATGTTTCTCAGAACAGAAAATTAGATGTAGAATAAATTAAACCTAAGAACTTTTAGCAAACAACCATAAAAATGTAAAAAAAACAGAAGTAAAAACACAAAAGTAAAATGAATCTATAATGATTTTATTTTCTTTATGTACATTTTGACAATAATGACACTGAAGTAATACATGTCAGAGACCATATAACAGGTGTAAAACCGGAAGAAAGAACAACCAAACAAGGTGCACAAATTTGGATTAACCGTCCCTCATTCTCACACCCGAGCTGATCCTTGTGCTTGCTTTTGGGTCCCTCCGCTGGCCGATGATCAAAACAGTACATTTTCATGCTGAACGTTTATGCTGAATAAAAGCAAAAATGCTTCCACTTCCCCTGTCTGCACAGTGTTGATGCTATGTGAAGCTGGCATGGAATATTTTTATTTAAAGAAGAGTAGTTGTCTTATCCATCAGACCTCCATCACATAAGAACATGATCAATTTCAGATCAAGATGCAGAATTTATCCAACAAACAGCTGTTTTACTGCCTGTACTTTAATTTACACTGATAAAGAGATAAAATGCTTTATGATTCTGCAGCTCCCTTTGTTTTCTCTTATTTATGCCAGTGCACCAACACTGGCGACATAAATGGTCTTTACATGATTTTCTTTTTCATAATTCATCCACAAATGGTGTGTTAACAAGATGTCCACATGCTGACATGGTCTTCTTGCCATCAACAAATTTTCTGGCAGCCTACAAAGATAAGAAAGAACTATTAGGGATTTGATTTAATTGATATATTTTGCAATCACTTTGAACCATCTTAAAAAAATATTAAGCAGGCAATACTTGTGAAGTTTGTTAAGAAATCAGGCTTTCAATAGTCTATCTGAATAAGCTATCCACATCTCAAGATGCACTTTGTTAAAAAAACAAACAAAAGAAAACAGGGGAAACGTGTTAAATTTAACTGAAGATTGTCTCCCACAAATACATTATTTTCTTTCTCAAAACAGAGAGAATTCAAGAAGAGAAATTTAAGAGCTGATGATAAAAGGTAAGGACATGAGCTGCCTTTTCAGAAGAGGAGCACATTACAGTGCTGTTACCATGACAACAAACCGGAGGTCAAACGAGGAAGCGGAGGCGTTGCAAATAAACAAAACGTCAGCTATGAAATGCTTGTCTAAATGTTGTTTCTCAGTGGTTTGAAAACAACCTTCTGTTGGACACATTAAGTGAATAAAACAATGAAAGAATAAGAATCACTGAAGCAGACGACAATCCCTTGCCCTCTGAACTCTTACCTTAACTACGTCAGCCTTGGTGATGGCATCGATAGCATGGAGGACGGATTCAGGAGCCTGGTAGGTTGCAGTGTTCAGAGCCTGAGCCCCGATCTCCTCCAGCAGGCCCTCAGAGCTTTCTATGGACATCAAATACTCAGCTTCCACCTGGTTTCTGTGCTCCAGCAGAAAAAGACACGGTTAAGAACAGCTACAAAGTCTGCATCTGATGATTACTCCATTTTCTGAGTGAGCTCACTTTGCCCTGATGATGTCTGCCTCTGTTACGTTTCCCTCTGCAACACCTCTCACCTGAGCAAAGGCAGCTCTGATTACCTGAATTAAAAAAAAAAAAAAATTAATCAAGGAACGTGTATGTTCATCAAATGACATCCTGGCCTTTTGTGATTATCTGAGCTGTTTACCTCTCTGGCAGAGTTAGCTTGTGCAATGGTATAGACACCAAACAGTCCAGAGTCAGAGTATGAGGCATTGAAAGCAGTGGCCTGAAGACAACCAGAGGGCACAATCATTAGAAAGCATGCTGCATAAAAAAAAAGTTTTAAAAAAAACTGCTGACCACACACTTCTCAGAAAACAAAGGAGCGTTGTTCAGTTTCACAGGATGCCAGCACAGTATCACTATTCTTCAGCTTACATCAAACGGTTGAGTGGTAGCTTTGGCAACCCCCTGGCTCAGTTTACTGGTGATGCTGGAGCCCCGCTTCACATGAGGGCTGGCTCCCAGGATCCTTTGCAGAACAGTGAAGGCGTTGGCTTCGGCTGTGCCCATCACACCACCCTCGCTGACGACCAGCGCGTGGACTAGGTCATCTCTATTCTGCACTCGCAGTTCACCTGCACACAGAATGTAACCGTAAATGCAACTTGGAAGAGAACATTTGTCGCATATCGGCGCCAACTGCTTAGATGGAGGCTGAAATTGGCCAGTTCTCATCTCAGATCTGGCTTCGACGCCACAGCACAGCTGCTGATAAATATCAATTTATTTTAAATAATTTGTTTATATAGCAACAGTTCACAACAAACCAATTCAGCTCACTTTAAAAAAGAAATCAATCCAGTTATGTCCGGACCAATTAAATTCAATTAACATATACAGTAATACAAAGGGAAAAATTAAATGCTTTACAAAAAATGGCTTGTAATACACAGATTAAGGATTTCCATATTCATATACTCTACCATCTATACAAGGGACATAACCTGTTTGTGAGACCTCCACATAAATGTAAAGATTTAAGAGTTTAATAGTAATAAGTACATGCACATTACAAGAATAAAAACTATTTTATAAAAACAGATCTAAATATATATTCTCCCCTTTCCCCAAGATTCTTAGGAACTTGTGGAAACTGAAAATTAGTGAAGTGCTTATCATGGTATTTTTAGCACTTTTGTGTTGTCAAGTGTAGGGAAAATAATTACAGTTCCAGTCAGAAACTCTAATGTGCTCATGATGGGTATGAATTTCATAATACTTTGTGCTGGGAAGGAAGTATTTAAAGCTAAAACTGTACTTTTTAAAGGATTAAATGATTTTACAACAAATCAATTTCAAAAACCAAAGCTAGGCATAATCATGGATTTTCTCTCATGCATCACAATCATACACGTACATGCTAAAAATTTTCAGTTCATCCCAAAATTATTAATAATCCCAGCAAGTTTTAATTTCAAATGAATTTTTAAATTTTACCAACTTGCTTCCTCTGATAGGAAGTAACAATATTTTGTGGCCCACCTCCCCGCTGTACAAAAAAGAGAAACATTAATTTTCTCTCCAACTTGCCTAGGGACATTAAACCAAACATTAGGGGTGATTTAAACATCTATACGTTTAAATCTGGTCCTCTGTGGATTGGAGAAAAGCCACAATAAATTCTAACTCGTGCAGTCAGTTAATTAATAGTTAAAGTTGTATGGAAAGGAAAGTCTGAATATCTGTGAACATGGTTGACTAATGATTAAAGAAAACTGCAGTAAATATATGCCTTTTTCTTTCCTGCTTTATATAAGCTTTTACCTCCACGGTAAGCTGCTTTAGCAACAGGTGCTCCGGCTCCACTGCGAGTGCTCAGAAGACCCTCACCCACCTGCTTCAGGACAGAGTGATTGACACCTGGACACATGAATTAGACAGACGTCCAGGTTTAGACTCTGGACTACCTTTGTGCATCCCTAGGCAGAAGCCAAATAAGTCAAACGCACACATCAGCAAAGCTGAAAACCTGTTAGGAAGCTAGAGTAGAGTGAGGAGGTGAGTGAAGCAGCGCAGACAAGACAACACTTACCTACTCCTACAAGGGCCATTCTGCCAGTGGTGAAATGATCCTTAACAAAGGAGTGGAGCTACAGGGGAGGAGAAAGGGCAGGAAAAGTGTGTGAGAGCCACACGTCGACTACCAAACACTGCTTTTTCAGTTTCACCAGGCACAGGCATTCATATTAATCATTTTTGACAGAGTGGCACAGAATGGTGTAAATCGCAATTTGATTTAAACAAAATAAAACGGATCCAAACCTGTTCAGAGGAGACACGACCAACCATGAAGTCAGGACAGTACAGAGAGTTGGACAAGGCATTCTTATATGCTGCTTCATGCAACTTCTCAATTACACCTTCAAAAAGAAAACAGAGAAGCAACTTTTAGCAAAAGAGGATGGGATATTCTTTATCAAGCAACTAACGAGAAAGCCATTGCTGAAAGAAGGGTGTAATAATTCCTGCTGCATGGTTGCCTCAACACAGCAAACGTATGGAAGGAGGTACCTTAGCTTGAGATTGAACTGTCATTATAAACTGTGTGATGTCACTGTTTACATGGTGGTTGTAAATACTACAACCACCATGGTAAAACATGGTGGTGGCAGCATCATGCTGATGGGCAATTTGAATGGAGCCAAATACCAGGCAATCCTGGCTGAAAAGCTGTTTGATGCTGCCATAGATTTGAGGCTTTGGCAGTGGGTCAGTGTTAGAAGGACATGTTAGAATGACCTAGTCAAAGATCATACCTACATCTGTGGGAAAACCTGACAACTGCTATACACACCATCCAATCTGATGGAGCTTTTTAGGAAGAAGAATTGGGGAAAACCCCTCGATGGGCAAAGTTGGTAGAGACATGTCCCAAATGACTTAAAAATGTTTCCAAAACCAATAAGTTTCCTTCAACTTCTCCACTACTTTGTGTTTAACCTAAAATAGAGTTTGTGGTTGTGGCAAAATGTGAAAAGGGGTATGAGTATTTTTACAAGGCAAACTGCAAGGTTTGATTAAACGAAAAATAAACTCCTAAATGCCAACAGGACACAGTAGAACTTGTAGGAGTTGGATGGTTGATACGCACATATCTGTGGACACTGCTGAGCCAAAACCCTGTCAATCTTCACCCTGGATGTCAGCTCCTCTACCTCCCATGTCCGAAACTCCTGAGCTGTGGTCACTTTGCCCAGAAAGTCCAGCAACGAACCTCTACGATACAGGTCAAACACAAATCAATAACTGACGTTTAGAGAACATTTTAGTAAACTACACGTAGTATGTTAAAAAAACAGAAGCAAAGCAACATACAGGTCATCTCTCAGGCAGTCTGCAGAGTAGATAATATTTTCTCTCGTCCCCGTCACACTGGGTGTAAACAAATGAGAGCACAGTTGAGTCAAACTATCATGCTTTGTTTTAATAAGAGAAGAAACTGATGTGTAGAGAGACTATATTCACCTCAGGCTTCCTCCCAGAGCCTCCACACTGCGGCAGATCTTGAAAGCAGATGCTCCCTTTGTGGTCTACCAAAAAAAAAAAAAGACGCTTTCAGCTTCAATGTGATGCTGATAAAACTTTAAAACTTCAATGACTTGTGAAAATATAAAAGTGGTACTGCACCTAGTCCTACTCTGTACGGAAAGGGATTAATTTGGACTAAATAATTTGCTTCGGATTAAATAATAGACCTAAACAGACATATGTTTGGAGTATCGCTCACAAACTCCTATATGTATTACCAGGTTAGCGGCAAGTCGAAGAACATGAGAGACTCCCAGGTTCGCCGAGTTCTCATGGCGACTCCCGGCTTTTACAAACAACCCGACACTTGACAAAGGGGAGTAGTTTTCCACCGACGCTATCACCAGCCCATTAGGGAGTTTCGACACCTGAGGAAGCAGAAAAAAATGTTATTGGGAGCCTATAATCAATTGCTAATTTCCAATGTCAATGATTGGGAAATTACACTTCCCATTAAAAATACTCAAACATTTAAGAGAGCAGCACATACTTGCACATCTTGAGGAGGAAAAGGTGCAGCTTGGGCAGGTTTCACGCTCGAAAGGGGTTCAGTTAGAGACTGGTCCCGCCTGGCAGCGGCGTAGCAGCGTTTCTGTGAGAAGTATGAACAGAGTACCTTAAGTATGTGTTCAATTCACAATCCATAAATTAAATACATTTAATGCCACTAGTAAAATTAAAGTTTTTATTTTTAACAGCTAATGAAAACCCAAAATGTAGCTAATTGAAATATGTTATGACTTTTCTAATGACTAATTATAGTCATAGCAATATTAAATCTGTAAGAGTGCCTGTACGCAACCTTTGGCTAGCTGTAATATTTCAAGCATTAAATCTCTGCTTCCAAAGGCAAAGCCAAAATCTTAATCCAATTGAAAGTCTGTGGTTAAGCTTGAACACTTCCATTCAATCTGGTTGAGCGTGAGATGGTTTACAGAAAAGAGTGAGCAAATATTCAGTGAGTAGACTGGTCGAGACATGTCCCAAAGGACTAAAACTACAGTGAAAGATGATAATGCAAAAACAAACTTGACACAAGGGGACAGAATACAAATGCACACCGCACTTTTTTAGACTTTACTCATTTTAAAAATGTAAAAACCATTATTGTCCCTCCACATCATAATTATGAACTGACTTGTTTTGGCCTATTTCTTGAAGCCAAATATAAAATTGATGTTTAAAGTTGACAGTTTAAGGCATGCAAATTAGGATAAATTAACATAAATTAATATTTGGCGTTTTTCCTTTGTAAATATTTTCTACAAAAAAACCAATAAATTCAGCTGTCCTTGTCAAAGAGAGTAAAATCCACATATTTGCTTTGTACATTGAAGCCACAGCAGGTGTATTTACTGAATGTTCTTCGCCTGAAAATACCTCACAGCCTTTTCTGGACAATGACAACATGTCTTTTGTAAACATAACCTAAGATAAATGTCAGGGTATCACTAGGTTGACGTCAAAATATTGTAATCTGAATATTTCCCTCTGATAATCTTTCACAGGGAAACCAGCTCAGAAATGACCTTCAGGTTGCATCCAGCTGAGCAAAAGGAGCAAAACCAAGTTGAACTCCCTCTATCTTTTTTCTAAATGTACTTTCCCTTATTTGTTATGGATTTCAGGAACAACCACTCGTACTCTGTGAATTAACTTGTGTTCAATTTATCTAGTTACAGAAACCAAGTATATCCTGGTTTATCTAAACATTTGGGAAGCTAATTAGCCAACGTGCTAACAGAGGGCAGCTAAATGCTGTGTCAGCTTATAAACAGGTTGAGCAAATGAACGAAATGCATTTAAATCTGAATTATTATGTTGTTCATAGAGTAAAAGACACACAACTGACCGAGAAATTATTCAATGAGCGGACTCCTTTCATGACTCCCAGCTCTCTCCTTCAGCCGGCAGAAAGACACATATGGCGGCGGACTGACCCACAATGCACTGCGCCCTCTGACCTCCTCCGTTTTTCAAAATAAAATGTCATCGTTTCTTTTTTTTTTTTTTTTTTTTTAAATGAATTTTTTTTTTAATGACTTCTCTACGAGCCAGAAGTAACATGCTTATGATATATGACTGCATGGTCCATGTGTAACATCATAGGAAATACAGATGAAAATAAGCAAAATTTTTTATTGAAAATACTGTTAAAAGTTGTTTTTTGCAGATGCAGTCTACACTGAAAGCCTGGCTGATTCGTGTTTCTGGATACGGTGAACTGACAAGCGCTTTACTGCATTTACTTTTAAACCAGCTCTAATCTCACATTCCTGTTTTAGAGAAGTCAAGAGGTGCAGAAGGAACAGCGACACCTAGAGGCATAATTTATTTCTTACTATAGAAATAATGAAAAAGATATTTCTCCAAGACAAATATTTTGCGTTCTTGATATGGTAAATATGAGGGGAAAGTGACCTAAAATGATTTATGATTATCCCTTAATGATTTCTGTTTTAATAAAGTTTTCAAAATGTAGACGAATAATTAGAAAGTAGAGCTTTATCACTTACCTATAAAAATCTTTATGCGGCGTGATTTTCAATATTTTTTTACAAATATAAATCTGATAGCCAACTTGTGTTTTTGCAATCAACCCCATTTACTCTCACACTTCAATCAAATCCAGTGCAACCGATGTCATATTTTCAACACTTTTCCAGGTCAAAATATCTTGAGGGTGGAATATTATATATTGAAAAAAGATCATTTAAGTTGTGTTTTTTCCCGTTTGCTCACTAAAGTCCACAAACTTTAATAAGTAATTTTCAGAGTCAAATATGAAACACAAAAGAAACCCCACACATTTTTAATAAAGCAATTTATTCACTGTAAATGAACTACATAAATTCACCAACATGAAGGACTCATTACAAAAATATATTCTACACATCATAGGTTGAAAAGACAATCATTTTAAAGAACAAAGTTCAATTTCAACACACTGCTCACAGGTTATTTTTTTCTCCCACAGGCAAGATTTAAAAAATATTCACAATATAATAAATTCCACAGAAGTTTACCATCTTTAGACTGGTTATCTCCAAAATACATTACAATAGAAAAATACACTATGTTGGGCAGGAACATCTTCAGTTTGAGGTGCCCAGACATAACAAGGGTGCCTTAAACACATCAACATTGAACAGAGCACGAGTTCCAACTGCAGGCTAGACTGTGGGTCGCAGTAACTTGAGATCCTGTAAGAAAATATCCCGGAGGAACCAAAGTGTCCCAGGCTAACTCCATAAGGCATTTTTGTCAAGATCCCACAGGAAAATTCACTATTTTGTCAACTCCTTCAGGCTTCCTGGTCGAGAAGCCTCAACACATGATGGAACACTGCTGACATTAAGTGTGCAAAAGTTTAAAAACCACAGCAGGGTCTCCCTTCATTGTCCCATTTTAATTTTCGCTTGGTGTACCAGGACGGCTGCATATGTGGACATTCTTCCTCAGCTGGAGAGATGCACAGCTGAGCCAGCTGCGACTGGTAGGCATTTCCCCAACAATCTCCCAAGAATCAGTTTCTTCACAGTACCGCTCAATAGTGTCATGATATCTGTACAAAGAATTAACAGAATTAAACACCACAACAAAAAAAGTGCACTCACTTTTCTTAGATTACAGCTCTTAGAAACTGCAGTTTCTAAGAGCTGTAATTAAAATATAAAACAGAGTAAAATAATAAAAAATAAATAAAAATCAGCTCACCTGTCCCAACCCTCTTCGCCTCCTAAGACGTAAATCTTTCCGTCCACTACAGCCGCCCCTGGCCGGTAGCGGCGTTCCTTCATTGGAGCGCACATAGTCCACTGGTTGGTCTTTGGGTTGAAACACTCGACTTTATCGGTGTTCTCTGTAGAGGCATGCCATCCACCTGAAAAGTAATCAATTAATCAAAAAATGACTCCAATCCAAAAAACAAAAAAAAATTCAAAGTTTTTTGAACAAAGCTTTACATTATATTATTACCTATAATGTAAAGCTTTCCTTTGAGCGTACAAGCAGCTGAACCCGAGCGTGCAATCTGCATTGGAGCGACCTCAGTCCACACTGCGGTTTTTGGGTTGTAAACTTGGGCAAGGTCGGTGCCGTCTCCATCTTCAAGAACTGCACCCCCTACCAGCCATCAACAGAACAATTTAATGCACGTTTTTTTTATAGTTCATCAAGAAGCACATGCACGTTTCTTACCAGTAACATATAGCAGACCATCCAGGGCCACCACTGCAGGACTGGTAACGGCCATTTTTACTGACGGCGTGAACTGCCAGGAGTTTGTGTGAGGATTGTAGCACTCCACCGAGTCCAGACGACCTCGGCCCTCCCATCCGCCGACGGCGTAAACGAAGCCGTCCAGCATGACTAGACCTGAAACAGGTTTCTTCACTGTTAATAGGCTTTTATTATAACTGCACCACACAAACATGGTCAGAATAACTCAGGCGAAAGAAGCAGCAATCATTTTAGAGTTCGCAATCTTCTTCTGGTCATTTCAGCAGCTTCTATTTATTTGTGCTCGATTTAATACATTTATCTTTAAGTAATTTTTCATATAGGCTTTTGTGTAATCTTTCTTTATTAGAGATAATCACTGTATAGTCTGCTAAATCTGACTCCTTTGCCTTAAGAGTTTTTCTTTCCCCCTGGTGAATTCTAAGTTTCATTTTTGGATAGTAAACTTCCCCACGAAAAGACCTACTTATTATAAATCTGCTCTTTAGGTTGAAGTTTCAGAAATTTCTTTGATGGAATAAATTGTGCTTTAATACAAATCAACTGATTTGTATTATGGTAACTTGTTATGGGTAAGTTGTCGGTACATGGTAGACTATAATGCATCATTCTGAGGTTTTCCTACCCAACTCGGAGCGAGCTACATTCATGGGAGCCATCTCCATCCAGGAGTCGAAGCAGGGGTCATAACGCCACATCTCTCTGCTTGCCGAGCCATCAGGAAACTCTCCCCCCGCCAAATACAGAGTCGAGTCTGCAAAAGGATGGAAAAGGAACATGAAAACAAACAATTCTGGAGAGGAGTCAGGGCAGCATCTTATTTAGTGAAGGATAAATGATTCTGCACCTCACCTGAGACGACAAGCCCATGTTTGCTGACCGCAAAGGGAAGGCACGCTAGGTTCTTCCAAATGTTTGTCGTGGGATCAAAACTCTCGACACTACGCAGCACCACCTTGTCGTCTTCTCCGCCAACAGTTACTATTACCGCGACAGTTCCTGTTGACACAGCAACAAGTACAAGAGGATATGGCTTTGGGATATGCTGAAGTCTAAAAATATAATGCTTGTTGAGTCAAAGGGCTGTGTGATTATTAATTCAATGTCATATTCACAAAACAGTTTCCGTTTCAAAAATTTATTCCCAGCATATGCTTGGTTTGTTTGTTTTTTATTTCTTGGTTGGACGTAAAATGTGATGGCTTACAGTAATTTCCTTTTCTCTGCTGATGGCAATATAAAAATTGAACAAAAGTATTTTTAATAAATATGTTACTTTTATCAATTAGATCTGAAGATTAAAAGCCAGAGTCATCTGTGCATGTCATTTTAAATCTTAAAATGTAAATAAATGGGCAACGTTGCCTTTTTCAAACATCAGATGTTTTCTTAATGGATCACCAACTCCTTTCAACTTTCTTCTCGAGAAAACCAAGAAGAAAATGTTCTCCATCTTTCATTTTTTGGTGGTGCCAAACTTCTGTCCTTGGGACCCAGTTTACTGTTTCAAACAATAACAGAAACTTTTGCATCCACCAAAAATAATTTGGAAAAAGTAATTGTTAAGTCTACCAAGGCATGGTGGTCAACATAAACTGACCAAGGCGGGAAAGGGAGCAGTAACCAGAGGAGCACATAGTAGGCTTAGGGCAACGCCGCAGTAGTGGCAGACATCCATAACCTCAGGTTGGAAAATCCATCATCAGGATAACCCTTTAAAGGCAAAAAGCCTTTGTTGAAAGAAAGTTAGAAGTTCCATCTGTACAGAAGCACACTGTCTACCACAAGTTTTCTGACACAGCAAAGAAGTTGCTCTGATGGGAATAATTTTGAAAAAAAACAAACAAACTTAAAACTACAGCCAGAGGACACCTCCCCCATGATGAAACGTGATGGTGGCAACATCAGCCTCTCGGGATGCTTTTCGGGAAGCAAATAAGAGAATACAGACTGGGCACCTTACTTTAGAATGTCTTCTGGAAATTCAGACTTTACACAGATGGATCTCATTCCTTTAGGAGCCTGAGTTACAGATGCGACTACCTGTACCTGTGGATCTTCGTGGCCTTGCTCGGGAGCTGTAGAGCTCTCCTCGGCGATCCTTCAGCAGCAGGTAGTCCTTGGCCTCAGAAATGAGCTTCTGACAAGCCTGGTTCTCTTTTACGACATCTAAAGACTCAATTAGGTCGTGGAGGTAGTAAGGGCTGATGAGAGGCAGGCGAATGTGCTCGAGCACCTTTGAGGAACAAATGAAAGGAGGGACAGCTTTTATTAAACAATACATGATGTTTTTACTTGAGTGTTTCATTTTACCTTGAAACCACGACAAATATTCATACAAAAAGGCAGAAGTCCAAAAAATGATGAATACAACCTTGGACAGTTTTACATCCTTTCATATTTGTGAAAAGGGGAAAATTCTGTGAAAGGCTCCAATGGTAGCAAATAAGCCTTCACATTACACCTTAAGGGTAGGCATACATAACATGTATTCTGATCAAAACACTGCATTTGTCCGTATTGCCAAATGAAATGGGTGTAATCACAACAATTTTATGTTATGGAAAACACAATACAAGCTCAAACGTCACCAAATCTCAAAGAAGCATTACCTTTTCAAACCCCTGTTTGCGAGAAGGACATTTATTCAACCACAGCATGACGGCCTCAAACACCATCTCCTCTTTAGGAACATCGAGAAGGTCGCTAGAGATGATTTCTGTAAGTTTGTCCACACAGAGAGACAAGAACTCTTCCTGGAGAGAGAAGAATACAAAAAGGATCACAGCGATTAGCACAGTTTTTTTTTAATCAAATCCAACTAAGAAAGGAATTAGCAAAATTGTACGTCATTGGAACTTTGATGCTTAATAAGCTCAATTTCGCCTACTACAGCTCTCACATTTGGAAGTAGATTAAACTAAATGCAAAGCCATCACCTGCTGATAAACAGTGCTGAAGTTCTCCAGAATGTACTCCATACTGCGTTTCTCCAGCACCTTACAGGAATGGGCCTCAGCAAAGCAGTGAATTCCCACACAGTTTGCCTCGTCCATCTGACGCTCCATGAAGTGACAGCAAGCCTCTCGAACAGCCATCACGTCCAATAAATTGGCCGCTGCCAGAAGTGCCTACACAGGAGCAAAACCAGTAGTCAGCAGTGATTCTGGTTGGAAAAAGGCAACAAAAAAAAAAGAAAGACGGATCGCTTACTTGTACGTTTGTTTTAGTGATGAAGATCTGAGATGTATAGGCATAGGCCACCAGCTTGCCAATCATCTGGGGCTCAACTCCATTAATGGCCACACGTTCCTGCTTGGACTCCAGCAAGTCAGCAGAAAACATTGCCTGTAGAGAGGGAGAACGAAAATTCAGGATTTTAATAGTACATCACGTGCAATTTGTAAACCTAAGATATGTCTACCTGGAAGTAGGAGCTAAAGGATGCAAGTACAATGCGATGGCAAGGGAACTCCTGTCCTCCACAGCACAGAGTCACATCACAGAAGGCTTTGTTAAGCCGCATGCTGTTCAGGCCCCGCAGGACTGTGTTGGGATGCGTGGTTTCCAGAAACAAGTAGTCCTCCCCGCTCTGAGGGTCCGTGGGAGGACTAGCAGCGGCGGTGCCCGAGTCCTCCGGAGCCTGGAAGATGGCGTTCATGACGGATGGCAAGAGCAAGGGGGAGCCGACGGGAATTACTTCAGCCATTTGTGACTGTGTTAGGCACTCCTGAGGTAAAATACAGTTATGTTTGACTTAAACTACAGCTTACACCATGATTAATAAACCAACTTTTGAAGTATAACCCTTAAAAGTTAGTAAAAACTAGATTTAAATCTAAATAAACATGAACGTTGAACGTACAGAAGCCCTAAGGCAATCTCACTAATTAGGCTTAGCTCAGATTCACCAGGGAAAAGAAGCTACTTTAGAGCGACCTAAACCTCTCCTGATGTTGGAGACCACGCATAACAGGAACAAACCTAGGATATTAAATACTCTGAAATGTAAATACTCACATTAAATACTTGAAAAACATAGTCGTGACAGGAACAGAAGGAATACTCTCCCACATACAAGAGAGACCAGTTTCAGCTACGCCTCTCAACTGAAGCCTCGCCCATCTCCACTATAAACTCCAAGCTGCTCGGTGATTGGATCAGCTGACGTTACATCCCTGTGACCGTGATGACCAATCACTGAGGTCGTCAGAAACTAACCACCAATCATATTTCGAGAGGTCTTTGCTTAGTCAAGACGATTCACCTTGAAGTTCTTCCTGTTTGGAGTTGTCCCTTTAAATTATGCCCAGTGTTCTGGCAAAATGTCATTAGCTCTTTGAGCTCAGCTCCCTGGTTCAAAGTATCCTTTGGAAGAATAGATGTTTACGGTTCATAATTAGCTATTTGTTTATTGTAGGGTTCTGCAGCCTGCGGCTCACTATCCACTGATCCGTGGCTCTTACCAAAAATAGCCGGGGCATTGCACTATATAAAATGCAACTTTTTTATATATATTTACTGTATGTACAGTGACTCTCAAAGGTGTATACATCCCTGTACATACAATGATGGCTTAGATAAATAATTTCAAAGGTTTATCTACTGTGACAGTTATGAAGCGACAGCAAGCTCGGCTGCTGTACAATAACCACAAACAACAAATACATTTGTAAGAATGAACAAAAATAGGTTTAAAAAACTAAAATACTGAAATAACCTGCTTGCACTGTGTGCACACCCACATGCTGATAATTTCTTGGCATTCAGCTTTTTCCTCCATTTCTCAATTTTTCAATTTTTTCCTCCAATTATCTGTGTAATTAATATCTGAATTAAGCAGATATTAATTCAATATCTGTTTAAATGTTTTAAGAAGGCTTTGTAGTGGTATTTAGATTTTATTTTGTAGGGCCAAGACAAAAAAGTTTTTGCATTGAAGAAGTTGTTGATTTACTCGGGCCTTATTTTTTTATCCAGAGTTTGAATAAAAGACATATTTTATGAATATTTTGTCACAAAATATATATATATACAATTACTAACATTGAAATCAAACCTTCAAAATATATGATGCTCTTGCATTTCAACCGGCCTGGTTTGGGCCCCGGTATATTTAACCAGTGAAGCTTAATCCTCAGTCCTTCTGTGGCCAAGGTTTAAATACAACAATGAAACATATTATTTGAATATACATGTAGTTTATTGATAAAAGGATCAAAATAGTCAAATGATTTATGATTGAATGCACCTCAAACATTTAAGTTAAATCCCTGGAAATTCTGAATTAGTACATCTCATCTATGTATCTGCAACATCCGGCTAAATCAGCCTTAATATGCTTAATTTTGACTCATCAAAATACATTTTTGTCTATAGAGAATTTAACTAGGATTCACACTGGTTGTTATGTATAAATGTAGACTGTACACTATGCTTCGTAGCTTTCAAAATAAAAAGTGTCTATGGGAAGAGTTTAAAGAATCATCTTCAGAACAATACAGAAAATCAAACTCTACAAAATGTTCAGTTTCATTTTAATCTGCAACATCACAATTTTAATATGATGGATATGTAGATCACAAGCTGCTGTCCTTCATGGTGCCAGGGTTACCCATTGCCTTTGTTCTGCGGGCAACAGCTTCCAAGATCTTCTTCCTGGGTCCCAACTGGATGCGAATGCCTTTCAGGTCATCATCAGAGCAAAGAATGAGTGCCTCCAAGTCCAAGTGCTCTCTTTTGAAAGCGGGGGCAAATTCTGGCAAGGAGATGGTAGACAAGAAGACCTCCAAAGGGGAGGTTTCCTCATCTTCATCATCATCCAGTCCCAGATCTTCTTGATCCCAAGGAAGGTCACCATCACCAGCCTCCTCAAAGCCAGCTGCGTCCTCATCTGCCTCAAACAACTGGTTCTCAACGAGGTAGCCAAGACTTTCATTATTCCCTGTGGGAACAACATCTTCTGTCTCCATGTTCATCTTCTTCATGAAAATCAGGCCGCCAAAGCCAGGTCGGTTAAAGATGGATTGTTTGACTTCGCTTGGCTCGTCTCTGGAGTCATCATCTTCGTATTCCTCCATCTCTCCGCTGACTGGGTCACTCTCATCTTGTTCTTCAAAGACATCCAGAAACTCTGGTTTGTCAGAGGATTCGTTCTCCTGCCTACGGAAGATGACATTCCCACCTCCTCCTGTTTTCTGCAGTGTACCCTTCTCTTTCTTTCCCATCTTCTGGAGAGTGCCTTTAACTCTGGCTGTAACAGAGCCGGACTTGTCTGCAGCAATAAGCTTGGAGAATTGTTCACTCCTGATGGTGCCACCATCTGAGAAGCCTGATCCCATGCTCGCCTCAGAAACCGACCCATTCACGCTTCCTCCGCGGCTCATTCGATCCATCTTGTTTTGGTGCTTTTTCTTTACCTTCTCATAGAGTTTCACTCGTCTCTCTGCCTCTTTCTGGGCTTCCTTCTTGATGTTGGCGACCTTTTTGGGATTTTGGTTGGTTTGTTGTGAGGCGGCGTCATCCAGAAATCGCACACAGTCCATGTGGCCTCGAGACGCAGCAACGTCCATAGGTGTGTGGAAATCATTGTCCAGGGCAAAAAGATTGGCTCCGAAGTTCACCAGAAAGCTGATGATGTGCATGTGGCCGTTAGCAGATGCGTGGTGTAGCGGCGTGTTTCCCCAGATGTCACTCTTGTTGGGATCTCCTCTGTGAAACACAAAGAGAGGGGGAAATCAAATCTGAATTTGTGGTTTAAATTGCTGAAAATTTCCTAAACCTGAAAGCAGTTTGGTTGATTAAGCAAAACAAGAAAATACTTCACTTGGTAGACTAACTATGACTTAGGGTAATTAATATTGTTAATATGCTGATTTATGGTTTTTATACCATAAATCAGATACCCTTAGTGCCTACATCATGAGGTTACAACCAAGTTAGAATGTGCTGTTTTAGCAGTAAATGCTCTGGAATGAAGAACATAATTTGCACAGTAAAAGGATGTTAGTGTGATAACCCAGACAGAGCTTTAAAATACACACTGTATTTATACTACAGTAATTATGTTACTTATAGAAGCATTTATTTGCTTCTATAAGCATACAAAAGATGTGGGGAGCATGTTTCAGAGTACATTAATATTATTTAAAAACTTTTCTTACAGTTTTACATGACTGAATATATATGACAAGTTTAAAAGTTTCTCTGTAAAAGCTATGGCAACCTTCAGTGTGTACCTTGTCAGCCAATAAAGTTTTATTGCAACCACTGGAGCGGAGCTATAAATGTGTTGCTGGCTAGAGTCTGTTTCCATAAAACAATACATAACCTGCTCATATCTGTTTCTACATTCTGTACGGCCTTATCGCTTTCTGATCCCACCTTGCTGTCAATGAACCTCCCACCTTTCTTGCCAAGAATGCAAACAGCAACAAACAGAAATCTAAAAATGTTAAGTAATATGTTAGTAAAAAAAATACCAACATTCTAAAAACTGCGCAAGGTTGAAGATAATCAATGAGCTATTAGAAATTTTAATTCTTTTCTACTTTTTGTCAAATTTATCTAGACTTTACTGATACATTTTACTGGCTCTTTTTATCATAAGTTTCAGTTCTGGCTGTAATTCTGAAAATGTTTTTGACCACATGCTCTATTATAAGCAGGTTACTTCCAGTTAAATTTCTCTGAATGTTTTTGTTCATCTTTTGTTGTCCTGACAGTGGGATGGGGGTGGTGGGCATGCAAAGATAAAGAGCTTTATTGTTTTACAGGATGGATTTGGATGACTAGACTTTTAGGTCAGCTGACGAGAGAGGAGTCCAGTGTACAAAATTAGGGTTTTCTTCATGATGCTGTAGCAAATAACAATTGCCAAAAATAATCCATCAAAAGTTAATATTTTAGTATAGCATCTGCTTTCTGTTGGGTGATCTTTGATCTTTAGAAGCCATTTCAAGCTTTAATGAAAACTGAATTGTTTAAATTGTGAGAATTTCAACATCTAAATTCACGAGAAGGACTTTGTTTGACAAACG
Organism: Poecilia reticulata; assembly: GCF_904066995.2. NCBI lineage: Eukaryota > Metazoa > Chordata > Actinopteri > Cyprinodontiformes > Poeciliidae > Poecilia > Poecilia reticulata. Next base: position 13,958,584 of record NC_088837.1, on the reverse strand, counting down.
TGTGTGAAATAGAGAAGTTCAATTATGCTTACTCTCTGCTGCATATGAGTTGAAGAGCATCGACGTGTCCGTGAAAAGCAGCCAGCAGGGTGGGAGTCATGCCATCGTCGTCAGCCGTGTTCAGGTGCTTCCTTGTGGCCTCCTTCAACAAGTCTACGTTGCCATCAACCGCTGCCTTGTGGTACCGAGACATCTTTGAAAATGTTTTAAAATCCTTGTATTTCTCCTCTTTCTGCTCTTTCACTTGTGTCAGATGAGAATCTGTGGACCCGAACAAGCTAAGTGATCACTGGGTGTGTGAGCTGCCCAGCAATAAAACAAAAGCAAAGTCCAGCTCCCTGCTGTCAGCTGCATCACTTCCTGGTCCATTTATCAACGCAGCTTGGCCTGAACTCACAATGAGATCTTAAGCACTTGAACACAATATGTTGAGCTGCTTTATCACACTTCTGTACATCACTTTATTCAGTTCATATCTTAAAAAACATTATTAGAATGATTTCGGTTCAACAAATCCAAACTTTTTAATAGGATTTTAAAAAAATATTAGTGCAAAATCACTGTTCTGGAAATAATTGCAATTTGTAATCTATCTAAATCAGACATTTGAGAAATTTAAGTAATATATAAAACAATACAAAAATGGAAAAAGCACCTTTTAGAACTGTTTTTAAATGCAATCTCTGAAAATTAAATTGCCCAATTATATTGGGCAATTATATTATATTTAATATAATTATATTATTTAATTGCCCAATTATTGGGCAGTTAAGTTAAATTGCCCAATAATATGCCCACACATTTTATTTACCATTAAAGTTACAAAAAAACAATTTTTTTTCTATCAACAGGATTACAATTCTGTTACTATGCATTTTGAAAGAGGTTTATTTAAAAACTCAGACATTTGAATTTAGTGAATTGGTCCTGACTGTTCAAGAGAGAGTAAACTTCCTGTTGAGATAAAAAAAAAAAAAACTGAGAGGCCTGCAGAGAAGATTTTCAGTTTTTAAGTGCCAAAAGGGTATAAAGAGATGTTATAATAATTTGAAATCAGACATTTTACTGGAGAAAGAAATTGTCCGTAAGAAAAGAAGATTCAAAACAACTGCCAACATGCACAGCTCAGATCACCTCTGCAACTTCGCTGGACTGCAAGATGCTGAAAGAAGTCTCTAAAAAGTCTTATATTTTATTGCAAAAGGTGCAGCAGGTTAGCTATTCTTTCTATGAAATTGTCTGTGTAATCAAAAACAGACTGCATAAGTTTAACTTTCATGAGAGGTGCGCAAAGAGGAAACCTTTGCTCTCTGAAGACATGAAGACCAAACTGAAGTTTGCCAAAAAGGTCATAGGCAAATACCACTTCTGGAATAAAGTCCCTTGTTCATGATTTGGGCATCTCAACCATGTAACGCTATTATGTCATGTTGCATTTAAGGAAAATGTCAGAAAGTCAGTAAAAAAAAATTTTATAGCTAAAAAATCTAAAGCAGAACTAGACCCTGTCTCACAATAATGACTCAAAATAAGACAGTAAATCCACATAAAGCTGGCTGAAAATGGAGAAATGGAAAATGCTGGGGCAAATCAAATCCCAGATGGTTGTTTTCTTACACTAGCTGTATGAAAAGAAGTGTGGTCCTGTTTGGAGATAAACCTTTGTCCTGATCTTGAGTCTTTTGCATCTTGCTTGCCCTGTATTCAGTTCCCTCAGTCTTTCCATCAACCCTGAATCGATTCCTTTCTAATATTTACATTTAATGAAATGACATGAAATGTGCTGAACATGCAAAAATAAAATAAAACACAACAGCACCCTCAAATATCTCACAGCTGGAAGTTGGAAGTGAGGAATGGGATAAACTGGATTCAGACTGATGTCAGACCATGGTAGATGGCTTCAAGAAACATCACGCTAACACTTTTTCAACCTGTGGGTACAACACTAATGAGAGGGTGGGACATTCTAGGCTTTTCTCTCTTAGTATGCACATTTTATAAATATATTTATTAAGGAGAACAAACAAACTTAATTGCAGTGTTTGAAATTAAATCACTTTCTTTTTCAGAGTTTAAAAATAAATTAGACATTGATATGCAAATAATTAATTTCTGTCTCACTTGCTGCACCGTTTGTTGCTTGAAGAATTAAAAAAGCCATCATAGCATGATGGTGCCACTACTATGTTTCTTTGTAGGGATCTTTAATCCAGCAGTCTTACGAAAAACTGTTTTGTTTACAGTAGCCAATAGCTTTTTAGGTGTTGTGATAACCCTCCTGACCAGCAGGTGGCGAAACACGTTAGTTGGTGATTTTCTCATTAAAACAGAAACGAATCTGTCAATTGGATCCACGGTTCAGCACTGTCTTCACTCCTTTCTCTTCCCTATTTCCACCTTTCGCAACAACGTCATGCAGTTCCAGCAGTAAGAACTATCCGCTCCCACCGCGCCAGAACCAGGCCCACGCCCGTCTGTCCTCTCCGGGTCTCTTCCGGGATACATCGCCCGGCTTTTTAATTGTTGAGCTCTCAACGGTACCATCCTGCAGAGATGTCCCACAATGGTGGCTCTGTTGTCGGCCTCCTGTCCTACGAGACGCTGGTCCATGCGGTGGCAGGTGCAATGGTGAGTTTTAAAACTATTCTCCTGACGTTTAACCTTCAGTAGCTTCTTCATTTGAGGAAGAATAAAGAGTGAAATGAAAACATGGAGTGACAGACGGAGCAGTAGTGGATGCCAGTTCAGGTGGTGATGTTGCAATGTCTTATCTTCCAGGGGAGTGTGACAGCCATGACAGTCTTCTTCCCTTTGGATACAGCTAAAAGCAGATTGCAAGGTGAGTTTGAGTTGTTATCATGTAATCATCCAGTTTAGATTTGCATCTATGAGGATTTAAATAGAATCTACTTCTTATAAGGTTTTAAAAATATTCCCATTCCAGCTGTCCCTTTATTAAAACATGGTTCGTGTTGTCCTTATTTATTCAAATAAATAATTGCCAAAGTGAAGAAGCTGTGTGTCAATAATTAGATACACTCCATCATTTTATAGCTTGGTAAAACCACCAATAATAACTCAGTAGTCCTTTACTGCAGCCTTAGACATTATTGTGGAGGATTTTTTGTGCTCTATTCTTCACAACACTGCAGTAGTTCATCATTCCATACAGATATATATATATATATCTCAGTATGATTTCCTTTTGATTGACATTGTTAATAAAATAGACAAGGTATAAAAAAGTATTTTTTGTACAAACTTAATACCCATAGGCTAATGAGCATTGGTTACAAATTACAAGCAGAGATGACCTGATGTAGTAAAGCTGATACGTCTGCAATTGTTGCTTTATAACATTCTTGTAGTTTGTTGGAATTGAATCGTGATATTTTCATGTTTTCTTCTCAGTGGATGACAAAAGAAAAGCCCAGTCCACTCCTGTCATTTTGGCTGAAATTACGAAAGAAGAGGGCTTGTAAGTTCAACTTTTTACAGTCTTGTATCACTTAACTTTCTGTGATTCCTGTAAAACATGTAACATGTAAAACGTATGTCTTAAGTTCTCCACCACTTCTCTCAGTTTGGCTCTGTACAGAGGCTGGTTTCCAGTTATCTCCAGCCTTTGCTGCTCCAACTTTGTCTACTTCTACACTTTCAATGCACTGAAGAAGGTGGCTGCATCTGGCCCGGGCAAACCCAGACCCAGTAAAGACCTGATGATGGGGATGGTAGCAGGTAAATATGATAAAGTGATGATCTTTTTTACTTTAATCAATCAAGCGTGCTGTAGTATTAAAAGTAATTGATGAATGTTTTGGCTTTTTTGCTCTTATGTTATAGTTGGTTTACCTTGCCTTGGAAAAGTATTCATAGCCCAATTAATCCATGCATAGATTATTTTTCTTTTTTCTAATCCAAATATCCAGGGTTGTTAATTAGGTTTTTCCAAAGAATGAATTTGAACCATTTTAATTCATAATGTGGGTTGGTTAAGCTCTTCATTTCCTGCTACATTTCTGCTGTGTGAAAAAAAGCATGATGCTGCCATCACCGTGCTATGATTTTGGGACACGCGCCATCTGTCGTGTGTTCATGCAGGCGTGGTGAACGTGATCCTGACTACTCCCATGTGGGTCGTCAACACCCGGCTGAAGCTGCAGGGAGTGAGGTTCAGAAACGAAGACCTCCACCAAACCCATTACAGAGGCATATTCGGTGTGTATTCCAATTAAAACCCCTCAGGCGTGCTTTTGATGCCAACATTTCGGCTTTCCTTTTCGTAGATGCTTTCTCGCAGATTATCGCCAACGAGGGAGTGGGAACGCTGTGGAACGGCACACTGCCCTCTCTGATTCTCGTCCTCAACCCGGCTGTGCAGTTCATGATTTATGAAGCCATGAAGAGGAAGGCGGGCAAGGGCGGCCAAAAGGCGAGAGGATGCTGGATACATTTTTGACATATAATATATACCTCAATACTTCAGGATCATTTGTGTGATTTCAGCTTTGTTGTAGTCTAGCAGTCACTGAGAACTCTATTAAATCTTTATTCCCTGGCACAGATATCCTCAGCAAAGATCTTTCTCATCGGAGCAATCGCCAAGGCAATCGCCACCACAGCAACGTACCCACTCCAAACCATCCAGGCCATCCTGAGGGTAAATTCGTCTTCTTCTCTGACACATTAGCTCGGCTTCCTGATTTTGCACAAGTCACAAATGCTAACTGGAAACGGTAATTCATTCGCTTCAGAAAAATAACCTCAGCTTTTCTCCTCATCAGTTCGGTCAGTACAGAGGCGACGGCAAAAGGGGCCTGATAGGGAGCGTCTCCAACATTTTCTCCCTGTTCATGGACCGGATCAAGTGAGTTCAGCGGTAGATGGGCTCAGAAAACAGACAGGCGGGCTGTCGGTCGCTGACGGTTCTGTGTTCTTGCAGGAAGCACGGCTTTCTTGGGTTGTACAAAGGCTTGGAGGCCAAGCTGCTGCAGACGGTGCTGACGGCCGCCCTGATGTTTGTGGTTTACGAGAAGATCACAGCCGCGACTTTCAGACTCATGGGCCTGAGTAAAAAGCTGAAGCACTGAGAGGTTCTGCTTGAATGTACAGATTTAATCAGTGCCCGCTACTGATTTCTATTAACACTTGGATGTGTGTTATTGTCTTACCTAACTGGAGTTGGACTTGACTGACATCTGGGCATTCATAGCATATTTATCCAAACCACTGATGGCGTTCTAATGCACAATGGCGTCTGGGCTTTAACTTTATGACAACTTCCATGTATGCAGAATTTTATTTTTTTATTTTGCTTCCACAGTAGAGTCTTCCTGAACATCTGCTATATTACTGTTTTTGTAATAGTTAATACAAGTGAGTATTAACTAAAAAGCAAGTATTAGATACATATTTAACGAAAAAAAGACAATCTAATACTGTTTACAAGCCTTCAAGAAAAAAGAAAACAACTATTACTAGTTAGTACTAGGCCAGGACCAATTCTTTTTGATCTGAAAAGGGCCAGTCTTGCTGTTTTTGATTTAAAGACCTATAATTAATGTCTTTATTATAAGAGGTGTGCTGTAATTTAAGGGAGTAATAATTATTTGTGGTCTTATTTTAAGGCCCTGGATCTTTTCTTAACTTGTGCTTTAAAATGTGAAACTATCCAGTTTACATTTCCTGCTTAGGAAATACTGCTAAAAATAGTAGATGCAGTGTGGATGTCAATGTCATGAATTAGCTTTGATATCTAATGTTTTTTTTAACTAAATTAATGGTTGAATGCACTTTTCCCAGATCAGCAATTATGACAGGAATCTTTTTTTTTTTTCTAACAGTGCAAGTATTTAAAGCTGATATTAACAGACGTGGAGGTCGGAGCTAATTCTACATAAGTGCCTCAGAGCTTTGGAACTATGTGGGGTTACCATGGGAACGGTTTTCTATCCTCTGAGCATTTTGTCTTCCATTATTTAAGGTTTCCTGGTGCTGCTGTATCACAATGTGCTCTTGCTCTCCGACTGTAATACGTGTTTCATGTTTCGTTGTACTGAGCTGAAGTCTTAATAGAAATACATAAATCCAAACAAGACAAAAGGACACATTTGGATAAATACTACATTAAATCACAAGCGTCTTATCTATTTTATTAAGAATTAAAAAAAATGTAGATTTACATGAAATACTGTTAAAGAAATAACATTTGATTTGACTTTTTTTTTCATTTCAATTGTTAAAGATTTCTTCTTTTTTTTTTTTTTACTTGATGGTTTCTGGATCAAAATGACTGTTAAAACAAGGAAACAATAAAATAATCATGAAAAAATTACAGATCGTTTTATTTTAAATTACCATGCACAAAACAAAGAACAATGTTTATTATTTTTAAAAAATCTTCCCAGAAGATGATGAAGCGACGGATGCTTACGTTTGTTGAACTTTTCGTGTCGAGGAAAACTTCAGAATTCAGCGCTCCGATAAGATTTTAATATCAAAATTCAGTTTTCCAGACTTAAAATGTCTTTTTTTTTTATTTTTATATATTTTCAGAAACATAAATACAAAACGTCATTTTCCACACTCAGGTTTTAGTTCTAAAACCCACAAGCAATTACTAACAATAATTATGAGGATGCAACTTTCGGAAAGAGGGAGCAGGGAGTAGGATCTGCAAGTTCAAAAACTTCCAGATCTGGAAAACACTTCCATAAAATTCCATAATTTTAAAGCATTGTAGGAATCCTGAAAGAGGATGGTTGTTGTTATTCTGGAGACCTGGTCATTTCCTTAATATACCAGTCAGGCAGGAAGGTATATCGGGAGTCCCGGTGGACTGAGTAGGTCACGTCGTTGTGTGGCTCCCAGGAAAACAAGTACACCACACTGCAACAGAAATATTTTACAAACATCAGACCTAACCATCCAGGAATAGTAATGTTAGCCATGTTGATAGTCAACATCCATTCATGAGGATAATAAAATGTTGCAATGGAAAAATCCAGGCAGTTTTGCCAGACTGGACCAAAACAGTCCAGTCTGGCATGTTTCAAATGGAAACTGAACAAATAATCCTCATCCAAACTAAAACTATTCAGATGGGACATCGCCTTCAATTTCTCTCTGTTATCCTGCCACATAACTGTGAACAAACATACCTCTTCATTTAAACTCACCTAGGATTGTCCTCAGTAGCTTCACGCTTCGCAAAAGACAGGAAGTCGCAGCAGAAGTTCATGCACACTGTTGGCTTCCAGCAGTTGTATTCGTTCTGGGAAAAAGACAAGACTGTTCAAGTGCCCGGATCTGCAGCCGGAGTTGACTCATGTCAATTGCTGTCTGAAAAGGAAACAAAGAAGTCTGAAACCTTCTCATACCTTGATGAGCTGTGAAATCTTGGAGATCTGAAAAGTCTCCACAGAAACGACGGTCCCATCATGATCCCTGAAACCCGCAACCACCCGAGGGACCCCGGGGAGAAAAGACTGGGCCCACCATTTCAACAGTTTAAACCTGACGCAGACACCAAAATAATAAAAGGCATCAGAAGCATCTGTGTAAGCAGATCAAGACTATCGGTCAGGTAGTTCAAATCGTCTCTCTGACCTGTGGAGGTTGCTGCGCTGTTTGGGAGTGCAGATCTCTGCAGAGGTCTTCAGCTCCACGTAGCAGGCAGGAGGAGGTGGAGCACCAGGATCTCTGTCCCGACAATCCACCTCACCAGAGAACAGAAGCTTGTGGTCCGTGAGTCGGGTCTGGACCACGGTGCAGAAGGCCTCGTTGGTGTTGACCACTCCGCTGGGGTCAGGCTCACTGTTTGTGTCGTCTGCAGGAGAGGACATAGGAGAAGAATGATCGCTTCAGAGTCCGGTCGCACAGTCCCTGCACATTTTTCTTGTGAATGTCCAGACTCCTTTAAAAACAACAAACACAAATGTTTACCATAAATTTATGGCAGACGTTTCTATTGTGGTCCAATAGAATTCCAGTGTGCTTCCAATGTATCTATCCAAAAACAAATTGATCTGAAGTATTAGCTTGTACTTCTAAATTTGATTCTAATATGCTGGAACTGTCCTTATTTTTAACTAAGGCAAATTATCTCACAAAAAACAATGCTTTGATTTTAGTCGTTTTAAGAACATACCTTTGATTTGGTGAAACATTAGTAAATTTTTTCAATGATTTGTGTCTTTTTTTAAAAGATATCTCTATGTGTTAAATTGGGAAAATTCTCTCTTATTAAGATGCTTTACATTTTGGTGTTATTCAAGGATCCATCTTTGGACCAGCTTTATTTACTCCACATGTGATTCCTTTGGGTTTCTTTCTTGCTTGTTTTTAAATATTTAATTGACATCTGAATATATTTCTGAAGTGTCACCTCATCCCACTTATTTTCTTTTCCTGAAAATAACAGATGGAATCTAAAACCAGAAGTATTTACAAACTTCAAAACAGATGAATCTATATAATAAGGAAGCTGGTAACGCTCACTGACTTACATAAAAGCAAAGTGAACAGCCCCTCACCTGCACACATGTACTGTTCAAACTTGTATCCCCAGTACATCATCTCCTTGTTCCTCTCTGGGCGGTTTTCTCGTTCCCTGCGAGCAGCTTCGGTCTCCACCTCGCTGATGTAGAGCGTGCCGTTAAACCTGGTCACCGCCAGCAACCAGCCCTCTCTGGTCTCGTACGGCGTAGTGAGCAGCTTGGTCAGGTGTCCCCGCCAGGTCACAAAGTCAAAGTCTAACGGGCTGCGAGGAGTAAAAGTTGTGGATCACTTTTTGGCCTGGTGTCACAGTTTATCAATGTCTCTTATATTATTCCTCTGTCATCTAAGAAACGCCAATATTTAACCAATTTTCCTCTCAAATTAAAAGTGTTTATTCTATATTCTGTGCATAAACTCACCATGAGGCATCTGTGGTCAGCTTGGATTTCAGCTTTGACCTGTTGGCTACGATCCACCGCAGAATGTGATCCAGCTTCTCCTTGACGTTTTCGTCCCTCTTCACGTATCGTTCCCTGTACCCATCCCTCAGATCAAAATTGGGACTTCGCTCAGGTTCCACGTAGAATCTCATCTGCCTGCTGTCGTTGAAAAACCTACGCTGAGAGTCCAGGGAGAAACAGCCCACTTCCACAGGCTGCTTGTACAATGGAAAGTCTCTCTCATATGCTTCCCTCCTTGTGCTTAAGGTCTGGGACCTTGGTGGGGTTTGCCTTGGAGTAGCACTGGACTGATGCAGGTGGTGATTTGAGGGTCTGAATTGTGCACCGTCACAGTGGTTTCGTCTCCTGTTATCGCCTCCCCGTCTGTTTGGGGAATAGTGGTGGTGGGAGCTGGAAGTAGGGCTGCGGGATCTGTGCCGGTCCATTCCTAACACAGAAAAGACCTTGACCTATGAGACATACTGACCATGGATTGAAAGATTGATCTAAAATACAAATAAAAACAAAGCAGGTTCAAGAAATACAAACAACAAAGTAAGATCCAACACCAAATACACAATTAAAACAAAAGTAGACACAAAAGTCTTTTACAAGAGAGTAACTCATAAAGCATAACATACATAATCGTAAAGTTAAACATTCAAAAAATGAATCTGCAACATATCACAATCTGCCCCTTTATTTCTTGATCGATTTGGTTTTGACTTGCAATTGGCGAGTTAGACACAGAAGATCAGATTTTTCAAAACTAAAAAAAGTCAGAAGGCTAAATTTCACAGAAAACCAGCGCCTTATATCAGTTAAGTAAACTCTGACAAGTGCATTTCTACATAAAATCACAAATAAAATCAAGCACATCTAAATGAAGCTCAGATTCCCATAATTGCTCATTTCTACCTACAAACATTAGATTTGCAAGATTACTACATAATGATTCGCCTACTCTCAAATTATGTGAGTGCATACCCTGATTATCCCCACAGTTCTAAACCTTTGATGTGTGCGGGACTAATAGATTATGCATGATACAATAATATATACACCTCGTAATTGTGTGATAAAAATGTAGCGTTAGCTGCTTAAAGATTACTTCCACTGTACCACCTGTATATGCATATATTTTTTCTATTAACAATTTTATTTTTAAAATATTTTCATTTAATTTTATTGTAGACGCATCTGAGCAACTAAAATAGCTGAAGAGTAAATAAAAACCTACCTTCTGATCAAAGAACACAACACAAACTGCTCATCTGTCACCTATAAAATAATAAAATGTATGTATTTAACTAAATAACATTTCTTCAGAATTGAACCAATAAAGAAAGTTAACGTATTTTTAAATTTGCGGGGCTGCTAACTAGCCTGGCATGCTACAAACAAACTTTACGCAACTTCCGGTGTTACTATTTCAAACTCATCCACTAGGTGGCAGCACCGACAGTTTATCTTAATAGAACCAACATAAGTGAAAAGAGGAAGCTTTACATTTTGTGAAATGAGAACATTTATGACGAACTAATAGGTTATTTAATGTAATAAATTGCAAGAAACGGCGTTCAATCTACACAGTAATTAAAAGGTAACTGTTTTAGTTACCTATGCAAAACGTTTGACTTAAACTAGCGCCGCTAAGGTTGTTAGCTTGGCTAACTATAAACTTTGAAAAGAACAAGACATCGCTTCGAAAAAGGTTTTATGTATGAGACACGCTGGTTCTTATAAGAACATCTCGTAGGTCGTACTTCGGATAAGAAGATACCTAGACTTTTAATGAAAATGCTATCCAGTCATCTTGATGAATGGATCATATCTGCATTATTTTTGTTCCAGGTATGAATAGAAAACGGGCTCTGGTTTCCGACGCTTTCAAACCGAAGAAAAGAAGAAATGGCCCAGAAAAGTTTGGGGCTAGTGACGAAGGTGGTGGTGAGTGTCTTGAAAAGTGGTTTGTACTTTTATCTTAACAAAAATAATGCCACATGTACAAACGTCTCTCCATGTTTCCTCTCTTAAAGAACCAGCTGACATGAAATCCACCTTGGAGAACCTCATGACTCTATTTCCCAGGAAGCTGTTTAACGACACAGTGCCTCCTATTGTACTGAAGCATCAGTTGTACAGTGTACACAGTGACAAGACCCTGGTGGATAAGGAAGTGGTGAGGCAGCTCTTTGATTTTTTTTTAATAGTCTTATATTTTGTCATACCACACACACACATTTCACTTCGTTTCATTGCAGACAACACATAATAACGTTTAACAGATGATAAAAAAAACAAAACTAAAGCCCGTCACTACCTTCCACATCACAAGCATAGAATACTTTGTCTTGGTCTAGCACATAAAATCCAGCAGATCTTGTTATTGAAAAATGTAAAAAAAAAAAAAAAAGGATTTGAACTATTTTTGAAGTTCTGACTGCCATGTTTTTTGTCTGAGCAGAATAAACTCCAGGAGAGCGGGGAGCTGCTGATGTTCCAGCTCGGGTTTGACTCTGAGGCATTCGGGCTGGTGTTTGCATCAGACTACAAGACCAAAGTACTGGCCGGCGAAGAGGGGAAAGCAACGCAAGCAACCGTTGAAAAGTTCCTGGAGAAAGTGGTGTCCTCCTGCACCGATCTGAGCTTCAGCAAAGACAAGATGCTGAGAGAGTTTCTCTTCACAGACTCTGAGATAACGTATGAGGAACTCTGACTATTGAATGTTGTTCCAAGATTTTTCATCTGCATATAATTCTGTCAGACATGAGCACATTGTTTATTTTCTCACCACCAAGGCAGCTGGTGAAGTCAGGGGTTCTGACTGTGAGGGATGCTGGCAGCTGGTGGCTTTCCATTCCCAATTCTGGCAAATTCACAAAGTATTTTATTCAAGGTTGGTGTTTTGGGGATAATTATTGCACCTTCACCATAAATATGTCTCATTTCTGTAACATGTTTGCATTCCCTACCTGTGGGGGTTTGTTTGGTACCATCTAACATTTTTTTCAGGACGTAAAGCAGTGCTTGGCATGGTGAAGAAGTCCAAATACAACGAAGTGTTGCGAGTCAATCTAGAGGAGCGGCGAACAACCTCACACGTGAAATTTCCTATGAAATATCACGTCCATGACATTGTTGGGGCAGAATTGGTAGAAAGGTACGATTTAGTCTGCTCCTTTCCAACCAATTGATGATGCTTGTATGTCCTGTATAATTGTAAATATACAGAATTCAGTCTACTCTTTTCTGCTGAACTTTTATGAGTTGATGAGATTATTTCCGGAGAGAGTATAATCAGATTTTCTAACAGTTTGTCTTTCATCTCCTCTCAGCATACCTACGACTTCGGGGACTTTGTTACGATTTGCAGATTCCTGAGCTGCTACTGAGCAGCTGGAGAGTTTCTGAACAGGAGATACGTGAAAAACACCCAAAGGCTGAAACCTTTGGGATGCCACTAAGTAAATAAACTTTTTTCACTTTAAGATGTAAAGTTTTGGCCACGTGTATCGTCAACCCAGTGTTGGTTAATGAATTGTACATTTTATTGACATGAGATTGTTAAATGTTGGATTATCTTGTAATAAAAAAGTTACTGTAGCCATTTCCCTGAGATGCGAGTTTAATTCCAAGCTGAAAGAGTTGAATAACTGGTATATGGCGCCAAATGCATGTTTGTTTATTTAAGACATTTTAACTGCCTGCAGTTTAAAAAGTCTTATGAGTTAAATGACTTCCCTTTAGAATCAGTCAGTAAGAAATCTGGGTGAATAAATGGCTGACTTGACAGTTATTGACATCCTCCACATTATAAGCCACATTAAGGTCATAGTTAAAAAAAAAAAAAGCAGTTCTTCAAAATCAGCAACGACAGTTTATGAGTTTGGGGAAGATTTTTAAAGAGTCCATCTCTTACCTCAATCGAGGTACAAGAGTCTGGAGGACGACTGGAGAGGCATAGAATCCAGATTGGTTGAACTCCAACTCGAGGGTTGGTGATGGAAAACCCTCTCTCTTTGTGTCCGTTTCTCAAGTCCAGCCCACATATTTAACAATATTTTACAACATTCTATGATTCCCACTGCTGACAAGCTTTAAAATCAGCATCATCTGCATCCCTGTTCATGTTAAATTGGCTTTACTGTGGTCAGACTGATTCCTGAACATCTGATTTTCTTCTGTATGAAGGTGGCAGTTTGGGTCTGAAAGGTAAAACTGGGGAACCGATCGAGTGTTCCTATTGGACATGATCAACCACAACTATGAGGATTTACACATGCTTAAAATGTAAATATCTGCCAAGGAATCAAAAAATAAAATACAATTTGTGCAACAATGTTTTAAAAATGCTAAACATTCATCCCATTCCAAAACAAAGGAAAAAAGAAATGAATCATTGGTGTCCAAACCTCTAATCTGCTGGGCCAAAGTTATACAGCTGAACATACTCAACCTCAAAAATGTAAAATATTATGAGTTAATTTTGGAAATGGAGTGTTCCTATCTTATCAAAAGCCTAAGCTGGCTGTATTTTAATAATAAAAGCAAGTCAGAATGTTGTAGAAAATCTGTAACTTTGTAAAGTCTAAAGATAAATAGCATCCTTTGCCTTGTAAAAGGAAAACAGTAAAAAGGCATTTTATTTTATTTGTAACATTTTTGCTCTAGAAGAGTTTGTTATTTTTAGAAACAAAATATGGATGGTTATCAGTTAATAGTTACAATTGTTTAAGGTATAAAAAAGAAGAAGTTAGAAATTCAGACAGATATTAAACAATTACTCAACACCAATTTAAAGCACAAAAGAGATGTATACAACAGAGGAAGTGTTTTTACAGGAATTTATTGGCTTTTTCAAAAAGTGACAATAGTTTTTAATCCTCAAAACTAAGAGAGTCACAACATTGGCTTGGATAAAAGCACAGCTTGATTTCTGAATACCGATGAGCAACGTGTACTTAACCCCTGATCTAGTAGTTCAAATACATTTTGTAAATAGGCAAAAAATATATATAACTGTAGCAATTCTAATCTTAGTTTTCAGTATATGATGCACAGACATGCTATCAGCATTAATTACAAAAAGCTAGGCTTGAAGGGAGATTAAGGTAGCGTTAACCGTAGAGGTAATAAAAAAAACAAAAAAGATATTCATAGTGTTAGTTAAACAATACAGTGAGTGTAACGTCTGAAGAAAGATACAAAATAGACAAATCACGATTATAACAAAAAGATGATTACACTATGTACTACACCATAACCGACAGTAGCTTTGTTACTGTTATTAGCAGGCATAGATGCTTTTCATTGTGACATTGCTTAGCCAGTAGTGATGCGTAAAGAAAATAAATCAAAAGTGTTGCACGAAAGGTATTCGGTAAATGCCCAGAGCATTAAAAGATGTGCTCTTGTTCTCCCCCATCACCAAGACATTCGAACATTTCTGTTCCAATATGCAATCATGTTTTCAGCTTTTGCAATCACAGGCAGCTGTCTGGCTGAGACACGTTTAGGGAAAGCAGAAAGAAAACGACAAATTTAATTAGATGAAACGTAGAAAATACTGGATTCATTACATTTTTCGGGGAGTTATAGCACTGTTGGTGTCTGATCTTCTCCCTGTTTTGTTTTAGGAGTCATTAATCATTCTAGGGTTGACAGACTGATGGAAAGTAAAAAGGTTATGTTACTCAAGGACTCATTTGAAGCTGCACAGATCCTCCAGGTTACTTCACGCTCCTTGTTGTCAAGGAGGAAGTGAACGTGTGAGATAAAAATGCCATTGATGGAGGAGCTGAACGAACGGCAAACGTTACAGATCTGAATCGACAGACCTAGACTTTCATTTTCGACTAAAAACCAGCATGTGTGCAGAATGTATTTGGCAATATTATTTCCACTTACAACAACCAACCCGACTGTAAACAAAAAAAAAAAGAAAAAAAAAGTGGACAACAGGTGGAAGAGGAAATTAAAGACAACCTGCAGTCCATTTTTTAGAAAACATCCAATCGATTTTAGAAGGCCTCAAAAAGTTCATAGTCTTGTCTATACAGTAAAGAGTTATTAGGACTGTTGATCGTCCCAAACCCTTCGCCTAAATCTGGATCTGACTTATTTTCATGAAAACTGCTTGAGCTACTCTTAAGGACAGAATCTGAAGTACATTGATTGTGAGTGTATACTGGTGTGTTTCTCCTGTGTCTTTAGCCACCCTCTCACCGCTAGCGTTCATGTCCCCCTGTAACCGTTCAAACTGCAGGCGGCCTTAGAGGAGAGAGCATTTCTTGCCCTTCTTCTTGACGGGTGGGGGGCACAGAACGGCCCGGATGGCCTCGTCGAACACAGTTTTAAGGCCACGCTGAGTCAGGGCTGAGCACTCCAGGTACTTGACGGAGCCTAATGAGCGCAGGCAGAGAGCAGCAATTTATTTACTTCTGTTTGTTGTGAATTGTTAAAAAAAAATACATGAGATCTAAGTTGGTCAAAAAGAGGCCGATGAAGTTTTTACCAATCTCTTTGGCCATGGCCAAGCCTTGAGGATAAGTGATGGGGGAGAGTTTCTTCTCCTTCAGCTTCTCCATGGTGTCCTTGTCGTCCCTCAGATCCAGCTTGGTGCCCACCAGGATGATGGGAGTGTTGGGACAGTGGTGTCTGACCTCAGGGTACCACTACAGAACAGGAAGTTACAGCTTTAACCTCTTTAGGTGATGCATTTAATCATAAACAGGATTCCTTATTGTTTTTGTATCAATCTTGTATCAAACTTTATGGCTGTAACTACAAAACAAATGATGGAGCCTTTTCTATACATATTTAAGCTTCTTTGTCTTCATTTAACCCACTAAAAAAGTATTGAAAACTTCACTTTTCGATTGGAAACCAAAGTTGCAACACTTGTTACCTTTTCACATTGCACTGTGTCAAATGAATCAAAACCTGTTCACCCCCTCGCCTGCGCTGCAACAATAACAACTGAAGGAAATGATACTAAAACCTCTGAAGTAGAAACTGAGCGCAATGTCCTTCTTTACAAAATGTAAACAAAAATAGGGTGGCATCAGATTTTAGCGGTTGAAGGATTTCTCATTGTTCTTTGACAAAAGATCGCATGTCATTTCTCCCGTTAATGCTGTACTGCGCTATAATCTGCTTCCTGCTTTTGGAGTGGTCTCCAGTCCAATTGCCATCCTCATATTCATTTGAACTGCGCCAGAGTTCACTTCAGCCGAACCGAGAGCTGTGAGCTCGCTTTTTGGTCCGTATCAGAGTTCGACTGCGCATTCACACCTCCCCAAATGAACCAGACTTTCTAGGTAAACCAACTGAAGTTTAATTAAAGCGGAGCTGGTTATCTTGTTTGGCAAAAACCAACCACCTTTCAATCTCGTTCAGATTTAGGTCTAATTTTGTGTACGTCACTTTCCACATTGCCAAAAGTCTTTCTTCAACCCTACAAATCACTGAATTTATGAGTTTGAATCACATCCCTGACCACAGGTGGATAAAATACAGCATGTAAACATACAGACTGCTTCTAGAAACATTTGTATTATGAAGTAAATCTTGAAATCTGAAAATTTACTCACCACTAATTATTCCACAGTCAGTGAGTTACACAGACAGAAAGTACTGTGCCGTGAATGTTGAGGCATATAATACACAGAGGCCGTCAATTTCTGCAGAGTCAAACCACAACATTTCTAGCCGCCACTAGACTCTAGAGCAGTGGAAACATTTTCTCTGGAGAGTTCTGCCTCTCTGGCTGCAGATCCAATAAACACGTCTAGAGTTGGCAGCTGCTAGGAGAACCACACTGGCCTGGCTGCAATGTGTCAAGTGTAAAGTTTGGTAAAGGGAGGGTTATGATGAGGTGGTTATTATGTTAGTTTATCTTAAAATAACCATTAATGCTTCAGCAAACCCAGACATTTCAGACCATTTCCTTCACTCAACTTTGTGGGAACAGTTTGGGGATGGACCCTTCCTGTTCCAACATGACTAAGCATGACTGCACAAGGCAGGATTCATAAAAAGAGTCAGATGAGTCTGCTTGTTGTGGAAGAACCTGACTGACCTCACAGAGTCCTGACCTCAAAAATACAGAGCAGGTTTGGGATGAATTACAATGGAGATTATGAGTCAGACCTTCTCAATCAACATCAGACCCCACAAATGTGCATCTGTAAGGATGGTCATAAATGTCCACAAACATGCCTGACTTAGGCTGTTATAGCTGCAGATTATGGGCAGACATAACATTCAAACTGCTCATGCGAGTGCAAAGACAGTGTGAAGTAAGCAAGTAAATAAATACAATTCTAATCATTAGAATTAAGCCAGAAACAGAAAAGCAGTAGTATAGTGGTAAGATGGAAAAAGAAAACAAGTGTTGGTTCCCTTCTTGTACAGCTGAGGAGGAACTGCAGGGGCAGATAATAATTTCCTGAGTGTTAATCACCAGGAGAAACTCCCTTTGCTTACAAACTATCATGTGATCCACGTCTGCAAGCATGCAGTACTGTCCAAAGTACTGTGATGAAGTACAATAAAGATCCCTAAGGCACAACGTCTGGAAGATTCAGCTATACCATTCTATTTAGGAGAAATACTAAATGCATTTACTGTAAAAAACACAATCCTGATCCGTTTAAGGATTTGGTTTTGAAAATGTAACAAAGATGGAAGAAATATTTTAACAATTCAATTATTTGTCTCAGTTCAAGTGTCCTGAATAAACAGGTGATGCTATATTTGCTTTTATTACAATAACATAAAGCCTCTGCTGACTGTTATCCAGTAAAAAGATTATTACTTTGTGAGTGACCAAGATTTTTATCATGTTAAAAGTTAGTTTGAGGGCTAACACAAAGGTCTAGTTAAGCAAAATTCAAAGTATAAAAACAAAAAAAAAAAACTATTCAAAAGTTATAAAGGTAGCTGAAAATTAGTATGGTACTGGGTAACTTTTAGTTGTAAAAAATAACATTTGTATATTATGTATATACAAGAAACATTTCATTTTGTTAAGAGTCAGTGAGTGATTGTTTACCATCTTCACTCCGTGACAGGAAAGAAACACGGATGATCAGAGCTTATAGCTACTTTAGACACGACTGTATAGAAATAACCTAGATTGAAGGAAGTAAAACTTCTGACTTTCAAATAAATCTTTATTTAGCCTTACATAAACTAAATAGACTAACTATCCAATACTTTATGGACTTGAAGCAAACATATACAAGTGCTTTCTGTAGTTATTGCATAGGGGCATCAGGGAGCAACCTCAATTTTGTTGCTTTAATTGCTTGATAATTCACAGTATAGAACAACAAAAAGCACCAGTTTGAAAGATTTTGTGCATGTAATATTCTGTTTCTGTCTAAAACTACTTGAAAATGATTAGTTAGGCAACAAAGATGCATGGTGAGTCATTATCTGCAGGATCAGGCTCACTAACTGATCCTACAGTTAAGTTATGATGCTTCTCTTCTCCTAAAACTTGTTGCATGCAGATGTCCTACGGTGCCTTGCAAGATGGAAACAAACTCTTTAATGATATACATGTTAATTGAAGGAGGCTAATATAAACAGATATAATCTTTTCACATTAGTTGTATTAAATTTTGAAAACCACTTTCAATCTCCTCCCATTATTGTGTGTTGTCCTGTATATTAAATCCCATTAAAAAATGTAAACCGCAGTTGTAGCATGAAGAAAGATTTTTAAAAAGTCGATAAAGTGAATATTGTAGTAAAACACTGTAAAAACCTTCCATGTTGTTCACACGGACACTTCTCACCTTGGCACGGACGTTTTCAAACGAAGCAGGACTCACGAGGGAAAAGCAGATAAGGAACACATCCTGATAAGACAAAGGAAGTAGAGCAATCAAAGCCTGAGACTTCCATTTACTGTAAAGTCTTATTCTTATCAATGTGTGTTTTTCCTGCTTTCAAACTTCCTTGTTTGCCGTCTTCACCCAAATGTTCCAAGTGGATTATTCACAAAGGTTAATAAGTGAATTATAATATTGTTTTGTACCGTCTGTGGGTAGGAGAGTGGGCGGAGTCTGTCGTAGTCTTCTTGTCCAGCTGTATCCCAAAGGCCCAGGTTCACTGGTTTCCCATCCACCATAACATTGGCGGAGTAGTTGTCAAACCTGGGGGAAACAATTATGTGCAAATAAACAAAAACCATAAATCGAAATATGAATAGAACATACATTTTGTAGCTTCCTTATGTTTTTCCAGATAAAATCATGTACTACATTTTAGATTTTATTTTCTGATAGAAAAAGAGCCTGAATATAAAGTACCTTAGCGACTTCTCTAGAAACCAGTGTTAAAAAAAAACAACAACATGCATTTGATCAGATAAGGAGCAGAATCTCATCATTACTTCCAGTAATATCTGCTCTCGTCAATCTCAGTTACAGTCTGCTACTTTGATCATTACCTCAAGCATAGAACCAAGACAATTTCTAGTTAGAAAAACAACAGCGGAGTAAAGAAGTCGCCTCATTGATTCACGGGCCGCATTAGAGACAGAGGATGGAAAAACATGATGGACAGCAAGGTTGGTCATAAATAAATAAACAGAAACTGCACTGCAGTCTCTGACACTCACACTGTGGGGATGTACTCTCCAGGAAAGGCATTGGTGGTGTAGCTGATGAGCAGACATGTCTTACCCACAGCACTGGAAATGAGAAGAGACTCGATCAATGACAAGAAAAAAAAAAACAAGTAAATCCTGCTTTAAACTGACTGGTCAGAGCAGTTCTGCATTACCAACTAATCTAAACATTTTAGAGCGCAGGTGTCAAACTCCAGTCCTGGAGGGCCACTGCCCTGCAGCTTTTAGATGTGACTCTGCTGCACCACACCTGAATAGAATAATTAGGTCACTAAGGCTCTGGAGAATTTATCTACACAAGAAGGAGGTAATTAAGCCATTTCATTCCAGCGTTTTTGTAGCTGTGTAGGACTGGAGTTTGACACCCCTGTTTTAGAGCCTTAAGTCTTAAACTAACTGGCTTTTTTCCCCCTACATTTTCTTTTTAAAAAGAAAAATGTAAAAAAGTTGCTCTTTTTTTAAATCCAAACATCTAAAATTATTTAACAAAGTTCACAAGTTTCTATAAATTTCAAATTTTAAAATTATGTACTTTTCCTAACTTACTTGATCTATTAGCTTTTTTTTATTATTATTATTACTTTTTTATTAAGAATATTTATCAAGTAGTGGTTTCAGTGCCTTCCTTGGGGTCTACACCAGATTCAGTTTTTAAACCATAGGCCAACTTTTAAACTCAGTAACTTAAAAGACTTTCACATTCTACAAAGAGCAAGTTGCATGTATCATTTAGCACTGACTCAGTAACAAAAGACAAGCCAAAACAGTCAATGGGTTTAACTCAAACACTGATGTATTGACCCAACATGCAACTCCTAACTAATACATGCCTTATTTTCTTTAAAATCGGACAGAACTAATTTTATTTTCTTTTAAGGAATACAGCACACAAAAAAGAACCCATGTATGAGTAACTTTAATGGAGGAAAATGTTTTAAATATAATTAAAAAGTAAGAAATTATATGATTTAAATCAAAACACATGTCCCAATATGTGCTTAAGTCAAAAAAATGCATCAAAATACACATTTATGTAAAATAGTTGAGGTTCATTGAATCGAATTTTTTAGAACCTGGCTTACTGATCATAGATCAAACCAAATTTGCCTTTCTTTGCAAATCAGAAATTTAGAAATGTAAAAAAAATGTGGAAACTTAAAAATGTTTACAGAATCAAGTTTCAGTTTGCACCATTTGTCCAGACCTGGAAATTGCTAAAAGAAAATGCGGTAGTTTAAGTTTGTATAGAAACCTTGGATTTACAAATAAAATTATCATTGTTTTTTTTTTTTTACTTACTTATCAAAATTAATAGCATAGTTAAGGATAATAAACAAGAGAAAACATGGCAGTAAATCAATGTAGATTATTACATTATGGACACCCGAGTCATGGAAATAATAAAATTGTTCACATGATCAAATTGATCTTTTATGACTACTTTAATATTAACTGGAATAACAAAAACGCGATTTAAATTATAATCATATCGACCGAAAAAAAAGAGAAAGATTCAAAGCAGAAATGAGCCCTGATCTCAGGAAAACTTTCAATGCAAACCAGACAGGGGTCAGTTCCTGTAAGACATTCACAGCTCCCAGGGGAACAGATATTTCCCAATTACGAAACTTGAGCTTCCCCTTTAATCTGAATCGAAAAAAAGCGCCTCAATCAAAGGTCCATAGAATGACTGATGTGTGGTTGCCACCACACCCTGATCAAGAGGTTATATGCGCATGTTTACCTCCCACATACTATTACACTTCTGACTGGTAGTCTTGGCCAATCCTCTACTTTAAACTGGTACAGCCGAAGCCTCATTTATTATTAGGAAAACGAAAGCACGCCCCAAGTAGGGGCGAAGAAGACAGCAATACAATTGAATCCCGGCTTCTTGAGTTTCTCATTAACCAAGACAATAGAAGAAGAAGAAAAAACGGGTTTAAGTTGAATAAACAAACTACGCTATTAAGTCTGACTGATTCACCAAGTATGTGGAAACCCAAAGGAAATAATAATGAGCTATCTTCTTCTATGCCAACACAGAATATATGAACTCGAATGTCAAGTAAGTCAAAATAAGAAATAAAAAAAGTTTCAGTAAACTGCAATATTCAAGTGGTACATATTAACAGGTAGTTACAGCTTGGAAGCTAACTTTGCCCGTATGAAAAACTGGGAAGCAAAGTGATTTAACGTTAGCCAGTCTGGTGACAACATTTAAGCTAATATTACACGTTACCTTTCAAAGAGAAAATGGTAGAAACAAACTTTTAGAAAGCCCGGTTATGTTCACTTACCCGTCCCCGACAACGACACACTTAATGGCCTGCATTGCCTAAGAGAGCCAGCTAGCTTTAGCTCAGGTTTCTTTTCCTTTGTCCGGAACTGCTCGCTGGAGAAACGTCCCAACAGACTCCCTCTGACGGCCTCCGGTGTTTACCGTTGAGCTCCTCTGATGTTAAAACACCGTCTGAGCAACTTACGCTAACTTATTACACACTTTATCTCAAGTTTCCTCAGAAATCTCCTCGCAACATTCCCATGCTTTCGTTACTTCGCTATGGGAGCTATGGAGCAAAACAGCGGCCACCACCCCTGAGGAAAAAAAAATGAAGTCAGTCACCAGCAGATGGAGCATCCGGTACACCGGCCTGATACGCCCTCAGACACTCCAACTCACTGCAAGCTCACAAAAAACAACCAACCAGAAATACACTTTATTTTATTTTATTTTTTACAAAAATGTGTAGGTTGAATAAAATGTTTTTATTGATTAAAATAAAATAAAACGCTTACACTTGTAATTTGTGAGGAAATCTAAAAAACAAAAAGACGGATGACTTAAGGTGTGACACGGGGAAGGAAGTGACGTTCTGCACCAATTACAATGGAATTAGTTAAGTTGGGTATTTCCTAAGTTGTGTCTTAAAGGTGCTTTTAAAAACGGCAATAAAAAAAACTGCACATACAAATATCAAATTTGCAGGTGAAACCAGAAAATTATTACATTAATTTATAATATTTATAAAATAATGGAAAAAAACATATAAATTACAGATTCAAATATTATCTAAATAAGAAAGGATACTGCTGTTGTGGTATTTTTAATGCTGATAAAGCATGTGCTGTTGTGCATAGAGGAATTTTTTATTAAATATATAAATTGGGCATTACTAGGAAATATTTAACTGGATAAAGAACTTTTTATCAAAGAGAAGTCTGCAACATAGAATTGGGCAAAAATATTATTAAAATATGCAGATTTACACAGACGCATCAAGAAATTTAAATTGTACGATAGGAATGCATCTTACTGTTCAGATAAAACAAGGAAAACGAATTACAAATGAATTGTCAGTAACACGGGGAATAATAGCATTATTATTATCAGTATAGTAGATAAAAGAAATTACCTTTAAAGCTGCAATAGGTAACTTTTATAAAAATGTGTTTTTAACATATCACTTAAAAACTGTCACTGTGTTCTGACAGAATAATATGAGGGGGAAAAAATCTAGCTCCTCTGTCTCCTTCCTGTGATCCTGTGATCTTGTTTGCAGAAATACACCAATCAGGGCCAGGAGGCGGGTCTTAGCATTGCCAATCAATTTCGTGTACGCGCTTTTGGTCGTGCCTGTGAGTCTAAACTCGGGGCGTATTAACCCAATTCCCTGTTCTCTTCCGTGTGTCGCACCCTCTTCTCTCCTCCTCGGAGAAGCTGTCGGGGTGGAGCAGCCCTGCCAGCACCTAATGTTTAAAAATGGAGCTCGGTGTCAGTCAGCGATAAGAAATAATGAAGAATTTCACACCATTTACCGCTTATATCGCATCGCCCTGTCAGTTGACTTAATAAGCCAACGTAGCGCCGGGCAGACGGATCCTTTATGGCGGGTCTGTCGTACCTAGTGCTCCGGTTCTCGGGCTCCGCTGGTCGGACGTACGGAGTGTTTTGCAAAGGCTTGACGAGGACTTTGTTGATATTTTTTGATCTGGCATGGCGGCTGAGAATCAGATTTCCTTATATATACCTCGTCGCTTCTATGGTGTTTAATGTAAGACTCCAAGTAAGTAGTCTTACTTTCTTCTTGTATACCAAAACTTCTGGTTTGGCAGTCCTGCTTTGCTCGTCACCATGCCAACAGCTGTTAAAAAGGCCTTGGTGTTGAATTTGTGTTGTCGTTGTGGTTGCTGACTCAATGTCTGCTGAGCTTTTAAAGAAGTGTCTCCTTTACGCAGATTGAAGCTAAACTTTCAATTCGTCTTAGATTAGTAGAAGTTAAAGTTATATTTGCTCTAAGTTCTGGCTGTAGTTTAATTAATCTATACTCTTTGTTTTAATTTCTTATAATGAAGATTTGCCACTTTTTTTTAATTCAATTTCTTGTTATAAACACGTAAGGATATTTAACGTAGCGAAACTAACTCATATATTGAATGTAATTGCGAAACACCAACTTTTTGCAATATGGCATGTATGATATTTTCTTTGTTCTGTTTAGTGATATGCTTAATTCTAATATATATTTAACTTATCTTTTTACACTCAACCAAATTATTGGTTATACATTAATTTTAATGTTTTTCACAGTGTTTTTCCGGGTCCGTTAATGAAAGAACGTGTCATTTAATTTTAAGAATAAGAATTACATCCACAAGTTTCAATTTACTGAAGATTTTCTGTAATCCTGGTTTTTAAGTAGAGTCCACAAATTGTTATTGGTTCTGATGTGGGAGCCATTTCAGAAGCCTAACATTAGCCCGTTCCATCCTTTCCCAAAGCAGTTTGTTCTGTGTTTTGGTGTCTTTGTGGTGTTTTAACATCCAATCATGTCCAATTTTTCATCATCTAGTTGTAGAGCTCAGGGTGAGTTTCAGGATTTCATCCGATGCTTGAAATGTGCTGTCAGCATGATGCTGCCAACACCAGTTGAAACAGTATTCTTTACTGAGAGCTTCACCTTAGCTTCTCTACAAGTGGTGGCCAAAACCTGTCTTCAGAAAGCATTTGGTTTGTCCATGTGTAGTTGCAAACTTTCAGTAGAGTTTAATGTGCCAGTCTTAGAGAAAGGGTTTCCTTCTTCCTTGACTCTATCTCAATCCTTTTTAAGACTTTAATTGGGTAGTTATACTGGTTTTTCAGCAGTTTTCTTTTCTTTTTTATTTCATAACCTTTAGCCTGGCTGGTACTTGTGTAGGCCTGAATGTTTTAACCCATTTCCATCTAGTTAAAACTCATCTGTAGTTTGGCAATGAGTCCAAACATCAGAACTGGTTTTGGAACGGATTAATCATGCTTCTGGACCTTAGCCTCATGGAAAATTTAAGGACTATGTTTTAAAACATTTTGAATTAACTTTTCAAATAATAATAATAATAATAATAATAATAATAATAATAATAATAGTAATAATAATAATAATAATAAAAAGATTTTAACTAAATTGGATTAGAAATTAGGAAAAGTGTACATTCATTTCATGCCTTTAAAGATCATTGAAGTTAGCTGTTATATTATGCTTCCATTTTGAAAAAAAGGGTACCAAAATTAAAGTAAATAAAAAAATGCTGGTATTCATTTAATCTATTACGTTCGTTTGTGTTATTGTTTTGAAAAGAGAAATAATTAATAATGACTGAAATTCTTAAACTTAGTAACACTTAAACATTATGGATTTGCATGAAGTTGGTTTACAAAAATTTTGTTATACTCTTTTTTGTTTGTTTTTGACAAATAACCTGCAAATAACCTCCAAAATGAAATGTAAACAAAGACTTTATCTCTTCACAGGTTCATATTGAAATCCACTGAAAAGTCAACACCTACTTTTTTTTTTTTTTTTTTTTTTTCTTTACTTAAATCTGTGAAAAGCGAGAACTGCCATGCTACGGCCATCAAAAGATGCGCAAGTGACAAATCCGAACAGCGACGTCGAAGGAGAGGACACCTGATCCTGCAAGCCGGTGTGACAATGCAAAACGGTGAGGCGGCTGCACGCTTTCGGCAGTCGTCACACGAGCTCGGTGCCTTTGCAGAAGGAGGACAGAATGGATGTTTGTCAATGTGAGTCAGGGTGACGGGTGATTACGTGCAGGGAAAAGAGGCCTTGCAGCTGCTGAACCAGGAGCTGTTCGTGGGGACTTGATCATGAAATAAGACGATTGTGGCCGTGAAACTTCGTAGCTGTACCCTTTTTAGTGTGCGTGTCAGTCACGTTTGTTTGTCAGTAGTGTTGCATCTCAAAACGAAAACCTGAACACAGTTCAGTTCCCTTTACAACAGAAACATCTCAGCATGACATGAACAAGCATGTTTAATTTGGTCTTTGTGGCACTGAGGTTGGCTTCAGCTGAGCAAACGGTACATGTTCTCTCTCACACAGAGGATGCTCCAACTGGGAAGTTTTACAAGTGCGGTATTAATGGCGTGAATCATTGCATGTCTTGCGCTGGTGATTGCACTTGCAGGTCATCACAGTTAACTGTTTTTGCAAACCAGTAGCACAAAAGAAGACACGTTAGTAAAAAAAAAGAAATCATTTTAAAAAAATTGCATCTGAGAAACATTTTAGCGCTGCAGATTTATTTAAGCGAGTCGGTCTGGAGATTTGTACAGTCAGAGCTGATTGTGAGAGAATGATCAAACTGGAAGAAATAAATTTGTAAAAATCACAACTGTCTTTGTTTGTGTAGTAAATGATGTATTTGACTGTTCATTTTTAACACTTGTCATTTTTAGAAACCTTTAAAGGAAAAAGGTACACATCTGGAAAAACAGTGTTTAACTAATACAACATAATATTTTTAAAGATAAAGTCAGTTGTAATGTTGAGATAGAATGTGTGAAAGAAAAACATACTTTTTTTTTCACAAATAATAAAAAGTTGGAAAGTTTCTTTCTTGTTAATTGGTTGACTGCAAGCTGACTTCCGGAGCAGATAACCTGACTAATAAATCAGTTAATACCTTGTTAGACTTGTGCTGCTTTTCAAACAGCATTGTTTTTTTTCCCATTAACGATTAATTCTGTATTTTTACATGTCAAAAAAACAGCCATTTGTTTTTCATAGTAATATCTTAGGAAATTAATGAACAAGCGTGAATTTAAAATGGGAAATATTTTCTTTCATTAA
This sequence comes from Poecilia reticulata, assembly GCF_904066995.2. Lineage (NCBI taxonomy): Eukaryota > Metazoa > Chordata > Actinopteri > Cyprinodontiformes > Poeciliidae > Poecilia > Poecilia reticulata. The sequence continues at coordinate 13,931,864 of NC_088837.1, read as the reverse complement.
CTATGAAGTTATGCTGTGAGCCGGTTTGATCGATAACATGACGATGTAGTGACATCAACCGACCATCAGAGGGAAGCAGTTAATCACAATAAGAGTCTCGTTTTTCATCTTTTAACGCCATTGTGAAGCTAAATCAGATTGGTTAAAATTAATAGTAGGATTTAGAATATAATACATTTTTCCATTTAAAACCAAACTAAAACTGTTTCCCGTAACTAAATCATTAGGCCCTACCTGAACAAATTTCCCATTTAAGTCAATTTAATAACTACTGACTTCCTCATTTAGTTGCCAAAATGTCCTCAGTAAAGTTATTAAATTATTCGCTCTGACGGCAGACAGCAGCATAAAAACCATCATTGGCTCCCACGGCAACTGTCTGTCTCGGTCTGATTGGCGACCAGACCTTGCAGCACGCTATCCAGCATGTCTATCTTTTATTTTCTGTTAAAAACAGAATTTATTTCTCAGGAATTTGGTAGAGATCATTTTTAATAGGGTTAAAGAGGATTGATGTAAGAATAGCTCTAGAAATTAAGTGTACATTGTTTTGTCTTTATCCTAGTTTTTGCCAGCCACCATATGTACTCTTAGAAAAAAGCCTTTAGCATTTTTAGCATCTGTAGCAGCCTGCATGTTTTATTTAATGGAGTAAGTGATAAAGCTACAAAAGGAAATAGCAGGGGTTCAGTTACAACTGCAAAACAGATGTGAATTATTTGTTGTGTGACATATCTATTCACAGATTCCAAGACCTTTTTAGTATGAAAATGTGCAAATATGTGCATTTCAACATTAAAATGATCCCTTAACTATTTATTACATGAAAATATGGTAATAAATACCATATTTATTACCAACAAATACGGTAACAAGTCATCTCTGTTTAAGCTGTACTGTCAAGACATAGCTACAGTTAAAAAAAACAAGCATGTTTTTATGACTTAGTTATCACATGCAGTCATGGCAAAATATTATTTAAATAAATTCAGTTTATTTATAAAAATTGATATGTAGATGTAGTCCCTTTATCACTTGTATGTGTTCAAGAGCTTACACAACTGCAAGTGAAAAATCCAAACAAGGCCTCAATAATAGCATTAGTGAATCTAATAAAAAACCAAGAGATCTCTGTCTGCATTTGTGAAGATTCCCTCACCTCAGCATGCTGGATGCTTCATACTGGAAGTGAAACTGACGTCATGATCTATTTTCTGATTAACTGAGCTATATGATAACTCTGGGACCAGTGGCAGAGCCAGAGGGGGGGCCAGGGGGGCCAGTGCCCCCCCTGTCATCTGATTGGCCCCCCCAGTGGCCCCCCCAGATGATTGACATGTAACAGCACCAGGTTATTCCTGTACATATTTGGAATCATTCTAAGTCAACCTAATATGTAAAGAAGAAAAACAATAAATATATGAAAAGAAAATGTATTAAACTTTATATAAGTCCATGTGATGACATAAATAAATAGATTTATATCAGGCGCGATACCAGCCTCCTTTATACTCATAACAACAAGCTGATATTCTTCTCCTGGATGTTTCAGTTGCTGCTCTGTGGTGCAACTCAAAGCCTAAAGCACTTCATACCTGGTGGCAGTGGCGCAAAAAGTGGGTATGCAGGGTATGCAACGCATAGGGGCGCAGCACCAGAGGGGGCGCCAAAACCCCGTCTGGAGGGGGCGGCACGCCGATGTTCTCCCATACACTTCAGCGCGCCTTACCTCGCGCACATAACGAGGTAAATGTAGCGAGTTTTACCTTTCACGTATCGTTGCCTGGGGGGGGCGGGGGTTGAGTGAGCGTCGCTCCTTCACCCTGACGTTCCTTCCCTCGGGGGGAAGGGGGGCGCCGATCTATGTTTTCGCATCCACCTGAATAATGTGTAGTTGCGCCACTACCTGGTGGTGATGGTAAAACACCAATAAGTTATTTATTGATCCTCCGAAAAAAAGAGAAAAAACCGAAGAGGGGCCGACAATGTTCGTAGTTTGGATCAGAGGTTGCGCTGGAGTTTTTTTGTTGTCCGTCAAAGAAAAAAATCATTTCATTTCCAATTTGTAGTCATCAAACGAAACATTTACTATTTCTCTGCGAGAACGTTTTTGAAATCAGGTAACATTTCACGAAATGACGTGATTAGAAGACGGCAGAACTCTGATCGGTTCCTGATCCTGCATCACTTCCTCCAGAAGCGGATCAGCTGCTGGACGCTCTAAAGCCTCTGGTCCGTTAAAGCGACCAGATCAGAGATGATCCTCTGACTGATATTGTTCTTAGTCTGATTAATAATGAGCTCCACGATGTTCTCTGTGCGTAAAGTTGAAACTGTCTGAGCACCAAGTGGTCAGCTGATCACAGTCTGGACAGAAACCAGCGGACTGCTCTCTGTTCTTATCAAGACGAGGTGAGGAGGGAATCTGACATATTAACTCAGTTTTTACTGGTTTGGTTTTTAAAACGCCATTAACTAAGCAGTGTAACTATATATTGTATATTTGGCGTTTGTCGTCTCATGTGTGATTAATTGGAGCATTTATTGCCCAGCGCTCTGCGCTTGTTTCTGCCTAACGGATCTGCACTTTAATTTCTTTCCTCTCTTAACAGTCAGCTGTTATTCCTCTACTTAAACTACAATAAGTAGAGAACATTCTCTTTAGGTTTTCTCTGTGTGCTGCAAACTCATTAAATGTAAACTCATTAGAAGCCCGAACCACCATCAGGCAAATAATTCTGGTCCGACCCGGACTATTGTTACCAGTCAAATTACCTGTCCAAACAGAGCTTCCTAGCCAAGGTGTCCATAACTCTTCAACACGCTGTCAGCTCCCGGTCAGAAAGACGCATTTAGTTCAGTGTCCATGAGATGATATTCAGAAAGGATCTTTTATTTGACTGATTTTAGTTTCCTCTGTGATGAACTCTTTGCGTAAAGTCTATCATGTCTCCATGTGCGCCAGTCAAAGGTGTTGATTATAACATGTCAAATGACAGAGGGGCTTAAAAAATAACCAAATATTCAGTTTGGTTATTTTTTAAATTTTTATATATATATATATATATATATATATATATATATATATATATATATATATATATATATATATATATATAGATGTGCGCACACACATTTTAAATTTTGCCCCCCCCCCAGACCTCTGGGGCCCCTCCTTGGCCCCCCCAACTTTAAAAGTCTAGCTCCGCCACTGTCTGGGACTGTAATAGAGCTTTGAAATTTAATCCACATATTCCTTAAATATGAAAAAAACATTTGTCAGGTACAGGTGATCTGGCATAGCTGGACACCGAATTTCACACCCTTATTCCCAATGCATATGTCCTATGCAACTTTAAAACAATTTTTACAACAAAAATTTTACTTTAAAAACTACTTGCAAACCAATTTCTACTCAAAGTTGGTTAATCATACAAAATACCAAGACGATTTTTCAAAAATACAGTCTTTATTTTTGTGTTGAGGATAATTGTGGTATTAATATAAATCTTTCAAAATAATATTTGCTTATTTGTTTAATGTAGATCATCATACATGCTTACAAAGTTACCTTTTTCACAAAATGGCTAAAAGCTGTAGCCTTATCCCTTGAGATATTAGACCTACCAAATATAGTGTTTCAGAACCAAGTATCATCCATATATAAGTATCGCCACTTTTCAGTCTTGTCTATTAAAATAATCTCTTCTTAGAATATAAATATCCGAGCTGACAAAATCCCCAGGTTGTGATGTATCTGATAAATTCAACAAACATCAATAATTTCAATTGACATGGCAGGCGATGCACAATCAAAGGAATATCAGGCGTTATGATATTCAAAGTTGACCTAAAAATGAAATCAAAGAGCTGAAGGAGGAGAAGAGAAGGAAGCAAAAGGAAATGTGAAAGGGGGAGGTGGTGGGGTATTTTTTTATTTGCAGCAGTCACTTTGCAGGCTTGAAATAGGTCAGGGAAAAACAGAGAATGCAAATATGGGTGTATTTTGGTAGGAGTCAGTGTGACATTTTGTATTACTCATACTTGAACTTTCTTGTTTGTAATTAGAAAAACGTGGACTGCTATTATCCAGTTTGTGTTTCTTTCTTTCTTAAAAAAAAAATATATATATATATATATTACATTAATACTTTAAATCTTTTCAGTGATTTGTCTTCATTTAGGACCGTTATGTAGGCATTGATTCTTGCTGGGATGCTCTCAAGGTCTGAAATGCAAAGAGTATTCAATAACAATATGTACATATTTATTCTTTTTATAGTTTTACCATTCAGAACACAGCATATGCAAACCTGTAGAGACTGAAACATATGATTAGTATTGACTATATAGTTTGTTTTGTAATTGAGGAAGGATCTGAAAGGCGTATTCTTCAGATATAGGAGCTCACTCCCAGCTTTACGTTCAAGGTCTCGGACAAACACTGCTGCCTTTGTGAGCCCAAATAAAGGCTCCACTCATATGTGGCCTTGGACGCAAGAAAATCAACTCAACATTCCCCTTCAGTCAGATGGGTGGCAGGAAAGACATGGTCAAGAGTGCAGAGCTGGGTTTTAAAATGTGGAGACTGAAGGAGGAAATCCTGCCACTCTGAGCGTCCTGTGACCTTTGACACTCGAAAAAACACACGGCATCACCCTAAAAGTCACCGCAGGAAGGACATGCCAGACCCGGTCACATCCTTCGGTTTGGGTACATGTTTGGACCGATAAGGCAATGTTAAATTACACAGTTTATCCAAAATCAGTCAGTATTATAATCTTCAAATCAGTCTACAAGAAAAGTTCCCAAACTTTCCATTGAGTGATCTTGATTAAATAAATGAAGCAGGAGGAGATTTCTGAAGAAAACAAAAAGAAGCAAAATTACAACAGAAGCAATCAAGGTTGTGTATTTGTCATATTTTGAAGATTACAGTGAACCACTTGCAGAAAAAGAGTTTTCTAAGTCTTGTAGTTCAGCGAGGACATTTAGAACTGACCTGCAGAAAAGCAATTAAAGTAGTTGAAAAGTCAAGGAAGCGCGAGTGACATGCACATGTGTATTTACATTAGGGCTTGCTAGAGTTTTTTCAATAAGCTTCAAACTGAAAGACTTAATACATTTCAGCATAGACGGAAAACATCTCTGTGATTTATGGCAGGATTGTCAGGGGGCTGATTGTATGAGTAATTACTAACATGAGGGGCAAGAGGCTCTAAATGCAAGAGGTGATCAGCCTCTGGGCATTTCTGTGGTGATTGGAGCATATGAAGTGCTTTGACTGCTCAATCAGGTCACGTGAAATCGGTCAGGAGCAGAGCAGACGTTTCCCATGATGGCTGGCCTAATCTGCCAGACATGCTCTTCCCTGAGGGTACGTACCCTCCGCAGGACGCGACGCATCCCCACACATGTTCACTTCAAGCCCCTTGAACTGGGGTCACTTCAGGGCTCCTGTTTGAAAAATCTCAACACAACCTTGTAGATTTTACACAATGAGAATTTATTGTTTTTATCATTAAATTCTTTGTCTGTCGACTTTTGTTCACTGTAGAGGAGATTTGGGCCAGACAGATATTTTAGTTATGACTCACAAGCACATAAACAATTGCGTGAAAGCTCCAGAAAAATGATTGGTTTTTTATTTTTAATTGAAGAAGCATCCTCTTTGTGAGGGAAGTGGGCTGTAAAATATGTAACCTCATTGTTCTCCAACTGTGACACAAGTCCTTTAGCTATCTTTAGAAATGTAGGAATCAACAATAAACAATGTAACAGCAAATTCATGTAGAGTTAATCAGAACCAATAGACAAAACATTATTATTGAAGCATATTAATCTTTGGTTCAGAAAGGGAATTTGAGGTTATTTAGAGAGCTCCCAGTGTGAGTCAAAGTGGAAACAGTGATGGTAACTTTTTATGCTGAGTTCAGTCACATGAAACCCAACTTATGCGTGTTGTTGCAGCAAGTTGGAAAACCAGTGCAATAACTAACTCATCTGGTTAATGACCATGCCAGCTGTGCAACAATATTAGATAAAGATTTGTGCAATAAATCTTTATCCAACATAGAAACTGTTCCTAAGTCCCAGACTAATAGAGCGAAGCCTTTCCCCTGGTAAATATATTTCTGTATTTTTCTGTCCCATTCCTTGCATGGTTAAGTGGAAATGCTTTTTTTCCTGGATGCTTTTTCCCCCCCAAATATTTTACTGTTCAAGCATGATCCTCATCCAAATGTAATTTCAGGATCTTGATTTGGGTTATCCAATATAAACCAGGGTTGATTTAGCTGGACTCAACATGCATTGTCTAATTATTTGGACTAGCAGAAAATAAGTAGTTTGAGTTGTTCTATATCTGCTCAGTCCTTTTCTGCGTTAGCAAAAAAACCCAAAAACAAAACAAAAACCCAAAAAAAACTAAATCTAAAGCTTAAGGTGAAGAAGATTGTGGACATTTGCATCAAGGATTGGGAATCTCAGTCTGATTATATTTGAAGCAGAAGAAAAAAAACCCTTTTCCTCTAAAACGGAGACAAGCAATCCTTCCTGTAGACGAAATAGTGTCAGACGGACTGCTTATGTTTGGCTGCATAATGTCTTTTTTCTGTTTAGACTGAGGCGGAGACATTTTTCTCAAAGTGACACCTACGAATAAACGAATGAATAAATTAAAACATCTGTTCATGCTTGACCGCTGGAGTAATGTGCACAGGAAGTGAGACCCCCTCCTTGCCTGTGGAGGAAGGAATGCTATAATTGAAGCCACGTGTGTCAAAGAAACAACTTCTGCAAATGTCTCTCGAGTGTGGATGTCATCCAGAAGTGCCCAAAATCCAGACTGGAAATATCCTTTCATACTCTGGGCTGTGACCTATTTGTGTGTCTGCGTGGTACATGATGGCCAGCAGCAATGTGTGCAGCTGAGTAGTTAAATTAATTTGATGAATCACTTTTGGAGACATTTCCTAGCACCAGTGCCTCACAGCATCCTCAAAAATCTTTCTATGGTGGATTTGAAAATGTGTTGCATATTTAAACACCAGAGTTCATTTTTGCACTGAAATATGAATTGAACTCCTTAGACATTTAGAACTTATTACAAGAGTTTTGATGTCTAGCACATTTACTTACATATAAGACATTTTACAAAGCTATTTAACTGCTGAATTGTTAATTTAATGAGATTTAATTCTAATAATAATAATAAAAAAAAATCTATTATGTGCCGTATATGTTGCCATATTTAACCAGCTAAAACCTGCCACAGCATATAAATCTAAGAGTTACTATGTTTTGGAGAACTTAATGTTTTCACAGGCTTAAAAGTATAATATAGAGGAATATAAAATACAGAGCTGTTCTTTATCTTGACACATTGAATCATAATAAACCTTATTTCTGATCCCCAAACATTCACCTAGTATTGGTATTCACATACCTCTGTAGCATATGTCCTTGATATATTGCATTTAATATTTTACCTAGTGCACAGTTCTTGGTTTTCCTTGCATTCAGAACCCACAAATTTGTTGCGCTCTATTGTTATATGGAAAACAAATAAATTGATCAATTTACTTGTAAACAGTGTTGAGGTAGAAAAAGCATCATTGAGAGGGGGTCCAGAGATATCAACAGATGGGCATGAATACGTTTCTAAGTGCCTGTTTAATAGGAAAGGAATATGTGGAAAATCAGCTGAGACTCAGTGGTTTAGATAAATACAACCAGCTGGGTCAGACTGGACAGGACTAGAGCAGATCATGCCAACAGGCACAGAGAGAAGATGACTCCCCAAGTGCATATTGATCTGAACAGTATCCAGACAATGTATATTGATAAAGAAGTGCATCAGTGAAGTATCTACTTAGGACATCCACCGTGTCACACCATGGATTATGCTATAATTTAGAGAGGTATCCATTTAGAAAACGTTGTTTTTCCAGACTGAGACTGCCAGAGGCTGCATCTGTTCCCCTTTAACCTGATGTTCCCAATAAATGTCTAGTGAGTCAACTCACGTCTCCTTATTCATAAAAAACACGCAAAGTTTTTGAAACTTGAACAATAAAATGTTTATCAATTTGTGAAGGTAATGAAACAGAAGAGTATCCCACAGCGTATATGGAGGATGAAGACCAAACTTGATTAGTATTGATTTTATTCAAATTTCCATATAAAATTAAACCATTTTCTAAAATTAAACCATTTTATACTTAGTTTCCCTCCATCTACTACTTGGTATGTCCTTGATCATTTTTATTTATTTATTTATTTATTTATACTAAAAACAAGAAGATCCAGTCTTTTGAAGACAATATCAGTTTTTATTGCTGTTATTTGTCTGGTAATAATAAATGACTAATTTCAAAGTTCTGAGATTAACTATATATATATATATATATGTTTAAAAAAAATCAAACCATACAATGCCTAAAATATAACGAGTTTACAATATTTTTTGGGGCGAATGCCGCTTTGAGTCACGTGACGGCTGATCAACGTTGACGCGCAGCTCGAGCTGTGCAGCGTAGCTGGGATTGGATTAACATGTATACTCACAAAAACAATCAGAAACTGGTTTCCTGAGGAAAACTTCAAAGTAAAAGCCTCAGTTTTAAGACTCCGTCGCACACTGTATAGTGAGTCCCGCTGCCTTTATTCTGATGCAAACAGACTCAACAGCGAGTTCTATTTCCGGTCAGAGCGTGGACAACTTTCCTGCAGCGGTCTCATCAGCCGCTCTGCCTATACTAGTGGAGTGAAGGCGTATTTAGAGGGATAACGAGCGCCACTGTCAGCTTAAAGACAATCTGCCGCCGATGTAGAGACCCGTCGCTCAGTACCGGACGGACACACGGGCCCCGGAGGACGGGACCTGGGACTGTGTGTGAGGGGTAAATGGCCACAATATCTCCTGAGAGGAGACGCTCCTGCCTGTGAGACTACCTGAACGCCAAATGCGTCCTGGAAAATAGGACGTTCACCCAGGAGTAAATTAGACGCATCGGAAGTTTCTCTGTACGATTTTTCGGGAGATTTAGATTTTTGCCCGCTGCAGACATGGACGAGGATAACCAAGGTAGACTCTATTATTCCACTCCATTCACACCTCTTGATTTATTTCTGTTCCGACCTGTTTCCATCAGCGTTATTTGCTGTTGTTAGTCTTTAGTACATGCAGCATCACAACACGAATAGTATTTTCTAGGACCGACGTCCCAAATGGAAATGGTATTTTCGCCGTGAGATGGTTTCAGGTTCACTTTGACGGGTTTGCTCCGTGTGTGTTTAATTAGGGCAGAAAGGCTGACCCGGACTTGACAGGTGATGATTAAGACTCAGCAAGGCCATCCGGTGTGAATGGATAAGTATGCATGATTGACAGGGCGTCGCTGTCATTACTGAAGACTGTTTGCGCTGAAGTGAATGGACGTGTTTCTCTGCGCCTTCGCCAGCTGTGCCGCTGGTGTCACTCTGACCCCAACAGGTCTCCTTGATGTTTTTATGGTCACCGGAGCAAATAAGGTGGATTCATACTGACTGAAAAAAAAAAAGAAAAAAGCTTTAAGATCTTCAAGAGAAGGCATTCCAAAGATTTGCTTGTAAAATGTCAGTGTTTTTGTAGACTATATAGGGCAATTTTTGGAAGTGTAGCACACTTTTAAAGTAAACGCAGATGTGCAAGCCCCAGCCCTCTGACTAAACGGTATGCAATGAAACTAGATCCATAAATATTTGTGCTGCATCTCTAAATATCGTTCAGTCATGGCCAGTTTAGTAAGTAGGAATTCCCCCTAACCTAATTCGGCACAGGATAGAGTCCAAAACTTAAATATTTAATAAACAGATTTTGCAGAGCCTTTTTTTTTTATATAGTTCTGCATAAAGGAGCAGTGCCTTGCAAAAGTATTCAGACCCCTTGTCCTTTTTCAGCTTGTCACAAACTTCAACGTGCCTCATTGTTTCCAGTACAAAGTTTGACTTAATCTTGAAGAACAATGACGGTTTTCAAACATCTTTTTATCAAGGAAACATGTGAAAAGTGCAGCATTCATTTTGACCCCTTCTATCTGATACCCCTAAATAAAATCTGATCCAACAAACTCTCTTCACAAGTCACAAAATTGTGTCCACCTGTGAGTAATTCAACCTAAATATAGACCGGGTGTATAAACTGTGTTTTAGCCTTTGTAGGTTTGTCAGAGAACATTATTAGTCAACTAGCATAATCCTGAAGACCAAGAAACTCTTTGAGATGTTTCACACATGTAAGCTAATGTCCCAGGCATCTCATGGCACATTGCTTTATCCATTGTCTGAAAATGTAAAGTGTATGGCACAAATACAAGCATACCAAATGTTGGGCATAATCTTTCACTGACAAGAGAATATTTATCACACAAGCTGAAAAGAGGCCTAAGGTGGCTTCAGAGATTAATAGTTCAAGTGTAAGACTGTTGACAGGACAACAATTTGATGGCAACTATAAAGTAAAAATAAAACAGGTTTTGTTTAAAGTTTGTCATACACCACATATGGAATGTATCAAACATGTGGGAAGAAGGTGCTCAGGTCAGAAGAGACCAAAATTATACTTCATGGCCAACTTGCTCAATAGATTGTATTAAAGAAGATTACTTTCACAATAAACAAAACCATTCCCATTGTGAAACATGGTGGTGGCACCATCATGCTGTGTGGATGTTTTTCTTCAGTAGGGATTGGAAAACTGGGCAGATCTGATAAGGTGAATGACTAAATACAGAAAACTAATGGAAGCAAACTTCTTATTTGAAAGGGTATAGGCTGCTGTTGCATTGAGATTCAAGGTTCACCTTCCAGCAGGACAGCAATCCTAAACGACACTTTAGTCCAAAATGAGATGGTTTAGCTTAAACCATGGACCCAGTCGACGTCCATACTGTTGAAAGAAGCTCTTTTTCCTATCTGATGACAATTTCAGCCTCTTGATATGAAAAGCTGATAGATCCTCAAAGACTTACAGCTGTAATGAAAGGTAGTTCTATGAAAGATTGACTCAGGGGATTTGAATACAACAGCACACCACATTTTTTAGCTGAGAAATTGGAAAACCACCTTACTATTCTCTCTTACTTCACAGTAATGAGCTACATCCTGTTAGTCTATCACGTAAAACCCTATAAAATCCATTAACATCTGTGAATGAAAGTTAATGCAGTATGAATACTTTTGCTATAAAATTTTGTACTCTTACCAATAACAAGCAATTTCACCTAAAGGGGAACTTGTCCCACTTAACTGGTCCTGCTCCTAATTTAGCAAACTCCATATAGCTGTGTTATCAACACCTAGTCATAATCTCCAGGTGAGGCACACTTACTCCAGTCATCTCTCCTTTATTCATCAAAGGTTGTTTCACACCACATGTTTACTCCGTGCAAAGTTGCAGGGTATGACTAACTGCAGGAGTGATGCATAAGTTGCACCTGGACATAACGCTTGGATTGTGCTGCGTTCAGCCCGCCTGACTTTCATTGGTGTTGCACATAAGCGTGGCCCCCTCAGAAAGACATATGCTGCTGTGATGATGAACAGGAAGTGCTGACAATAGCCCGGAGCATGTAAACACACTGTCACATATTCAGAGCAACAGGATGAAGCACACAAGTGGTATTTTGCTCTGAAGACTGATATGTGAATCACAAGGAGAGTTACCATTAATGTCTTTGCAAAAGTGTTGGGTAGAATATATAATCTGCCACATGCTGCAAAAAGCTATATTGAGATGTTTTTTGCCTATAAATGCCTTCATTTGTTTTCTTAATTCAAAGAAGCTCTTATCAAACATGCCTACACCAGAGTCACCAGCAGAACAGGGAGCTGTGAAGGAGCACTGAATGGGGAGTCATTCTGGGTACGATTACAACACTGAATCCGTACAGGGCGATGCTTAATGTTGCTGGCCTCATGGTTGACAAGGTTCAGTATGGGACTGTCGTCACTACCCATGTGGCTCACACTTCTCCAGGCTACAATTTGAGAGCAAAGGAAGACTGAAAAGTGACAGACGTAGTGAGGGACGGAGTGTCAAAGGGAGAAAAGGGTGAAGATGGGAAAGCATGTGCAACCACACAGGGTGAAGTGTAGTTGTAGTAACTTGGGTGGTGAGATGTGTTTTTTTTTGTGAGGAGGAGGCGGGATGAAGTGCCAGAACCAACATGGAGATGAAGTATGGAGCAATGCCAGGGAAAGGCGGTGAGGCAGAGACACAGTGGACTGGATATTCTGACTGAACCAATTCTGCAGAGTTTCTGTCAGTAAAAGTCCCTCTGCCCATGACCGTCTCTCAAACCAGGTCAGGCTTTCAACAGGGATTCATTTCTTTTTCAATTTCTCCCTTTATGACTTCTACTTAAGCCTGAAATATTCTCTTTGAAAAATGATTTGTGAAACCAATCTTCTGTTTTTAGTCGTTCGAGTAGCAGAGCTGCAAAGTCTTTAGGTTGTTCTAGTTGGGTAGAATGGACTGTCATCAAGTTTTTTGTCTATTTAAGGTTTCTCGCCTTTATCTGTCCACATGTCCAAGTGTCCTTATATATAATTCTATCCTAAAAAGACTGCAAGGGTAGTTTTGTTCCACTAATACAAAAAAAATCTCTTCCTTGTGTTTCTTTCCTTTTCTACCGTCCATCAGGTGTTTGTCATGTTATTGCGTTTGCCATTTCAAACTTCTCTACTAAAGTTACTAGAGATCATTCTCTTAATGCTGAAATTTTCAAAACACTTCTGATGTTTCTAAAAGCATTTTCCAAAATAGCAGTTAAAAGCTCAAAGCTAAAACTGAGCAACTTCATTCAGGTGGCAAGAGAGAGTAAGATTTAGAGCAGATAACAGAATGGCTGAACTGTGGACTTGTCTTGGCATGAAGCAGAAAAAATACCTCTTTCTTCATTATTAAATGCTTTACTGATGCAAAAACGAGCCAACTTTGAGAGAACTGTCAGTGCTCATGAATATTTATCTCCATAATTCATCAGAATATTAAACAATAAAGAGACAAACTGATCTGGAATGGTTAAGTACATGCATATGAAATTATTTACTGAAATGAAAGGGTTAAAATGGCAACACGTGGGGTCTTGAGTTATGTGTGTATTTTTTTCCCCCTCGTACTATTTATTTTTCTGTCGCCTTACTGAATAATTTTGTCGCTAGACATGGTAAAATAAGCAAAACTGAACAGTTACTCGAAACAAGCTCTAAAGCTTTTGGTTTGACACGTGCAACTTTCAGCAACACAATGGCTTCTTTTACTTGTTCTTTTCTTGTCCTTGAATGCTCTACAGACAAACAAAAGTCAACAAAGTTTTGTCAAAGTCGGACAGACCTAGCAAAAATAGCATCCTGCAAAACATGTTGGCTTTGCGTGATCAACTGAGATAGTCTATCATCAAATGCGCACACACACACACACACACTCTTGCTCCTGCTGCTTCAGTGTCCACTTTTAATTACCCGTTGAGCTGTGGAAGCAATTCTGAACAATTCTCTGGGATTTTATGATAAAGCCTTGCTTCTCTACTCTGATTCTGGCAGCAAACCACTCTGTTTACACCCTGTGGAACCAGACATTTAAAGTTTGCAGCTTTCAGTGCGTTACAGTGTGTGGTTTGTAGGGTTTTATGACATACAGGCGAACTTGGGCTGTTATGAGCTTGGCATTAAGATCTCAATCATTCATTTGCCAGCTGTAGGAACAAGCCAGCAGCTTCTTGCTTCATGGAAAAAAAAAAAAACTAATTTTGTGCAGTAATAAACAGAGGGACACCCTGAAGCAATCCAAGTAGCCTGATATTAAATTATGCTTTAATATAAGTTTCTAGCCTGTTTTCTATCTTTGTCCACATTAGACTCTTTAGGAGGGTTTCACCTGGTGTGTCTGCTCCAAAAGAACTGCGGGTTTGAGGAAGCTGATGGAGAGAAGCATACAGACAGTCTGTGGAAATGCACGAGAGCCCTGCAGGATGTCAGGGAGCAGCAGTGGAGCATGTAGTTCAGCTGAGGGTTTCTCTAAAGTTGTGCACAAAACACAAGGGGCCCTCACTGAGACACATTTTTAATCTCTTTCTCTCACTACAATCAGCTGTGGGTATTTGACCTGGTTTGAATTCTGACCTTCACCATTTCAACAAGCATGATACAGTACTACTATGAATCATTGCTTGAGACCCGAAGATTTGGTGAATAGTGTTTGTCTCTCCGATTTACTTGCAAAGACAGCATGAAAATTATTTATTTCCCTAAACTGAACATTTGCTCTTTAAACCGCTAGATTTATTCTTGCTTCTGAGATTTGCACATTTGGCTGTACCAAATAATATGCAAACTCATGCACTCTGTTAAAATTGCCAATAAAATGTATTCGGGCCTTGGACAATTTCTGGTGTCGAGGCATTTTAAAAATTCTGGCTCCAAAACTTAAGGAAATCTTTCATCTTACCGCCACAGTCAAGGCAAAATTCCCTGTCATGTCAGTGTGTAGACTTGTATTACTGAACCGAAATGTGTTTTCTCTCCATCTACTCTTATGCCCATTCTTCCCAAAAACTATCCTTTTACCTGTACAAAGTAAACCAAAATCTGCTTTAGAGGTTCCTGGGGGATGGCAGCATTTTGAACTCCTACAGTATGACTCATCTCTGTTCAACAGTTTGTCTCGTCCGCTGTTTTGACAGCTATTTTCTCTTGCTCATCTTTCCGCTTGGTGGCACCACGCAGTCCGACTCCACAGCTCAGTCGATACCTAGATGTATGTTGAGAGGTTAAAGACGTCTTGGCTTGATTGGAAGTTCGGTACAAAAGTGTGTGCGTTTCATCTCTAACGAAAAGGCCAGTTCCCACAAAGAGCCCGTTGTTGAGCTTTGCTTTCAAAAAGCTATCTGATCGCACGTGATAATTACCCATGACGTTGCCTGATTGGCTTACACAGGACTCTGCAGACTTTTACAGCAGACGGACCCATATGGAAATCAGATTTGAGTTTGCGTGCTTCTGTGCAAATGTTTCAGGTGAACATGAGGCCACTGTACATTCTGAAGCTCAGTTCTGCTTTGTAAACAACTTTAAATCACTTTTAATATGTAGCCGATGGCTAGACCCAATATATATGTGAAGAATTGGTGAGGGGAAAAAAACAGAGTTTTCAAGTGAGTTTCAGTTTCCTCTTCATTAGTTAGCTGTGCAGTAAGGATCTACAGCTCAACAGTCACACACTGGATTCTTTGTAACTTTAAGACTATCAAGGGGCTCATAGATGGGATGCAAACAGGGTTAATTTTCTCAGTGGAAAGTGTAAGCAGTGCCTGTGAAAACTCCCAAAAGTCATGCACAGAAATAAAACTTGGATAAGTAGTATCCTCCTCTATTTGATGGACCCTAGCGGAATGTCTGGGTTCATGGCTTCCAATAAATAGTGTGTTAAACGTGTGTGTAGGAAAAGTAGTTTAGGTTTATTAAAAAAGGAAAAGAGAAAGCAGAGCAGAGCTGCCAGGAAAATGAGTGCTGGAACAGTTATGTAAGAGCACAAAGATTGTTTAACCTGCAGGAAAAGGTGTATTCCTTTGAGAGAGTTTGTGGATTCAGGCATTCACACTTTGCAAATGCAACACATTTTTAGGATGTTGATGGTAGACCCTGGCCTTCACCGACAACTGGATTTTTGGGAGCCTAATTTGGGGGAGAAAAAAAATCAGAAAAAAAATATCAGTTCATAAATGAACTGATATTTTGCGTCTATACAGGACCGTTATTATGTTCTTTGAGCAGGACAGTAGTTCTAAAAGACTGGAGTTGGAGTCAGGTTCCCATGCCAGAATTGTTCTGAATTAACTGCATTCAATTTAACATAAATTATGATATTTAGAGGTGATGGTGTTAAATGAGCTAAAAATAAAGACTCGCTTCATATTCAGACTCGTGTTTGGAAAAAAATTATAAACCCATTTATCAATTATTTTACACTTTGCACTTATCTTTTGCTGGTCTATAACGCAGCCAGCCGCACAGAAAAACTTCTCCACAACCATATGCTGCACATGTTGCTGGCTCTATCGGACTTTATGGCCAAGCATGTCAGATTCTGTCCAAAAACCCAAAATCTGCGGCCTGTGCATTTAGATCACAAATGGGAGAAAAACACTGCAGTTTTGTTCTGATTACAATATGAATCACATACTTGTTTATATAACAGTTTCATAAGAATTAAAGGTATTCTATTGTATGTATGAATTTAGTGCCTTTATGGGAGCTCAGGCTCCTTCTTATGGGGACACAGGTTGCAAAAACAGACTGATCCTTTATCTCAGTTTTACTGAAGCAAAGTCTGATATTCCAGTTCACCTTTCTAACACATCTATTCAACTCTTGGACATCTAGTTTATATATATATATATATATATGAAGAGGCCCTGGCCAGCCTCCAGCCTCTCACCTCCCACTCGCCCTCCAACTTCTAAAGCCTGGTAAACCCATCCGCTAGTCCAGCTTTTGAGAAGACATTAGTAACGCTCACTGAATTACTAACATGCTTAATGTGTCAGTAAACTGTAACAAAACTCCCATAGCTTGTGCAATGGTCCAGATTTAATATCCTGCCTCTCATGTCTTGTTTGCTGTAAGATCTTAAACTCTTATTGCTTTCATAATGGGTGTAATTGCATTGCTGGTGCAGTGAAAAGGTCTGACGATGCCACAGTCGTGTAGTCGTGTCTCGTCAATGACACCGTGCAACCGAGAAAGGCAGCAGCTCACAGACTCTTGAGCAACCTGTTACTGTGCATTTCTGCTTGTGTGTGTGTTTGCAATGTTCTGTTTGTACCGGGAGGCAGTTTATATATGCCCAGTGGAGGGAGATGAAGAAGTGGAACACTTCAAAAGTGCCGCTGACAGCTGCAGTCAGATTCCTAAAGTGGGTTAGTAGTGCAAGGCTCAACCTGGCTGTGCATGTCCTGTTCTACTCTTCTTATTATTTATATAAGCTTGTATGCAAAACTAAATGTATATGCATGTCTGTCAGTGTTTTCACATGCATTTATCTTGTGTGCGCAAGTTCCTCTTGAGAGGATTAAACAAATCTAGAAGATCAAGTAAGGAAGACTACGGATGGCGGTGGATTATAGGTCAAGGACTGGAGAACCTTCTTGGGACTTTTACATACACACATGGAACCATGCAGTCATTGTTTAGAGAACAGGAACCTATTATGAATTCTTGGATTTTACATGTTTTGATGTATAAAGAGTTTTACAATCGCCTTTTGCTGGTGGAACACTTACTCTATTCCTTTAACGTTTCACAGGGTTGGGACATAGAGATAAAGGGATTTTTGATAGTTTGACACAATTTAAGTCTTGAAACTATAGAGTCCACCTGGTTTTTATTTAAAGTGTCCTGGTATCTCAAAGAAAAATACATTTTCTGAAAATTGTTGGTTCCAAAATCTATTTCATCACTCACTTTATGATAAATTATTGGTTAACATAAAAGGAAATTCCGAAAAGTATTCAAAAGATCAGTTTTTATTTAAACTCACATGATTATAAATAAAAAACTAATCTTTAATAATATCTGGATCAAAGATGAGTTTTTATATATATAAATTCAGTGGTATTATACAATAAATCATTAATTTATTCCAGTGATATTTTTTAAACATCTTTACCAGGAATGCCACCAAGTGTTGATGTTAATGTACATGCTCACAAAAAAGAGAGAAAAAAGATCAATACTTTCCTTGTGTTTTCAGGTTTTTCTGTGATTTATGACCTGTTGTTATCATTTTAACAATTTAGAGGGTTACTTTTCCACAACCCTCTCAATACCCTTATATCTTTCAAAGAAAGATGACCATTGTTGGCGCTCTGAAGACTGTAATTTATTAAATTAATAGCCTTAAAGGTGAGGGGCTCAAGAATCCGGACGAGCTCTGATAAACACTTGTTTCCAGCAGGACAGTAGCAGCTAAACTCATGACCCCTTTTTGAGGAACCCTTATCCTTCCTTTGCTCTTCAGAATGTGTTAATTCTCTCTGCCTGTCCACATTTTCACAGTCACAGCACATAAAGAACGTAAATCAGTGTCAGAGTCGAGGATTTGATGTGACTGATAATCTGCTGCAGATTCCAGTGGGTAAAAAAACTCACACATACTCACGTGCGCCACTGTAAAGTGCCGCTGAGCGATATCACCAGGGTGAGTGATGTACTGTAGCTCTTGGTCACAGGTCTCCTGATGCATGCATTTAATCTTTTTTGCTGACCTCTGTCATGCTAGAGTTGCATCACCATCAGTGACCATGGGTGCTATATATTTTTTTTAATGTTTAAGGTTATTTTATATACATGATGCAACTGCTTCATCATTAATCTGCTGATAACTTGTCAGTGGGCTCCAGCTTGCCAACTATTGCGAATCCCATAGGGCAGAACATGTAGGGGTTACAGAAAACAGCATAGAAATCCCTGGAGATGCAGTTGTTATGCCTGCAAGCTATCGGGAGGCAGTGCAGATGCCTAGTTTAAACAAGAAAAGAGGAAATAAATGTGCTGGCGTTTGGTTAGATGGAAACAGTAGATATTATTATGACAATTTTGTCAGTATTTTTTATTTTTTTTATTTTCTGCTATTGCATTTGAAGAGGAAGTGAATGTTTGCAGTCCTGTATCCCAGCCAGTCCCATCCTGTCTGTTCTGTCATCATTTACAAATCCCTGGGATATTAGTTTCCTCTGTCCTTTAACATGGTTAATCTGCTTTTGAGTCTCATTACCTTTTACATGTTAATGAAAAATGTTGATAATCAGCTGGACAGACACATGTGCTTATGCTGCCTTTCATTTACATTGAAATCAATTTACTAATTATTATGACTAACTGCTGTTAGTAATACAAACTGTGTAATTTTAACTTACTGGGTTCAAATTTAGCAGGAACATCTGGGAAAAAATAGATAATGCAAATACAGATAAGATAACAATGCAAACTACTCTCCTAACACAGCTGCAAATACATTTAGTAACTCTAAAAATAATATTATTAAGGTTCAAGTTAAAGCTTGCATGTTTATGTGTCTGCCTATGACCTTGCAAAAATCAGAAGGTTTAGTTTTATCATTAATCTGTGCTAAATTTTAATGGATGTTATGTGACCCAGCATCCAAACCATAATAAAACGGCAAGGCCTTCCCAGAATTTAAGGATCTGGAAAATTCCTTTATCCTGAACCTGGGACAGAATGATCTGATCCACCCACATATTTTGTCTCATGAAAGTCTTGGCTTAGATTTTGAATCGGTTATGCTTTTTTTTCCTCTCTTTTTTTTCCAATTTCTTCTCCTTTTTCTTCTTCCTGCTGTCTGGAAAAGATGAAAATGGACATTGATTTCTGCTTCATAGCTGAAGAATTTCTTCATTTTTTTATTACTCCTTTTTTTTCTTTCTCTTAAATATTTGTGTACTCTGGAGTTTTTCAGATTTTAGACTCAGAACCAGTCAACAATTTGCACCCTTTTCCAGTTGTGCACATGCCTGTTGTTGATATTCATGCTGTGTTGCTTGTCCGAGTTTATCTCCTAAATTGTAAACATTGTGGAGATCTTTGCAGAAATCTTGAGTTAGATCTTGTACAGTATGTATTTTCTAAGTATGAAAAGAAAATAAAGGAACATTTTATCATCTCAACTTTACACTAATAAGCTACGGTAAACCCTTTCCCAAAACTGGAGTAATCCTCTGGTATTCAAAAAGGCTTTTTTTTTTTTTTGGACCAAGTTAAATTTGCTAAACATAGGTGGATTGGACAGTTAGCATTTAAAGAAAAGGTTGAGCAAATGGCCGTTTAAACATTGTTCAGTTTTCCTGACAGGTTCTCTTAACAGTGTCAGCTTTGTGGAAGCAGACTGCTGTGGTGATGCCCTCGATTGTACTTCAGAAACCAGTGTTAAAAAAAAAAGAAAAATATTTTCAGATTGGCAACAGCAGCGTTGTGTGGGAGGTGATGATTTTCAAAGAGGGGGACCTGTAATCTCACCTCAAAACATCTAACTCTACACCTAACAGAAAATTCTTCAGGGCTTAGTTTGGCCCCACCGCAGGCATGTTTTTTAAATTAGGTGGGTATTGTTGAGTAACCGTCAAATCCATGGTCAATTAGGAAAGTTCTTGTCTAGACAGGGTGTAAGATTGCACAGAGCATTAAGTGCAATAGAAGACGCAGAAAGAAAAGTGAAGCTAGATCAAGGATTATCTGAAAAAAATGTCTGCTGCTGCAGTTGGTAATTAGTAAAACAACAGTATAATCCTTTGGCATGATGACCCAGAAACAAACCAATCACTGGAGGATTCTCTCATTCAAAGGAGAGGGGAAGCTTTAGAGTGGAGCATGGTATATGTAAGACATGTTCATAAATAAATGACTGAAACTAGTGGGTTCTGTGATGAGACTGCGCTGCTTCAAGGGGATTGTGTTATGGAGTCTCCAAGTCTTTGAAGAATCAAAAAGGCCACATTGTGTTTGATGTTCCCTCTGATTTTGCTTTGTAATCTAATTTTCATGAAGGGAATGTTGTTTGTGTGTTCTCTAAGACGGGCTAACAGCAAGTGACAGTTGCAGGGTTGGAAACATTTATTCAGTTCTGTATCGAAACAAGAATATAGTTGGACCTGATTTTGAATAAATAGAGTTGCTTCCTGGGCTAGATGTTTCAGGTCTGTGATTAAAATTTCTTTCTTTCTGAGATCCTCGAACATCTTCTTGTAAGAATATGGCATAATAATCCTTCCAGCTTCATTATTTATCTGAAGTTGAAGTCCAACATATTTCAGCTTTCTTGTTCTCCCTCCAGGAGTTCCACAAAGAGCTCCCAGGGTATGCATGAGTTTACTGCAGGGTTCCCAGTCTTCAAAGAAAATGGTTCAGGAAGACTAGACGAGAGTCGACAGGTTATTGGACTTGAGTTTTATCTGAAGTGAAAAAGATTTCTGTAAGCCCGGTCTTGAAGTGTCAGCGGCTTTGGAAATAATGCTGGAAATTAAAATGCAACAGCCGCTTTACCTAACCTCACTGATGACCTGACTCTTAACAAACTAGAAGTCTGTGTTTCACAAATAATCCTTCATCTGCATTAGAGCTGAAGCAGCAGCTGTGGATTTATCTTTAAAACATTCGGTCTGAAACAAAACTCAAGTGTACACATTAAACAAATGAGAGGATGGATACAAAGTGAGCACAACTAACCGGTTGGACCAGACTGGGCGTCTGTAGTTGCAGGAATGTCAGCTTTTTTCATACCACTACTGTCATCTGTCAAGAAGCAGGAGCCTGCAAAAAGGCTGTCAGCATGTGTGTGTATAAGTGCTTTCTATGCAAGTGTTTTGAGAGCTATGAGTAGGTGTAACACAGAGGGGGGGAAACGATTATTGCACACTTACCAAACATAACTGCAAGCTGCTGCAGTTGTGTCAAACTGTTAAAGCTAGTGTAGCTGCAATATAATCTTACAGTATGGCTAAATGGGTGGAAACGTTTATCTAAATGGAATAATAGTCAACAGTTTCATTTGTAGATTAAACGTGGAGATCTTAGAGGCAACAGGAGATCTGGCGTGTCTTCCTCGTTTGGAGGATGACAACAAAAATCCACGTTCAGTGACTTGGATGTCTGCGTAGAAATTTAAACTGTTCCGTATTATCTTCAGTTCATGTCACACTGTCTGGTTTCACTGTTAATTTGTGTCATGATTAAAAGCCACAATTTCTGCATGCAGCCTTTCTTCTGTACTATTGAAAGCCTGGCAAAATCAGCAAATGCTACTTTGCTGTTGTCCTCAGTCATTGTTATGATCAACACTAAACAGAGCAGGGTTTTTGTTTGTTTGTTCTGTGAGTGGTCATTAAATATTAAATTAATGATCTAGGAGCTGAAACTGCAGATTTTACTTTTATTTTAAAACAAAGACAAGGTAACTATGGAGCTGATATTCTAAAGTATCTATAGGTTGAAACATTACCAAATTAGCATGACCAAAATTCATGCTAATTGTCAATATAAGTCCAACATGTTCCACAAAACTATGTTAAAGTTTAAGACAATAAGATGAACTTTGCTGTACTCTGACCTCATCAATGCTGCACAAGGTAATCTTCTTTAATCTCCAGCAGAGTCTCCCTAGCCTAGCGTTGCTGCCAATATGACTGTAGTACGGTACATTCACCAATCAGAAAATAGATTTTTAATGTTCAAATTGACTGATAACCAGCCCATTTTGCTGTGCATTCCTAAGCAGATCTACATTGACAGCCCCTGCAAAAATGACCTAGCTGAATAACCAGCCATTAGTTTTGCTAATAAGACAGATGAAATTTGAACAAAGAATCTCTTTGAGGATATAAACGTGTAGGAGTGCATGATTAGCAGACTGAAACGCAGCCTCTTTTATCTTTGACATGAATAATTTGCATGTGATCTCTCTTCCTCTTTACAACCGCTGTTAAAATTTAGAGCAGGATAGGTCACTCATTCTGGTTAAAGTTGGGTCATAAGACATTATTAGTAATTCCTGATAACCCAGTTATATTCAGACTGTTGCAAGTGTTGACAATGATACAACTGAAAAACGAAGAACTATGAAGTAGCTACTACTTGTTAAGATTTTAAAGTCCAATTTGGTCAGTTATCGCATTAAGTGGCCGATAAATGACCAAATATAAAAACTGTGTGAGCACAGCCAAAAAAAACAATTGTGCTTGTCTTTAATGAAAAAGATTAACTCCCTGGCATTTCTCCGTGCATAAATGATTGGTCACCATGAAAAGGGGGAAAGAGGCTAAGCGTGCATGTTTGAAATATTATAATGATGTATTGATTGTACCAGAACAGCAGCTCCATATGTCACTAAACGAAACGGCCGAGCAGACAGGCCTAGAAAATTTATGTAGATGTGCTTGGGGTAAATTTTATAGCGTTTGTATATGACCTAATATGGATTTTTTTTTATTTTATTTTATTTTTTTTTGTTGGAGGTCTTCTCTCTGTGGAAATATAAAGACATTAACACCCTTAAACAATCTTAAACATAGGGGTTTAAGATTCCCAGGCTTTCATGAATGATGCATCACATGTGTGTTGTGGGTTACAGTTTCCCTCACAATAAAATCAGTTTTCTCAAACAGTTTGTCTCCTTTTCTAGTCCAGCTGGGGGCTTCCAGTCAGAGTAGGTGGGCTGAACGCCTGTGCGCATTACAGACGTAGGTGGCCTGCAGGGTCTCCTTTCTTTACAATTGCTGCATTATGAAGCAACTTAACTGAAGCCAACAAACAAGAGAAACGGATTCAAAGAGTGTGAAGATGCCCAGTGGGCTCGAATTTGTTCCCATGTCACTCTTTGCTTTTCTCTGCTCTTTGGCACAGGAACATCCAATGCATAAAAGGTGGCATTTTCTTTTCCAAACTTTTTTTTTCAGTTGGCAATAAGAAATTGCCAACTGAGTCTAATCTTTTTTGTTTTTGTTGCAGGTTTGGTTTTTGGGGATTTTAATTGGATGCTACGTATGTTACTGCTTGTGTTTAGATTTTTTAGAGTAAATCAGTCTCCTGCATTTCATTATTAATTAATGTAGCGATCAATCCGACGTGAACGATAAGTATATAATGAAAAATACCAGGAGTCAACCTATTTCTTACCACTGCTTGTTGTTTCTATCAGAAGTAACACTTCAACCTAAGCCTACAATAAGAATTATCAGGAACCATTACTTGAATCAAAGTGTAAGCTTGTTATTAATCAGGCTAATCTATATTTACAGGTAAGTACTGGTGAGAAACATAACGAGCAAGACAGAGTAACACACAGTCATACAGAGGAAAAAAAATAATTTACCTCTACTGAGCAGAATAATAATAAAAAAATACAGTTCTTATTCAACCACTTCAAGCTCCAAGACATTCTCACACCCTGAGTAGAAAGGTTTCTAATTTCTTTTCTGGCGCATAAAGGGGGGCAAGAAGGAACAATGGCTACGGCTACAACCCAGTAGGCTTATTTGTCTATTAATCTTACTATAACTAATAAATCTAAGGAATCCCACCTGTGTGGCTGAGGGCATCAGTCTCTCCTCTGGCTAGGAGTCACAGCCTGCCAGTGCGCTCCAACACCTCACCTCCATCTATTAAAACTGTGAAATATTAGTGCCACATCATGTAATTCCTCCGTGGCGTATCTCTTGACTGAAGGTCAGCCACGCTTTCTCCTGCTTTCAGTACAGGTGACTGTGGCTTCAGGCCACTCTTGACTTGTTATGAGGATCAGTGAAAGTGGGGATTGTTTTGATAAAATCTCCCCATATAGAAAAGCATAACACAGAAACTCTCTCATCAGGATGACATAAATTGAAAGCAGACACACTAACAGCCGATTTTCTTAACGACTAAAGGAGAGCAACAGATAACATGTCGTGTTGAAGACCTGACCTTTAACGACCTGTGCCTTGGTCGTCAGCAAAAACAAAATCTTGCTCCAAAAAGTCAATTTCACATCAGGAAGAACAAAAACCAACCAGCACCAGAAATGTGTCAGATATGCATTTTAAAGGATGTTGGAGTTCTAAATCCACCTAATCTTTTTCAGGTGCGCCTCCAGACTGTCGTTTCGCAGATGCAGCTGAACCAAAATTAAAAACTCTCAATGTACTTGTCTTGTTTGCTTTCCGTCTTTTATGTGTAGCCATGAGATGTAGATCATGACCAAAAGCATGATGGATGAGCACAATAAAACTATATGGATGAAGATGAGGGGTTTAGAAAACCTCTGGAGCAAACACATCAGCAGAGAAAGCCCAATGCATTAAATAAGCTGGTGGATCACTTTAAATTGCATAGTAATCCACTTGTAGCAATATATTTATCGGTCTTTGATTTAATAAAGATGTATTCTTTGTCAATAAAAGCAGTGAAAAGAGGACACTCGTAAAGCCCGTCACGGCTTTCAATGTGAAATAAGATTTTCTTCACTGCAGCCAAGCCATTTAAAAAGCTCCTTTGACATCTTTACATGCAAAGAGTGAGTCATCAGCCTTGCATTGCTTATTAGACTTGGCATTTATAAGCCATTAACTCTTGGCCTACTTTACATTTAATGCACAGATAACCTAATGGAAAAGTTGCTTTTCTCTGTGAATTTTTTATAAAGATATTTAAAATAACTGCTTCACTTCTCCTCATTGTCCTTCCTAAGTTGTCAGTACTTTGAGCATTGGTTAGTTTGAGAGTGACTGTCTGCAGTGACTGCATCCATCAAGGTTTCCTGCTGTCATGACCAACTGTTTCCCTCTGATAACACAAGATTCATGCCCTTCGAACATAATAACCTAATAGTCCTTGCTACTTCTGTCACTTTTTTTTCCTCACAGAGCGAGACAAAGAAGGGGGATTGAGTCAAACGACGTGAAAAAGAGATGCAGCAGAGAGATACAGAGGGATGGAAATAACTGTCCTTTTTTTCCACCATTATTTACAGTCATGGGGGTGTGTGCCTGGATTGTAAAGCTGCTTAGTGGTATGATTTAGCTGGGGGATTTGAATCTGTGCTCACCCCCACTTCAAGCACCCGGGTGGAGGCGGACAAAGAAAGTGAGATGGAGGGGGAGTGTGTGCATGTGTGTGATAGTGGGAAACGGCGTAGGAGAAGCGCAATCTGGTTTGGCTCCATGTGAAAATGACCTACTTCCTGTTAGCTCGCTCTCAAACCGAATTGCTGTTTTCTGATGTGTAGAAGAGCGAATGGGAGGTCCTCCGAGGGCTCTGTGGGGGTGGGGGGGGGAGGCTGACGTGGCATGGCAAAATGAGGGATAAGTAGCTGGCCTCTGGGACATTCTGTGTGGAGTGAAATTAATGTAACGTGTGTGAAATGTAAATTCTGCATGCGCCGTATATGCAATGTGCACTTAACGCTCTATGTGAGCACACGCAGTAAAGCAGGCGGGTTGCACAGTGAGATGCTCTCTGCGGCCTTAATTGCCCTAAAAGAGGGGTTGATGACAGCTGACTTCTCAGTAAGCCAATATTTGAGAGAGCCAGCCTTGCCAGATGTCCGCCAGTTGAGTGTGAATACAATGCCTCACAAATTTACCCTGTAAGCCCTGCAGGGGGCACAGCCAACATGCACAAGACGGTTTTCTAATCAAATAAGACCTGAACTCAACCTGTTGGTCCACAC
This sequence comes from Poecilia reticulata, assembly GCF_904066995.2. Lineage (NCBI taxonomy): Eukaryota > Metazoa > Chordata > Actinopteri > Cyprinodontiformes > Poeciliidae > Poecilia > Poecilia reticulata. The sequence continues at coordinate 13,905,607 of NC_088837.1, read as the reverse complement.
ACAAAACACTGTGTGGTGTACAACTTACACAGTGCATCACTCTAACAGACCAACAATACTTTGAAACATGGTGGTGGCGGTATTATGCTGTGTGGTTGTTTTTCTTCAGCTGAGACCAAGGATTGAAAAATGAATGGAGCTAAATACAGGGCGTTTCTAATTTGAATTTGATGCACCGTTTTAGGTTAGTCTTAAACATGAAATCCAAATAAAACACACTATTGTCCAAGCACCTGGTAGTGGCAGCACCATGATGTGGGAAGTTGTTCAGCAGGGACAACAGAGTTGTTCAGGGTTGCTGTAGGGTCTTGACAATTGTGTAGTAATTTGTCTTGTTCTGTAGCATAAAATCCCAGTAAACCATATTCAAATTTGTGGCTATAATTTGATGAGATGTCAAAAAGTCTAAAGGGGTATAGAAGTTTTTTAAGAAAATTTGTGTCCAACCCACCGCAGAGTACTTCTGCAAGTGTTTTGTGGTTAAAAAACATACTTCAAATGAAACATCTGCCCTTGCTTTTATTGAATAAATGTTGTGGTTTCACTGCTGCTTGAGGAAATCTCTCCCGAGTTGTAATATCCTTCAGCCACCAAAAGGGGGCTGCAGCTCTGATAGTAACTTACTTCACAAACTAATGTGTTCGTGTGTGAGGATATGCAGTGGTTTTAGTAGTCAGTACAGACATATAAAGTGAAACCCTTGCAAATTCTCCTTTGACATAGGAAGTGGATCAAATAAAGTCATTATTATTTCATTAGGTACGGTCACTCATCCATGTTATGGTTTTGTCTTTTTAACTTTGATGCCTCAAGTGACATGATTAGATCCAGTTCTGAAAAAATCTGACTCATGACTGTCAAATGATGATTACTGATCAGTAGATGAAATCATGTAATACTGTGGTCACTGTTAATTTGCCTTTTATGATTAAATGTTCATGTTTTCATCCTTCCAGAGCTCTCAAAATGTAATATTTTTTAATGAACCTCTCAAAGCTCTACTAAATATCTTTTGTAAACAAGAGGAATTATTTAGGAAAGGAGGAGGTGGCAGAACCAATCAGGAGCCCCTTATTTCCCAGTGTTTTTATGATGGAGACCTTTCAGGCTTTTTCAAAGGGACGGAATATGAGTCCACTTGTTCAAGTCCATATGCAGATTTCTAAACTCTCTTTCACTCTTGATCATAATATTTCATAAAACAGTTTATTACACTGCAGACTCAAATTTATCATGAAGTCTTAGATATGGCTGGAAGAAAGCCACAAGAAATTATTCTTTGGAAAGCTATGAGAAGTTCAATAGTGTATCAATACTTGTGCAAGGTGTGGTTTATGATTTATGGTTTATGATTGTACTACTAGCGTGTTAGCTCAAAAGCCAGGATGTGTTGCCCTGAACAGAGCAACCACCTGCTGGGTTAGATAAAATTTGCAGAAACAGCATGGTGCCCCACAGCCGCCTGCTTTCCAGTCTGTTTGCAGCATTTAATCTTTGTTTTCAAAATTGAATGGTACCTGCACTCGTTGGCATGTTAATGTAGGTCATATGTAACGTCTTTTAGATGGATTCCCTGACCAGGTATGCGCTGCCGAGCTTAATCCCCACAACTCTGACTGGCTGTTCAGAAAATGAATTAATTTAATCCATCGTCATAACCCAGCCCCTCTCTCTCTTTCTCTCTCTCTCACTCAAATGCCGTTTCATTTTTCCCCACTTTTTTTTTTTTTTTTTTTTCCAGTGCCCGAGGACTTGTCTTTGGAAGAGAGAGATGAGCTTTCGAACATACGACGCAGAAAAAAAGAGCTTCTTGATGATATCGAAGTAAGTGACACAATTTCTTTCATTTAGCTGCGATTGAGAGCTGACGGTTTGGATTGGATGAACATTTTTGAACTCTACTGATGTGACGCTAGAGGATAATGTGTTGCATTAAACCCTGCATGCAGCTTCTCCTCTTCTATTTGCATGCAGACACACGTCTATCATATCACATGAAGTCTCTCAGTTGACTCTTAGAATATTGTTTTAGCATGGGTCAAATACATATTGTCAACTGAATCCTTTCTTCTTTTTTTCATTGCAGCGGCTGAAATTTGAAATCGCTGAAGTAATGAATGAGATTGAACAGCTCACCTGTGTTGGGGAGAGGTGAGTTTGGGTTTATTTTGGCACATACTGTACAACTGAACTGTATAGCAAACTGAATTCCTTTGAGTCTGATAGCAGGGATTATGTTAATTATGATGAATCGGATTATATATATTATTTTCTGGGCGATACTTTCCTCATTAAAATGTGAGAGAATTATGAGGGCCAACAGTGTTTGCCTGAATCCATAAAGAAAGGTTTACGATTTTTATTTTGTCCAGCAAATCCTGTGACACAAGAGGATTTTCAGCTTAAAATTAGGTGAAACTTGGAGCAGGTTTCATTTGATCTGCTTACCATCTTTTTTTATTTTTTTGTTCAAAAGAGTTTGCTTCAGCATCTGTTCTAGTTCCTTTTTCTTTTCTTTTTTTTTGAGGGATACCGGTAGTTAATTTTACTCCCAGCATCACACCTGTCATTTTACGTTTTATGTGAACAGCTTAATCCTCTACTGTTTGATTAGTGAAGTAAAAAATCGCCTTTATCTAAACATTAGTCAAACAGTCCTTATGTGGATGCTTCCCTGTCATTGGCTGAGATGGAGTGAGGCCATGTGTCAGGCTGTGTGCGTCTCAGGTGCAGCTGGTGAAACTTGGCTCAGGTTATTTTGGGCACATGGGAGCAGTGAGAGCATCCACTGAAACATAAAGGTGCAGATTTCCATGGAGTTTACATTCTGTGTGTTTTCAAAGGCATTGAAATGGGAAATGTTTTTCTTCTGAAACTGTTGTAGAAACGGTTGAGCTGATTTATTGAGATGTAGTGCTGCAGCTGTCACAGAACTGCACTTTGTGGTGTTTATTATCTATTTTGGTGTCTGTAGATTCAATATTTGACTGAGCAGTAAAACCTAGAAAACAGAATTGACCAACAAAGCAAGCAGCAGCAGCGTGACAACCTGACAAGAGATAACTGCACTAATCAGAATTTTGTGGATGATTTTTGATGTTTGTTTTTTTTCTTTATAGATACAGTTTTTCTATGTGGTGTACAGATTTTAGGTGATTCAAAGGTTTTCAAAAGAACTGCAATATGAAAAGATACAGTAGTAAAACAATTTTCACAAGTCAGTCAGGGCCAATCAAGCTGAAAATCATCTAATTCTGATCACTAGCTACTTTCTAAATGTATCTCATTTCTAATAGTTTTTTAAAATTATTATAATTGCAGCAAAACCTCACAAAGAAACAAACAGATTGCCATGGGAAGGAAGAAATTCAACATGGATCCTAAAAAGGTCAGGCAGGTTTCTAAGCTTCGAATGAGACTTCAGAATCAATATAACCTTTGCTTTTGTATGAAGTGATTTATGTTATGCTAAAATGATTTATCACATTTCTCTTAACTACTGAACTGAAGAGTAATATCTTCACAGGGAATCCAGTTTCTTTTGGAAAACGATCTTCTCCAGAACACCCCAGAGGACATCGCACAGTTCCTCTACAAAGGCGAAGGGCTCAACAAAACCGTCATTGGGGACTACTTAGGGGAACGGTAACCTCTCCAGTTTTCCCTCTGCTTTCTTTTTACCTTCCTTTTCTCTCTGTTCTCTCTGAGACCCAACCAGAAATCTCCTGGAAGTCAGTAGCCTGAATTTATGAAGCAGAGCCATGACAGGAGGCAGTGCAACTAAAAAAAAAAAAAAAGAGGGAGAGAGAGAGAGAGAAAAAATCTGGGCGGACATGTGGTTTTTATCTGAAAGATGTTGGGGCAGGGGTAGAGCTGTCAAAAAGCAGATGCAATAGTGTCTCGCTTAGACAGCTCAACAGTTTTGGAGCTAAAATAGGTGCTGCATCCTGGCTGCCGCATTCGACTTTCCTCCAAGAGTCCCAAAATGCACCACTATGACGTGTTTATCTCAATTTTCCCCAGCAGTTTAAAGTAAATATAACTTTCTTTCTTTTTTTTCTTTTTTTTTACAGGGATGACTTTAATATCAAGGTCCTTCAGGCATTTGTGGAGCTTCATGAATTTGCAGACCTCAACCTTGTTCAAGCCTTAAGGTGAGATATACAATACTAACAAACACTGGGTCACACTTTAATTTGGTCTTTCTATGATGTGTCTGCATATACCAGTAGAAGTTATCAGTACAGCAGTTTAATACTGTCAAACCTTATAACTATAATCACAACCTTAGTATTTACTCCTGGATAAAAAGGTGTCATTTTTTTATTACTGCAACTTGTGGATTATGTGTAAATATTGCTTTTTGGGGATGACGCTGGTGGGACGATGTTACACAGCCACATGTATAAATGTACTAATGTTGTGGCATCTGGCATTAGGAACATCATTCTGCTAATAATAGTGAAGCAATAGCTTAAAGTATAAGGACAGATCATTTAAAAAAGATTAAAATAAAAAGATGTAGCTTTTACAATGTGCAGGTTTGGGTGTGAACATATGAGCCTGAAACTCTAAATAATAATTTTCTTGAAATTTTCTTGAGATTTCAGGAAAAAAAAGTCCCATATTGCTGTCAAATTTGGTTAACAGGAAAAAATATACATTATTTTAAACCTATGAGAAATGTTAATCTGCTCATTTGGCAACATTGTGTTGACACTGACAGCCTTAAATTTAAGACATTAGAAATCTGTGTGTCTCTACCAAGTTAGTACACATTAAAGATTTGTTTTATTCCCAAAATGGCTAAAACTTGGAGGGAGAATTTTTAAGTCTTGCCACAAACTTTTTAATTAAATGTATGCCTGGAGGCTCAAGTCTTTGGCAAGCTCTAATCAGTTTTCTTGCTGGAAAGCACAACGTTTAGCTACATAAATGTTCCCATCATCATCGTATTTTACCATAGCAATGGTGTTGAATTTCTTAACATTCCTGCCAAAAATCCCAAGTAGCTTTTTAAACAATCACAACAGCATTATTACCTTAACTTCTTATTCTTCTTGGTCGTCCTCCTCTTCTTCTCCTATTAGACCAAATCCTGTGCTGGCTGACACCAGATTTCATCTAAAAATCCAATATAAATTTTGCATCAACAATATGTGATGAGATCATCATGTTTCTGTTTTCTGCTGTTGCAGGCAGTTTCTGTGGAGCTTCAGACTTCCTGGTGAAGCCCAGAAGATCGATCGCATGATGGAGGCGTTTGCCTCCAGGTACTGCCAGTGCAATCCTGGTGTCTTCCAGTCCACAGGTACACACACACACACACGCACGCAGGCACGCACGCACGCACGCACACACACACACGCAGCAGCAGCGTTGTCATGACTCAGTCTGGATGGATAACTTGAGCCAGAAAGACCTATGCAAACTCAAATCAATTATTTTGACTGTTTGACTGTTCCCAGTAGACTGCCAGGCCTGGATGTGAAGTATAAATTTTACTTTGGCCGAAGCAAATCTTTAATCTCTTCACAAAGATAAACGTTCACTCTCAGAAAATAAGATTAGTATTTCAGTCTCTATATAAATTTCTCTTCCTCAGGCATAAATTTACACTTCTCAAAATTTCAGCTAAAGTTAACATGTTGGTCTTTAAGCAGCAGCTTTCCCCCCCGACCTCTGTGTAATCAGCGTCCGTGTCTCCAGCAGTTATAGCGGTATTGATCCCTGCTCAGTGGCGGTCATTAGTAGTGTCTTGTCTCGTTGCGTCCCGTGTGGAGCCTCCTGTGTTCAGGTGGCAGCTCAGGTCATCACTATTGAAGCAGACTAAGTTATTGGCCCTTTCCTGAGAACGGGGTGTGCAGTGTTATAAATCAAAGTGTAGAGGATGTTGGCTGGTAGTGTGTGGAAATATGAGGTCCAGGATGGTGAGCAGGAGTTATGATCGTGGATGTGTGTGTGTGTGTGTGTGTGTGTGTGTGTGTGTGTGTGTGTGTGTGTGTGTGTGTGTGTGTGTGTGTGTGTGTGTGTGTGTGTGTGTGTGTGTGTGTGTGTGTGTGGGGGTGTGTGCGTGTGTGTGTGTGTGCAAAAAAGACTGGAGGGAAAGTTGTGTCAACAAAAATAGGCCCTTTTTCCTGATTATACATCGGTTTTTATTTCACTAATCTCCCTCTTGAGAAGAGGTTAGTTGTAGTTTTTACTCACAAGTCATGCCACTCTGGTTCTTGTGTGACAGAGTGGACTGTGCAAATGAGGTACATCTGCCTCTTCATTTTCATCTTAACTATGCTGCTGTAATTTAGCAATATAAAGAAAAACATACAATTTGCACAGTAATATAGACACAGTATGTGTAGGATATACACAAAACAATATCATTTAAACAGACAATTATTGTAATTAATTAGCTTAGTAGTTTTTGCTATTGACGTTTTGAAGCAATGAAAAGTCGTCCAGCCTTGACTACTTTGCAAAAGCATTCTGCCGTCATGAACATGTACTTAAGTAACATTTAATGCTGGGAATTAGTATGCATTATGTCAAGAGTAACCCCTTCAAAAAGCAGGACAAATGTGTGAAAATGTCCAATTTCCTCCACAGACACTTGCTACGTCCTCTCATTTGCCATTATTATGCTGAACACCAGCCTTCACAATCCCAACGTCCGAGACAAGCCCCCGGTGGAGCGCTTCATTTCCATGAACAGAGGGATCAATGAGGGAGGAGATCTCCCCGAGGAGCTACTCAGGGTAAGAATGGTGACTTATTTAATTTGAATGTCTGGACAGACTTAACCCTGTACTGCAAATCACTGCGCTAGTGAATGCATGAAGTGTTTTTTTTTTTTTTTACCTGTCTTTCTTTAATTGTTTGCTTTTATATATAGACTTTATGAAAAGCAACAGAGAGAATCGACTCGTGTCAACAATTAATTTTAGATTCAACTTAATCCACTTGCTTTATTCAATTGTTTTATTGAAGATAACGGATTAAAAGTTAAAGATGTTTTTTTTTTAAGTTCATTTTCATTAATAACCTAGTTTGTCAGAGTTGTGCTTTAATAAGCTAAATCTGATGTAAAATACGTTTTCCCTTTTCTTTTCTAGAATCTCTATGACAGCATTAAGAGCGAACCCTTTAAGATCCCAGAGGACGATGGGAACGACCTGACGCACACGTTCTTCAACCCAGACAGAGAAGGATGGCTGCTTAAATTAGGTTAGTGTGAGTCTCCCTCCCAGCTGCGGGCAGAGTGTAAGACCTCCTGGATGAATCAATTTGTTTACTCTTGCATTTTTATTTGCCTTACAGCTGGGGATTTTTTTTTCCTCACAATAGCTTAAACTGCAAAGTGTTGTCACGCAGGGTGGAAGTGAAGTGTTACGGTACACAGATCAAATGGCAGCAAAAGCTTCTTTTTTTTTTTTTTTTTAGTAAATGTCCTCTGAAGGGTAAACAATCAGAATAATACTAAGATTGAAACAGAAATGGAAAGCTTATAAAGGTTTCATGTTATTATGAGCACTGTGCAATAAAATACTTATTTTATGGAAGCAAAGGAAGTTTCAAAATTCAGTAATAGATAAAATGGATAAAACTAACACTCCTGGCTCCAATGCAGTATGTTGGGTCCAATTATTCAAGCATTTTTACAAGATGATAAAGTACACTTTACATACAATATTTTATGCTTGTACTCCTCTCAAACAGTACTGCATACTTTTTTGTGCATTTTTGTGCTTTTTTGTGTATGTTGCTAATAGAGAACATGCACATATTTTGTTTTGTTTATTGGGATCCATAATGTTCCACAATGCTTAAGGGAATTATATGCTCAATTTATCGCAATTTTTAAAAATAGATGCTAGCTTAGGAACTGGATTATACATTTAAGAGTGATAATTGTTGAATTCATTCAGTAGAAAAATATATATTGTTATTGTCTTTATTTGTATTCCCTCACCCGCTTGATCTTGTGTTTGTAAAACTAAAAGAAAAGGTTTCATAAATGTGGTGTTTTGCTTTGAACATCATAAATTTAATGGGTAGGGTTTCAGATATGCTTTCCCCAATGCCTTTGCAATGCCTTTCAGTTTTCTTCAAATCGAAAGGCATTACAAAGGTCCAAAAGCATGCAAGTATTTGTGGGGCAACTTAAACATGAGCATTTTTCTAATTCTGAAACAAAATGCTTCTTAAATAGTTTCGGTGAGTAAACGCAGACTCTCAGTGAAGACACAGTTAACCTTAATTTGGAGGAAAAAAAACATCCTGTATTTAGGATATTAGAGTATTTTTGTCAACTACAGTCTTCCCTAAAACAAAGAGCTGCGTGGTAAACGTAGACTGTCCAGAAAACAAACAAAAAAAATTCTTCTGATGAAAGCTGGATTTATTGCAGGTCAGGAAAAGAAACGACTGTGCTGCTGGCTTTACAATTGGGTCAGGAACGCCACAGAAGGTGAACTCATTTTCAAATGAATAATTCCCAGAAAATTATAACAACAACAGCAGAAACAGATACCGAGAGTTGAGTTCACTCAGGGACCCCACACTGATTTATTTATGCGCAAGTAAGTGGTAATTAGGTAACATCTGTAGCTGATCACAAGGGGTCTGCCAGTTTCCTTTGTGTACACCCGTGTACCATAAAGATTTTTATAAACCTGATGTCTGTCGGTGCCTAAAGAGACAATAAAGTATCATTTAAAAGGTGCTGCTTAACACATAAAAATGACAACAGGTGCTGTAGATCAAGAGGGGGGAGGTTTCTTGCTTTGAAGAAAAACCACGACAGAAAGTTGGTATTTCTCCTTCTAAATCAACATAAAAATGTGTTTTCATCTTTTGTGATAAAGACTGAACCTGTGCATCATCACCCTCTGCAGTAACAGTGAAGGCTACAGACCTGAGCATCTATTTTTGGTTTAACTGACCCATAAATGGTGTGAAAACATAAGTGTGCAAAACAGCAAAGGCCCAACAGCTTGCTTAAGTGGACTGGAGGAAGTATGTTGAGGCACCTATTGCATGTAGTCAGAATAAAATCATGATTTTAAGTAACATCTGAATATCATTCATAACACTCCTCCCACTTGTCCATCATCCTACTAAATAATTAGTTATTTGAAACCTATTCGCTACCTTACTAGTGGTATATTGTTAATGGTGTCACATCATTTAACAATTCTGTTGCTTTTGAAGGCATCCTAATGCATTTAAGGAAGATAATTGGGATTTTCTGTGTAAATGAACCCTTATTCCACATACCCTTTTTGCCATTTCCTGCTTTATAGCTTCATGTGTTTCTAATTTAGAGTTTACTTCATCACCTAACGGTGACTCCAGGGGTTACTGCATTCTTATATTACATTACTAATTATATATCTGTTATTTAACACCGAGTTTTATAACCAAATGTAAAGAATGTTTAATGGCCGGCTTGCAGTTTTCTCATGCGGGCTAAGGAGCAGATTCATTGCAGGTGGTTTGGTTTATGACCCCATTCACACACCTGGCTTCGACCTGCACATTCCTCTAACTCTGTGTAACGTCTCAGTGGTCTCATCTAGGTGGTGAGCACGAATTCGTAGTGTCCCAGTGTGGCTTATAGGCCTAACATGATTACATTATGGTACGGCTCCCCCATGAAGCCATTTCCCGTGCCAGCTTTGACAATGATACTTCTAATTTAACTGTCTAAAAATAAATCCTGGAGGATGCAGAGGAATAAATGCCTTTTTTTTTTTTTTATACTCTGCACAGTATATCTCTGTACAGAGTGGAAATGTGTCCATGCTAATTCAACAGCCAGAGTCTATTGATATGTAAGGGGAGTGGAGAGGTTTTATAATTATGTGTAGCCCTGCGGAGACTACCGGGAGGCTGTAGTGAAATCTAGAAAGTTTAGGCAATGCAAACACAGTTAAAGGAGGCCCAAAACCGTGATTTGTGTTTCATGTAAAAGGTGCAATTATGCATGAACTGAGAAGACACCAGAATCCTGGTATTAGAGCCTCCGTTTTGCTCCTACTTTAAATTTCTGCAGCTGCTGCCAGAGGCTGAATTTGCTTGCAAACCTACATTTATTTTTACTCTTTTGTGTCTTTTAACACATGAAGTGGCAAACTTGATCTGGGGTTTTGGTTGCTTCTGACGATGTGTTTGTGTTGAGGTTTGAACCTCGGGGGGATTTTTCTTAACGCCAGGTTGGGTCCGCATCAAACCTCTTGCGATCCCTCAAGAGGGAAAAACAAGTAACAAATACGCAAAGTCAGTAACAATTTAACAGGTGTGTGAGTCATTGTTTGACTAAGCTTGAAGCTCGGAGAGATCACGGTTGTAGATTGTAATCGTAAAATAAACAAGCCAGCATAAAAGCTTCTGAAAGTCAAAGTGAACTTTCTTCTTATCATTGGATAACAGTTCAGTTTCTATTCCATAGTGGGAGTTAAATATGTCACCTCACTGACACGATGATAAATGCAATCGTAAACCTCTTACAAAAATAGCTTTGTTTCTTATTTATAGATAGTAAATGATTTTGCAACCTTATTGATAATTATGTCTGTTTTTAGTCTGGAGTTATTAGCAATTTCCCTGAGCACAAATCTTTAATTTAGTTCTTATTCTTCATACATAAGAGGAAATGACTTCTAGATGTGTATGTGGCATATTACATGTTTATAACACTGAAAGGAGAATATTGCATTAAAGGAACAAACTCATTTTTAGTATCAATGTAATTATAAGAAGGAATAGAAGAAGCTGTGGGAGTGTAGATCATTAGAGCGCCACATATTCTGCTCTTTTGTCCTGACGGGGAGACAGCCAGTCTGTCACTAGTACCATTGTGTCACTTCCCGTTTCCTCTGTCTCTTCCTGTCAGGAGGGCGAGTGAAAACCTGGAAGAGAAGGTGGTTCATCCTGACGGACAACTGCCTCTACTACTTCGAATACACAACAGTGAGTCTTCCTCCAAGAACGTTATTTATTAAAGGGAGTTTAATCATCTCTCGTTAGAAGAAGCAGAACAAGTAACTGAGTGACGATTTTCCACTTACAGTTTGTTGCCAAAGTATTGAACTTTTTTATACTGTCACAGTACAACCGCATTTTCCCCAAAGGGAAATTAAATGTTGATGCACCTCATAAAATGTCTTTCTTAACAATGCATGCTCTTACATGCATTACCAGACTTCTCCAGAACCTAAATGTAGGCAGATCACCTGTCTGAGTAAGGTATGTTACTGCAGGGACTCATTTATAATTTGTAGGATGTTGGCTTTTTACTTTTTATGCAAAATAAGGATTTTTTTTCCCTGATCTCAACATTATGTGGAGGAAATTCTGCCTACATTCCAGGTTTAAATGTTACTAATTATTGCTAATATAATTTTGCTCACTCATTAATTGCTTGATATAACCCTACTGTACCAATGACATTTTTTATAAGCGGCTGTATGTGCTGACTGCAGCATCAGCAACGTCCTCTCCGTACCTCGGTATTATCCTTCAGCTTACCATCATTATATCCTGTCCTCTGTCTGACTGCTGGAAATGCGCATTATCCGCTTCAACATCTGAGCCGTGAGGACACGTGGAGGACAGAACATGAGGTTGATTTCAAAGCTAGTGGACCATGTCAAACTCAATTTCCTCTAACCCTCATGATTTTTAACGTGATTTTTTTTACAAAATTATGTGTGCCCTTTCTTTCCCCCCACCCCCCCCTTTTCCGTTTGTGAACTTTGAGTATTGATTCTTCATGAATTTTACTTTCTATTCACTTGCTTGCTTAATCTTGTCTCGTTTTTGCCCTCCTACAGGACAAAGAGCCTCGTGGGATCATCCCACTGGAGAACCTCAGCATCAGGGAAGTGGAGGAGCCCAGAAAACCTGTGAGTCTTTCCTCAGTAAAGACCACGATCTGTGTTTGCATGTCTGTCTCACAGTTAAAGGACAATATTACTAGGCGAAAAGCTAATCATTTGCCCTTTTCTGTTCCACCAGAACTGCTTTGAGTTATACAACCCCAATCACAAAGGCCAGGTGATCAAAGCCTGCAAGACTGAGGCAGACGGACGTGTTGTCGAGGGCAACCATGTGGTCTACAGGATATCAGCGCCTACGCCTGAGGAGAAGGAGGAGTGGATTAAATCCATCAAGTAAGTTTCTTTCTGATACTATTGGTATAGTCTACCTTGAAATCATATTTGGTTTTTAAACCAATAAATGCTGATTTCATCGGCCACTGTGGTTGTTGGGTTTGCTCGACTGAGTAAACAACGTTTTCTGTCAGAAATGTCATACTTTAAAGAGAGATGAGATATGTGTCAACTTCTTTATGGTTTCATACGTGATAGACGTTTCAGTTTAATTGTCAGGTTTGACCTTTTTCTGAGTTGGTGCTGCAAAACCCTTATCTTGTTTTATGAATGTTGAATTTCTCTGAGGATGGTTTGCATTGTATGTAACCATTTCATGTAGCGCTAGGTTGGATCAAGAAAGGAAGATTCAAGGAATATTAATGCTTTTTGCACTGAATTCCTTTCACAGTTTAGACAGACAGTCATTGACCTAAATACTAACTGCTGTGTAATTGCTTCAACTGAATATGGTGAAGTCAAAAGCAGTTTACTCAGCTGAACAGAGCACCTTTTGTGCTGTAATATTCTGCAATTCCTCATCCACCGTGTACATACCATTACAGCCTATTCACTCTGGAAATGATGAAGGGATAAGTGACTTTGCATGGCACATAGAGGGGAGCCAGAAAAGCAGCTCCGAACCGGGTTTGATGCATCCTCAGCCGCTGAGGGTAACGAGCCACATCTTCACCAGAGGGGTCCACAAGACTCTGGTCCTGGGGAGATGAAAGGCTTTTTATGGAAATCATCATTATTATTTTTTTCCCCCCAGTCTTCTAAGAAGATGTGATGGCAAGGGAAGCACACCCTGCTTGTCCTGAGTCACAAGCATTTAGACCCAGATTATGTTGAAACAATTTGTCAATTTCTTCAGCTTTGACATTTCTTTAGATGCTTTGGGTTTCCAAGGACACCGATGGGTGGTGGTGACAATTGGTCAGGGTTGCCTTGCATGTGTTTGTTCCCTCCACAGTAGAGTAATTGTTTCATTAGAAATGACGATAAACGTTATGAATCCAGGGCATGGTCATGGTTTGCAGCATGCTTGTTGGTGCTGTGGAGTTACAAAAGCTATCAGCGATAAGCTCAGTGGGGGGTTTAGCCTCTTCTTGCTGCCGGTGCCAACAGGATTTAGCAGCCGTGAAACTGGGCTCCTCAGCAGAGCCCAACTGGCTTCCTGACTCACTCTTGTTTGACGCTGCCTCTCCGTCATCGCTCTTTACGGAAGAAAGAAAAGAAAAAACTCTGTAATCTTGAGCACAATTGTTTGCCCTCCAATGAGGCCAAAAAAAACCTGCGGGGGAGCAAGAGGGAATGTGTGGGATTGTATGTTTTGCTGTGTTCCTGGCAGAGTTCTGGAAGAGGGAACTCTTAAGAGGTTCTTCCAAATTGGAGTAAGAAGAAAAAAGAAATGACTCTGGATGGGGAGGGAGCTCATCTTCTGAAACCATGGAAACCTAACTAGGTCACTGCGCAAACTTTATTTCCCCCCCCCCCCACCCCTTTTTATGATCTGGTTAAGGCAGGGGTCTGCATAAATGTGTCCCATTTCCATATCAAAGACATTTGAGACCCTTCTCTCGTGTGGCGCTGTTTGTTTGATTGCTGTCCTTTCATTGGCTTCTCCAGGGCAAGCATTAGCAGGGATCCCTTCTATGACATGCTGGCCACCAGGAAGAGGCGCATCGCCAACAAGAAGTGAAGGGAGACAATCAAGTCAAGCTCCAAAGTGCTCCATCTTCCTCTCTCTTGGTTCACGAAGACATAAATGGCATGCCGCTAAGCTGGTTCACTTGGGAAACTGAAGACCCGAAGACAAACCTGGACACTCTATAAGTGAGGGGAACATATAAATCTCTACTGAACCAGCCGGTTTGTGTCCTCTTCATCTCATTTATTGCCCTTTACTCATATCAAAACATGTTTTAGTTGCCCCCTAAAGCACAACTGCCATGTTTCAGGTGCACATGCATGTATGTGGCTTATTATAAAGAACTATGTTTGTGTTTTTGTATGTGTGTGCAGCAGTGTGCATGTTAAGTTTGTTTGCATACAGTGTGAAAGTATTTCCTCCACTGTGCTTTAAAAAAAAAAGTTGTTGAAGCTACAAACCAGAGTTCAGGTGGATGGCCATCAACACCGAGGTTAAAAGAATAAACAGGAGGAGGAAACAGATGAACGTTTTTAAGAGATGGAGGCTGAGTCGGTTCAGTCAAACCGCAGCTGGACCGCAGCGTCTTCTCATTCTGGTGCTGAGCTCGTCTCTCCTGGTGCCCTGCTCAGAGAAACCTCAAAAACGGTGTCAAAGTATAGACTATGTTCTTTTCTTTGGGAGCAGAGACTTGAAATGTGCATACTTTGTTATATTTTGATTTAGTAACGGTGCTTTTATACGAGACTTCAAAATGTAACCCTTTTAGACCTGAGGGCGTAATTCTTATTCCCCAATCAGACTTTTGGACACCAGCTTTTTGTTTTGAAAATGCAAGCTCTTCAGATCTCACGTGTCATGTAAACGGCACCTTTGAAGATCCAACGCAGCTGCGATTCAATGGCCCCAATAATGACATTGCACATACTGATGTTACATTACATAGCAGGAGTATGAGAATGAAACCTTCTGAAGATCCTGAAGGTTTCTGAATGAAAGTGAAACTTAGGAGATTAATGTCTGTCTGATCCGTTCAAGTAATTATAACCGAGATGGTGACTTCTGGGAGAAGTGATGTTTCTACTGTTCCTGGTTTTCACACAACATAAAACAAGAGTCCGTCAAAATAAGCACAGATACCTCGGAGGTACAATAGGACTTGATGTTCCACAAAATCTTGCATATTTCCTCAAGTTGATCCCCAGGTTTAAAAAATGACATACTACATCATTCCAAGATCTGAAATAGTGCATAAGTAGCTTTAAATGATTGGTTTCAAAACTGCCACAACCTTCTGTTATACTGTCCCTGTAGTCTACAAGCTTTATAATGAGATCCTAGAAAGGTATCACAGAGCTGCCCCTTTAGAAACACCTGTTCTACTTTGGTACTTCTCTCGATTGCAGCACCTAAAACTTGCCTCATGCTTTGAAGACAAATTATAGTCAACAATACCTGGCATTAGCTGGTGCTAAAATATATCAAGAGATCTGATTCCTGGGGTATCTTAATGATTACGATTTCAAAAGCACTTTCATTTTCAGAAAGACATTTCGGTCCAAAAGAAGGGTTTGTTTTTCTCTCTGCAGCAGCCCAGTTGGTACCAGTCCAATTAAGCTCTTTCCAATTTATTTTTATTTCTCTACTGCATATGTTGGTGAAGGTTAGTGTATTGTTGTGATCCTGTTTGCGTTTGATCCCTGCTTGCTTTTGTGTTCCTCTTTAAGATTTTCTACTTAAAAACCAGCTATCATTTTTTGTATTTATTTTTATTCGTGAAATGATTTTATTATTACTTCCTGTAAATCTTAAATAACGTATGCCTAAGTTATGTATGTGTATATATATTGTATAGGTTTTAATGTCTTTGTTGTAGTATGCACACTAACATTTTTGCATCTTGCTAAAGTTTGGGATCTTCTTGGCAAAAGCCTTAAACAATCATTTGATTAAAAAAAAAAGACTGATGGAAGTAATGAAGAGAATCTAGGTCGACTGTGACAAAGCTGTTTAAAAGCCATGACTAATGAGAAAAAGATTGTTATATTTATAAAAATGGAAAAGATTATAGTGAATATGATGTTTCATGTTATGGATCATGATTATATAGTTGATAAAGATGTCAAAAAACACCAATAGTTTTGTATGTGATTGTAAAATAAAAATGTAGGCCTTGTGAAATAAGGGCATAATTTTATCTTCTGCAGCCCTATGTGGGCATGTGGTCGCATTAATTTTTATATTCTCTGTAAGAGCTGTTTGGTCACGTTGTACATTACGTGTATCTACATAAAGTATACATAAAGCTTGGGATATTCATTATTGACGCTCGTCTTGACCTACTTCTTTGCATAAGTGAGTTTTAAGTCACATTGCAGAAAGGTATTAATTACTTTTCAAGTGTAGAGAAAGACTGTTTTGCAACGTGGCTGTCTGACTAAAGGCAACCAAGGTGAGCAAACAGGAAGCAAAACAGGATATGTTCGGAAAAACCAGTTGTGTTTCTGCAAAAACACTTATTGGGGCAGGACATGGAACACTGATGCCCCCTACAGGCGCTTTCTTTAAAATTACAATTGGAAAACTGTTCAGTTAAATTAGCAAAGAATGATCAACTTATAGTGTTGCACAAGGTTTACTTCGCTATACAGAAATATTTTTACAATACAACATATCTTGTTCTTGCTTTTTAGTAGTTTTGTTCATTGTCTGGAAACGGGGTGAATTTGCACACATTTTTCAGACCTGGATATCTGGAGAAACGACATGTCTGTAACTATCCTGTGTCCAGTTCACTGAAATGATGCACAAATCCACAGATTATCCATCCATAGAAATAAACTGAATTAAATTTGATAGATTAGCACATCTATTAGTATCCATCCATAATTTTCTGTTATTTTTGTTAAAGGCTCACTGCCTATATATATATATATATATATATATATATATATATATATATATATATATATATATATATATATATATATATATATATATATATATATATTCCTTTAACAATTGACTGGAAAGGACTGAGAACAAAAAAACAGGAACACAGAAAACAATCAGATTCAACCAAAATCACAATTTAACCTTTTAACATGATAATTTCTGTCTCTTGCAAAAAACTATGGCATGATTATGCAAAAAGTTATATTTTTCACAATTTCTGCTATTCCTATAAATCCACCTCTTAGTGCTGAGCAATGAAAAGGTGAATTGTAGAGGATCACAGTTTCCATAGTCAGAGATCCCGAATGATTCACTAATCAAACCATTTTAGAGTTGAAGTTTAGGTCTGTTATAAAAACTAATTTGTAAAAAAAGGACTTTTTTCCCTCTTTTTTGCCCTAGTGGCTGAAGTGTAAATTACACCTGTTAATTCTCAAGAATACAGACTACTGTATGCTGCTGTGCTAAAATCATTTATTACCTAGGCGATTTAGTGTGCTACACATTTTTATCACAAAAATAGTTAAACCATGGGCGATACTCAGTAATTAACATCTATTCTTGTTCTGATTTCCAACATCTTTTATTAAAATGCTTAATCTATACAGGGCTGAAATGTTTGCCAACATAATATCGTTGTTTCCTGTTTGAAATGGGGAATACTTGACCTTGCCAATAACACCACACACAAAAACCCTAGTAATTTCTGTTAATATACCACACATTTTTCTGATACAGAATGTAATTTGATTGCAGAATCGAATAAAATCAACAGATGTGACAGAAACTAGAACGATCAAATTTAACACAAATTTCAGGACAAAAAAAAAACACATATGCATGTCTCCAGGACAAAGATCATTTTCCCTAACGGAAAAAAAGTAAAATAAATGCTAATATTCTGCACTAACTGGATGCTATGGTGTCATGATACATGTTTTTAGACATAGCTAACCGAAGCTAACTCCTTGAACAATAGCATTCTAAAATACAATCAAAGTACATGATCCTTTGTAAAGGAATTAACTCTCAAACCTTTTCATATTTTGTCACCTTACAATCTCAAGCTTTATTATGTTTTATTGAGTTTTGCATTGTGGACCAAAGAGGGTCATTCTTTGAAGAGGAAGGAAAAAATATGGTCATCAGACACTTTAGCTTCTCAATGGTGTTTGAGTAGCCAAGAGAGAAGAGTCATCTGGTTTTCTTCTCATCTAATTGTCCTCAACATCGGTCACTAGATCGAGTTTTTAATTAATGTTTCAACCAACTAATGTTTTTAGATGTACATATAACAACAAATGCAGGTTTTAGCAGGTTCTTTTATGGAATAATAGCATTAATTTCCACAACTGAAACTAAAAGTTGTACTAATGATATATTTAGATTTATTTTTCTTGTCATTAAGTTGGAAACTGTGCTTTTTTTTCCCCAATTCATTTTCCACAAATGTCAACACCTCATTAAAGTTGGAAAGTTATGTTTTTCCTATTTGTAAAACTTAAAAATAGAAATAAAATTGTGGCTTTTTAAATTAATTTACTGTATTCAGTAACATTTGTGGCTATAAATGAATTTTATTTAGCATGACTGAGGGTAAAAATGGCTCTTTGGATTGAAAACCCTGGTCTGTCATATAAGATCCTAACAAAATTAAAACTTTTCAGCATTTAAGCTGCAAACATACTGTGACTATTTACAAAGAAATCTTTTCTTCCTAATAGGAATTAACTCAACTCAAGTCTTGTGACCAACAGCACTCACTTATTTGGTGGGTCTCTTTTCAATATAATGAAACTTCTTTGTTTCACTTTGCTACTTGACTCTTTAAGAGATTGCTCAGTGACCTTTTATCGACCTCTGTTGACTCAACAAGGTGAAGATAACACCTGGTCGTAGTCGGGACATTTGAGGAGAGCTGGGTAGCTGGCGCTCATCTGCAGGGACGCTTCGCTCGAAATGTCAGAGGGGCTTCGTCCACGCGACCAGGACTCTGGGTGGAGGAACTGACCGGAGTGGTCGGAGCAGTTGCTGAGCCGAGGCCGGTAGAAAGTGGGGCGGCGAGCCTGGTAGATCTCCTCTGCTGTGTAGCGCTTCATGAACAGGTAGACGGACATGACTCCTGCACTCTGCAGTGGGAGAGAAGAAATAATTTGAAATAGCTTGTGGAAATAATGTAGCGTAAATACTATATAAATTCAGTCAATTTGAAGCGTGGAGGTATTTAAAACATGAACCAGGGCCGGGAAACACTGTAGCACTACAGTTCCTCATTGTGACCAGCAGAGGTCGCTCTCCCCATTGACCACATCTAAAATGGTGCAAAGCAAAGATTTTGCAGTCACTTTTGTACCTCAGTGAGCAGGAAGGAGAGGGCAGCAAAGGCGAAAGACCAGCCATACTTGTAGGAGAAGTAGGCCTCACTGCTCTTTGTTCTGTTCAGCATCTCATCATTTATGCTGGAGATGTACAACACCAGACCCACCACTAGAGCCAGTCCTGAAGCATAGAGAATCGTTTCGTGAACATGGTCAGGAAATAAGAAAAAAAAAAAAAAAACACTTCAGAAACCTAAGACAAATAATCAAGATCTGTGCACCAGAAAGGATGAAGAAGATTCCTGAGACAAACGCCAGGATGGTGCGGTGAGGACGCACGTGTCCGATGTTGTTGAGGACAAAACCGATGAACATGAAGAAGAGGCTGACCAGAGGGAATGGAGTCGCTGTGCGGATCATCTCTGAGAAGACGAAGCAGAGACAAGAAGTTGTAGGGCATTGTTTTCATTCATGTTGAAGTGAAGATAAGTTACTCCTTTGTTGGATTGAACTTGTAAACACTTTTTTCTGACATTTTGTCCTCAGCTGCACTGAAGGACTCGTGACGTTGACTGTGTGTGATAAGTGCTCTGGAGAGAAACAGGCAGGAACTCGAGGTTTCTGATGACTCATTTGTCAAAATGCTTTCAGATCAGGTATTTCTGAATGGACATGCATTAGAAAACAACAAGCTCCCATCACAGAACAATGCTCCAGCTGGTTGCACAAGTGCCTTGAACAACACCAGAAGGATGCATTTCTTTTTCACTCACTGAGTACATTTCCTGTGGACTCTGACGTCAGCTGGAGACTCGTTGGCATCATGTACTCGATGGTGAAGCAGCGGCCGGATTCCTCACCTGAGAAAAGCAAAGTAGAAAACAGAAGATGAGCTCTCACTTGCACTGCTTCTCTAGAAATCTTAAAAGCAAGTGACACAGTTTTATATTTAATAAAAAGGAAAATGTTAAAATGCTGCAGGGAAACGAGTTGATTCTTATTTTTTTATTTTTTACTGAGGGAATTATGCTGTGGTGCTGTTGTTTACAAGTTAGGTTTTCTAATGGTTGAACCACTGCTTCTCCAGCGTGGAACGATCTCACAATTAAATACTTCAGTGATTTTCACAATCAATAATATTGCTCAAAAATATGAATTTATGGTAGATTTTCTCAGATCCATACAGTTTCAAATCACCTGCATTCAACCTGAATAATAGTTAGCTGAATGTTTTCACTTTGTACATCATGATGCTGCCACTGCCATGTTTGACACTTGCTGCTGTATCTTTAGGTTAAAATCCTCCATTTGACTCTTCCAAGCATTCTTCTACCTGTTGTGAAAAATAATTGTATCTTTTTATTGTCTTTTTTGAGCATAAAATGTCTCTCTATAAGGCATTTTGATTCTCTATGCGAGTATCATGGAGTTTAATCCTTACTAATTTCTTTTAGGCATGATATTTTTTGTCAAATGGTAGACATTCCTATTACAATGATTGCTAATTTTACTTTTTGTTTATTTTTTTTTACAACTGATGATACATCCTCCATTTGCTATTAGTTACTGTAAAGCTCTCCTTTAGCTGTCGATAAGAAATTGATTCTCAGTCTGTCTTCAGTGTATTTTTATTTTTGCAGAAGTGTGGATTACACGGCATGCCGTGGAGAGAGGATGTGATGCATCTCAGTCGACGTAACACAGAGTCCAGCTGGAATCATCCCGTCTGTGGCACAGCGGGGTGGCATCGCTTTCTTGAAGCTCGTTGTTTATGTGTAACACGGTGCATCACTGAACTCGCCTCCTCTTACAGCGTGTGACTGAAACCGGACTCAGACGCTCCCGTTCCACACTTACTCATAGCCGCTGTGAATGTCAATTGAACGACTGTCAAAGCTGCGGCGGCGTGACGACGCGTCAGTGTGACACGATCAGTTATCTCCCCAGTTACAAGACGGACATCTTTCAGAGTGTGAGTGTGAAATCCGTTTTTCACCAACCCTGATTAGCAGACGGCTCGCTGTCAAAATTCATCACAAATCTCTGCATCACCCCTTAAAGCATGTTAATGTTACCAACCAGCCAGAAAGCAGACCCTCCAGAGACCTGAGTGCAGCGACGTCTTGATGTCAGCCGTCTGGTTCAGAGGCATGATGACTCCCTCCTCCAGGTAGAGCCAGTAATCTGTGCTCACCGCCACTCCCAGCAGCCCCAGGCCGCTGATTGCAAAGACGCTGCTGAGTAAAGTCAGAGCCTTCCTGCTGCACGCACTCATGGTTTCCAGAAGATGCTTGTTATAATAATAATAATAATAATAATAATAATAATAATAATAATAAAAACTGGGTCCTGGAGTCTTCCTGGAGGGAAGGAAGGAAAGAAGGTGTTTAAGGGATGAGAAGAATGTTAGAAATATGTGGAAAATTAAAGGGGGGGAATGCATCGGTGGAAGTCTAAATGTAACTTTTTTTTATAATAAATTCCAAATACTTTAATATTAGTCATATAAATGCATACAATAAATAAAATACTTGTTTTTATACATGAACCCCCCCCCAGAAAAACAGCAATTCTACTAAAATCTTACACATGCATTCAAAAAAAGATTACGCAATCTCATTCATTCAGAGTTTTAGATGTGTCTGCAAGTGTTGAGCTCTGTGAACTCATCTGAGCAAAAAGTGGTGAAAATTTGGAGCAGGAAAGATGATAGACAACAAAGATGAAGATGAAAATATCTATGAGCGCCAAGTCTTTCAGTTACCCACCACACATTTCAGGCCATTCTTACAAAACAATCTCATCGAAATGATGCAGGGTTAAATCAATAATACCTTTAATGTTCATTTTAGATCTGTTTTCAGTCATATGCCAGAGAGCAGACCTCTGCCATATCTATTCTCCTTTTTAAATTCTCTTCGTGTCCTGCCTAACTCCAGGCAACCTGCCATGAAAGAAAGAATAAAATGGAAACCATTTATGAAGCCTTTTGAGCCTCCAGACTAAAAGACCTGAAATACGTTGCAGACTGCTATGAATACAAATGCTGGCATTGTTTAAAATCCTCTCCTCGTTTCTGACATTTTCAGGCAGTGAGTAGAAGCCAGTCGCTCACAGACACAATCAGTCTGCAGATATGGGTGAAGAATTGTACAGTAAGACGTCATCTGGAGAGGAAAAGTGGTCATTTAGACCTCCCACTGGGAGACATACGAATGTGGGCTGATTTGCTAAAGGCACAGAGTATCAGAGAGCAGTGCAAAGGACAAAGGACTTTTAAACATGAATTTCCTAAACCTTCACTTTGTTTATTTCAAAACAGCCTGAAGACATTCATCTATCAGCTTGAGATATTGGTGTCTCAAAAGTTGATGTGTTTAAAAAAAAAATGAAGCAGCTCTTTAAAGTTATGTAGATTCAGCGTCCCGACCTCCTGTTGTTATGCATCATCACAAGCAAACAAGACAGCTGATTAAAGTCCTGCACCACCTGGGTGCCAGCTGGGAACGTTGTATACCAACTCAGTCAGATCAGCCAGACTAGGACGCTTTTTACCGTTTTATTCGCCAGAAATAAGTTATTTTGTCTCAAAATGAATGCAAAATAGGTTTAGAAAATATTCAAAATTAAAACAATGGGATAAAATGCGTTAAATGTTTCTTAAGTTTTATTGAAGTACTAATGAGCCGATTCATCAGCTGTTTGTAAGTAATGAGTATCCATTATTAGATGTTAATTACAAGTTTAAAAAGTTGTGAGGAATGCCAAGAAACAGTTTCCCTGTTCAGCCATCAGGAACGTGAGCGTGTGGAGTTAGCTAAAAATAAATTGTGTTTATCTGGAATGAGGCGTTTTGGTCAGATGGGACTTGGGTTGAAATTTCTGGGCCACATATATTTCAGCTGGACTTGAAAAACAAACACTGAGCTTGTTTCAAAGTATGGTGGAGGATGTGTGATGCTGTGGGCCCGTTTCTCATCCCTGTAATTCATAAAAAATGTATTTAATAATTTTGAAATACTAAATAATAATCAAGTAAATTCTTGCTATTTAACTAAAAACGGATCATCATTAGATGATTCAACAGCATAATGAGCTACTATGACCAAATGATGCAGAAATTACATTACAATAATTTCAGAGAGAGATGATGTTGCAGCACTAAAATGTATACATTTTATTAAATTATTATTATTATATTATTATTAAATTAATTTACTTCAATTTATATTAAAATTTTTTTACATATTCTTTTGCTCATTATTGTAGCATTTAGTAAATAGAAATAACTTTGGTACTTGTAGAAGACCTAAAATGATAGAAGTTTGTTTTGATTTAAGACGATTGTATTTTTTTTGCAAGTGTTTAAATTAATTTAGAAACAAATTTCTAAAATAGTTACTTGAAATTAAGGTCCACCAGGCTGGACAGTACAACAGGAATGAAACAGCCAACTCAACAAGAATGTCCGACAAGTTCAAGGTGAAAACCGTCAAAATCCCCAAATACGTCTAAAAGCATGTGACGTTTTTTTCACAGTGACTACAGTGTCCAGTTTTCTCCTACCTGTTTGTAAAGTGTTGACCACAAAATCTTGCAGCTCAAGGTTAAACAAAAAAGTCCTGATGGAAGAATAATGAGGTAAATTCAGCAGTGATCAATAAAATCCTCCGGAGAACAGGGAATTGACGGAGACGATGAAGAGGTGAGTCGATGCTACAGTCCAACGGGTGAGGGAGAGACAGAGAGAGAGAGAGAGAGAGAGAGAGAGAGAGAGACAGAGAGGCAGAGAAAGAGTGAGAGAAGAAGAGAGACAGAGAGCTACTTAGTCCTGCTCTGCTGTCTGATTTCTGTTTTGCTCATTGTGAGAATACTCACACACAGAGAGAGAGAGAGAGAGAGAGAGAGAGAGAGAGAGAGAGAGAGAGAGAGAGAGAGAGAGAGAGAGAGAGAAACTCAGCAGCTGCAACTTCAAATGACTTTGAGCATCACTAGCAAACTACTAGAGGAATTCCTAGATTTTAGGTAAAGGTTTTGTTTTATGTAAAGATGACCTGACTCCAAATGAATCTTGATTAAAGTATGAAAAAATGACTGTAAATGAGCACCAGGGTCAGCTCACCTGAGCTTCCAGATGGACTGGAAGCTCAGGTGGACTTCATGGCGTTTTCTTTTTTCACACCACTCAACTCATAAAATATCTGGTTATTTTAAGATCAGAGAAAACAAATGTAGCTTTTGAAAGTTGGTTCCTTTTGCTGTTTTGCTGAAGTAGAGAATCAAACACATTTGAGCAATAATACCACACAAGGAAAACAATCAATAAGACATTATGATGTATATTTATATATATATATATATATTTCATACTTTATTTATACACAGTATCCGTCATACCACAAAGAACAGAGGGACAAGAAGAATCAGGTTACAAAGCAGGAACACTGAGGGGAAACATACAAACCGCTCTGTAGCTCTAAATGTAACCTGCAGTAATTCTTTACCCACATAACAGATTGAAAAAGGTTTTTCTCCAATCTTCCATCCAACATAGTTTCTCAATATGAGACATGTAAACATTCAAGTTTCTTTTAAAAGATTTAATTTTGGTCCAGATACATACAGTGCCTTGAAACAGTATTGAACTTTTGTTGCTTCGCAACCTCAAACTTCAATTTATTACATTGTGATTTCATATAAAGACCAAGGTCATCAACTCATCTTCTCAAAAGCTGTTGTCCTGCAGCTTTTAGTCGCATCCTTGGTTTGAATCTCCGGTTTGTAACTTTTATGAAAATGTTTTTGTTTTTTTTTGTTCTTTTTTTACACATTTATTAAAACTGACACTTTGTCGTCAGAGTATAGTTTAAGACAGATAATCTGTGAGAAAAAAAAAAATAAAGCTCTTCTACTACCTTCAGAAATATATCGCTCAGTTAAAAACAACGTACATGAAGTTGACTGATTTTTGTAGATCACTGTAGTAGCTCAGAAAAAATGCAGAGAGTCTATCTGTCTCATACGATACTGTAGCAGAGAGGCAGTTTTAACAAATGTGTAAAAAAACACATTTTTAAAATAATATTTACATATTGTAGCCTTAATACACCTAAATGAAATGGTTGAATTTCCTGCTCTGGATATAATCTAGTTCTGAGAAGTTTGTTTGAGTCAGTGGTGTCGAAGCATCTAAAAGCTACAAAACAGAAACTCTTGAGGATCTAACTTGTCCGCAACAGACCAACATAACATAGTGTGTAAAATAGTGAAGTGAAAGGAAATACCAGGCAAGAAAAACATTTATCAGACACTGGAGGAGCCGCAGAGTTACACAACTCAGGTGGAAAAAGTCTGACAGCCACTCTACACTCTGCCTTTAAAGGAAAGTGACAAAAAAAAAACGTTGTTGTTGAAAGAAAGACTTTGGAAGTCCCATTTAAAGATTATTACACAAACAGGACTCATGCTGGGCACCGTAAACACAGGCTAACCCATGGAGGTGGCAGCATCGTGACGTGGAGATAGTTTTCTTTGGCAGAAACTGGAAGGCAGGTCAAAGTTGATGTGCAGATGAATATAATACAAAACAACTGGATATAAACCTATTAGAGGCTTCAAAAGACTCAACCGTGGCACAGAGAATGACTTTCCAACAAGACATGACCCAATCAAAGCCCAGGGGTAAATTCAACTCAGAATCTGCAGCGAGACAATTTGATGTTAAAAGGTGATTTCAGTCTAACGAAGCGTGAGCAAAGCTGGTAGACAAACACCTCGAACAGATCTAACAATGTGTCAGTTTTACTTTACAGTTATGGATCAGTGAAATACATTGAAGTTTGCTTGTTGTACAGAAATAAAATGTGGGAAAAAAAAGTCAAGGTGTTTGATTACAAGTCACTGTACGAAGTGCAAACTCAGACAGCATGTTTAGATTTAATTCATGGGTTTTGAGTTGTGCGGGAATCTAAAAATGGCAGCTTTTTGCAGATTTTCCATTAGAAGTTAGTATCTCTCAGTAGCAAAGCGGACAAATTAAGTGTGTTGAATACATGAGCATGTGCTTGGCACCAGAGAACACAAACAGCCATGTCAAACAATTCACATTTCTTACACTGCTCAAAATCGCGCTATTTTAGCCAAACAGATTAGGCTACATGACAGAGAAAGAGGAGAGACGTGATCGGATAAAATACAACAACAGAAAAAAAAATGTACACATTGCTGGCTGGTTTTCTCATTCTGCACGACATCACGGTCTCTACATCATGCAGGGGCCATTTTTCATGCTCGGATCAGGCCTCGCCTCACGCATGCACACGATATAAATATAAAGACATGACACGTTTCGGCCACAGGGCGCTCCAGAATCGTTACACCGCTACGGCTCGGTTTGGGATTCAGTTCGTCTACAGAGGGAGTCGACCCTGTCGGGACCAAGGCAAGAGGGGCATTCGATCGCTCCACGCATGGGTAGTGCTGCATATTCTCTATATGACACTGAGTAGTAGAAAACAGCGGATAAATACTTGGTGTACATACGTGTAAGACAGGGTTTGCTGATACCAAAGCTACCAAAGAATCAGCCAAACGTCATATAGATCTGTTTTCAGGACTAATCTAAACATAGAAATGTTCAAACCGTCTATGGTAGTAAAAGCACATTCATTTTGTTGTATAAAATCGGCAAGTAACATCTCTTCTTGAACATATTTACACGAACAAAACCCCAACAACGACAAAAAAAATAACATTGGGTTCGGACCTCTTTGAACGCAAAAGTCAAACACAAAACCTTTATCCCAGTAAGAAACTTTTAATCCGAGTAAACATGTATATTGTTGAATTTTATACCAGTATACTAAACCTTACAGTCATACAAGACGTGTACTGCATCCTAGACCCTACAGCTCATACAGAGTCAGAAAATAAGCATGCGACAGAGATCTGCTTTGTGCATATGAAAATAGCATCTCGCTAACTCAGATTTTTTTTCCGAACGACAC
Organism: Poecilia reticulata; assembly: GCF_904066995.2. Classification (NCBI taxonomy): domain Eukaryota; kingdom Metazoa; phylum Chordata; class Actinopteri; order Cyprinodontiformes; family Poeciliidae; genus Poecilia; species Poecilia reticulata. Next base: position 13,878,525 of record NC_088837.1, on the reverse strand, counting down.
TTGCCCACTGCAGCTAACATCTGCTGTGCTGAAAAGACCAGGATGAATTGCAACATTAAAACACGGTTTGCTTCTGTCTGTCCAAATCGAGTCAGATATACTGTAGTAACACGCTCTACAAAACGACAAATACAAACAGCCTCTTGTTGAGACGTTTTAGTGAGTCGACAGGATAAGGAAAGGCCAAAGGTGGAAAAAAAAGAAAAAAGCAATATAAATGTATTTTCATCTCTACTTTGGCACTCGTGTAACAGTGTACTAACTCTTTTCTCAGTGTAGAAATGTAACAAACATGTAGATAAAGTTCAGGCAGAACAGTGGGGGAGGTGTGATGCTTCAGTGTTTTTGTGCATTGCGGGGACGTGAGGGGAAAACCGCATCGTACCTTTAACACCAAAAGAGATAGTAACTGATACCGAGACACATTCATTCACAAGATAAAAGGCTGCAGGTCTGCAGAAAACCACAGCTGGGAGTCTGGAAACACGGAGGTGGACTAAATAATGCACCACAGGACGGAGAGTTGGAAATAAGTGCCAGTTCCCTTAAATTGCATGATTCTCAGATGCAGAAACTAGAGGACAAACTGAGTCTGTTGGCCATGGGACGCTTTAGATGTTTCCTCCTCATACCACGCTGTGCAGAGACGGATGGATAAACTGAGGGTTGATGAAGGAGAAGCCAGCGAACTCGCTCTGGTCGATGTTGGCGATGACCAGCTGGTCTGGAGGGGTCAGTACGGGCTGCGTGCGCGTGAAGAACTTGTCGAAGTTTTCCGCTCCCTTTCCACACTGCAAGCGATGAGAAGATAGAGGAGAGAGAGGAGTGTTTATGTCAAACATCCTAAAGTTTTCTGTTTCAGAGGGTTTAACAAGTCAAAAGCTGCAATGAGGAAGACCCAACAATGGACATTATTTAACAGGCACTATTTATTTTATGCTTCTAGACTAGCGGTTCTCAACGTGGGCGGTACCGCCCCCCAGGGGGGGTTCAGAGGACAGCAGGGGGCGCTGGCGGACATTTTTACAAAAGGGGGGCGCTGGGATGCCTTTGGGGGGCGTTTGGTCGAAGGTAAACTTTACACCTTAAATCCACAACAATACCAGTTTAGATTTTGAGCAACTTGGTAAAACTGTACTGTGTAAAAGTAAATCATGCTTGGCTGCAACTGTATCGATGGCAGCTCTTCTTCTATTCGGTGTTTGTAGCTTCATGGCGCAGCTCCGCTCCGCATCAGTTCAGCATTACACCAGCTGATGACGCTGCTGTGATTCACTTTGTCTGGTATTTATGTAGGCTACATATGTTTTGGCAGTTCTGTGATCATGTCAAAGCAGCAATTCATATTAAAAAGTGTTTTATTTCTGTTTGAAAGCTGCCCGCTTCCATGAAGGACAACAGAAAATCGCTCTTATAAACATGAAATTACTAAAATCACGATGCCCTGACTTTGTATCCCTCTGAAAAATGAACCCATTTCAATAAAGAAATAAAGAAATCCCTCCATGGGTGATACCACGATAGAGAGCATTCATTTTATGGCGTTAACACGGTGCTGTAAGTGGTCCGGTATGAAACGGGGGTGATAGAACAACACAGCACTTTTACATTTCAATAATCAGAATGCAGAAATTGTTTCCGTTGTTTTAAAAGGTTTATGTCAGTCTGCCTTTTCCCCATCGATATGTTTCCCGACCGCCCTGCACCTTAGGGGGTTAAAAAAACAAACAAACAAAAAACCGCCGCACACATTGCGCTAAACTTTGAAACAGGAGAAGCGGGACATAAAACGGAGCGACGAACTAGATGTGAATTATGGCATAAAAACAGAGAATCCGACGCTGAACAGTGAAAAATGATGAACACATGATGTGAAACACATGATGATTAGGAGGCGCAGCAGGTAATGAGTGAAAATTACTGATGGTCAATAAACGATCAAATAAATTTAGCAACAGGAAAGAAACTAAAGTGGACATAGCAATAGAGAGGATAATACTAATCAAAGGAAACTAAATGGACATGAATGAAGAACAAATGCAAGAATAAACTAAGAAACTAAAGTAAATACGGAGGAATAAACTGGTATGGCAAGACCTTTCGAGCAATAATTAATACAGAGGACTGTATGCTAAGAATAAACAGACACTTCCAGATAAAAGGTAAAATAATATTGTTGAAGTGCCATGGGCAGGGGCGCAACTACACATTATTCAGGTGGATGCGAAAACATAAATCGGCACCCCCCCCCCCACGAAGGAGCGTAGAAACATACGCTCGCCTTCCCCCTAGCCCTCTCCTCCAGACGCCGATACATTTAGGGCAAAACTCGCTACATTTACCCAGTTATGTGCGCGAGGTGAAGGAGCGTAAGGGGCGCGAAGTGTACGGGAAAACATAATCGGTCCGCCGATTCAAAACATCTACAATAATGATAGTAACATTAATAATAAAATAATTGTCAGTGCAAAGTAACCTACAAATTCTTTGGTGGGGGGTGGTGAGGGACCTGGATTAGGGCTAGGGGGGCGCTGGCCCGAAAAAGATTGAGAAACACTGTTCTAGACCTTTTTAAATACTACATATTATGAGTAAAATCTAAAGTTTTTAACTCAACATAATATTGCCACCCTGTCAGAATCTATTTACAGTTTATATTTTTTATTCTGTCCACTTTCTGTATTCTGAATGACAATGAAGTTTGTCTAAGTTCAAGTCAGTGTAAAAAAAAAATTATTGCAAATGCACAACACACTAATACACACACATTTTTTTATTTTCTGGAAAACTACCTCACAATTGCGCAATAATTTTTCTTGGACAATCCCTATAAAACACATTGAAGGAGGTAGTATAACAAAATATGAAAAAGTTCAAATGGGCCTGACAGCTTTTTGCAAAGCATTTTATGCTCTTTTATACAATGAAATACAGATGATTCGCACAGCAAAAACCAATAATTTGTCATATTGAATTTCAGCACTTCTTCTTTGCAATGCATCTACTCAGGAGACACATTAGCATTCCAGATATTTTCAGCTGCTCCATAATTTAACACAAGCAGAGCCATAAAGGCTCCGATGGATCAGTTTGCTGTCCCTTCGGACCAATTTATGTCACAGCACATGATCTCACAAATGTAAAAAGCCACACAGCGCAGCTCTAATAGAACCACCTGCTTTTAGAAGTGTTTTCCTCTCCTTATGCGTGACATCGTGTGTGCAGTTTTGCATTTATTTGGTGTGGAAGTAAAGGGCAACTCTGCTATTTTTAACCATCAGTGACAATGCTTCAGACTTCCTGGGCGCTGAGGGGATGAAGGATGGGGCGTTCAGCAAGCAGAAAATGAGAAGTTTCCATCACAGGATGTGGTTTAGGAGGTGCAAGCAGGCGCTAACTGCTGAATTTTCAACCTTCAGCTTTTCTGGGTGAATATAAATTATTATAGTTTAGCAAGAAAAAACAAATAAATGCATAAAAAAAAGACATGATATACATTCAGATTCCTGCATTCTCACTAAGGAGCCGTGTTTGCACAAAGCAGTTTCCTCCAGGAAATTATTTAAATTATTCAGCAGCGATTTAAAATGACATACATCACACTCTGTGTGTGGCAGAAAATCGCTACGCAGGATGCTTTCTGCACATTTTTCGACCTCCAACATCTTTTTCAGAAACCAGAGAAACAAAAGTTACAAAGTATTTGAATACTTAGAGACTGACATTCCTGTAGTGAAAACCTGGTTGCTCAGATGGTCAATTCAAATCAAAGGACCAGAAATTGATCAAAGAATTATTTTGATCCTATGAAATTAGGCAGTAAAAACACGGTGGTCAATAAGAATTTCGCTATACTGACTTTGTGTTAATAAAAAAAAAACTATTCTTATTATCTATGCAGCTGCCTGGAAAGCTGAAATAGTGAATAATTTACATTAGAGGGCTCAAAGGAGACGACGGAGTGTTTTCTGAGTCATTTTCTCATTTCCTAACGTAATCAGAATGTAACAATTAAGAGCAACTGAAGTGGTGAGTGCAATGTCTGAAAAACTGCAAATAAATATCCTGCTAACATAATACAGTCAGGGAAAATCAAACTAAGTTTTGGATTAAGACATTCAATAATCCTATGGAAAAGGAAATCAAAGGGAAAGTTTTTGGTCACTGTGAGGAAATGTTTTATATCTACAGAACTTTGTTGGCATTGCTTGTAGATGAGTAAAATGCCTTACAATATATTCACTGGACTGGAGCAGCATAATGTCAAACTGAACACAACTAGTAACGCCTCCAGCTATTTCTTTATTACAATGGTGTTGAGGCCGGACTGCAGCTTAAGGTGGCATTTGGTTTACTAAAGTCTCCATAACAACGAATAGATGGCATCTAAATGCCAACTGGTTGTTTTGGGGTGGTGCCAGAAATTTTCTGTCCTACCATTACCAAGTTTTTAGTTTTCTAAACTGTAAACCAGTCAAAAAAAAAATCACCTTCTTGCATCACTATTTCAGTCTGTAAATCTAGGTCTTATTGAAAACTTGTCGGAAGAGACAAGAGGACCTTGAACTCTGGATGATCTAAAAAAATTATTTAATGGAAAATTGTGAAAAATCCCTTTCTCTGTATGCTCCATCCCTGAGAAATGTTACAGGACAAAACTAAGTGCTGTTTTATGGTTTCCAGCCACCAACACGTGTTTAAAATCAGATAATAAAGCATGGCGTTGGAGGCGTCATAGCTTGAGTTCACAAAACAATTCTTCACCAGGGAAAATGATGAATGAATTTATTCAAATCAATTGGCTCTGAAATATCGGGAAATTACTACCAAATAACTTCACAGATCTCAAAATTGTTGTTACGTCATTGTGTCCCCAAAGAAATGCTGCCGCTAGACTTTGAAGTATGTTCTTGGGATTACAGACAAACATCCACTTTACTCACCACTTTGGGTTTAAAAGGCGGCTGGATCTCTCGGTTTGCAAGGCGTTCCCAGTCGATGCGTCTGAAGAAGGCTTGCTCTCTGATGTCCCGCTCGCCCTCCATGCTGCAGCCCAGACGCTTTGATGGATGCTTCGTCATCAGCTGAGGACAAACCGAATGAGAAATGGCAGCTGAGACAACTCCAGCTTGGTGGTTTAAAAAAAAACCCCAAAAAAACAAATAAATGGCAAAGTTGAAGAAAAAAAAGGAGAGTAAACTAAGCTACTTTAGCAAAACTGGCAGCAAATTTATTATTACACAAAGGAGATTCAGTCACCTTCAATTTCAACCATGAATAATTCTTTGCTAATAAATAGTGAATCACACAATAACAGGAGGGAAATCTGTTTTGTCACCCGTTCTCGCGTTATAAAACATATTTTGTGTGACAGGCCAGAGGATATAAAAACATAATAAATGAGGCTGTGATGCGTTAATAGAAAATACTATCAGTCTGCAGCCAAATGTTATTAACACTCTCTAGTTTGTAAATTAACTCTAAAAGCTAATTTTCTTGTCAGTAAATAACCACAATACATATGAAGAATGAATTTATTCATCAGTGGCAATAAGATCATTTTAAAATAAATACTTTTTAGATCAGCAAGCAGATCTATTGCACAGTCTTCTAACATTTTGCAACCTTAAAAGTCTGTGTTTCCATTAAGACAGATACTTAAAAAAATACTTTTTTTTATCAAAAAGTATTTTAATGTCTATTAAAATGATTGATATGTACATGATGACCAGCACTTAATGCCCTGCTATATTTGATATAAAAAAATAAATATATATATATATGTGAGAACTAACTGAAAGATGACACCTGAAAAAGTTGATGTAAGGTGCAGAGCCATGAGGATGGATATATTTCTGCTGAAGCAACATTAAAGGGTAAGAGATGAGCACACAGTGTATCTTTGCTTTATTTTCTAATATACCCTCTCGAATTTTGCCAACATGGAGTGGGAAAAAATGACTCAGAGTCATTATCCTCACTCTGAGTCATTATCTTATATTTATAAAACAAATAAGAAAAATGGTTTAATATTTGTAATATAAATGCTGTATCATCTTATTTTTTATTATTATACAATGCACATAATTAAAAAAAGATGATACAGCATTTGTGGTTATTTCTGTGTTTTGAGCAGAATTTTGCTCCGCAGCCAATGAAAAATGTATGGACGTGTGAATCCTCCTGATGATTACGCAACTTCTCCCAAGTCAGCCGTTTTCAGGTTGGCGCTGAAAATTACCTGTCAAAGCAAAATGTCCGCTGTCACACAGAAAACTGGCTCATGCAAGAAGCTGCAAAGCTTCTGTTATTATCTTCTCCGTTTCTATGACTTCCAGATGTATGATGAACGGCAACAACTGAGCTTATCGAAACAGTGCTCTTCCCTCTTGAATGTCAAAACTGTTTTCAAGCAGACCTGACTCTGCTGTTGTCACCAAGCGATTAAAACACGAGCCTTTCTGCAGTGCCACAGGACAAGACCTGTTACACAATCACAACACACCGCCACTTTTTCAAGGTGACAGTGTGGCACATTCAGGGGAGGTCGATAATTGGATTTAAAATTGCTGTCTGTTTTTTTTTGGTTTTTTTTTATCAGATTAAACAAAGTTGCACCAGGAACTGTTTGGAAAACTGCACATCTTCCTTCTCGCTGGATTTATTCCCTCTCCTTACCCCTTTGCAGATGGACACCGCTTCTTTAGACATGGACTTTGGGTAGGACACGTTGTGCTCCATGATGGACTGGAAGAGCTCGTCCTCGTCTTCACCATCAAACGGTGGCTAGAAACGTGCAGAAGCAGAAAAGTGTTAGAGAGCTCAGGCAGAAGGTGCAATGACGACAATTTACGGCTTGTTATGTGCATCACTCCGAGGCGACAACGTCTGCAGACGAAGGTGACGCTGCTGTCAATGTGTCTGAAGCTCTGCAGAGAATAGTGACATTTTTTAGCGTATCTTGAAAATAAAAGGGAACAGGAAATTATGTCACTACTGATTTTAGATGGATAGATGGTTATGTAAATAAGAATATCTGTCAAATTTTTATTGCTTCAAACTATTATTATCATTGTATTTAAAAAGTATCTCCCATTTTAGATATTTAGCTGTGTAGAAGCTTATTTTTCTATTACTGTGATGATAAAATAACACGATGACAGATTTAAATGAGTGTCAGTTTATTTTTAATCCTGAAATATAACTTGCTTTGTTTGCAAGTCGATTTCTGAAAGATAAGAATTTATTTTGATATTTTATACCAATTTTGATTTGTATAAAATTTTAGTAAAGGTAGGAAAGTCTGGAAAGGGATAAATTAAAATCTAGATCACTTCAAAGGAAGCATTTATCTAAGTCTGAATAAATTTATTCTTTTCCCATTTATTAAAAAAAGACTTTTTCTATCCCAGGGCAGCTTTGATGTATTAGCTCTCTTCAGTGCCTCTGGTGGCAGAAAGGGGAACAACACAAACAGTGACAAGCGTTCACATATATTGTGTAATCAAAAATGTTGTGGAAAGGGCAGAGGGGGAGTTTCAAATCGTTTCTTTTGACTACAAAAATCTGATCTATAGATAACATTTACATATTTTAAAATTAAAATAAGAGCAGGAAAACCAAAGGGAAATTCGTTGATTATTTCATTGTGGTTATTTACCACGTTTTAAGATCTTGGTGCAAATCCTTTGCAAAGAGGCAGTGAAGAGTGAAACAATGTGTTACCTGCCCTGCCAACATCTCATACAGGAGAACTCCATAAGCCCACCAGTCCACCGATTTCCCATAAGGCTGGTAAGCTATTATCTAAGACAAAAAGAGGCAAAACATTCATATATTTACAAATACAATAACTTATTTCTTCATTCTTACTTTGCTGAAAAGCAAGTAAAGAGTAGAGTCGTACGAGATCTGCACTAAAGTTACTGAAGAAAAAAATGAACAAAAGCCATGTTGATTACCCCCAATCTCACCAAACTAAATCAGCCCCCACTAAACCCAGCCAGCTATTTTAAGCTGCCATGACAAAGGCACTTTCTCCTAACATCCAATTTGCCATCCCACCACACCTCCCTCCCACACACGCTCCACACACAGACATAATAATGGCACAGTTGCACAAGCAAAGAGCTAAATCACAGCTGCGTTTCATTTAAATGCACAAAGGCAGCATTTTCAACAGCATCCAAATGGCTCATAAATTATAACTTTTTTTCAAAAGCTTCCTGTGCACAAAAATTCTGAACTACGGCTGTGCATTCGGCTACATCAGGGGATAAAATCTAACAATTTATGGAAGATATGTACAGTTTTACATCACCAGGAATGTGTGAAAACACAATGTAAATAAGTGTGCAGATGGGCTTGAAAAATGCAGTACAGAAAAACCTTAATGTAGCAACTGAGGCTGCAATATACAAGATATAAACACTTCATTATGTGTTTAAGAGATGAAGGATTTAAACATCATTATCACAATGTATTCTTTGCAATTATGATAAAAAAAACTGTGTGGAAAAAAATCCTCACATCCTGTTGGGTAAACAGTTTTCACAGCAAAAAGTCAGAGTCCCACAAACACGAAAGCTGCTCTAAATTAAAACTGACATTCATTAGTTATCGTATTACTAAAGAGGACAGAGTAATTGGATTCAACCATATTTTCAAATTTATAGCTTTTAATTGATGCTCTTTGGGAATTAAAATCAGAAAAACTAGCTCAAACAGGAAAAGCAACAATCTCACTACTGCAAACTTTTGTGGTTGTCAAACAACCAAACTGATTTTAGAAGTACGACAAAAAAATAATCACGTCATAACAAGAAATGATATGATAATAATCCATTCCTGATGTGCACATAAAATGAACGTAGTTTGCGTAAATAAATTTGCAACCATTTGATGCAGCCGGGTAAATTATGTATGCAACACAAAATGATTCAATTATTAAAAAAATTATAAATTTTTATTTGATAGAAAGTAATTTTGTACAGCACAAGACTGTATAATTACAATTATTAACTTTCTTTTGTCTGCAGTAATCGGTAAAAAGAGTTTCTGGTGTTTATCAAACACATTTTCCAAATTTAATGAGGTAAAATTAAAATGACTTAAAATAAAATACAGTTTGGCTATTTAATCTTTGTCTTTCTCATCAGACGCCTCACCTCGGGTGCGATGTAGTCCGGGGTGCCGCAGAAGGTGCGTGTTGACATCCCTTCATACATGTTCTCTTTGCACATGCCAAAGTCCGCTATCTTGATGTGGCCTTCGCAGTCCAGCATCACATTGTCCAACTTCAGATCCCTGCAGCACAGACAGCTTTGTGAGAATTCAAATCACTCCCCAGGTTGTACCCTCTTCTTTTTACTTTCTTTCTCTTGCTGCCTTTCCTTTAAAGTCTTGTTTTTCAAAATTCTCTCAAGCTACGATTAACGTAAGAGGCCCTTTAATTCAGTCTGAATGACCACAGCTGCATGAAACATCCAGAAACCCACCTGTATATGATTCCCTTTCGATGCAAGAAAAACAAGCCGACTGCTATCTCGGCTGCATAAAATCTGCAAAATAATAATACAAATTGTAACAGACATTTTAGCATATATGCTGATAAACTTAATATGCTAAGGAAGTAGGTCAGCTGAATCTAACAAAGAAACGGGTATCAATGTTTATAAGTGAAATTCTGTGAATTTAGCGAGACATTGGGAGCAATTACAGAAGATCTTTTTTGTTTCTATTTCTTTCGTTTAATTGTGCATACACATACAAAGAAATAATGAGGGTTTCAATGTTTGAGTTTAACTGCACAGCACCAGTCAGAGGTGTTGACATTACACACTGAAGCTGCCTGCAGAACAATACCTCCATTTTCAAACCATGTGCATATTTCAGAGTGAGTCCTTACACTGCCTGAGGCTCCTTAAACTTTCCCATACGCTGGATATGATACATGAGATCCCCTCCGTTAATGTATTCCATCACAAAGTAGAGTCGGTCCTGCAATACAAACAGCAGGTTATTGTCAGTGGACAGATGCATAGTAGATAATGTCACCTAAGCTTAAGAAATATGCCATGTCCTCCTTGTAAAGCAACATTTCATGACTGCAGTTTTTATTTAAAAAAGCTTAGAGTGTGGCTGCGTCTGCACAGACGTCACTGCTTTTTCACTCTCAATTTTCCCTGCAGGGATGCTAAGCAAAGAAATTGGCATCCCTGAAATGTTAGCACAAATACAAAAGTAATAACAGTTACAGTCAGAGGAAGTGAAATTGCTTTGGAAGAACAATGGTCCCCTTTAAGTAAGGAGCTTTTTTTTGTCTGTATGAAGAAGCCGTCAGTGCAGGAAGTGGGCATTATTAACTATGACGACAGCAGAAAGCTGAAGGTTTTTTTTTTGTACCCACCACAGTCTGAAAGCAAGAGTGGAGCTGAGTGAGGAAGGGGGGTTTGTCTCTTAGCGCCAACACCCTCTTCTCCACCATCGTACATTCGACGTCGTCATCCTGGATCACGACGTCTTTCTTTAGGATCTTTATGGCGTACAGCTCCTCTGTTGATTTCATCTCTGCCAACATTACCTGCATTTGACAAAGACGCCGCACTCGAGAGGTTAAGAAAAACGCTAAACTTTACTCAAAGTGTTGTTGTTGCTTTTTAAACGAAACGTATGAAGTCGTACCTTTCCGAAGCTGCCTTTTCCCAGCAGAGCCAGAAAGTTGAAGTCGCTGAGCCGGACCCGGTCCATGTTACCTGAGGGCAGACTGAACCGCCGGTGGTCTGTTGGTGTGATCACTTTCTTACCGTGGCCCAGCTTGGCTTTCTGTCATGTACAATGAACACACAAAATAATTTCCATGAAGTTCCCCAACATGTGGATGCTTCAGTCGAATATATTATCATTTTCTAGAAGAAATAAGATGATAACTCTGAGTTTCCACATTTTTGTGAGTGACAAACAGTTGGTGCAGGACGCATGCATATCAACAATGAAGTCAGATCAAGTTGCTACACGGCTGTCCATTTGGGATGAAAACAATACTTAAATTTATTCAGTAGCTAAAAAGAGTTTCATGACCTGGTAAGATTATTATTTTTAAAACCACATTAAACAAAGTTTTGACTGAAATAAATTAATAACTGAAAATTATACAAAAATATAGCTACAAATGAATAAAACGTATTACAGTTATTGACATTTCCATTAAACCGTGAAATAATTAATAAAATACAAACTCACACACAAAACTTGCTTACAAAATCCAGTGATCAAAAGTATTGTTTTCAAAATAGGCCTGTTTGTGAACAAAAATATGAGCCTAAAATTATTTTTCTTGCAAATTGCCCTTGCAGTACTGGGAAACAACCCCACTTACTTCTCCTGCATAAATGCAAATCATACTTTACCTCCAATATTGTCGCATTATGTCCACATTTCATCTTGTGTCATTATCATATGCATTGACCTTAATATCTTAATTGTCCTACTTCTAAACTTTCTAGCTCTCCTTCCTTCCTTCTTTAGTTTGTGTTGTCCACCTCATTAGAAATGTGGAAACCTCTTCAAAACTGCATATTTAGGATGACTGTTCAGACGACTTATTGTTTAAATATTAAGAGCAGGCATTTTTTTGCACCATGAAATCAAAAATACTAAAACAAATCTCCCAAATAAAAAAGCTTTAAAGGAACCTTACCCAAACATTCTGCATTAGAAATCTTTGTCAAAGTTTGAATATTCAGTAAAATGTCTGTTGCTTAATTCACAAGATGTGTTTCCATTTCAGTTTTGCTCATTATTGTCTCTCTTTAGGTTCCTGTTATTACTCATTATTACCCCATCATATTTGAGATCCCAAGTAATCTCTTTTGAAACACAACAAAAAAATGCATGGACATTTTTTTCCAAATACAAAAACTGGACAACTTTTAACACAACTAACATCTATAGTTTTACTTCAAGCAAATGCTTCAGCAGTTTCATTTCACCAGATGCAGTGCAGCCAAACATGAGTCTTGTAAGAAATATAACAGTGCCACTGTGTGGAAACATCAGGCACACACACACACACACGCGCGCGCAATCCCACACACATACACTGCACACACAACAGAGGATAAGAGGCTGTGAGTATCCAGTCAAACAGTTAGAATAATTAGTGTATTTCCATGCTTAATGTTCACACAGCCTTCTATAGTCGTGCTCGGACTAGTAGAAGGCTGACGGTCATCACCCAGTGAGGAGTGGAAGTGAAGCCCTGCTGGCCAGCGGCAGCATTAGAAGGTAAAGAAAATGCCCCAAAACCAGACGGCAGCAAGCTTCACAAATTTACTAACAACAATGCTGTTTGGTTTATGTGTGTTTGATAAGCAGCCTGTGTGTGTTAACAGCTAAGACTGTGAAGCTATTAGAAAAACTGTATTTAGGATGGGTTCTATCTTGATTTTAAATTTATTGTTTTTATATTTTGAGCCTGTTTTCTTTATGGTACTTGAATAAATTTTTTCCAGTCTTTCAAATCTGAACTATAGGCCAAATGTTATTTAGGAGCCATATCTGAAAGCTGAAAGCTCGGGTTGCTACTGTGTTGATCTCAGACTTCCAAATGTCACCATTTCCAAATGTTTTTTTTTAAACATATTTCTAAGTATTAAACCCAAACACAAGTTAAAGGAAAAGTTGTTAAAAAAATGAGATGCACCCTTTCAGCTAACACATATGGAACATTTTAACCTTGAGGAAATACCTTTAAAAAAGTACAACTGTCTTTTGTCAAATGTGGTACAAATATAAACTTTTGCTTTCAAGAAGACTCTCCTAGAGACATAATTTCTCTACGTAAGAGCTCTGGATTGTGTATTTCATTAAAGTTAAATAGCACTAGGTAGTTTTCTATCTAGTGGATTAATCTGTGACAAGAATAAAAAAACAAAATGGGAACAAGTGTGTTATGCAGAAGGCCTTTGTTAGTAAATCAGATTAATTTGTGGAGTCCCAGCAGAGATCCACAAACAATCCCAGTTCAGCAAGTGAATAAGTGAGATGTAAGCCAGAAAACATAAGAGAAACAGAAGAAGCAGGCAGGGGAGCTACCTTGAGATAGTGGATATTTAACTGGCAGGCCTAGAAAAGAGAAGAAACTCACTCATTAGTGGGCTCAGCGATTAAACACAGTGTGCAAACCTGGCTGACACATGTGGGCAAAAACATGAAGAGTGATTACTCTGACGACCGCTTATCTGTGAACTCAAAAAGAAAAAAAAGAAAAAAAAAAAGATCAAAACCACGACTGGAAAATATTAAAGCATAAAAAGAAAAACATCTTTTGCATCCCGCCCTAGTTTCCATGGCAACCAGCGGTTGTGTGAAGACGTCAGCGACGGAGGAAAAAGCCAAGGTCGGTCGGTTCGTACAGTATGAAGAAAAGAGGAAAATTAAAACTCAGTTCCTCGGGGAGTGCAGTGAGGAGAAGACATTTACGCTCAGTATTAAACCCTGCGAGCCCTCTCACACACACACACGCCCACACACACACTGCACACATATTATCTTTCCGTCTTCACAGGGACTTTGCATTGATTTCCATTGACTTTTATTAATTTCTGCAGCCTAAACCTCGCTCCATACAGTAAACTTAACCTAAACTTAATCATACCTTAGTCTTAAACCTAAGCACTAATCAGCACTTTTTCCTAATGTGGGAATTACAATGTATCAAATACAAGGTCAGACACGCACACACTAAAAGCTGGAGTTTATTAAAGCTACCCTCTTTCTTATATAAGTCCCAATCAGTTTTGCACTTCTCAGAACAGAATACATCTATGTGTCCATCTATGGAGAGGATGCGAGTTTAATTCAGGTTGTATGTTGAACCTCACTGACATCTGCAACTAACAAAGCAACCACTAGGGAGCAATAACTGGCTGCAGTTTGTGTCCTTAGATTTGATGAGATCTGCAAGTTTGTTTATACTGACAAAAAAAAATCACGGGAACAAGGCAGGAAAACAACTTTACAGCAAACATCAAGTCAATATAATAACTTCACTCTGATTTTCGTCTGTCGAGAAGAAATGAAAAGAGCGATTACAGGAAAGCAGAACGAGGGTCTCCTAATGTTGTGGGTAGCGTTATGAACAAAGTATGAGAACTGGGTCAAATCTGCAAAAGCATTATGAGGAATGATTCTGGCTCCCAGAGAAGGAGCCACTTTAGTATTGTCTAGACATTTTTAGTTTTCTATACCTGTGTAATCTGTGTGTCCAAGCATGCAGAGCCTGCCACATTTAATGCTGCCCTCCAGGTGCAAAACCTCAGAGCAGAAAAAAAACACAACTTCTAACTTCAGAAAATGTTTTCAGTGCTAAACAGAACTGTTCAGAACCGTTTCCAGATCATTTTAATTGACAATTATGAAAAGCAGCAATAATGTGCTTATTTAAGGTCATGCATTAACCCACAGCCGTAATTTTGTTGACGCTATTGAACAAAACTGAGTCTGACTTTCAGTTTGTCATCTTTTTCTTCCTGGAACCGGCTCTTGTCTCATCGTGTTTCTCCATCCTCATCTGCTTTGATTAAATTACCTGGTGAAGAATCAGCTAATCACATCTTAAGAAATGCAGAAAGATTTTACAACTCGACAATTTTTGCATCAATTTACTGCTAAAAGTAAAAATACAAACACAATAATACCAGTAGAGTCTATCAAATGATCAGATAAAAGTCCCAAGTCTTTTGGGACAGAAATTAGCCCACAGTATCACCACTCCACCGCTGTACTTAGCAGCGGGAATGAGATGCTGTTTAAATGTGAGTCTTTCCCCAGCCTAACGGCCACACACTGTAAGAATTGATCCTTAGTATCATATTATAATTATTAAAATTATCAAAAGAAGGACTGCAAGGCTACATTTCATGCGGTCCTTCAAACTTACATCACCTCCCTCGATAAACTAAACAGTTCTGTACTTTTTTTCATGCTCGTTTACGTCATTTCTGCTATGTGTTTCCTATTTCTTTTTTTTTTTTCCTCACAAAGTGTTTTATCTTCTGTAACACACTTTGTGTTGCCTTTACTGCATATGAAAAGTATTTATGGATAAAGATTATTGATTGATTGATCTTCATCAGGAATGGCAGCGCATTTGTTTGAAAACAGAGACCCTTGTGTTGTTGCATGAGCCACAGATGTGTGGGAACCGCAGCGATAATGGACGCTGTGAAGCTCCCTGATAGTCACATCCCATTTTTATAATTGGACTGAATATTGTTTTATTCATTGTAATGTTGTGTACGTCTGTGTAGTAGGGCAGGATTATGATCAGGATGAGTAATGATCACACAGGCACTCTTGACAGCCTTGTGACAAATGTTTCAAGCACTCAAAGTTCAGTAAATCACGTCAGCCTGCAGTGATAAACATGTTGTGCTGTTGCAATTTTGGTTTTTCTGTTACCATCTTAGGAAAAGCCACAGCTCTATTTTAGCATCTGTTGACATCATTGTACCATAAACATAAATGAAAATAACATAAGTGTATAGAATGACGCCTCTTGCTACATGCAGGTTGAAGTGAAACTATAAAACTGTGAATATGATGAGGTCTCATCCAGACAGCCTGCAGTAATATTCAACATCGGTGCCAAGGATGTTGAAACTTTATTTGCAAAGAAAGGAAGAAGTTGAGACATTTCTTGCAGGTCCTTTTCGTTCAAATGCAACATAAATCTGCAGAAGAAGTGACACTGCAGTGCAAAGTACATGAATAAAATAAAAACATCAAATGGATAATTTGAGTAACACCTTCTAGTCCAGGTAATACTTTCAAGTTGATTTTAATCATTTTCATCTCCGTCTCTGTAACCGTAGATAAAAGAAAACGTGGGAACAGCATGAAGTTTCCATAGCGACAAAAAAGAAAAGGACGTCGTATGTTATAAGTCTATGGCAGCAGCTACAAAAAACATTTGTAAATATATAGATTTTTCCATTAAAAGAAACAACACTGCCTTGACTCTGCTGCCCACCTCAAACTTTTGTCGAAGCTCCAGATTGACGTCGTCTACTTCTGGAATGGGAACATTGTAGTATTCTCCTTCCTCCTGGTTCAGCAGTTTGTACCTAAGAAAATTACAAAGCGCGAAGGTCATTTCTTTTGCATTGACGTTGCATAACCGAATACACTGTTATTTGCTAAATAGTCTTCTTTGGATTCCTCCCTCTATCCGCCCACACACATATATATAAGTCTTCATATTTCTGCGCTCTTTAATTAGAAGTACTTGATTTCTATTTTCCGCATGTTTTCAGGGCTGCACTCTCTTGCCAGCTTGACTCTCCTTCTTCTTTAATGTCCAATTAACTGTAATTTATAGCAAAGACTGCAGCCAAACACACAGACAGTAGTAGTTTCCAAGTTGGCTGGCAACATTTCACACGCCGGTATTCCCCCGATTTCCTTTTTGCAGCAGAAGTTGGTCAAAGCAAAGTAGATATGCTAATGTGGTTTCAAACTGAGAAACAATGAGTATGACAGATCCACAGAGAGAAGCCATTGGCTCCAACAGGTGGTTTATTTTGATAGCTGGACTTGACCGCAGACAACAGTGTTTGCATCTATTTCACTCACATTTACCAAACGTGTGCATGGCAGCAAAATCAGGGTACAAAAATGTCAGAGTTGATCAATCTGGAGGACTTGGAGTCGGATACGACCAGGCCTCTGGTCATGTTTGGCTAAATGTCAGAGTGGGAAAAAAAGCTCCTTACTTAAATCATCACTCTACTTTTTTTATTAGTTTACTAAAGATTGCAGGAGCTGATTTGATCAATGTTGCATAAATTGCACAAAAATATGTTATTTCAGTAGCCTAAACATTAAGAAGTAGTGAGGAGGTGGCTGTTTGTTTTTGTGCGTTTGCCCTAGAGGCTTTAGTGTATATATTATTTATATTACCAAGATTTCTTTAAAAAATATAAAAGATGAACAAAATGCATACAGCCTTATTATTTGTCAGTGTAGTTGATATAAAATAAAGCTTTACCTTGTGAAAAGAGGAAATATTTTTCAACAGCTGTGAATAAGCTACACATTTTATGAATGGTTGTTGTACTTTAACAATTGTCCACCTTTAAGAAGCTGGACAAACTCACAGAAATTCACTTTAAACCATGTTCGTCACAGCAGATATGAAACACCCACTGGTGGCCTTGAAGCATGCAGTGGCAGACAGTCTGATTCACACCCGAAAAGATGTGTGATCAGCAAATGATTTTTATCAATAATTATCCAGGTGTCGTTATGATGCCACTTTATAAAAACAGACAGAAACCTGTCTCTTCTACTGTTTTCTCATCATCCATTTTGCAAATGCCTCTAAAGGGTGCGGTATTGGAATGAAGATTGTTTGCAGCCCCAGATTCACCAACACCAGATTGCTCATATGCACCACATTCCATAAATCGCATGTTGAAATTCACACCAGATTGCTACGTTGAGCCGCTTCTCTTTGTGAGCTACAACCCCTGACAAAAATGATGCAACCACTGTTCTTAAAGAGTGTCGAGTTTCAGTTTTTACATCAGTTTTGCTTTTGCTCTGTAAAGCAGAGCAAAAGCAAGTGTTTCATCAATGTCAGTTTGCTTTGACATTGATGAAACACAAGGTTAGGATAACAACGAGAAAACTGACCATCCACAGTGAGGAGCCTTGATGAGCTCAGACACGCCAAACGACATGGAGCCCATGAAGTCGTTCCGGGTGGTTCTGTCCCAGTCCCAAATCTCAATGGACAAACGTCGGTCCTTATCTGATGCTTTAAGCTTACTGCACAGAAACACAACATGGAAAAACAGTTTGAACTCTTGGTATACAGAAAATAAAAGACGAAAATTTACTTACAAAGTGAACGACTCGTTCCAGCAGGGATTGAGAGAGGAACGGATGGTCCTGGTCTTCTGTTTGGTCTCGTTCTTTGGGTCCGGGATGAGCTTGAGTTTGACATATGGGTCCGATAAACCGTTGGGATCCATGGGAATCAGGTTCCTGGCTTCACCCACTGGAAGGAATAATAAAAGAAAATGTCAAAGTGTTTGAAGGAGATTTACAGACAATATGACTAAATGACTGAACAAAAAGCTCTAGAAGGTTTTTATGTCTATGGTAATTAGATAGGAGCAGAGAGCTGCAGTACGAAAAATGTGGCCTAATGACTTATCTGGTGATCAAATATGGCATGAGAAGGAAGGAGATGCTGGATCATTATTTACCTAAGGCAGATTATCTTGGTGTGACACTGAAACACAAGGCAGATTCAAAAAAGAGTGGTGCTGTATGAAATATTTCTAGTTTTAGTTGCTCTGAAAGTTTTTCATTTCAGCTCATTTCACCACAACTTTACAAGCTGGGTATGACAGACTCTGTATTGCTAAGTGATTTCTCTGTGTAGATTCAATCAAAAGAAGCACATACGCTGATGACATGAGCTGTGAAGCAATGAATATGGTTAAAATTCCCTTAGCTAAGTGCGAAACAACACCGACAGCAGAGTAATCCCGGTGGGTGTAAGAGCACGAGCTCATGTAAATGAAGAAGCAGAAGGCAAAACATTATCTTAAAGTGTGTGCCTCACTTATCCTGTCACAACAGGTGAAGATAAAATTACACTCTAGCTAGAAAAAGAAGAGAGAGATTTATGTGCCGAAGCTTTACAAGTTAAATAGAATCGTATACGTTGACATTTCATTGTCATAAATGGAGTAAAAGTAACAGCAACCAACAAAAAGCCAAAAATAGTAATAGGACGAGGAAATGAGAGAGACGTCGCTCTTTGTGACTCTTCAACACCAACATCATGTTGATAAAGAAACAAATGTCATTCTAGGAAAGTAATACAGAACAATATTACATAAAGAATCTAAGCAATCATAACCAGAAGAGAGAGGAGATTAAAAGCTTCAGCAAATCTAAGAGCTTAAAGTGAATCATCTCCATGTTCCTCAGCAGACATTCATGCATCACACTAAGATCAGGAATAAACCGATACATTTTAACTGAACTATTTCAGCCACAATCCCAAAAAAATACTCTGAAGTTTGTGTTGTAACGTAAAAACAGGTGAAAATGTTTAGCGGTATGAATACAAGTGCAAGGAACCGTAAATGTGCGTCTGGATCAATTTCCTTTCTACAGAAGGAATACTGATCTCTGCCGTCTACGATCCTCCATCGAAAGAGTAGAAAGGCTGCAGACGGATTACGTCCACAAACAAGAGAGGCTTTGGAGGATCAGAGTCTGAAGTATAAATAAACCAACATGTTTATTACGTGAATCGCACAATAAATGATTTGCAGTTTTACTTGTAATTTGCTGCGGCGCTGCTTTGTGTTTCCCCCCTGAAATGTGTCCTTTTAGATCAGCTGCATGTAAAATGAGTCTGCTTCAATTTACCTGCCCATAAATGAAAGTCTGCCCTTCTTTGAGCGAGGATCGTCAAAGCAGCATTTTTGGCTTGTAAAATAGCAATGTGTTTTGCATGCAAATACCTGAAATTATAATGAATGAGGATGAAAGACACACACATTAAGTATATGTCCCCTTTATGTCTGAAGGACTAATTCAAATTCTAGGAAATACAGTTTTAATCTTTAATGCAGCACTTAGCTGATTGATAAAAATAAGACAGAAGAAAAGACTCATGAAGTTAAATTATTCAAAGGATCAATACGACATAATTCATTTATTTCACATGACAAAAAAAGGCTTGTTTGCGGTGTTATAAGTCACCAAAAATCCCTTCAAAATTAATACTTTATTAAATTCCCCCTCAAAAACCATGAGTAAACATACTTTAAATAATTATCCATAAGATTGTTTGTGGATATATTTGATGCTTCTTCGTGCTTCTCCAGGTTCACGCAGCAGAGGGCAGTGTAGGACTCCCTGCATCAATAAGACGTTTTCCCCAATATTTATGAATGTGGTGTTTTAATCCCACAGTTAGATACTTGTTTAAAGGTAATTCTCAACTCGTCACCTTGGTCTTCCATTCATCTCGCTCTCCTGAAAGCCCACACACAAACACACGCACACACACATACACACACAGCAGAGTATGTTGAGCAGACGGAAAATCTCATCCCATGTTCTCTGAAGCCTTCCCCTTCTGCTGGCTGTGGCGCCGTTTGCAAGCATCACTCACTTCCATGGCAACACCGGCATCAGACAAAACCAAAGAAACTTCTACAAGCCTGTAAAAACACTAATGAGGCAAACACACACACACACATACACACGCACAAATGAGAACGGACGCTACGGTTTCTGTTCTCTGTGTGTGTTTATGCAAGAACAATTCCTTGTCTCCTTGATTCTGCCACTGCCTTTCTCTCTCACACACACGAATACAAACACAGGCATGCATACACAAAATAAAAGATCATCATCAAGGACCATCTCTGGTGTCAGTTGTTGCTTAGATACAACAAGAGCTGCTTGCTGTCTGTGTCCTCTGTTCTCCTTATGAGGTAGCTGCTAATAAAATTACCCGGTTTGTGTGCATTTCTAGTTTTTACTATTTGCTTTGGGCTGAAGCGGCCACGATACGTACACAGCAGAGACATATGTTTTTATTAATGTGATGTGGATCAAAGACTTTAGCAAGACCGTATAAAATAATAAATGCTGTGGTAACATTGATTTTTTTCCCCTCTCTAATTGCTCAGAGTTTATTGTCTCAAAACTACTGCTATCTTATCTGATGCACCTTAAGTTTCAAGTCATTCCCCTCCCAAAAATATTCCAGTAATAATTTCCCTTGGTACATAAACACATTTTTCATATCAGACATCAAATATAATAGTAATAAAAAAAAAAACATGTTATCTGACTGAAGGGTCAAATGCAAACAGAGCTGTGGTGGGCTGACTGCATAATCTCATGAAGAAAAAAGGCTTTGCGTTTTAAATGTGTTGTTGCATAACAATGCCATGTGCAGCCAATGAGTGCCTGATAATCTTGGAGGGGGGAAGACTGCACAGCCAAATGGGAATTGGATGGATCCCTGCTGAGCTGTGTCAGGGATCCAAACGGAGACGTCATGCACTCAGCGGAGGCAGAAGGAGGAATCAGAGGGAATTTATGATTCCTGTTTCTGGGGCATCAGAAATATTGTGGCGACACGACTGGTCCATTTCAGATTAGGAAAAAACACTTTAAGGGAATTATAAAATAAATAAATAAATAAATAAATAAATAAATGAAGCCAAAAGCAAATAAACTGCTGACGACCACTCTCTCCCAGTTATTTAAATTCCCTTAAGCATTTTAAAAGATAAAAAAAAAAGTAAGCTTAATTCATATTTTATTTTGCATCAAACAAAATGTCGGTATCAGACAAAGATAACCTGGGTAAAAACAAAATGCATTTTCCAAATCATTATCGCATTTCATTTTATAAAGGGAAAACAACCTCCAAACTCTTCCTGTGAAAACATAATTTTCCTCTGGAGAACAAAAAAATATAGCAAATTTACCACTCAGGCCTGACTACTGTCAAAACTGTGGAAACGAGCACCTGCCTAGCAACATGGAGCGCGCCTTAAAACCTCAAAATTTCTCTCATCTGGAGAAATCCACGAATAGAGGCGAGACAAAGTCTTTAACGTCTAGACCTTTGAACTCCAGTGAACCACAGAAAACCATTTCCATTGTTTAATGGGATAACGGGATACGTCTTAGCTGCTAACAGCAATAGCTATTAAATCTGAAGAATAAAGTGCAACAGGAAATAGCTGAATATTTATATTATGTGAAGCCTACAAATTCTTATATTTTACAGTATTTTGAAACCAATAATGTTGATTTTAGCTGTAAACTTCCACAAACAGATCCCTCTTTCCCTTTCCCTTGAGTAAATAAAAGTAGATGTGCACAATATAAGACAACTGGTTCGAGATATTTTTGGTTTCAGCAATCTCTGTGACCTTCGTCCTCCTATTCGCCATCATCCGAGTCAGGTGAAGACATCAAGACTTCATCCAACAGTCTTAATATCCTATCGCTATACAAGGTTGCATTCATAGCAATAAGAAATAACTAACAAATATTGCATTCCACATGGTCATTGTAATGTTATTGTGATATTCCATTCAAAATAAAAGCCATTTTTCCTACTAAAATAGGCGTTTTTTTAGTCTCATGCCTACTTGCAGTCTGAGACATCTAAACACAAGAATTCTGCAAAAATCATAAATAAGTCTGACCTCATATTTCCCCCACATTTGAACTGCATTCATGTTTACATCCATGCAACAATTACATTACAGAGAAGTAAAATAACATGGCAGACTTTTGACCAAATAAGGGTCTAGTTCAAATGAAAAGTCCCATAGTGCCAGACAACAAATATATTTCAGTTTAACTCGCGCTTCAAAGCCGAGGCAAGCATGTCGGCGTTGGGAAATCTCACCCTTAACAAGTGCTGCGCAAACCTCCGTCGTCAGAAGCTCTGTATTTGTTTGCGTGTGTGTGTGTGTGTGTGTGTGTGTGTGTGTGTGTGTGTGTGTGTGTGGGCAGGTCATCCAGGGACGTTTCTTCGCAACTCCGTCATCAAAGAGCCAGGAGAAATGTCTGCTGAAGCCTGTCGGCTCTCACACAAACCGCCTTTTGTGAGGATAAATAAAGATCGGGATAAAGGTGGTGATCAGAATGAGGGAGAAAGAGGGGATTAAATGAGGAAATCGACTCTAAACTATGAAGGGAAGGATCAGGAAGAAAACAGTATAGAAGACAATAAAGCACTAAATCCAAGACAGAGAGAAACAGTCTCTTGACTAAAAAAAAAAGAACTGATGTCCTACTGAAAAGGGAAAGGGAAGAATAAAGCATAATCCGAGGTAACAGACAGGAGCTCAGCGGGTATCAGGAGAAAACGGGTGATGACAAGGATGAGTGAGTCTGAGTGTCTCAAAAGAAAAGGTGGGTAAGAAAAAAGTGAATTAAGGAAGAAAAGGATGGAAGGGATAGACAAAGGGAAGAACAGAAGGAGGAAGAAATAAGAGGAGGAGGAGGAAGAGAAGCTGTTTAGGAGGAGTGAGCCTGAGGAGATGTGTCTGTTTTCTTGGCCGGAAAGATTTAATCAAGTTCATGTTGGTGCAGTGAACCACAGAGGCCTGCCACTTGCGCGCGTGAGCCAGAGGGGAGCTGGAGAACAAGATGTGGCCTCACTGTTCAGATCACTGCCATTACAAAGGAAGAAAAAAAGAAAAGAAAACACTCCAGAACATATGTTTTCGTTGCATTTGTTCCCAATAGTATTGTACTGTGTATTGATCTTTCCTCCCTCCTATAGAAAGCTGTCCATCATGCCTCTGCAGCTCAGTTAGCTTTTCCTTTCTTTTCTTGCTTAGATTTATTAATTAAACTGTACATATTTTCTGTAGTAAGAGACGTATTGATGACAATAATGAAAATATTTGACGGTTCAAGTTGTCTTATTCTCTTCTAAAGACGCAGGCGAGTTTTAAATTCTGCTCATTCAGCTCATAAAAAATTTTACATTTCATTTTTTTTTGTTGACTCCCATTTGGTAGAGTTGCAGCTAATAGATCCATTCACATGTTAAAAAGCTAATTTTACTAAAAGATTTTAGGAATTTAAGATCTCACGTCGGACAAGGTTGTTCCTTTAGCGCCACACGGTGATGTTAAAAACTAAAAGTGTAGCATATTATTCTGGTCTTCTGTGATGAATTACTAATGTTTATAACATATTAAATCTTACTTTTGTATTTAGCATTGCTCTGTTTTTGAATTTCTTACACTTTGAGGAACTTACTATTTGTTTTGACGAGGCACTTGATTGGTTACAAATCTAACAAAATGTTAATTAATGTTTCCAACTACATAATCCCTATAATAACACAATTTCTCCAACTCATTTTTCTCAACTTCACAACACGCATGTCAATTTAATGTCCTGCTGAAGCCAACACAGTGAAAGGAGGGACCAGCATTTCACAAACAGCACGTAGTTTGCTTTGTATTTCAATAAAGAAAAGATCTAAAACATGTAAGTGTGAGTCAGTTTAGTTTTACTTTGGACTTGTTTCATTAAAAGTGACTTGGGTAATCATTAGGCCTGTCACAATCAACAATAAATCAATTAATCGCATGATAGATTAAAGGAAACTCAATCATTTTCATTTGCTTGATTTATTGTTTTTTTCTTTTTTCTCTCTCTTTTTTTTATAAAAACTGAATGCTAAAAGTTTTAAGTCTGGTGTTTTGGTCTCAACTAGTCCTTTTTGGAAAGATAATTATTATTTTATTTGTTGTTTCTGTTGTTTTCTTTATTTATCTTGGATATTTTAGATGTCTTTCAGTTCCAGCCTTTAAATCTTCATTAATTTAAAGTTAATTGATCTTTGAGAACGTGTTCTTGCATTATTGTGCTATTATTACTATTATATTACTTGAAAATGATCTCAAAACATCAATTATTGTTTATTGCAATAAATTCTGGGACAATTTATCATCTAACAAAATGTGTTATTGTGACGGGCCTAATAATCAGGTCAACAACACCACTGCAGTCAGCATCCTAGCTAACAGTCTAGGATTTTCTCCTCATCCTTGTCAGGAAAAATGGTGAAGAAAAAAGAGACACAAATGTGGAAAAAGTTCTAGATGAGCAAAATAATTATAAAAATACTCAAACTGTTCATCTGCCATGTTTACAGCCATTTTTCAAAAGGCTTTTGTGCATTTACATTACATTATATTACATGTTCCAGAATTGTAAAGCTGAAGATTTTAGGAATGCATTTCACTGTTTTTACATTTTTAGACAAATTCTTTTCACATTTGTGCCTTTCTCTGGCTTGCTGAGAAAGAAACAAATGTAACTTTGAATAGAAAATGACCAAAGCATGTTTAGCAGTCACACCGGTAAAATGATTTCCCATGAACAGCAGTTAAAAAGCTACTGCGTAATCAGCATAAACCCCGTGCTGTGTCACTTTTCCAACAGCAAGCACATTTTTTTTATGAAATCAACAGGCTTGAATTTCAATCACACTCGTCACTCTCCTCCTGCAGCAGCTGGAGTTTTTTTTTTTTCCCTTCCCCGTGCGTTTTGTGGAGTTATTCTATTTATTGGTCTCTGATATAAATTTCCCTGACCACCACTGTCTCGCCAAGCTGTTGTATGAAAACGTGTGAGTTTATGAGCGTGACGAGGAGAGAAGTG
Source organism: Poecilia reticulata (assembly GCF_904066995.2). Lineage (NCBI taxonomy): Eukaryota > Metazoa > Chordata > Actinopteri > Cyprinodontiformes > Poeciliidae > Poecilia > Poecilia reticulata. The sequence goes on along the minus strand of NC_088837.1, from coordinate 13,853,271 downwards.
GTGGAAGTGACCCAGCAGTCATTTTCCTCCCTGCCAAAAGGGGTTTTAACACTGGAGAGTTCTCCACTGCAGGTGCTGCTCTTGACTGACAGGATAATTTAGAAGTGCTGAAACACACACAGGCACACATTCGTTACGGGAAGACTGGAAAAGCCGTCCTGATTTCTCTTTCATGCTGACCCACAAGTATGTTGTACTTTTTTAATTTTTTTATTTTTTACCAGTTAACAAGTTTTTCTTTTGCTAAAAACTTCTGAACAACCTTATCAATGGAAAAAACATTTATATGCATGTTTTGAAATCAAAAACAAGGGGTTTCTAAAGCTTTTGTACAGAAATTGCTTTCATATTAAGAGATCAACAATAATACATAAAAATAAAAAATGATGACTGAGTTCTGTTTTGCTCATTTGTAGCTATTAAGTTCAAACAGCTTCTGCGCTAACCAGCATGAAAGCTAATGTTTTATTTTGTGCTGAAGGTGCTGCCCTGTGGATTGCAAGAGCTGGAACAGCTAACTTCTTCTTTGCTGATTCACCTCTGAGACACCTGTTTTACAACATGTGTTTACTTGAGCTTTCAGAGAAATTAAAGCACCAAACCAAAGCCTTTCTGATTTTGCTCTTTTATTTCTACTTACTTTTTTTGTTTTTGTTTTAATGAGCTCTTTAGAATCAGTTGCTGGGTTACTACTGTCCACATCTTCAACCTTTAATCTTACTGACTCATCAGGGTCGTGACCTGTATGATATTTGCAGTCTGAACAACAGCTGTCCACATAATTAGAGTTACCTTTGATTTATGTAAGTGCATGCTAGGCTTTAATCACTATTTATAAGAAAACAACACCAAAACTCATCTACTGAAGCCCGATAGAACTGTGGAAGTAGTGGCATATTAAACACCATTACTGGATCTGAGCAAAAACTCATATGTCTAATAACTGAATTACTTTATCTGTATCTTCAACTGCACTGTTTGTAAGCTACAGACTTCTGCCAATCAGCTGGTTTGTTGTGACTATGTGCTATTTTGTGCAATTTCTAGTCTGATGGAGTATTTCTGTCTTCATCAAAATGAGCTGGTTAGCACTGCAGCACAGCTGGCTGCAACAAGAAGTTAGAAAACAGACAGTTTAAATCTACATGAGTTATTATTTCAAGATAATTGTCAAGTGACAGTAATAATTTTCTTAGGTAATGCAATGAATGCGTTAGAAATCAGGATATATTGATGTCAGTAGCTATGAGCACATTGACTCTCTGCCACATTGGCATCAACACATCATCCATGGTGCTCTGTCACATGTATTTGCACCTTGGACTAAATGGTCTAAGGTGTTTCCAGACGTCCTCAGACAACAATTTTTATATTTCCCAACATTTTATTTACGCTACTATGAAACTTACTTTAATAATAGCAATCAATAAACATCATGGTAAACCTCCTTACAGCAACAATTTGTACGCATATTCATTTCAGTGTTATGAAAATAAAATAATTATATAATTAATAATTAATTTTAATTTTAATTTTTTTTTTCATAAATGTTTTATAATTTATGAAAAAGTTGAAGTAGTGGCACTTTGCTATTTATCCACATAAGAGAAGCACTTTGCTGCAGACCTTGGCATGAGGCAGGGCTTTGAAATGCATTTCCATTGATATTTGGATTGTTCATAAATAAGAGAAAATAAGGCAGATTCTTTTGTCCAGCATCTTACAAACCTATCTGGAAGCTAACGGCTAATGTCACATTAAGAGTCACCCGTTTTTTTGTGTGTTTTTTTGGCAGACTTAGTTATGGGTAGAGATTAAAACCAACCTGTGACGTGTAGCCGGTCCCCGCTGACCTCAATCTTGAGGAAAAGGCGGCCCCGACGCTCAGTGTGGTCTGTCCCGCACAGGCTCGGCACATTGACCACACACTGCTTGTGCACGTTCATGTCACAGGCTGCAGGAATGCAAAAGACAAAAACAAGCAACTCAGCTTACAGGTGAGTGTGATAACTTGATTCCTGCATGTGTGATCATTTTATTTATTTTTTTTCCCCCCTGGGTTCTTTCTCCCATGTTGTAAGTTGGAGGAAATCCATTTGCTGTTCAAATAAAATGGGAGAGTTGAGTACATGAAGAGAGAAAGTTTGGTTATTTTTAAATTTGTCTGGGTTTAATAATGTTCATGCAATTTGCAAGAAGCTGCAAGGAAAACTCTCTGCCTCTTAGGAGGAAGTACAAAAATTGTTTGAGGGGTTGATGTTATGAGAAAGAAATAAACTAGGAAGCTAAACCAAAGTAATTTAGGAACCATAAAAACAAATTTTAGCTTTAATACATCATAAACCTGCAGTCGGCAAACATAAACCTTTGTTTCGTACTTCGGTTTGTACAAATTTAACTTCAAGGCCAATAAGAAATCTTCTATTTGGGTAGCTTTAAAAGACTGCACCATTGACAGTGCATGTGGATGTAATATTAATGATAGGTCAACTTTTGCATATTGATAAATATGAAAAACATACAAATCTAAAACATAATAGAGAAATTGTTGTGTAACAGTTAAATCAAATACCATTTTTTCCGCACTATAAGGCGCACCGGATTATAAGGCGCACCTTCAATGAATGGCCTATTTTAAAACGTTTTTCATATACAAGGCGCACCGGATTATAAGGCGCATAGAATAGACGCTACAGTAGAGGCTGGAGTTACGTTATGCATCCACTAGATGGAGCTGAACTAAAGTGAATGTCAACAAAACAGTCCGACTCCGATCGGCGAGGAGAGCCTTCCGTGACTGGGTCGGGGCGTGGCCGGACGATGGTCACCCTTCTCCGTTCATGCACAGCATGTTTGTGGAGAACGTGGTGCTAAGTGACCTGCAGACAACCTGATTCTAGACGGTCGGTAGGTAGATAGGTCAGTCAAACTTTATTAACAAACCAGCATTCTGACAACTATCCCAGCATGCACCGCACGCTTCTTCTTCTACGGGTGAAAATGAAGTCGGCGGCTGCTTACCGTAGTTGCTAGACCTGTTGTGGCTCAATATTGGTCCATATATAAAGCGCACCAGATTATAAGGCTCACTGTCAGCTTTTGAGGAAATTGAAGGTTTTTAGGTGCGCCTTATAGTGCGGAAAATACGGTACTCAATTCACACAATGACATGAAATTACACACTTAATTTTAATGTGCTGTGTTCTTTTTTTTTTTGCAATCTCTCTATGGTAAAATGAAAGTATAATAAAACATTGAGAGAGTACATTCCTTTTGTAAGGGAGAAAACATAAAAACACAAACCCCACTGTACATGACTGCAAAAGTTTATCAAATCAAAATATCCCCAGATGTTTCATCTTTCCTCATGCTACAGCTGGAAGTTATTCCCACACGTTCTGCATTATGAGGCACTGTGAAGCAATCATCTCTGCTGCTGCAGATCAAATCTGCTGACTGTTGGGGGAAAATTGTTGTTGTTCTCAACATTTGCCAATATTTGTACCCTAGAAATGCACAGGTGCAGGCAATCTACACTGGGAGGTTTTCCAGCACAGGCTCGGATAATTGTTGCCATTTTTTTTCTTGTTTCGGTTTGACACAGCAGATATTACAATGTAAATAAGTTTATTCCTCATTTAAAGCTCGTCTACAGTATTTACATCTTATCCTGATCACATTTCTATGTATATCCATCTGTCTTGATGTGCTAGGAAGAGCAAAGGAGAGACAGAATGTGTTGAAGCAGATTGTAATAGCCCTGGTCTCCTCACATTCATTTGTTCCAGTGTGCTCTAATCACCATATACGATTAGGGCACCACTGGAAGCCCATAGATGGATGTACTGCGTATGAGGAGGAGAAAGGGAGGCAGGGTGATAGATGAGGATGGAGCTGCAACAGATGAGAGGACAGGAGAGAAGAGGTACAGTGAGGGACAGAAAGTGAGAGGAAAATGAGAGAGTGATGCAGATTTAGCACACAAGGTTCCCACAGAGTGTTCATGTGAAAACTCCAGACTGATTCTAGAAGGTTAGAGAGTTAGGTCTTCAAGCACAATGTAGAAAAGGCAGAATAAAGGATGCAACTGACAAATAAGTTATATTTTACAAGGAAGAAAAGAAGGCAGGAAGGACACAAGTACATATGGGATATTGTTGATAGAAAGAGTTAAGTCCAACAAAAGCTCCTTGTGGAACACCTGTCAACAGCTTCATTTAAAGATATTTCAGGATTTTGTATCAGCTTGATCAGCTTAAAAATAAAGAATGGGGAATAAATGGGCAAAACCATGACTTCGATTCAAGAATTGAGGACGTTCGGATAGTTTCATATTAGCCGAAGACAGGGGAGAAAAGTCAAAAGTGGAGAGTGTGTGGGAAGAACGGGATCACAGAAAGGTCTCCGTGGGGCAGAGCGGTGAATTCTTAGTGGGCTGCAGCACCAGGCTATTCCCATCTGTTCTCATTAGGACTGGCTCAAGGAAAAGCAGTGCCGCATATTCAACACAGGTGCACCCACACACACCAACAGACATACAGATGGAGTAATACTCACTGTCACATTTCATCCCTTGGTGGATGAGTCCGTACAGCAGCGATCCACAGTGGTCACAGAACGTGGGGCTGCCGTATGTGTGGATCTTGAACTTATGCTTGCTTCTGGGGTCCTGGGGAAAATTTACACGAGACAAAAAGAACAATTGAACGAGATATTATGAACCTGAATTAGGGTTCAAATAAAGTCTCAAAAGACTCAAGGAGACAGAGCTGTTTTCATCCCTGAAACCACATGGCGAGCATGACGTAAAAGGAGACTCCCACAAGGATAACAGGGAAAGTTAAAACTGGATTGAGGGACTTTTACATATAAATGAGCTCCACTTACATTCGGTTTCTCAGCACACGAGCCCGAGGAAGTCTATCAGCACCAGCTTGCCAGAATTTCTAATCTGTTTTTGCGATGACATTCCCAGAGTAGTGCACCAGCAGCAATGCATTTTATATTTACCACCTGTGACAGTTTCCCCTCAGATGGGGAGGGGAGCAGCTTCAGGAGTGGAGACAGAGTGTGGTACAGCAACTGCAGCTTTAGGTTTAAAAGGAAGCCTGTGTTTTTGAGGAAGATTAAAGCCTATATGAGAATATACAGTTTTGTCATAACTTTTTTTGGTCCACATTTATCCTGACTGAAAAACAGGAAGCAATGAAGAGAACACACATACGCTAAAGAAATCTTCAGAAAAATTAAAGAGTTTGGGAAATTCAAACGCGTTGTGTGAAAAAAATATCCAGGAACGTGGTTCTGTGTATTATATGACCACATCAAATAGAAATAAGTAACAAAAACTATATATGAGAAAGGGAAAATATGGTGATGTGGGCAAATATTACTTAATTTACTTAAGAAAGAAAGGAAGGAAGAAAGGAAGAAAGCATACATTCGCCTGCACAAAAACAAATCTTCATTGTTTCAGAAACATTTGCTAGAAAATCCGTTGATCAGCATGGCTTAGTCTCATTTGCTATGGACCAATTCATACATTTTTCTGCCTGCACTGTGTTAGCTGAGGTTAGCTAATTTCTGCAATCACTGCAAAACAAACATGGCTCTAATTAAAGCCCTGCAAATGAGGGTGGATAAACCCCCATCAGCGTTGCCTCCATCATGCTGAACTGTGTCAGAACGGCTGCATGTGTAATTATACAGGCCACCGACTGAGTAAGAAAGCCTACGTCGCTAAAAAGGGCCTTTTTTCCCACAAGCCGACTGCATTAGGTAAACAACATGATGTCAGAGAGTGGGACCGAGGGATGGTAGAGGAGGAGACGTCGAGGGAATGTCAACGTTTTAAAGAGAAAGGACTTCTGAGTACTACGATTTGACAGATTGGGGTATGAGTCAGGAGCGTGAGGCTCTCTGAAAACTTTTATTAGCATACTCTATTTGGGAACATGTATTTTTTTTACTCTATTCCCCCAGTATTTGCTTTTAAGTGTTCATTTTGGTCGTGCTCCTTCGACCACAGTTTTCCCTCATGAATTGTATTAAACAAGTATTTCATTTTGGGAACGCCGACTTCCGTTTAATCGAAACTTGATGAGTGAAATGTGTCCAGTTGGGGGCCCGAGGAGCAGAGGACAGAGAGTCTTCTTTTGGCCTGTGTTCAAATATTTCTTCACTCTCTTGTCTAAATAACCGTGAAGACCTAGAAACTTTTATTGCACTGTTTATTGCAACATTGTCTTCCCTTCACACACAGTAACTGTCTCTTTTTCTGCTTTTGGTCTTGGATAAAATGAACCATGAGGAGTTAGTCGTGAGTCTTCGACAGGAGAAAAATGCATTTTGAGATACAATCTTTGCAGAGCCCAGGGCTTCAGCATGTGTTAGAGTGTGCATGCCAACATGCATTTTCTTCAGAATTTGTGCTGGAGCTTTTATGTTTGGGAAGACATTTAGAAAATGCCAAATGATGTGTATGTCATTTACATATCACAGTGAAAAAGGCAAATATGTTGTACTAACACATACACAACTAAATATACAACTAAATATAAACATACAAATTTAGAAAAGTAATTTTACAACCAACTGGTGGTTCATAATTGACTTTCTGAAACATTTTTGTAGTTAAACTCAGTTTCCTCCAAGAAAATTGACAGCTATTAAACTGTTGCAAATCCCTGACTGTTTATCAAGCGTTTACATACAAGCTCCCGTGTGGCTTTATGAACACATATTTCACTAGTAACCTAAAAAACACATGTGGTTTCAAAACCTAAAAGCATGAAACCCCTATAGCAACAGGAAGTAAAACAATGAATCTGTTAATGGATATAATTTGTGAATAAGCACAGAGCTCATGACACACTCAATGGCACACGGTGAGTTGTGTAAGTGGATCATAATGCTAGCAGCTTACCCATAAAAACTAATCTCCAGTTTTACACAAATGGGAAAGCTTCTTCTGCGCAATGCACACAAAGCAGGGAGCGCACGGCGAAAACAAAACAAACACAGTTCAGGTTTAAGCAAATAAAGAGATGGCAAACATGATTATTGAACAAAATTATCCATTTACCTTCCTATTTAGGCAGATGCTTTGTGAATTCATATATTTGTGTCAAACGCAGCGACTAAATGACATTTTTATCTTAAATGTGTTTGTTTGGCTTAGTGGTACATTTTAATATTTAAGTGTGAAAACCTTCAGTAAATTACACAAGATCCTCAGTGAAACTAGCCAGGATGTTGCCTTACGCCACTCCACTTAATTCTCACCTACCTCCAGTGTTGTGTCTGGGATTTGACCCATTAAGATGGATTTCTCTTCTAAAATATTGGGCAATCAAAGCCGGAGCAACAGGAACGTTTAAGGCATTAAAACTATCTCTTTTGGCTCTGCACCTGCCTCAATGGAGTGAGGGATGATTGTTTACAGAACAGGTGATTTCTGGTAAGCTTCATAGCATAGTTTCTTTTACGATAGAGCTGGTGCATTATATACCTCACAGCCAAACTTTAGTGATTGGATAAAATCAATTCATATAATTTGAAACTGCCCTGGTCCAGAACCAGGGCCATTAAACTAGCATCATAACGCCTTCTTATTCATGCCACTTTATTGAATATATCATAACGCCTTCTTATTCATGCCACTTTATTGAATATATCATAACGCCTTCTTATTCATGCCACTTTATTGAATATAACCCCTTTTGTTGTTCTTTTGAAACAGTTGAACCCTATGAACACAAATGCTCAGAACAGAATATAGTTTACTTCTTTGAGGCATTTTGTAAGCATTCAGTCATCCATCAGTGGAAAAAATGCTTTAGGGACTGAAAGGATAATAAGACTGGAAGAAATTTGCTCCTGCTGTGGTGTCAATTTACACACACTACTATTATTGTTTGTTTATCAGCAACGGTTCTTGAATGTTTATACCACCTAATCACGAGTATGAATGCGGCGACAATGCAAGCTACAAACACATGCCTGCAAACCAATGCAGCGTCACATTAAAAACAACTTCACCTGAAACGTCCTTTCAATTACTCAAACACAGGGCATCATGCTGTGTGGGTAAGATGCTAGCAGACAAACCTGTGACACGGTTTGCACTGAGGCGAGATGATGAGCCCTGCGAGGGAAACAAGGGCCACATCATGCAGAAGAACGAGGAAGAAGTCGAGCACACTGACTCAAACATTATTCAGGCTAATTTTACTCAGGCGTCTACAGATGTGCCAATGTGCTATTATCTGTCAGTGCCTAATAATTAGACATTATTAGCATAAAGAGGCAAGTTAAAGATTTATGTGATGAGGAGATATTATCTAAAGCTGGTTAACATCTGCTTCATGGCTGGATGAATTGATGGAAAAACTGTTGATACTTTTTTTTCTAATTGCCTTTTCAAGATCTATCCAGTCTGTGAATGCTTGAAGCCTGTCACATGAAAACTATTTCCTTCCTTAATAAAAACTCTTTACCGATAAATGTAAAACACTGGCAGCAGGAGGGTATGCTTCCAATGAGTACAACTGAGATTTAAAAAAGTGCTTTTGCAACAAAAAGAAAACAAAAACACGCTCCCCAATCAAAGGCAGCCCACTGGAAATTAAATGAACTGCATGTGAAGACTGCTGCGCTCACCATTTTCCTCCTCTTTGGAGATTTTAGAACAAAAAAAATAAATATGTGCGTGCACTGAGCCAGCCGTGTGCCCTGACAGCTATGACGGATGTTTTGAGAATACCTTTAAACTGAAGCTGCTCTGTTTCTGCTCTGCAGCTCTTCTTTGTGTGGGATTTTGAGCTGCTAATTTGACAAACAACAGATCTCTATAAGATTTTCACCTTTAATCATATGAACAATTGCGGGTTGAAAACCTGAAGATATCAGTAATGGAGCTAAATCAGCACAGAATACCCCCGCCTGCTCTGCAGCGCACATGAGCTTAGCACACGTATAAGAAAGACAATTTGAATACAGCTATTTCACAGGCCAATGACCTCTGAGCTGATCCTTCCTCAAGTGCACATCTAGTCTCATTTGGAAATTAGTTAAGTGAAATTAGAAAGTAGAGGGACAATTGAGATTCGGCTACTTTTAATAGACAAAACTTTCAACAGGCGACACAATTAAAAAAGTGCTTTAAACTACTGTACCTTTTTATGTGGCTCAGTTAGGTCTGATTTTAACATTCAGCTGTGACTTTTCTAATTTAATCTTTAAATACAAACAAAACTCTTAACATTGTCTATTTGCAATAAAAGCTGAAGCAATCAAGTAATTTAATGACCAAAAGGTTTGTTGAACAAGATAAATGGGAAAACAACCAAGAACTCTGAGTTGAGCCTGATTGTATTTGTGCTCTAACATTTAAAATTAGCTTTTCTACATTGTCCCAAAAAAAAAAAAAAAAAAAACATCTATTCATCCACCTTTTACATGTTTCCACTGATATTTTAATCATTTATCTTTGGTGTAAATTCAACACCATCAAAATGTTAATATTGTTTACAGTTAAAGCAAAGATTAAGGTAAAATTCACATTAAACTTAAATCTGACATGCACATGAACATTTCTGGGCTTAATTATATGTAAAGCCACTCTGACCTGCTGTCCAAATCACCTCGTCAGACGCGGCCGTGAGTTTGCACAAAATTCTTGAGGTGCAGACGTCGTTAGCCAAACTTTTTCGCCCGGTCAACGTCTGGACCTTAATCTAACAGAGGATGTTTGCACGACATGAAAACTGATGTTCACAGAAGCTGTGCAACCAATCTAACTGAGCTTAAGTTGGTTTGGAAATGCAGAATGGTCAAAAAAGTAAGGGGAACTGGTAAAAGGCGGTGTCAAAGAGAACTTATTCAGGTGGGCTGAATAAGCTTTTCAGATTTTTATTTGCAAAACATTTTTTTCCATTTCCTTCCACTTCACTATGCCGATACATCACCCCACATCCCAGAGAAATACATTTACGTTTTTGTTAAAAAGTTCAGACTGTTGCAAAGCAATATGTGCATTTCACAAACAAGTCACTTTGTGATAAATAAATGTTTGCTAAATATCACGCCAAGGTGTTAAATAAAAAAAAAAAAGAGACAGATTAACAAAAAATAAATTCATTCATTAATTAAAAGATGAGGATCATGGTGTGACTCTGTATTTGTGTCAAGAAAAAAAGCCCTTTGGGGAGCAAAGTGAACAACTGAATAGTTGCCATGGAGATAATGGGTTAGAGAAAATGTAGCAATAGATTGAGAGTCACTGGAGAAAAAGGAAACTGTGAGAACAAGAGGAAAATCACCGAGTGGCTTTACAGCATCATGTGCACAAGTCTGCAGACCAGCAGTTCTAAGACAATGAGAGAGCCACACTTATAAATGAGATGATAAAAGAAAAGGAAGAGAGGAATAAAGATCAGACTGAGAGCTAGATGCATGTGATGAAATGCTGCCTTCCCTCCAGGCTGAAGGTCAGCTGTTTGGCTGAATGAAACGACCAAACGGGGTTGTTTTTAGCCGAGAGGATCCTCAGAAATTCTCTGCTGGTAGCGCCGACCCGAAACAACCAAATGCAGTCAGGCTCACCCTTCAGCCTCAACCGAGTCGCCAAAAGTCTGACGGTGAAGGGCACAAACTGTCTAATGCACTCAGTGAGCGAGAGGAAAAAAACCGCAAAGCAGTTTGCCTGGATGTTTTATATTTACATCAACTTTACTTTGAGAGAGAAAAATATATTTTTTTTTAAATGAGAGGCTTGTTACACATAAACTGCAAGAGATGCTGAGAGAGAGTGATGTGAAAAAAGAAAGACCAATGGCCTCAATTTAACAGATAAAAATGAAGAAAGCAGAGCCGAAGAGCTGGAAACAGGGGAAAATGACGAGGATGGATCTCAGGATCTCAGGGATGAGGATGTGTGTGTGTGAAAGTGTGTATGTGGGTGGATAAGTACAGGTGGAGTCAAATCTACAACCCAAGAGTTGACACTCTTTCAGCTAGCCATTGTGGTCCTCAGTGAACAAGCCCAGGGTTTAGCTGAGAGAAGAAGGCATTTTTTGATTCATTCCAATCAAAAGTGGTTCTGGTGACCATTAAAAAAAAAAAAGCCTTAAATTAAAACTTGTTGCCAATCTAACACAATAGACGTTGTAGCAACAAGTCTTTTTCTTAATGTAGCAGCTTTCAATATCTAGAGACTGACATTTTCTCCTGTTCTTCCCAGATTGGAGAGTTTCTGTGAAAAGGAGTTTTCCAGTCCTGTTAGAAGATTCTCATTTGAATTTCATCTGGGCTTCATATTAGTCATTCTGGTATTACGATGTGCTTTAATTTGAACTATTCCATTCTAGCTAAAGCTGTACATTCCCACCTTTTCTTCACTTCTGACTAGCGACCAAGTCCCTACAGAAGAAACATCCCCCACAGCATCACGGTGCCACCACCATGTGTGGCATGTGTGACCTGTTCAGGGTGATGTGCAGCGTTAATTTTCCTCCACGTAGTTTATAAAAACATTGATGTTTTTGGTTGTGAAAAAGTTCAGACAATGTAAACACGGTTACACTGTGAAACCAGCTTTCACCACTTTTCTTCCACAGGTTTCTTGTGTTCTCTACATGCGACAAGCTGTAGACAGAACCTCTCCCAGCTTTCTTTCAACAGCAGTGTTATATCCTCAATAAAAAAAAAACTTTGAAGGTAAGTTTCTAACATGAGAAAAAAAATGGAGAATTTAAAGGGAAAATTTACTTCTGTAAGAAATTGTACATTCGACTCATCATCTAGCTTGATTTGCAATGTTACAGCTCAAAGTGTTTAATGTCAAATGAGATCACACAACCATAACTCACCATGACACATCTGTCATCCCTTTTCATACGCAAACATGTCTGCACACACCCAGCAGGTGATTCAAACCCAGATTACTGTACACAACCACATGAGCCCACGGGGGAGTTTTGTTTTCACCCATCATATGCTTTGGTTGGAGCTGGAAATCAGTGGTTTGATGCTGATTGAAAAAAAAAAAAAAAGAAGAAGACAAAGACGGGAGAACTTACATTAAATATTCCAATACAGCACAAATAAGGAATATATTCAGTGAAAGCTTTGCAGAAATGATGGAAGCTTTGAAATGCCTGTAAGTTAAAAGCAGCCTGGCCTTCGTTCCCCATGTAAGAGGAGACTTTAACGGCGACGACTGCGACTGTGTTTACTGTAACTAGATTCATCTAAGCTCTCAAACAATGGCTAAGGACACTTGAACTGACAATTCATCACTGATTTGGTAAGCAAGATGACATCTCATTCTCTGTCCCTCCCCACCTGCAGCCTCCTTCATACCATCCATGTAAAGCCATTCAATTAAAGGCAGATCTAAGCACTGGAAACACTCGAACTGACGAGCTTGTTTTCGTGCGCAGAGGAGCCTCCGTGTTTTAATATTGTGCCGTTTCTAGCCTCGCTGATGTTATCTGAAGTGATGGTATGCTTGTGTGTGTGTGCTTCCGCCCATGGCCTGTATGTCCTCGTGGCAGCGAATGTGGGCTCCTTTCGTCTGTCGTTCGTTTTATGCCCTTTCTGATTTCCATGCCTTTCCGGTCTCATTAGTGAATTAAACATCAAAATGCATTACGATATCAAACACGGCACGGACATACATGCAAATGTGTCCCCTAATGCATGTGAGCAGATCAAAACAGAATATAAATGAACAAGAAGCGGTGCGGGGATTGATTAAAAAATATTTTTAGGATGTTGTTGTTACAAAAACAACAGGAGGAAAAGCTGAGATGCTTTACTTAACAATAAATTCAATGGTTAAAGCTCACTGCATTTGATTAAAAACGTGAATCCAGCATGTTACTGTGGATGACAGAAGGCCTGGTAAGGAGGCGTTTATTTTATTTAGGTGTGGTGGAGAAAGCAGGCGTCTAAAAGTTGCAGTTAGCTCTCATGGACTGAAGTTGGCCTTCTCCTCATTTACAGGTAAAGTGTAATTTAAGTGCTAATTATTGAGAGGAACCTTCTGTTGATTGCCTTTATTGTCTGATTAACACCCTTGCTATCACTCTGAGCAACATTCTCACACATGATGTGACAGCTCTAATCGGTCTCCCCTGTCGTGAGCAAACACCAAACCCCTTCAGCCAGCAGGACGGCAGACAGCTGCTGGACAGGTAAAAGCCTGACTAATGACGGTCACAATGTGGAGAACTGCCGCTGCAGGAGCTTTTCATTTTCTTATTAGATCATTCACAGTCTATTTTACAGGAATACAACATGGACGTGCGGCTGAAAGTGCCCTGTGCGATAGCTGCAGTGGACGCTGATGCAGAGATGAAGGATCACGAAGACAACTGAAGCACTGTGGAAAGGAGGAGGCACTAAAATAGCCACAAGAATGTCAAAAACATGGGAAAACACTGAATATATCGCGCAGACAGATTTCAGTCCAACAGATCATGACAGAATTTCTTTTACACGAACAGATAATATGATATATTACCTTTTTTTTCCTGAATTAACGGCATTCATAATCATTGTAATGTGCACTTTTCATTCTTTTTACAATATGCAATAATGCTCAGGAAACATTTCCTCTATGTGACCTATTCATGCAGGATATCAAAAAAAAAGCTCTTCCTATTTTTAAACAAACAAGTTAACTTCATTTTAATTTAATTCACAAAGAGATACTTGCGCGTTATTACTCAATAAGGTAATACCGTTATTGATTACAGGTTTTAAGAACACACTAGGTTTCTCAGCAAATTAAAACCATCACAGGATAAATAAAAAATGGTTTTTAAAAATACAAAAATGACCTGGTAGCCATGAAGCAGAAAGTCACAAACACCATGCATGAGAAGTTTAAACTACAAAAGACAATTACTAAAGAAGCTGGGTCCCCACAAAGTGCTTTATCCAAGGACATTTTTTGGATAATTGAGTGGAAGAAAAAAATATGAAGTAGAAAAAAGTGCACAAGCAATTAGCATGCGATGTAAGGCCTGTTTATAAGTTGGAGGGGGCAGGATTGCATGAACTTCTTTTTTTCCTTGGTTGTATGCAAAGTTTTTAAGAGTGCTGAGACGCGCCCACGATAAGTTGCTGCAAAATATAAGATTATAAAATATTTATGAAGTATTTTAAAACAGATTTAAAAAGGGTGGACATGAGTAGATGGAAAGACAGATAAATAAGATGGAGCTTGCAGAGTGCAGGTAGTTTCTGAAACTAGTCAAAAAAAATGGAGATCTGACAGGCACCAGAAGACTTGCACCTAATATTAGCACATCAAACACCCCTCACAAGTCTGATCCCAGACACCTTCCTGACAAAGCTGCTACAGAATAGCCTCTTTATGGCTTCAAGTTAAGATATTATTATAAGATATGATCAGGTTATTTTTATTTGGTTATCCACTTTTTAATGTTGCTGCTTAATTCATACACACTATGCACTCATGTCATTCACTGCCAGGAAAAAAAGACAATCTTTGTACTTTATTAAAAAGTTACGGTTTGAAAACAGTTTATGCTTCTGCCTACCTCCTTTTCAAAGAAATAGTTATGCAAATAATGGTGTATGGCGTTTTGAAATAAACTATTACACAACAGTGCGGTTATCTCAAAAGATTTTTTAGGACTCATTAAAAACAGGAAGTGCAGGAATCCCTTGGTTTGTGAGCAGTTTAGACTAACCCTCCGTCTCGTCCTCCTGTTGTTGATTAGAGATTTCAGTCGGCTCCGTATCATCACAGAAGGAGGTAATATGTCCTCGCCTGCTGGAATCCCACATGCTCATCTACCTCTTTACACCCAATCTTTTCCTCATTAACAGCAGACCCATCGCACACTTATGATAGTAAATGATGCTCATCTCTGCCTCTGCCCACACTTCACGTTACTGCCATCTGTTTTGGAGATGAGGGACGTCAAAGTGGAGAAAAAAGGCTAAAGTAACCATAAAACTACACTTAAGTTGAGATTACCGATAAAGAGATACTGAACTGAGCAGACGCAGGTGTCGGGCTGTTAATCCCTCCCCGTTGCGCCCTAATTAGGTGTCGAGGAGAGATCTAGAGTTGGGATGCATTCAGACTGCACCTCTGAACACACCCTTTCATCGCAACCCCGCTTTCATGATCAAACACAGCCTTTAATTAGCCTGACTGAGATATGAGGTCTGCTTTTATATGCAAGTGCTTCGATGTCTGGTGGCCTTTGTCGGATTTATTAATACAAAGGCCAAGCGGGGGTCTTTAACCTGTGAGAGTGCGATCACTTCCTGTTTACCCCATCCTGAAAGTAGGGGTCTGATGATGGCTGCCACTTTTGCTCTGAGGTAACTTGAGAGGGAAGTTTGAATCTGCCAGGATCAGAGGAGAACTCTTTTATAGAGGTTTTTTTTTTCCTTTGCTAGCACACACTCTGCAAATTTCATTATCACACTAGCAACAAGTAAGCTTGACAGTTGGAGTCAATAAAAGTATTTCAATCTCAAATGTGAGATTGCAATATCTCATATTTCACCTTCTAAAAGCAACATTTAGCTTTCTGTGAAAGGACAAAACACTTCTCCAGAGTTCATGTTAATATTTTCTTCTCAGGCAGAAAAAGGTGACATTTATTTGACTAGTAGTAGGAGTATAACAGTATTTCTCATCAAATTGAAGCTAATAAAAAAAAAAGACATAAGTGGAACTAGCACATTATTTCAGAATACAGAGAGCCAATAATCACATAGTCACTGATGGAACGATGCACTTTCTCCTGAGCAAGCACATCTAAAGTTTAAAGGTAGGCCTATTGTGCCTGTTTATACCCATCAGCTAATGATTACATAAACAAATTATGGGGTCAAGCTAGAAGTCTCTACTAGATGATTTTTAACCTGTAACATAACGACCACTGGCTGAAAGAACATTTCTATTTCCAGGATTCACTTCTTTCACAAATATGTGCACCATATTTTTTTTTGTTTTGTTTCAACCTTAAACGTTATTATCAGAGTTAAATAGAACAAAATGTAATCCAGACCTTCTACACCCGTCTTTTAGGAAATACCAGATGAGAGGAATCCACCGTTTTCCTCTGCTGGTTAAAATCATTTACACCGGATAACTCCTGGTGTGTCACTAAAGAGGAAATTCTAACATTAATTACAAAAACATCCTTAAAGTTAGACAACTGAAAGAAAACACCACAAAACTGAAGAACAGAAAGCAAACCAAGAAAGCATTTACTGTGCTGGTGGAGCTGGAAATAATGAGTCCAGAAGCACACATGCAGAGAATAATTGTTAGCTAAGAATATCCATAAAATAATTGCTCACTTTTTTTGCTACTTTCACGCCCATTTCAGTCCAGCACTTAATATTTAAAAACACTGTTTTACTGGAACCGCGGTCTCCATTTTACAAGAACGGAAGTTAACTAATTAAAAAATGCAAGCCATCATAAAAGTTTGAGAAAAAAAAGAGAAAGGAAGCAAACTTCTAGGCTCATCTATCATCTGTTTTCCTCAGCAGCTCTTTTCCTTTTTAGCCCAGTTTCTTCAGTGTATTTATTAAGGTTATCTCATCCTAGAGAAGTGGACGAGAGGCTGTTGATGTACCTCTGTGTTAATCACTGTGAAATGGGTACAAAACCAATGAGGACAAGTCCCAGGAGGCCTTCTCAGGTGGAAACTATATTTAAGTGACGCACAGTTTAAACCCTGAAAATAGGATGTGAACATTCATAAAAAAAAAGCAACATGCGTATGATCCAACATCAAATATGGTGCCAAAGATTTCTGTAAAAGTGCTCTGACACCATTCTATCAAAACTCTCGTGAAAATAACAAATGGGGATTCATAGTTTTTACAAAAATACTACAAAAAATCTTATCTCTGAATATTCCCTCTGCAGCTCAACAGCCTTAAAAAGATATGAACAAGCCATTAAAAATAAATAAATAAATAAATAAATAAATAATAAATAAATAAATAAATAATTTACTGGCCACTGCTGTCATGTGACACGATTCAAGTCTCACACACAAATCAATGTGTGTCCATTAGTATCAAGTTATTTTTGCCAAATAATGAAACACGTATGTTTTGTTTTCAGCAAACTCTGGATATTCTGCTTGCTCTGCATCCCCCTCCTCCCCCCTTTTAAGAAAAAAATTTGACTTCAACAGTTCACATGCATATCTGGTTGCTCTGCATGGCATCATCCATCGGACAATAATCCTACTTCCACTAGTGCACAATTTATCGATGCTCCAGTTCACCTATAAGTGTCTGAGCCGAGAGGTCTTTCTGATCTGTCCTCTACAATGTCTGCTGAGGTCAACAGTGACACATAGGTGGTTGTGTACAGTTTGATGTGTGCAGACAACATCATTTGTCTTTTTCTGACCGTTGAGGTTTTGGGGACAAGAAAAGAGTCCGTCCAGCAAAATGAACTCCAGTTTATTTGTGCAACTGTGTTTCGTTTAATCAATAAAATATTCTTAATATTCTAGTCATGTATGAGTTGATGTTAGGTATGTGATATTGAGTTTCTGTGTAGAGCTTGGTTGTCAGTCAATCCTTACATCATGTTCCACTTTTGCATGTACAAAATGGTCTGAACGTAATTAAATGCAACTGAAAATTACTGTGTTAAATCAAATAGTTATCAATATTTCAATCATCTCACATAATAATCTGTTTGTTAATAGTTCTTACAACCAATATGCACAGTAATTGAACCAAAAGCAAATTTCAACGGAAAAAAGGTACAACCCAAAGGTTGTTTCAATAGCACAAAGCTCATCGTTCCCAACAGCTTTAATCTTTAAGCCTTTCGTAAATCCTATATCTGCTGCGGTGGTGAGTGTGAAATGCACAGCTGCACCTCAACAAACAAATCCCACAATGTAATAACCCCACCTATAGTTGCACATAAGAGTTGCAAGTAAAAACACTAAAGAGATGGTGATCCTCAGAGACAACCTGGGGCAAAAAATATGTTTGAGACACTTAAGACATTTGTTATTATTTTAGCAAGACAATGCCGTACAAAAAAAAAAATCCGTTTTTTTTAATAGCTAAAGAATGGCTTGCAAACAGTGAACATGTGCTCATTTGTATTTGACATTTCCTGTCAAATAAAGATGTAGTGCTGAAAAAAAATTTTTTAAAAGAGAACTTTAACAACCAAATACTTCAATAGGTTGGAGAAATACTTAAATGTAAGATGCAAATGCTACTAAATGTTTTCATATAAAAAAATGTTTTCTTAAGTAAAAAAAACCCCGCGTCACATTATGTAAACAGATGCTCTGCTGTTTTTCATCCTCCAAAATGCGTCTCTTCGTGTTTGGTGTAATGCCATTTGTCCTAAAACCCTCTGATGTCCAGGGTGTTGGTGTGATTGCAAAGATCCTGCATGCACCAGCATGAGCGGCTATGGATTATGTCAGATGCTCTCTAGCTGGCACAGACACCACTCCAGCCCATGATGTTTCTGCTTGGCATCCAAAAAGAAGAAGAAAAAAAAAAGTAAAAAATCATCAGATTACAGCTGCGCATCTACATCATTTCTGTGCACGCGGATATGAAAGCCTGTCTGACACTGTCTCTCATAGCTAATGTTGGTTTCTTTATTTCTGGTGAAAACCCAGCTGGGAACTCGGCTACATCCAGCTTACACAGTTCTTGATGATTGATTGCTTTCACATTATCTGAGAACTAAGCGGCCTTCAGATCGGGGCAAAAGTTCAACAGCTGGCCTGTCAGCGGGCTGCTAATCCAGCGGGGTGGTAGCGATACGGGAACATCCTCAGCTGGCTTATCCATATGTACGACTCTCATAGCTGGACAAGGCCACATGACACAGCTGAGATAAAACGGGTTTAGGTTTGATAAAATGGGTCGCTGGCCACACCAATCGCCGCTGACAAACACAGTGGTCAACAGAAAACATATAAGCTTTAGTTGCGATGAGTCCATCTGGTGCTGTACATGTGACCAATAAAGTGCTGGGGAATCTCAGAAAGTCATATGTGATTTCTGATACAGAAATATGTAATAATAACATAACCTTGACAAAATCATAAGAATCATTTGTGAAGAGTAAAGCACAAAAAAACAGTAATTTTAATTGAAAATGAATAAAAATCTGAGGAATGGAAATAAGAAAATCTGGATTAGAAACCACATAGAAATTCTAATAATGATGAGATTATTATTATTATTATTATTATTATTACTACACGAACACTTTGCGGCAAGTTAGAGGAAAAGCAAACAATATTTTCATTAAAGACTAAAAACTAAAACCGATTTTAAAACAGGCTGAGTTCACACAGCCTCCACTACAATACAGGGATTAGGCAAATATTAAAGATTTGGAGGTTTAGTCTACTCTATTTTATAGAGACTGCATTTCTCAAACATAGCTGACTAATAACCCGGTGGGCCCGGCTGAAGCCAGAGAGATCAGTGACATCTTAATGAAGCCACAGTGCTTCCATGCTTCTAGCAGCAGGCTAAAGAGGAAGAACGTCAGGGTTGGGAGGCAAAATGAGCAGAGCGCAGTTCTGCTAGAAACCCGGGGAAGAAGAAAGAGAAGCAGACCGAGGAGAAGACAAAGCACAGAAACAGGCTGAAGACAGATAAATTAGAAAGTACAGTCCGTGCAGTTAAAATAGATTTATGGCATAAGGTTTCCCACTAACGTCCACCCACTCCTGACACACAAGGGATTCACTGTGTGGCTGAGGAGCATTCCCAACAGCTCAGGGCCTTTAATTATCAAAAAAGTGACAACTCAAGTGGGAAATTTTTATTTTATTTTATTTTATTTTTTTGCCTCTTATTTCTTATCCTCCTCTTCTCTCTGTGTTGGTGTTAGATGAGTCAGCCCCAGTAATCGTTAAGACGGGCCGTCACTACTGTCACTGCCGCTGAACATGGGAGTACTATTGGGGAAAGGTCTGCGTCAACATGTTTGCACACAGGCACACGAGCCAATAAGAGAGGAAAAAGAAATGGACGTGAGTAAAAAGGGAAAGCGAAAAATGAGAACATAAACTTTAGTAGGTTGGACCTGTGTTGGTGGCGCATCAAAAGTCGACACACTAAATTAGATGAAATTCCAGTATGACTGAAACTATAGCACTTTTCAAAAAATATGGGAAGCAGAAGTAAAACGGCAGTCTGAAAGTGAACTGTTCTGTTGGGAACGTATGGAACAATCAAATCCTTAATATGAGATAGGTTTGGACTTCTGAGAGTTTAGTATAGATCATTCAGGGAGTTAATGAAGAGCTGCAAAAACAAGACAAATGAGATTTCTACTGCAAGATTTTGGATAAAGTGATTTTAGCAAAGGTTTTGGGAATTAATTCCCTGAAAATCTGAGATGTTTAAATCAGATCTAAAAACAACTTTTTTTCTGCAGATTTTTTTTTTATCAGTCTCAATAATGAACTGTTAGCCTGATCATAGAGTAACTGAACAAAGGTTTTTTTTTGCAATGTTATCAAAGCTTAAAGGATTTCCTTATTTTGATTTAATGTAAAGCATTTTTAGTGTCTTTTACTGCTGTATGTATATAAACTAGCCTTGCTCAAGGGCCATAAAATAACCTGAAAATGAGAGTCAAAAATGTAAAAATAGATCTCAGCAGTGATGCCAGTTGTTAGACAATTATCAGGAGAACAGAGAAAAGATGAACATAGATCTCCCTGAGCCTGTAACATCGTCTGGGAGTATTTCCCTATCTTTTCACACATTTCGTGGCAGAGCTGAAATCTAATCTTCTGGAGAGGTACAGGAGCACACGGAAACCAACTGAGATCAGGTGAGGGTGGGAATGGTGCAACTCCCCAAGTCTGCAGATTGTAAAGTAGGACGTTGATGACTTCTACTACCCTTAAAGATAGTAGGAGTCATGTAACCGCCCCTCCAAAAATGACCAAATACCCCCTGGTGATGCACTCAGGACTAAATCCCACACAGACACCCTCATAATCTCTCAATTATAAGCTACTTTTTTCCTACTGCAGCCCTATTTCAAGTGTTTGATGAGCCATGTGGACAGAGGGAAGGAAACAGTGATGAGGGAAGACGAGAGAGGACCTGTAAGGTGACATCGCCAGTGAAGCAGCACAAACCGCTGTGGCTTTGTTGGAGAGACGGAGGCAGACACGGCTCTCAGCATGGCTTCACAGCCCTGGCGCCTCATGGAGAAAATTGATTGCCCAGTTTCAGCTGTACAGTCACCCGAGGCTACGGCTTCACTAGGGCTAATAAATGTGCAAGATAAAGACCACTTGTCATTGTACAGATTATAAACTTTGACTTCAAGATGCGCTGGCAGAAATAGAACGCTACCAGGAGCTGATAGCATAAGGAAATCTCATGGGATTAGGATGGAGAAATATGAGCTTGGATTTGGCATCTGGTTACACAATGTGTACAGTTGTGTAATTGAAATTGCTGGAGATTTCTGGCTGTAATATCAATTTCAGAGCTGCATTTTGCAGATCTAATGAACACTTATGGGAATCGTGTCTTATAAAATAAATAAATCTCTACCAAAATAAGATTCAGGAAGGGCAGCCCTTTGCCTCAACTGCCTTTACAAAGTAAAGAAGGAGTAATGATAATAATACCACCAGGAACAACATACATAACTCATAAAACGCCCATTAGTGTTGTGTAATTATTTTAATATCATGCATTCTGGCTCTCTGTGTTTGCTTTATATGTATCTGGTGACGCTTGTTTAATGCAGCATAAAATGTTTTAGATGGCAAAAAGCTAGGAAAGTGCTAAAATCACAAAGTTCCCCTTTTTCAATGAAACCTATTTGCTGAGGTAGAAATATTGCATGTTTTTTTTTCCAGTAGTTGGATAGACCACTCATTATCTGGTTGCTAAAACCCCAACAGGAAAAAATTGAGCAAAAACTTGTATACTTATCGCAACATTCAGCATTCTTATGGAATATTGCATGTTTTCCTCGGATGGAAAAGCTCTAATTGTAACAGTTCAGACTAATAAATATCCCTACAAAAGCACTTATTTGCAAAGTTGCAGCTATAAAATAAAATGCACTGATAGAAGACAAAATTGCAAAAAATTCAGTGGTAACACTATTTGACAGGGTGTGCAAATTTAAAGCAAATACTTTAAATTTGCTTTAAAGTATCACTATTTACAAAATAATGCAAAGTTGGCACTGTTAATGGACTTTCAATGCAACTTTCAGAGCAACTTTGCATTAAAAGTGTCATTATTTAAAGAATGATACTTCGTGACAACAGTCTAAACGTTCATAAAGACTTGTTTATGTTCATGACAGTGTCATGTCAGTCTTATGCACACCCCGTCGCATAAAGTGTTACCACTTCAGTAAAAGGGAAAACAAAGTACAGTTTTCAAATGTTTCAACAAATACAGTTAAAACCTCTCCCACTGACAGATTGGCTTCGCCGCGCGTTGGAACTCTGCAGTTCGTCCAGCAATACCATGGTCCCTGCTTCTTCGATTAATCCTCTTCTTGCCTTTTAGTTTAGGTGGACAACATTGCCACAAAGGTTTTGCATTTGTTTTTCAATCTGTCCAGTTTTGATTGAACAGTACTCTGAAAGAGTCTGTGAGGCCAATGATTGGGATATTGTTCCAAAGCCTAACTTTCCCTCTGTCTGCTGTTCTCCTTGGTCGTCACGATGATGTTTGTTCACTAAAGTTCTCTGACAAATCTCTGGGTCTTTCACAGAACGGCTGGCTTTATACTGGGATTAAATTACACAAAGAGAGACTACGATCTAACTTACATAAGATTCCTCGAGGCAATTTCTTAAGTGGATATCATTTAGGAGCTAACCAGTAAATGGGGACAAATGAAGAAAGAAAAAAAGCAAACTAATTTCTCATCCACTTCATCTTCTGCCTCATCTGGGGTTTTCTAGTAAGCAGAGAGATCTAGTGGGTTTTTTTTCCCCAGCACATGGACCAGCTCCTCGGGGGAATCCCAAAGCGTTTCCAGGCCAGCCAAGAAACATAGTTCCTCCAGTTTGTCCCGTGTTTTCCTCTGGGTCTCCTCCCACAGCGATGCACCCAAAGTACCTCACCAAGAGGCATCCTAGCCAGATTCCCAAGACACCTCAGCTGACTCCTCTTGATGTGTGGTGATTCTGTTTTGTTTTTGTTTTTTGATGATATTAAACTATTTCAGGCACCAATACCTACACAAAAGAGATGCGATAAGTGAGCCAAGTGAGCATAACTTCAGATATCAGTTGGTGTGGAACAGCAGACAACTTGCAAGGCATTTCATCCAGAAAATAATATGTGAGCAGCAAGAACGCTAAAGACGCTCAAGCTGCTCACAAGCTTAAGTGGCACTTTCTCGCATTTCTATTTTCAGTTTACAAAGAGCAAAATAATATAAGACCTATTTACATCTATACCGCAGGAGAATACAGCGTGAGCATGCTGTGAAGAGTAAATCTAAGTGAGAGATGCTTCAATAAAAATCACTGCAAACAAGTAAACAGTCAGGTTGTGACTATCTTCGATGCCGGCAAACTTGACAGAGCGCATTTCTGCCAGATCGAATACCAATACATATGAGGGAGAGGAACTTAAATATTTAAACTGAAATGAAAATCCTGCTATCCCACCTTTCTCTAGCCAGCTCCCTCTTCAGCAACTCCCTGTGTCTCCTGCGGTCCCACCCTGCTGGTGACATTAAACACCGGGCTGCCTCCGCCTCCGGACTAGAGAATAGGTCAGCTCCCTGGCTGCCGTCTGCCAGCAAATACACACAGTTTACAAATGCACACACACACACACGCACGCACACAAATCAGGAGTATGCCTGCGAGAAGCTACACACATGTATGTGCTTATACCCACACCTCGTAAATTGCAGAAGCATGAATTATTCATAACAGTCTGAAATGAAACACTGTTGAGTAATTTTGTTACCTTTAAGAGCAAAATAACCATGGATTTAAAACCTTAAACAACTAAATGAATAAAGTTAGCTTTTAAGTGGCATTAGTAAACAGACAAAGGTTCAAATCAGTTGCCGTTGTTTTGATGTCAGTATTTTACCACATAAGCCACATGTTCAAATGATGAAAGACAGAAAGCAATAAATGTTCTCTTTTCCCAGCCAGCGTGTCTTTTTTTTTGGCACTGATTGACAGGAAGAAGAACAATGACCGAAATAAACCTCAGACTCTTTATTTGTCAACGTGTTTTTTAGAAAACGGTCCTGAAGGATGAAGCGTACAGCAGCAGGTTTTGCAGGGTGTTGCAGTCGAGGAGGTAATGAGACAGCCGACATCAGCAGAAGCCTTTTTAATGATGAATGTTTGTTCGGTGGCTTCAAAGAGCCAACTGCATAAAGTTTGCAATATTTTCGCCCTCATCTTATTTGAATGTCTTTTTTATGATGTGTTAGTTTTAACTGATGCTGTCGGAAATCCTCCATGTCCAATCAGTCTTTTAGCCGTTTCTAGAGAAACCGAAAAATTCATCACAATCTCACACACATTACTTTGCGAGATTTAGAATAGCCAGCTAACAGTCATGCAATTAAAATGAGAAAACTGCTGCATTGGTATAAGCAGTGTGCAGACGCTGTAGGACATTATAACAAGACACTGCAGACCATGGAGAGTCAAAAGGCAATTGCCCCATATACAGAGGTTAGACTCCTCAATCCAGCAATCCTGGGGATGATTCCCAACCTTCCCTGAAACCTTTGCTGCATGTCTTCACCTTCTCTCTCAGCTCATTTCCTGTCTAGTGACGGTCAATAAAAACCTCTGGAGCTGAAAAAAGGCAGAAGCAACTTTCTTTAGTCTTTAGTGTAGGGGAGATATAAAAAAAACTCAGTAAAACAAGTAAATGGAGGCAGCGAGTTGTGCAAACCTCTATTCAGGTGTATTCACTGAGTATGTGATTTAAAACATTTGAGCGGTTCGGATTTCATGCAACATTTCTGAACTTATATCACCTCTAATCCACACACATACACTTGAAGTGCTGGGGTGTTGGTATCCTACTATTCCTGGTCTTCCAAATCCTTCCAAATCACTCTTCACAAATGCCTGAATCATGGTAAAAATAATATTTCTACATGGCATATTCAATAGCTTACGGAGGCACATTAACACCCATAAGTTGAGGTATTTTTTTCTACATGACTTAATCTAGCGAGTATTATGCTGGAACGTGTAGTTTTCAAAATACTTCTACTTTACATTTTTAAAATGGCTTTTTAAATCTTCTCATATTGAAACAATTGTTTCTGCAAGGGTTTTTGCTAATGTATTTCTTTCCTGGTATCGTGTAAACGCATATCTATTTCCTCCAAACCAGAAACCAATCCAAATTTCTAGACAAAGAGTCACGTTTGCTCATTATCAGTTAATCAAATAGCTTTAATTAGTAGCTTCTAACTCTCCAAACCTTGTTTCTTAATTTAAATCCCAGAGAAGTAGCCAATATGAAAGAACAGATTACGACCACTAAGTGCACAAAATGAGGTCCGAATCTGTGAGAATCTGCAGTGTGTGGAGCTAAGATTGAATCGGCTCAAAGTAATGACCCATTATGCATTAAAGAATAATTTTAAAAAACGGTTGACTAAAAAAAATAGTTTCATTTTGCTAAATATCATTTGTTGCACAGAGTAAACGTTTGTGATGCTTTATTGTCAAAATTTCAGTGTAGTTGTCATACACTTGGAAATTGTAGAATATAAGATGTTCTATATGCACAAACATGGAAATAAAATTAGCCTAAAATCCAAGTTGGAAGCGATTCTTTAGTCATTTTTATTTGAATGACCTAACATTTATTTAATAGGATGTTATATTCTCCAGCTGGTACTTTAAAAGTGCTTTAGTTTTTTGCTGAATGCAGAGCCATATTTGCTACTGCTGACGAGACACTGCAGGTTAGAGGCTGAGAGAAATTATGATACCTCATATTATGTGAGCGTGCATCTTAAAATGTGTGTCGACGACTGAATTTACAACAGCAAAGCAAGAGTAATTTCTCTGGTCAGTCTTAAAGGCTACAATGCAAAAGAGAGAAAACTACAGCAAGAGAGAAATGAGAAAGTAGCTCAAAGGGGAAAGGTTACAAGGGAGATTCAGTAATCATCCGGTGAAGTCACTGAAATGATGGAAGCGTTGTTACAGGATTTCATTAAAATACATGTGAAAAGTTCAGTCTGCCATTGTTATAAGCAAATCAGGACTAAATCTAGACGTCAGAATTAACAGGGAGCTGTGAAACCACAATGCCTAAGACACACAATATTAAATGGGATTTAAAAAAAAGTGTAGTTATACACAAGCATCAAGCTATTAAAGCCAAGTTTTGCACTGAGCTGCACATTTTTCTTCTGTAACACCTCCAAACAGCACCTCTCTGCTGAGAGCGCAGGTTTTTATGACAATTTATCTTGCGACGCTCTTCTCAGCGGGAAGCAGAATCTGGCAGCATCATTAGTCTGTCTCCAGTAAATGAGCTCCCATTCATTCTGCACTAGCATCCGTCTATGAGTGTTTGTGTATCTGGAATAATTAAAGCCAACGTCTTAGACGTGAAGAGCCGAAGACAAAAGACTCCGCCGCTGTCAGAGAAGTTGATCAAGATTACACAATTCGTAATGTTTCACTGATGGTTTCTTTTTTTTTTTTTTTGACAAGGGTAGAACACAGTTAGAGACTTTCTGGGATATAATCAAAACATGTGGCGTTAATAAATGCTCAATTTTGAAAGCCCAGGACGGGACGAGCCACTTTACACAAGTAGAACCTGAAGGAGCTTCCAAGGAAAGTGGAAGTTCTACTAAAAGAGATCAAATTAGGTCAGTGGTAAGAGCACAGTGGGTCACAACGTTAACCTCAGAGACGTAAACATGTCAGATAGGCTAAACTCCTTGACAGTCCACCTTTCTGTGCAACTCCTTTTTCAGGAGCAACAAAGCAACAAGCAAGCTCAGACTGACATTTCTGGGGCAGATGGGTGTGTGTGTGTGTGCGTGGGTGTGCGTGTGCGTGTGCGTGCGTGCTGGTGCATAACCGTGTTTGTCCCTGACAGAGAAATTGGCTACCTCTAGATAAAAATGCATTAGGGACAGAACAAAATGAGCAAACTTTAGTAGCAATGCAACCAAATATTCAACTAATGTTCAGCAGCACTTATTTAAAACTAATTAGCTTTGCTTAATTTTCTTTTTCAAGCAGGTTCGCCTACCACCAGCACATCAAGTTTAGAGTCTGCATCTGGATCCTCATCCTTTGTAGAGAGGAACCCCATCAGTTATCCAAACACCATTTTCTACCAACATGATGGAAATCTGGCTCAGCTGAGCTTCTCTTCATATTGTTTGAATTTCTACATCTCTATTGAGGGACGATCTGCAGAATCAACTCATGAACTACTTACTCCTCTCTAACCAATCCTCAGCCTCATCAAGAACTAAATCAAAACTAAACTAAGAAATTATTTAACTTATGCTCAGAATTAATATTTCTAAAAATAACTAGATGAATGAATAAGAACTATTCTTTTTTTTTAATAAGGCAAAGTTTTAAAGATTTAGGTGATAGCATCCAGTCTCAATAAGAATACTAACTATATCACTTCACTGTATTTGCAATTTATCTTTTTAATTCTCTCCTGTTTGATCACATACACCGTCTTTTAATTTGGCCCATTACGAATATGTTCCTCCTTCTGCTCAAGTCTGTCGCATAAATTATAGATAACATCTGTACTGTTTGGATGTTTCTTTCTGTGGAGTCCTCAGAGAGTAAATCTAGAGGTGACTGGATGCATAAAGCTGCAGTTTCATTCCTCTGCTCACCTCCGTTACCCAAATTTGCGCAGATGGAGACACTCCCTACCAGCAGCAGGCTCTGTCCAATACCAACAGAACAAAAACAGATCTACGTCTCAAAAGCAACCTGAACAATGGGCAAACAGCAAAACTGCAGAAATGTCTAGACTATTTTCCACTGAAAGCGCTATAAGTATACATATTTCATTCACTCAGGAATAGCTTGATAATGTCGTTTGAGTCATTTCTCTTTCGGAGGAGGCTGCAGTTTGTAACAACAAAAACCTTATAGCACGGGAACAGTTTCTTCCCGGCTGGAGCTGAATTGTTTAACACATCTGAGAAACTGGACTTCGTAAATTAGCTTTTGTAATCTTTTGCATATTTTTCAAGCCCCTGCACTCAGTTTTGAGCCTTGTGCATCCAAATACTCTGTTGAAAACATTTACTTCTCCTCTGTCGTTTTCCATGTTTGAAACCTTTTGCACAGATGTTAAAAATGAAAAGAAAACATTCAAACCAAGAAGAAAAGTCGGTGTAACAATAGACCGAGCAATAAACCCTGAGTTTGATTCAAAAATTTTCCCAGAAGGGCCGGGCGCCCACACACTTTCAGGCACGCACATGGCCCAACAGGAGGAACACACCGACACTTGGCAGCAACACATGCCACTCACATGTGCACGTGTCATCGTGGACTGAACCGAAGCACGAATTTGTCGCAACAGCTCTCCAGCGTGGGGTCTGCGCACAGTATGCATGGATTTTCGCACCATTTGGACTCCTTGTGAGGTCTGAAGTTAATTACACTGCTGTTCTAAGTGTCCTGACTGAAGGTTCCCCAATTTTTCAATCCCCTTTTCCTCATCTCCTCAGAGCTTTTTACCAAGCTCAGTCCCTTTAGCTTCAACTCCTAATACTTCAATTCTTTCTTGGGGTTTTATGAGATGACACACTGCAGCTTTTCTCTTCTTGCTTGACCTCTATGTGCTACCCCACATTATTCATTGCTTCTCCTGGAACGCTCCGTTTCCTCTGGCCATCCCTCATTATCCTCTTCTGCTACATTCCCCGCTTCTTTAAAGGAGAATATGAAGAAGCTCTGATGCTTCCCCTGGTATAAAAAAATCCCTAAATTCAGCCTAATCTAATAAAAACCTGACAGGATCTTGCTGCTTCCACATGTACATATTTTACCTGCTATTTCTTGATGTCTCAATCATTCCTCTAATATCTCAGCACTTTGATATCTTTGTTGGAATTTTTCAATCTTTTCTGCAGCGTTATTTGGAACCAAACTTAATTACTCTCAAATGTCAAAAGAAGCACTTTGAGGTCTGTTTTTCCCACTCATTAAAAGGTGGCACTAACATTTCAACAATAACAGATCTGCTTCCAATTATATTTTATAGGTTAAACAAAAATGCTGAGCAAGATGAACATCTCTATCCCTTTATTTTTTTTTCTTGCGTAAATTTGCCTTTGTTTATGGAAATTATATATTTATTTTTTTTCAGATTGTAAATTTTTTGGAGATTTCTTTTTTTTAAGTATTTGCCTTTCAAATAAATTACAGCCATCTGTCCATTTATAATTTTTTGTGCCATTGAGTCTCATTCAAAGTCTCCCTGTACTGTATGTTTCTCAGTAATTTTATGGAATACCTCAAACTGGAAAAGTTCAGATACTCGTAAATGTTGCAGGGTCCCATTGTCAAATTTTAATAAATGTGGTGACTCTTCTTTATAAATGCAAAAGAATAAGAGCAGGTGTTTCTGCAAAAAGTATATTTATTAATGGTTTTCGATATAAGGAAAAATTGTTCCATATCAACAAGTTTGAATGTAAAATTTATGTGCGGGCACAATTATGCAGGTGAAGGACGATACATTGATTTTTTTCCCCCTTTGTCTCGAATACTCCCAGTTTTTTTCTCTGACAAATATTTTCATATTTGATTATTACCTTTTTTCCTTGATTTCAGCATTTTAGCTGTTTAAACTGATGTAAGCGCAGTTAGATTTTTGAGTTGCTTTCAATTTGATTTCTGGTTATTTTTAAATTTCTTGTTCCCTTACAAATAAATTTTAATCTGTTACTAAGTGCACTTATGTCCTTCAGTTGACGAAACAAACCTCTGTACTTTGAAGTGAATCAATCAGCTTTTAGACCTAACAGATGGTTCACATCTTGTCAGATTGTCATGCAGTCAGTTTGTTGGGGGAAAAGCCGAAGGAATATCCAAACACCATACGCTCCGACAAAGTCCTGGTAATTACTTCTGTGCAGGTTTGGCTCATTTCAAAGAATGAGCAAAGGATGGGAGTAATTGAATAATCAATATCACTGACAGATTGTCAATAATAATAAAAAAAATCCATTAGCAGCAGACCCAGATGCAAGCATTATAAAACAGTTCATAAAACAAAATGCTTGCTGCGAGAAGCAAATAGCTGCTTTATTGGCCCACCAGCTCAGGCCTGTTTAAATTGCTCTCCACCCACTGCTGTGCAGAGACCCATGCTGCTACCACACAGACAGGCGTTTGCAAAAGTCAGCTGGTAGCTGCTCGACAGGACAGGCGTCCCCATTGGGGGTGTTCTGGTAAAGAGGCCATTTTTTAGAGATGTAAGCAGGATGGTGGACAACATTAACACAGAGGCCCGAGGTGAGGAGAGGCAGACTGCATATATTATCAAGTCACTTCTGTGTAAAGCAGTGTTTGCCAGATTTATATCTATTGTATGTAGGGTGCTGTGTGAGGATTGGATTTACACGTCCTAAGTAACAAGACATCATATAGCTTATGCCTGCACACAACTAATAATCTCCTAATATCGAGTTTCCAAGTCTTTATTAGTTTCTCTGGCTTTGGACAGCTGGTGCACAACAGAGGAATTTCCCTTAACTAACGGACACATATGGGTGTGTAATGAGGTGTGCAACACATAAATACAGAACGCCATTTTTTATCTATAATTGAATCAACGGCAAATGAAGCCGCACACATTTTCCAGTTGTTCGGGCATCTAAATCCAATTACTTTTTAATAATGCAAGCGTGAGGATTCGTGCAAAATATACCAACTTTACAGCATTTTAAGAAACAGAAAAACGTAAACTGCTCATTTGCTTTCTCCTTTCCACATCTTGACCTGAAAATCAACTGGATTCTCACTGACCAAGAACAGCACTTTTAGTTCTACATTAAATAGTTTGAGACCAACAGGGAAAAAGGTAAGCTTCGAATCAGATAAGAGAACAAATGTCAGAGTCGTAGACTGGAAAACCAACCCGACAAGGGAAAATCAGAACAACATAGCGAATAATATTCATCATCACCGTCTCGTCGTTTGTAATACTGCAATTACAAAAGTCGACTTTGATCCAAAAATGTATACGCTTTAATACTTAATGTAACATGCATTCAAACTTTCTTTCTGTTAATATTTTGGCCACTTATACAGACTAGAAGTTATTGTATTTTATATCCACACGTGATATAACGATCAGTGACAAGATGCTAAGACTTAAGGAAAGCAGTGGGGACATGGTAATGATTGAAAAAAGAAGAGTATGTTAGTATCAGTGTTGCACATTATTAGGTGGTCCAACCAATCAGCCAGATATCCAACCAACAATTCAACCAACCCACCAAGCATCTATCCAGTAAATACTTACGGACCAACATCATAATATAGCAGTTGGAAAAAACTGATGCCGGTCCAACCAAATAAACAACCAACTATATGACCAATGCACCTATATATTTAATTACAACTCTAACTATAATAACAGTGTGTGTAATATTATAATCAGAAAGACCTGGTGCATTGTCCAGCTAACCCCCTCTTCAACCAACAAACCCACCAATCAACAAACTAGCTATCCAACCAACATATTAGCCAAACACCATCAAGTCGTATAAGTTTGGCTAAGACACTAACTAGCCAATCAACCGACTATCCAATCAGCACAACCAATTGAAATAATTTACAATATGATTAACAAATATTTTCAAAAATTATTTATTTGAAAGTTCGTTTAGAGGAGTATTTAAAACCTTTTTTAAAAAATGCTTTAAAAGCAGTTTCCACAGCAACTCTCACTGACGGTAATCTGTGAGGATTTACAACTTGGTACGTTGGTATGGGACATCTGGTCAGCCTAAAGTAATGATGCTTACTGCGTAGAATACAGACATGCTGTGAATTCTGACTAAAGAGCAGTCTTGTGCTCGCAGTCCCTCTGTGTTTTGGTCTTGCATAATCAAAACGTCTGCAATCTAAAGACTCAATCTGTTCCTCTGGTTAATCTTCACGCAGACAGACGTCCATCTTTAATTGACCTGCCTCGCATACATATTGGCTGGTTTGTATTGAATTCCTTCTCATCAACAGAGCTTGTGTTGATGTGAAGCGAGAGACTCAACTCTCAAAGCAGTAATCCACTCTCTGTGCACTCCAGCATTAAAACCAAGAGGAATTTGACATTGTGTAATATCCACTCAGTATAGAAATGTTATTTAGCTCTTATTTCTGCTACTAGAAGTCAGAGCTGAGTGGCAAAGAAGATAAAGGAAGGAAGGAAAGCAAACTGTCCACGACACAAGCTAAGATATAGGCAACTGTCCTCCACAACAGGCGGGCCTAAGGCTACCAAGGCCATTATGTAAACCCCTGATGTGTGTGAAAAGAGAGCAAGACCTGAAATCACCTGGAAATGATTGCAAGAGAGAGTTAAGTTTTGTACTCAAGCATAAAAAAGCAAATCAGCTGCAGAAAAAAATTTCTTAACTGTCTGTGAGAAGGGAAATACTCCCACAGTAACTGTATGAGGACAGAGACTGTAACCTTTCAGAACTAGAAAACAACAAGAATCAGCCAGCTGTCACAGCTGCCAGCAGGAGCAGAAGAAGAAGGAAGGAACAAGGGATTTGCCATGTTTCAGCTCAACAACTGTCACTGTGTCAAACTGAGGCAGCGCCATGCAGAAATTCAACACTGACGTATTCAAAATCCCACTGACGTATTGTGATGCGCTGCCTCTTAGTCGCCAGATTCTTCTTTCTGTGCAGACGGACAGAGAGTGAAGAATAGCTAACCATTATTGTACACTAGCTAACCAACATCCCAGCCAAATAGGTATCCTTCCAACAATTCAACCAACGAACGAAGCAAATACCTGATGAACAAGCAAATCAGCCAACCAGTTATCCATCTGACTGCAACCAATAAACCACCACAATTATTCAAAAAACAAACTATATCACCAAGTAACAAAAAACACCAATCTATGCAACAACCTAGCCAAACAAAACCTGCTTGCAGCAGCACCACTAACCTAAAACATAAATCATTTAAAGCATTGATTTGGATGCGTGTGATCATCAACTGCAGAGAGCTTGTTTTGATTCCTACTTCTTGCTGGAATAAAGAAAGACAAGGCGGCCAGAAAAGATTTTCAATAAAAAATTAATTCAATGAGAATTCTAGAACTGAAGATACAGAATATTAAAAAAGTGAGCCACATATAAAAGTATTCACCAATTATTTGAACACCATGAACAATATCATGAACCATGGATCTGCCTCGCATTTTGATCTTGAATATCTTTATCCGATTGGTACATAAAGATGCACGCTCTGAGCTAATGCACTGACCCTTCGGTTCAGTGTCTTGTTGCAAATCCCCAATTAATATTTTTCTAAATATTCACCCTGGTTTGTGAATGATGATTAATGTTCCTGTATCTTCTCGGTGGTCTTGTTGATTGTGTCCACATGGAGTGTATCAGCCTTCATTTATCCATAGTTATTACTGATGTTGCTCTATTATTATAAACTATTACTGTTTCACTGTAGAGTATGTTCACTTGTCTTATTCTCATTTATTGTGTAGAACCACATAAAAGCTCTGAATCAAAGATTTCATCATTTATGATTGGGATGAGTGATTTAATTTAGTCACTAAGTATTTGTGTCTGTACAGAAATTATGTTTTATATAGTATATACATTATTTGATTAAACTAGCTAAAATTTTAAAGCTGAAATTAGCATTAGCTTCTCCGTTAATTTCCAAGATCAGATCCTTATGTTGATATATTATGAGGTCTTACTGCCACTTGCTAGTCACATTGACACATAACTATACTGACACAGTTGCTAATTAATGGACTAAGTCACTTTTTTTAACCTTTTGCATAAGGACACAAATGTCTAGATCAGTGGTTCTTAACCTGGGTTCGATCGAACCCCAGAGGTTCGATGAGTCGGTCTCAGGGGTTCGGCGGAGCCTCTGCCGCGGAGGTAAAGACACACTTGTGTAAAGTCGTGATGACTTGTGATGACGTGCCCCGTTTTGTCATCACTTGCTGCAGATGATCACGTTACATAGCTTAGCCAATCAGTGCTGCGGAGGAGCACTGATTGAAGGAGCTCCACTCTCAGCATGGATTTGAACTTGTCTTTGATTACTTCAGCAAAGCTCACAATTTTTACCAAATTCTGTAGCTTTCGGTGTACTTCTAAATCTGCTCCTTAGTCGCATCTTTTCGGGGTTGCTACTGCCTCTAGTGGTGTAGAGGTGGTAACACAACTAATATAATTACATTACTAAATCAGAATACCGCATTGTCTTTATTGTTTATTATTAAATTTTCATTCTCTTATGTAGAGAATGTAGAGCTAATTAAATAACCTAAACAAGACCTTTAAGTGGTTCCAGTTTCTCTCGATGGCCAACCTGCTGAAACTGTGGCCAATTTTAAATACCTTGGGTCGTTCCTGGACAGTCAGCTCAACTTTGCTGAAAACAGTGACTATATTTTGAAGAACTAGACCAGTGTCTAGTTGGTGACCCAACTCTGATTTAGTAATGTAATTATACCCATATAGTTAGATGGACATTTTTGCTATACAATTAACAGCAATTTCTCACCATGAGATCTTATTTAGATTTAGAGAATTGATGGCGCCACAGCCCTTCCTTGGGCTGCCACCTTATCGTGGTGGAGGGGTTTGAGTGTCCCAATGATCCTAGGAGCTATGCTGTCTGGGGCTTTATGCCACTGGTAGGGTCTCCCAAGGCAGACGGGTCCTAGGTGAGGAACCAGACGAAGCGCAGCCTGAAGACCCCTATGATGAGTAATAACATTGAACTTGGTTTTGCCTCGCCCGGACGCAGGTCACTGGGCTCAGTGCCTCCAAATCCAAGGCCATGGTCTTGAGCCAGAGTCAGGGGGGTCCGTCCTGCCTCAAGTGGAGGAGTTTAAGTATCTAGGGATCTTGTTCACGAATGAGGGAAGAAGGGAGTGGGAGATCGACAGGCGGATTGGAGCAGCGTCTGCCGTGAAGCGGGCGCTGTACCGGTCCGTCGTGGTGAAGAGAGTGCCGAGTCAAAAAGCAAAGCTCTCGATTTACCGGTCGATCTACGTTCCCACCCTCATCTATGGTCATGAGCTTTGGGTCATGACCGAAAGAACGAGATCACGGATACAAGCGGCCAAAATGGGTTTCCTCCGCAGGGTGGTTGGGCTCTCCCTTAGAGGTAGGATGAGAAGGTCGGTCATCCGGGAAGGACTCAGAGTAGAGCTGCTGCTCCTCCACGTCGAGGGGAGCCAGTTGAGGTGGCTCGGGCAACTGGTCAGGATGCCTCCTGGACGCCTCCCTGGTGAGGTGTTCCGGGCACGTCCCACCGGGAGGAGGCCTCGGGGAAGACCCAGGACACGCTTGAGGGACTATGTCTCTCGTTTGGCCTGGGAACGCCTTGAGATTCCCCCGGAGGAGCTGGAAGAAGTGGCTGGGGAGAGGGAAGTCTAGGCATCCCTTCTGAAGCTGCTGCCCCCGTGACCCGACCCCGGATAAGCGGCAGAAAATGGATTGATGGATGGTGCCACAGGTTAATGTAGGGTTAATGTAGCAATCCACCTGCTTGATTTTTGATTGCAGTTGTAATTTATACTGTCTTTATGATGTGACTAAACAGTAATGACTTAATATGCAATCTCACTGCATATTAGCCTTAAAAGATGGTTGACTATTAACACTGAAACTGAAGCTGCAAAGTTTCCGATGTGCTGGCCAAGTAGCAAAAGCTCTATAAGGGAGACAATCTTTCAGTAAAGGTACAGGAGTCATGAAACATCTAAGAACATGCCAGCTTTTGCACCCCTCTGATTTCCTCACCAATATTCTCGTTTTCATCGAAGCTAAAAGCTAAAGGTGCCTCTCGCTGCTGATCAGAGCAGCTGAGCAGAGTGAGTAGGTTTCAGCAAAGTCCGAATGTCAACAGGCCCGACCACTGATGACTGCTCTAATGGGGAACGGAGGGCAGAGTGTAGTCACACCAGTTTATGCAAATGCTTGCTTAATGAGGAGTTTAGATACCTCACCTGCACAAGTGTGTCAGTGTGTTGCTCAGTTATATCATGTCAGGGCAGAATTAATGGAAAAGGTAGCGACATACATTATGACTGTGAAGCTGAATGACTCAATGCACTTCTGACTGAGCAGCATACAGCAACGGCGATTAAGTAGTACAGGCTAAGTGGCAGCTAAACAGCATATTGTTACTGTTATCTTTGGGTAAATTGTTCAGGCCAGACCTGATGAGATAATGGAAACTGGTGGAGGGTGACTAAGTACACTTGTTCACGTATTCAATTTGTGGCACAACTAACTACATCAAAAATAAATAAAGATAAACTCCTTTCAACTTATATTGTTGAAAGGAGATATTTATATACACTGTATCAACTTTTGTTTCTCAGAATCAGACAGTGACAAAAAGATTCTTGTTATAGAACAAGATTATAAAGATTATTTGTGAAATATGAGAATAAGAAATCTTCCTTTGCCATTTTTGGCAAAGTCAGATGGTTAGATAAACTAAGATGCCTTTAAATTATTTGCGAAAGTACAGATGAAGATGAGATCTTGCTCATGTGGAAGATGACTATCAATAGGTGAGTTAACCTACTGACAGATTTATTCACAATATTTGAGTTACATGGCAGCACACTTGTGCATGCATTGTAAGCCAGACTTCAAATGAAACACTTACTCAAAAATCAAAAGAAATTAGACAAGATTTTAGGTGGAGAACTGTTACATCTGGTCAATCTTTGAGTATAATCTCCAGACACAGGACAAGAATAAAGAAAACAACTAAAGTGTACATTTTGTAACATTTAGAGATAAAATGTTAACGTGTGATTCGACCCCAGAACAACAAAAGATTTTGTGAATATCTTTTGTGGCTGATAGATGGCTGATAAATCTGCCATCTCAGCAGATTTAACAGGGTAAATCTGCTGAGATGGCATCATTATCCACAGAGAAACAAGAGCTGTACCAGCAACATCTGAAAGCCCACCTAGAGTGGAAGAAGCATTTCTACAAAAGTGACATTGAATACAAAATTACAGTTTTATAAATGCATACAGAGGCAAAAACCTTTCTGTGGCCTGATGAAATTGAAACAAAGTGTTTGGCCATAATGACCGCTAACAGATTAGGAGGAAAAAGGGGAAGCTTGAAAGCCTGTGATCAAGTACAGCAGTAGCAACATCCTGTTGCCTCATGAGCTTCACTGTTAGAAAAACTGGTGTACTTCACAAAATGGATGCGAAAAATAATGTAAATATTAAAACACCATATCCAAATGTCAGACAGGAAATCAAAGTTTGGGGACAAACTCTATGACAAATCATAGTGTTTAAAGGGGAATTCTACTATTAATGAGAATATGCTAACTTCTGAATTTGACGAAAGTAATGGGGAAAAAATCTCTAATTTTCAGGCATTTAGCAAATAGAACCAATGTTTGTAATTCTAACAAACCACAAACAGAAAAATGTTTTATTGTCAGAGGTTTTTTTTTAAAATAGCGCATGTAATTATTAACAATAGCCAATTGAGATCATCCAGATCTGTGGTCACAAACTGCAGACCTTGAGAGCCATGAGTCCTGCAACCTTTAGATGTGTCCCTTGTTCTACATGCTTGAAATGAACGGCTAAACTGAAACATCAGCATGCAGTCAAGTTCCACAGATGATAAACTAGTACTGGAACCAGGTGAGCTGAAGCAGAGGAAAATCTAAACGTTGCACTAGAAAAAAGCTCAAATAAACAAGCACAGCACTGCTATCAGATAACATGATAACTATTGTAACTGTACAGACATAACTGGAGACATCTTGGCTTATAATTATAATTTGATCTGTAGGTCAGTTAAGAAGATGCGAGTTCGTTGTGAATATCAAATTTTTCGTCTATGGATGACTCCCTTTCATTCACAGGTTCTAGAGAGATCCTTGATTCATAATACAGCGCTGTCTACCGCCAACGCTCCAACATGTTGAATGGAAAACACAAAAGATAGAAGAGAGGAGGAGAGAGCACTTTTCCCTGTGATGGTAATGCAAACATCTCTCCATCTTCTCCGTGTCGTTGTGCGAGCGGATCCGAGCGTCTGTCGGACAGATGACGCCATTCGCAGATTGAGGCTGACACCAGGGTCACTCTTCGCCCACAGAGCAAAGGGGCAGTGTGCGTGTGTGCGAGAGAAAAAGTGACATTGTGTGTGTGTGTGTGTGTGTGTGTCTGTGTGTGTGTGTGTGTTTCCAAGCCCAAAGCCAGATTCGGAGTCATGACACCACACACACACTGATTCAGAAAGCTTTGGGGCAGAAAAGGAGGATGGAGAGAAGGAGGGATTGGTAGGCTTCAGTGAATCATCATCTCACTGTGTGGACAGAGAACCACAAGAAGTTCCACTTCTTACACAGAGCTGCATATTAATGCACTGGTGCATGGCAGCTAAATGTGTACATCAATATGCAGAGATTGGATCATCATTTCTGTCACGGTGAACAGTTCAAAGAGATGGAAATGGAAGTCCAAGAGTCAGTTGGGCATGTGGTTATCAGGGTGAAAACTTTTTTTTTTTTAAAATACTACCCACACTTTACGGAAAGATTAATGAAACTCACTTTATATATTTCTTGCCATCTTTCAAACATCATTTTCTGGTCATTTTTTTGTATTTGTTTAGTTATTTTCTGTAACTCATTAAATTCTTTTGTTCCTAAAAATAAACGTTTGTGTACTGTGTACTTCAATAAGAGACGTCACGGGGCAGAAGTCAACTTTTTAGAGTAGTTGTTTACGTTTTTAAACACATTCATCCTTCAATGGCATTTTTTGTGTTCTGTAAAGCTGCAGAAAAACAAACACTGCGTGACAAAACACTTCTGAAATTTCAGGATTACTCTGTGAAGTTGGTTCATGAAACCAACATCTGAAAAAGTAATTGTCCTTTAAACCTAATCACTAATGCCACCCTTAGCAACGACAACTGCCATTAACTGTTTGTGATATCTGACAGAGTTGTCTGCATCACTGTGGAGGAATCTTGGTCTTTTTATTCCAGAATTACTTCAACTAAGCAAATTCAGCTTGTGTTAGTTAGATCAGGCAACAAAATCTCAATGAGATTTAAGTCCAAAGTGTGAAATTCGTGATTTCATCCTCAGACCACCACAACACCACCACCATGTTTCACTATAGGTTAGACGTTCTCTTTTCTGAAATGCTCAGTCAGCTCTCTGCATGATGTTATGGGGAAAAAGAAAGAAAAGAAAAAAATTGGCATATTTTCAGTAAGGAAACATTTCTTAATATCTGATTCTTGTTCCTCTTAAAATTACACAAATGATCACAAAACAGCTTTTCATTCATGTTTAAACAATTTGTAAATGCAATTTTAAAAAAAATCTATTTAAAAAATAAAGTAAATCAGACCCCAACATATTGTGCAACATATCTTTTAAATCGTTGGCTCAAAGATCCAAAATGTGTAATCCACTTCTGGATTACACATAAAAAGAGTTGCTAATTTCGATTTGATTGAATAATTTCACATTAAAAAATTTTCTAATTGTTTGACATGTTAAAGGAATTAATTAGTTTTACCCACAGGAACCACTTCATGAGAGGTTCATCATTTCGATATGCTGGACATGAAGGAGATTGGAATGCAAAGTTTGATGTGCTTTTTTTTTTTTTTCAATTATTTCAAACTTTGTGCGCTTTGAATGACTAAAGTGTCAAAACCTGAGAAACCTTAAATGAGATAAAGTGTTTTGTATCTTTAAAGAGCTGCTGGTGAATCCCGTATCTTCATTTAGCATTCAAAGCGTTTCATCCTTCAGAGACCTCCTTACTGACTCCGAGCTGAAGCAGTTTGAAAGATAATAGGCATAATAACAGGCATGCAAAGATTCACAATGGGGAGTCTAAACCATCGATGTAGGTGTGTGAGCACAAGAGAGAGAGAGATGAAAGAGAGAAGTGGTTAAGAGGGCTTAAAGACAGAGCTATGCTGCTGAATGACAAGACTGGACCCAGTAGTGTTATAAATAATAAAGAATGAAGGGCAAGAGGGAATGAGAAGACAAGGGAAAA
Organism: Poecilia reticulata; assembly: GCF_904066995.2. Lineage (NCBI taxonomy): Eukaryota > Metazoa > Chordata > Actinopteri > Cyprinodontiformes > Poeciliidae > Poecilia > Poecilia reticulata. Next base: position 13,812,921 of record NC_088837.1, on the reverse strand, counting down.
AAAAGTTGATAAACAAAAAGCATTAAAATTGCATGCTTTTATAGTTGCCTTATATGTGATAGCTTTAATAAAGTACTCTCACTTCTAACCATTAAAACCATTTTGGGTTTTATTTAATGAGGGAAAGTTAAGCAAAGAAAACCGCTAGCAGGTGTGAAGCTAACATTACATACAAAGTACCGCAATTAATCAAGAGATTAAAACAATGCACTAATTATGAATGCAGTTTTCGATTTGTTTTTTGTTTTTTAATGCACCATTATTGTGAATGTACATCCTTCAATTGGCTTACCCATGCAAAATTCATTAGCAGCACTTTCAGTCTGGTGAGGCTGAAGAGAGGGACCACCAGAGACTTAATTGGCTTTTTCTGTTTTGCACCATGGAGCGGACATGAACAAAACTCTCCTAATGAGAGCATGTGTTAGCACACGCAGTGTATTTTCACTGTTAATGCCCCCTTCCTCCAGAATTAAGGTGACCTCAAATGCGGGATTGTGGGCACATTTGCAAAACATGTTTCCAGTTCAAAGCCAGAAACTGAACAAACTGTGTACATGCAGCTCCCTGATGATTTCTTAACAATCCTCATGCAATGTCACGACTGTTGGCTTCACATCTGCAATAGGATGTTTCCTCATGATCTACAGAATATCTTTGCAACAGAAGTTTCTGTGACTCCACCAGTACCATTGTTGCTTTGGAGAGGAAAACAGCAGTAAGAGATTAATGAGCTAATCAGTAGCATGAGTAGATGCATCTGAGAGTGTCTTCTGCAGCACGGAGAGCTGCTCTGAGCACACAGCCAGAAGAGTTAAGTTATGTTTAATGCTTCTGAACTTTCAACATCTATTCACCCTGAACAATTCTGTATTTTTAAAAGAATGCAGAGTTACGGTCAGGATCTATATTCTCCACGACAAATATTTGTAAATTTTTGTTTCCAAATAAGATTCTGAAGACAACTTCAAATGCAAAATTTTAAATTTTTTTTGCAAAACCCTGCTTTATAGCCTCTGCTCTCTCAGACACTTGCTGTGACATTGCTTTTTAAAAACAATTAAAGACTGATAAGAAAGGCTAGAAAATGATCCATTTTAAAAGTTACTAATATGTCTTCATGTAGGTCCTCAAGAGAAATCGAAATAGTCCACAATGATTAGAAACAGGTCAAAGTTTCACAAAAGAAAGATACGAAATAAGCTGCAAAATTCTGATCTATGAATCTCTAAAGACATCATCAATTCTAAGAGAAGCTGCATTCATGTATCCTTACTCTGCTGCCTCCTTTCTCATTGCCAAACACAATATGAGATATTTTGAATGTACACGTGAAGGTCAATTTTATTTCCTTATTTAATCCCCAAGTATGCCTCTTTGTCATGTGGTGTAGAGGTTGAAATATTCCACTATAAATTGATACATAGCTTACAAAAGCCAGCATGTCTTTACTGTCAGGATTCTGGGGTGTTGTGTTTGCAAGGTCATTTATTTCCATCTCTGGTTGAGGTAGCTACTAGCAGGCGTCCACCGAAACGCAATTCATCCGTTCATTGGCTGGAGGGTGAGAGGAGCTGGCTGCCTGTTGACCTTCGTGGTAACACCAAGCGCTCTATGTTTTCTCCAGTGTTTTCCATATGTTCCCTGCCAAAACTAATGATCTGTTTGTACTCCTCTTTCAGTACAGCATACTAAAGTTTCCTGGTTCTCCGTCTGGATCACTGTTTCACGGCTGGCGACCTCAAGGCTCCTCTTCATCCTTCGCACTATCTGTCTGCCCTCCAACACTCTCACCACTCAACCTTCTGCCTTCTGCTATGATCTCTCGATCACTTACCTGCTCCAGGCCTTCTCTCTGCTCAGCTTGCTGCTTCTCTCCAAAACACTTACCTGCTTTAAGCCTCTGAGCTCTTCCCGCTCAGTCGGCTGCAAACCTCCAACGTTCTTCCCACGTCATCTGCTCCAAGCCTTCTGCTCTCCCTCTGGTCCAACATCTTGGAACCTCATCGGTTCTTCATTCAAACCTCCAAACAAGCCAACCACCCGGTCTCCACTCGTTCCTCCCTGGCAGACATTTCTTCCACCCTGCTCCCGATTCCCCGTGCCAACAAGATGCCGCTCTGGACCAAAACCATCTCACTGTTCATATTCTTGTAAAATAAACTATTTTAAAAGTTTTTTTTATTGTTCTTCTGGGAGTAATCTTGCATGTGGGTCAGAATCTTATCAAAAAACAAGACAGTCACAATTTTCAATTAACAGACCCAATATAAAAATTCCAATATATTCGATGAAACCATTTATCCAGGCGGTTGCAGACTCAGGGATACATGATATTTTTTTATACTAGTCAGAGATCTGCATTGATGCCAAAGATAATACATTAAAATATAAAATGCCAGCCTGCCTACCTGCATGCCCACATATCCATCCATCCAAATACACACACATATATAAACATGTATCTTTATCCTTTATCCTTTCCAACATTTGGCTTTTCTGGAAAGCAGCCTTCAAAAAATATCTGACATTGTCAAAAGCAGAACTAACAGATTTATTCAATAAAACCTTTAAATACTAATATTGATCTCTCACAATAGATAACCTTAAATTCACCTCAGCTTATTTATTGATCGCTTTTTAATGATCAATGTAATTGTTTGCTCCATTCTGCATTTAAACATCAAATGCAAATACCACTGAAGTCACATTTCTCACCCTAAATTGTATATTTTCTTAAACCATTTGCGCTCTTCTTCCTGCTATGATTTAACAGCAACAGAACACAAGTCAGTGATTCTTGAGAATAGGGATAAAATGGGTTTTGATTTTCCCATATTTTGTAAATTTATCTACCAACCTTGTGTATGCAAATATGACAAAATGTTTTGGAAATGTAAAGATGCTAAGGTGAAGGCTCCCAGTTGCAACATTTTTTTTTTTTTAAATTACATTTTTAATCGACCTGACCCAGAACTTTGTCATCAACATCTGACAAAAATCAATATAAAATTATTTTTAAAATACCCTATTAGTGATATTTTTACTCATTTTACAGACGAATGCTTCTCAAGAAACAAAATAAATATTATTTAAAACAAAAACAACAAGAGGTCCATCTAACGGAGTTGACAGTGCATGACGGAGTTGACACAGAACTGAAGGTGATGACAAACTAGTGAGTAAAAAGAAATACTTGATACATGTGTAGTAATGCAATTTATGTAAAATACATTAAAATGCACATTTAAGTGAGATTTGTCAACAATTTCACTGAAAGAGTCACAAAAACTCTGATGGAGTTGACATCTGACGGAGTTGACATCTGACGGAGTTGACGAAATGCCAAACAACCTCAATTTATATGATGTTATTCTGAAGGAGGCCATATTGCAGCTCATCAGGTCCATGAAATCTTTACATTATACCAAAATAAAGCTCTTATTTCACACAATTTCATCAAAGTTTTGTAAAATGTTAGTTATGGTGTTGACACATCATGGTAGTGATGAGCAACTTAGGAATAAAACAGAAGAAAAATCTAAAGAATAGCATAAGCTAACCAGAGCTAACCGACTACTATGTTTAAAATAAAAAAATATTCAGCAACACCAGGAAAATATACATTGTTGTGCTCACATGACCCAGGTTAGTTTAGTCAGATATTTGAAAAAATTAGATTTTGTGTATATTTTATTCAAATGTTGTGCTTTATCCATAGGACCCGTTTTGTCCCTATTCTCAAGAATCACTGAAGTAAATTCTAAGCTGTAATCACTGCGAGTTAAAAAAAATCGTGATGGTTCTATGCAGCAAGTGGCTGGCAGGGGGAAAAAAAACATGAAAGTCATTTTGCATTTATTCTTGATTGAGTTATTTTATTTGTTTTAGTGACAAAGAACCTGCAATAAATTTTGTTGGAAATGTGATTGAAAAACAAGCATAAGGTAGTGTGTCACTGAGAAGTTAAGGAAAAATGAATCCCAGATTTCACAATAGTTGGAAAGGAGGCTTTATGGTTTGCAAGGTGGCAAAATGTGAAATAAATGAAGTACTAGATAGCACTGTATCAGTTTGACACACATTTTATGTAAATTCACTTTTTAAATGAGAATTCTGACATCAATTGCAACAGCTGAATAAATAAACACAAAACATAAACTTACATCTGTGTCAGGACCCTTATCGGCACCAGGACAGGAGAAGCTGACAAACTCATGGCACCGTTTGTGGACCACAAAACAACAAACTGAAAAAGAGAAGTAGAAGGAAAACAAATAGGTATTTAGTCATCCTAATTCGTGAAACAAAATTGTGTTTCTGTCATCGTTCTCTTCTGTAATTATTAAAATAATTTTTAGATATTCGTCTGAAGTGGAAAATATCTGAGGACAAACAAACACAAAGTACTTTATCCTTGTTCTGCTTTATGTAAACTATTTAAGCAAAGAGTTTTGACAGGAGAGACAAACACTTAAGGAATGGCGGTAAGCCACTGATTGTGCAAGACTGTGATCATCAATCAACCTAAAACTGAGTTATATGAACACAACGAAGAAAAACCATAAAGACAAACAAATGCATGTGCACACCCACACTCACTCCCACATCGAAAAAAAAAAATGGCACATAATATTCAGTGTTCTACAGATATTGGCTGTTTGTAATCTGTTGGAGTTGATGGAAATGGTGTTATTATCTTCCACTGGACTGGGATACGTCTGACCAAAGTGCCACTCAGTGTGACATGACTGACATGGCACCTGACGCGTCTCAGTGTCAGCAGTGGTGACATTTGCATTGGGACCTCGCCGCAGATCCAGAGGGAAGAGCAAAAAAAACAAAACCCATGGACATCTGTGACAGCTTGCACACAAGCTGACTGTATTTTTCTCCGTCATTATCTGAAATTTGCCATTCTTTTCGTCTTTTTTTTTTATTATTCTCACACGATCAGTCTGCTGTGCTCTTTGTCAAGCTGCCTGCCTGTTCATGTGTGCTTTTGTGATGTCTCACCACAGAATACGTGTGGTTTCTGTGTTTCCCAGTGCCAGCTTAGTCACTGTTGCCAGACAATCTGACGGGTGCAGATGAAACAACAGAAAGAGGTTTACACAGAAGTCCAAGGACCAGTGGGGGGATTTCACAGACTCTGGGAAACAGTGGACCGACCGACCGACGGACGGATATATAATTGGAAGAATGGATTCACATTAGGACTTCTCAATATATAGTAAATGTATCATTATGGGAATATTGCAGTATGTAAAATCAATATACCAAAAACATTTTGCATTGCAATAACCTCTCGGTATAATCACATGTGGATGTGGAACTGCGACCATCAGGTCGTCCTTGCTACAGCCTACTTACAGTATGTGAATCATGAGTGTAATGACGGTTTTATTATACTCCATTTTAACCTCAATTTATCGGCAGTGCTCACAGTTCACTCCTTGCTATTGCTTGGTGTTGATCTCAGACCTGTTTGAGTGTCTCCCAATTAATTAAATGGAATGACTTGACACTGATCTCAGTTCAGAAGTACGAAGGGGTCAGTAAGAGGCATACACTGGAAAGGATAGATCTAGCTTTGGGCAGTGCGTGTTTTTGTCAGAGTCAGTGTGCGTGTTAGTAAAGCTTATCCAAGACGGAGACGATATCTCTCCGTGGCTAAAATCCCTGGCGTCGCCTTTTGACTGAATGCATGCCCAATGAATCGCACACAAATCTAAAAGCAGTGTTAAGAACATAAGAGCCAATGTAGTGCAATGACTGAACAGAAGAGACTCTGCAAACTGATGTTTGGTCACAATCAGGGAATCCACCCCTATCAAAAAAAAGGGGGGAAAAAAACATCACAAAAATAGGTTGAGTTTTATTTATGGTATTGTGACAAAATACAATTATTAAAAAATTTAACATTTTTTTCAGGCTTGTAACTCTCATTAGTTTGGAGAGTCATCAACAAATAACACAGCGGTTATGGGAAAAAAAGGAAAAAAATTGATACTTTATCCAATGAGTAGAAAGAAGTCAGGGGATCTGTAATTTAAATGGGGCAGCTCGAAGAACAAATTTGCACATTCCCCTGAGCATTAAAGGGTTCAATGGAGAGTCCAGTCTTCTTGAAATTTACTACAGATTTGTTTGGCTTCTTGTGACAAAAACTATGATTCAACAGCGTAATTCTTAGAAGTATCCATAGTGAAAGTATTCCCATTTCTGACCAGTATTTTACTCTGATCCACACAGGCAGGGGTCAAAAATATAGAAGTGGTAGATGGAATCAGCCAAAATTCTAACTTTTCTACAAATATGAAGGAAAGGTAATAGTAATTTATTGGATGATGCAATAAATATGAGATTTGGGTGTAAAAATAAGTGTGAGGTATACTTGTAAGCTACTTTTCCTACAAAACTGAAGCTTGGTGTAAGTGTGCTTTCCATTTTATAGTTTTTGTGGTTTAAAAACCACAAAAAGAGATGACTGTGATTTTTTGTTTCCTGCATTCAGAAGATTTAGGTTGTCTGGATCAAAAATATAATACTTGTCCATTAGAATGACGAATTGCTCTCTAGACTTTACCCAAAATTGAGAATGATTTCTGTCATAACTTTAACACACTAACAAATAAAAGACGCAAAACAAAAAAAGGGAAATTGCACAGAACTTTAAAAAGTGCTTGCTAAAATAATCGATTAAACTGAAACTTCAAAACTGTTTGACTCCAGAATTTTAAGACACATTTCTTAATTCAGAATTGCAAAAAAAAAAAAGATCTAAAACTATTTTAAAACTTTTTGATAAAACCTTTGTTGCTTTGTTAGTACTCATATTCTTGTCCTATTTTTCATCCAGAATGTGACACTTCACAGTACCTGCAGCCTCTGCAGAGGATCCAGTTGTGCCGAGCGGCAGAGCATTGGCAATCCAGTGACACACAGACACATTCTCTGGGGATATTATGATTAATTACTATGTTCTTTGTTTCGCCTGCTTAATTACACAACCACACAGATAAGGAGCTTTGACATTATAAAGCAGCTTACACCACAAGTACACTGCTGTGTGGCGGACCACAGTAAGCACATAATAACACTTCGACTGGAGAATGTTTCACACATACTCTTACAAATGTGGTCATGTTACTTCCCCAGAGAGTGTATTTAGACCGTTTTATCTAGTAATCAACAGAGTCGCTATTAATAGAACTGCGTTGCGCTGGGGATTCAGCGAAACAACTTGAGACAGATCCTTGGTCGATTTGGATCTCCCAGAGTGCATCCAAACATTCAAAGAGGACGGCTTTGGTCTGAGATTCATGGGAAGAAAATGGAGCAAAGGAAGTAAAATCTTGAACAGATTATTTTTGCGGAGAGGGCTGCAGGGTTAGTCTCGAGACAAATGCTTCATAAAGAGTTGTTAGACAGAAGTTGGGCGACAGGTTTTTACCACTGCTGTTTCTGTGCTCTTTTGGATGTTCATTCAAACACAAAGAAAAGCTTCCTTCGCCCCACCCCCCAAGAAGGCAGGTGATTGTGGAAAAATGTTCTACCCCCCGCCAGCAGCCACCCTTTTGGTCTTTTTGATGTAGATTTTCTGTCATTTAAAGCACAGAAAAATGGCAGAGAAGAAGGGGAGGGGAGCGGTGAGAGAGGTGCATTGTCCTCTCTTGGTTATTTTTAGGCTCGATTCTGGCCGGGGCTGGAACAGAGTGTACTGAACCCCGGCGTTGTGGAGATGTGAGGGAAGACATTTCCTCTCTACACCTTGCCAGTGGACACTAAAAATACACAGGCAACATACGCTGTGCAAACACAACAACACGTCTGAAGCCGGTATACATGGGAAAGCGTGATGGATGATGAATGAAAACCGTTTCTGCCATCAGCCTGTATCCGTTCGGAAACAAACTAATGGAAAGAGGGCAAAGTAGCCGTGGAAAGAACAATACAGGTGCAGTGTCCTGTCTGTGTTAAGTTCTTGTCCTATTTTGACAGAGTTTGAAGGTCTTAAAGAAACTACATCCATGTCTGGTATACGATCCTAATCTTTTCTACAAGCCTTCTGCTCTTATTTAATCTTAACTCAAAAATCTGGTACGTCGTCTTTTACAGATAAGCCTTGATTTGCTTCCTTATCTCTATTCTGGGATCAGGTGTATAGCAGAGTGCCTCTGTAGTGCAATAAACAATGCACACACTTTTTACCTTTTGTAAAGTTCCCAATGCCAAAGTTTTGAACTTTTTAAATGTGCCAAAATGTGTCAAGATGGATGACATTTTTTAATGTGTACCCCAGTGCTAGGGGAGAAAAAAATATTTTTGTTGCATTTAAATATTTAAGATAATCAGCCAATCAGCCATGGCAAAGTTAATATGAAACATAACAGATTTAATTTATTAAGGAAAATGCTATTCAACCCAACAATCTCTGTAAATCACAATTTTTTTGAGCAATTTCATTAGCCACAAAAAATTTGCCACCCATTAGCCACACCCGGACTTGTTGAATCAACAAATCACTTGCAAAAGACCAATCTGGCAAGATAAAATAGCTTAAACAATTTTAAAAAGAATTCCAGCAACCCTTGATCTGAGGAACTTTAAGAACAGATTAGAAACAAAGTTACTGGCATAAATCGGTCTGGAAGAATATGCAACGGCCTGGCCACAGCCTCCAAACATCCCAAATTAGAGACATTATCTACAAATGGAGAAAACATGGAACAGTGGAGAATCTTCCTGGGTAGCTAAAGACAATTGCTCCAAAAGCAAATTAACAACTCCAAGAGATCACAAAAGAACATAAAGCACAGCAGACCTCAGGTGCCTCAGTTAAGGTCAGTATTCAACATTAAATAATAAGAATGAGACCGGGAGAAAACGGCATCCATAGAAGAGTTACACAACCAAAAGTACCGCCGACTAAAGGAACACAAAGGTTTAAAAAAAAATTGGTAAAATATTCTATAGATTTAAGTTACAAAAGTGAAGCTTTTTAAAATGCTTCGGTTACATTGAGTGTGAAACTAACATTTCAGCATTGAGGCTTGATGATAGAGAGCACCCTGCAATGACTTATCTGAAGTCCTGGTGCGAGGAGTTTGTTTCTCATGAGACAACCCACTACCACTTCCACTGAATCCTTTAGCTCAGACCAAGCAGGTAGGAGTCCCATATTGCGTTCTGCGTCTTTAATTGTTCCGATAATATTCTCCGGTAGAAAGCTTCCATCAGTGGTAAAATATAGCAACAATCTCTCTATTATGCTTAGATTGATGGTAATTGTGAGTTTTGGGAGAAAGCAGTATTGGAATCATTTTCTTGACATAAATTTTAAACTAAATGCTCGGAGAATGTTTATTTGTATTCCAATGTACTTGCATGTACCAAGCTTATTAAAATTAGAAAATATGCATACGTTTTTTAGAGTGACGTTCTTGTTTTGCTGAGTAAAATGCAGAAACGGAATCTGTGAGTGATTCAAAAACACTTCCATTAAAGTGAATCCTACTCCACTGTTTACAACACTCAACACATTAAGCAGCCCTTAAGCAGAGTAGTCATCCCAGCTCAGCAGATAATGATGGAAAGTCAAGTAGTATTTTCTCATCAAGTTGTTTCACCCCCTATGTGCACTGCACAGAGCAGCTTAAAAACTGTGTGGAGAAAACATTAAATGTTACAGGAAAGTGTAACTCCAGGAACGCTAAAAACATTTTTATTTTTTTTTAACCTAAAATCTGTATTCACTGAACTGTAATATTATTCCACATAAAGATAGTCTAGGGAAAATGTACACCAAAGCTGTTTGCACAGGATTTTAGCAGGAAAGTAGCAGCCATATGCTGTTATCACAGTGCTGCTCTATAATAGCAGGAGAAAGAGGTTTGGAGGTGTGTGTTTACCCAACACCAAGACGCAAAGTCATCAGCAGTGGGTTCATTTATTCATCATGGCAGAATTATAAAGTGTTCTTCAACGATTTTTGGCTAATATACTACACTAAAACGATTATTTGCCATTGGAAACCACAAGCTCATAATCTTCCCACAAATGGGCTGTGAAATCCTCAGAGCTTCAACTCGGATCTCAGTTAGCAGCCACAAGTGAAAGTTCATATCCGTAAACTTAGAATATAGTGAACAAGTACAGCTTGTTTGTGAGGGTTGAATGGACCAAGCTTTCTCTAGAATGATGACAAACTCATTTCATTGCCTCTGAAGTTGCTGAAACATAGTGACTGCCATACATGCATTCACAATTTAGCTTAATCTCATAGTAATGAGGTGAAGTCTGTGATATATTATGTTCTGTCACAAAAGAGAACAATATTGTCAACATTGTATGCAATAACTCCTACTGCTATCACAATTTGTTTGTCTTGTTTGCTTTGACTCCAGCTTCATATTGGGCTTAACAAGAAAGGTCATTGAATTCAGTCAAAATGAATTCCTCTGTAGCTGTTTGTTATACCATAAACATAAAAAATACATCAACTAATCTGAAAGCAAAGTCAGTTCACCTTCAAATTTGTCCTCAAGAAAAAAAAATTGATCAAGCATTGGTGTCTAAAAGCTGTGGCAACACAAAAGCAGACCAAGCTGCTTTGACGTAGCTCAATATCCAGAGAGTGTCTGTCCTCTTCCCACCACCTTTGGGAGCTGAAGTGCATGTGTGGCATATTGCAGCTACAACAAAGGGGCTGGAAATTCGATTTCACCTCATACATTCAATTATGCATGTTGTGGGCACATAAAGGACAGAAACAGGGCCATAAGGACACAAAGATTTCAAGCAGTGAATGTGCAACCTTGATAGCAACAAACAAGCCATTTGTAAAGCCCAAAGATGCCAACTTTAAGAAAAGAAACAAGAGTAGAGATTAAAATCAGAGATACAAAGAAGTGAGATTTGATAAGCAACAGTCAGAGCGCATTTCTTTCTCTTTTTGTGACACAAAAAGAGAAATTGTGATTTCTCCTTTTGTGTTATTGTGGTTGTTGGAACATTTCACTTGTGTGAAATGTTCCAACAATCACAATTGTTCAACACAAAGCAGCAAAACAGCTCCTCAAACACACACCTGCTTTATGCTCAGTTTATATGGAAGATTACATATCTCAGTAGGGATGAATATACGAGTCGAGTTTAAATGGAGTCCAAGGTGAATTTGGCCTTGTGATGTTTGATCTCAGTGCCAGGTGGACCCAGCCCGTCCCTATTCACACAGCTCTGCGGGATGACAGGTGATGGCAGATATCCCTTTGGCTCGGAGCCTCCTCAGATCTCTGTTTGATTATACATGTCTGAATGGCTCGCTACTGCAAACACAGACAGCGGCGATGCGGTCCCCGGGGGAAGAGTTCATCTGTTTCACATATTATTACTTACATCTCTCACTTTCACACCAAACACTTCACAGCAGCAGACATGCAAAATGTGTAGTGTGTCACTTGTAAGGCTTGTAAGTGATGATTATCTTCCCCCAAATTGTTACCTTGTGGTTTAAAACAACATGTAAAATGTTAGCAGGCCTAAATAGCACAGATATCGCAATCAAAATATGTGATCACAGCCTCATTCTTACAATGTTTAAATCTTCCTTTACTTTGTCTTTTTCTTGACTTTTTTTCAGAAAAAAACTGCTGATTCTTAGATGGTTTTGATGAATTGAAAATGAAGATGAAATTTTAGATGGATGCATTCATTTAACATTTATTTTAATGGTTAACACGTTATCTTTGTTAATACAGGTCTTGTAAATGATGGTGTGCAAGTCATCATTACAAATAGCTTCTTTAACTCCAGTACGCCTATCTAGTGTACACAATTGCCTAGAGTAGTTCATTGATTTGTTACTATGAATGCACCAAAGGCTTCTTAGAGAACATGCCATGGAGCAATGACCAACCAATCATCTGGAAATAAAAAAATTGTACGGAACACCTGCAAACCTACAAAGACAAGGTCGTTCAGCTAAACTGTGAATTAACCAAAGCATTATGCAGCCAAGATCCCCATTGTAATTCTGAAAGAGCTGCAAATATCCGCAACTCAGTTGAGAGGATCTGCCGAAAGGAAAACAATTTGATAGGCACTCAACAAATCTGACTTTAACGGAAGGGTGGCAAGAAGGAAGCCCGGTGTTGAAAAAACACAGCAAGAAATCCAGTTGAAAGTTTGCTATCAGACAAGTAGGGAATACAGTTAACATGTGGAAGAAGGTCCTCTTGTCAGATGAGTACAAATTTGAACTTTTGACCTGCATGTACATGCAATCTCCACTGAGGAACATCCTCATGCCGTGGGGATACATTTCATCAGCAACGAAATCGAAGCTGATCAGAGCTGATGGAAAGATGAATTGAGAACACACAGGGCAATACTGGGGGGAAAAAACTGCTAGAGGCTGTAAAAAACTTGAGACTGGAATGGAGGTGCACCTTCCAGCAGGACAACAAATCCTAGACATAGGATTCATGTTAGAATGGCACAATCAAAGTCAACACCTAAATCCATCTTAGACTCTGTGATATGACTTAGGAAGTTGTTGTTCGCTGATGTTTTACAGTTTTCCAAAAACTTTTCCTAGAAGGCACATGTTCAGATTCAAAAAGGCTACTGTCTGGGCAAACAAACAATCTAACTTACTATCAAGGTATAATGAAAGACAGACAGTTGTACTCACACAGAGCCATGCCTCCCGTGGTATTAATGGTATTTGTAATAGGAAATGTCCACAGGTGGGACAGGATCAATTATTCCAAAATACAGGTGGGAGTTTTTGACTGCCAGGCATCTCTGAGTCACACAGGGGAAAAAGTGATACTCCTTCATGAATTACATATGACTCCTGGCGCGCACACACACACCACAGGTTTGTTTATGCACACACATAAACACATATGTGAACTCACCTTGCCACACATTTAGAGCTTGCACACTGACATATGCACATAAAGGCACACAGATGCCAAAGCTCATTCATTTTTCACAGGCAGACCTGCAGTAGCGTGCGCATAAGCACACTCGGTTCTACCCGAGCCCTCCTGCTTTTTCACTGTCAGATGATGCTAAGACCAGCCAGCGAACACACCAACTTCGTCTGGGTCTCTCATCTCATCTTCACACACACACCCAGCCAGTGATGAATCACCTGTAATGGTCTGCCTCAGATCCCCCTCTGTCCATGTATCAAGTGTCAGAATCGTAGTAATGTAATGTGTCTGTCTAACTGCAGTCTGTGCAGAAGTTTACGGCTGACACTGCTGCACACTGACAGGACCAAAGTAGACTTTACAACAGACTGACTACGAGTGGGTGGTGTGAGCGTGTGCACACACACACACACACACACACACACACACACACACACACACACACACACACACACACACACACACACACACACACACACACACACACACACACACACACACACACAGTCTACTGCCAGAGGTCAGAGATTTCTTTACAATGACTTCTTTTTGTACAGCCTACACACAGACGGGGCGATCAGGCAAAAGGCAAAGGTCATGACAAACCTCGAGTCTGCTGCCTGGGGAAGGGCTGGAACTGCACATCAGCATCAGAACATCTTCTGCTCCTGCAGCAATGTTAGTCCTAGACACATTTTCAAATATTCATCTTTTGTCACTTTTTACCATAAAAAATTTACTGGTTTTTTTTTTTATATTAAAATTAAAAATGTAAGTATTTGCAAAAGAAAATATAACAACTGAAACAGCAACAGTAATTGATTATACTTTAGGGAAATAAAAAACTGTGGGTTATGTAAGATAGAAACAACTGGACTGTATATGTCCCTGCTGGCGATTGGTTTGGTGAAGCTACAGATGCTGCAGGCTGCAGTACCAGCTGGAGCACCGAGCAAAATGTGGCATCTAAGCAGGTTGGCGTGATTATACTGGTATGCAGCGGCTTATTTTTCTTTAACCTTAAATAGTGCACTATGATTTTAAAAAAATTAGATTTAAAATTTTGGAAAATAGTGCATCATGCCAAAAAAACAAGGACTGGAAATGAGATGTGGATCTTTTAATGGAGGCTCAAATGATGTGCTAATTGAAGTAAACATATTTAAAGCAACAAATGTCTTTGATATTCAACAAAAGAGACTGTAAAAAGAGAGACTGGATGGAGTGAAATGACCCAAAACGTGTCCATTCACGACATGCCTCTTTCTTGGAAATGTTATCAAAATAAAATCTCTGTAAATCCTGTGATGAGGGGATTTACAGAGCTCTACAAATGTATGCTATAACAACAACCATCAGTGTATTTTACTGGGATTTTAGAAGATACATCGACACCATACAGTGCATAATTGTACAATGAAAGAAAAAGTACAGATGGTTTCAATGTTTTTTTATAAATAAATAAAGGTGATGTACGTTTTTGTTCACCTCTGCTTGGTCTATACTATATAGAACCAGATTTTGCTGCAGTTACAGCTGCAAATCTGTTTATGTGTTCCCTATGTGGTGTCTGTAAATACAAATACAGGCAAGATTTTAAACTTTGCAATTATAACATCAGAAAATGTAGAGCGGATTAAGAAGAATTCATTTTAAAAAAATGCAAAGTAATGCATATGTGCAGAGGTTGTTTCAGACATGACAGAAAATGATGTGGAGCAATTCCTGGGGATACAATCTGGGATAGAATAAGTTTAAAAATCAACCTCTCATTTAAAACTTGAGTTTTATGTTTTTTTATATACCTAATGCTTATGGCAGTGCTATAAGGAGGCAGCACTAAAGCTTAAATTATAATTTAGCATTTTAATTATATTAACTCCTTGCTCTACTCTCTTCTGTTTAATTTTTGCCTCAACGTGAGCATCACAGCTAATAACCTTTCCTTCTCTATAAAAAGCATCAAAGATTCCCTGCTGTTCAGTGACTGTCAAATTGGCGTCAGTGACAAATGCATGATGACATGGCAACTGACTCAAAATATATTCTCCAGGTAGCAAAATGGCAGAAGACTTTAGCTTTAACACGACCTTTGAGTGCAACTCCCCATAGCTTTGGTTAAGAAGCATTAATCATGGTGAAGTTAAATATGCATAAATTATTTCTCTCCCTACTGTGATGGGAGAGTCATAGAAAATTAAGCTCAGGATTGCTGGGCTTCTGTGAATATTAAACAGCAGGTTGGAGAAAAGCTTTGAATGCCAATTTATTTGACTGCATCTCAACTTATATGTGCAGATGCAGTAGATACATTTCAGTTTATGACAACACTCTACGGCTTAAGGAATTGTTCACTAGCATTTAAAAGTTAAATTAAACTGAGAGGCAAGAGAAAAGGGCAGAGTGGAGGGAAGACAAACGAAAAGGAAGATAAGATGAAAGCTACCGAAGCACAGAACATTTAGAGGCTTCCGTTTTTGTCTTGTTTTACTGAGCTGATGAGCCGCCTTTGAGTCAGCTGGGGTCAGCAAAGAAGACAAGAGCAGAGTGGACAGTTCTCTCTGTGAGGTCTGCAGTCGTGAGTCTGCTGCGGCTCACACACACACGCACGCGCACACACAAGCATGAATTTATACACGAACAGGACATCAGCAGATAAATGCAAACAGCCCAGATGTGCAAATCTTGGATTAAACTGACAGATGGACACTTACACATGCACAGACTTGTCAAAGGTGCAGACATCAAAAAATATTTCTCACTTACACACATACAGTGGTGGGAAAATATATTTTTCTCGTTGTAAATTTCTTGACATTTTTTTGTCACACTTTTCTTTCATATCATCAAAAAAATTCAATATCAGACAAAGATCAACGGCGTCTCTATGCAGCTTGTCCACTTCCGATACGATACCGATATTGGAACTTTGAGTACTGGCCGATACTGATATTGACCCGATGTGATAAAAATCAAACATACTTTGTTACTTACTTTGCAGTGTGCAACGTTAGAAATGGCTTGATCAAGTGATACTAGTCAAAGAATATAATTTGATATTGACAATACGAATGAGAACAACTGACCCATTTATTATTAATCAATGAGTCTGCATGCGGGAAACATGCACTGGTGGAGATTTATGCTAGGGAAGAATAAATGCTGGAGTGGGGAGCTTCTATCGGTGTCCTTTTATTTGAGATTTTAGATGCAGGCCGATATAATCTGAAACTCATTTTTAGCAGATATCAGAGCAATATCAGATATCAATACCGGTTCAGGGCACCCCTAACAAAGATAACCTGAATACATAAACACAATAGATAAAAGTTTTATGAACCAGTGTGAAAAACTAATTGCCAGGGTGAAACACTACACAGAAACTACATACTCCGGCTTTAAAATTCCTGTTCGGTACAATTTCAGTTGTAAGAAACTAACAAAAAGTGGTCACCATGGAACTGATAAGAGATTCGGTCTGATTTTTAGAAAGAATACACTGATAAAGCTACAAACTGGATGGATGAGGTGACTGTGGTGACAGAGGGTAGGGATAAAAAATTTTCAGTCTCATTCTTATTGTTGAATCTTCAATATTAAACATTAACTGATGCGAGAGAAAACAGATTTTTGTTTTCTTATGTGGTCTTAATCTAGTCTTGAAAAAAAATATTTGATAATCTGAACATTTGGTAGCTTTCCAAGGCACATCTCAGCCTAAGCTCCTCTGTGTGAAGTGTATCTCAATCACGCAAAAGCTGCAGAAGCTCACATAAAGACACTTGTGGTATTGAGGTCCAAGAGGTTCAAGTCAGAAATCCTGGCCACTAAAGCAGCCTATACACTGTAGTGTTGCTTCAGCCTCCTTATTGCTGATTAATGGCACTTGGCTGGGGAGAGGGAAGGGAGAGGGGCATGACTCTTATCATTTACTGGGCATTTCAGCGTTTGGCTAATTGGCCTAGTTAATCCACGCGCCTGCATCCATCCCTGGGTAGAGCGATTAGTCAGCCTTACGAGTCCATGGCTCACATAACATTTGGAGCTGAGAAAGCGGAAGGAAACCCAAAAGGCAGTAGCTGTGGAGGAAAGGCATTTTGTGATTTCTGCAGTACGCTTTCAATTAAACCCCGCTACCTTCACCAAATCCTCCAAATTTCTAATGATGTACTGTGTTGTCTGTAAGCTACCTAATTTAGTTTCACCAACAATGACTTATCTGGACAAGGGAAACCAGATCATTCTGATAAACACACATCAGAAGGGGGTTTAAAACCCTTTAACAAAGATAGTGGATCTACCTCTATGTGTGAACGGATAAAGATGACAAAACCTAAGCAAATGGCACAACCTTTTCCATTTTCATCTAACTGCCGAGTTCAACTTCTTTACCACTCTGTGTCAGTGAATACCTCATGACCTTTACTGTGCAGATAGGAGTAGATGTCAAAAGGCTGGAAAAGCACAGAGTTGCCATTTAAACTAGAATAAAACCACAGTATATTCATTACAATGAGCTGGTCTTCCTCAGTGGGTGGCTTACCGGTCAGCCTTGTAACATTAGCTAATTTTAGCTTGCTAAAAGCTGTACTCAGTGTTCATCTATAGAACACATTTCTGAATGTATTTGAATCTAGCAGTGAATATTGTTTTTTACTTTGTGTGATAATTAATGTTACAGCCACACAAATGGGGTAATGTTTAATCACACTGCTACAATACATCATTGTAAATTTTGTTTTTTTTTAAATATAGGATTTCATTAACATACTAACAATTGGTTGTTGTTTAGAGTTTTACATAATCATAACACTGTATTCTAAAAGAAGCGTGCACAGTTTACATTACACTGTTATGCGTTTTACTTGATTTAATCTGTCTGTTTTTTGAGTTACCTCTGTGCCAGCTGCTGCAGTCCTTCAGGGGAACAAAGAGGGGCAGAGCAAGCATATGGAGACCTGGGTATAACCTGCAGATTGGTTCATACCACAACCTAGAACTATAGGGGGGAAATGGGATTTCCTTTGTATTTTCAGTTAGGTTTTTGTGTGGTCTCCCCTTTCTGTGTTTTTTGGGCTGATCAGCCACTATTTAAGTTTCCCCTTTGTCTCATTTAGGTATACCTAAATGTATGTTTGTTTAAAGGTTTTTGTTTTTGTCAGTTTGAGTATAATTCAGTTACTTTTACATCTTTTATGAACCTAGTATTGTCATATTCTATTATTTACCCAAGTTTGGGTTAGATAAAAAACAACTTTTTTGGACCTGTGCCTGACTGCTGTTTTGCTGCTTGGTCCATCACACTTAAAATCTTCAATAAACAAGTTTACCATGATACTGGAAATGTTAATAAATATTTAAAGTGAGTTAACCCCACTTTTAGATACACTTACGTCCCTCCTTTCCTGCTCCTCTCTCTTTGCTACTGTGTTCTTCCCTCTCCCTCCCTGTCTCTTGCTGTAGGTGAAGAGTTGCTCTTACAGATGAAGGTCTAATTTTGTCTCTCTACAGCTTCCACCATCACTCTGTTCCAGCGGGATCTGCACTGTCCATGCAGCCGGTGAGGATCAAAGAGTTGTTGACACACTCTGAACTGACTTGTCAAGGCTACCGTGTCTGCCTGACACTGAGTTTGTACTACAGAGCCTGCAAAGAGCGCAGTGGCAATGATCTGCTTTAGTAACATCTGCTGGATGGAAAAAGACTACTCTGGGAGTTAAAAAACACACAGAGGCACTCTACTAGATGTGTGTCTGTAATATGCGAGTAGCTGTAAGCTGCACCGCTGACTGGTGCCTTGTGAGATGGGTATGATGTATGGCCTACTATTTCTGCTCTACAAAGAGTTATGCTGGAACCTTTTTTGCCATCAACAGCTTCTGTAGAACATGTGACCATTCATACAAATGTGTATTTGGATACATTAGCAATATGGTCATACAATAAATATTTTAAAAACAATTACATTTTTACCCACCAAGATCAGTGGTCAGGGACCTTTATATTCTTAAAAGCAGAACATGCTTTTACGCCGTCTAAAAAAATGGTCTAGATCCATAAAATCTCCATTACCCTTGCTAAAAAGATAAATATCCACTCTATAAAATGCATTCCTGGCTATCCATTGTCTGCATCTGCTTATTCTTATAAGGTTATGAGGAGGCTGGTGACTATCTCCAGGATCCACTGGATGTTTGTCATGCGCTTCAACTCTTTGACAGTATTGTCACAAGATCATGAAGGAAGGGAGGCAAGAGAAAATAAATCACTTCACTGGCTTCAGCTATTGTAAAGAAGACTGTCAGAACCAGAAGTGGTGGGATTGTGATGGGATGCACTTGACTCGTCACAGACTTCTTTCATAATTTTCAGTAGTTTACATCAGGATTTACAGTGTCTGACATCTTCCGATGATAAATTAGGATACATGTCTCACATCAATGACGTACAAGCCGGATAAAATGCAACATCACTGTTCAGACTTCAGGCAATTTAAACACAATCAGATATGTATCATATTTAATTAGTACCACATATGAAAAGATCAGAACTGGGCCGTTCAGAATGCCATATAAAAGCTGGATGGGGATCACATATGAGCATACAAATCGGATTTGGATTGGATTTGCCTGCTGACTTAATGTGTACTAGTATGTATATGGCTATATATGAGTTTCCCATTTGAAATGGATGACAAATTAATATTAAGCTTCTCATGATATTCTAATTTTTAGAGATGCACTTGTAGTGTCATATTTTGATCCTTATTTATGTCCTTTTCAATAAGAAGAAATGTGCTGTCAGGTTAAAACATTACTTTAAAACTAAATCTAATGCTACTGTGAACAATTTTGGGTTTAACTGTAGATTTTTTTATGACTAAAAGAACTCTTTTTTAAGAGAAATCTGAGACGTTAGAAAACACAACTCCAGAATACAAATATATTTTATATATAGAAAGTACTAATTAAAACTTATAATTTGACATATCGTCCGTCTCAGACATGAGGGTTTCCGAAGCTGCAGATCAAAGGATAAAATCCCTTCGCATAGCAGGCGTGCAGCCTGAAAAAACATGGTTGCAAGAGGCTAAGTCTCCCCTGTGGTGCCTGTTGCTATATTTGCCCCAAGACGAGCAGCGAGGCTGGGAAAGACGAGGAGGAGACGCCACTCTGACCTCTCCTCAATTAGGAGCCAGGGTTTACAGTACGTCTCCTCCCTCTCACCCGCTGCAGCAAGAAACCGCCAGGTGAGAATAGGTCTCATGGGCTTTCCACATTTGTGAGAAAAAAAAAATATGTATGTTGCTTTTATATAGAATTGTTTTTTCAAATTATGTTGTCCGTATGTGCTAATATATTCATGTCTAAAATATATACTGGTAAATGCTATATGTGATGTCCATTTCGAAGGACCTTTAAATCCACTTAAAAATTAGATTTTCACTGGCTTTTTTCCACCCGCAAAATATGGACAAAATTAAGAACATCCAAAGTGCTGCATAAATGTTAAGACAATTACTTAATAGTTTAAATAAAAGAGATAAAAGTAATAAAAAAGGTTTTTAACAGATGTGGTGTCCTTCTTCTGCTAAAAGGTTCATGTTCTTTTTCATTTTCATTTTTCAAATGAGGTTCTCCTGGGTTTGTTTGTGTCTCTACTGGTCGAGGCTAATGGCTACTGATACCAAGTCTGGTTCTCTTGCAGTTAAAAGGAAGTGATTCCTCTCCACTGTCAACCTAATCTTGCTTAGGATGAGTTAATGCATCAGAGTGGGTATACAAATGGCCTCATAGGGACATAAAGTTCTGCTGAATGTGACTGTTGGACTGAAACAACGTTGGGCTTTTATAGACTAATGTGATTCTCTTTGAGGTCCAAACTGCCAATTCTGATTTAGTACACACTATAATAATACATACAACCTCGATTTGCGTAAACTTTGTTTTCTGTGAACTTAATTCAACATTAACATAAAACATGTAAAAAACAAAATGTGGGTTTTGGGTTCTGTGGGTTCTTCGATAGATACAGGAACTTTGAATCTGACAGAAAATCAAAGGATTGCAAAATTAGCCACATTTAAATTTGAAGTGCATAACAATTAGCTAATTTTTACAAAGCTCAAAACAAGAAGAAATGTGCATCAAATAACCTGCTGACAGACTGACACCTTTACAGGCTGAAAAAGAAGAATTTTTTTCTTTTTGATGCTTTTACTGTACTAAAAAATAATATAATTTATCAGTATTTGAGCGGCCTTGATGACAGAGAGCAGATTAGGGGAAAGTTAGCGAACTGTTTGCCAGATCACAAGACTGAATCATTTGGAAGAACTGCCCAATTGGTCCATTTGGACACCAAATGGATTGTGGGTATTGCAATGAACTAAACTGTCCACAAATTAATTTCAAAAGTACATATGAAACCAAGATAAACTTCATTCATCAATTTGGTAGTTGTCTGCATGGTGACGCAGTATAAAAGTCGTTTCTCCTCAGTAAATTTGAAGAAACAAAAGTAGACAACAAAAAGCTTCATAAAACCAGTGTAAGTAGATAAAAATAAATACAAAAATGAACATGAGTTCCTTTTTGCTGCACCTAAGTCTATTCAACCAATGTTTCTACTGCAGCCCCACAAATAAATAAAGATGTGCATTCTTCAATTTGTTTACAGTCAGTAATCTGTGTCCCGGGGTTAAATATGTTGACAGATGGGGCGTCAGGTAAAAACAGACCGAGGTGAGAGGATGACTAAGAGCTGTGCTGCAGCCTCATACCAGGTGACCCTCAAACTGAACAACACACATACACACTAAGAGACACACACACGCACACGCGCGCAAACACACACACACGCACGCAGTCACGCAGTGGGAGCAGGAAGGAGGTGCACACGCCTCAGAAAACTGGAACACACATTCCCTCATCCTCAGCCTCTCCCTTACTCTTCCCTGCTGCTCTGTCTCCATGCATCTTTGTCCTTGCACAAAAATAGCAAAAAGATGGGAAAGTCCCATGTGTCCACCTTAGACATACGCTGCAGCTTTTTCCTCTGTTCCACGTTTAAATTGCACCTTATTCATACCTCCTTTCTCAGACTGAACCTCCTGTACTTCACAGCATCCCTAAAATTTGGTTATTGACTGCACCTAAAGTGCCAGATTCTTCTGATGTAAAAAAGTGAGAGCATAATTATCACTTTACAATGTATAAAATAGTCATTGCAATGTCAATATGTTCAATTTCTCAGTCACAAAGGGCTATTTTAATGCAATATTTAGCAGGAAATAATACTTATGGTGCCAAGATGGCTGAACTTTATTTCTGATTAATCAGATTCCCTGGACTCGATAGCAAATGTTAATTAAGGAAGGTTGAATGCTGACACTAAATCAAAAGGTGCTGTGAAAGTGATCGAGTTTGGCTGGAGAACAATCATTAATTAGCAGCATACTAAAGAGTAAGGAACACACCAGACAGGTCAGAGATTAAGCTGCAGCGTTTGGAGATAAAACCCAAACTTTGCAGAGCACAGATCAATGCGTTATCTAAAAAATGGAAACCAGATGGATACGGCTCACCACTGACCGGCGAAATCAAAGACCATTTATCAGAAGCAGCCAAAAATCTAGAGTATCTGTTTCACAACTCAGTTGGATGATCTGTTGAAAAGGACAATTAGTTTGACTTTTATGGATGAACTGCAAGCAGAACCCAACTGTTGAAGCAACACTATAGAAAGTATTATGTGCAAGACAGGAAGTGGATACAACATCTGGAAGAAGGTGATCTAGCAGGATGATAAAACAACCTGCAAAGCATTAGGTTTGGCTTTACTGATGATAATCCATCTGAACACACTAACCCTAAAAAGAAACATAGTGGTGGCAGCATAATGTTGTGGGGTTCTGTTCTTCAGCAAAAGTTGTAGAAGCTGGTTGGAGATGACGAGAAAATGTACAGAGCTAAATACATGTAAATCTCTGTGAAGGTTCATCTTCCAGCATAATAGACACACCTTAGATGTGTGTGGTAGAATGGCCCAGTCAAAGTACAGGCTTGAATAAGTTTGCGCTTCACAGATGCGCTTCACACAGTCTACTCAGCTTTATCAATGTTGTACAAGAGAACGGGGAAATTTACTGAAGTTTGTGGTTGTATTAAACAATGAGGTTCAAAGAAGGAATATTTTGCCAGGTTCTGTATCTATACTGGCATCAATATGTCTTAACAAAGGTTTTCTGGAAAGATCATCATAAATTCATCCTATTTAGCATTTAGAAATGATTAATAGGTTTGCCTCCTTATTATTGAACACGGGGGTATCAACTCGTATCCTGCAATGATTTTTTTCCCTTGAATGCTCAGCAAAGATCTTTACTGTTAGAAGGTCAGTGAGCACATCTTTTTATACTCATTTTTTCTAGAGCATGTGAAGCTTCCCACCTGAACACCTTCAAATCATAAAGACTGCCAGATTCCAGTGAGGCTGAAATCCTCCTGCATGCACGTCGTGCTCACCTTATGTGGGTCAAGACTGATGCTTCTGACTTGAACCTTTCCCGAAATAGCTGTGGGTGTAATCACCACCAAATTCATTAAGCACAGCTGGAGCGGCCCGACGAGTGGAAGTGAGCACGTCTGTGCATAATTCCCCAGGGAGGAGTCTTTGTGTCTAGAGAAAGACAGCTGAGAGCTGCACGTTGCTCTTAAATACACACTAGATGTATTGATCTGCTCACTTAAAGCCTGAGACCGAGTGACACCGTTATAGATTTACACGATCATCGAATGGGGCGGGAATATGGGTCATCTGTTATGTTCTAATTGTGTCCTTTATATAAATCATTGGTGTTAATCTATTATGGATGAAGGCGGGTTCAGCATGCTGTCTGTCGTCTTTAGAAAAGGCAAATCGGAGCGCGTGCTCAGACTAAGTCAGTCGGTATGTAAAAAAGAAAAATCAGCGGCAGAATAGCTTATACCATACAGTGGAATGAAGAAGTATTTGTCCCAATAGACATTTTCCCGTGTTTTATCACATTTAAATGGTTAAAATCGAACTAATTTTACTGTCAAAGACAAGCTGAGTCAATTCAAATAATATTTTTAAGTATTAAAATTAAAAAGATTTCCAAACCAATCAACCATGCTGGATTACTGCCAGACCTGTAGAATTAATAAATAACTTCAATAGAACTTGCCTGACAGCATGAAGAAAGCTGCAATATCATAAAAACACACACACACACACACACACGTCAAGCCCAACCAACTGAAATAATAAAAGACAAGAAAACAAGTGAAAAACATCTCTAAGTCATTTATAAGACTTTGAGACTCCAGTGAACCACAATGAGAGAAATTATCTACAAATCTAGAAAATAACGGGCAAAGCAGAATTACTCCAAGAGTACGTTGGGTGAGATCGCGTCACCCAGGAGGCCACAAAAGCACAGCAGAGTTCGCCTGCCTGCATTAAGGTCAGTGTTCTTGATTCAACAAGAAGGAAGGGACAATGGCATTCGTTATTGCTGACCAAATAGGCCACAAAGGTCCATCTCACATTGCCCCAAGTCATCTTGATAGTCCCCAAGAGAAAAGTTGACCATTTTGGCAGGTGTGTCCCATTACATCTGGCTTAAACGTAACACGGCATTTGAAAGAAAAAAGAAGATAAAATATAAAGTGAGCATAGAGATAGTAGTGCTATAGTCTGGTCTTGTTTTGTTGCGCTAAGACTTGGACCATTTGCTGTAATTGAAGGAGACACAATGACCTTTAGCTCACCTTTAGCTCAGGGTCACTTTGGGTCATGCACTTAAATAGAGCATTAAAACCTCCAATTTGACTGAACTAAAACAATTCTAAAGCAGTAGACATATGAAGCCAGGTTTTATCTTTAATAAATTATCACCTAAATACATCTCTTTTTATGTTTGTCAAAAACTTACATTGCTTTTAAGATCTGAAAGTTAAATGTAGGGGGCGGGGAAGCAAAAACAGGAGAATACCATAAGGGAGCAAAAATCACAGCACTGTTAGCATCTAAAAATACAATCCTTCAGGAAAAGGTTCAATCTGTGTCACAGACTGAGAGGCAACTTGTCATATTACTACTATGCCACTTTGAGCCATTTTTGGAAACAAAAAAGTAAAGCACTCTTTTATCATTCTTATACTGTGATGTTAATTTTGCACACAACACATGCACAGGTGTTTTTTTTTTATTTTGTATTTATTTATTTTTGACAGATTTCCTCAAAATGTGTTTCAAATTGGCCTCCTCTGAGACTGCTCTTTCCGGGGCCTCCAACAACTGCTCTTTTGCCTCTGTGTTTTTAAAACAGAGATTACGAGGGAACAGAATGTGTCATCACATTACACTGCATTGTGTCTCAGCAAAAACACACAGGCAGCTCCCTGACAATTAACTACCCACTCTCGGCTGAGTAATGCCGCCGAGCCTCCAAAGAGACCCCTTTTTAATGTCACCAGATGACACTGTGTTACACAAGCGCAACACTGTGACTCGGTCTGCTGAGACAGTCTGCTGAAAGAAAAATATTGCACTTTCAATGGTCAGCGCCGAAGGAAGAACTGCAAGGTCTCCCCCAGTGTATTATAAGCCTGGCGGCCCGCCATGCTTTACTAGCTCCGCCGCCAGGCTAAGCGTTGCTTGTTTACGTTTCTAGGGGGGAAAAAAACCAAAAGAAAAACGTTTTTTGTTTTAAGCCGGGCTGCAAGCGTTTCTTTTGCTCATAGCATTTCACTAGCCGAGCAGATTTATTCCTAAAAGATAGGTTTATAGTTTATGCATTTAAACCGGACAGCGCGCGGACCAATCACTCAGCTGGCGCCTCTGCGCTCTGCCTCGCGTGCTGCCGCTGCTTTACCTCAGCGGGATCGCGCGCGCCTCCTTTCACTCAAACTGGACACAGGCTGACCTGTATGGATATTTACATAAACCTACTGTGAGGAATTATGATCCTTTGGAGAACTCTAGGTAAGAGTTTAAAACCCGCCGCGTTAGCTCTGGTTGCTCAGCTCCATGTGAACCGCAGGAATAACTTGTAGCGATTTCAGAGGTGCGCGTTGTGGAGTGGTGAGAATGATTTATCTTTGTGAACGAACAATTATATGCGGCATTTACATCTCAATGCTGTGGCTCTGTGTCTGTCTTCCCTATAAAGTTTATGGTCCCGGTTGGCCAGAGAATTTGTGGATAACGAGCAGCACTAACCTCATCATGCAGGTTCAGCCCGGTGAGGAGCTTTCGTGCCCTCCGGTCTGTAACGCATCATGCTGATTTTATATTATTTTATTATTATTTTTAGTGTTATTTTTCCGATTACACAATGCATCAAACCATATGAAATGCGTTGTCTACTTAGAGTTAATGTGCGCGGCCGCATGGAGATCTGAGAAACTCGTCCCATAAACTCGACCAATCAAAACAGTTTCTGTGACGCTTCTTAAACTCAACAAACACAAAATGGAACAGCTACTAAAGCCACATTAGCAGCATTGAATTAAATCTCCATTTGTTGCGCATCTCTACGTAGAACAGCAGATTACAGGGCCGGTCCAAGGCTATATGAGGCCTTGAGCAGAATTTGATTTAGGGGCCCCTTTTGTTGCTAAAAATATCAGCACCTCTAACAGCTTCTGTGTTAGATTTAGTGAAATATGGGAGAATGGCATAGTTTAATTGGCCAGCCTAAAAAGCAATAAGTTATAATCGCAGTTTACTAATTTGTATTTGTAAATTCAAAGATTAAACTCACAGCATCAGATTGTTGCTATGGTAACAAAACAATCTAACTATGAATATTGTTATTTGAAGTTTTACAAAGTAAACTTGCCAGCTCCTTAAAATCTTGTATTTAAATGTTAAACAATTTAAAATCATTTAATTTATGTATGCTTAAAGAACTGAATAACTTTTAACAGCATTGATAATCTCAATAAACAAGTGTTACATTTATGGATCTGTGGTCTGTTTTAAAATATTAGTGTTTATGGGGCCCCCGAAGCCCTTGGGGCCTGATGGAGCCGCTGACTTAATTTGGATTAAAGAGAAGTGCAAATGTGTTGCTTTTAGACTAGTTGTGGGTTTAAATAGCATTTCACTGGTGATCTTTTCCCGTAACAAATAATTACACAGTAATATTTTTACATTTCCTGTCAACTTAACATCTTTTAATACAAAAACACGGTGGACTGCCTCGACGACCCGACCACCGGGCTTAGCAAGTTTTCTGGGGGAAACCCTGAACTGGTTTCAAAATGAGCTGAAAATGTGTCCGCTGAGGTTTTTTTTTTTTTTTTTTTTTCTCCCGTGTCTGGGGTGTGATCTGCAAGTGCTGCAGGTCTGCCTCGTTCAAGGCTTGATTGTCGTTGTCTTAAGGGAGCACAATACATCCACCCAGACAGGCTAACAATAGCATTGTCACAGCTATTGAGGAGCATTTTGTTTGTGTAAATGGAAGCTGGGGATGTGATGCCACGCTCCCATGTTGGATCATCATTCGGGGATTACTCGGAGGAAGCGGTTCTTAAAGGAGGAGTGTTTGCCTGGGGCTGTTGCTGGCAAATATTTGGCAGAGTGAGGGCCGGGGAATGTCACCATGGTAACGATGGCACACCGCAGAGGCAAATCTGGCGAAAGGAAAGTTAACAGTAGCTACTGTGACACACTGCAGTGTTTGTGCAGTGTGTCACAAACATCAACATTTAGAATTTTGATGGACAAAGACAATAAATGATTAAGAGACAGACATGCGCAATGCTTTTAAAGTGTTGCTTAAAACTTTTCAAACTGCCCCTTAGTTTATCTATATGTTCGTCTACTTCCTTGTATTCATTTAAAAGATAGATCTCGATGCTTTCTGCAAAGTGTTTTTTAAGTTGTTTTTTAAAATTTTGTTTGGGGTTTCTTTTAGCAATTTTCTTCTTCTTCTACATATTGCATGACATCATCATGCAATATGAGGCTGGAATTGAAGTTGCTAAGAAATAAACCTTTAAAAAACAAGAAAACGGCAAAGAATGTAGACCAAACGCAATACTTGATAAATACATTATTGTTTGATTTATTACCTACTTTAGGAGAGCTGTTTATTTCTGTTCATTTTAATAATAATATATTGTAGCCAAGTAAAACTACAAATTTAGTTTCTACAAAAATTTCAATATTAAATGTACTTTGAGGTACCAAGACTTCAGTCAATCCAAGAAAGATGAAATGAGGAAGGATTTTATTAATCAGTATCAAGCTTCAAGCTCAACAAGAATGACGTGATGGGAAGAACTTCAACTTCTAGAACTAATTGTGACAAAAAAATCTGTGGGGTTGCCTGAAGAATGGTGCAGACAAAACAAGTCTTCACAATCTGATACATACTAAGATGTAACAGTTTTGGTTTTTAATGTGACATTTATATTTTTTTCCAAACAGTTTATCTCACAGTGAAACTACACAGAAAAATGTCACATTATGGCATCTGTGTTTAACAACTCAGCAGAGACGGAGGCTAATCGCCCCTACATGAACTGATACAGTACTTCATGCAAAAGTGGCCTTGCTCAAGTATTGAATGTACAGCCTGACATTCCTTAATTAAAATAAATGTTCCTATTGTATGTGTCTTTTATTTTGGTTGTTTATCCACCATTATCATAGCTTGTATGTGCTGTACGGAGGTTGGGTGTGAGCAGTGCGTACACGAGCTTGACTAACACTGCTAAGATACTTCTCCTGCCTCTGACTGGCTGTTTCTGACCAAGAGATGTGTTTTCTGAAGTTGGTAATGGGATCAGAGGGATGGTTTTCTTCTTAGATGATCAGTCTTATATTACACTGTCTGGACATAGTGACAGTTTTAATAAATATGCGAAAAACATATTTATATAAAAGTTGCCTACTGCAGCTTTAACTGGGTGAAGATGCAGTATAATTAAAAGAGGTGAAGACCACCACAGGGTAACCAAGGGGAGGGGAATAGACCTTATAACATAAAACACAACCTGACACAGCCCAGATGAACTGTTGCCATGATAACAAAATGGAAATGGCCCACTTTGTTGCTACAATAGCTGAGCAAGAAGTCAAAGGAAAGGAAAGGCTGAGGGACTGAAAGTGGGGAGAAAAGAGGAGAAGGGGGGACGACATTTACTGAGGAGAAGCCGACTTACACCAATTTATACCAGTTAAACGGTTAAATTTACTTCTCTTTTATTTTGACTGTTGATTTTACTCAACATTGAAAGAGTTTCTGACAAGACTTAAGAACTACTTTTATATCTGTAAAAAAAATTCTCAATTTCAGAAATCATTTAAACATGTAAAGTGCCTGGTCAGGGGTGTTTTGCCCTTGCATTGCTGCATAAATACGTAACATAATTTGTTTTTGAAATGGTTTGAGATGTTTAATTATTTGTGGCATAGTCAAATCAATTACTGACTTAAAAGTAAATCATACGACCAAGAATATTAAATGCCCAACTAAACTGTTATTGTTGGGTGATGAGCTTAATTGAAAGGGGTCCATCAAATAAAATTCTGCTGAACAAGCTTGGGGAAGTCCTG
Organism: Poecilia reticulata; assembly: GCF_904066995.2. NCBI lineage: Eukaryota > Metazoa > Chordata > Actinopteri > Cyprinodontiformes > Poeciliidae > Poecilia > Poecilia reticulata. Next base: position 13,783,378 of record NC_088837.1, on the reverse strand, counting down.
TCTCTATGGCAACAGTATTCTGTAGAACCACCATGGGTTAGGAAGTTCACATATGAAATAAGGATAATCTGTCTGGATTCAAACCTAAATTATTGATTCAACAGATAACAGTGGTGGTCTTAGCTAACGGTTTATTCAAACAACATATTCAGCTTTGTTTAGTTAAAATCTTTAAATATGATTTCTTTCTAAAATAAGGTGAATAAGGCGGATAACCTTGTTGAAACATTATAGAACAGCCAGCATATACAAACTAATATACATTTTTAAAGAGATTTAGAGCATAATATTTAATACTGACCAAAATTTGTTTTTTGTCTTTAAAAAAAAAAAAACACAGGGATAACAGATTTTAGCTACTTGAATGCTGACACAATGGTTGTGTTTTTGTCAATTCCTAACTAATTCTGAATCAACTTGACTTCAGAAAAAAGCTAATATTTATGATAAGTCATATCTCCATGAAAAAGGCCCTACGCGTTGACATCTTTACACCTGTGTTAGACCACAGCAGGAGGGCCCTTCAAATCACTACAACAGCCCAAGTGAGCTCCAGCTCCTAATGTAGTAAGATGTTGATTGTTTGGGACTCCCTTCCAGGAGTTGCTCAGCTCTCGCCCTGTTTCAACTGTTTCTGCTCTTTGATTGGTTAATGAGGTGCGCTGATCTTTACTGAGCTTTACTGAGTGATTGGCTCCACACCTACGCTCTGCCATTAAGGTTCGGTGACAGTTTTCACCACAGACACGTCGGTACACATGCAAGCTAATGTCGCCCACAGAGTTGATAAATGCCCCGAGTTGAAATAGAGTAACCTACACTTCATTGCTCATCTGTGCAAGTGATAAATACACAATAATTAACACCCAACGATGAGCCGACAAAGGCACTGGATTGGAAACAAGAGTAGGTATGTGAATGGTTTCCAGACGACGCAGCAAAAAATAGGTCTGATTGTAGCACCAGAGGTGTCTCCATGGAAGCACAGAGCTGCATGGAGACAGAAAACAATAGAAGGAAGGAAAAGGACTGGCCTCCAATCATTAAATTATCTATGCTTGTCCAATGCTATTTAGTAATTCTGCTTGTGTTAACTGCATCAGTTAAAAAGGTTTCATATTTTTGCCACATTACAACCACAATCCTCAGTAATTTTATTAGAGTTGTACCTAGTTTTTTTGTGACAAATTCAAATCTGAAAAATGTGGTATGTATTTGTATGAAACGTCTGTGATAACCTTGGTAACGGTTATGTATATTATGTATATTATGTTATGTATATTATTATTATTATATTATATTATTATATTCAGTAAAAACAACTCTCATCTATGTTTCCTATGGTGGCAATCAAAATCCACCTGTTTGTAGTTTAGTCTGTGCATCTAAGGGTATATTCACACCTGACATGACACATTTGGTCCTCCCTAAACTGATCAGAGTTCATTTCCACAGATATTTCTGACCTTTTGCACAGGTTTGAACATACCAAATTAAACTCTGGTGCGGACCATTTCCAAGACTTTACAAGCCATCATCGCTGGGCATTGTGGTAAAAATTAGTTCTTGCTACTACTGCATACCGATTTTGTTTTATTCTAAAATAGTACCAGATCTGGCGTTTTCTGCTTAGCATGCTGCTGCCATTATGTTGTGGGTCAGGCCATGCAGAGTGTCTTGTTTCATTCAGGTTGAGGCACATTGCCAACGCTGTTCCAAGATTTAAAACAGCCCATTACGAAACCTGCGTAAATGAGCTGCTCTTTAATATTAAAACTGATTGCAATAATACTCGTGCAAAAGTGCACTACAGAAATGCAACAAGCAGGGCTTCCAAAGATGTTCTTTTCCAACCCTCTCACTTGCAGCAATGATTGTCACCCGCATGACCTTGTTTACAAATTATAGTTTGCAAAAAAGTACAGTGTGAAAGTTAACCGCACCAAACAAAGTAAATAAAGTCTGCTTTTGGTCCGAACTAGACAAGCAGATCTAAGGACTGGTGTGAGTACACCATAACTATTATCCATCATTAACAAATCAAATAGTTGGACGCGACGCCTAACCAACATAGACATGTGTAACAGAAAACTAGTACTCCACATCCCTTTGAATCTCCCTATCAACCCCCCAAAACTCCCACCCCGTCCACGCTGCAAGCTTGATTCGAAATTATTGTCTGACTTCATTGCACCAAACTGAAAATGTACTGAAGTCACATTTAACTGGCCAGACAAACTATAAATCAGCTTCATTCAGTTCTCTTCTCACTGCTCTGAGTAGTCACACTGTTTGTTTCATCTCTGCCAAAGCGTGGCATCAAGAAGCCAAAATGTGTAAAAGCCCATTTTTGACATCGTAATCTCTTCACCCTCACACTTCCACCCATACAACTGCAAAATCCTCCAGTGTTTAGTCTCACACCTATGCCTTCACCTCTCCCTGCTTCTTTGCTTCTTTCCACAGTCTTTATATTATTACTCCTTCGTCCTTTTCTTCTTCCAACCGCCTCTCTCACCACCGTCTCTTGACTTTCTTGTGTCCAGACACGGGACTCTCCTCGCAGCAATGGGTTCTCAACTCTCCAGATGGCACAGTCATTTTCCACAGAAACTCAACTTCAAAGACTGGGAAGGAGCAGGAGGAGGATGCAAGGGGGAAGGAGCCAAGCATCCGCCATGCTGACAAATGATCTAACTCTGAGACACAGTCATTCAGTCCCTTTGACATGAAGTACGAAGAGGACGTATACTTTTCATACATGCTGATATAATCTTAGCTGCTTTGGAACAATAATAATGATCAAAAAGTCATATGTCAGTCTCAGATTTTAAATTAAGTGCCCAAACGGGCAATGGTTTTTACTCACAAAACTGTTATCTTTCATTTTTAAACAGTGCTAGTGTGGACAAATAACTCAGTCACAATATTTGCAGGAGGAAATCAAATTATGCAAAGAAAATCTGTCTATGCACCATGAGGACATGCAAATACAAGTCCACAAGATTCATATTCAGTAAATTTTACTGCAAAGAATCACCAAAAATAAAACAAATCCATTTAAAAACAGAAATGTTGGACTTTACCCAAAAACATGACTTCTTTAGATCTTTAATGCAATATAGTCTTTAAAAAATATATATTTTTTAATACCCTATGTTACAATGTGTTGTTGGATAATTAAGCATGATTTTGCAAAATTATCAAATTAGAAAATCTAAAAGAAATTAAGCTGCCCTCGGATTATTTTAGGAAGAAATAAGAGGACCCAGAAAAAAAAAAAACATTTCAATGGGATTTTCCTGGTGAAATCTATGTTAAACAAATAAAATAAAAAATTGGCTATTAATTCATATGGAGGGGAAAAAAACTATTATCCTCAACTTTCAGCAACAAATGTTCTTTTTTTGACACAATAACTGCATGAGTCACAAAAAACAAGTTTGAATGAAAAACACACAAGAGTGAAAATAGAAACAAAAAAGCACTTGTGGACACAGTATAAAGGAATAGTGGTGACGTCTAAATAATATTAGTGTCTAGTATATAACTCAGCATGTCCATATGACAGGATGTGTCACTGATGCTGATTCTCCACAGCAGATCATACCACAGCCAAAAAGCGACTGTATAGCAAGGTCCTGTACAATATGAATATATATTTCAGATTATTAAAGAAAAACAACTAAATGTAGGATTCCTCATCAAAAATATGTGCCTCACAATCTTTCAAAAATGTGTATTTGTTTGTAATCTAAAGAAAAAGATGTGTGCAAAAACAAGAAGACAGACCAGCTATTTCCTGGGGGACTGCAGGAGCTCTGTCCTCCACCCACACAAATCCCTTTATTAATAATGATAATTAAAAAAAAACATTCCTGCATCTTAGATCTACTTAAACATTGATCCAGAACTCATAGCTTCCTCTGCCTATAAAACTCTTAAATAATTGCATACGAGTCGAGTCTCGCGAATTGTCACCCACAACAACATGGTCCCTAGGATCACTATAACAACCGAAGTTGCTGAAACACAAGTATTTAACTTTACTTTGTTCCATATAAGGATTTGTTGCAATATAAGTCAACTAGTTTCAGTGAGCGTTAACATATAGTCAGATGTAAAAAATGTGCAGGTGCATCTAAAAAGAATTAAATATTACCAAAAGCAAAACATATTTCATTAACTCAACTCAAAAACGTGGAACAATATCTTATACAGTACATAGATTTATTTATTGTTTTTAAAAAGCTCAAACCTAAAGATGCTCCCTGTTCAACAAGAGTTGTACCCAAAAATATTCATAGAAAGTTGAGAAGAAGGAAAAACTGCAGTAGAAAATGGTACTTGAACAACATAGATAAATGATGAATTTTAAATCAAAACCAGTTTGAGAGTTTGGTTGAGATTCAACCACACACACTCCCAAGACACTCCCAAGCCAGACATAATTGTCAGTCGAGTTATTTGGGCTAACAAGAACTGGGTTGTCACTCAGTGATCCAAAACCCTCTTTTTAAATTAAAGTAACATTGATTTCACTCTGACGGCATCTTGAATCCAAAACTACCTAAACACCAGACTACAAGGTGCCAAAGGGGAAATATGGCAAGAATGTGATGGTCTTGAGGGGAGCGGTGCAGAAAGACTACTCTCGCAAAATCTGAGTGCCAACAAAGGTATGTATTGTGTTCTACAATATATGTAGAACACAATACATATATTGTGTTCTAGTGCTACTGTAACTGTACAGCATTTCACTCTGAAATCAATGTCCCAGAGTTTGGAGGAAGAGTGGAGAGGTACATAATTTAAGCAGCTTGAGGTATAGTGGGCAATGTCCACAGTCAATGATGATTTGATGAGGGATGCTGGTGTTGGTTCAAGTTTTATTTTTAAGACCAAAGTCCACACATTGGCCTGCCACTTTGCATTGATGCAGTAATTCATGCAAAAGAATACCTAAACAAACATTGAGACCATATAATATCCAGTACATGTACTTACTTTTCAGTAGGCTGCCATTTGTGTATGAAAAAAAGGCAGGGTTAACGGAAGTTTCAGTTTTGAACTGAAAGACTGCCATAAATTATTTTTAATGATATTTCAATTTAATGAGATACACAAAGAAGCAAATCTTTCAACTGTCTATTCTGATACTCTATAACAATATTGTCTCTTGCCTTTTAATGGTTCTGTGGAGTTTGTCAACAAACACAGAACGTATTATGGCAGATTAGAGAATATCAGTCACTTACTATGTGTTTTTACTACAAATTGTCTTTTATGCATGCAGTCTATAAGAACAAGAAAAAAAACTTCTTTAAGAGCTCAATATACATCAGGGTTCGATGGAGGTACTTTTGCATGAACGCTTCTCTAACACCAACTTTTTGTAACATCAAGGAAGGCTTTGAATATATTGTCACAACATAATGTTGAACCACTAAAATAAAATAAGAAGATCTGTCTGGAAGAAAGGAATTCGGTGTGCAGTGGTAAAGCCATGACTTCTTGCTGCAGCATCATTGTGCAATGCAATAGAAGACTGGTTGCTTTTGTTGCAAATATAACAGGACAGACATGTGGGAGCATGTTGCAAGTAAAAGATAAGATCCATCATCTATTGAGTGAAAAGTCTTTCTGCCAGTCAACATATCAAATTATTGTATGCTTATTGCATCAGCATGAGGTCATGTATAATGTTTACAGCTCTCACATTGACTCAGAAGGTGGCGGTGCTCAGCTGCCACACCTCTGAACAATAAGCACTAATTGCTCAATGAGCTGCAGCTGGAGGTGGCCATTACCAGCATCACATTGGGGAGCATATATAAAATGTAGACAGGAAATTGTAAGCTACAAGAGAGCAAGTTCTCTCAGGTCCAGTTCCAATATGCTTCTTGCCAGCACCTGTGAAGTCTTTGGTGCTGTTCTCAATCAGAAGCCATGGCTCTTCTTGGACTCCTTTTGTGGTATATTTCTTTATAAATTATGTTCAGTGTTTATCAGTGACAATTTGCTTGGCCTACTGTTTTCCTGTTGCAGTGTCACCTGGATTCCTTTGCTGTTGGATCGCAGTGTCTTTACTGAAGGGCAAGGAAAGCCTTTACTCAACTTTGTTAAAACTTTTACATGTACAATGTATTACACTTTGTGTGTACTGTTTTTTTGGGATCATATCACCAAACTCATGACAAGCTAAACCTTGTAGATGTAAATGACTTCTCAGACTCTGTCCTTGGATTAAGGGGAAAGAGCTGTTGAGTACCAGAATTGTAAACAAAGGATACAAGAAGTCTCAAGCAGTGCAGCCCTTGAAATTGTTTTCAGTCAACCAAAATATGGTTATGAAACCACATGCTAATGTGGAGAGAATTGTTAATGGTGCTTCTAGACAACGGGAGTTAAATGTCTTTGAGCCAATCACATTTCCTCTGCAATCTGGCAGCCAGCTGGTAGATCAAACTCGGCCCATCCTTGATTATGAATCTCAGTCAGCACCTCTAGCTGTCCATGGAAGCAGAAAGCCTGCCCCTCCCAGCCTTGGTGAGACTACAACTTCTGAGTCTTTGTAGTATCTGCCTCCTAGCAGAGGAGTGGGTGAAAAGGTAACTGGTTCTTGTCACCAAGAGGTTGACTCTGATATAGGTCCTGGATTTCTACATGCTGGTTCTTCCTACCAGGGTTCAAATATGGTAGAGGTTTCACCTAGCTATAGCCCCAGTCAAAGACAACCATCTCGGTAATATCAACCTGAAATTCCAAAACCTCAAAGCTCATCTTGGAGTACTCCAGAGTGGTTTGGCCATGGTAATGAAATTGCCACTTACCTCTGCTCTCCCAAACTGGCTTGGCTTTTGTCATACTGATGCCTGGCTTCCTAAACTGTATGTTGCTTCAAGAGGCTTCCAGCCCAATTTCTCATACAACTATTTGGCTCCTAGAGTAGATCTCTCCCAAAAGCCCCTGAGCCACCCAGACCTCTGCCACCTCATAAAAGCTTCATCATTCAGTCCAAGAATGAGCACCGACAGCATCTTAAATCCAAAACTACCTACACACCAGACTACAAGGTGCCAAAGGGGAAATATGGCAAGAGTGTGATGGTCTTGAGGGGAGCGGTGCAGAAAGACGACTCTCGCAAAATCTGAGTGCCAACAAAGGTATGTATTGTGTTGTAGTGCTACTGTAACTGTACAGCATTTCACAAGTGAACTAACGTCTACTTTTTTTTTTCTCTCCTGACTGGCCTGCCTCTGAGGAGTTTCCATTTAAATGGGGAAAAATAAAACTTTTGGCAGCACTTCAGTCTCCTTTCATGAATATGGCACAGAGGGACAACTTAAAAACCCACAAAGAGGAAAATTTTACAAAAATTCCCTACCTTGGCATTGGAATCCTTGTTTCCCAAATCCCCTGCAAAGAGACAAAATTAGGTTAAGACGAACTCCAACACCGACTAAACTAAAATAAGCTTTAAAATCACATACGTCTGACTATGTAGTGACTCGTTTTTAATTTTTTTTTTTTTTTTAAAGCTCACCATATGAAATCTGTGCAGTGGCTGCAGAACGTTGGTTGCTTGAAAAATCTCGCAGTAAACTTGTGGTTCTTCACTTCATGCACATTTTTCTGTCGCAAGGCTCCTTTACGGGCGAATCTGTTCCCAACCCCCGCCGAGTCATTGTAATGTAGAAGATGCTCAGCCATTGCGGGGGAGTGAATAAAGTTTAAAAAGCCACAACTTTACTAGTACCGACGGCTGTCGGTGATGCTCCTGACGTGTGGCGCTCTCCTCTGACTGCGCTTCAGCTGAGCGCTCCTTTTCATTCAAAGTGACGCTGGAGAGGAGCAGCCTGCGTTTACGTAGCTTGCGTGAGAATATTTCACGTTTACTCATGAAAACGCATGCACTATACTTAAACGTGAAAGCCGCATCAATGGAGCTTTTGCCTATTGTAATGGGAGGAAAGCTTTTCGTGTAAAGTAGTGAGACATCCGGATGGGTACAGCAATTAAGGTCTGCATAATACCAAAGCCTTTAATGTTTTTCAGCAAGTTGGTGTTAGAATGTACCACATGTTCATAATAAATTTGGTTTATTCTTGGAGTGTACAATTTTGTTTTTCAGATTTTAACAGAGCTCAATTTGTCATTTGCCTGACGAAATTGTGCTCTTTAAAATAACTAGAAATCAATTCGGAAGGACATTTAGGAGTTAAAATACGAGTAGCTCTTAAAGGCGACGCCTCCCCATATCAGAACAGCTGTGATTTAACCTACAGTTGTTGTGCGCCTTCGTGTGGACATGATAAAAAACTACAGCTTCCAAATAAAGTGTACATTAAGTAGATTCAGTATCAAAAAATAAAATGTACTTTAAAGTCAGCTTAAAAAGTTAGCGAAGTATGGGCATTGTTATGGTACGGTGAGTGTACGTGGGGGATTGATAAAGTATTTCTGAATTAAATGCAACTAAAAAGCCTGAAGTTTTCTTTCACATTTTCTATGAATTATCCTGCCATTCAACCATATTGGGTTGATTAAAAAGTAATTTTTAATCAAATTACTTTTTGTAAACTTATCTTCCATCATTGTGACCGGTATTAATTTTTGTTGGCATTTGGTTAAAAATAATTTATAACTGAAATGGCTTGATGGAAGAGTCCCCAATAATAGAAATTGGTAGAAACAATAGAGGACATTTTTAAATGGTGTTAAACAATCACACTAATTGGTCTATGACTGGTCTTTGTATGAATCAAAGGGTATAGCAGAGCAGCAGAGGTTATTCTGGAATCTTTCTCTGCTTGCGTTGTCTCTAGTCTGAGAATCAAGGGAAGCTGCTTTTCAGTCAAAAGCCATGGCTTCTAAACCTTTGTGGTATGTTTTGTTAATGTGGGTATTTGAGTTCTTGTTTATAATTGTAAACATAAGGGATCCTTAATGTGTGTTTGCCACAATAGGATTTCTTTACTTTTCAACTTCTCAATTCCTCTGTTTGGTCAGCTTAGCTACAACAGGTGTGTAGGTGGAAAGACTTCTACCTTGCTTTGACAACACTACTTGTCTGATTGCGGTTGGTCACTTTTGCCTACTCTATTCAAATTGAATAGTTTACCACCAGGCTTTGGAAGCCTTTGACTTGCAGTGTCATTGGCCAGGGGATGACTTGAGCCTCATACACAATGTAAGCATTAGCAATTTATCAAAATATGAGGCCGATATTTTAGGTATGGAAAAATGCACAATTTACAAGTCATTGTATTTTAATTACTTTTATCTTCAGGCAATCAAACTCCAGTTCTTATCGCTGCACTTTCTATAAAAAAAAAGTTGGGACTTGAGGTGGGCCTCCTCTTTGGCAGGGACAACAATATGGCTGACACAAAAGACACACCCACAGTAAACATTTCAATCACACACAGAATGTTAATTTACACACGCTAGAACTAAAAAAGTTAAAAAATGTTTCTGCCACTCTGATTAAAAATATCACGAGATAGTTATCTCAATAAATAAACTTATTGAGATACAATAAAATGTTATCTCATTATATTGAGATAACTATCTCATGATGATTTTTCTTTTTTATCAGAGTGGCGGAAACGGGCTTCCATATCATTCGTGCTAAACATGGTCTGCCACCTTTAAATCTGAATTAACTAAAGTTAAGGGAAAATTAGTCAGACGTTACACTGCTGCAGGACGGGGACCTCTGTTGGAAAGAGGGAGAAGTCGTTTCCGCGGAAACGGATGTGTCGTAAAGTGAGGTTGGGAGTTTGAAGCCGTTTGAGCGGCGAAAATCGTGTTCAAGGTAATCTCCCTTTAAAGTAAGAGGTTATGTTTGTACACCTTGTAGTACGTTTCAAAACCTCATTAGGTTACCATAGAAAGCGAGAGGCCAATCGTTACAATAAGGAGCGAAGACTAGCAAGGGTGCTAGGCTTTAGCTCGGCTAACATTAAAGCTAATACCTTTCTAACAGATCATAGTTGCTCGTGCTGTGTAGTGAGTTGTCATGGCAACACAATACGTTCCCGTGTCTCACACGCAGATCGTTTGATTTGAAGATAAATAAGTTGCCAAACCCGAGCTTCAGGTGGATGTTTATCGTGGAGACAGGTTTTCAACAGGGATGTGAATATGTCTAACGTTCTTTAATTCCGTATTCTGGTCACTCGAAATAATCCTTTCAGGTCACTATGAGCAAACAAGAAGAGTTGTGGGAGAAGCTAGACTCCGAGTTTGACCACATTCTGCTAGACATGAAACCGTATGTTCTCAAGCATCCCAGCAAAACAGGTGAGATTCCATCACAGCAGCACGAATAGAGATGCAACAGAACATCATAGTGCACTCACAATGTCTGGTGAAAATATTTACACACATTCGATGTTTGCATTTTGTCACATAACGGCTACAAACCTCAGTCGGCGTCCTTTATTTAGGACAGTACAACATAGCAGGCCAGGTAAGGGGTTCTTTTTTTTTTTTTATCAGAGAAGCTGTCTACAGGATTATGGTAACTCTGGAAGAGTTGTGGAGATCTACACATAGTTATAGATGGCAGAATCAGTTGACAGGACTACTGTTAGTCACACACTCCTTCCAAATCCAAATATTTAGATCATATTCATGTCTGACTTGAAAATGAATAACTGTTAAACTTAAAAACACAAACATAACATGACCTACAAGTAGATTGTGAAGCGATGCAGCATTTATAAGTTGTAAGATGTTTACGTTATTGTTACTGGCACATGCAAGAGGAAGTGTACTCCAGATGTATTCTAATGCAAATAACTGGGATGTAGATCTCTTCTGTTATACTATTTTAACATATAGTTCAAATGCAATTACAGATTTTAAATGTCCTTTTTCTCATCTCATGGCAGAGCGTCAGCATTGTGCCGTATGGATAAAGAAGCTCTGTGACCCGACAACATGTGGTTCGGGTGTGATGGATCGAAAGAACCGCAACATGTATGCCAATTTGCTGCTTTCTATGCTCAAAAGGGGCATCCTGGAGGGCCCTTTTACCGCCAAACCAGAGCCTGGAAAGCTCAAGACACTTCCTACCTACATGGTATGAAACATGGTCTACTTTTGACTTTTTTTTTTTTATTTGAGATTTTAAATGTTTTAACCACTGAAATTGATTGCATCAACACATTTCCAGTTAATCTAATACTCTGCTGTCTACTCTGATTTTTTTTAGTCCATTTATTTTGATGAACCTCTGAGTGGTCGATCGGCTGAGCAGAACAGAGGTCTTCCTGACTGGGTCACAGGAGAGCTGAGTGGTTGCGCTGATGAAAGTTTGGCCATGGATCTTCTGAAGGACCGATCCAGTTCTACACCCATTACTGCTCATCACAGGTGGGTCACAACTATAATTCTGTATATTTGTAGTTTTTTTTTTTTTTTACAGACCTCTTGTCTTGATACAGGTAGCTACTACTATTAGAACAAAATGTAAATAAATCTGCCAACACAATATCCATGGAGGTGCTCCATGATGAGTTTACAATTTAAAGTTTAATACCAAAGCAATTATTACGGCATTCAGCAGGAGAGTGTGCCTTTTGTCAGTTCCTTTCAAACTGTTAAGTGCAAAGATTCTTAATTTGGTTCTGAATAAATTTCTTGGAAATACAGTGGGACGTCAGCATACAATCTGAATTGGAACAAGCACTTTAATTCTTGAAAATTTTAACATGGAAACAATATTTGTCAACGACGAAATGAAAACATTAAAATAATTTGTGCCAAGCCCACTTAAAACTTGCACACTCCTCTTCTTTTTAGTATTATTTTATAGTAATTTTACAGTAACTTTGACAAAAGTACTGTGTGGTGAAATTCAAATGAAAGATAAAGACTTGTTTGGGTGATTTTTGTATCACTTTGGTAAGCGCCTCACCTCTTTCATTGTTGTCCATTGTGTTTAATTTGTGCCAGTAGATAGGATCAAAATTAGCATTTTATTCTTAATTGAGTTATATGTTTTATTGAAAACCCCAGCAGATATTTTAAATTAGCAATAGCACATATGTTGTGGGATCTTATGGTATTAATGACTGCCTTTTTGTGATGGAAGTTATTAATGCATCAGACTTAGTGATGTTTGAGTCTCAAATAAGCCAGACATGTGTCAAAAAACTAGAATGCTTTGATAAATAGAAATGACATTGTGATATGTGCAAAGACAATAGAAATCAAACCAATACTTTATATATTTTTAATTTAAAAACTTTACTAAATCATATTTATTCATTTGAGTCTGTCAGAGTTAGTTATTAATCGCTGAAACAATTAAGACTCTCTCCCTAATATAAAGCCTTTTTACCTTATCTATTCTATTTTATCCTCGAGTTGGATGAATGAGAAAACATGCATTATGCAATATCATTGCTAAATATTGCAATAAGAATGGCTTATTTTTCTATCTCCACTCCCGTCTGCATCACAATTCTCTCCATGAGTTTTGCCCTCTCAGACACCATGTGTAAAATTAGTCCATCTGATTGACCAAATATATCGTTTTCATGCAAAGAGTACATGAATGGGACTTGAAAATATTTTAAAATATCATTGAGCATAATCCAAGAGGTTCTTTGTTATAGAGCCACTGCTCTTCTTGATATTGCAATGATGATTCATTTTAGAGTTATAATGCATTAGGTTAATGTTTAAATGGGTGCTGAAGGGAAACCTGCTTTATTTGTTAGGGAGACGGGCACAGGAGAAATTTGCGTTAATGGATAAGGCATCTGTCGGAACTTTCCACTCAAAACTTCTCCTACAAGTCTGAAGACATTGAACTACGCTGTGAAGCTACAGACACAAATAGCTTTTCTGACTGATTGCCTGTCGTCTTTGCTCAGGAGCACCATCTAAAAAGCTAAAGACATTGCCAAGTGCTTGCATCAGGCCGCTTGAGCTGTCCATTCTGAATTTTCAAAGAAAAACACTTCAAAACAGCATGAGAGAATAAGGAACTTCTCATATAATCTACCCATCATTCTGTTGCTTTTCTCCACCAGCTGAACACGAGCTTTAACCCCACACTGCAGGGAAGGCAAAGACTAAAGCTTGATACATCATTAGGATGTTTAATATTTAGTATCTTTTCTGTGATTTATCTTTCAACATCTAAAATGTTCAAAAAATATATTTGTTCTATGCCAAAAATTAAGTAATTCAATTGAATTTGCTTGTCTCTTTGATTACTGTCTAAAACTAAATGTGCTGGATGTGAAGGCAGCTTACTTTGCTTGTCATCAGTCATCCTAACATGCTCGGGGATATTTCCTCTGACTGCAGGCAGTCCAGGGGCTCCACAAAGCGACGTTAGCAATGGCTCTTGGTTTTTCAAATTTAATTAGGAAGGAGAGGCAAATCGGGGCCCAGTGGCTTCGTATACTCATTAGCATCATAAAAAGAGAGCACTGTAGTAGGCAGAGATTATTATACACCAGGGCGCTGCATAAGAGGGAGTACAAGCCCACCGCTGCCTTCTTTAATCCAAAGTTTTCTGTTGAGGCTGTGGAATTATGTCGTTACGATTAGGCGCAGCAGCACTTAGTGCTGTCACCTCTTAGGAAGATGGATATAGACAATAAAAAGGCCTGCTGGGGCCTCACTGTGTGGCATTTAAACATTTCTTCTCACAGTCTAAAAAGACATGTTAAGAGTTAACTTACCAACTTCTAACAGCCCTGTGATTGGACTTTATACTGGTTGTTGTCCATCATTCCCAGATTTGCATAAACCCTTAGCGGGTTGCAAAGATGATTTTCTTTACGTATGGGAAATGCTACATTTCTCTTTTTGATTTTTGGACATAACCCTTACTCCTAAGCCTGAGGCTGTAGTTCTTATCCAGAGGAGTTGGATTGGTCACTCCAGACCAATCCAACTCAGAATCTGCCTCGAGCAAAAGTCCAGGTGTCTTGGTGTCTTGTCCCCATGAGATGGTAGGATGGAGTGGGAGATGGATAAGACAGATTGGGATCCAGCTTGCAGAAAAGCGGGTGCCACTCTGATCTGTCTTGGTGAAGAATAAGCTGAAGTCAAAAGCGGACTTTTGGATATATGCGTCATTTTGTGTATCTCACCTATAGTCACAAGATATGGATCAGAACTGAAAGTACCAGATTCCAGATGAAGCCAGTGGCTAAAGCAAGTTTCTTTGTGGAATGGCTTGACTTTAGAGAGAGACAGAAATGAATCTTTAATTGGCTTTTACATAAAAGTTCAAATTCTACTCACTTTCTTTTATATTACTTTGTTTGCATTGCCTTATTTTCTTATATTTTCATCTAAATGTTTATATAACTAGAACGTAATGATGCACAGAGAAATGGGTGGTAACCAGAATCAATTTTTTTCCAGATGAGTGGAGGCATCGCACTTAGCCCTGTAAGATTGCGCTGACATCCAGAGTTCCTACACATTTTAATGTTGAAATTTCACAATTTTCAAGACTAATTTTCAAACTTTTCATGACATACTTTACATAAAAAAACCCAAGCAAACTAGAATTGAACAGCTTGAATACTTAGTGAGGCCATAATACCTATAGACTCTAAAAATTATGATCCAGCACGATTCAGAAACTTTTCTGGGATTTCTGTGTGCCTGTGTTTGTTTTGTTTTGGCATGTGGACTAAAATAGATTGGTGCTATTTCAAAATCTATGGTGAGACATTGAGATTCTTCTTCCTGTTTTTCTGTTTGCCGAGTCCCACAGTGTTGAGATAAGACGATGAAAGACTCTCAGATCACAGACAAACATCCAGATAAAGAAAATTAACAGCACCAAGAGCCCTTTTATGTTTTTGTCCTATTTAGATATGATTGATCTCAATGGACTGGTATGACAGTGTGTCCCTATGATGTGGCAGTGTTTGATCTCCCCAGCTGTCAGTTGTGAGATAGACCTACTTTTCAGCTTGATTCATTTTAACCATCTTTGAAAGTTAAACTTTTAGGTCGTTTTCAGGTGTTACTCCATGGTACTCAGAATTAGGTCTGCTGTAATGTGTGAATTTTGTGTAAACCGTAGGGATTACTTCATTAAAGCTATTCCAAATATAACCACAAGATGGTGGTATTTCATTGTGCATTGCACGCTTTCATCCAGAGGAATGTGGAGGATGAGTTCTCGGGTCGAGAAGATTTCGTCATGATTTTATTCACTCCAACTTCTCGTGCTTGTTGTGATCAGTCTAATATAAACTGTGTTCTTGATTTGACAAAAAGTGTACTATTCCATTCTGTTTAGAATGGAATATTACTTCATATTTCCTGTGGTCTCTGTTTTAGAGCTTCCATGCACATTTCATTTTCTTGTTTTTCTCTTTTTCCCTCCTTGACGTCTGTCTTCCATCTGTGTGCTCTCCATCCACATATGAAAACTCTTAGCCAGCCCTACAGCCCCCTTCATTCTCCTCAGCTTTTATTTTTTCTACACAACTTTGACAGTTACATTTTATTTGCAGTTAGTTTTTTTTTATTTTGGTATAAGAGTCTCTCATTGCTCTCTTTCAGTCTCTCGTCTGATCTTTCCCGGTGTTAGTTTATAGTGGAGGGTGTGCAGGGACACTGGGATGTTTGTATCCCAAGGTCAAACTTTTCCTGAGGGTGCTTGAGGCTGAGCCCTGGGCCCGCTGGCTCTGCACCTGGAGGTCAGGCTGGGGCTTGGATGTCAGGTTGCTTTAATCAACCAAGCTGCAGCTTCTCAGGGTTTATGTGGTGGATGCTCTTGTGTGTATGCGTGTGCACAAGTGAGTGTGTGTGTTGCTCTGGCGTGACTTGCCACTGCTTTGATCTGTGGGCCTCAGACTCCAGACACATCTGATTCAATTATCCTCATCCACCTGTTGACTTAGAGGCCTAAAATTGTGAAGCTTGGCCCCCCATCCAAATTTCATAACTTCATGTGTGTGAGTGTGAACGCGTGCACACGCAGAGAGATAAACAGACTGTGTGAGCACACAGTACCTTGCCCATTTTATTTAATATTCCTCATTGAATCAAATTGGTTTTGCGCCCGAAAGTTTTCATACACATAATTCTCAAATAATAAATCATGATATGTTCTGCCAGGCACTTTGAACACTTGCCAGATGTGAAATGTAACAGCTAGAGAGGGAAGTTGGCAAATGTGATGTTTAGTTTTCAACAATTACATTGTTGATTTTTTTTTTTTTTTACTCCACAAACCTTATTCATTTGAACTCATGTTCTTACAAAGTTAGCAATAAGGTGTCATGGTCCAGTTTGAGTCATTCATATTAAAATAATTAGGCCAAATGTCAGACAGCAGAGATCAGAGGGAAGATATGTGGTTCATATGACAGCGGGAGCTCAAACAAGTTTTTATTTAGGTTATTAATTTTAAAAATATCTATTCAAAGCCATTAAACTCGATATAAAATAAATGGCAGTGGTCATTCACAACTACATAACTAATCCAGATCATACATGCTTGAAACTTCTTTTCTGACTAATTTGGTTTTCCATTATCAGACTACTGGGGGAACTAGTAGAGCATTTAAACCTTGTTCTCAGATGCTCAGTTTTCCATTCATGAATAAACTTCACTGTAGGATGGTGGACTTTGCTTTTTTATAGAAATGACCATAAACCTCTTTCCGGATTACTGGTCAGCAAGAGTTGCTTTTCCAAGGTCATTGGTGAGATTTTCTCCCTGGTTTTCTGTTATCACACTGAGGATGTGTTAAGTTTGTCAACCACTGCTTCTCCATTTCGAATTTATTTTTATGAAATGAAAAATGAAAGTTCGGAACCTATTTTTAATGCTTGGTAAATCTGGAAAACACTGAATCGTTTTTATTATGTCCTGACGTGTAAAATTTCTGAAGTGTGAAATTGTGAAATCGTTAAAAATTCAGAAATTTTTACTTCCTGAATTTTTAGTGAGTTCATATTTTGATGTATTTTCCAGTAAATGTATATTTTCCCAAAACGTAAGCAAAACTGGCAATTTTGAACAATCATTTCATAGTGTTGGATGATTTGCACCTAAAACCCACAGAAGTTTGTTTCTTGATGTGTCATCTGTATCTGGGACATGTAAAGAAATAGATTACAAAGTGCCAAGCTGTTCATCTACAATTACATATCAGAATATCTTTCACCATAGATGCTTTGAAAAATCACAAATTAAGACATGTATCTTTTGAATATTATGACAGTTGCAGCTATATTTAATAGTCATTTAATGGCTCACTTGCCAAAACAAACAATAAAAACACATTTGCAATGTACATAAATCTTTATATTATAACACGTTGAGGAGGACCTAATGTCCCAAGATAAAAGGAGATGCTATTTTAGAGATGCGTCTTCTAATTATGCATTACTTTAGCTTTCTATGAGTTCCTTTGACAAGTTGTAGCACAACTGATAATTAAGTTACACCATGCAGCACTGCTAGAAGCCTATAATGTAATTATTACACTAACATCACTGTTCATGTATTTACATTACCATTTAAAAATATATCAGGTGAAACTTTCCATATTTTATCACATTACAACTAGAAACCTTTATGTAGTTTTCTGTGGTTTTATAAGACATCCAACAGAGGTATTTTGTAGTTGAGAAGTGTAAGGAAAGGGATGCATGGTTTTCAAAATTCATATATATATGAAAATATAACAAGTGTGGTGCGTGTTTGTATGTAGCCCCTTGCAGTTGTGCCTGGAAAGTCTTTTTGTACTAGACTTTTACATCTACAGATTGAAACTTTTGTTATCTCTGCAACATTACCCGGATATGTCTAATGTGTTCCTTGGTCAACATGACGGTATTAATTCTCTAATTTTCTTCATCAGTCCTTTGAAATACTTTATATTTGTTCTAAGATATTTAGGCTACAGGAAGGCACAAGTTATTTAGAGGTGTCAGAATGAAGGGGTAGTACATCTGCATGCTAAACAAATAAAAAAGGTTTGAGGAGTACAGATACTTTTGCAAGGCACTATTACTAACTCTTAATTTGATCGGAGTATGCCTAGTAGTACATTATTAGATCACGAGGTCTAATAGTGAACACACTACCACAGATGGAGAATGAATTAAATCGTTATTATATTAATCAATATTAGCTCTTCTAATATGTAAGTGTTGTTTTGTATAATCCTTAAAGTAAGTGCCCTCACAGGTCAACTGATAATGAGATTGAGTTGTCCTTGTACTTAAAAATTGACATATACAAGGAAGGAAACGCCAATGATCTTGTTATAGAGTTCTAATCAATCCCTCTCTGACCCACAGAAAGTGAAGCCATGTCTTCATAAGATGACAGAATATCTTTATTTAATTTTCTTTTACTGTGGCTCCACATCCGCATTCATTCACTCAATTATTGTTAGTGGACTAATAACGTCTCATGTGCCTGCGTCTAATGAGATCGTTAGTGTAGTTATGCCCCTGATGGTTTGTAAGAGTATGTGGGTCTGTGTAATATAAGGGAGCGCTGTTAAAACAAATGTGTGTGTGTGTGTGCGCGGATGCGCGCCCGCGCATGTGTGTGCATGTGTGTGTGTGTGCGTGTGTGTGTCAGCATATATTTCCTGTAAAGCTGCTTACTTTTTTTTTTTTTACACGACAGACACGATGAGAGACAGTCATTGACGTGTCTGATGGTAAGGGGATGGTTTAAGTCTTAGCCATGCTCGCCATGTGTTGTGCATGGAAACTGAGTGAAGAATGGTGTGGACATTTATTGTTCAGATGGGATGGATTGCAGACCACAAACCATGCAACCAGTGCCAGATGTTGATGTGCGTATATGTCAAAGGAGGCTGCCGATGCAAGCACATTCATATACAAAGGGGAACAGACCGCAGGACTATACACTCACAGACTGTAGGTTATTTTCTTTTCACATGCATTCCTCTAATGTTTCTCTTTCAGGAGGAGACTGTATGAGGAGAAGGTCCTTCCTGAACCCGTGTCCTCCAGTTCACTCAAGCTGAGTCCAAGACGAGACTCGAGAATGGTTAGTTCATAATCACTTTCCCAGCTGCAAATTGTCATCCAAAAAGTGTTATTTGATGCATACCTTGCTGTAAAATTGCTTTGAATAGAATACATTAGTAGGGTTTAACGTGAGGGGATGAAGAAGATTTTGCTCTCCGGTTCAGTCAGATGTCTTAAGTATATTTACCACTTTTCATTCATTTCCATTCTAAATAGCGCATGTATATTAGGATCAAGTGTGTGGATTGACAGTATTTTGCAGGTTTAGGATGAGCTAAGTACATTTTTCTGTGACAATCTCAATTTCTTTTGTATTTTCCACATTCAAGAATTAGCTGATTTTCTGGGAGTTCAATTTCAACGCTTTCTCAGCGCCCTCTAATGAGAATAGTATACTATAACTTTTTTTAAATCAACACAATTACCAGGGAATTGAGTAATAAACTAGCCTATAAAAATCATTATTGTTGTTGATTAGTTGAGTGTTGCTCTGATTTTGTATTGTTCTTAAAATAAACTGTTAACAAACGCATGACCAAGTCAGTGATGTGAGTGTCTAATCTCTGCAGCCTGAAACTTTGGTTTAAATAGCCAGCGAACTGCATTCCCAGCATTCCTATGTTGAAATGAAACATTTATCCTGTTTGTCCGAGGTCGAGGCTTGGAAGCCGTATTGCCATTCTAATCAAAAGAGGCACATAATCCTTAGCTATTCCATTCATCTGTTTCTTTGTGCCAGCACCGTCCCACAGAGGTCCTACCAAGGTCCACACTCCATCAGATCCTAATCACATTCAACAACATCTCTCAGTTTCCTATTGCTCCTTCAGTTTTATAAGAGATTTCCCGTCTTCCTACTTCTGCTGCCCAAGCTTGACTTGGGTAAACCGATCTTGTATCAACAAAAGCCCTGGAACCGTTTGAATTATAGTGCATAATAGAGATCCGGAACCCAGCCGTAACAAAAGACAGAAAAAATCTTCAGTGTAAGACAGTTTAGCTCTTGGAATGTATTGTTGAACAGATATTATGTAGAGCTGCTGCACATCTGGAGAACTGGATGCTAGAATGAATAGATTGAGCAGAAAAGACTGAGGATAACTAAGGCAAATACAGTGTTGTTGGTGTTTAAGGAAATCACACACGGCTCTGCCTTCAACCTTTAAACTTTAATAGAAACCGTTTGTTTTTTAGAGGCGTTCTATCAAGTCGGCAGACTGTGACAACCTCCATCAGTGCCTGCTTTTTGCTTCTTCGGGCTAAAATGCCAATCAAAGTGGTTTCAATAACATCCTCTAGTTTAAATCCCTACTATTTACTTCCATCGTGATCCTGCTGTCGATGCCATCATTTACCCCGTCTCTTTTTTCTCAGGTGGATGGGATGCTAAAAGCAAATGTGTCTGCTGGCGACAGTGAGTTGGAGGCTCGCCTTAACAGCTGGAACCTGGGGGTGAGTCCTTGGGCATGCCGTCAGCCTTTTGGTTGTTGGGGCTCACTGCAGGGACAGAGGTACAGAAAAACTCAAAAGATGTACAAGACCCCAACCAGTACATTTTATTTTATTCTCCTGCAGTCATTGCTAATGGTGCCAGCATCTGGAAGTCAGTAAAGATGTCTGGTTTTGTCAGGAATCAAAAGAGTTACTTTTTGTTCATTTGGTGTACTAGTCGTAAATAGGCCAATGCCGATGCCAGTTTCAGATCTGGGGTTGAATTCACATTAAATTCCAGATCCAATCAATGAGCAAATTAATTAAAACTCCCCCCCCCCATGAAAATGTATTTAGTTTTTTTAAGATGCAGAGCTTGGACTAGTTTGATCTAATAAAACGCATCTAATGAACTGAGCTTATCAACAAGTTCACATCCGATGTCCAGTTAAAGAAAATCTGTAATTTTGCACAGCATTATTAAAATTTTAAACTGTTCATGAGCCTTTTAATCAATTAAGTATCTGAGGACATGTTCCACATAAGATTCCTTTTTGTTAGAAGTTTTAGTAAACTCATCAGAGCTTGTTGGAATTATCTTCAAAGAAGAAGGACTTTCTGCCTCAGGATTATTTTATTGATCAGAGGATGACCAAGCGAGGTATGTTACACGTTTTCCTTGTGTGGTTTGTTATAGGAGCTGATTAAACCCACTGCTGATGCTGTATTCCAATGTGTGAATATAAGCTTTGTTACCCAGCCCCGTCTCCTCAATAAAATCTCAACTGACTGCTGCAGGCAAATCACGAGGTGTTTTATGGAGGTGGTGCACCTACAGTTAACATCTTTATCAGTGTGCTGAAATTGAGCTCTGTAAATAACACATTTTAGTTGCACTCTTTTAGTTTTCACATACTTTTATTGGGAAGTCCCATAATTAAGCTTTTTGTATAGACCTTTTTTTTTTTCAAAACAACTACAAAAACATGACTTGAGTTAATTTCAGCTGAAGTAATGTTTGTAGCGTTAGAAACTCAATGTCACTGTAAAGCATTCAGCAGACCTGTTGATGTCCTCATAGTTGCTTAGCTAACAACCCTCAGTTTTTCCTTTGCTTTTGTTTCTCTCAGCCCTCTTGTTGTTTTTCAAACGATTATCCTCATCCAGACTCAGCAAAATTTATTGTGTGTGTTTATTTTGTTTTATTTTTTTTAATATTTGTGTTTATTTATTTATTTTTGGTCAATAAATTACATGAGGCAACACATTTAGTATAAAGTATATCTTGCCAGATCACTTTCATAACAAGTGGAGGCCATCATACAGACCCTGTAATTGCTATTGACTGAGTGCTTTCAGCAGTACGTTATCAGCCTGCAGAGCACTGACTGACTGAAGCACTCTTAACCGCAGTAGTGCAGTGATATTGAGTTAGCCGTGCTGCCTGGACACTTTTGAGTAAATAATGAAAAGAGCCTTTTACTTGAGTCCTCTTGAAGTCTCCTCCTTTTGGCATTTCACTGCTATTGTAGGTTGTGAGGGTTGTATAAGCTGTGCAATGGAAGATGTGTGCACCTGTTTTATCTCCGCCGTCTACAGAGCTCTAGGTCAGGGCTTGATAAGCAATCTGCCCTCATATGTTTTATTTTTCCTTCTCCTCACCTGCATGACTCCAACTCCCTTTTTCTCTCATTTTGTGCCTTCCTGTTGCCTCAAACTTTCTCCTACATTGCCTACACACAGATATTTTTGCAGAACCCCCACAGCTCTACTTTTTGTAGTCCTTCTCAGTTTCTATGTTCTCTTCTTGTTTGTCTGTCCGTGCATCTCGGACTCTATACCCCCCCTCCATCCAGTCCTGAGGTAATCTGAGGGATCTGTCTGCAGACGTGAAGCCGCTCACTGCACCCCTCTGCTCTCCACTGTGTTGAAACACTGATAAGAAGCATTGCTTGGCAACGCTCCCCCAAGCCTGCATCTTTCAAATCAACAGATGTTCCTTCGCACACAAACACACACGCACAAACCCCGCTCAAGTTTTATGGATGCACGGCTTCAAAGTGCTCATCTCCTACGAAATTTCAGCAGAGCCAAGCATCGCTCTATCTGGAACATCTTTCACTTTCATTTTGATGTTCTGAAGCAGGCTATATTGGTTTGCCATTCATTTCTACTTTAATGGAATATAGTCAGTTTAGTGTATCATGGAAACCACATGCAAAAGTTGTAGAAGACTGTGACATTACGTACAACAAAACATCAAACTCTTAATGCGTGACATATAAGGCACTCAAGATGAAAATGGGGATAGTCTCCAACTTTAATGTAGCAAAAAGTTTTATGCTGATTTATCAAGTCAGAATGAGGTCAAAAGTAAGTTGCTTGGAGACTCGGTGTCTCCAAGCAACTGGAGGCAGTTGTGACAAAAATGTGTTTTTTGTCACAAGTAGATTGCTACTTGTGTAAAAAATTGTATTTCTGTTAGATGATGTAATTAGATGATGTAATTTGTACTCCTGTTCTGACTGGCATTGCTACTCTTATGTGCCTGAGTGTATGTGAGCTTGAATTCAAGCATTGCTGTAGTTAATAAAAATTGATGGAAGTTTAATTTTTCCAACACAATCACTCTGTTTTTACTTAGAAAAAATACATTAATCTATAAACATTATCTGTCATATCCCTCAGATCTATACATTTATGTCTGTCTGAATGTTTCATTCAAGGAATGACTCTTTAACTCTCTTTAAGCTAACGCTACAGATGTGGTGGATAAAAATGAAGTCTGAAATGTTGTTTAATTGGCTTAGACAGAGAAAAAAAAGCTGCAGTTGTATGTAATTTTTGTAAGTAAAAACTCAGGAGGAAACTTTGGAGAGAGTTTCTTGATTTATTTCTTGAAGCAGCCTGACAATAGTAAGAGACATTTTACACTGACAAAGGGCACATAAGAAGCAAAAACCATAACAAAACAATACATTTTCTTATCAGTTTATCCTATTTTATTTTATTATTGTATTAAGCTCACAAATCACCATACAGAGTATAGTGCCTTTACATTTTGAAGAAGTTTGGCTCCAAAAGTGGATCTAAAAAGGTATTTTTTGCTTGGAAAAACAATAGATTGTGATTTATTTATTTTTCATGTCTGAACCATAGTTGCACTTTTAAATTTCAGTTTAGTTTCTTTGTTGGAGCATCATTTAATCTCAAACAGGAGTTGACTCAAAATCAGTGTTCTGTTTAAAAGAATGTAAAAAAAATTATTCTTTTTATTTTTATACAGCTCCTTTAGTTTTAGTGTGAAATTAGTTTGATATCAGCAGATGTGTTTCGACGTTGAGTCCTTGTGATTATTCCCTGTCTGTTCCCTTACAAACATTCAGAGGCATACATATACAAGGAGTCCAAGTTTAGGGTGACACTGTGCCAAGACAACACCACAGGATTTAGTCTGCATGCCCTCTTTGCCCTGTGGCCCGTGCTCAATCAAACCTGATGACTGGCTGTTTGTGGGTATAAAAAGAAATCCCATTTTAGGTTTCATGCTACGCACCAGTTTGTAAAAATATATATTTTTTTCCTTCATCATGCCTGATGCAGCTGCGTTTGACTGTTTACAACACACACAGTGGAGCTGTTTGCAGATCGCGTGCATGTATGTATGGCGGTAATAATTTTAACCAAATGGTTCCGGTTTAAGGGTAACAGCATGTCGCAAAATATCCTGCTCGTTTTAACCTGAGTAGATGTCAGTAAGGCAGAGCTGCTTTCCTTTTTATTGTGAATCTCTCACCCTGAAGCAACAGATTGTGACTTTATCCTGGCACTATAGCTGCAGCTTTTTAAACTCCCAAGTCCCCAAATTCTCTCAGGTCATGTTCCCTCATCTCCCATTCATTCAGGATTAGCTTTGTGTGGGTAGCGCCATCTTAAAGCATTGATTCCCCCCTTTTTTTTTTTTTACAACATTGAATTGAATCCCATTATTTTCTCCTGTTCCCACTCTGTCGTTTTGTTTTGGAGATTAGCCTTGGAAGTCATTGCCGTCATTTTGAGATTTAGGTTCTTACTTTGAAAGGCTGTGATGTCGATGTTAGATGTGAGCCCCCACAGATGGCCCTAAAGCATCAGAGAGAAGCACTGTATGATGATATTTTTGCAGCTTGTGTCACAGTTAGCGAGCCTTATTGATGTAAAGCCACTAATGTCACATGGACTGTGACCCGCTTACTTTCAGGTGGTTAACCTGCTTACACTTTTCAGTCCTCTCTGCTTCATACTGTAAGCAAAGAGCATGCCGAGTCAGTGTTTGGCAGGGATGTATACACATTGGCCTCCATGTGATGGTAAACAGAGTGGGGATAGCTTACAGATTAGCGGTCTTCAGTGTTGACAAAAGGGACAGCAGAAGGGGAGCTGAGAGCGGAAACAGAGCCGGCCACACACACAAAGCCTTGAAGTTGCACGACGGTTCTGTCTCTCTAAACAGACAGGAGTTGACGGAAGAGACTTCAGCCACAAAACTGGGCTTTGATGTGCTTTCCACATTGTTTATGGCAAACTCACTGCCAGGGATAGATTCTGGTCGTTTTAGGACTTTGTTAGGAGAGGCTTAGGAGAAAGAGAGGTCTGAATGTTTTCTGTTTGCTTTTTCAGATTGAAAACCCCAGGTATTTGAGAGAGAAGCCCAGCCCCTTGTCACCAGTAAGTTGTCAGGGGTTCTTTGTTGTTTATTTGTTGCTTGGGAAAAATTAAAAAAAATATTCTTTGAGCTCTTCTATCTTCTCATCACCTTAATGTTCTCCCTTTTGTTTCTGTAGATTTTAAAGTCAACCATTGAGACAAATAGCACCTTTGCCATTGATCATGGTCTACAAAGCAAAGAGGTACGCCGCTGAATATAGTTAAACCTGAAAAATGCCCAACCCAACTTTTTCTTGTTTTGTCACATTATGACCTCAAACTGCACTTCTTTGATTTTGTGTTGTATGCAAGTAAAAAAAAAAAAAAGAAAAAAAAAAGAAATATTGCTTTCAAAATATTTTATGAACTTATCTCTAAAAAGTGTGGTATGCATTTGTATTCAGCCCCCTTTACTCTGGCACCCCTAATTAAAATCCAATTACCTTCAGAAGTCACCTAATTAATAAATGGAGTTCACCTGTGTCTAAATTAATCTCTGAATAAATCCAGATTTTCTATGCAAACCTCAGAGGTTTGTTTAAAGAACATTAGTGAACAAACAGCATCGTGAAGATGAAGGAACTTAGCAGACTGGTGATTAAGAAAGTTGTGGAGAAGTTTAAAGCAGAGTTAGAATATAAAAATATAGCCCAAAGTTTAGACGTCTCACAGAGAACGTGGCAAAACTGCAAACCAACCAAGAATTAGCTCTCCATCTAAAAATCTGCTTCAATAATCTGCTCTTTATGAAAGAGCGGCAAAGAGAAGGTCATTGTTGCCCAAATAAATTCTATTTGGCAGAAGTAAATGTGTGGAGGTTGTGCTCTCTTGAGATGAAGCCAAACATTAGCTTTCTTTCTCTTTTCTTGCCATCTGGACAAAACCGAGCTTTGTGTTAAACTGCAACACATTTCTCTGAACAGAATATCCCTGTAAAATGGGGTTCCTGCATCATGCTATATAGAGAAGCTTTTCTGAAATAGGAGCAAGGAACCTGGTCAAAGTTGGTGAGAAGATGGATAGATTTAAATATAGTGAAATGAAAAGAAAAGCCTTAGGTGTGTCAAATATGTGTTGACGTACATTATGGCGGCACCATAATTTTGCGGGATACTTTTCCTCAGCAGGGATAGATATCCTGAAAGAAGACTTAAGGTTTGCAAAAAACTTAAAACTGGTTGTGGAGGTCCGCTTTCCAGAAGGACAGCAACCCCAAGCGTAGATGTATTCTACGCTTGGGGTTGAATACATCTACCCCAAGTGTGACTGGGTCACACTGAAAATCAAATGAGAATATGAGGCAAGACCTTAAAGTAGATGTTCTCAGACTGTCTTCAGCCAGTCTGACTGTTTTTGTCCAATTTTCCAAAGAATAGGCAAAACATTTCCCTGTTTAGATGTGCAAATCTGGTAGAGCCATACCCCGAAACACTTTTAGCTGCAGAGTTCTACAAAGTGTTGACTGAAGGGTGAATACAAATACATTTTACAAGGTTTTCCTTTTAATTCACAATTTTGCCTCTCTAACAAAGTACATTTAGCATTTTTCTTTTAATATGTCTGTCATCCATTTGTGACATTTGTTGAAAGAGTTTTTTTTTCTTTAATGTCTGTTGCTTAATAGTTTGGGTTTTTCTTAAGTTTGTGACTCGTTGCTCTTTTTTGTTTTTACTTGTTTTTTATTGCGTTGCCTTTGATTGATATCTTAGAAGTGAGGGTTACTGTACTTAGGAAGGCCTAAAGTTGATAGCAATTTAGTTGATAGCTGGAATCAGTTTTCAGAGCAGTGGTTACAGTATTGCATAGCCGAGAGTGTTTTCCGTGACCAAATAAACTTGAATGGATGAAAAGTTTGTGGTAGAGATGAGACGAAATATAGCAAGGAGCTGTACATTTCTTCCCATTACCTTTTTCTATGAAGCATGCTTTATATTTATATGATTGTATGAAAATAAGAATAACACATCGACAAGTCATTTATAAACACCCATGTACATGGCTTATACTGGTGGAATGGCCAATTCCCTAAGAAGACAGAAATATCGCCAGCTTCCTCTGATGACTCTCTTTCTTTCCATATGTGGATTTAAGCAGAAAATCCTATTCTGAAAGCGTGCTTTGAAGTCCCGTCTGACCCTCCCCAACTCTCCCAAACCTCCAGTCATTCCTTCTACCAAGCACCGTAAACGCAGCGTTAAATATAAAACTGAGCATGACTCGTATGTAACCGTTATGGCTTTTAGTGGCTGCTGCAGTCGCTTTGACTGCTTTGACGGATGCAGGTGCAGGGAGGGGTCCGTGGATACGTAGACACACAGGACATTGTTAAGAAGTGTTCATTACATCTCAGAACATTGTTCACGCTTTGTGCTTTAACCTAGAACAGCAAGGAATGATGTCTGTACACTGATGCAGCTTAGCCACTGGAAAACCAAAACATTAGAGCAACAACTTCTGCTGTTTGATTGTATCTCAGACTGCCTGAGTGGCTCAATATGGATGAATGTAATGGGAATGTTTACCTTACACTGATTGCATGCAACACTTGTGGGTTTACACCTGTGTAATTTAATTCTATCCAGTATTTCAACCCTTTTGCAAATTGGCTGTGAAGCTTGTGAACTGCTTTGATGCCTTTTATAAAGCTTTTGGGTCAACTGAATGAGGCTTTGAGTGAGTGGTGTCCAAAGTTTTTCCATGAGGGCCAAAATTATAAAGTAAACAGCACTTAACTTCTGGTAACTTTTTGATTTTATTTTCTCAGTAATAACTTGTGTGTATTTAAATTACTTTGTAATAACCAAACCTCACACAGCCTTGATCTTAAACAGGTACAAGTTGGGTGTGCAGACAAAAGTGAGCATGTTAATTTTGCTGGCTGTTTTGCAATTAGCCTGACAGCAAAGGTTATGTTCGGCAGTTCTTGGAAAAATTTAGGTGAGCGTTTGGCCCGAACCCGTAAACGAACTCGGGCCATGGGTTTGTTTTTCCATCGACCCGCTACCAGTGTGGGGTCAGGTGATGTGGTACTGATGCAAATTAGCTACGTCTTCTTTTCACACTTTCATCCTGTTTGCCGAAACCAATAGTAAAAACAGGTGAATATCCGAAATAAAGACAGCTGTGTTAATCAACAGTGAGATGAGAAACAGCTCAGATTTACTCTGTAAACAAGCTGTATTCAAATACAAATGTTACCATTTTACAACTTCAGAAACTACTTTTTAAAGCACAAATGGTCTCTAGCTGTATATTTAATATACAGCTAGAGATATATTAATATACCAGCTGTATATTTAATATACAGCTGGTATATTTAGCAAAAAAAAATATCACAATTTTCTCAGAAATGTATGGGGTTATTTTTCTCTCTTTTTCTGCAGCAACGCTTTTTTTTTATCTGACTGTAAAAAAAATCTCACCCTAAAAAATACAAAAAATGATTTCTGACCAGATTTGTTCCATAACAGAATTATGTTTGGGGCTTTGAATAAAATCATTGAGAGCCGCAATTGGTACACGGACTGCACTTTGGACACCCCTGCTTCAAGGTTTCAAAAGAGCTAAAATATGGGACTGGTGTGATAAAGCCTTCAATACACGCAGACCATCTTTTTCACGTAGAAACTGGTGTTTCACTTCTATTGATGCAAAATGCAACCAAAATTTCAAGCTTTTCCAAAGAGCTAAAGAAAAACATCAGGATGAAACGGGAAACGGGAGGGAACGAGGCAGAAACAGGGCAGACCTTTTCCCTTTGATGTTCAGATTTGTGATGTTTACGCTTAAGAGATTTTGTTTCTCTTTTAATGTTTTTACCCCTTGCAGAGATTGTATTCATCAACTTAAATCAGTGCCTTTTAGGGGAAGATTGGGAACAGAGGAAGTTCTGTGCATGGTGGTATGAAGGTATTTTGAGGTGACTTACCCCTCTGCCTATTTGTACCTGCATTTCACACTCACACATTGCCATGTACTCCCTTTTTGTCCCCATGTCATAACCATAAACAAACAATTTCAAACCTTTTTTTGTTTTTACATTATTGTGTTTCAATTTATTCATCTTGCCTATTCGTTATTAAATTGATAAACTATGGTGATAATAGCACTTCTCCAGTCTCCTACACTGCAATCTTACTTTATCTTACTTTTTGTCTGGACCTCTGTTGAATGTGGTCAGTCACTTTAAAGGGGGGGTGAATGTTTATGCAAGCATTTAATTTATGTTAAACATTATGTCATTATTTAGCAGAAATCCGATTTTCACTTTGACATTAAAAATGGTTTTTAGATTTCGTCAGGAATGCCAAACGTTGATTTGTAAAAAGCAATAGAAGGGTAAAACATCCAAGGAGGTGTATTCTACTGAAAAAACAGAACAACATGATGCCACATTCTACTGATGGGCCTAACCTTTTAGGTTGGGAGATGTTTGACACATTTCTTTATTTATTTTTTGTAACGTCTGCATCAGATTGTGGTCAGTGCCCACAGCATGAGTAGGAGCTTGAGCCGCTAGATACGAACAGCTTGATTCAATAAAATAAGAGCACTAAAACACCTTCAGTGTTGACACAGCTTGACTGCTGTTTATGCCCTTTAGAGGGAGGCTCTGTGTGCAAGACATGCCTTGAGGTAGAGCATTTCCCCATAAGCTTTTCTTACACATATGTGACAGCTTATAGGTGAGTTGTGGAGGATGTATTGCAGGAGCGCCAAAGTCCCGTTAATCCTACAGCACACTCTGAAAGTGCTTAGTGTTAAGAGGGCCGGGCCTTTATTTGGAAATTCAATTAAACTGTGACTGATGAGTCAGTTTTAGCTCGGCGCAGGCCTAAGGCTAGAGATTACAGGAGATACTGACAGAATGATTAAATCACACAGCCTTTCTTTCAGACTTTCTGTGTGCATGCCATCTTGAAGCTTTTCCCTCGGCACCTGACCTCAGGGAAAGTTGGCAGCAGCCTGGTAGATGTGTGTCAAGCAGTCATGGTCTAATGGTCGCAAGCCCCCAACTGGGGATCAGACCCCTTTGCTTTCTGATGCCATAATGATGCAGTCTCTCTAATCTAAGGGTCCTCTGGGATGAAGCTTGAGTTCTGAGCCTGTGATTTAGAGGGCCATGGCCTGTCTTATCTGATCGCTTTTGAAAGCTAAAAAAGGGTAACCTTGTGAGTCTCAGTAGTTTTAGCGGGGACTAGTTCTGCAGCTGGCTTTCAAGATCATGCTTGAGGCATGGAGCCATGAGGGATTTACTATTTCATAATAATAAAGTTACTATTTCAAACATATCTCCTCTCTTCTTGTTACCTTAGTACTTTGTGGGTTTAGAGAATTTGAATGGAAGTTTCTCTGCCTCATACGCACATTCTTGTTTTTGTTCAGAATGCTTCTTGTCAAAAACTATGCCAGATCAAATTTTAACCACAATCTTTGTCCAGCCTTTTTACTTGGACAGAAAGGTATAAAATAACAGCTAGAAAATGGTCTGTAGCTGTTCCTACGTATTTTTCATGGTGTCAATTCATGCTTTTCACAACCAAAATCTCTAGAGTTCAGTCCATTTCAAGATGGGTCAAGCTTTTAATATGAAATTGCAAGGATGGATGGATGGATGGATGACTTGATAATTGCAAAATAGCAGATATGGACTGATAGATAAAAAGAAGGGTGAATAGATGTAAAAGGTTAGATGGGTGGATGGAAAGATGAAAGGATGAATAATGGTTAGATAAATACAAGAAAACTGGAGGAATGCATACAGATGGATGACATTTTTGTCCATATTTTTATGGGTTAGGGGAAAAAAAGCCTGGAAAGAAACATTTGGCTATCCATAGAAATACTTCAACCAAATTCCTTACTTTTTATAGAAAAGGCCTTGTGAGGCGATAGCAGCAGACAATTTTGTGAATGTATTCCCGCTTTAGAAATAAAGGCCTTGACCCCCCACCCCTCCCCTGACACCCCAATGGCATTCTGATATCGAACGGAAAACAAAACCGATTCCGTCTTTTCTGCTCGCAGTCCCGCTCTCAGATCCCCCCATCCACCCCTTCTTCTTCCCTCCCGAGCTCTCATCCGCTCAAAAGCAAAGTGTCAAAAAACATGGCATCTTACAGCGCTCGCTTCAACTCAGAAGAAGAGAAAAGGGAAGGAGCTGTACCACCCAGTCGGGGCTGATTGAAGACATCTCAGAAGCCTTAGGTGTACGACATTCCTCCTCCTCCTCCCTTCACCGACGCTTTTATAAACAAGTTTCAAACACCACTGATCTAGTTTGACAAACTTTCTCCAAAGAGCATTTGAAGAGAGGATAAGAAAGTGACACCCCCACATGAGCCTTTTTTTTTTTTTTGTTCAGGCACCGTTAGAATCAGGTCTCTGCCTTAGATTGTGCTTTTCAGTCAACTCCTTCACTCTCTCTCTCTCTCTCTCTCTCTCTCCCCCCTCCTTCTGCTCCTGTCTTTCTCTCACTTCTTTTTGACTTCTTCCTTTCTACTCTGACAAGTCTCCTGTGGTCCTCTCAATTGCACAAGAAATAGCATTAAATCAAGAAAAAAAGATGGAGAAGAAAGAACAGAATACTTAAACGAGCTCTGTCAAGGATGCGGTTTGAATGTAGCTCAAGAGCTATAATGAGGAGCGGCATCCATAAGGCAATTTCTGCATTTTAGTTGGACTTTTATTCTTAAAGGGGCGCTAAACGAGAAGGGAATTGCTGACTTCAGAGTGAAAACCTGAGCTCTTTGGTTTTGTTCCACTGTTTCAGTCCTGAAGCTTGGCTACATTTAGTTGTGTGCTGTTGATGTCTTCATTGTGTTCTGTCATTATTTACACACATAAACAATACTGCAGTTAAATCACGTTGTTTTCTTTTGATATTTATCTTGGAGACAAGGTCTAATGAGCTTTCCCTGTGCCAAGTGACATTTTGGGAATTTTTCAGCTTAATGGTTTTGATGACTAGAACAAACAAGATTTAGCCTCGGGATGTTTTTAACCACTGACTCGCTCATACACACACATGCACACGCACACATGCACACACACTCCCAAGCACATTTTCAAAGGAGCAACATTGTCACCCTGCTGCAGGTTTGATTAACGTACCAGAAGATACACAGACTATACATGAGTGGTGACATCAAAGCAAACAGCCAGACAGTTTTTCTGTCAAAGGTTTCCTTTGTGCCTCCATGTGCCGTGTGTTTGTGCAGAGAAACATCCTCTAATTAAAGACGGCAGCTTCAAAAAAAAAATAAAAAGAGGACAACTAAGATTTTCAATGATCAAATAAAAGTATATAAGTTAGTGACGTAACAGAGTTTATTATAGAAGGATAATGTTGAACATGATACAAATGGTAGAAAAAGATGTAATGTAAATATTTACAAGCCTTCTCTTTAAGGTCATTTATTTTGTAGGTGAACAGTCTGCTAAGTTATGGAGTGTTCCATTTGTAAACACAAATGGTTTTTACTTTTTTTAAAATTTCCTTTAACACTACTTGTCTTTATTCATAAGGAGCTGGACAGGAAGTAGAGTCAATAAAGGGGAAAACATGCAGTAAATGTCTCAAGGTTGGAAATCAAACCTAGGATATTTGCATCTAAGACTGTAGCCTCATCATATTGTGCACTTGCTCTACCAGTGAGCCTCTTTTTATTCAAATGGGCGTACAAGTGAGGGTGGCAGAGGTTTCCCGTCGTTCCCAAACGCCGACAAATCGACTGGCCCATAAATCGGCTGGCCCATAAATCGGTACACCCTTAAATTTTAGATAAATTACTTGTATTTCCAGAATAAATTCTCTTTTTAGTTTCTGTAATGACAGGAACACCTGATAAATGTCCATCTCTTCAAGATGGACAACCATTGGATTTACTAATTGTAGCAGTTAACCTAGCTTATTGACATATTCTGTTGTTGATTTATGTTACTGTGTGTGTGACTGGTTTAACACAAATTCAAGTTGTCAGAAGTGCATAAAACTGTTTTATTGCCGCAGCAGTAAGTATGTTTTATGTGCAAAGCTTGAAACCTGGAAATTCTGACTTAATGCAGTGCAGCATGAGTTTGATGTAACAGCATCCTCAGCTCTGACTTTAGTCCACACAAGAAATCATTATTTTGATTGCAAAAGACTGTCCTTCATGCTTCAAGTAGAGGTGTTGATCTTGGACGTTTTTTTTTTTTATTTAAATTTGGCAAAATTTCACTCAGTTTCCCCCTGACCACAGCCCTCAACAAAGAAAATTAACAACCTTTAAATGAACACAATACGATCACTTAGATATGCTTTGTTTTCATGGTTAATGCATGTTTTCTTCTCTGACACACGTTTTTATAAAGTTTATAACGTTCAAAGATTATGGGGTACTTTTTCAAGTCAGTCTTTCCCAAGTTGGATTCATGTTGTGTACAGCGAAGGCCCTCAGGACATACCTGAGGTAAATATTAATGATTAAATGCTGTTTATTTACCATGAATAAATGATATGAGAAAAAAGGCTTTTAGTTGGTGATTTATGATTGGTTTGTAGGGTATAAGTAGTCTTAAATCAAGGTTCTCCCTTAGCTCTTGAAGGTATTTTCGAAAAATTCTCAACACAATGGTGAATCTGATCCCTTCTTAAAATGGTGCATTGGAGTAAAAACGGTCATCAGTTTGACTGCAGTGCTAATATTACGCAGCCATTTTGTGCTATTAAGTTTCAGACGCACAACTTCCTAATTACAGTTTTCTTTTTCTCTTTTGTTTTGCTTACGTTCACTTTAGAGACGCACATGCACAAAATTTAAAGTATTCGTAAATGTTTTTGGAATGATTTCCACAATTTTAATGGGAATTGTTTCCGTGTTTGAAAGATGGTTCACGATAATTGTATCTTTTTTTGGCCTCTCTCATAATATCTCTGCAAAAACAAACCAGTGCCAGTGCAATCGTTTTCACGTTCAGTTTCTGGAAACTACAGCTAAATTATAGAGTAGCAGACGTGGTGCGATGAGTGTTGTTTTTCTTTTGCGTGACACGATGTTTCATCTGTTCTCAGACTGAGGTGAAGATCAAACTGTTGGAGGCCAAGCACCAGGAGGAGAAACTGAAGATGCAGCAGAGGCATGATGCAGATGTTGAGAAGGCAAGAATGAAAAACACGAGCTCACGACCAACTAACTTTACTGCTGTTCATGTCACCAGTTTTATTTTGATATTTAACTTGTATTTTTTTAAAATGAAAGGTTTTGCTTTCAATATTAAATGAAAGGAACATTGGATTTGATATAGTTTATATTTGCCCACAGCTTTAGTGTTTATTAAATCAAGTCATAATCTGCAAGGTAATTTAGTAATGGAGGAAACTCAGAACCTTAGTTTTTGTTTTGCAATCTGAACATGACAGGCAAATCTTCTATGGAACCATTTAATCTTTGCCACCATAAAGCCATTAGGAAGCAAGTGAAAAGTAAAGGAATTCTTCTCTGTGCCTCTCACTGGTCTCATCTCTTCAAAGCTTCTTGTCAGATGCTGAAAGCAGCACTAAAGCTGGTTTATTTAACAGTAAGTGCTGTCATTTAGGCTGCAGCTCAAGCACCTGGAACAAGTCTCGTCCTTACATGACTTTCCTTTGCTGCCATTGAGGCTTTTAAGGAGACAGTTTGCCATTCATTTAAGACGATACAATTTTTCACATGGCACCACACTCTGTGTTGATTAAGTAGTAACCTTTAAGCCCAATAGAAAGTGAGATGTCTCCTTTTTATTAGTGGTTATTTTTTCGATATTTAAACGACTGCTGCTAGAAATGCACTGATCAAAATTTTATGGCTCCATGTGTAAAGTCTTATTTAGATTTTTGGATTTTATACTATTTGTTTTTGAGAATCATAACTTTTTTCTAATCTCTTCTGTGGAAGTGGCCATTAATTATGCATAATATGGAGAGAAGAGACATCACTCTGTGTTAAAAAAGTTTCCATAACTTATATTTGTGATTGGTGCAGCCAGTAGTCCTAAGACAGCAGTCGCCAAGTGTGTTTCATAGAAAATATGGAATCTCACCCTACCTGAGATTTTCCAAAGCCTGCCAACATTTCCAAACAGATTATGTTGGATTAGAGAAAAAGGTTGAATGAATAAAAAGTGTAACATTTATTTATTTATTATTTTTTAATTTATTTTATTTTTTGGCACCAGCTCACGTTACTGGTCGATTGTTGATCAAACCACTAATTGAAATAAAGTTTGCTTAGTGATTGCCTCAGCTCTGGCTCGCTCTGGGCCTGCTCTATTCAGAACAGTTTTGAGCATAAACAATGCAAAAAGCACAATATAATACACACTCAGAAATATTTCTTTTTAATCCTAAATCATATATCTCTGCACATATCACAAGCTTTACTTGAGCAGTGCTGAGGAACCAAGATGCCCTCAAATGGACAAACATTTGCAAACAAATTAGCAAAGGAAAGGGGCCAGTGGATGGAAAAAGCTGAGCCTTTGCAGCATTTATGAAGCCATAGTCAGCATGTGGCTGTGGCAGCAGCATCGAGGGAACGGTTAGCCGCTCTGCTAGCAGCTAGAGGCCAACTGTGGGGCAGCAACGTCGGTTCACAGACAGAAATTGAGACCTGTCTCTTTTTGGGGGAATCTGCGTTTCAAAGACTCTTTCTGCAGATTATTAAATATGCCTCCTTTGGCAGCCATCCAGAAGAGTCGCACTTGACTCATTCTGCGGAGCAACAAGTGATAAAATGGAGCAGGAAGATATTAGCAAAAAGCAAAGAATGGGGAATGCTACACTACCATGTCAGAAAAGTTCAAAGGCAGAGGTCTGGAAGTCTTTTAAACTGGTAGCAGTTTAAAATAATATATCAAGTTTATTTTGGGCTCTGGCCTCTAATTAAAGTTCATTAGTTGGGTTGAATTGGGCTCGGACACACCGTCTATGGGTTTGGGTTAGATTTTTTTTTTTTTTAGGTTTGAGCTCAGCTCTGATCATAATATTGTGGCAAATCATTGTAGTTTAGTTGGTAATCCTAAATTAGTTCTCTTTTTCTGCTCTTCTCTGTCCTCTCTTTAATTCGTTGGATTCTCTTTGAATTAGGATGTCTTCGAAAGTCCTCAAAAAAGGGATAATATTGCACTCTGCCTCAACCTGACCCTGTGCCTCTGCCTTCTGTTCTACACCCTGAAAAGAAAAACAAAAATCTCTTGGGGTGGTGAAATGGAAAAAAATTGGCTATCCCTAAATGTTGGGTGAACTTTGCTCCAGGCGCCCAATCGTCCTTTCATCTCCTCCATCCCATTCACACCAGGATGATGACAGGCTTGGCTAATAAGGAGCGTCACGGGCTTCTGGAGTCAGACAAAAATAACATCTCCTATGTTTTTCTGCCATTCCCAGCAAGAGAAGCATGCTTTTGGATTGAATCTGTGCTGTTAAAAAGTCATTTTGCTATTCCATAGTTCCCAAAGCCTTGGGTTCCCAGCCTAAATTATTGCACAAGTTAAGTAAAAGTCTTTCTTTCTTTCTTTGCATATCTATGCACATGCAGTGCAACTGAGCATAAGTGCTTGGAAAGTTTTCTGCTTTATTTCCGTTACTGAAGCTGCAGCTCGTCATTGCCTGATTTAACTAATGACACCCAGATGGCAGCAGCAAGCAGATGCACTTACCTCATCACCTCGGTGCAGGTGGTTCATTCAGCTGCTATTTTACTCAGTTTGTCTTTGGTCTCCTAAGGAATTGAAATGCATACAGTACTTTCCGATTATACAGTTCATATCCAGGTGTATTCTCTTAAAAGTGGCTCAGTTTCAAATAATAATAAATAGTTTAGGACATTTCTTTATTTTTATTTATTGATTGCCAAGAATACAAACACAATCTCTTTACATGCTTTGTGGATCTATTAGATGGCATCCCAACTCTTGTCAGTGTTTGGTTGGGTTTACATCCTGTGTTTGCATCAATCTTTAGTGCCTCTTCCTTCTGTCTATAAAAGACATGCATTTATAGATTTAGAAACTCTTTTCCAGTGATTCCTGACTTTGTAAATGGCTAAAAAAGATGGAAAATGTTGCAGTTGCGAATCTCTCTTTTATCTATCTTGTGTTGCTATGTTTTCCCAAAAACAGCGTTTGGGTACTGACATACTGAATATTCTGTTTAAGGGTTATAATTATTATTATTTCTTAGTTTTGCATTGCAAAGATGTCAATTAATGTGTCTTAACTTCTATAAGATTTAACATACTTCAATATGGCCATGACATAGAATACAGAAGAAAAAAAACACACTTTAATGCTAGCAGTATCTGCATGGCGCTGAAAACAGTCCTTTTCTTCTCACACTCTTTAGATTCTGGACCGAAAAAATCTGGAGATTGAAGAGATAAAGAGTGTGTACAGAGTTAAGCAGAAGGAATCTGAGGAGATGAGCCGTAAGCTTGAAAAGAAAGGTGAGAGGTGACATGATTGCAGGGCTAACTGGAAGGATGTTTACAGTAGTGTCTCTGAACACTCAGAGTAAAAAGCCCAGAAAGGTGCTATCCCACAGGAGATCATGCTGGTGCAGAGTGATGTTCTCCAGCTGTGCTGCTCAGTCTGCGCAGTTTAAGCAAATTATTTTTGCCTTTTTTCTTCTTCTTCTTACTTTTGTTTCCTTTGTGTTTTCTGTTAACTTAAAACATTTGATTTAATTTAATGTACTGACACAATCAATGCCTTCAAGTAAATTTCTGTTTACATCCTTGATCCCCACCCCCTTCCCCCACAGCCTTAAAGGAAAGGCCTGACTCCCTTTTTTGTGTGCTTGTGTCCAAACTCTCCCACAGTTCAAAGTGTCCTGCGTGAATCCCAGATCATCTGTGAGAGCAAAGAGAAGCAGATAGCGGAGCTGAAGAAACTCTCCGATCAGAGTGCTGACTCTATAAAAAACGAGTGGGAGAAGAAGGTGGGATACTCTGCAGTCCTGCGCTGCGTAAGCTGCCTCAAGCCAGAGGGAAACTATGGGTTAGCGGGAGACCTCTCTGCAAGGAGCCAGGCTGTACTGGTTGAGAAAACAGATTCATTTCTTTCCGATTATCTTCCTTTGGGCTTTCAGCGAAGGCTTAGAGGTCCAGTCAGAGTATTGATTCACTAATTTCTTCGGAGTTGCTGACTGTCTTTAAATATGCAGAATGTTAAGAATGATTAG
This sequence comes from Poecilia reticulata, assembly GCF_904066995.2. Taxonomy (NCBI): domain Eukaryota; kingdom Metazoa; phylum Chordata; class Actinopteri; order Cyprinodontiformes; family Poeciliidae; genus Poecilia; species Poecilia reticulata. The sequence continues at coordinate 13,745,037 of NC_088837.1, read as the reverse complement.
AAATCAGATTTCTCGGTAATCTTCCAGCAGTATTATGCAAATTGTTAACATCTGAGCCTTTTTATCTGAAGTATTTAAATGTTTTTTTAATACTCTTAAGCTTTTCACATTTTGTAAACTAAAGGGATTGTATGTGATAGAACAACACACATATTTGTGAAGTAGGAGATTAAGAGTCTGAATATAAATCCATTCTATACTTACAACACTTTAATTGTCCTCTCAGTTCATAATGGTATTCTACTTTGTTGGTTTGCAATGCAAGGTATAAAAACACACAGTGTGTGATGTATTATGACTCATACCAAGTAGGTTCAAGGCTAGATCAAAGTTTTTTCCCCTAAAAATGATCAACTTAACTTTAGTTAGTCACCAAATTCTTGTGGGAGTTGCTACTGTGTTGTAGCAGTTGTTTGTCACTTGAATTTATTGTAGTTGTTAAAGAAACCAGCCTTTTTACTTTTTCAAAGCTTAAAATTTTAAGACACTTTTCACTGATAAAGATCCAAATTTTATATATGGCATTTTTCAGACTATGAGCCGCTACTTTTTTCCTATGCTTTGAACCAAGCAGCTTATATCCGGGTGCGGCTTTTTTGTGGATTTTTCTTCAACCACCAGGGGGCTCTGTAGCAGGAAGTGAATTATTGGAAGTCAAAATTGGAAAGCAAAGAAGAAAGTGCTAATTTTCATTTAGAACAAGCACATGCTAGCAGCAGGCACGACGGAGAAATTTCTTCAAACTCATATGATGCAGCTTTTAAGTTGAAGGATATCGATCTGGCAGGCGAGAAATAGAGCCGCTGCAGTAAACTCGGCGTGAACTAATCCATGGTTCGGCGTTGGAGATGGAGGGCTGCGTCCTTAATAAATCCAGCAGATGCTGCATCCTTATGGAAAACCGATACCAGCAGCTTATAGCCCGGTGCGGCTTATATATGTACGTTTCCTTTTCTCTTTATTTTTTTTGAGGAAAAAAAAAAGTAAGTGCTGCTTAGAGTATGGTGCGCTCTATAGTCCGGAAAATATATAATCCTTAGAGCTCTCTTGCTGTTTTTTCAATACTGCAGCAAATACTTATACAATTTGAACATTAGCCCATGTGATGTGGCACTATATGGCACAGAATTAAATAAAATTTAATTTGCTCATTATTAGAGGAAAAACGGTGCCAGTTTCAGGGAACTTTCACAAATACTTCGCAGTCCCTCCACAGTGGGAACAAACGGTTCCTCATTGTCTCCCTAGGATAAGTTATGTCTGCAGGGGCAACTGATCTAAACTCAGTGCCAATAAAATAAATCAGTTCCTAATCTGTAGCTTTTCTCTGCCTTTTCAGTTACATGCAACTGTAGCAGAGATGGAGCAGGAGAAGTTTGAAATGCAGAGGAAACACACCGAAAACATCCAGGAGCTGCTGGACGACACCAACCGTAGGCTGGCTAAGATGGAGTCCGAGCACAACACTCGTTCTCAGACCACTGTACGTATTATAAAAGACATGGAAGTAGTTTAATGAGGCGATAGAATATTATAAGGTTTTAAAAGTAAGAACTATGTACTGTGTATTGAGGTATCCGTGTCCTAATTTTTCCTCTTTGGTCACATTCGACTCTTTAAGACCATAAAAATAATATCAGACAAAGACAATTTCTATGAGTACATATAAAAATAACTTTCAAATGATGACTAATTTATTTATAAAGGGGGCAAAGTTTTCTAAAGCAGCTTCTCACTGCAGGCCAACTTTGTCGGTTTATTTGTTAATCAGTCTGCAGGGATTTGAAGGCTGCAATATGCAAACAGCAGGTCAAAATGTGGCATAGCAATTTCACCATAGAGCATGCATGCAATGCATTTTCTTGCATTCTTGATCACATTCAAATGGCCTTAGGCAACTTTAAATCAGCAACGTTACATTCAATTTAACCAGTAGATGAGATGAATTACTATAGCTCATCTCTCCTGCTCTTCTGGAGGTTATATTTGTTCTTTTCTTATTAAAAATAGCTCTTTGTTTTATTTGTATTTTTTGTTGTTGTTAAACAGAGGTAATGCTGCACTTGAAATTATATAGAAAACCTCCAAAGGAGGTACTTGAATGAAATAACTATTACCGAGGTATGAATTTTCTCTATATTAACTTAGTACTGCAGAGATCATGAAGTCGACTACAATAATCCAGCGACATTATTTTTAGCTGACACAATAATTATGAGTGTGTTTTTTTTTAAGCTACAGTTGTCCTCAGACTAAATACCCCAACTTCTACTAGAACAGGACGAGGATTTAGTATTAGTGGTTAAATCCCAGGCTTTGTTTAGCTCTACATGTACACATCAGTCACAAATCTAATAATAAAACATCCAGCTTCTCCATTCCAAGCCTTGAATGAAAGGAGGCATCCTTTAACATCTGGGTGGGAGTGACTGCAATATTGCATGTCTGTCATCTCTTTAGACGTCTTTGATCTTAGTCCATATTAAATCTTACTCAGTGCTAAGATCGTCCTCAAAGATGTGCGCACTCACATTCACACACACCTTCCAAAGCTGCTGGGTCTTTGATGTTATAAAAAAGACGGTGGTGTCAAATGGGATTGTGCACATTTTATTAGCAGGGCTCATCAACACAGGAAGGCGGTTAATTGAGCTGCTGTTAGAAAGTATTTTGTAGCGCTTTTGCATGTTATGTAGGTTTAATGTTATCAGCATTCTGGGATTTCTTTACATATCAGCCATGCACATGCATCGCTTCTGGCCTTAATCTATCAACAGGCCGACATTTCAGAGGCATCAAACACTAGATGGAGCCCATGGTAAGGCACTTTTTTTAATAATTAAGGACAGACAAGATCCAAGAGAATAAAAAGAGCTCTTTGTCACTGAAAATTAGCTGCCTTCCTGCCATGTGGTCGGCTTGATCTTCAGACATAGTGAGGATGGCATTATTGAAGTGGACTTTGACTCACCGCAGCCCCTCCTAGGGGCAGATTTTAGCGTCCGGGACAATTAGGCGTCTGGTGGCCATTTAGATGCCTCCGAGAGGGAACGGTTTTGTGGTTGAAACTTCAAACCCGCTGAGATTCTCAGACGTAATGACTAATGATGACCAAAGCAGTCGATATCAATCTTACTCTCGAGATGCACAGTTTTCTAAACACAGCGCCTTGCAGGATTATTCTTACTCATTGGAGTTTTTCATATTTCATCACATTGCAACCACAGGCCTTCGGTGTGGATTTGAAGTCACAGACCATCAGGAAATGTGGTGAAGTGGAAGGAAAACGATGCATGGTTTTCAACATGTTTTACTACCTGTAATAAAAAAGCTACATTTCTATCCCGGCTCCAATGAAGCAATACTTTGTGCCAACTGCATCAAATATTGTATTCAGCACATTTAGAGACTGATATTTTTGCACATTATTCTTGAGGGGTGTACAGGGTGATGTGCTCGGGTCGTTTCCCCACACAAATAACATTTTGCATGTAGGGCAAACAGATCTGTTTTTCTGGGGATTTTTTTTATAACATCATCCTTCACATGTTTGCTGTGTCACCTACTTAGCTTGCGGCTAATTGCAAACAGAACTTTCTACGAATTTCTTTCAATATTGGCTTTATTCTTGCTCCATTTTCAACAAGGTCAGATTTATACAGTGCAAGAATCTGTTGAGAGGACAGCTATTACTTGAGCACTAACAAAGTGGGAAAACCTTGTGAACAGCTGGTAGGAAAGTTGTTCACATATGGGAAACAGCAAACATAAAAGAAGAGGCTCCGGTCAAATGTGACCAAAATTAATGAATAGGCAGAAAACAAACACTGCATGTCATTTTGAATACAGCATTCCCATACTGCAACACGGTGATACCTGGCTGATAAACCTGAGGAGTACTTCAGGGAAAGTTGGGCAGAGCTTCACCTTCTAATGGGACAAAACATATCAAACCTCCAGCCAGATCTGTAGTGGAGTGAGTTAGACAAAACCATATTCAGGTTTTAGAATGACCCAGTCAAAGCCCAGACCCAAATCTAAATCATCCAGATTTAGGTCTGGGCTTGGTCCAGTATATGTGGCATATACTGTATGGCAAGACGTCAAAAGGATTGTTTACAGATATGTTCTGTCCAATCTGACTGACCTTGAGGAGAAAGGATAAAAAAAGTTTCTAGATGCACAAAACGAGTTGAGACATATTCCAAAAAACTTGAGCCTGTAACTGCAACAACACATGGGTTTACAAAGTATTCTGAGGGGACCTACATACAGAGACATGCCACACTTTTCAGATATTTTGTCCTACTTTCTTTTCCTGTACTTTACAAGTAAAAGGCCAAAAAAATATGAATTGAAGTTGTAAATTGTGGCTGCAAATTGTAGATGTATGAATACAGCACCTAATATAATAAGATGAATAAAACTTTGCAGCCGTGTTGTCGTGGGTCGACTCTGACCATATAAAGCAAGATTCACTGCAGGCTTTCTGTGCCTCTGCCTTTAAGCAGAATTCATTCTGAATGTCTGTAATTACAGCTAATTCCTCCGTCAGAAACCAACTCTGTGCAGTAGTTTCACACCTGCTGTTGTTCTTCTGTGCTCTGTGGTCCTTTGGTTTGTTTCTCCTACTTGGACACTGGAGTTTGATCCACATTATACATTCATGCACACAGCCTGATAAACCTCTGGAGATGACTGTTGATGCAGGCTGCCTTCCAGTTGTTGGCCTCAGTTCTGATACGAAAACTGCGAGGGTATGTCCATCACTATAAATGGCTTTTTCTGCTGAAACTTCAAAGACCGCATCACTAAATCTGTGAAAGGCAGCGGGAGCGATTGAAGCAGCTTACACGGCCCGCACTTCACACCAAGTAATTCTCCTTCTAAAACACCTAATTACTGGACTTAATTTGCTCTCGCCGAGTGTGTCCAGGTGTGCCCGGTCAAGCCTCGGTGTGCAGACGTGCCTTCCTCTCATCTAGTGCCAGGGAGCTAAGTGTCAGCACGCGGCCAAAAGCACAACACAGGCCCCTTGTTCCTCTTTTTAACACCCCTCCACACTGACACAAAGAAAAGAATCTCTGTCACCAGCCTCCAAGGGGCACTGCCGGCCCCTCCTCCTGTCATCGCCGACCCCTGTCAGCGCGTAGATCAGCTAGCACGCTCCGTCTCTTATCCGCGCCCCATCATCGCCTTTATCAGCCAGGCTCACGCCGCATTCCATGCTGTTACATACCTGCGTGTAGAGACACACGTGCAAGCTGAAGGACAGTAGTTCTTTTTATTGGAAATGGCTACGTAAGACTGACTTTGTTCAAATCTTAATCAAGACTGGAAACAAATCCTTAATGTAGATTTGAGTAACTTAATTCATGATATTAATCACATTTTCAGGGTTCCGTCTTTAGAATGAAGGAGTTCAGATTTCTGTGTCTGACTTCGGGAGTGTACTGATCGTCTCTGTTGACATTATCTCATGCCTTGTTGGCGAAAGTGTTGTTTGACTTGACTCGATTTTCTTGCATGTTTTTGTGGGCCAGGAAAAAATAATGCATGAGATGGAGCTGCGCGTGAAGCAACAGTCGGTGGAGTTGGAGAAGGCCAACGACTTGCGCAGGAAGGTGACGCAAGAGAAGGCCCGGCTGGAGATCCACATCGCGTCCCTTGGTGTCGAATTGCAAGAGACAAACAAACGGTATTTTGCAACATTATGCCAAAATTCTGTGCATTTTATTGGGATTTTTAAGACGTGTAAAATTGTTGAAAATCTCATTTGTAGTCAGTCCCTCTGAGTAAACACTTGTGAATGTAAATAACCATGACCTGTAGAGCCACCTTCTATTGGTTTTAAACATCTGGAATCGAGAGACTGAAATTTTTGCACATTCTTCTTTCCAACGTTTCTCAAGCTCGATCGGATTTGCTGGGGAGCAACTGTGTAGATTTTTCACAGACTCGCGTTTGGATTTTGGCTTTTACTTGGACTAGGACATTCTAACACATGACCATTATATTGTTGCTCTGGCTGTATGTTTATGTCAGGTATCATTTTCCTTTCATTTCGCAGTCATGCACAACTTTGTGTTTTTCTAACATGTAAAATCCCAATAAAATAAAGCAGTATGGATAAACTCGTGGTACTGTGGTGGCAGTTACTAATGGCTTTAACGAGGCTTTTTAGAACAGTATTAATAAAATATTCTATTTGAAAGTCTTATTCAGTCATATTCAGATTTTCTCAGGGAGAATGCAATCCAGTGGGTTGCTAATGACTCATCTCGCTGTTTAGTTTCACTCTTTAAAAAGGAGCAGATTTGAATAACTCGCCAAGGTTGTTTTAACCAAGCTTTTGAATGTGTGCAGGATGATGATGCTGCAGAAGGAGAAAGAACAGCAGAGCGAGCAACACAATGAGAAAGTGATGAATCTCCTGGCCAAACACGAGACAGACATAAGCCACCTACATCAGGAACACGCTCTGTCTGCCTCTAAGGTTTATATTACCACAGCATGTCCTCTCTATAAATGTAGGGCTCACTGATCATTGTCATAAAAAAAATAACATGTCTTGCAGGCGTCAGAGGTGATAGAGGACTTAGAGAAGACCGTGGCTCAGTTCAAGCAGCAGCTTCAGGAAAGCGAGTACAGAAGACAACAACAAGTCAGAGTAAGCTTAACGAGGGCGTAAGGGGGGCTTAATATTAACTTAAACACATCGCAGTTTTTCTTTTGTCTGTGTAGCATTAACGTTGGATTAACTGTTGCACCCATGTTATTTAAAACTTGCCTTCCCTTCAGGATCAAGAGATGAAGTCCCAGCAAGAGAAAGATGAGCTGCAGACTTGCTGTGAGAAAAAGGTTGGGCCATCTTCCTCTCTGCACTCTACTGCTTTGGTGTCATCGTATGAAAATAATGCTTGAATACTGATTACAGCCACGAGGTTTTATGTATACTTGGTGTTTGAGCCAATAAAATAGGCAGTTATAAGTGTTTTTAAAGCAGGATCAGCTATAATTCCACTTCTACAGTTACAATTACAAACATGCAGGGTTTGTTGAATTCTTCTCGGGCTTCAGCTGGAGGAATGCGCTCCGTTTTGTGATAAACAGGAAGGTGCATAGAGGTTATATTTACAAGTAATGTTCAAAGTATGGTATAAAATAGTTCGGAATTGGAAGCAAAGTCTTAAAGATTGCATTGCAAAAGATGACATGCAGCGTTTTCTGAGGGATAAACTGTCCCTTAAGTGTGCCCAGACCCACACCTAATTGCCTGTGCTTTCTACTTTTGAAGCCCACTTCAATGTCAGAGTGCAGCCATAAAGCGCAGAGTCCGTGGATCATTGTTAATTACTCTGAGCTGGACCAGACCAGTGGAGGCCAGACTTCTCGGTTAAAGTCTGTGCTGCACCTGGGTCATCTTCAAAGTGCCATTTCTGAAAAGTTTGTATTGGTGGCAGACCAGCATACATGGGGCCCTTTGACTGATACACCTGCAAAAACTTAGCAGGCCTTTGTACTCTTTATTCAGGGTCAGGGAGATATTTAATTAGGCCGCTCAGAAGTTTAGTTTTTGATGTCTGCTTCGTATTCTTTTCCTTTAATCAGACAGCATTTCTTCTGCCTTTCCTTTAACTTGTCCCAGGTTGCAGGACTGCGACTTGGAAAGTGTTACAGAATAGTTTATTTTCCTTTTTTTTTTTGGTTTCTTCTGTAAAGATTCTTATTTAAGCTTCTTTGGAGTGCTGTGTGGGCTGCCATGATTCAGTATCTGGCTATTAGAACGGCCCATATGGCTGCCATAGATCCAAAGTGTGAGACGCTGTGAGCAGCCAGACGGTACTTTTGATGGGGTGATAGGAAGGAGAGACGAGAGCGTATGCAGAGGGTCACATAGGCAGCAGAGGATTTCCTGAGTGATGTTTGATGGTGTCTTGCTTTTGCACTCGCTTGAACCTCTATCGCTGTCCCACTTTTTCTCTCTGTTTTTCAGGTGTTGGCAGTTCACAGTGAGGCTGAGAGGGAAAAAATTGAGGCCAAGAGGAAGATAGCCAAACTAGAAGATGCACTAAGGTACAGCAAAAAAGAAGCGTTATTTGTTGCTTATATTTAAAAAAAAAAACAAAAAAAAAAAAACTTTTTTAATGTAGTCAGTGCTAAACTTTACCAAAATTTATTTTCATCTTAATGTTACCAAAAAAAAAGATTAATTTCAAATGTTTTTTTTTTTGTTTGTTTGTTTTTGGTTCATTTAGATGATTCTGACTCGTGGTTAATTAAAACCCTAAATTCACTTTCTCTGAAATTTTAAATTATACTAAGACCAATAGAAAAAAATGGATATATAACACAGAAGCATAACTTGTACCAATACTTTGCACGGATTCCTTTTGGACCAATTATCCATCATTGCAGGGTGGTAGAGAGGCAGTCAGTCTACTTTAGTGTTGATGAAACCCAGGTCACTTTAATACTGGCCTTTGACTTGATCGTGTATCTCGTTGTACCAAATGTTTTCCTTCTACCTAATTTTTGTTTAAAATGCTTGGAGACAACACTCTTTAACCAAACAAAATCGTTAAAATAAATTAAAACCAATCAACATTAGAAATATATTAATCTGTGTGTGGAGAATCTGTATGAGTTTAACTTTTTTGAATTGTATAATAAATGTACTTTTTAGTAATATTTATTGGGATGCATTTGCAGCATTCAAATATGCTTAAAAACAAACCAAAAAAAGTTTTACAAGACATTTTATGAGTTAGCCACATTTTTTTGACATACTCTGGTGATCAAAGTACAAACACCATTAAGCAATAGAGTGAAAGAAATAAAAGCAGTCAGAGAAATGGTTGGCCAATATGCATGTGTGAGTGTGTTTGTGGGTGTGCCCAATGCGATATTTTAGCCATTAGTATCATAATCCAACATCACCAAAGCATGTTAAGTTTGGTGACAGGTTCTGAAACGTACATAAAGTCCATGAAGTATGCTATTTATTTCAGAGTTGCATCACACACTTTAGCCTTAACTTTCTGAATTCTGCCTTTATTAGAGAGTTGTTTATATCTCTTGACTTGGGTCTTTGATCATGAGAACAGTGGGTATGAATTTTGATTTAAGGTGGAGTTTGGCTTTAACAAGCCAATCCTTTGATCTTTTTATATAACAGAGTTGAACTGCCACATCTGAGGGCTTTGAAAGTGTTTCACATCAGACCTTTACTTGTGAGTGGTTGTATTAAACCCAACTAGTAATCCTAGATGCATTGCTATGATTTGAAAAAAATACAAGGCAAACTTGTTTATGGTTATAATGATAGAGATGTTTCATTTACAGCTTCTTCTGTTTTTAAGTTGTAGAAATATAAAAAGATTCAAATTCAGCTTCCTTTTGTAACCTGGTAAGCTACGGCCCTCGTGCGTGCGTGCGTGCGTGCGTGCGTGCGTGCGTGCGTGCGTGCGTGCGTGCGTGCGTGCGTGCGTGCGTGCGTGCGTGCGTGCGTGCGTGGGTGCGTGGTTGTTTGTTCTGTCGTCCCAGTGTTGGACTAGCGACCGGTCCAGGGTGTATCCTACCCGATTCAAATCTTGTCTCTTTTTTCTGATCTATTTTTATTTATTTATTTTTGTCTTTTCAAACCTTTACTGAAAGCTAAACCACCACATTTAAAACTGTGAGTTCTTGCTACTACCTCAAACTGAATATCTTGGGATTTGGATGCTGTTGTGTTTTTATGCTGTGTGTCATATCTTCTCTGAAGTGTCATTATTCTTAAAAATGCCATTGAAGCGCATGACATAAAGTCTATATCAGAGCAGCGAAGCTTGTTAATATATACATATAAAATCTGCTATTAGTTAATTCAAGGCCATTTACGATGAGTTTTGTTCAACAATAAACAGTTTAAATACCATGACCTCAGTTTGTTATTTTGTTTGTATTTACTTTTAATTTCTGTAAAGCACTTTGTATTGCCTTGTTGCTGAAAATGTGCCATATAAATGAAATTACCTTTACCTAAATCCCTTCTTTAGTTTTATGAAGCCCCCTTTTTTACGGAACTTCATTTAACATCTTTTGCAAATCTATTCATACCCCATTTGGATTTTCTCACATTTTGTGACTTTTAAAGCAGAGAATTTGGGGATTTTGTGTGACAAATCATCAGAAAAATTCTCACATAATTATTACGTGCAGGAAATGATTACCTACTTTTCAAGCTTTTTACTACATTTTTATTGAACCTACTTTCAACTAAAGCTTTATATAACCTCTTATTTTTACCAAATATAGCAGTATTTTCTTAGGAGACACTCTCTGATAGCTTTGTACATGAAATATTTGTCCATTCTTCTTTGTAGTATACTCTTACCTGTTTGTTCATTAATGTTCTCTACCAAACCTCCTCAGAACAGCAGGATTTACACCAATATTGAATTATTTGTTCTTATTTAACTGACTTTTCAAAGGAGTCTGTTCATTTACACTTTTGAGGGATATCAAATTCAAAGGGGCTCCACACTTTTGAAATGCATAAAAAATGTATTTCAACTTAACAACTGGGCTATAGTCAATCAAGTTCAAAGGGGTGAAAATACTTTTGTTAGCACTGTATGAATCCTTTGCCTAAATACTTCAGATCCATGTACCTCCGTCAGCAGCAGATTACAGTTCCCCTGCCAAACTTAGAATATGTTCTGCACAATTGAACACAACAACAGCTCAACCCACGGAGCAGCCTCCGCTCCACCGTACCGTCATCCATCCTAGGAAGGTTTTACTTGCGATGTCTTAATGAATTGAGCGCTTTCTTATTGTTTGTGATGAAATTACCTGTTGGTTTAAGGCATACCCAGTTTCACCGTTTCCGTGGGTTTCCGTCACTGTTTAACGAATCACTTTTTAGTGCTGTTGTATTTAGAATACAGCGGGAACAAAACAAGAGGACATTAGTCACTGTGCCTGCCTATTGTTTGCCTGTCGCTGTCAAGCCGACGCGGCAAGTAGAGAGAGAGGGAAAAAAAAAAAAAAAGCGTTAATACAGCAGACAGATCGGTCGGTGCATAAATTACTCCCGTTGTTAGCATCAGTAACGAGCCAGTCATTTCCTCGTTTAGAGCTAAACACTGAGAAACGGCAACCGGCCCGCCGGGCTCTTTGCTAATTAAGTACTCGGCCTCCACAGAGACACACACACATACGCTCACACACACACACTAAGCAGTCTGATGTCTTCTACCTGCCTGCTGCCCTGGCAACACTGAAGGCCTTTAAAGGCGATCCAGAGGAACTTCAAAGTCAAAGCGAGACTGCACGCAGGTGTGTGTGAGCATGTTTGTGCGGGTGTGTGTGTGTGTGTGTGTGTGTGTGTGAGTATGAGGATGGATGATAAAATTAAATTGAGCCGCTCAAGATGCTTTCTATCTGCCAGGTACTGTGTGGCATGTGTTTTCTCTTGCATCTATGCTGCTGTTGAATTCATAAACACAACCAGTTCACAGGTTTTTTTTTTTTATATGTATATATGTCATTATTATGACGAGAACAGCACCTTGTCTTGCAGTGCAAATAGGCACTGCTGCATCAGATTTATGCCAAGTCTTTGTTACTATGGCAACAACAACAACAAAGAAGTTTCTCTCCACTTCCTTCACCTCGGCGCGCCTTAGATCATTACAGGGCATTAGCATAGAGATAGAGAGGTGCACCACAGAGAGAGGGAAGGTCGTGCATAAAGAGGGGGAGCAGCTTGCCACTTTTTGCGACAATGACCTCAAAACCCCAGTTTTCACAACTTCAGAAAGCCACCTGTCTGGTAAAAATAGGGGAAAAACAGCTGCATTCGTTTTAGTTCCATTCTTCTTCAAATTCTCCGTTGTTTTCATGTTTCATGTTTTCCTTTCTGTCACTTGGTACCAGGTTGGCCTCATCCAAAACTGTGCCTACCAAGTGTAAGCCTTAAAAAAAGTATGAAATATTTGTGTTTATTTATGTATTAACTGAAAATAAGTTACTTGTTTAGTCTTTAATATGGTTTGTTCTTTTTTTTTTTTCTTCTTTTGTCACTAAAAGCCAGATGTTATGTTGTCCACCATTAACTTTTAATAGCTTTAGCTTCTTCAACAAGGCTTTGTCTAGAAAACAGGGATTTCACTCGTTGGCTAAAGCCCATCGTCATTTATCAGCAGGAAGCTTATTGTTCATAATTTCTCAGTAAACCAGAATATCATCAAAAAGTGAATTTATGTGAGGAATTTAATTCAAAAGTAAGTCTCATAGTTCATAGAGTCATTACACACTGACTGGTATATTTTAAGCATTTACTTCTGTTAATGTTGGTGATTCATTCGTCTTGGTAAATCTCAAACCCTGGAAATTCGAATGGGACCAAAATAAAGGAGATTTAATGCAGAAATGTTGAAAAACTAAGGACTACGTTTGTGCACAGTATATGCACTCAGTCACTTTTATAAGTTTGTACATGACTACAGTGTGGCATAGAGAAAATTAGCCTGTTTCTTTGCTGAGTTATTAAAGGAAATCCCAAGTTGTTTTAATAGCAGCTTTCAGCTTGTTTGAATTGTTGGTTCTGATGAATATAACCAGTAGATTCTCTTTGCACTTAAAGTAAATTCAGTCAAGTTCAGTCATGCCATTAAACCAGGTACTGATACTTGGTGTAGAAGTGTGGAAGGTAAGGTGCCAAGTCCTGCTGGAAAACATCAGCATCAACATAAAGTGGTTGTTCACCCTTTTTCCTTCCATTCAACTTTCCTTCATTAGACTGGGATTCAGCTATCTATGAGCAACAAAGTGTATTAGCCTGGTCCTCTTTCGCTTCCCTCCTGGTGAGTGGTATGAACACAGCTGTCCATTCAGCAGGAAGTTCATCTTCCCTTCTTGTGTCTTCAATTCCTTCCTTAATTCTTGGGGTCCTTATTTCCTTATACTTATTCATAGAATTTTTTTCTGTTTGTTTTAAAATGGGTAGAAGGAGCGGAGAGAATTCTTAAACACACACGCGCACGCACGCACACACATACACACACACACATATATATATATATATATTTTTTTTTTTTAATGGGTTTTTTCCCCACTTGCAAACTTATCATGCACCTGTGATAGGTGTGTGGGTGTGTGTGTATGTGTGTGTGAGTTTCTCTTTGAAGTGGACTCATTGTTCTCAGCATGCCAACAAGAATCGAGCAAACCTCCTTTTCCAGCCAGGGATCAGAAGTATCTAAGCAACCCCAGTTAATGTTCAGGTGCGGGTGCAGGTGGAGGTATGGATCCTGAATAATAAAAAGGTTATCCAGAGCTCAGTAGTTTTTCCCTTGGCAACTGCATAAAAAGAGATTTCGGGGATGGGTTAAACATCAGTTCAATACCAGAAAACTGCAAAAGGAAATTTCTGAGTTCCTTCACTGGGCTTTATGGTGGGAAAAGTCTCCTCCATCAGCAATATTTTGATGAATAAGTAACAATTTTCAGTGATCCGTGAACTTGTTTACGATAACTGAACTGGTAGCTTAACCTTAACGCATTTTACATTTCAGTCTTTCTTCTACAAGATTTTTTTTTTCCTGGGAATGGAAATCTTATTGTCGCTCCCTTAAAGTGTCTACTTAATTACATCCAACCTGTAATTTAAAGGTTTCCTGCTCATCCTACCCAGTGTACATAGGATTGTGTTTTGCTTGTGGTATTTTCCACATAATTACAGAAAAAAGACAGTAAAGGAAGATATTTATATTTCTACTCTTATTTATCTTGTTAATCTCCCAACAGCTAATGATGTATATTTCTAAAAATGGTCACAAAAGGCAATTTTGTAAGGTTTATTACAGAAAAGAGGGAACGTTTTGGTATAGGTTTCTGTCCCCCTAGTAATATTTCTTGGGATCGGTGCAATAAAAACCTGAATTCCATTTAAACATTAACACAATCAAAATAAGCATGTCTGTTCAGATATGTGTCAATGATACTTAAACACGTAGAATATTTCTACTTGTTCTGTACGTAATCGTTTATAGAATTAAATCCACTTGAATACAAATGCATGCTACGTCTTCTGACATCTGCAGTATAAAAAGAGCCACAGTGGCCCAGCAGCTGAAGGTCCCAGAGAGTGGCTGAAGCATTGTAATGACAGACGAGGGAGAGAGGAGTGAGGAATATGACGAGTTACTGCTGCTGAAATCATCACTGCAGTATTCTGTTGCAGGATTTCGTACAACACTAAAAGTGTCTTTGCCAGATGAGAGAGAACAGCCCCAACAATACTGACAATACTGTGTTGTATTGGAAAACCTTTATTTCTCTTTTTGTTACAGTAGCAATAAACAAATTTGCAATTTTATGAGTCTTAAGATATCAAAAATGACAGAGACAAATGCTTAACTTGCATCACTCTGTGTGTAGTGAGTCTTGTGTATTGTGAGGATTTTAGTTTGTGATTGAATGTTTAAATATATTAACTGTATGGTAACTTGAACTATCCTGCTAAAAAAAATAAAGGGAACACTTAAACAACACAATATAACTCCAAGTAAATCAAACTTCTGTGAAATCAAACTGTCCTCTTAGGAAGCAACACTGATTGACCCGACGAGGGTCCCCGTTGTCCATCAGTGTTTCTTCCTAAGTGGACAGTTTGATTTCACAGAACTTTATATTGTGTTGTTTAAGTGTTCCCTTTATTTTTTTTTGAGCAGTGTATGTTCTGACACTAGCAACTGAAATCCATCCATCCATCCATCCATTTTCTTTCACCCTTGTCCCTCAGTGGGGTCGGGAGGGTTGCTGGTGCCCATCTCCAGCTAACGTTCCGGGCGAGAGGCGGGGTCACCCAGGACAGGTCGCCAGTCTGTCGTAGGGCAACACAGAGACACACAGGACAAACAACCATGCACACTCTCACACCTAGGGACAATTTAGAGAGGCCAATTAACCTGACAGTCATGTTTTTGGACTGTGGGAGGAAACCGGAGTACCCGGAGAAAACCCACGCATTCACAGGGAGAACATGCAAACTCCATGCAGAAAGACCCCAGGCCGGGAATCGAACCCAGAACCTTCTTGCTGCAAGGCAACAGCTCTACCAACTGCACTACTGTGCAGCCCGCAACTGAAATCATCAGTTGAAAATATCTCTGGAAAATCTTTCAAAAAATGGATGAAAAGTGCTTGAATTTGACTTTTTGAAAGATAGAAGAATTGTGCATCAAAAGTACTCAAGATCCCCCCTCGTTTTAGTGTTTTTTTTTTTGGGGGGGGGGTGTAACATTCACAATGTAAAACACTGGTTTCATTTTCAGTCTCTGTGGCAGAGCGCCGGATCCTAAAGAGACGCTTTCCAAAGATGAATTGAAATGTCATCTGTCACATCCGCCAGTGTTTGAATAAAGCCCCTTCTCCCTTTGCAACTCCCCCAGATTTCAACATGCGCTATTTTTGACCTGCATTTGGATCCAGTCTGAAACCATATTTTCTTTGGTCTTAAATATATCTGCGCTCGTAGACGGAGAAAGGTTTGATGTATAAAACGTCAGGTGCCCAGAAGTCAATGCGATGTCTGCACTTGTCAGTTTGCTGTCAGACAAGACAGAAAAACCAAGAAATACACCAAGTTAGTCTTCAGCATTTGACTTAGGAAAAATAAAATACAATTTGTATCAGTTTCTTTTAATTGGCTGTAATAAGTTATTTGCTTTAGCTTTCAGTGAGAATGGTTGTTAATGAATAGCTTAATCCTGGCAGGAACACTAGCAAACCGCTTCATTCAAGCAACACAGATGACATCTTGTGCCCACTGATGTTTCTCTTGATGAAGGATAATAAGAACCTCGTTCTTCTTACACGTTGTAGTCATTTTATTTCAGCGCTCTGCTTTCAACAAACCGGCCACATTTGTTGGCAGCTTTAAAGCCATCCAGCTCAATGATGCTCTCCTTTTCCGCGCTCCCTTTTCAACTCATTCTGCCTTTAATATTTTCTCGCCCTTGCGTTGTCTCTCTTTTGTGTTCACTTATTTGTGGTCTGTCTCTCATTCTCTGCTTGTTTCAGTCTCTTTTTTTTCCCCTCCTCTCCCCCCCCTCTTTCTCTCTCCCTCTCTCTGTTTCTCTGGGGATGTGGATGAAAACGAAGCCTGTTTTATTTTTTCTTCAGAGGGCGCTGAATATTTCAGTTTTGCATTTTCTCTCTTTTTATGTTCTCCCTCTTTTTTTCAGGGCCTCTTTGATGTGTCTGTGGATTCGTTATCATTCCGTTTGGATGAGCTCACAAACGCAGATGCGGGGCTCTTGCATGCACTTACGCACGCATTCGCACACGCACACATTCGCACATGCACACATTCGACGTATGCACGCACTCTGGCTCTTCTGATTCTACAGACCAGAGGCATCCATATGGAAGCTTACATTCAGGTCTGTTTGCCAGTTGTTTCCATGAGCTGCTCCACCCACATTACTCCATACAATTCCTAAACGCTCAGCTCAGATGGGAAAGAAAGAACATTTGCATAAGCCACGAGGTTCTTCATTGTGTACTCGTGTAATAATCGCATATCTATGGGGTTCCTGTCAATATTGTAAAGGTATGGAGTCATATTTCACCATCTTCCCGGTCTGTAAAGAGGGGGGGAGGGAGCAGAATTTGGATAATATTTGTATTTCTCAACTTTATTTTGTTAAATATCATGTTCTCCTTTCTTTACATTCTTTGCTTATGGCCTTTGTTTTCTTCTTTTAGTTTTTCCATCTTTCCTTCTGTTCCTCCTTCCTCTCATTTATCTCACCACTTTCCCTTTATGCTGATTCCATCCATTTCTCCTTGTTTAATTATTTCCTTTCTTTGTCCTACTTCACTTTTTCTTGTGTCCTTCCTTCCTATCTTACCTTCAATATTTTATTTATTGTCTCCAATACATTCTCCCTTTTTGCATGTCCCTCCACATGTCCTTTGTAGCATTCCTAAATATTTCCTGCATTACTCGTGTCCTACCTCCTTTTTCTCCTCGGCTCTTTCATTCTTTCTTTCAATGTGTGCTTTGTTCTATCCTTTCTTATGTGTGCCTTTTTGTCTGACAGCCCTTTCCATTTTTTATTTCCTTCTGTCCATTCTTTTTCCCCCTCCTTTCCTCTGCCTGTTATGTGTCCTTCCGTCCTTTGCATCTTTATTTATTGTGTCCTTTATTCTTTCCTCATGCTTCCTTCATTCCTTTCACCCTTTTCTTTCTTGTCTCCTTCTTTGCCTTGAATGTACCCTGTGTTAGATCCTTTCTAGTGTTTTTCCTCATCACTTGTGTCCTTTTTTCAATATTTACTTCCTTCCCTCCTTGTATCCTAACTCCCCGTTTCCTTTCTCCGCCTTTTCATCTGCTCTTCACAGAATCCTTTCGTCCTTGTGTCCTTTATTCCATATTTCCATCTTTTATGTCTTATGACTGTTTTTCTTGTCTTTCCTTTGTTTTGTCCTTCCTTTCTTTTTTGTGTCTTTCTATGTTTCCCTTTTCTGTCTCCTATTTTTTCTTGCATTCTTCCGTGTTTCATTTGTTCCATCCTTGCTTGTATTCCATCTTCTCTTGTGTCCTTCTTTAGTTTTCTGCTACATTTCCCTGTATTTTATTTCTTTCCTTTGCTTTTGATTTGTGTCAACATGTTTTTCCTTCCCTGTAGCTTTTCCTTTCTGCAGTCTGATCTTGATTCTTGTGTCCTTCCTTTATTATACAGTTATTTTCTTTCTTTGTGCACTTTCTTCCGTCTCTAACTTTCCTTATTTATTCTTTTTTCCTCACTTAGTATTTTTAGTTTTCACAGTTTCCATATCTGCCTCCTGCATTCTGTATAAATGTGTACCATAAAACCATGGTGAACATTTGCCTTTATTATTTTAAAAGGGCCATGAAGATCTGGGAACTCTTGACATTTGTGCTTATCGGATATTTTAAGTGAAAACATGTAGGAAACAAGTATTTGTTTGTTGCCGACTGTGTGCATAACTTCCCTGTGTATCAACCACGTGTCACACAATAACAAAGGCAGCATGTGGCATTGTGTGGTTAGAGCAGCCCGGAAAACGACCACAGTCTTGTCGGCTGGGCGACTAAATGGCAGAAACTACTAAACCCTCCCCCGGTCCTCCCCCCACACAGTCCGCCTTCCCCCCCTTCTTTAAAACAGCCGCTGAGGATTGAGGGATGAGAAGACTTCCTCTTTAGAGAAGGCACATCTTTAATTTGAGCCTCTTCTCCTTCCACTTTTCTGACCAGATATCCATTTAAAGCCGACAGGCCGCCCTGGCGCTGGCATCCCTCTCCTTTGCTTTTCCTTTGCTTCTCCACTTCTCCTTGCCAGGCCACCCTGACTCCCTTTTTTTCTCCCTCCTTCTTCTCATCTCTCTGCTCTGTTATTGATGGTGACACGCTGTCTGCCACTCTAGTGACCACACACATTCTCACACAAAGTTATTCTTGACCTCCTTTACATCCTCGTACAGTTAGTTTCATTTAAAAGTTAGCTCTGGTGGGGGTTTTTCCCCCCTCCTTTTTTCCTCTTGTATCCTTGGAGGTGTAAGCCCAGCAGCTAGTTCCAACACAGCCGTAGTGCTTTCTTTGAGTTGCGTTGTCAGTCGCAGAGAGAGTTTGGGACCGTGCCTCACGAACAAAGGCCCGTGCACGCCTACGTGCACACACCCGTACACCCGCATGAATTCTCTCTCCTCTCTCAAGTGAAGCATACGTTCAAATCCTTTTTTTTTTTTTTTGCTCTTCTTTGGAAGTTAGCTATTTCTGTGACATGCTCTCCGTTTCCTATTCTCCTTTCTTATTCCTTCTTAGCCTCTCTCCACAAATTCTTTTGTGTTCGGCTGAGTCCGAAAGGCAGTCATGCAGCGAGTTTGATTAATAATTACAGAGTACACAGAATTGGGAATGGAAAAAAAAAATGCCTCTTTGTTGTTTGATGTCCAACATGAGAGAAACCAAAATTACTAGGAGACAGAACACTTTAAAGAGGAGAGAAACCCTGCACATTCCTTTCTGTATCCGCTGCTTTTGTTCTTGGGCTGTTTTGTTCTTTGCGTTCTGCTGTTGCTCTTCTAGTTTTCTTTATTGCTTTTAATTTTGGGAAACGTTCTCTCTTTAAAAAACTGAAAATTTGCAAATGGTTACGCACACATAAAAGCTAAAGCGTTGCATGTCCCTACATAGTTTGAGTGTTCCAGGACTTTGCAAAAGTATCTGCACCCGTTAAAGTCTTCTGTGTTTTCCCCATCACAATCACAGTTTTACTCTACAATATAGTCTTCTAAAGGTTTACCGAAGTGTGGCGTGGATCTGCAATTCAAGTCTATCCTTTGAAGACCCGTCTTTCACAACAATTACAACTGCAAGTCTCTTGGGGTATGTTCAAAAATAGCTCAAGTTCTATCAGATTGGACGGAGAATGGCGGTGAGGATGAATTTTTAAGTCTTGCTACATATTCTTAATTGCTTTCAGGTCTGGGTTCACTATTCTTTGATCGAACCATTCCCTTGCAGCCTCGGCTTTATGTTTAGGGCTGTCCTGCTGGGAGACGAACCTCATCTTCGGTTTTAAACCTTTTGCAGCTTCAAAGAAATGTTCTTCTATCTTTAGCTCCATCCATTTTTGGATTGATGGTCACCTTGCGGATGAAAAGTGTCCCTACAGCATGATGCTGCCACTGCCATGTTTCACTGTAGAGATGGTGTGTTCAGGTTGATGTGCAGTGTTACTTCTCCACCACACATATCCGTGAGGTGGGAATCTTTTGAATCAATCAGGTTGGGAATTTCTTGCACTGGATTCCGTACTGTGGAAATGAAAGTAAAGTCGGCTGAATACTTTACACCACACTATTTGGATGTGTATTTGTAAACAAAAAAACAAGTTAAAACTTTCTACCAATGTCCTCTCACTTCACAATTATGATTTACTCTTTGTTGATCTATTACAAATTATATAAAAACCCAATAACATGTTGAAAAAGTCAACAAATTTAAGGGGTATGAATACTTTTGCAAGACACTGTACCTTACACACTCCATGAAAATACACACACATACATGAAATTTCATACCCTGTCTTTGTAAAAGCTGTTCTTCCAATGGGTTTAAATGGATCCCCCACTGGTCAGGATTCCATCCGCCGGTTGTTCAGCTGTCCAGGGAGGAATAATTATCCACACCTTTTTAGAGCGCTAATTTACAAGAACAGGGTAGAAAGTACACTGACACACGACCGGCACGTTTTACGTCCTGTACTTTATTTCACACTGTGAAACAAAGCAAAGGAAGAATGCAAAACTGGTCATGCAGTATTATCTGTAATGCTGACATATTTTTGCATCAGAATGAGGATCTGTGGGATTGTAACTCCAAGGAGCCTGTCGTGCATCATGTCTGTTGCTTTATTTTAGCGTTTTGTAAAACTGGATTGAATAGGCTTACTTGCAGGTTCCTCCAGGAGTGGTGTGGTGGACATCTCAAATACAAAATAGGCCAATTAATCAGCCACACATAATTTTCTGACATGCATGACTCCAGTAGATGTAGGTTTTTTTTTTACTGTCCAAGTCTGACTGAATGCACGAGTTCACCCTGCACTTTATGTGTGACGGTCATAAACTGTTTGATGTTCGTGTTGATTACAGGTTTCTAAAAATGTTTCACCGCCATTAATTTGATGCATTTCACTTTGCATGAATTTGCAAATTGCACTTTAGGAGCACAGCAGAAAGGTTCAATATTTGAACAGAAATTGAGGTTAATTGAAGGGCTGGAATTGCCTCTAGGTCTAGATGTGAGTATTTCAGCTCTGTGACTGACTGATCAGTCAAGCGTGCACTCTGCCATTTGCCCCGATGTCAGCTGGGGTGGAGCAAAAACTCGCCTCGCGCGACCCGTGGTGGGAGGGAGGGGAAGAGGGAGGATGGGTTTGTTTGAATGGATACAAAAATAAACCCCTTCCATTCCAACCTTCATATCTACCTCTGTCATCCATCCGCCTCGACATACGCCCTGTCCTCCACACACACACACACCCCTGTGCTGTTAAGTTTGACAGCTGCTCGGTTCTCCTGTATATGATGTCGAGGCTGGGCATGCTGGCTGCACTCTGACAGGTCTCGGTACGGTGCTGTCCCCCTCAGTATGCCTGTCAGGCCTCCTCTATTTGCTCCTCTGTGACCTGACATTTGGCAGCCGTAATCACAAACCGGCATGGAGGACACACACAAAATTTCTAGCGCACAATTGTAAGGCAATATAGGATCTATTTATTGCCTGTTAAGTTTGCATTGAATTTATGTAAAACTTCAAATTAAGCAAATAATGTAAATAAAGAAAATTTACAGTTAAGATGTGCAACAACAAGGAATTTGACTTCAGCTTCAGTATAAATATATAAACTTTTAGCTTTTGCATTTTTACTTTGACACCACTAAATTAAATTCAGTTCCACCAGTTTGGTAAAATCATATAAATTTTCAGTCTTTAGATGTATAAAGCTGGTGTAGACATGCTCCAAAAAGACTTGCCGTTGTAAACGCAACAACAGGTGGTTTTACAGAGCGTTGACTCAAATGGCCTTGGTGCAGAAGGGCTTTTCAGATTTCTATTAGAGAAAACAAATTATTAAAATCTTTTCCTTCTTACAAAATAAAGAAACTTAAGGATTTTTATGTTCTAAATGCACTGTAAGACTTCTGCCCTATGGCAAGACGATAGAGGGGAGTCATGATAGACTGTTTTCCTAAACAGGATCGACTGAGTACTGAAGTGGAAGCAGGTTGAGCCAGTAATTGAGATTCTGTTTAGATGAGAGATTTCCTCTTCAGAATGTTATGTAAAAGCTTATCATAAAAAACCTAAAAAGTCAGTGTATGTTTAGTGTGATCATGGCCTCATAATTTCTTAAAAATCAAAAGTGAGTGACAATCTCCCGTTCTTCATATTTAACTGCATAAATAAGGTTTTTTTTCAGAGTTCCTTATATGACAAGTGGATGCTACCCTCTGCAAAGACAACAGCCGATTGCAACACATTAGTGTTTCCAAATTTATGATAATGGATTGTACACTTTTGAGACCCGGAGTCGGCCTATTCTTCAGTTTACTATTTCTCTCTCCTCTTTCCTGCAGCTGATATTCTTTGCCTGGGTGAAGTGTATTCATTCCTTTGTTCTTGTGCTTGCTTTGAAGAGAGATGGAGAGCCAGCTGGACCGGGCGAAACAGAGCCAAAGACAGCAGATCCAGCAGGCCGATTTGGCACTGGAGCAGTTCAAGAAGCAGGTGGAGCTCAGCTCTGAGAAGGTCTACACTGACATGAAACTCCAGGTCTGACACATAAATATAATCCTCACCCTCGAATATAACTGTGATTTGGTCAGATGTGATTAGGTTTGGGCTTTTCGCCAGGAATGTTTGGAACAACAAAGGATGAATACATGGGAAATCAATCACGTTTGGTGCAGGATATGGGACTGTTTCTCTTTTATAAACCTAGAGAACTTTGTGCATTGTGTAACAAACTGTTGGTCTTTTACCAGAAGAGTAATCAAAAACACCAAATAAACATAAAAATGACTCGTCACACAGAAAATTAACCTTTGTGGCTGTCTCGATCCTCACACCAAATCAGATTGAAAGCCTGTGAGGTGAGCTGAGAAGAGGACACAATATGACAGAATCCAAATCTTTGGAAAATCTAGAGAGCATTTCTCTTCTCTCTGTAGGAAACTAAGTACTGCTCAGTAGGCCAAAACGGCATTTAACACATTAAAACGCTAGCAGAAAGATGGTTGTGGAAACTTCTCGGGACTTAAAATCATTAATTTTGATTAATTAATTATGTAGACATTTTTAATGAAATTGCTTTTATTATTTTTTGTATGTAAATGTTCAGAGCGGAACATTGTATTCACATGTTTCTGATATGCTCGTAAATCTGACACACACCACACATGACAACAGAGATGGACGACAAAGCTGCTTCTCTTGGCCAACTGGAGATTCATTTTTGCTTCAAAAACCAAGCTGATGGGATGCAGGAAAAGACTGTTGTTCTGTGCAAATTGTGGAAAAACGCCTTTTATAACCTGTGCAAGCCTAAAATATCATCTCGGTACAAAACAACATCAGCAAACAGACGTCCCCAAAGTTAATGTTACCAATCTGATGATTGGATAAGCTGAATAAGATGCAAAGCTATATATATATATATATATATATATATATATATTTGTTACTGAGCTCACATGTCTGTTTATTTAATAATTTAGCTGCCAAAACAGTTTTTTAATTCAGAATACTGAATTGAGAATACTGCTTGTTAAAACCATATATTGTGGATTTATGGTTTTTGATTAAAATGAACAAACCCTGCAATTAACTTGATTAGCAATTTTAGGAATGCTAATACAGTAAAAACCTAATATATTTTAAGACTTTTCACACATCTTCGCTAGTTGAACCAGTGAATTTTTTTTCATTCTTTTTTGGCTTAATTATTTCATTCTGTGCGTTTTATATATATATATATATATATATATATATATAAACATTTCTGCATTAAAATCATTAAACTCTCTTCACCTTTTAACTGCTTTACGCAAAAAAAAATCTATATGTAAGAGCCAAAAACACAACATCACCCTCGGGCCGTTCGCTCTCGTTTGGTGAACTTGTATAAATGAAATCAAATAAAATCCTTCTCATTAAACTTGAATTTTTCCACTAAGACTTAATGACCTCACAGGTTGTAAGTGGGCAGGACACCGGGCGCTCGGGTTCCAGTAGGGAACGGACCGCGCACAATGAGCAGTTACGCTAATTAGTCCGGCAGCCGTGCCTTCCCATCAGCAGTCGGCGTTGCGTGGGCTGCTGTTTATTGGAAAAGTTTCCCAATCAATACGCACTCAGTGTACAACTTCTGATGCTGTCTACTGCTATAGGCATTTTTGTTGTTGTTGTTGTTGAACAAGTCGAGCTATGCCTTGTGAGGTCCTAAATGTTTTTAAATGTTCCGTGTTAAAGAGATTTGCAAGTTTTAGTTGCCGATTAGTGAAGTTTTTTCACTTAATCGTTGCGTTTGGGGGCACTCTGGGCGTACGAATATGAGAGACTGTGTGGGAGTCGAGTTTATGCTCGGAAATTTCTTGGCACATGAAACAATCTTTGTTTCCTCGAGACTTAATTTAAAGAAATTAATTATGCCATCTTTTATTTCCCTCTCGTTTTGTAAAGTCCTGCCCCACTTTAAGTACAAATATTATTGGATGGATTCATCTGAGTTTTTTTGTTTGTTTTTTTTCCAATAGGATTGCCTCCACATGAGTATTTTTAAATATTTGAACTGGGAGTCTTAGTTTTTTTCCCCCCCTCTCCTCTTGAATGCAGTACTTTTCCTTCTCCCTTCTGCTTCTGCTGCTCTCATCCTTCCATCCTCTCGCTTGCTCCTTCTTTTCCCATTGAGCCCCTGGCATCCCGATCTTCAATCTGACTTTATCCTCAGCCCACATCAAAGCCGTGGGAGCGCAGAGCAGTCTCCTCTGCATCCCTGTCATCTTCTCTCCCTCTTTCGCTCTTTCCTCCTCTTCCTCCTCCCCTCCCTGCTTGTGCATCTTCCTGCTAAGGCTTTAATGTTGTGGAAAGTACTTCAAAAGAAGTTTTTTACTCTTTTCTCATCCTCTCGTCATTCCTTTCATCGTCCTCGCCGTTTCTCTTTTTACAGTGTGATATCTAAATGGATTATCTGCGTCACTCCTTTCTTTCTCTGTTTAAAAAAATCGGCTTCTTCCATTCAGACTGCAGTTACAGGGAAGATCCTGCCCTATTTTGGTTTGAAAAGAAGAAACAGCAGCATTGCTGTATAGAATGAAATCTGTGTTACGTGGGGAGTTCAAAGAGGTTTTAGGATTCTAAACAGATTAATAAAGGACACATTCAGGATTTCGTTGGTCTTACAAGCAGCATAGTTGAGATGTTTCTGTAAATTACAGCTTCTGTTGTTATTTTTCATCACTTGAACAAAGAATGAAAACTGTTGGCTGCGAGGACGCTAAGATAAAAGAAGGTGATGGTGTTTAATATCTCCTCGTACACAAAGATTGCAATCTAACACTCGATTTGGACTATCTTATATTTGTTTCACATTGAATTAATACGTTAAAATCATTTGTAGCAGGGTTAAACTGCATTTAACTAGATTACAATTCATAAATTACTCTGATTTCTTCTTAAAATTATACCTTACCTTCTCTATTTCATTTTAAAAAGAAGTATGATTTAGAATTCATTGAGAATATTTCAGTGAAAAGATGTACAGATTGATGGAGAACGTCAGTAAAATTATGAATCTGATCTACTGTTAGCTAATGCCTTAAAAAGTAGGAAAAAAAGACTAAGAAAACTGAAATGAATCCTAACTTTATTAAGACAAAGGTGAAAATTTACAACGAAAATGAAAATCATATCGAAATATTACTATCGAAACTTTAAAAAGGAATAAACTTTAAAAATCTAGGATCTATTATTAACTTATATGGTTCTAAGTAACAATATGTTTTAAGTCCTCAGAGTCACCTTTTTTTTAAACATATTAAAACTGTTTATATGTTTTCATATAAACAGAACCAGTAGAATCAAGAATCACTAACAGTTATCTAAAACTGAAAAAACTCATAGAAAACCTAAAGCACACCAAGCATAGAAACCTAAAAACTATCAGAGGCTTGCTGATTTTCTGAGTTACTGAAAAGAGAGATTCTGTGACCTAATTCTAGTTCTTATATCCAACTTTAAACTAAAAGGGTGAATTTAGGAAAGAAAATGCTTTCAGGCTTCAGAAACACTCTGAAGTTTTTCGACTTCAGAATAACCTGACAACTTCCTCAGCAGGTCAAACTAGATCCAAATCGAGATTCCTGGCAGTTCTGAGCTTGTTAATTTGTTTAGATAGTAGTCTTCTGAATGTTTTCTATTAAAAGCATTCCTATTTCATATTAGGTGTACAAATTAGTTCTTGCTTGTTATTTTTTGTTAATCTTTAAGGTTTTTTTTAGTTTCTTTTTATTTTTTTATCAAGCTGAGTAAACAATAACTAATATTCTACATTCTTGATTCTGTTGTTGAGTAGTTAACATCTCATTAAAACGTTTTTTTTTTTCCATTTACTCTCAGTACATTTGAAATCCTGAAGAAATAAGATTTAAAATGTCATCTTTTGAGTGATAAGAAAATGTTAGGATTCAATATTCACAGATTTTTTTTTTTTTATGGAGTTATGAGATGAAGCAATTTATGAATATTAATGAACTTAAATGTTATTTAGCTCTGCTACATATTAGTCAAAGTGAATGCCACATATGTGATAATGGAGGATTTCATCCTCACACGTTTAAAAAAATGTTGAAGCTTTTCGTCTTGTTGTTTCTTCTTGTTTCACCACCAGATGGAGAAGGTAGAGGAGGACTTGATCCGCTCCAAAACCCTCAGGGAGAACCAGGCCAAGGAGTTCTCTCTGCAGCTTGATGCACTGAGACAGAAATACGAGCAGCAGGTTTGTATGAGGCTGGAGCTCTGTATTCTTGCTGCTTTTGTTCCAAACAGCACCGTGTTGTGAGTGAAAGCTTAGCCTGTCGGAACTGACATCTATTAGGAATGCTGTGCTCTTTCCTATCTGTTCTGCCGGATGTTTCTCATGTTTAAGGACACACTTTACATTACGCTTCGATTCCAAATCAATAAATATTTTTTATCATGGCCTTTTGAACACTAATGCGCGCTACATGGTTCATTGGCATTTTATCTCTTTTCGTCTTTTTTCAGTTTTAGAGTCAAGATAACATTTTAAAGCACACTGACTGATGGAGAAACATTGGATTTAATTAAACCATGGGATTGAATGTTATTTCACACAGCTGAATTAATTATTTAAGCCATGAAAAGCACTTGAGACTAATTTGACATTTTCACATACATGCTGATTGAGTATAAAATAGGTAAAATATATAACAGCACCCACTGTTTTGGAAGGATCTGTAAATTACATGAAAATTAAGGGAGATTCCTCTCAGCAGCATAATCGGGCACTGAAAAATTTAGAAAAATACAACCCTTAACATGAGCACAATTATTTGTTGGAGGAAAGAAAAATCAAGTTAGAAAACTATTTTTAAAATTCAAATATTTATACCACTAGCAATTCCTAAAATATGTAGGCTGGTATCTACTTAATTTATTCTTTACTTTTCAAATTGATCAGAGTGCCAAGGAACTTTTATTTTGAATTTATGACTTCTTGTTCTCACGTGTTATAAATATAATATGAAACAGAGGCCCTGTTCTTCTTAGGCACTTTTCAAAATGGAAATTTCTGTACTCAACTAAGGTAGTTGGTGTTGATCTTAGCAAATCAAGAAAATGCAACAAGCAAATAGCCACTCTTCCATAACTCCCAAAGTCTGCAGCCTGAGCTCTAATAAGAAAACACTGGGGCTTGACGAACATGTCTGGATAAGGATTAGAGTTTGTCTTGCCACCACATTCAGTGCAGATGATGGTAGGGGAAATAATAAAAAAAAGTAGAGGCACCAATAGAGATTTTATTTTTATTATACAAGTAGTTCTGGTTGGTTTGGTGTGAAACACAGGATAAAAATGTGGAAAAGAACCCCACGTGTGCTGTTGAGTACAGTGGAAGGTCTGTGATGCTGCGGGCCTGTGTCTCTCCTAACGGCCCCATACCAGAGCTGATAGCATCATGAACTCTTAAAGATGCCATTAGAGTTTACTTTAAAATCCTGATGATCTCTGCCAGAGCATTTGATTTTTTCAGCTTGATAATGTGTCAAATTAACACGGGAATGGTTCACCCGATTCAGTAACCACTTTTATTACATTGCATGTGTTTTTTCCTTACTAAAGAAATGGACTCAAATTAAAGGTTGGATTTTTGAATGTGAGATTATGCAATTGCAATAAACGGCACAGAGTGCTGCATTTGAATTTACTGGTCTCATTCCATAACACAATTATTAAGTTTAAAAAAACAATAATAATAGGCTTGCATTTCCCCCATGTTGACATGTACAGTGTGACCATGTGACACACCATAAGGGCGCTCCACTAACTGCTGTAACGTCTCCATTTCCCTTCCGTATCTGCAGCGTGATTGCTTTCCAAGCACCAAACTGGCACCAAACCTGTGCGCTAATAAGCATGCTAACTCTCATTTTCTGGCTAGATGGAGTTTACGCTGCGTGTAATTTGCGGTAGATTGACGTGAATGAAGGGGTGTTACTTCCAAGGAGAGAGGAAACCATTTCCTTACTAACATGCACCACGGCTGAACAGCTGTGGTGAATTGCGATAACCATTTCTTAAAAAAAGAAGAAGAAAAAATCTTTTAACACTGGAGAGTTGGTGGAAAATACAGATATTTTAACTGAAATCAAGCAATGCAGGTTAAGTTGTCTAAAAGTAAATATTGTTTCCCCCAAACTCTGATTTGCTGCAACAAAGTCACGATTTTCAAGTTGTATTTATATGATGATCGTCGTGTGCCGAAGAGGCGAAGCTGGGACAGCCTCTTCACGCTTTTCTCTATAAGATAAAAAACAGACGATTGATTCAGCTGTCTGATGAGCGTTTTTTCACATCAGTCAACGGGAATGCATTTGAATGGTCAGGAAGGCTGTTTTATTATTAATGAATGCTATTTCATGTTCAATTCTTTTTTTCACATGAGCTTTTTGACACTTTCTTTGTGAGCTCCCAGTCTCTCAGGCCTGCATGTGTGTGTTGTTGCTTCCGCTCCAGAAAGATTGGTGTCACAAGATTGAAGGGGTCATGGTGCTGGAGTCCGTTCGGAGAAGCAAATTCCCTCCGGGGCGGCTTTAGTGATACTTTTAAGTGGAGAAATAGATCAGAGGGGAGCTGTTGGCCAGCTGACCCTCCACGCTGCCAGGCACGGTTTCTGGATCTAGCTTAAATTCAGAGCGGTCTTATAGCTGGTTTGGAGTCGAGAGCTTAACACTTAGGGGAAATGCTTTACAGCTTTACTCTTCGTGTGTCAGACTAGCGCATTAAATGAAGAAGAAATCTAGTTTATAGACGTATAAGTAGATAGAACATGTCTCTATTCACTCTTTTTGGAGCTCTCTGTCCATCAAACCCTACAATGAAGAGAAGACGGTTGTCTTTTTTTTCCCCATTTCAGAATTTAACTCCAGCCATTTTTCCGCTTGAGACCAGTCTTGTCTGTCCTCTTCAAAGCAGAAGAAGCCCTTTTACCTCACTGTCCAATCTCAATTTGTACCACATAATTCTCTGGAGCTCCAAATTGTGCTCTAACTGACTCACTGTTTCCTAGAAAACTGCCACGCTGGTCCCTTTAAGAACCGCAGCATCCTGTGCTGCATGCGTCTCATGCGTAATGTCACATCCAGACTCCTTTTAGGGAATGCTCTCCGTCTGCTTCTCTCCTCTAATTGTTGATTTCACATTATATCGACGTTGCCCATTTTTGTTATCCAGAACACCCATGTTATGAAGTCTGTCAATCTCTGTAAGAGTTTGATAGAGATCCTCCAACATAAATCTAATGATTTCTGTGAGGCAACATATTCCGCATGGATTTGCAAGTGTTTCATGTCTGAATGAGTCGTTAGTGGAGGTGAGACATTTTATCTGTTGGGTTTCCTATAGTATCAACATCACCAGTAGCAGCATAAGAAATATGATCTTCATATTTTAGCTTAACTGTGATTTCCTCATTTTTAAGCCAGTTTTGGATAATAATAATAATAATAATAATAATAAACATCTGCCAAAGCATAAAATATGTTTTAATAGTGTGTGTTTTATTTGAAGGAATAAAAGGCAAAACAAAATGTTACACATCCAAACCAGACTGTCAGAATACACCTTCACTTATAAGCCTCTTAGTATTGACCTTTCTCTCAGGATGTTTGGCAAAACTACAGTGCCATCCAGAAGTTTATGTGAACTCTGGGTCGCTATATTCTGGGAGAGTCTGGAATTGGATTTCACCTTTTTGTGTCAGGAATAAGTATGGAAAAATGTTTGCATTTCCAGACTTAATTCCATTTTTTTTGTCTAAATGTTGTCCTTCCTTCTTTTCTTCTTTGAGTATTTATGAGCTTTTGTCCCTAATTTTGTCCTCACTCTTTAATGCCCCTTTTCCTTCCTTCCACTCTGCCTTTTGCTGTGACTTCTATTCCTCTTTTTGTCTTCTCTTTCTTCCATCCTTTTTTATCTTATTGGTGTCCTGCATTTGTTCATTTTTTTTGCATCATTTGTAATTTCTTCTTTGTCTTCCTGTTTCCCCCCTTCCTTTTGTGCCCTACCTCCTCCTTATCTGTTTCCTTTTTTGTCCTGATTTCTATCCTCTTTTCTTCCTTCTGTTTTTTCCTTAATTTTTTAGATGCTTTTGTTCCTTCTGTGTGTTGTACTTTCCCTTCAAAGTGTGCATTTCTACGTCATACCTTTAGTGTTCTTTCTTTTTTCCCCTTTCTGGTCCTGCAGGTATTATGTGCTAACATTGCTAACAACACATGTCTGACATTAATTTATGATGAATGTTTGTATAGAGTTTTGAAATGGTAATATAAAATGCATGAGAATCCTTTTTTTGGGTAATGAGTTGAATGTTTTTGGATTTTAGCAGTTTTTCTTAACTGTTTTGTTTTTGGTCGACATTATGAATTATAAGTTAACTTGTATGGTTTCAAAAAAAGAAAAATTGAGTGCACAAGTTTCTTCTCCTAGTGTAGTTCTGGCTGAATATTTTAGCCCTTGTTGCCAAAAATGATAGAATCCATTTAAATTAGTTAGTGTCCTGGCACAGACTCTTCTTTTCAGCAAAAGTCCACACATTTTCTACAGGGCTGAATTCTGGGCCACTCCAGATGCTTAATATGTTCTTTCTGTGTGTGTTTGAGATTATTAAGTTGTCGATTTTGGGCAAAGTTTATGAATTTTGAGATGATTGAATGCAAACCTCCGACAGTCGTTGTGCAGCAAAATCAGAAGAATAAATCTTTGGACGCCTAAACGAGCATTTATATGGCCATCCCTACTTTTTAAAGTTGGAATCCAGCCTCCTGGAGATATTTCCTCATTCATCGCCCACTCTGAATAGTGCTTGGTGTTCACAGCCAGTGCCGTGGACAGAGCAGACATCGGGCGCAGAGGCTGTCGATCTTCGCTCCTCTGGTTGGCCAGGTAGGGTGCCGTCATGCACAATGTGTGCGGATTAGCTTCAAAGCAGGGAGGCTAGTGGGCCCCGGGCCCCTGCTGTCCTTTCAGGGCTCGGGCTGGGCCAGAGCGGCGGGGACGATGTGGGGGTTGCTTGTCCCTCACTCCCCCACAGGGGACTGGGAACAGAGTCTGGGAAAGGCTTGGGAGCTTCACCGGCCCGGCCTTCACATCCCAGCAGGTGACTCCGCTTACAGCTCATCTAGAAAACGGACTTGCTTCAACTGACAGGATGATTAAACCCTGAAAAATTCAAGCTTTTTGTCCCATTAGAAGCATTTTCCTCTATGACACTGTGATGTTATAGACTGAAGTTTTTGCCAGACTTAAATATTCAGGATATTTATGTTTCAACCTTTTCCATTTATGACATTTTCATAAATCTTTTCGCTTGAATGTTGGATTTAACCCTCAAGGTGGATAAACCGTAAAGATCCACACAAATATTATCTTTTAAACTTTGAAATTGAAACTGTCGTAGAGGGACTGTCAAGAATCATTAAGCGTCTTCCTCTCAAACTTTCGTACTTTTTCGAATTATAATAATCATCATATTCTTCGCCTAAGCCGATTTTTCACATTCTGTCAAGCGCATAGCATGGGGCGTGGGGTGGTTACTGCCGCCAGATGGCTAACCCCTACCAGCTTTCTTACATAGCAGAAACCGGCGACCCTTTCATATGCCGACCTCAGAATGGGACGAGTGAGACCAGCCACAAGGGAGAGACTTGGACATTAAGGGCCAGTCCCTACAATTAGCAGTGGGAGGTTTGAGGGTTGGGGGTGTGGGGAGCAGGATGGATGTAAACACATCACATTATGTTTTCGTGTCTCATGATGTGAGGACGCACAAAAACTTTCCGCGCTCTTTTTAATTTTGTATTTATGTTATGTTTTTTTTCTACCGCATCCCTTCTAATCTTGCTTAATTAGCCCGGCACTCTGGTTGGATGAAAGTGTCGGTTGGAAACGGGACGATGAAGACGAAAGAAAAAAAACGTACATGGACAAGTTGTCATGACGACGAGGTTTGGAGCGCGTGTGTTGGCTGATGAAGTCTCTTTTTGCCGGCTTGTCCAATCAGATGGCTGAGCAGCACGCGCAGCACGAGCAGGAGAGGACGCGGCTACAGCAGCAACACAGCGCGGAAAAGGACAACCTGGTCCAGGAGCACCAGCGGGAGGCGAGCAGCCTGGAGAGGCAGGCCAGGGCCACCCTGCAACAGCACCAGCAGCACGCCCAGGAGTGGAGGAAGCACGATGCCCAGGTAGGGGGTCTCGACAGATCAACCTTCACAGACACAGACGCGCACACACACACACACACCAACACATCCTGACCCGCCGCTCTCCCGTGGATAACCGTTTCGCTTTTCGCCCATTGACGTTGTCCTGGGGTTTCAAAAGCACAGCGGGTTGAGACACTTTTTAACTTGAAGCAAGGCACGTTCTTACTCTGGGTGTGAATAATTTTTCTGATTGCTGCATATTTCGTGCGAGAATTTTAAATATGGATGTGCGAACAGAAAAATACTTATAAATGATGGCAGGCTTTGGTAAAAATACAAGAAAAACTACAGGAAACGAGGCAAAACTGAAGAAACGCAAGAAATCTTAAGTTTCAATATTAGTTTCCAATTGTTTAATTACCAAAACAAGTTTCTAGAAGCCACTATACAGGTTTAAAACACTAAAGTTATCAGCTATGTATACAACCAAGCTTTATTATGTTTTTATTTTTAAATCCACACTTTTAGACGCCCTGGTGAGCTTTCCGAACTGCAGGCGAAGTGTATCTATTTTACAGGGCTTTGTCCTCTCACCGCAGGAAGTCGTCTCTCTCCGGAAAGCGCAGTTTATTCTCTTATTACAGCATTTTCTTGCACAATGACCTGTATGAATTCTTGATCTGAATCAATGGATGTGTCAGACATTGAGGGGGCTATTCTTTTACAATTTACCCCAAAAACAGCAGGTCTTCAGCCTAAACCCCTCCGCTGGGTTTTGGACGCTCTCCAGCCTGGGTAATAGATTGGAGCTCTGTGGGAAGCTGTTTGATAAACCAGCCCCCAACTGGGATTGTTTTTGACTCGTCAGGCTTTGTGGAGAAACCAAACTTGTCAGCATGGAAAATTTTTTATTTATTGGACATTGGCAAGAAGACGGCAAACCACTTGGGATGGCACTTTTGGCGAAAAATGCTCATAATTAGTTAGTTTGCACTTTTTTTTTAGATGAAAGTAAAAATAAAGAGTTAAACAGAAAAACAATCTTTGTTAAATTTGAATATTTGTACTTTAATTTTTGTTTTTTTTTTCAAGAAATTATTTAACAGAAAAAAACGTACGCATTAAATACTTTGCCACTCCCTATTCGTCTACAACTGATCGACACACCTAATACTTAATAAAGTATTTATAGGTAAAGTGCCAAAGTAATATATTTTTATAGGATTTGCGAAAATGTTATTAAAAATATCTTATTGTTTCGTTTCATGATGTGACAGTCTTGAGAAGCTTTGTTTTCGCAGCATGTAAAAGTAGGACCCATTTGTGAGGATGTGATTTCTGGAGATGCCGTCACCACAGGACATGACTGCTCACAACGCACAGCTCCTCTCGTGTCAAAGTGACGTGCGGCTTGACAGATCTTGGCATCTGACGACGTTGGGGAGGAGGGTGGACTGAAAACAAAGTTCCCCCCAATCCTCATTTCATATTCTCAGTTCCTGTTGTTCGCCCGTTCAGCAGTTTAAAGAAGCAGCATGACGGCTGTCTAATGTCAGAGCGTCAAAATCAACGTTTCCAGCCATGAAAAGAAGGAATACACTGTGACGGTTTCTCTGACACCGACAACTACAGATTGGGTGAAGACATTTGTTAGTATAATGTTTGCATGCGGAGCGTCTTCCAGCCAGTTAAAACACTGCGAGGCTTGTTTCGCATCATTTTAACGCTGGTTCAGATAGACAAAGCTGTAGTCTCAGCTTGTCTTCATGCTTAATAAGTCTAAAGTTGGCGAAGAAGGAGAACAGCCAACTTCAGTGACTCCCTCCCAGGATGAGTAATAGCTGCTCATCTCCTGGTTGTGGCAAGACTCTAATAAACAGCATTCCTGGCTCGGGGCTTGTGTTTGAGCAGGAGAGCGGATGTGTCGTCGCAGCAGCTGGAGGGAAGAACTAAAAAAAATTTGAACAGGGACACGACTTCATCCCACCAGACTGCGTCAGTCAGCAAACTGTGCTGCAACTCATTAGAAAGGCTGCATCACCCATCTGTTGCTCACTTGGGGTTTCTACATCATTTAGCACTCTGCTAAATGCACACAAATACATCCTTTCTTCTTATTTATTGTCCAGAACTTAGAGTTGTAATTTAGGGTTGCGGTTTATAATTTTGATGGTCATTGACCTCTTCTTAGCTCAGAAAATTAGGTTTTCATCAGCATGGACTCTAACAGTGGTAAACACCTTGTTTTAAAGTTTTCTAAAGTGGGATGAGGAGATTTCAGTCATTAGTCCGTAATGATGCGATATCTCGCCGCCTGCAGCCTGCTGTGTGTGTTTCTGTTAGCTGATTAATGCCCCCCAGAGGATGAAGTGGTGCCTTAATTTGTTTCAGTGATCCAACACCAGCGTGCGTTCCTGACTCCTGATTTCAACCCTAATCCATTTCATGTTTTTCCATGTTTTTTGTTGTTGTTGTTGTTGTTTTCAGTTAGGGCAAACACCCAAACAATAAGTTGGCTTACTCATGAAGCTTTTTGAAATTAAAATTAAAAACGATTTCTGCTCCAAAAAAAAAAAAGGAAAAAAAAGAGACAATCTCCTTCAGGGGTTTTCACAAACTCATAAAAAGTCTGAAATACATCCAGGTTTTCTCTTCTTGGTCAACATTTACAGTTGGTTACATTCATAATTTGTATGTTTCTTCATTTGCTTGTTCCAAAATGTCACTGGAGGCACTGGCAGCATTGGTTGTGGTTCTTGTTTTTTAAGCAATTCCAATGTCTTTCCCACAGGGTTTGGACAATTTTGCAGTTTGTTTAGGAAATTAAAAATGGACTGATCCTTTCCCAGCTCAGTAATCACAGGAAACTTTAAGCAGCAAGATTAGGCTTGAAAATAGGACTCTAGCCATATGATGCCAACTTTATTATTTTTAACATGCTTATATCTTTAGCAAAATTGTTACTTTCCCCATGAAGCTTGTTTGTGTCGACTCCTACTCTTGTCGACTGCCCTCAGGTGGAAGATCAAAGTTAAATATGGGTACACGCACCTATGAAGATGCAAAGCTTTCATTGTTTATTGATTTTTTAGGCTTGCATAAAACATGCAATGTTCTAATGAAAAAATAATTTAAATATGTATATTAATTGATACAATTATGTGTGTCAGTTGATTTTTACTGGATTTCAGTATCATAATATTAAGATGTTTGATTAAATCAGTTAGCCAAAAAGGTAGCAGTGATTATTACTGAAATCCTCATTATGCTTACAATATAATTGTTTTTCGAAAAGCATTTAGTTCGGAAAATAATGCATAAAACTTGTTGCCAGTAACTGTAACACTTCAGTGGCATGTGAAGTAGTCGAGAACACATGAATAATAATTCATTTAAATTATTACAACCCAAACCAGTGCCGTCTGGACACCATCCGGCAGTCCACAATGTGCCATTCAGCCTTCTTTTTCTCCCCCTAGTTCCAATTAAAAGAATTATATCTTCTAAAAAAAACAAATGCACTGGGGCAAGCAGAAGGTGTGTCTGCCCTGCAACGGTACTGCAGCTCGGTAACATCGATGAAAAATCAATGAAATGAACCTGCTGGATCTGATGAGCACAGACTTAACTTATTACTTTACATCTAATGTATTTTTCATGTAAAGTAAGTAAGTCAAGTTATTTTAATTTATGTATGTCTCGCATTCAAATCCTAAGGATCCTGAAGGTCACAATAAGTTTTTAAGTAAAACTCAATGAAACTTGCAGAAACGTCTTTCTTTCTCTTGAATTTAAAGCTCATCGTTCCTATTATTTCCCACCTGTTTCCCCTCAAACTCTTGGGTGGCTGTTATTTTCTCTGGTAATTATTTCTCTTCTGAAGGATCGTACACACCATCTGGACTTCAATAGCAGAGGAGAAAGTAAGAACTTATTTTAGTTCTTTTGTTGAACTAAATTATGATTTTTTTTTTTT
This sequence comes from Poecilia reticulata, assembly GCF_904066995.2. Taxonomy (NCBI): domain Eukaryota; kingdom Metazoa; phylum Chordata; class Actinopteri; order Cyprinodontiformes; family Poeciliidae; genus Poecilia; species Poecilia reticulata. The sequence goes on along the minus strand of NC_088837.1, from coordinate 13,708,524 downwards.
TCCTTGTTGCTTTTTTTTTTTTTCAAAGATTTACAATCCCGAGACTCGATTAAACCGCATCAAATGAAAAGGATGATGACAGACTGTGTCAAAGCTGAGATAAAAAAGGACAGCCTAGACTGGGATGGTCTCTGATGTGTTGTCATTCTTGCATAGAAATTGTTTTGTTACTTGGTAACAATTTACTATTTCACATATGCAGAAGGTCATATGTGTTCTGACTACACGGCATATTTAAAGTTGCTGGGTCTCGCTCTACAGTGTCTTATAAATATTAAGCTCCCTGAGTAAGGCTCTCTCTGTCTACTTGTCTGTGCTGTTTATCAATGTCTTTCTTTAGAAAAGTTAATTCATATTTGAGTTCAGATGATTTCTGTTTCATTTTCTCCCCCATCGTCCCAGTTCTGATCACAGCTGAAGTCTTCAGTGAACGCTGGTGCTCTGATGTGTCACAACATGCTTTAATGTAACAAATAAAAGGGGTTGATGGGTTCAGACGTTTCATAGAGAACATTAGTGAACAAAAGTCATCATGAATATGAAGAACACACCAAACGGGTCTGTGATAAAGTTGTGAAGAAGTTTAAAACAATTGTTAGGTTATAAAACATCTTGAACCTTAAACATCTCACAGAAATCTCCTCAATTCAGGGTTAAACCTAAGTAAATACAGGCCAATCCTGCTAGAGACGGCCAAAGACTTGAGGCTGCTTAGGACGACCTAAACGTAAGGAATGGCTTAGATCAAAGCATTTCCATGTGTTAGAATGGCCCAGTCAAAGTCCAGACCTAAATTAAAAGTTCAGATCTGCAGCAAGATTAGAAAACGTACATTTGAAAACATTTTCGTCCAATTGAATTGGCAAAAATGTTCAGTCTGTTGATGTGCAAAACAGATTGATACAAACTTTAATTACAGGAAGAATTGTCTGTACAAATCAGTTGACTTTCCTTTTCCTTTTGGGTATGGTGAAGAGTTTTAATCTTGTGTAGACCATGGAACAAAAGATTGATCTGTTAGGGGGCTACACTGACTCAGGGCCTCGTGAAGACAAATGCTCACCACTATTTTCAGATTTTTATTTGTAGAGCCATCATGATTTGCTGTACTTTGTGGTGGTCTGCCGCATAGAATCTAAATAAAACATTTTAAAGTCTGTGGTTGGACAATGACATGTGATGTTTTTAATGTAAATAAATGCATTTATTATAAGTCGCTGTTGTACCCAGAGGAAAGTCTTTAATGTGTTTGCTATATGTCAATGCTGAGATCGCTGCTCTGGACGATTAAACACTTAGTTATTAAGAAACTTAAAAAAAAAATTGTATCAACTTTAGTCAAACAGAGAATTATGCATTAAAAACACCCGAGGGCTCACATGGTATTGCTTCTTGCCCTTGATTGCAAAAGCGGAGCAGAGAAAATTGCGAACGATCAGACAGAATTTAGGGGACACGATTTCATGTTTGTTTTCTTTGAATTTGCTGCTTGTTATTCTGAGTGTGTGTGACAACTCCAGACTGTTCGTCTTTACGCGCACGCCCACGTACACGCGGGGAGATCTGTGTGCGTGAGCCAGTGTAGACAAGAGAGTAGCTCGTAGCCACAGCTTCTGCTTGTTTATGTGGCGCTCCTTTTAAGTCCCTTTTGCTTCTCCTCAGTGCCTCCTAAATAAAAAGCACTTCAGACACTCGCTGTCTGATAGCCTTAACGCAGTGTTGTCCTGGGATGCTCGGGCCTTTCTGGCGGCTGGGGACCGAGCAATAGGCAAGAGCACATGCGGAAACAAAGGAGAGTAATGAGGATGTGCAATAACTGGGGAATAGGTGCAATACAGGTATGTTGGAGTGAAACAGTGTCCTTCATCTTAGACCTCTCAAAACTTCACTGTAATAGTTATTGCTTATTGCCTCTAATTGGAGAAGTCATCCTAGAATGCCTTTAAGGATCAGGCACCCATTTTCATGTATAGATTGTCTGTGCATCCTAAAAATTATGAATCTAAAATTAAGGTCTTGATACGTCTTAAATCTGTTATAAATATATAATTTTGTCCCAAATATTTTGATCAGAAGTCTTAGATTTGGTCACGGCAAAACTATTTAGTCTTGTATGGGTAGTTTTTTTTATATATATATATATATTCCCGGGACTGTCCTGTCAGGCCAAACTTTGAGTCGTCCGCAAACATCTTCATTGCTTTCTGTGACTCAAGGCGGTTGCGACTACCAGTAACCAGCTGCTAGTGAACCCTTGCTTCCTAGCTAGCTTCTCTGTATCTATCATGACTAAGTGCAAGTTGACTATACGATGTTTGTTTTCTCCAGTGGCTCATTTCTATTGTCAACCCATACCAGGCTAGGTTCATTTTGTGCAAAAATATCTGATTGTAATACAGCAGGATCCCCCAACCTTCCTGTGCATGTATAGATTGTTCTGTCTTAAATTTCATTCAAGGGGACATTGAATGTCATTAAAAAGTCTTAAATTTGACTTGCTGAATCCTGCATTTCCCCTGATGTGGTACAATTACTTTAAGTGCATATTAGTACTCTAGCTAAACATTAAGGGCCCATGTTCCTTTTAAGAACAAATATTGTCATTGCAAATATTCCCTCTGCCACATCTCCTTCAAAACAGTGTCCATCCTCCTAATCATGTGATGTTTTTTTAAATTTTTTTACCTTTCTTTTTGACATTTTCCGAACTGCAAAGATCTGGCTCCCGCTGCATATTTTTGCAGTCTTGGGGAACACTCACTTGAGCTTATTAGCATTTCCACTATGTTATGTTAACACTCACTGGCAACACTATTAAACATGCTCTACTGAGAAAAGTCAAAGCTGAAAGGTTTGGAAGGGGGGAGTTAAAGTGAGGAGTTCATTGCAGAGGCCGCCACCCACATCCATGCAGAGTACAGTACAAACGCTTGAATTTCCACAGAGACTCCTTCTCTCTGATACTGTATCCAATTATCTCTTTCCGTCAGCCCACCTCTATTCTCAAACATTACTCTTTCATTAAATCAACTAAACGTTCAGAAAGTCTTTCTACCTTGCAAAACGCATAATAAACATATAAGAAAGAACTTTTATGCATTTTCATTCCTAACCTGCTGAGTAGGAAAATAAAATAGAAAGTCTAATAACTTTTCCTCCTGCCGATGCATTTTTCTGTCAATCTACAGACAATTTCCGATTTGGAGGCCCAAGTGTCAACTCTACACGATGAGCTCCAGCAGGCCCATGAGCAGCACAAGCAAAAGCTGGCCGACATTACGCTGCTTCAGGAGGGGGAGAGGCAAAAAGCGACCCACGCCAAGGAGGCGTCGATGCAGCAGCTGCGCTCCGACATGGAACGGATGGTCAACGATCTGAAGAAGAGCCACCAACAGGAGATGGACACCAATCTGGAGAAGGTAAATAGGGGATGAGATACGGCTGAGTTCTGTTGTAAGTTCTCTGTATGTTTTATTGGAAGTAGTGGAGTGGAAGGGAAATTTGAGGTGCTCAACCGCTTTGGGAGTCATGTCCCCAAATAATATTTGTTGAAGTCAATTTCCTTATCAAAACGTCTGATTAGTCAATAGAGTTCACCTGTGTGTGATTTAATCTCAGTTGTAGATCCAGCTGTTCAGTAAAGGCTTTAGAAAATGGGATGGCAACTCCAGTTTTTGAGGGCCAATGTCCTGCAACTTTTAGATATGGTGCTGCTCCAACACACTGGAATCAAATAATAACAGGATCATATTCTCAGATTATTCTGCGACTTTAATAAGGTGTGTTAGACCAAGTACACATTGAAGAGTTCAATGATACTGGCCCTTGAAAACTGGAGTTACCCACCTTTGCTTTAGAGGTTTGTTGGAGAAGATTAGGAAACAAATTGTGTCATAAAGACATAGAAACACAGTAGACAGATCAGAGAGGTAGTTGCAGAAACACTTTAGGCTAGGCAGATTTAGGTTATAAAACTATATCCCAAGTTTTGACGATCTCAGAGAGCACTGTTCAATCCAGCATCTGAAAATGAGAGGACTGTGGGACAAATTCAAACCTACCACACAATGTCTTTATAACTAAAGTCACAGGCTTGTCAAGAGGAACATCCAAGAAGACAGGTGGCCCATTGTAAGTTTGGAGGAGCTGCAGTGATTCATAGCTCAGTTGCGAAATCCTGTCAGCAAGGTTACGGATTAGTCATCTGTTGCCTCTCTGGAAGTTTGGGGAGGAGAAAACTTTATTATAAGGAAAACATAAGAAATATTGTTTGATGTTTATCAAAAACCAAGCAAATTGTGGAGGAAGTTACTCTATTGAAATGAGACCAAAAATTAAAGTTTTTGGCTAACGTATAAAATTCTGAACCCACCATCCTTTGGTGAAGAGGTATGATGGTGGTATCATCATGCTGTGGGTTTTGATTCTTCAGCAAAGACAGAAACTGGTCAGAGTTGATGTGAATCTGAAGGAGCTAGACACAGGGCAGCTAAGCAAGGGAAAAAAAATCAATTTAATGTAACTAAAATAAGACTTCCTATCCTGGAGATATGATCAATTCTGCTAAGATTTTCATCTTTTATCAATCGGCTATGCAGCAGGAACTTGGGACATCAACAGCTTTAACCCAAAATGGTTGCCTTCTCTACCACATAGCATGTCAGTGTTGCACTTGAAGTGCTAAACCTTACTCTTTGATTCTATAGATTATTGTTTACATGTGTTAATGTCTGTGCATCATGAATGTTTGTCCTTCTTTCAGTCTGCTATGTCCCCAACTTTAAGCTTGTTCTCAGTCTTATAAAGATTTTAAATGTAATATTTACAACACACCCAGCAACACAGTGTGGATATTTGCTGTTTTTTAAATGTGTGTGCATGTGTGTGCGTGCGTGTGCGTGTGTGTGCGCGCGTGTGTGTGTGTGTGTGCGCGTGTGTGTGTGTTTGTTTTGAGCTGTAGCTGTAACAGTATTTTTATCTTCATGCTCTAAGTGTGTAATTTTCCATTCTGTTTTACCAGTTCATCCATTCACACTCCTCTGCAAAATTATGCTGCATATTCACCAGACATTTCACAAGTCTTCTTCTATAGCTGTGTACAAGGCCGATTTGTACATTTCCAGTAATCTCAGTGCAACAATCCCAATCTCTGTCTGTTGTGTGCATATATACAATTGAGGTAACAGTTATGACACACTGCTAAAGTTGATTTATTTTTATTTTTTAGATTGTCAATTCAAAAAAGTAGATTGATCGTCTTTGCTAAATCATTCTACTTCAAAACTACAGATTAAAGCTGTTGAGTTAATTTTCTGCAACATTACATGATTTAGCTTTGTTTTATGCAACCAGACTAGTCCCCCCTTCTGGTCAGTTGACAGAATGCAACCTTCTCCTGAGAGACCTGACCCCAACTAATTTCTTTCAGGAAAGAAATTAGTCAAAGATATACCTTATCTAGATGTTTAAATCAAATGAAAAGTAAAAAAAAAAAAAAACTTAATTACTAAAAGATTATTGATGCTTCTTCAGTTTGCATTTACATTTACACAAGCGGAAAACTAGTTTTTTAGAAGTTTGGAAATCTTATAAATACTTTTATTACATTGGTTTGTACATGAACTTGTACAAAATGTGAACTTTTTTTTTGTAATGCTCTGTCTGCCTTGCCAGTCAGTTCAGGTAGCTGCCTGTGTTCATTTCTATTTATTTTTGGATTGATCAGTTCTCTTTGGGATTTCCAAAATATCGGTGTAAACCCACCCTGCTTTAAACGTCTTATCTTTATCCCTGACCTGCCTGGTGGGCATCTTTGCTCTCCCTGACACTCTTTGCCTTTCAGCCAGGTCAGAACAGCTTTCTTCATCCTGAGAATAAATTAAACACAGGGGTTGAGACTTGGTTGTAGTGGATTTCATTTTGAACCATCATAAGATAGATGAATATATAAGAAGATAGATTTTTTTTTTTATTAATTAAAAATGTTGAAAAGCATGAATTGTTTTTCTTTTGTTTCACTCATAGAATCATTGGACTTTATGGTTGCTACCAGATAAAATAAGAAATAACACAAAGGGTGTGGACACTTAAACCAGTAATACTATATCTTCAAAACTTTCCTTCTTTCTTTCTTTTTTTTTTTTTTTTTTATTATTCCTCTTTCCACCTTCGTAACTCAACCCACATTGCAAAATCACTCGTAATCTTTTGCTAGTCCAGCAGGAACTGACCTAAGGTGGTGTTGATCAGAACCTAATCCTTCCACAGGGCCCCTCAAAAAGAGCGTTTTTCATTAGACACCATCCCACTTCAGCTGCACAGCATTAGCTCCGGAATGCATGCACCTCCAAAACACTGAGGCGCCATTTTGGCTCCATATGGCACACAGAACCGAGAATACTGATGTGGTAGAAATCCTAAAAAAAATAAAATAAAAAAAGTGCCTCCAGCTTTTCTTCTTTAGGTGCTTGAAAACTGTTTTGTTGCAAACACTCAGTTTATCTCTTTCTCTTGCATCTTTTTGTGTGCGTAAGGAAAAACAAGCCACAGTTGTCGAGCAATCTGGAGAGGATTCAAAGCAATGTAGCCGTGTGTTGAACTCTGACTGATAACGCTACCAACTGTGTGCTAGTTTCACTTTTTATAAGCGAGATTAATGAGTTCTCCCTCCTTTTTTGGCAGCTAAAAGAGGATGCTTCTAAAAAAAAAATCCTCGGCAAAGGTTTGACCATTTTATTCCCTCCCCCGCCTTTTGTACTTTCTAATCTTTCTCCAAGTTTGACTTCAGATGAAGGAAGAAAATTTTTCTCTTTGTCGCTGCACCCATAGGACTGAAGTCAGTCAGGCCTCAGATCCATATTGACTCGAACGCCCCGTTTTGTAAGCTAAAAATTTCTCAGTCTTTTGATGCCAACAGAAATGCTATCCTATGCAGTCCACTTTGCTCTTAGAAGTAGAAGCAGGGCAGCTTTTCCCTCCACCTCCTTTTTTCCTAAACACATCTTCAAGATTTTGATGGAGAAAAAAAAAGAAAGGAGAAATCCATTAAATCCATGAATGGATTCTCATCAAAGACGCACAAGTTTAAGGGATAGGCAGTGGAGAGAAAAGGGCTGGATGGTTGTGGTGGATCTTATTGGGAGTATACTGTCAAAGCTGCTGGAATGAAATAATGAGAACCAGAAGAATCAGAGGAAATAAGACCAGACCGAGAGATAGTCCTGCACATTTGATCTGCGCCGGAAAGAAAGCGGAGAGGGAAAACTGATGGCGGCAGGCAGAGGGAAAGTTGCGACACTATTGAAGTTTATCTTTGTTGGTGTGTATCCGAGTGTGTGCGCGCATATGTTCTGGGGTGAGAATGAGTACACACAACCTCAGACCTCTCAATCACCCATGCTGCAATGAAGGGACTGTGAGACTGCCTCTGTGCCTGATAAAAACGCCTCATCTCTAGGCTACAGTGAGCAAGAATCCTGCCTTTCACCCACACCACCTCCTTATCTAACTTTCTTTCTCTGCTCCACACCTCCACCCTTCATCTGTATGTCTTCCCCTATATCCTCACCACCCCCTTTAAGTTGTGGCAAAGCTCAGAACATCAGGTGGTTGTCAGAAGCTGGTCTTCACCACAAATCTGAGCTAGGCAGTTTGGAGGCAATTCTCATCTTGTACAAATGCATAAATTCGCACTTTGCATACTTTCCGTGGCACATTAAGGAGAGTAGATGTTTGCAGTAAGTGTCTCAGAGTTTTGCTGGTAGACTAAAACTTCTTTGTGCAACACAACAGTACAATTTGTGTTCACACTGGAGAGGTGAGATAATGTGAGACAAAAGATCAAGAGGCTTCAGGTTTGAGGAAATGAATAACGTCTGGAACCGTGAGTTCATATTTACTTTTAGTCTGGAGAGGATGGCTCTTTGAACTGCCAGAGGAGATTAGATGGAAGAAGAAAAAAAAAAATCTCTGAGATGTTTGCGTATGACTTTGTGTGTGTTCGTGTCAATGCAAGCCTGCGTGCTTGTGAGTATTCATCGAGCGCATGTGTCGCACTAATAGTTACCTAAAAAGAACCCCAATTTTCATGGAATTTAATTGCCGATACGTCGCCTTGAATATTTGCAAGTATTGCGCGCAGTGACAGGTGACAGAAATAATCATGGGAACAGTTTCTGATTCAACCTGAAATGTGAGAAAATGTGTCTGTGCCTAATTTTACTTGAGATCAAGGGCATTTCGGAATTTCATTAAAAAGAAACAAAGTCACCTGTTGGCAAAACGTCAGCAAAGGACAAAGTCGGGGGGTTTTTTTGGCTTTGAGTAGCCAAACCTTACTTTCTCTTTCTCACAGCCCAGTGTTGGCTTGCGGCAGGTATGAAATCTTAATGGTATGAAAACCTTGAATAATAACACTATGGTTTCACACTGGATCTAATTGGTGTAAATCAGAGAAGTACCAGCCGTTCTTACTGTTGCTAAGTCTCACTAATGAGATGCCATCTCAGAATTACAGCAGTTCTGTTGCCATAATTTTTTTTTCTACTTTGGTTTAATGCTTACTAGTGTCCTTTGTGATGTATCCCATGGGAAAGAAGAATTTAGTCTCATTGTGACATGACCCACACCATTTTTACTCTAAATAGGAAAAGTTTAAAAGCGTCATCCTTGAAGCTGGTTTGTTTTCTTCCACATGTTATCATATCCTTGTGGAACAAGAGCTCTGTGCTTCAGGCAGAGAGGGCTTTTTAAGAAGTCTGACATACTTTTCACCACCGCTTGTGATTTTGGTTTTATTCTACCGTTAACTTCCTGCAGACATAAAACTTTTACATCTATTTCAGATTAAATGTGTTTCAACATTAGACTAAAGCATGTGTGCCTTCTGTGCATAATACCTAGTGATTTTTAGGTTATTTGTGTGGAAGATGTATATTTAAAAATTTGTGTTTTAGAATTTTGAAGTGAAGAACAAAGTTTTTAACCATAGAAAGCTGGATGAGCGGATTGCAGCAAGTTCTTGGTTTATCGACTTGGACAGAGATTTTAAAACATCCTGTTGGCTGTTTGCTTCAGGGAAACCGTTTGTTTATGGCTTTTGTTCTAAGTGACCTGAGATGCCTCAGCTTTCACACAGTTTTCCATGAGTGCATCCACAACTCTCTGACACTTTCTTTTAATGCGGTCTGACAGATTGGATTTTAATGTGCTTTGAACATTTTGGGTTTTTGTGCATATTTAGACCGGCGCACGTTTGATCAGACCACCCAAGATAGTTTGAGTGCTGATTTTCAGATGAGAACAAACAGTTCTATTAAGATGTTGGAATCTGTGACTTTCTCCTCCAAATTTAATACATATTTTGGTACAACTTAGCTCATAACTGCCTCTTTTGTTTGTTGTCTTTCACAGTAATGTGATGATTGATATCACTTTGCCTTATGATAATGTTGTAGAATGCCTAATGTATCACTAAATCCTGAATTCAAATCAATTCTTCCACTTAAAAAAAATAGATTTTTATATTGCCATAAACATCTTATAAGTGAGGCTTTGTGTCCTTATGCTAGGCCAGCATGGGCATGATGTTCACCACACTTCATTCAGTGCTGAATAAATTAAAAAAATAAGATTAAATTCTTAAAGGTATTACTGTAATAATAAATACGGCTTGGCACAGCAAAGTCTTCAAAGATGATACACCCATATTTTTATGCCATCACTCAGAAGAAGTGGTTGCATTTTTATAAGTAAATCCTGCTCATTATGAGCCTCCAGTAGCTCGTTCTACTTTGATCTGAGAAAACAACACAAATATGGGCATTATTGTGAAGTAGAACCTCCTTTTGTTTGCTTCTTTTGGTTCTATACTCTGTATCTTGGTCTGGATCAAATGTAAAGGTCAGGACCGTTAAGGAGTTGATTCCATTACGTTACACTGAACCTTTATCCCTGGAGAGCACAATTAGCCTGAACTCTTGATCTTGTGTTTTTACTGCCATACAGAACCGTGAGAGACTGGCTTCTCTTCAGTGAATAAAAATATAACCAATAATTGTTTGCAATGGGTACTCTTAGAAATTTGTCAAATTACTCCAAACTCCCTATGAAAGTGTAAACTGGCAAGTGTTGACAATATTTTCTTTATGGCCCCAGAAAACTCATACTTACTGAAAAAGGGTTCTTGACGTAGAAACCTAAAAGTTTCCTAGAGCTCTTTCTATGGACTTTCTCACAAAGTCTCTAAAACTGCGCCTACCCCATTTACATATGTCTGTGTCACACTGTTTATTGTCTTAAACGCTAACATGTCTTTGTAGTGACAAGTCAGGATCCGGAATCTTAAACTAAAGTGATGTTTATGTCATTAACATCCAAATTAATCCATTCAGCTTTGATCCTGACCCCCCCTGAGACATTCACTCCTTCAGCCAGAAGGTGGTGGTACGAGGTTGTTGTCATTGTCGTCATAGGTATGTCTTTGCCACAGCTGACTTAATAGTTTGGTCCCCTGCCATTTGGAGATACACCAAATCATATTATTCAGTCGGTCATGGATTAGACGAAGAGGAGAAAAACATTGGCTGGGGGATGATCAAAGAGGGCCCACATTCAGCTTACCCTGACAGACTTACTGCGAGACAATAAAACAGAGGAGGCAAAGCGAGGAATCTGATTTCGGGGCGTAAATGTTATTCTCTTTCTTTAAGGGCATCCAGATTAGTAGGTCTTTATGTCTAAATGTATGTTGCGTTGTGTATATTTGTACATGTACGCATGCTCAGGCCTACGTCAGCCTGTTTGTCTGTTCGGTGCGCCAAAACAGCCCAACGGCAGAGAAAAAGAAAGGGTGAAGTAGAGAGTGAGTCAGCCAGCAGATGAAAGAGTCAGAGTAAAAGCTCTGCTGTCCCAAAAAAAACGAAAAAAAAAACATTACAGCTCCCTTGCTCACTTTTTGAAGTCATCCAAGAGGAGGGAGGGAAGCGACACACTTTCTCAATCGCATTAAGACATGGCGTCAGGCAGCTCCCATCATGTTGCACGCTACAGATTACACTTTGGTTTGAAGTGGAGTTTTAACTGGGACATGATGCTTTTTTTTTTTTTTTTTGCGTTGACTTCCAAATTCCTCTCAAATGCAGCCTGCATCTGAACATCAGGACTGTTAGTGATCAAAGCCGGGATGGGGATATAAATGGATAGAAAGTGAGGTCGACCTGCTCTGAAAACCAGATACCCTGAATATCATCAGGCTCGAGTCGACGTTCATTGGCTGTCTGAATAAAAAAATACTGCATACGGTTTACCAGAAAGCCTGACTGTGACATATTTTTAAACGTCTGACCACCTGCTTGAGTTTAAACATCTGATTCAGCAGCATTTAATGCATCTATAATACTTTCTCCCTTGACCTCGTAGTGCGGGTTAGATTTCACCTCCTATTCACTCTGATGGAAATGGGTTTAATTGGTTTTCTGACAAGAAGTAACTCTGTGTAATCACTGAACATTCCCTACGTGTTGGAGCATTTGATGTATGTTTATCCGTGTACGCCTGCTTGCGTTCGTGATGCATTATTTCTGTACTCTGCACGATGAAGCACTGACACTGAGCAGCATGCATGAAGCAAATCACTACTGACAGGCATTGATGGCAAACTGTGAAATGCAAAATAAAGCCTCTTGTCATTACAGCACCAACTCCCCTCACTTGCACAGAGTCTCAAAGATGCGCGGGCAAAGACGGCGATGATTACAGACAAACGAGTAAATAACATCTCCCCAGCTCTCCCTCGCAAGCAGATTGAAGTCAAATCGTTACGAGAGACATGTGCGGCGAACAGAGAGCCGTTTTCAGCTCTTACAAACACAGCTGCCACTGGAAAAGCTTGGTGGAGCACAGAAAATTACCTTTTTAAGCCTGACTTTTTTTTTTTTATGGTTTTACAGAGACTAACAACATAAATCAAATCTCTAGTATACAACATGCAGCTTGTTGTGACCAGGGTGAAACAACACCAATTAAGAATGTGTTTTATGACACATTGTGGCCTTTTTGACTGTGTGAATAAAACTGGGTTGTAAATAAAACCGAATGAAATTAGGGAACCTTTGGCAGCAGAACCGCAATGATCAAGAACTTTTAAGGTGCATTTCTATGAGTTATTGGAAGGATTATGTGCGAATATGCAGACATTTTATAGTTTGGCAGAAATTCAGCATTGAAGCATGAGTTTCCAGGTGTGAAAATGACCTTAAACCTTGGTGATCAGCTTTGTGTATTATGCAGGTGCGTATGCAATAGAACCCATCAGTGTTTCGTGACAGGGGTCAGCCTTTTATAATCCCAGCCGAATATGTTCACATACTCGAAACCACTAAACATTTCCTGGAGAAACAAGATTTAGCTGGTTTTAGATCTTTATGCAGTTAAACAACAAAAGCACAGATGTACTTGATTGCATCCACATTATTAATATCACAAAACGTGGTAACCCTTTTTTTGAATTTGATCATTTTAAAAGGTGACATGTTTCCTGGAGAGTAAATTGCCCTCATCCTGAGGTATAGTTTTATTACTGTCAGTGTGAAACTTATTAATCAGTAATCTGAACTTGTAGTAATTAGTACTATTGTTATCTTTAGACAATGCCCCAGGTATTGGCGCACTTGATGACAACATGTCAAGGAACAACAATGAACCAGTTTTGCCTGTTCTCTGCTGCAGAATGCTGTGTAGCTGCATGATTGTAAACCTGCAGAGCACAATCTTTGCAGAAAAAGTCTGGCTTTTAGTTCTCTATCAACAGGGATTAAACACATGTGACTGAGCTGATTGCTTAGGAGTTTAGATCCTTTCCACCTCCTTTGGTAGCTGGTTTGAGTGAGCAAGATTTTTTTTCCCATCCTTACACTGTTGAGTTCTTCAATATGCCGTGTTGTACATGTAAATGGTTAATGTTAATTGTTCTGTATATGTCACAAAGATAGCAATGATGCATGTAAAATGAAGACGTGCTCAAAATATTGCGTTAATATTTTTGGTTCCTTGCGAGGCTACAGATGAAAAATAGCCTTTATAATTAACAGTGACACATTTTTAATGTGCAATGTCCCTTTTGAAATACAAAAACAACAGTAAGTAAGCATAATGCATCTGTCTTAAAGCTTTCTTTTTTAAATAAAATTTCAATACCCTTACAAGATCAGAAAACTGGTGCAAATTCCTGGTCAAGACCACACAGTTCAGTAAAAATGTTGTAATTACAGAGTTAATCTTTAAAATCAGTCTTTATAGGTTTTGCAGCTCCAGCACAAGATAAACTCAATTAAAAAGCTGCTATTGTCACCTAGAGTGAGTATAGCTATCTTTTTTTTTTAGTGTCTCCTACTTGACATATGGATCATGTTTTGCTCCTGTTGACTTTTGTCCTTATACCAATCAGTTTGTTGAACTGATAACTTAATTATTTTTAGTTTGCTTTGATATGTTTTGCCTGGTATACAATTTTGCAAGTGGCACACATACAGATTTCAAGGCAATTAAAATTTCTAAAAAAAAAATGGCTGAGAGTGTAGATGAACCAAAATGACAGGGAGTAAAACGGATCGATAGTTGAGTTTGGTCTGGAGCTCTGATTGTTTGCGGGTGTCTGAGATTGGATTGAGACATCCTTATAGTTTACATGCCAGAATGTCTGCTAATGTCAGGTTTCCTCTGGACCTGAGAATTAACAAGAAGTATTTTTAATCTGTAACTCACTTTCATATTGTAAACAAATCAATAAAGTATGTACAAATAAATATAAAAATTTGGGTGCTGATTAAGTTTAGGGTAGGGTTTCTTATGTTGTTTTTGAACAAGTGTGACAAAATTAACTTTTGCTCTGCCAGCCCTTTTGCTTTCCTTAGCTCTTTTTTTAAGGGACTTTCTGGGAGTAACTTGCGCACATAACGATTGTAATGAGATCACATCACGTATATTCTCTCTGTATATGGTTTTTAGTGCAATTTTCTGTACTTTAGTAGCATTTTCCGTAATATAAGGCCCTCTTATATTTTTAGAGTTTCTGTTATGTTTTTAGAGTTTATCTTTAAGTCACAGTAAAAACAAATGAATTAGAAATGAAAGATTAGACACATTTGTCAAAAAAAAAGCCAAGTAGAAGCAAAGTTTTTCTAGGTATACTTGTTTTTGTGTGTGTGTTTTTTTTTTTTCATAAAGTCAACCATCAGAGTCAACACTATAGAGAAATTCTTACCTGCTTTTAGCAGCGATTCAATGGAGTGTTCCTGGAATGCACACCTTGAGCGAGCCTTTTCTAAATGGCTATAGATCAAAGTCAGGCTCTCTGTTTGTCCATTATCTGTGTTTGAGCAACTGTGACTTGTGTGTCTTTAAGCGTGTCAGAGAAAGTTGTCACTCTGCCTTCTGCCACTCCTGTCCCAGTCTTTGTGTTACGTGTGTCCTTTTGTCTGCGTGTGTGTGTGTGTGTGTGTGTGTGTGTGTTTGGCCTGGCTCCCACTGCAGATTATTAATTAAGTTCTGGTAAGCGGTGCATGCCTTGCCTTCAGATCTACTTCCACTCTCTTTAACACGCACACACATCCACAAGGTATCTGTACACACACTCATACTTCAAAGCAGCTGCACTCCACACCGCTAGGATTAAGAGGCGATTGAAGAGCCTGATACAGCCTCAAAGTGCCTTCAGCACAAAAATGCCTTTGGCAGGGCACAGGTAGACTCTTTGAAAATTCTTACAGACTCGCACACATATGGCTGGGCTTTTAATTTAGCTTTGTTTTTCACAGTCCAGCCGGGTCTTTTTTTTTTTTCCTCACATGTTTCATCTACATCTCAGTCTACTTTCAGCCATTTCTTAATGTGTATTTCATGGCTCGGCTCTATAATGCTTGATGTTGTACAGTGCTTTCTGCTGCCTTCCCCTGGGTGACTGTAAGTAAAGGGAATAGTCTAGTAGCTGCCTCTTTATGTTTTTATGAAACATCTGAGACTGTTTGCGTGTCAGTATGGCAGTGTGTCTGTGAATGCGTTTAGATGTGAAGCCAAGTCATTTACAGTACAGCAAACATCTCATTAATTCACAACCAATTGTGGTGATGGTGAGGTATAACTTTGACTCCTCAGCCACTATTATGTCTCATCTTTCGGTGTAATTGAGGCAGCAGAGCTACTGTCTGAGTGAAACGGTTAAGAAATATTGTCTCCTGCCAAATTGTCTTACAAACTGACGACCCTGATTTTATTCAGTGAAGCTGTGGTGCTGCCACAGTCAAAGGAGACAACAAATGCATCAGATGTAAGGAATAAGAGCCCCATTTGCACCTCCCCTTTCCCACATGCACAGCTCCTTTTCTCCTCTTTTCTACACCCTTCTTTGTCCTCCGCGCTCTCATCAGGTGCAGCAGGGCCCCTGGGGACAAGCGGGGCCGCCACTCAAAGAGTCCTGGCGCGGGAAGACAGGTCCGTGTCCTTGGTGACGGCTCTGTGTATCCGTGGTGACAGGTGTGTCCGTTCAGAGCGGACGGCGGTGTTTGTCAGGAAGTGCTTGGATTGGGTGCAGAGGCCGAACGCAGCTTAGGTGTTGATGGCTGTGAGGGGTGTGTTCAATGGAGCAGTGTTTGCTCATGAATTGTCTGTCAGGGACTCTCAGGATAAGACAGAGTGTTTGTCTTAAAATTGAAAGAAGCCATAAATTAGTAGTGATTTAAAGAAATGTTATAGCTTTTTTATATCAGTTAACAAATAAATCAAAAGATGCATTTGCCTTTGTTTTTCAATGCTGATAATAAGCCATTTTATTACACATTTTGCTGGTATAAACAAGCCTTTAATGATGCACCATCTATAGCCATAACATCTTATCAATGTAAAAATTGGATTGTTTCTTTAACAAAAAAGGAATATATCAAATCAGTATATGGCCTTTATTAGAAACATAAAAAATGGACAGAGTGAGTACTCTTACCGTCCTTTTTGAAACAATTGTAAACTTGGCTTTAGGGGATTTACCAAGCCTCGGCTGTCATAGTCAGCAGCCAGCAAACTGAGGTGACCACGGGTGTTGTTTTTTAGCATAAAGTTTCAGAAGGAAGGTCATGGTTTTTACTTTTTATGACTGACCTGTCTTTATAAAACTATTATTCACGGATTGTATTATTAAATTAAATCAATAACTCCTCAGTGACTGATATTCTGCACTTTATGAACTCGAGCTCAAACTGAAGATTTTCCTATTTTTTGTTTCTTCTTGCTTTGCTCACATAGATGCTTTAATTTAGAGGACCAAACATAACATTACTTTTCTACTTTCCCATTTGCCTTGTTTGTTTCATGTTATTTATTTTTTTTCTTTTCTTGATTTTGGACATTGAAATCTGTACTCTTAACATGAACTACAGACATAACTGCAAAGGAAATGGGACAATAATGACGTCTGCCCCTTTAAATAAGAGTTAGAAATCTCAATTCTACAATTATGTACCTTCTTTTCTTATATCATTGTAAACAACTTGATGGTTGGCAGAAGACCAGCACTCGGTTGACATCAATTCACTGTGGTGAGTCCTGAAGCTTTTCTCGATCATCCCTTTCTTTTTCCCCTCAGTGGTTAATTGGCAGCAACATTTAATTCACCCCTCCAACACCCCCTTTCTTGTTAAGTGATGGATTGTTGGTCGGAGATCAAAAGGGACTGGTGCCCTCTGGGCACCATGACCGTCACTACCTTCTGGCACGCATAGGCGTTAAGGCTGGAGCGCTGCCAAGGGGCCACAGGGACACACTGCCAACAGACAGAGGTCAACACTAGTGTGTGTGTGTGTGTGTGTGTGTGTGTGTGTGTGTGTGTGTGTGTGTGTGTGTGTGTGTGTGTGTGTGTGTGTGTGTGTGTGTGTGTGTGTGTGTGTGTGTGTGTGTGTGTGTGTGTGTGTGTGTGTGTGTGTGTGTGTGCGTGTGTGAGAGAGAGGGTTGGTTGGGAGGGTGATGTGCCTCTGTGCACTTCCTAACAGAAGATTGAATTTCACCTCTCAGTTGTGTCTCTTTGTGTCCCTCCATCCACCTGTCTGCATATCTCTTTCTCACACCCG
The DNA here is from genome assembly GCF_904066995.2 of Poecilia reticulata. Lineage (NCBI taxonomy): Eukaryota > Metazoa > Chordata > Actinopteri > Cyprinodontiformes > Poeciliidae > Poecilia > Poecilia reticulata. The sequence continues at coordinate 13,691,413 of NC_088837.1, read as the reverse complement.
TCTCTCTCTTCTTTCTTGTTGCAGACCAACAGCAGGTTGAAGCAGATTGAGAAGGAGTACAATCAGAAGCTTGCCAAGTCTGCCCAGGTAATCAGTTTCTTTTCTCCCGCCTTATTCTGCCCCTTCTTTCATTTAATATTTACCTTTTCCACCCAACTTTGTCACAGAACTCACTGCTGGGAGGTGGCAGAAGGGGAATGTGAGGAATTTTTACCTGCAGCATTTGCCCCTCTGGCCTCAAGGAAAAGCAAAATGTTCAAAAGTTTAAAAAAGAAAAAAAAAATCCACTCACCTACAAAAGTAGCTTAAATTATATAAAATTTTCATTCAAGAATTTGGTAGAAAACTGAGATATTTCTTCATAAATGTAATTATTCGTACTACTGGGTAAATAAATTGTTGGTTTTCAGTTTATTCATCCTCTTACAAGAAATTCACATAATGGAGATGTTCTTTGAAAATATAGCACTGATCATATAAGCCCGATTTTCCTCACTCCTTTGTTTTTCGTCTGTCATGACGACAGTTCATAGTCTCTCTGTGACCATTAGCATCTTGCACACTATTAACGCTGCTAGAATGAAGTGCAGTGAGGCCTCATCCAACAGGCTAAATATACTCTTGGCATGCAAAGAATGAATTCCTGACACTTGGAACAACTAACAAATATTTCTCTGCAGACATTCCTTTGTGGCATGGTTACTGCTTAGACCTAAACAGTGATGATGATGTATTTCAAATATTCTTCCAAGTTACTTTATTTAAAGTAGCCACACTTCAGGATATCTGGGGATTCAACAGGCTAAAGTGAGCTACACAGTGTTTCAGGATATAATTTAACTTTATTTGCAAGTGATTTTTACTCCTGTGAGATTCATCAGAACAAGTTCAGCCCATTTGTTCTCCCATACTGCTAGCTAAGACGGGGGTTTTGGTGTAGCTCAATTGATGATGGAGTCCCTTTTATCCTAAATAGCTCTGATTGTGGTTGTAGTTCATTTTTGTGTCTGGGAAATTACTCGTTCATCGAGATGCTCATTTCTAAGTTTTATGTGTTATCTGATCTAGTCCCTATCTGAGTTCTATCTGCAATGCTATTTTCTGACCACCAGAAGGCACTCTCACAGAATCCAAATTAAATTTGACCAATTTAGCATCAGACCAGACCTCATATCCATTCAGTTGCTATTTGACCAGTTGTGAGGTCAGACAAAAAGTTTCTGCTCTTTTTGTCTATCATAATCAAAAGGCAAACAATAATGAATAAACTTACTGAATGGAAAAGACTGCACAAAAAAACATATATGGGTTGAACTTTTTTACAGGGACCATGAGGACATCGATGCCATCGTGTGGTTAGCATTGCTAGTTAGCCTGACATCGATTTCCATGTGGGGAAATATGCCCTCAAGAATCTAGATTACCAGCTCAACCAAGATGAAAATATAGGAATTACGGTTTTCTTTTAAAAAGCTACTTACAGTTTTTTGTGTTTCTGTTATTTTTAAACACCTTGCTGAGACAAAAAATAAAATAAAATCTTCTTTCTGCAGTAAGATCCACGCTGCCAGTCGGGGCAGATGAAGTTGAAAATCACCAGTTGATGATTCTGAATTTTTCCAGGTGTAAAAGATTTATGCATGCCAGTTTGTCATGTAGTGTTTTGTGTGTTGGTGAAAGAAAGCAGTAGAAAAACTGTATCCAAAACTCAGAAAAACTTGACCATTTGAATCCTTTACTACCTTGAACCTCTGCTGTTATCGAAACCACATTGGAGAAAACAAGAGCGGCCCATTTCTCCACGTTCTAGCCCAGGGCTACGGTGGCTCAAGGTTGCTGTAGCCGCCTTATTCCTGCAACATTTTGCAGTGCTTTCTTTATATCGGCAGAGCCTCCATACTTGATCACACCAAACATCTGTTTAAGTCTTTTTCTCTCTTTCTTATATTTTTATAGTGTTCCTTGTCCTCTGATCCCCGTTTACTGCATCTCTTCACCTTTATTCCCCTCCTGTCGACTTGAACCTGCACTTGTTTTTCGGAGCCATGTGTTTGCCATTAGGACATGTCACCTCAGCCCATTTAAATCCGGGGTAATTCTTCTCTCCAAGCAGAACTATTGCTTCCTTTAAAAAATTTCCATTCAGCAAAAATGCTTTGGGAAGTTCAAGCACTTTTCCCTTCACCGGCTTAAAGATCTAAAACACCATTAAGTACTGTTTACACAACAGAAGAAAAAGGTTTTCTTCATGATTATGTCGAGCTAAAATATTACAATCATTTGACCATAATTGCACCTTGTTCCTCAAAGAGAGTATTCAAAAGGGGTGGGGGTTGTTGTTTTTCTTTCTTGCCACCTGTAAATCCCCACTCTACTCCCCTACCTGTACACGCAAACACACACACACATTTTGGGTTAGTTGGCAAAAGCTCCAAGTTGAAAGCCAGGTTGACAAGCAGATGTTGTGAAAGAACGGTAGCTTATTAAGTTACACAATGCTCGACTTCAAAAGAAGTCGGATGCTGTGTGAAAGTTCAGTCATGTTTGGCCGCTTCGGTGACGAAGTGTGCCACCGCAGACGTGCAATAAGTGATTAATCCTCTGTTTTGGGAGCAAAAAGCTGGCACATGTTTAACAAACACGCTGTGATATTAATGAAGAGTCTTTGTGTGAAAGATTTGAAGCATGCCGTAAAGAGAATGGTGTTAAAGATGCATGGTTTTTGCAATAATACTAAGACGCTTGATTAATTCAGAGTGTTTTTTGCGCTTCATCAGCTCTGTTTTAAAATGTAAAGGTGGAGCCTTGAGGTTTTTTTCAGCCCTCCCCTTGGGACAACTCAGTCAAATGTAAACAAGAGGTCTTTGAAACTCAAAGGATAACCCCAGTTGTTAACCCCTTAGTGACTGACAGGGGTGCATCGCTCATGAGCTCAGCTGCATGGCTAATAGCCCAATTAAAAGCATACCATACCGTACATTATCCTAGGGGGAATAAAGACACAGTAGATACAGCGGTGTATGTTACGTGCTTGAGCGCACACAACCGTCTCTCATGCATATTTCGTCCGTTTCACTTTTGTCTCCCCTTTTTGCTCATTCGTACACACGGACTTACCTAATTAACGTCTCTCAGATTCGGCCGTGTGTGTTAAGCACCTCGCTGAGAGTGGTCCTCCTGGGTGACCTGTGAACTGAACAGGGCTGCGCTCTCTCTCTCGCTGCTTAATGATGAGGTTATGGTGGGTGGTATTGGATGAGAGGCCATTACTTTATCCCTGACCGTCCACAGAGGGAGCTGGGAGGCGGGGGAGGGGGGGCCCAGTGGACGAGAGCTGAAAGTTCATGTGCAAATATAGCTAATTATTAGTATTTTTTTTTTATTTGTAGAGAACAATGTGGTTTCATACAGTAATCTTAATCTACATTTTGCCGTTGCTCCACCCTCATCATCTCCGTCTGTCTGTGGGCAAGCTGTAGAGGCTTACCTGCCGTACTCCCACACAGCCTACAGATTCCAGCAGGCCTAGTTCTCCGACGTGTGAACACGGTAAACAATTATCCGTCTAGCCCAGAGCTAGCTCCAGAACCACCACGCAGCCACCCCTCCTCTTCCCCCATCCTCCTCTTTCTTTCACCCGCTCTCATCTTTCCTCATCTTCTCCCGAACTGCGGCTTAAATAGAATGTTAATTTGGACGGGAGATTTTCAAAGACTAGCCACTTCCTTTTCATCTTAGCGTGCACCACAAGTTCACCAACACAAAGTCGACGAGCTCTTACGAGAAGGAAGTTGGGTTTTTTGGGGGGTTTTTTAACTCCCTCATCTCTTTTCTCTTTCTAATTCTTTGTCTCCTGTCTTGTCTCTAAAAAAGACATGAGATGAGTAAGAAAAAAGATGCCTTTCAAGGTGACTGCTCGCTGTCCAGATTCTGTTTTTACAGTGAAATGTTTGTTATGAAAGCTGCCTGACTAGTTCAACGTTGACTCCTTCGTTCAGATTTGTGGAGTCCCAAGTAAAATCATCACGTTTTTTTCTTCTTCCCCCCATTTTTTGCCAGCTGATTGCAGAGCTGCAGACGTCGGTATGCGACTCTAAAGAAGAGGCTGTTCGCCTGAAGCAGGCGATGGAGAAACAGCTGAAGGAGGCCAATGCTCGGTGGGACGAAGAGAGACAGGCGATTACCCACGATGCCGAGCAGGCCAACAAGGTTTGTGCTGGCAACTTCTTCGCAGTCGTGTCTGATCCAGAGATGTCCCAGTCAGGATATTTTCTTACTGATGAAATGAAATGACATTAGATTTAGATGGTGCTTTCCAACTCTCAAAACAAAGTTGCTTTACAATGAAATCAGTCGTTTCCATTGACACGCACATTCTCACACTGATGATGCAAGTTACTAGATTATATTTACAACTGCCCTGGGGCAGCCTGACATAATACAGATTAAGTACCATTTTTGGACATTTGCAGAGACTGAGCCCTAATCTGATGCTACATTAAATTGATTAAAATCATGACATTCCCTCCATCCTTTCTTGTTTTTATCCTTCCTTAAATCCTGTCCTGTGTCTACCATTTTTTTCTCCTCTTTCTGCCCGTCTTCATTTTTTTACTAAACTCTTTGTTTTATCCCATATACCTTTCTTTTTCTTTCTCACGTTCTTTCCTGAGTTTTTCCTTCCTTCCTTTTTTCACAGGGTCACTCATTTTGTCTCTTTGTCTTTTCTGAGTTGTCCTTCATGTATCTTCATTTATTTATTCCCTGTGCCCTTCTTTCCTTACTGACTTTTCCTTGATTTTTCATCTTTTTCTTTATTTCTCATAACTTTCCTTCTTTTCTTCTGTCCTCCATAATGTCCTTTCTTTCTTCTGACATATGCATCCTTCATATGTCTTTCCTTTCTTGTATCCTTCTTTTTTTGTAGTTTTCTTTCTTTCCTTCCTTATTTCTTTTTCTCCTTTTATCTTTATTTCCTAATTTCTTATGCCATTTTTCTCCTCCCTATTTGTCCTTTATTGTATTCTTCTTTTCTTGTGTCTCTTCTTTCTCACATTGTTTCTGTCTCTTAACCCCTTCCTCGATTCCTTCATCATGTCCTTCCTTCTTGTTCCTCATTTTTTTGGTCTGTAGCTTTTGCAGGTTCTATATTTCCTTAACTGTGAAAATCATTGTGAATTTTGAAAAAAACTTTTAGACAAAACAATAGTTTTGTGAAAGAGTTTTTAAAGCAGAAAAATAATGTGAAATGCAGCTTTTCAAGCCAGGCATGCAAAATGCAACTGACTTCATGGCTTGCTGATTGTGCAACAACACGTGTTAGGGTTTGAATTTCGTCAAGTAATACTGATACCTGTTCTGTTCGGGTTTAGGGTTGCATCAGAACATCCCTAAATTTATCAAATAAAAAGTGCAAAGTGTAGCTGTGTGCTTCTTCTCTTTGTTGTTTTAAGCTTAAAATAATGTATTATCATTGTGTGAAGGGTTTCATTAACATGAATCTAAATAGTTTTACTTTCTCATAACCTGAGTTGGCGTAAGGCTGTTAGCCTTCTAGGTGTTGCTTCTTGTGTTTTCATATATATAGTTGTGGACATTTACCCTCAACTGTGTCAAGTAGGGGGCTGTCTGCAAACTTCATTCTTTAAAAAAAAAGTCCTGTCTGGGTTTGACTTTAATAGAGTAGACACGGGTCGCTTGTTCTTTTGTTGGAGCCCACTCACTGTTTGCATGTGCTTTGTCATTTTTATGGCTAGTTTCAAACTCCATAGTGTCTTTAAGTGTCTGAGTGAAAGTCATATATATCCGCCTGCTGCACCCCGTGCCTTGATCATCACTGTCACTGTGTTTTACAATTTAACTTCACACCCAGACTAGAGTCTTATAGGCTGTAACTGTTTATGTCCTAAAATACAACCTAATTCCCCTTCAGCCCCTTTTAAAATGTATAGACAAAGCAGCAACCAGATGAGTTTTCGGACATAAGGTCCTTTATTGTGCATAAAGCAGGCTGGAAGACAGTTGCACTGGCAGTTGATTGGGTGTGGCTCCCTAAATAAAGAGTTGTTGTGTCTGGTCTGGGATCAGTACATGTTTCCAAACACAACTTAGTCTGTTTGTGGCCGCAGCTGCCTTGTATAGGAAGAAGGCAGGTTTGTGAGCCGACCCTTAGATCTTTGCTCCTTGTCCAGAGTTTACGTTTTTCCACAGCCTTTCATTTTACTCCACAACAGAAAGTAACAACCATATCCCACACATAGGGAAGGCTTCTGTTTTAATCTAAGTATGTACAAATGCAAAGGATTCATCAGAAAAGCATTATTCTGTGAAAGCCAGAGGCAATTGCTTGTTGAAGTATAAAGTCACAAATTTGACAGATTTTCAAATTCAAAAATTTGTTTAGATATAATTAGTGTAGTTTCTGTAACTTTATTTAATTGATTAAATCAATACAATCAAGATATATATTCCTATCATATTATTAATTTAAAAGCCTTTCCGTATGCTCAATTAAATTCTCCTGGGGCATATTGAGTTCACCAGTTTCCTGCATAACACTCAGCACGTACTAGTTTTGGTCTTTAACTCAGTTTTTATCGTTGCACCTACTTTGTGCTATGTACCAGTACCTCCGGCTGCAAAACTCTTAGTATTCATATTGTGTTTGGTAGACTGCCCACTAAGGTCAGTTCTGTTGCTTTTTCTCACATTTGCAGATATTTTTCTTTATCCTTTGCACCAGGGGTAACTAGGTAGGCTATTTGTGCAGACTCATGCAAACTTTACCAAATTGGAAATCGCTGGAAAAAAACAGCAAACAAAGCATTGTGGTGTGTCAGTATATTGAGGTCCAGGTGATCTTAGGTTGTTTTGAACATCCTAATAAGTTTTTCCTCCATTCAAAAAAAAAAAAAAAAACCCTTAAAGTAGAGGTGGGCAACTCTAGTCCTGGAGGGCACTTTTAGATTTGTCCCAGGTCTGTCTAAATACACCAAATGACAAAATTACCTCTTCAGCACGTAGACAAGTTCTCCAGAATCCTACAAATGACTTGATCATTTGACTTCAGCTATTGAGAAACCATTACTTGCTGAAGCCGTGGAAGTCTTAAATTTTATACAATTGCCAACATTTGGCCATGACATATGTAGTGCACCAGTTAGACGCTATGAAGCTTACCTGAAATTGTCTGCTCTGTAAGCTAGCATCCCCCAATTAGAAAAGAGAAGTGCTGAGCTGAACAAGATGGCAGTTGGTGTTAGTTCAGTATTTGGAAGCGTGGCCAGCGCACACTGAACAGCTTTGTTCACTTCCTCCACTGCCATTGCAGAAATTACAGGCAGACTACAATTCTAAAACAGCACAGAAAATCAGTGTCATTGTTCACACTCTTACTACACTGACACACAACACACACATTTTGTCTTTTGTGCCATAAGCTGTTACATTTCTCTTGGCATCAGTGTTATGAGCAGACAACAGCTTTCATTATCTGTGTCTTCATTATAACGTTCCCCTTGCGTTAAACACCAGCTAATGAGATTCCAATTAATGCTTGAATAATTTAGTGAAGACCAGACTTATGTGTGGTGGGAGAGAGGGGGTTGATATGGCCTAACAGATAATAAAGAGGAGAAAATAAGGAAGTTACAGAAAGATTTGAAGCATCAAGTAGCTAAAGGAAAGAGGCGAGGTGACACTGTTGGAGACTAAAGGCAGGGGGAAAGAGCAATGAAAGGATAGAGGAAGTGTAGAAGTTGAGACAAAAGGTGGGGAAAGAAAGGAGCGGCGGAGAGCTGTCAGTGGGCCATCGGAGTTAGTGTGTCGCCTGCTGACATTGTTTCCACGCTGCTCACTTCAAAGGCCTCGGATTATGAAGAGAGCGAGGGGCTTCAGACAATAGCAGGGGAAGAAAATAACATCAAAGTTAGCCGCACATTTGAATTGGGATAATCCCGAAACAGTTGCTCTGAATGCATGCTGCACTGGATCAGATGTCCTTTTTTTCCCCCCTCTCTTTAGCAGCCCCATTCTGTCGTTTCTAGCCTGAATTTAGCTCCCTCTGTGGCTCTGCTGCTCCTGGACCTCTTAAATGTGGGTGTTAGCTGCACAGACCTTTGCGCATCATTAAAGCCTGTTTTTAGTTAATCGGCAGTAAAGTTAAGTATGCTCATTATCTTAGTTTTTTGTATGTGTAATGTTATTACTGGAGGAACAATTTTTTTCTTTGCTAGTTATTACATCGGTTTTCTTGTCTCACAGTTTATTACACTTTTTGGAATGGTCTGTTCATTCGTAAGCATTATGATCATATAGGATATTCCTCTGGAATTGCTCTGCTGGGAATGTATAGAGGAACAAAAATGCATACATACAGTTGAAACTAGATATTTACGTACACCAAATAAAAGGACACATGCACCTTTTTTTTCACCGTCTGAAGTTAAATCAGACCAAACGTATCTTGTTCTCGGTTAGTTAGAATTACCAAAATTATTTCCATATGCTAAATCCCAGGAAACCCAGTGAAAACAATTTTTTTATGTGAATTCAAAAGTTTCCATACAAAATGATTGCTTTCTCTTTTAACAACGAGGGAGAGCTCAGATGATCATGGGAAGGCTTTTCATGTGAAACCTCTGATTGGTTAACTGACACATTTGAATTAGAGGCACACCTGTGGATGTATTCTAAGGCCACGCCTCAAACACACTGCTGTTTAACAGATTTGGAAAAGCCAAAAAAATCAGCCAAGATCTCAGGAAGAGAATTGTGGAGCTGCACGAGTCTGATTCATCCTTGGGAACAATTTCCAGATGCTAAATCTGGTTCTTAATGTTATAGCTTGGGTGCATATTGGTCTGCCAAATCCAGTGTTGACTTTGTTGGCAAAAGGACAACAAAGTCAATGTTTTGGTGTGGCCATCAAAAGGGCACATTTTGTGTATATCCGTAGTCTTAACAAACGTCAAAAACTCAGCATTCACAATTGATGTCTGTCCTGTCAATATGTTAACTTTCAGTTGTGTGCGGCTGGAATCCTCTTTCTTTATTGCAAATACAACATTTATACACGGTGTCCTGCGACAGAAAGCGTTGAAATAAACACAAAATGGCTGATCATTATCCCGCTGAAACAAATGAATCAGAAATACTAAGTACTCTCCAGCCATTAAAACCAAAGTACCATTTCTTTACTAGGGCCATTATCTGGGATAAATACCTACCCTGATCATGTGTTTTGGCCCATATAGATGCTACCTAGATTGTAAAGTGTACTCTACAAGACACACCCTGTGTTTGGTTGGCAGTTTAAATTGTCTGATTTCAGTAACTGGTGTCTCCACGTGTTTGTTTGTTTTTTTCTTTTCATCTGATAAAGAAAAATGTATATGCTGGTTCTTTGATAACATGTTTCAGGTTTTAATGACTATCTTCACATATAGCCTTTCTACCTATTCATGCATACAGAGTATGAGTGTGCACACGCCATACCTGACTGAACTGAAGCCGACATTAGCCTGCCAAGAGCAAGGTGCACACACAAACACCTTGTGTCTTTTCTCTGGCACACCCTATCTTTCCAACTCTGTATCTCCGAACTCTTTCTGTCTCAAACTCTGCTTCTGCACTCACATTCGCAAGCACACGCGCTCACCTCGCCCTGCCAAAAGGAAGAGGTGGCTGGTGAATAAACAATGGCACTCCGCCCATAGTGTCACCCGCCTGGGCTTTGATCAGCACCGCTGTTCCTGCTCCCCACAGCAGTGCTTCCTGTCTTTCTACCTGCTGAATCTTTTCCATGCACGCACGCACGCAAACATATGCACACTCTCCCACCTATATAGCCCAGTGTTTGTGGGCCCACATGCAGCCTCCCCAGTTTTCTCCTAACTCGGGTCCTCAAGTCTTTATCTGTCTCTGTCTCTCACACAACAGGCCTTTGAGTTAGTGCCCTTTTCTGGGCACTGTTGCATTCTTGAGCATACACCTTCACACAGTCTGTGTCACACACCCACATAGGAAGACAGACTTTTTGATCCCGGCACATCCAGCAGCAACTTCTGCAACGAGTCAAAGAGAAGGTCCTGGTCCTCTGGGTGAAATGACAGTAGACACGTTACATAATGCAACAGTGACCATTGTCTCCCTGTGTTTGAGGATGAGAGGGAATATATAAGGTGTGCTGTTGCTTGTGCGCTACACAGTGTGGTCTTTGTCAAACTCAGTCGATGTAGTCTTTGTGAACTAGTTGCTGGGCTTTTGTGCATGCGTAATATTAACAGGGGGTCCTGTGCGCACACATTGAGCCACACAAACGCGCGCACTTTGGCCGCGGCTAGTTGTAGCAGCTGCAGTTCATCTGTAGTTGTGTGGTTATATATGCATTGGTTTCTGAGAGGGTTGAAAGGATGACTTTGCCTGTGGGAAGGAATGGCAGCACTGGATCAAGAACAGGTGTGCTGGATCCTCCCTGCTGCAGAGGCAAAGAGCTGCTTCAAACATTTTGTGTACGCAAGCGCGCATTTGTCCGCTCCCCCCGCCGTTCCAGTGTGCGTCCACGTCCTTCAAAACAACCGCGAGATCTTTGCGTCAACCTTGAGCCGAGTGCTTGTTTACTAAAGTTTCTCAGCCATCTGTGTTTCCGTGGCTTTGTTCTTGTTTTGCTTTTGTGAATGAGCACAAATGTGTGACAGTGTGAATTTATATTTAGTGCTGTTATGCGAATTTCACCACATTAGTGAAGCCTTGTGTGTCTGTATGTCATGGAAAATGCCCTTCATTTAGTGTGGACTACAGCAGAAAATGCTAGAGAGGTTAGTGGTTTTGCACATGTTTACCCTGCGTTTGACAGATTTTGTCAACATATATGTCATGACCTGGCAAAATGTGATATCAGAACAGTACTTTGTGTATTTTAGAGGATATGAAGATGCATGTGGTTCAGTTCATTTAGATAATTTAAGGGCAATAAAATGTATAATTTTAACATCTTTCTATCTCCATGTATTCCTTTTTGTAGCATATGTGATAGGCTACAATTTAACAAGTTGTGATTCTTTAAATTGGCAAACTGATAAGTTCCCATAACGTTTAGCAAAGTCATGGCAATAGCAAAGAGCACTCCCTGATTCAAACCCTTGTAGAATCACCTTCCATGTCTGTTTCACGTTGCCATGGAAGAATTTTGTCCCAATCTACTTTACGTTGCTTCAGCCCATTAAGATTTACAAACATTTGTTTCTGTGAAGCTTCCTTAAGTTCTCACCATAGCATTTCAATCAGAGTAATGTCTGAACTTTGGCTGGGCCATTAGAACAGATTGATTATTTTGGATCATTTTTATTTCATGATGCAGTTTGGGCTAACATTGAGTTGTCAGACAGATGGCCATTATTCTTACTCAAGAAAACTTCCTGGCTGAATTATTGGCTGCAGGATGCCCAAAGTATCAGCCCTCCATCATCATGTTTGACAGTTAGTTAGTAAGAGTGGTTTGCTCTGATATTTTGTCTGACATTGTTTCCAAACATGGAGTGTTGCATCATGGCCAAAAGTCTCTTCTTTGGTCTCATGTACTATCATGAACTTCAGCATTTAATGAACGAGTACAAATGTTTCTGATAGTCATGGCTGATGTTGTTCCACCTTCATATTGTTTTAACTTGCACCTGTACGTTCCAGATCATCAAATGGTGAAAATACCTGCTTCTATATAGAGGGCCACACTTATGGTGATCTGTTAAAGGGCCAGTATTATGTATTTTCCAGGCATATAGTGCTATCTTATAGCCAAATCAAGTAGCTATGTTAAAAAACTATATATATATATATATATATATATATATATATATATATATACCAAACATAACTTCAAATAAATTGGACTTAGGAATTTGACACCTTGAAATTGGGATCCTAATGTTTCCAACACTCTGCCTTCAGCACATCAAACCGTTGTTCTGAGAGGTAGTTCATATGATGAGCTCAGCAGACATGCAGTTCCACCAGGATTGTGTTTGTCGCTGCTGCTGCTAGTCTGGAGGAGCTGTGTGGGGACGGTGTGGTGGAGGGCTGCTCTGTGAGGTGGAGGCTCAGCTGGAAACTGCAGCTCCAAGGTGGAGCCTCCCTCTTTAATAAAAAGTATTGATTAGCATAATTAATTCCCAAGGCTATATTACATAAGAAACGCTATGTTATCTTTCTGTGATCATTAAAACCACATGGCCGGAGCTGCTTTGGAAATTTCTTGTCGTTCACAGCAGTTCATCCAGAATTGTAACCTGAACATGTACAGAAACTTTACAAAGCTCTTTTGGTACATCTTCTTCTAGACTGGACAGAAAGAAAACATGTTTTGTGTTCAGAAAAAAAATCAGTCCAGGTTGCTTTAGAGAAACTGGTCAACGGTTTGTCTGTGCAAAAGTTGAGAAAGTGAAAGGTGTAAAAGTCAGCTGCTGTGATGGTAAGAAGGTGCATCAGAGCCATGTGTTGATATTTTTGAAGACACATCACCCAAGGTAACGTCTGCTCCCAAGAGGCGCTTGGTTATTTCAGCAGACAACCTCATCCTGCATCACTTACAGGTTCACTGTAGCCTTACAGACACAGAGTACATGTTGTTCAGCTGGGACTGCCCAGGGTACAGATTTGTTGAAAATGTTGACTGCATCTTGAAAAGCAGAGAGTCAGACACAACAATGACCGCCTGAAATATGGTTTTCAACATTCAAACTTCTAGAAATTTCTCACACATTTATTGCAACAATAGAGAGTTGGACAGGAAAGATTAACAGGAAGGTGAACGTATTACAGCACCTAACTTTTTCTATCGGTAATAAAACTCATTGAATTTTATGAAGTTGTGGAAATATCTTGTTAGGTAAGGATCTAACTCCAACTGTAATAACCGGGCTCATCATGCTATGCCACATATAATCATTTTTGTTTACCTGCAGAGCTGCGCAATATAGCCGCTTTCTCTCTCTGGACTAGATTTTGAAGGATAGAAAACTGGAAACCTTTAGTGTTGCTCGCTCACTTTGAATAATTTAGTTGAACTGATCAATCAGCCAATAGATATTTAATCAAATAATGTCTCTGCAAATGTTTTGCATGTTCGTGCAACTCAACTCGTGTGCATTGCGTCGTCAGCTGATTGATTACTTTTCCGGCTCTGCGAATTGTTTTATCCTCGTATCAGAGAGGGAGGAAATAAGGGAGGGATTACATTCCAGGACGCCACAAAGGAACGTGGGAAGTGGAACAGCTCATGGAGGCCTTCTTCTGCCGGCGAACAAAAAAAACTGGAATTAGTCACTAACCTGGAGTTTTTAAAACATGCAGCTATGTTTGAAACTTGAGCTGAACTTAACAGTTGTTTAGCAATGTACCATTTGATAAACAGAATATATTCATAAGTGTCGACACACAAATAAGCAGGAAAACACAGCAGGCATATGGCACGTATTTTGGAGTTGTTTCCTATTCTCTTTCTACCGTAGCTCCCAGCAGCTGAAAGTTAGACTACGGCGTGTTCCCCCCGTGGGCATAACTCATTTGCAGCATGTCTTCATTAGCGCCGCAATTGTCTCAGCACTTTCATCAGCGCTCCCGAAGAAGACGCCTCCGTAAAGCTGTGCCATGCGTGTGTTTGGCGTTTCACGAATCGGGACGGTTCCACGTGCCGTCGCCGCGTACGTTCTCACTCGACGCGTGAGCGGGGAAAACTGCTGTAAAGCATCAAAGAGCTGCAAAGGCAAGTCAATTCACACCAATATCGGAGTTACATTTCAGAGGGGCTGTCCTGGTCGACTTGCTAAACTACATGTTTTTATTACTACACGCAGGCAGACAAGACAGCAAAGCAAAAGCAAAAGTTTCTCTTCTCAAACACCTCAGGAGGGAGACCTCTCCTCCTCCTCCTACTCTTACTCTTCCACCTCCTCCTCCTCCTACTGCTTCTTTCTTCTTTACCTTTCCCCACAATCCTTTGATAAAAGTGCAGATAAAAGAGAGGCTGTGCTCATCTCTCTGACCATCCATCTCTCCTTGAGGTTAGCACCTCTTTTATTATTTACTATTAGATCAGTAGCCATATGTGCACACAAAGCCTTGTTCTACTGAAGCTGGTGTCTGTGTGGGCTCTACAGCTTTGTATATGTATGTCTGTGTGTATCTGCCTCATCCTTTGCTTTTCTCTGTGTGTGTGTGTGCGTGTGTGTCCTTGGCTGGAGGCGGTGCAATGTGAGGTTTTTGCTGCTGTCTGAAGTCGTCCAGCCTCAGTGTCATTAGAGGATCTCTTTAATCCAGACTTTGGGAGAAACCTCTGACAGCACGCTGCAAATAGAAAGGCCCCCGCCGCACATGAAGAGCAGCTCGGCTCCTAACAAAACACCAAGTTTAAAGAGGCCCCTGGCCTTTTTTCCTCCTCCCACCGTTCCCTCCCTTCTTTCTTCTTTTGCCGTTTTCTCCTGCCCTCTGTTGCTTTCACTTCACCCTGGGGAAACATGCTTGCCTTATCTGTGCAGGAGGACCACCCAGGAAAGAATGACTCAGGCATTGCTGCGTCTGTGTGCGTGCGTGCGTGCGTGCGTGCGTGCGTGCGTGCGTGCGCGCCGCACAATAACCACGCGCTGATTTGACTGAGCGCGGCGCTCGCATTTTTAGAACTTGTGCTGTTAATATTGATGCGTGCCTATACCTGCATGAATCCCTCTAAGCAGTGTTTGTCAGTGCTTGTGTGCACGTGTGCCCCGCTGTTCCTTTTGAGGTGAAAGTTTGGAATGAAAGAGAGGCTGAGGCCCGATTGTTGATGGGGAAGGAAGGGAGAGAGAAAGAGAGCGAGACCTTCAAGCCTCCTGACTGTGAAACTGCGAGGCAGGAGTGCGCCGCTGACCCAACCTCTGCAAGCCAGCCACATGCTTTTTCTCTTTCCCCTCCCGCTATTTTTTTTTTCTCTCCTCAAATTCTTGATGCTTCTCATTTTCACCTTTCTAAACTTTCATTCCCCCTTCTGATTCAGTCACATGTCTCTTTATTTTCCTAAGGCTTGCTTTGCAATTTCAGATTTCCATATAACTTTCTCTGTCATGCCTTAATCTGTTTTTCCATTCCTGTCACACTCCTCTGTCTGCATCCCTTCATAAAGAAAACAATTTACTCCTCTTCCTGGCTTGCTTACAATCATCATTTTCTCTATAGTTAATAAATCCCAGATTGCTGATCGGCTTCTTGTCCGACACACGGTGCACTTTTACAGTACAGCACATGCCAGATCAGGAGAGAAAGCTACCTGTTGCCGTTTTCTCTTGCCCTCAGGATATTCATATGTCGTAGGATGAGTGTATATAAGCTTCTCACCTACACTCAAAGCTAAGTTTTAATGGAAAGTCTTGTGCGAAGTAAACGTTATTATTTTGTACCAGTCTACACGGGTCGAGGTTCTCGACCGAAGGTGGTCAGGAGTAAAACCAAGAGTGGTTTCTTTTGAGCAAAATATCTTGTGAAAAGTTTCACTGTTGCCAACATTCGGACGATCTTTCCCTTAAAGGCCTACAAGAACAAAGAAACTGAGTTGAGTTTGTGGTGAGAAATCACTGAAAATATGCTGATCCTGTTTTCTTTTCAATTAACAGTTGTATGAAACTGTATGTTTTCACCCCTTAGTCACCAGTAAAATTGAAACTCGTGAATTAAACTCATCGAAGCCTTAATTTGTAAACCCACTGTCATGTCGCTTTAGATGTGCGGCAGAGTGATTCCTCTGGATTAAAGTCAAACTCAGGGCAGGTGTTTGCGACTTCAGAAACGTGTTGTTTTCCTGTAATGCTGCCTCGGTCTATTAGACTCAGTGAGCTGCCTCTTGTTAGCAGTGTGTAACATCATCCCTCCATCCTGTCTGACACCAGTAATGACTAAATAACTCCAAAGCCGTTTTTTTTTTCTTTTTTCTGAGTCACAAAGCGCTGCTGTTGTTCAGCAGAATCGTCCCATATGATACTGCTAATGATGTGAGAAATGTTGAACTTGTGAACTCCGATGTGCTCTGAGCACGTCTAATTCAGATGCCACAAGAAAGCGTACGTCACATGTGGAGCCCTCTATTTAGCCGTCCTTCCCAGAAGAAGTGGACCAGATATCCTGCGTCACGGTGCGGGAAATCAGGCGTGGGTTCAGAAAGGGGGGTGGAGGGTTGATTTTTCTCATCTTCATCGCTTGTCCTGCTAGCTTTACTGTTATATGTAAACCCTGCCTACAGAATAAATTTGTTTTCTTACACAATTTAGCTTTTTGCATTGCTCGAAAGCAAAACTTATTTCAAGACAATACATTTATTTAATAAAAATACAGGGGTCTACTCGGGTCAGCTCATCTGCCACTCTGTACTGCCGTGTCAAACCAATTACTGTCTAGTAAATGTGGAGGTGGGCTTGGACTTTATATCATCTTATTTTGCTATTTCCTCTTCATAAACATACTTGGAGTTTCATCTATGCTTGAGAAATCCTTGACTGTCCCATGGCAGCCATTCGGTGATGCCTACACACTTGCTCTCACTGAGCACCACCTTTTACTTGGAAAGAGTAGAAGCTTCTTAAAGAGACAGTGACCAGTTTCAGTTCATCAAACTGTGAAGTCATTTTTCTTTTTAAGTTACCTTTGGTAAATACAGTATTTTTATAATGACCGAAGGTAACATAGTGACTTGTTTGCGATACAAAATGGCACTACGAGCTTGGAAAATATATAATACTGCCCCTTTAAGATGTTTCTTACTCCAGAACAACATTACAGCTAAACCACTGAAACCAGCTAAATAATGCCTGTTTTTCAGGAGCCTCTGTTTTAAATAGGAGCGCAATTTCACATTGTAGACATTAAAATAAGAATCGGATCCTATTATAACTTCATGTTATGGAGGTATAGACTTTATGTTTGCCCCCCAAAAAACCTTATAACATGAACAGTTTGATATCTAGATAAATATAGCTTTTTATGTCCTTACATCTGACAAATACTGAGTAAATAGGTCAGGGGAATTTTTCCACCAGACTCAGCTCCTGTTTGTTTGACTGCATATAATAACACGCCCGACTAAAGTTTCAGCTGTTTACCTCTCAGTGCCTCTCGGAGGTGCTGCTCAGAAGCTCGTTCTTGCCCTAAGGCTTTGTAGTCTGCGTGATTTATGTCAGTGGAGTGGGCCGCAGATCAGGTGGTCATGCCTATCACCTGGACTGTGTTTCCTTCTGCTCAGAGAGTCAACAAGCCAACACCTGGCTCACTCACTCAGCTCCGGAGGTGGGGGCGGGGGGTGACGCTGCGGATATTGATTGTTGCCAGAGCCTCACACGCTTGATGGAGGTGTGTGTATATGTGGAAGTGTAAACTCGCTGCTGTGCTGTTCTGCATGCGTTCACACCTGCATCACTCTCTCCGTTTTCCGTGCAGACTAATCAAAGATGAAGTGTGCTGAAAAGATCTGGTTCTGTGTTGCACTCGCGCCTCAATGTCGGAGCTGACCTGTTCGAAAACGCGCTCTGAGCTCGTTTTATTTTTTTACCGTCAAAATCTTCTATGACAATCTGACCATTTTCTGTGCGAAGCATTCCCCCCCCCCCACGCTCCTACTTTGTGGAAAAAGTTCTTCACAGCTTTCTCACTTCACATGCAAAAACAGAAATTCTGCATCCCCTGTTCCTTCTCTGGTTTTCTGTCTCATCTGCATATTTTTGCGATTCTCTTGTGGCCTCTCATTTAGCTGCATTGCGCCTTCTCCTCTCAGCTCAAATCAAACTGCAGATCAGTGTCTACCAGTTTGCGTCACTTACATGTTAAACCAGGCAGAAACTGTTTTTCGGTTTGCGTCTGTCAGCCGACTTGAACGCCTCTTCTTGTCCCCAGGCTCTGCAAGAAAAGCTGGAGAGTCTGCGGAGACAGCTGCACAGTGCCGAGAAGAAGCTGCTCAACAAGGAGCTGGAGACCGAAGAGAGGGTAACGAACTTGTTTGTCCTCTTCCCTCTATCTCTTCTTTCCCATTGTTTCCTGCTGCACAATTTGCGGCTTCCTGTCATCATTGCATCACTTTTTTTTTTTTTCCAACTTCACCTTCAGCCTTTTGCATCACAACCGTTATATTCTTCTTGATCATAAAATCCTGTCCTATAACTTCTTCTTTTGCTGCTTTATCGCTTCATGTTGCAATCTCCTCCTTTCTGATTTACTATTCTGACTCAGTCCTCCAGGGGGCTGCAAAAGAAACACAAAATATTCTTGGCCTCCTTTCCTCCTCTGCCCTCTTCCACCTACCGTCTCTCCTTCTCCTGTTCAGAGTCAGCGATATGCCCCCTTGCACATTTCCCAAATTCCTTGAGATCTGGCCTCAAGAGTCAGCGCCTAGGGCCAAGAATGCCACCGCTGCCTGTGTTCAAAAGGGAAGCTCTGGTGCGCACACGCACACACGTGCACCCCGTGGCTGTGGAGAATGCCCTGTAATCAGACTATGTTTTGACCTTGACACACACAGAGAAGAAAGAACTAATGACTGTGCTCACGCAGGAGGTTGGTCTTTGTATCACGGTATGTACACCAAAGGCATTCGTTCTCCTGTGTTCCCTCTGATCCGCCCACTGACCCTTGCACACACTTCACACACTCGTCACACGTCTCCCAGTCGGGCCGTCATAAATTGAGTCGACGGGGGTCACCGGTTTTCAGGAGCCACTTGTCACTGATCCACACCTTGCTGCGCTGCAGGGGATTCTGCTTGCTCTTTATTGCAAGGTGGTCTTAGTTTAATTAAATTATGGCATCCGGTGCCACGCAAAGCGATTAGTACCTTGTTTTAAACTTTTTAAAACAATGTAATCTAGTATAATTCATTAAAATTTTATGTGACAGACAAGGTAGTGCGTTACGAAGAAGAAATTCCCATTATTTTTAACGTATTTCACATGCAATGGACTTGAAATTTTCTTTTTTGTTGATCTGATTTTTTTCTCTCTTTTTTTGGGAGAGAAATTAAACAACATCAGCCATATTGGACCAGGCCTGAAATGATGAAGTATGTTTAAGTTCTGTAAGCTCTTTTCAGCCTATCACAAACCCAGATTGCAGTCTAAAGAGTTTCGTAAATTTTTTAAAGGGTCAGCGTTGTGTTTTCCAGCCATATAGAAGGGTTTTATAGCACAATCATATACTTTCAGTTGTTATAAAAATGCTGCATAACCAAGTGTTTGCTAATTGCTACTGGCTAGTCTGAAGGATCCGAGTGAGGGCATTGTGGTCGATGTCTGCTCTGTAAGGTGGAAACTCAGATACCGCCTCAAAGGCGGGGCTTGGTCCACCCAGGCGTTTAACACAGCTGAATAGTTGCCATGGGAGATTTCTCAAACATGCCTGAAATAATCAAGGTAACACTCCAGGTATGTTTTTGATGGGGGAATAACATTATAACATCAATATAAAAAAAAGTTTACTCAAAAAAGTCGACACTACATAATACTGCCCCTTTAAAAAATTGAGTCAGGTAAAATACAGGAGATGGAAATTTCTTGTTTTTCTTTCATTTTGGTGCTAACAGCTGTATGTTAAAAGCATGTTGAAGCAGATGATGAGTAAACAACACGATGAATGCGACAAAGCCTTTTGGTTCCCATTTTAGGCTCTCAACAGCTTGTGATTCACGGCCTTGAACACGTTGAACAGATTTTCTCCCCCTGACGTTCTGCTAAGAGATAAACGGAGAAAAGACTTTGAGCGAGCGCGTCTGAATCACATTGCTTGGTGTGTGTTTAGTGCTAATCTCTCTTACTGTATACGTTTCTCAGTTGGTAGTTGTGCCCTCTGTGGTTCATGCACACTAATAGTTGAGGCCTCACCGATTCGCCTTTTCCTCCTCGCTCACACGTTGCTCTTGTTTATCTGCCAAGATGTTTCTTGTATCTTTTGTAATCCGATCTCTCGCATGCTGAAGCAGCTTTCCTGCCCAGACTTCGCACAGATGTTGCTGGCCCCGCACTCACAGGGGCCGTCGCCTCCAAAACGGCATCTCGTCAGCTCAGTACGTGGTTCGGCTCTCCTTCAAGATGGTGGCCTGTAGAGAGCAACTCTCCTTATGAATGACAGGCTAGACACGGCAAACTGTAAAAGTTTAGCGCTGGTCTCCGCCTCAGGTGCTTACTTTGATTAAATCCCTTAAGTGTCACCCTTAAAGTATTTACATGTAAGTCAATGGGTTCATAAGGTCTTTGGTGTCATGGTGACAATTTAGGCAGTTGAGAATGTAAAGTCATGTAGTTTTTAGTAAATACACAAATAATTGACTATCACATCACCTGCCATCAGTCAGCATCTCGCTACAGTCTGGAAAGTTCTGGATTTGGAGATTTTCTTCTGTGTTCTGTTTAAGTCTCCTTCTTTCCTTCCCTCCTTCCTTCCCTCATGTGTCTTAAAGCTTCACAATCTACTTCCTTTGTTCCTTTTTCTCCTTTTCTTGCTTGTGTTCTGTCCTTTCTTTCCTTATTATATCTTCCCTCAATCTGTCCTTTGTTCTTTCGTTTCTCCTGTCCTTTCTTTTTTTTCTTACCTTTATTTCCTTCCTTGTGTCCTTTCTTCCTTAATATTTCCTTGTTTCCTTATTTCTCCCCCTGTTCCTCCTTGTCCACATTCCGCCTTTAAAGCCTGCTGCCTGTATGAATACCAGACACAATTCGAAAGTGGATTTTTGTATTCAATACTTTAAGATGAATGTAAACCACTGGGAACTCTGGGAAGTTGAGTCTGGAAAAGTCAGGAGTTTTTGCCTTCATAATGAGTAGGATCCCTGTCTTACTGTAGCTTCAGTGAACTCCACAGAGATCTCTGGCTCATTCGAAGCAGTTTTCCCTCCTTCATCTCGTAACAAAGCGTTTTTGATTCCAAATCGCTCTTTCATGAACTCGCTGACTTGAAACTCTGGATGTGGAGGTGCAAACTTTGCGAACATTGGCATTTTTGATGTATCCTCTTGTTCCTGACAAGGGTTTTGTCACCTGGGAACAATGGATGATATAAAAAAAAAAATCCCTCTCCCCCTCTCTACACCTTACACACACACACACACTATTTGTTTCATGCACACACACACCAGCTTCATTAGCATGCATCAAGCCTCTTCAGCGATGTGACAAACTTCATTTGAACGTTGAAAGTGTTTAGGGCTTGTTCCTTTCTGCTGGCAGCTGTCAGAAGCCATGCCATGTGACGGCGCTAAGCGTGAGAGAAAGTCAAAACCACAATCTGAGGACTATATATAGATGAAATGTTGTCATTTTAAGATGACTGAGGGGGGGGGACGACTGCCGCTCCTCGCAGTATTCAAAACGGCACCTCATCAGGAACAAACAGAACCCCACTTTTAAAAAGGGATCTGCACAGATCAAACCTGATGCGTCTTTAGAAATTCAAAGTCGTCTTTCATTACAAGCTGAAATAGTGGCACACACTTTTTTTTGTTGTTGTTTGCAGTGTCTCCCTCTCTTTTCTTTTTCTCCTTTCTTTCCTTTCTGCTCACATCTGGAGTCTGTCAGTGACCAAGTCCTAGTGACGAGTTTGATCAGCAGCGTTGTTCAAAGACGTCTCACTTTTTCTCCAATTGGTGAGGAGCCTTCCCCCCCCCTCAGATGTCATCGCATGTCTCTTTCTGCCTGTCGGGAAAACAAACATGCCTTTGCTGTACAAAAAAAAGAAGAAGTTGAAAGGGAGAGGGGGAAAAAAACTGCGTTTTCATGAAAGAAGAGGAAAGATGCAGAGGGAGGACCCTTGGAAGAGAATGCAAAGCTGGAGGAACAATGTCTTTAAGAAAACAAGTCTGTCTGTCTTGTGGGGAGTCGAATGCTTCTGTTTTGCATTTCTAACTCCACCGAGAGACACGGCGAAGTCTCTGTGTGTGTTAGCAGCAGTCAGGTTTAGACAACAGAGATATTGTTATGATAAAGACTGCTGCTTCCATCCACACACTCTGAGATAGATGGACTTGGTCAATAACCAAACACTGAGCGCGTGTGAGAGGTCTTGCCAAACTTGAATGTGTTTTATTGAGATTTTATGTGATTGACTAACAGAAAGAAGTAAAAGGAATGCTCAATTTTCCTCGTTTGTTTTATTTATTTATTTTTAAATCTTAATCCCGTCACTCTGATTCCCCTAAATAGAAACTACATTTAATTTAAATATAGCTGTCTGCCTCAAATTTTTAGCAGTAATAAACAACAAACAGCATCATGAAGATCGATCAGTTTGTCAAATTGTAACCTGCCTAGTATGACACAAGTACACACCTACGAAGACCTGAACGCTCATTGTTTAATCAGTCCTGATTAAACAATCAGGACTGATTGTTTAATCAGGACTGATTAAAGTCCTGATTAAACAAGGACTTTAATCAGAAAAGTAGCCAACAGAACCATAGTAACTCTGAAGGAGGCAAGTGACAAGAAAAAAAAAGGGATAGAATAGAGGAAGACCTAAATTCCTCTTTTCACATATATAGAAAACTCTAGATTTGGCGGAAACCTAACGCTGTACATTGTAATGAAGCACTCAGTGAGACATGGAAGTGTAACCATCATGCTGTAGGGATGTTTCTTCTGCAGGAACAGGCAAGCTAGTCAGAGCTGATGGATAAAATGAAAGGAACAAAAACAGGAAGAAAAGCTGCTGGAGGTTCAGCTTCTAAATATACAGCTTGAGCTTTAATGGTTTAGATCAAAGCATATTGATGTTAGAGTTACTAACTATTACTCCTTTTATTTTATTTTATTTTTTATTATAAAACTATGCATCCTTTAGAAATCCTTCATGTGCTAATAAAATACATTAAAGCCAGTTGTTAAAAGCCAGAAAAGGAGAGAAAACAAGGTGTCCGAATATATTTGCAAGGCAATACAAGGTTACCAGTTTCCCCTGCAGCTCTCTTGCAGTTTTTCAGAATATGCTGCTGTAGGCTCTCCCCTTTAAAACGTATGTATGGGACAGACGATGGAGACAGCGTCGCCACAAGAGAGCTTATAATTTAGCTCGAGTGGACCTCTCATTGCCGCGGCGGCGGCACCATACACGAATCAAGAATGCAAAACTAAGGAGCTTGGCTTTTGAAGAATCTGAGACTTGTATTCAGAGCGGTTGGTAAGGGATGTGTTTATTCAACCATTGTTTATTGCTTCGGTCTGAAGCGGCGAAGTGTGTTTTGTCTTGGCCCGCCGTTCTGTTATGACTACAGAAGCTGCTATAGATAGAGATAGACGTCTTCAGGACATTGAAATTAAAGCTTCAACAACCTGTTTTTTTTTTTTTCAACCTGTTTAAAAAGGTCACTTTTTAAACTGTCCTCAACCCCGTTCTCACACAGCATGGGGAAAAATAACATATTTTTTTTCTAAACTGATGGATTCCTAACCCACTGTAATTGCTCCAACACTTTCAAATGAATAGGTTTGGAAGGAGGCTGGAGAAATTGGCGAAGTTGTGCCAGACTAATCTGCTGCACACTGTGCCGAGACAAAGTGAGCTGCCTCATGTAGGGATCATTTATGCTGAGGGTTGCTTTGAAGTGCTTCCCCAATCCTTTTCATTGTGCCCAGGAAGATTAATTAGCCAAAGCCAGAACAATCAGTTAAATCCACAACAGGAAGATTATTTTAGGGGAGCAGATCTTTTTTTTTCTCTTCTTCTTCTTCTTTAAACCCTCCCCCATCTCTTCATTCACGCTCTCTTCACTTGAAAGAGCAAATTGGACTTTGGCTGGACTCTGGCTCTGCCACACACAGACTCTCCCCCTGGTTACACCTTGAAATATGCGGATGAGAACTGTTGCGTCCCCTCTCCCCGTTGACGCTTTCTTCGAGCTCTGCTGAAGCGCTCGTCGAGCTCTGAATTAATTGATTTGGTGGCTCTTCTAAACACCATAAACTCTTTTTTTACAGTACCGTAAAAAGCTCGGTTTGTGCTCGCATGTCTGCAGCGCGTATACGAGCGCTTCCATTCATGTGTGTTTGCGGGTAAAAAGTGGGGGTTGCACTAACCAAACCCTTTTCAACTTCTATAATCAGACTCTGGTTTAGCAGAGTGTAATTTAGCCCCAGACAGACTTCCTCCCGTCCTCCCCAGTGGAGATAGCTTGCTGGCTATTGAGCTGCTGCTGCTGCTGTGTTTCATGCGATCCATCCTCTTCCAAACCCCCGTCAGTGCTTTGTGTCGGATACAGCTGTAGTGGCCAACAACCAGTAGGGGGGTGTCGTGCAGAGCCGAGTCATGCCAACGCCGCCGCTGGACCCCCTGTGGAGATGTGAAGGAGCTGTGAAAAGCGAGGGAACTCTGAGGCATGAATAAAGAGGGGATACCCTCACACTCTGTGTGTGCGTGTGTGTGTCAGCTGCTGCTTGGCTTGCAGTGCCTCGGAGTCAAAGACATGCAGAAACACTTACTCAGCAGGGACATTCTCAGATTAATGGTGTACAGATGCATCTCCGTAAAGTAGAATATCGTCAAAATGTCTTCGTGCTTCAGGGATTCAGTTCAAAAACTGAGACTTGTATAGATATGACACCCAATGATAAATGTACAATCTGTTTGTTTCTGCTAAATTTAGTGATTATGTTTTGCAGGAAAGACAAACGTAATTAGCCGTTTTTGAAAAATGTTTATATTCCATAAGGCTGATTAATTTGTTTGTGTTTTAAAAGCAGGAGTGTTATGATATGCCAGTATTATGTTCCACACAATCACAAAAGAGATTGCTGACCTAATGGTTGTCCTGCAAACAGTCCACAAAAACGTTATTCCTACAGAACACAAAGTAGACTTTTACCAGCATATTAAGTGGAAGGAAAACTGAAATTCAAAACAGACATGTTGAATTGAAAACCCTTTTTATTGATTTTTTTATATATTATTATGACGTCTCCATGAGCTGTAATCATAAACTTATACCAAAATGAATGCTTAAAATATGTCAGTCAATGTGTGATAAATCTGTCAAATCTGAGCTTCACTTTAGGGACTGAATCTCTGAAATGACTGAACTTTTCAGGGACATTCTAAGTTACTGAGATGCCCTTGTTCGGCTGCATCCGTCGATCACAGTGTGACCGTGTTGGTTTTGGATTTGATGGCGTTTGATCTAACAGGATCTGTCTTCCCAGGTGACAACGGTGCATCAGGAGTATGAGGAGAAGATCAAAGGTCTGATGCCGGCGGATCTCAGGAAGGAGCTGGAGGACACCATCACCTCCCTGAAAGCTCAGGTGAGAACTTTTGATGAACACAAATAGAAGTTAAAATACAGAAATTATTTTTTTTTTTTTTCATTTTAACAGACATTCTGCTTTTTTTTTTTTATGTCTGCGTTTAAACGTTGCATCACTTTCTCTTTTCCACTTTGGTGGAGATCAGCTGCTTTAAATTTAGACGTTTTTATTCATTTATTCAATTTTTTTTATTTTATAGGTTTAGCCCCTCAATATCTTGAAACCTTTGTTTCTCTAGTTTTTAATTCCCTACATATTTTCACTGGGTGACAAGTAAATGTGTTTTCTGTTTATGCATGATTACAGAATCATTATATGTGCACAACGTGCCCTAATTTATAGCTTGTTTTTTTACCCTTATTTTTATCGCTGTTCTTTAATGATTTAAAAAAAAACACTTTACCTATCAGTACATTCTGTTATTTGTGTTAGCAGTATGTTCTTTCCTTGCTGGAAACTGGATTTGTCTAAAAAATAGGTCTAATAAATTCATACATTATAAATTTGCGAAATGTAAAGCACTGTGCAGAGGTTTTTAAGCTCTGCAAGTTTTATGTTCTTGCTTGCCAGCGCACTACACCTTCTTGTGGTTATTTAAGGCAGTCTTGATCTTCAGGCTTTCTGTAAGCCTTTTCAGTTATTTTTCTCTCGTCATATTGTTTGGTTAGTGTGGGCTTTAATAAATCAGGATTGCAGATATGTGAGGATTAAGGAATATGTGTCTGGCCCCTAAAAGTTCGCTTACCAGATAAGCAGAATCATTTTCAGCAAAAAGAGGGAGAAAAAAATCCAGCAAGAACCTGGCAGGAAATATCTCTAGTCATATATGTGTCCAGTTGCGTGGACTCTCCCCTCCTCTTGATGACGACGGCGTATGTTGCTTCTATAACGACTGTTAATAAAGTCAAGTATGAGGCAAGTAGTGCCTAAAAAAATCTGTCTAAAGACAAAAACCTGTTAAAAATAAAGTCAGATTAGAATCAGAATTAGTCGAGCTCACCACCTCTTGTCTTCCTGCTGTTTATTACATCACCAGTCAGTGGGTAGTAAAGTAGGTAAATGTGTCGTATAAAGCTGCAGTTGTCTGCTGAATACTTTAACACAAGCTTCGGCTCAGTTCTTAAACACTGCTGGTGTTTCAATGTCATCAGGCAGAGTTTTGAAACCCGTCTGTAAACGCTGCGTCTAACTGCTTCTCGCAGCACCGCTTGCACTGATCAGAGATCAGGTAGTAAGGGCTGCAAAGTGTTCATACACACTACATTTAAAAAAAACTTTTCTTTTTAAACTACATTATAATCCTCCATGGATAGAGAATCAAACATTTACTAGATGAGATGTTTAGAGTTTTTCTGCATGTTGACTGACCCAAATATGGATTTGAACCACAATTAATTAAAATGTAGGTGTAATATAAATTTCTCTGATAATAGTTTCATTTATTTTATGTGATTCATCCAATTTGAGCATTTTTGTGATCGTTGATCACCACAATTCAACAAAAGGAACTAAGCTGTGGCGATGGTTATTGGTCCAAATGGAAGAATGTCGGGACCAAATAGTTAACACTTTGTATGTTATGGAGAGATAAACTGGTAATAAAAACCACCTGAATTATTTATTTTTTTTATCAAATAGAGGGATTTGAAGATAACCCAAGTATTTGCTCAGAGCTATAAATGAAGTGGAATCTCGCCCTTTTCTTTAGTTGTTTATTTTAGAGCACTGAGCTAGTTTAACCCGCGGACCCCTTCTCGGCGTTTACATTGTAAATAATTTTGTTAATAGGAGCTTTCAGGGTAAAAAAAGGGCTCATGTTCAACCCTCCCTTGTTTAAATACATCTCCCTGGATCTCATTTCAGCACGCAGACCACAGCGCTGTGATCAGAAATGTTTATAAAAATGTAATCCGTGACCAGAGCGGCCTCTCGTCTCATTGACAGCGTTTCGGGTTCTTACACATTAACATGGATTGTTTTTGAATAGAGGGAGAGAGAAAAAAAAAAAAAAACAGGTACGGAGAGTTTTTGTTTTTTTTGCGCCTCACGAGGATTGCAACCACATTTTGGTAGAGTTTTGCATATATTTTAAATGAAACGCTAGAATTGGAGCTGAGGTCTCCCCCACAGAAAGGAATGCACCCTCGGCTCCAGTACGCTAGTCCCAGAACAATACGGATTCTTCTGGAGCTGTGATTATTCTGCCAGGCGCTGGATGCCAAGTAAATGTAGATGGGGGTTTATTTTCACTCCAGCCAAAAGCAGCACTTCATAAATAAACTTACAATTTGTAGCCAAACAAAAGAGCCGCGCTGCCTCCACTCACGGCGTCCAAACTCTGGCCCGTAATGTGCCCTGTCGTCCCAGTGTGCCTTGACCCTGCTGCCCTGATCTCCTGACCCCTCGGCCCCTGCTGTCTTGACCCCTGGACTTAACAAGCAGCCTTTTCTTTCACTCTCCTCTATTGCGCTACCCAACACCAGCCAAAAGCACAACCTAGCTCACACCAACCCGTCTCCTGCTTCCTCCTTTCTGTTTACACCCACAGTTATTTCCAGCACCATTTCGCTGCACCGTGTTTTACATCGTGTGTGTGTGTGTGTGTGTGTGTGTGCTGTAGGTCGGCTTCCTCCAGAAGACGGCCTCTTTGCTGCAGGAAGACCTGGATGCCTGTCGCAACAGGAGGTACAGAGTGTTTGTTTACAGCTTTCCATATAGATTTGTAAAGTATCTTACATTATTCTGTGTTCCACTCTTTTCTATAAGAAGGACTTTGTTTCCTGCTGATGTATAATATGAGGATACACACCATCTTGCTGAACACACGCTGTACTTAACATTCAGAAATCATTTTTCACCACAGCATCATAAGAGGAGATGATACCAGTATGTTCATAGAAGAAGAAAACAGAAAAAGTTCAATTGTATGAACACTAGCCAAAAAAAATGCAGCCGTTATCCTTAAAGGTTTTGTTCATTATAACTTTTCCAAATAGGGAACACAAGCATTGTTTTTGGCACCACTTTTTAAATCTGAGTACTTTCCTTTTATGGCGGCACACAGGTCACACAGAATTTAACAAATGAGAGCATCCCCGCAGCATGATGCTGCTTCACTCATAATGAGAGAGATGTCCGCTATTAGTGTTATGCCGCTCATTGTGACAGTCATGGAGGCACTGAAAGCTTCCATTTGGGTCTCGTCTGACCAGAACAGTCTTCGGCCATTTGTAAAACACCAGGCTTCATTTTCCTCCCACTTCACAATTATGTGCTCCTCTTTGTGGCTCTGTCGCAAAAACAAAAAGATTCAATTGCACTGAAGTTTTGTGGTTGTAATGTGATAAAAGGCAAAAACATTTCAAGTTGTTCAAATCCTTTTGCAAGTCATTGTGTATTTTTGGTTCGTTTGGGTGTGTGCTGTCAAAGTGAGGAGAAGAAAACGTGTCGCTCTGCTCATTCTGAGGCATTTGTTTCCATTTTGAGCTTCTTCTTTAGCAGTAATGCTTCTTTCACGTCCGCCTCTTTTCACAGGTAACAGCACGAAGCTCAGACACTCCAGGACATGAAGGACGATGCCGGCCAACAGAAAGTGAGCATTGCAGTTCCCTCTCATCCCTCACTCCACCGGACCGGTCATTCTGAAGTTTGTTTATCTCGTTTTAGTTTAACGTTGATTAAATGTAGCATTTTGATGTCCTCGCCCAGATAAAGCGTTCATTTCTGTGTCTTTTTAAAAAAAATTTCAGTTTACCTGACTTTCTCATGAAAATGTTCATATTTTTATAAATTCATCATTTGTAATAAAATACTTTGTCTCTCCTTTTTTTGTTTTGTTTTGTCTGTTTCCCCCCCCCCATCCCACGGTGGTTTTTTCATCGTCTGTAATCAGTCCCCTCCATCCGAGGAAGTCTTGCTGTACTCTTTGACCACAGCGTGTACGTTAACCGAGATTAGGCTGCAGCAAGAGTCCTTGAATTCCCATCACCCCTCCCTCCCCCCTCCTCCGTCATTATTTGACACCGTGTCTCTGGCCAAAGCCTGGTTTGGAGAGCGGGGAGCAGCCAGGGGTTTGTGGTCGGTTCGGATAACGTGCGCTGTAAGTAGATTGTTTGGACCTCAGGTTAAGGCTGCAGCCACAGGCCTTGATGTTTCTGTTTCAGCCAACGCTTTGTGTTTTATCCGCCATCCCACTCAGAGATTCACACGTTAAATCTCTCAGCCTCCTCCAAAAGCGCCAGGAATTTATAGGTTTTTAATAACAGGCGCGTACGACGGAGCATTATAATAATCTCCTATCAGGTTGTGGATAATGTCGACGAGGAATGCAGCAGGGGGTGGGGGGGTTTGAATACTGATCGTTTTCGAAGCGTCGCAATATTTATTTTCCCTCCCTTGAATAAAATTTAAAGATGTTATTACATCCCTGGATCAGTTTTGATTTCAGAGGCCTCCACACTTATTTGCATTGGAATTGCTTTCTTTTCACGCCCACACTTCACGTGTTCCCATTGTCCGTGACCTGCTCTGCCGTCTCCAAAGCAAACATGTTTCCCCTCTCCGTATTTATTTGATGTGCTGATTTCTGCTGCCCATGCAGAGAGAAGAAGAATAGGGAGAGGGGAAAAAAAGCGCAGAAAGAGAGAGACGAGGAGAGAGAGGGAGAGAGAAGTCTGTCAGACCAACATCTGAGAAGCTGGAGTTTAGTCATTCAGGGCAAAGGCTTTGTAGACTGTTGTTTCTGCAGAAGGTGCAGAGGAGTCATTACTATTGCAGCGTTACATCCAAGCTGCATGCTCATTTATATACATCTAAAGACGTGCATGCAATGTTTTTTTATATGTACCGCCTTTGTGGCCGTGCTGCGAGTAAAAGCCTCTGTGCTTCAATCACACCTGGTTGCTTTAACAAGTTGCAAAACCAGAGAGGTTCTGCTGTGGACTCTGTCTGAAGAAGGAAGAAGAAGGGATGCGTCATTGCCTCTTCTTCCCTTGGTCCAGATTTTGATCAGACACAAAAATATGGGGGCTGTCCTTTTGCACATGTACAGTGTCTTGCAATATTATTCATACCATTTGAACTTTTTCCTCACTTTGCTGTGCTGCAGCCACAGTCATCAGCGTTTGTCTCTAATCTCTTTGCGCTGAAGCTACAAGCGTGGTTTCCTGCCAGATTGCCGAGATATGGTAAATTCCATCAACTCTGTCCAGCTCCCTTATCTCTGCTAAATAAAAGCATGCCCACAGCACAATGCTGCCCACACTGTGTTCAATTATATCTCCAGTGGTAGTTCCCCCCACCCCCACAGTTGTAGTTCCCCCACCCCACTGTGGTTTGCATCATGGCCAAAATAGCTTAACTTTGGGTTCATTTGAAATGAACACATTCTTTCACCCGTGTCACTTTATAAGTGTAAAATGTTTGTAGCTTTAACATGACAAAATGTGGAAAAGTTTTTCTTTTTTTACTAGACCGTGCAGTGTGTCCCGAAGAATGAGGTACTAATTTGTTATTAACCTTAGTGGATTGTGTCTTATCATTTATTCACTGTGGATTAGCATTAGTTACCTTTTACTCACAAATGAAGCCTTGATGATTACCCAGAATAAAATATATATATATATATATATATATATATATATATATATATATATATATATATATATATATATCCATCCATTTCTTGCACCCTTTTCCCTCAGTGGGTCGGGAGGGTGCTGGTGCCCATCTCCAGCCAACGTTTCGGGCGAAGGCGGGGTACACCCGGACAGGTCGCCAGTCTGTCGCAGGGCAACACAGAGACACACAGGACACACAACCATGCACACACACACTCACACCTAGGGGCAATTTGGAGAGGCCAATTAACCTGACAGTCATGTTTTTGGACTGTGGGAGGAAACTGGAGTACCTGGAGAAAACCCACGCACGCACAGGGAGAACATGCAAACTCCATGCAGAGGGACCCCAGGCCGGGAATCGAACCCAGAACCTTTTTTTTTCTTACCCATAAAATCAGGCATGTTGCTATAGTGGCTAAAGTATGTATAAGAACAGACTAATATTCGGGTAAATGCATTCATAGTAAATAAAGTGTCGAAAACGTGGAATTATGTTTTTTTTTATTGCAATTTTTTTTCGAACTGACAGTTAAAGTATTTCCCAAAAAGACATAAGTGATAATTAAATTACCGTGCTGTTCCACGTTTTAAGAATAAAATTAAGATTTATATCTTCTTGATCCTTCTATAAGTAAGGTGTAAAAATGAATTTATAGACGTCAGCTAAAAACGCATCACCTTAATGATTGTAAGGAGGCAGATAGAGTTTGATCATCTTGTTGTTTTAAAGTTCAAATTTACAAAGAAAAGCGGATAAATAAACGGAAAAGACCCTGGTTCTCGATAGAACGTTGCCTCTGATGCCAAAAACTAAATATGATCCACAGCATCAACGGCGGCAGATTCGTCCTCAGGTCTCTGTGCACCAGAACGTTTGGAGAAGGTTATTCCTTCAAGAGAGGTCAAGAGAGCTAAATCAGAAATATTACAAGGGTTTAAATGTCAAAAGAGCTCTGAGTTTCAGTGAAGAAGTGGTCTGAGAAGTCAAACATTTGAAAAGACATCCCATTTTTAATCACAACCAGCGTTGCTCAATAGCAAATGGCGCCTCGTGCTCACTTTGCCCGTCTGCTCCGCCATCGGCAGACAACGAGACGAACACTTTGTTAGAAACTTCCAGACCCATTAAGGTTTACAGCTGCTGATACCGGAGATCTGAAACTGCTTTCTTTGGCTTATTAGGCAGACTCCTGCTTTGCTCATCGACACCCAAACAGGATTCAGTCATAACCTCTCCTTTAATCTGTGACATAGTTTCACTCTTAATTGGTTGTCTACCGACAAAATTACCTCCATGATCGTGCTTGTGTAAATACGAGCCTTGAATGTCATTTCCACAGAGCCGCCACGGCCCCATTAAGGATCAAAGCCTTCGCTTCCTCTCCGTTATCTCCACATCAGACAGCGGACTGTTGTCCAAAGGCCGTCAGCGAGCTCCAAAGGTCTGCACTCGTCTACTGTTCGCTCACTTTTCACGGTACTAGAATCTAACAGCGCCTGGCGAAACTTTTTCACATGGTGTTACAACTGCAGCTGTGATGGATCGGGGGGGGAAAAAACAAGGTACACGTGGCACATCTCTGCTGGCTGCCATATCTATTTTACCCTATCTTCTTTCAAGCTCAAGCCAGATTAGATGGATGGCATCTATGAAGATTCAAGTTTATCTGTATCTTCTCAAGTAAGAGTAGCACTACTTTAGCATATTCGTCCAAGAAATGAGAAGTTTTTGGTAAAAAAAATAATAATAATACGCAAGTGCTGAGTAACTCATCTTAAGATCTGATTTATTATTTAAAAATGATGCAATCTGATGTACGAAAATATACATATATGTGAATTTAAAGACCAAGATAAAGTAATATGTAAGAAACGAACACAGACTGAAGAAACACTCTTCTGAATCATTTTTATGAAACCAATTCTTAAGTAATGTATAAATGCATCATCTACTTAGTCTCCAAATGGCACAAAATGTCGAGCAGATAGAAAATAACATTAAAAGAGCAAAGCTTTTTCATGAACAAGAGGGCTCACTTTGACATAAACTGTAGGCATGAGTTTGTGTCTCATGTATTTTTTGTTTAAAATGAGATCCTTCATTCAGTGAAGCTACTCGTGACATTTTACTCAAGTAAAAATAAAAGGTATGGTGGATTACTACTACAGTAAGTTTTTTTTTTTTTTTTACAAAAAGTTACTTAAGTAAATGTAACTGAGTAAATATTTCTACTTGGCTCTTCTAGTTACAAATTCTAATTTGGATTTAGGCCCGGACTTTTACTGGGCCGTTCTGAAAAAGACATATGCTTTGATCCAGTTCATTGTCTATCAGCTGTGTTTGCATGTTTGTGCATTTATTTCAGCCTCTAACCTGGTTTTCTTCTAGGATTGCCATGTATTTAGATTAAAAAGCACTTTGGTGAGATCTTCGGTGCTTGGAACAATGTTTTATGTCCTAAACTTTCTTTAATTTTTCCCTGACCTGTCTGTTGAGTTCCTTAGTTTTCATGATGCTTCTTGTTCTCTGATATTCTCTGGAACAGCTGGATTTATGCTGAGAATAAATTACACGCAGATTAACTCCTTTAAAATACATGTGGGGACTGGTTGCCATGTATTTTATTTGGGGGTTTCAGAATACAAGGAGCAAAATACGAATCCACATTGCATTTTTCTTGCTCTTCGTTCACTAAGGTTTGTGGTTTTAGCGCAACAAAAGTTTAATGGATAATTCTGCAAAGCCCTAGAGGTTAGTTAGCTTCAAGTTGTGATGCTGGATCTTTTTTTTTTAATTCAGAAAATTTTAGAGCCATGCATGAATTTGAGTCGCAAGTGTGTTTGGAGGATAGATGAAGTTTTTCTGAAACATTTAAATCAGAGTTTCGTTGATTGTCTTTATCCCAGAGATTATTTGAGGACATACATGAAGATTTAGAGCATGGTAAGTAATTTTTTTTTTTTTTTATAGAGCAACCTCTGCTGCTCCTCCCCCCCTCCTCTTGTGAGGTTTAAACATGTGATATGTGGATATGTGCACCTCAGTCCCGTGACAGGCTCCTGGGATTGACTGTACATCAGCAGATGATTGACAAAGTCATCGTTTGCGCGAGCGTGCGTGCCGCTGGATCTTTTTATAGAGCTTTTGTTCTGAGTCAGACCCCAGGAAGCCAGCGTGCTCGGCTGCAGCAACACTGCTTGCATATTTAAAACCTGTTTATCACCGGCACTTCACACGCAGCACCCGCTACACATTCCTGTGTTTGTGTCGTCTTCCTTCACGCGTTCTCCGTTTCTGTCTTGTCTCTCTCTTTGTTGACATGGTATTTATGAGGCGTTTCTTTTCCCCTCTCTCTCTCTTTTCCCGGTCCTGTCACTCAAACACAACAGGGGCTATGAAACGACGATGGCTTTGAGTGATCTGAGGACAAGTGGGTTAGAGGCTATACAGACTCTGTGAAGAAGGCGCAGCAGGTTGTGTTTTTGTGATTGTGGCAGAAATCCGCCATCAGATGATGTGGGCTGAGCAGAGGGACAGAGGCGTTCAAGACAGTGTGGGAGGTTTGTCTGCATCTCTGACCCTCTGTCTGTGTCTTTTTTATTTATCTCACTCAGTGTCTGCTTCTAATGTGGCTGTGGATACGCAGACCACAGGGACACCCATCCATCCATGCATCCGTCCTAATGAAAGCTGAAAATGCTTCTGTCTGTCTGTTCTTAGCCAGACCTTTAAAGCTGATGCAGTTAACCTCGGCCTCTCTGAAACCTCAGTTTGATCAGGCACCTTCAGCTCCACCGCTGAGCCACCGAATGTGTCCATTGCCGATGCTGTGGACTCCCACATAGACTTGCTGCTTTGCGTTTAGATTGAAGAGAAGTTTGTTTTCGGTTTAAAATGCAAATACAGTGCAACTTATGTAAACAAGTGGAAAAATGTCTGCAGATTTTCGGCATGAGTGACACGATAAAGATATTTAGGGAAAGTGTTTGCACAGGATCTCGCAAAAGCATCATTCCAGTTGTTTTTTTATCATGTTGCAATTAATTGTATTGGTATCGTATGTTATAAGCTAAGATATAACATGGAAGAATATGTACATCAGTGCTGTACAAAGTTTTTATAGCGGATGCCGAAACAATCGGATCCTTCGCCATTGGTTTGGTCTATTTTGTTTTTCCCTGCCCGTCTGCTTTGATGCTGGATGCAGTATTGCTCATAAAGTTATATAACAGTGGATTTTATCTAACAGGCAGCAAAAAGTTATAAAATTGTTTTTAATGCAATTTTTTTTCAATTTTCTTTTTACCTACTCAGCAATAACATCCAAGATGAGGGAGAAATAGCTTGTGGTCTTTTGCCAGGGACAAAAAAGAAATCCTGCAACTGCTAATATCTCACACCACTTCATTTTGTTCACATTTTGTTAAAAAGGATGTTCCGCTCATGTGTTCTTCAGAGGTAGACGTGTTGCTCCCCAATCGAATTGAGTCTACCGGACTATCGGCTGTGCTATTGAGCCAAATTTGGTCCATTTTTCAATTAAGGGTTACGCAAAATTCTTTCAAGGGCCACAAATGGTTCCACTCCTAAGATAAATACTTATTTTGCTTCCAATGCTTCCATGGTGTGTTGCAGTGTTACGTTTCCCCTGCAACACAGCATCTAGGCCAAAAAGATTTGTCCTCACTGGACCCGAGAACATTCTTCTGCATGTTTCCTGTGTCTCCTTCCTCAAAGGCATCGTCTTTATCTTCTCCATGTGTAACCTTACATGGGACTTCTTATGTCTTTCTTCCATAAAGGCCAGACTTGTTAAGTGCATGGGGCAACAGGAAGTATAAAAAAAGATACAAATCTGGCCTCTGATGTGTGGGCAAGTGAGTTAATCACCTTAGTTGGAAGGAGGGGGTTAGGAAGAAGGCCAACGGGGTTACGGTGATAGATTAAGGATGAGTGAAGGAGTCCAGGTTAAGTCTGATTCAGAGACAAATTGCCGTCCTGTCAAGCATGGCAGAACTGGGGCGTCTGGCCTGTGAAGTGCCTGCCTGGTGCTTGACTGCGAGCGGCGAAGGAAATAAAAGTCATTACTGTCAGTGTGGAGTGAGCTTCATGGCCCAAACGGGATTAGACAGTGCATCCGACATTGTTTCTATACATTGGTAGACTTAAAAGTCAAGCGCAAAATGGGATTAAAACGAAGGGAAAAAACCAATAAATAACCTTCAACACCCACCAAATCCCCCCCTTCTGCTGCTGCCTTGTATTTCTTCTTTGCCTTATTTCCCTACCAATTCCTTTCCTTTTTCATGTCTCATTCGCACTGTCTTCTCTTTCACCTGTCTCCCTTCCAATTCCACTCTCTTTGACACGTTTATCTTCGTCTTCTTCCATCTTTCACACTCTCATCCCCCATTATCAGAATTTACAGGTGAGGCGCCGGCTGCCGCTCGCTCTCGCCGCTTTCTGTTTGACCAAAAAAAGAAAAGAAAGAGAAAACATCCTTCTGGGGCCAATTGGCGCCTGAAATCCAACTTCATTCCCCTCAAACTGAACCCTTTCGAAAACAAACCCCCTGCACCACTGGCTCTTTTATTCCCCACTTCTTCCTATTTCAAAACAGCCCCCATAACATACTTGCGAATTGTTGCCCTTCCTAAACTTTTAAGGCTATTATGCACCATGTCCGACTTCAAAGCCTGTCTTAACTCCACACTTTAATTGTATCTTCCCCAACCCGCTGCGTACCATTTGATTCTGCTGACAACAGCACTTCTCTCTCTCTTCTCGCCCCATATTTCTCATGCCAGCGTTTGGTCCTGGCTTAAGTTGACCCATTGCGCCATCACCATCACCATCACAGCTCCTCTCATCAGCTTTAGAGCCTTTTGTCCCCCCTGTTGTTACTCACTTTGAAGAGGTAGTCTTCCATTTCCTCTCTCTCAGCAGTCGATTGTCTCCCGGGGTGTGTACACACCAAACAAACTTGAAACAGTAACCCCCTGTCCTGCACTGGCAGACTCCTACTCTTTCTTTATCTTCTCTGTGAGCAAGCTGACTTCCTCCTCATGGCTCTGGTTGATAATTGCCATAAGCTTCCCTGTTGGTTTCATTTTCCATTGTCCTCCCCCAAATTCTTGGCGCTGGCTCGAGATAAAGGGATGAGCACTTCAAAGGGGTTGCTGCGAAGAGTTTAACCCCCAAGCCGAAAAGGAACAGCACACAATACTGTAATTGAGAGCGAGTTACTGATCACAGAGCTGCAGCACAGAGGGGACGGCATGCCGAGGGGAGTGTTTATGGCTACCGCTGAGGCGGCCGGCAGCAGTAGCGACAGGTTGGAGGCTATTTGGTCATAAAAACCTCCACCTATCAAAGCTATCTGATTGTTTTTAATCTGATACATCTTTCAGTGAAGGTGTGGGTCCACTTGTGACTCACCGTCATGTATTTTATGTGATATATCAGTAGATGCTCCTGGAAAAACAAAAAAATTAGCCACTATCGTGAAGACCAAGGAACACAGCAGACAGAGCAGGGAGGACGTTTTGGAGAAGTTTAATGCAGGATAAAAAGCGATATTCCAATTGTTTAACATCTCCCAGAGATCTGTTCAATCCATTATCTACAAAACAAACTAGTGTGGAGCAACAGCACATCTATCAAGACATGGTAGCCACCTTTCTCTTATGAGAGCGTTAAACAGAGAAGCAGCCAGGAGGCTCATAGTCACTCACTCTATCGTGAGGGGTGACCTTGTGCAAATTTGTGTGCTAGAATGGCCCAGTCAAAGCCCAGACATAAATCTAACCAGAGTTTGGTGGCCCAATCTGGAGCTGTTTTCCAAATAATGCATACATGTTCGCCCTTGAATTGCAAAATTGCTTTAAATAGGTCCCAAAAGCCTGTAGCTGTAAATTGTCAGAAGCTGGGTCAGACTTTAGAAAGGGTTAACTGGGCCCAAATTTTATCAGGGGGATTAAAAGGGGGGCTCCCAAAGGTTTTTATTTTTATTTTTAATGAACGGATGTTTTGCAAAAATTTGTACTTAATATAAAGGTCCAAATTAGGTGAGATGTATTAACATTTTGGGATTTTTATGAATATAAAAAATATTCAAGTAATTGAAAAGTTATAAAACTATGCTTGATGTTTTTTGGGAAACATGGAGTTATTGGCTAGGGGACAAACTAAACTTAGCATGCATCAATTTATGCCTGCTAATATATAAGATTACTATTAATTTACTGTAATTTTCATTAGTAAAATAATTTCTCCTCGTTGCATAGGGCACCAAAGCTGGCCGCAGCCCAGGGATCCACATCCCTGTAGATCCGGCCCTGGTCAGAAGGTCTTCCTACAAAGCATTGATTCAGGAATGTTGTATACAAATGCAGGCTACATTTTTCAGACATTTTTTGTAAGAACAAATTTTCACTTCTTAATTATGAACTACTTTTTTTTTAGCCTACTTTTTTTTAGGTTTTAAAATCCTAAAACCTTACGTTAAACTCTGTGTTTGTAATGTGATAAAATGTGAAAAGGTTGAGGGAGGATGAATGTTTTTACAAGGCACTCTTTGATGCACACAAGAAAAGACTCACCTACATGTGATTTATATGTCCCTTTTTCTCTCTATTTGTAGGAAGTCAGAGCTTGACCTGTCCCTGTAATAAAATCTCCCTATAAACGGAGAGTAACATCCCATAACCTCTCTCTCCTTGAAGCACTCTTTTCAAACGTCTTTTTATAGGGGAAGAAACCAAGGACAACCCAGGTCCCAGGCTGGGCACAGACCTGGGGTCAGCTCCTGAGGGGCAGCGGGGAGGACCTGACCCGCGGGGACCTCCCATGAACCGTGCGGGGAGCTGACAAGGCAGGACATGAGGGCCCGACTGGCCCCAGGTACTGGCAGGGGGTCCCCGCCATCACCATGGAGATGGTTTTCACCCTGGCGTGTTTACTGTCAGAGGTCAGCCTGGGCCCTTCAAAGTTAACAAAGGCTGACATTGTCTGAGCAGGACTCCGAACATTAGCTGGATGTGCAGATAGTTTTTATAAGATAAACTTAGTTTGTGTAGGATAGTTTCTCTCATCTGCGGGTCACACAGCTGCTCTTTTACTCCACGCTAAGCTGATATTTTATATTTTCTGATTAGACTAACTTTCCTACAAACTCTTGATGGTTGGTGGAAGTGCCTGCTGAAGCTCAAATACCACAAGCTGTTGCTCTTTAGCTTGGGACAGTAAGTTTGATGTGTCTCTTTTTGTTGTTCAGAATGAGAGAGAGCAGAGAGAGAGTTTGAAGGCAATGAAGTGTCCTTTGAACGATGAGTAATCCCAGCGTCACCGTTGCCCTCTGCAAGAGAAATTTCCCTTTTATTATCCTTGATGGGAAGGGAGGCATCAAGGGAGAAAGTTTCACAGCACCTTTAACAAATGGGTTGATCAAAGCGCTTGCCGTCTTTGTACTGTACTTTTCGGATCTGTGTCTGCTGAGACTAAAAAGGACCAGAAGCACCTACTGACGCTCTTTTAAGAATGTATTCAGTCATGGCGAAACAAAGGATCCCCTGTGGTGGCCCTTTAAAAGCTGCACAGATCCAACCAAAACGCTGATGATGCTGGTCAATAAACGCCAATAGCATTGATAATATGCATCCACACTTTTAGTGGATGCATGTTGGATCCCTGAGACCATTGAGGGATTTTTCTGCCTTTCCATATTATCTGCAGTTAAAAGTTGTGGACAAATCAGAGCTATTGAGAGGAGTGAATCATGTGCTGTTTAGATGAAATACCATTGTGTATGGCAAGCATTTGAGCATTTGTTCTATACCTTCAATATTGAGATTTTCCTCTACAAGTTTGTTTTTATGAAGATAAAAGACCATGTGGTTCTAAGTTGAACTGGGTTGGAACCTCATACCAAACCCATTTATATATATATATATATATATATATATATATATATATATATATATATATATATATGAGAGAGAGAGCTAACAAACATCTACAAACAGATGAGAGCTAAAGCAAACACATTATAAAGTAGGCCTCATGATTTATAAGAAACAGATCCAGGACACCAGAAGAAATAATACTTGGCACAGGATACAGACCACACTGTCTCACTACTGTCTCCTTCTGAAGACACTTTGGACAAGTCAATGTCTAATGGGTCAAGTTTGCAATATGATGGCAAACCAAAGTGCTGACCCTTCTATGTTATTTTGATTACTAAAAAAATCTGAAGGTTCCAAGCTGACCTTCAAATACTCTGCATTTCATGCAGAAAAATCCAATCTATATTTGACAAGTCTCAGAATATTAGAGGTTTTGAAACGGAGATGATCTTCGCTGGTCCAGATGCTCAAATAAATAACTGACTAAAAAACAAAATTTCAGGGTGGAAAACTTTAATTTTCATAGTTGGAAAATGTGTAGGACATCTGAGTTCTTTCTTTTGACTGTTGTATATGAAAGAAACCCAAGATGTACTCGGCAATCAAAGTTCTTGTACTTGTTCCTCTAAAGCTCCAGATGCTTTCGTTTTTAACCCATTAGTATGGCTTTGACTGGATTAGTATTACTGTAGTAGTGAGTCTTTTACATCTCTTTAGTGAACTTCTCTTTGGGAAATTTGCTTTGATTCTGCCGCATCAAAGAGTTTTCCAGCTTTAACGTCCCGTTTAGGTCGTCCCATAGAATGTTCATCATATTTAAGTCCAGGCTTTGACTAGATCATTCCAAAACCGTAATTTTGCTTTCACAAGAAATTCAGAGTTTTGTTGTTGGGCATGAAGTAGCAAAACAACCTCAGATCATCACGTTACCACCATCGTGTTTGAACGTCGGATTTATATTATTTTTCTGGAACTCGATGCTCACCTGCCAGAAGGTTTCTGTTTCATCTCATCAGTCCACTGAATATTATCTCAGCTGTTTGGTGACCAACCAGATGCTTTTTGATAAATGTGAGACTGTCAAGTGGTTTTCAATTTGTAACTCTTCCATGGATGCCATTTTGGTTCAGTCTCATTTTTAAATGGGTATTTTGTGAACTACTGGATTAGTCGTTGGAGTAACTTTGACCTCCTGGAAAGGCTCACCATTGTTTCATGACATCTTCAGTTGTGAATGCTGGCTGTCTGTTCCAAGGTTTTTTTTGCCTTAGAAATGGCTTTGTAACTCTTATATGATGTGGTGAACTTTATTTCACGTGTTTTTGAGTTTCATTTGCTTGAGGAAAGATTTGTTGCTTTTTGAGAGTTTCTACCCTACTTCATGTTGTCAGACATCTTCTGTTGAGTAAATGCATTGATTCTGGGGTTCAGGCATTGATCAGGACTGCATGTGTCTAGTGGAAATTTTACTTCACATTCCAAAAATGTGAGTAATTCCTAATTTGGCAAGAGGGGATAATTACTTTTTTCACTTAGGACCAGGTTGATTTGGAAAATGTTTTTATCTTAATCAGTTAAATAATCATTTCCGAATTGCATTTTGTATTTACTCCAGTTATACTTGTTCCATACGACAATTTGTTTGGTGGTCTAAGCATTTAAATATGATTGGAAAAAAGCAAAAACAGTACTGTGTCTATTTTGAAAACTTTCCAGAGATGTTACTTGACAAAAACATCTCGAGTTGGTGTCTGTTCAACTAGTGTTGCACAAAAAAATATTACTTTAAGAAACTTTCACTTTACAGAGGAATTGGATAAATGCCAAAACAGCTTGCCATCTGAAAACTTTTCCTTTGCTGAGCAGATGTTTCATCTGCCGTGTCTGCATGTTGCCACTGGTGGGAGCTGTGGAGTAATAACCGCTCTTGCTCTTATGGTTATTCAGCATGCTGCTCAATAACCTGGATAATGAATGAGATGCAAAGTGATCATGTCATTTATTATTATCACGACGTTTTTCAACTTGATTACAGAGAACATTTAAAAACATGAGTAGATCTTTTATTCTCGCTACAAGGACGCTCCTGTGATTCTGTCTTGTCAAGAGAATGTCGCAAGCAGATTAAAATGTATTTTTGTTTTATTTCATCTTGGACTGCTAATTTTTCCATTACACACCCGAAATGAATAAAGAAGACATAACTTGGCTGTTCAGGAACACTGACCTCGGTATTAATACTCACCTCCACGACTGTTCGTGGGGTTTATCTGAATTTCACGAAATCTGTGAGTGTTTCTGAAGAAACAAACTCAGTGTCTTTAAAGTATATGTGGCAATAGAGGGATTGTAACGACAATGCTGTTGGGGCGGCAGATCAGTTACTTCTGACGCTCCAAGCCCTCAGGGAGTTGGCTCAAGATTGCTTGTCTTTGATAAGGTCCTCTGCTGGAGCTGCAACTTCGCGATCTGGGAAGATATTGTAAAAAGAGTTTACGCCTCGCTAAATAACCCGAACCATCTTTAAAGTGTCCCTCACGTCGCATGAGTGAGGTATACCTAAGAGTGTTGGATGTTTGCTTTTGCTTTTTTTATTCCGGAGGAAGAAAGCTGCGATTGTTTTTTATGCAGCTGCCAGGACCAGGCAGTCGGTTCCTCACTTTGAAGTGCGCTGCTCCAGCCTCTCGGTTCAGTTGGTGTTGGAGTCGCCTACAGGAGAGACCTACGGTGCGGCATGGCAGCCTGAAAGCACCAGGGAGGAGGAAAGGAAGAAAGAGGGAATAGAGAAAAACATACGTATTTTTTTTTCCTTTTTTACTGCACTTCTATGCTCCTAACCGTGTTTGGACGCCAGCAATGTGGATTATAAGCGCTTTTTATGGAGTTTAATTTGAGGGGGAAGCGAACTCGTGGATCGATGGTAAGTTGGAGGACTGGGTGCCTCCTCAAACTCGCCCCCATTGGAGTTCCCTTTGATGTGCCTTTGAAGTAACGTTCAGGGGGAAATTGGCCACTTTCCCCCAGTTTACACACTCAAAAGACGCACAGGTTCGCGTCTGTGCCGCTCGCTTTCCTCTATTTTCGAAAAGGCTTGGTTTAAGACTTAAATATTCGTGAGAAATTTTCTTAAGAAGTAGCCGACCCGAGTCTTGTTGAGCAATTCCTCTCTCTCCCCCCTACAAGATCAGAGACTTTGATGTTCTTGGGACTTTTGCTGTGTTTTTCGCCATTAGAGAAACTGAAAGGGTGGTTTTTTTTATGTTGAGATTAAAGTAACTCAAATGATTTACCCCAGAGTGGTCAGAAATCTCAGGTGTAAGTTATATTTGAGTGTTTTCGCCCTAAAGCCAGGGGAAGTTGAACTCACAGTTCACTATTTTGGTCACGTTTTCTCATCTCTTTGGGTTGATCGATGTCCTACAGGTACTGGAGAGAGGGAGGCTTCATTTTAGTCGCCCCAGATGAGATGGGGAGAGTCCTGGGAATGAGAAACTAGAAAGTGACAGGCAAGGCAAGCGCTTGTCCATTTGAAGGTCTCGTTGAAGTGAATCCAGCGCATTCTTTAAATCACTCGATTCCTTGTTTCTTTTTCTGTGGAAATCCCATTGCTTTTGGGTTAGATGAGAGAAACTCCGCTTTATGTAATGCTGCTGCTGCAGCGGGGTTTTTTCCCTCTTCTTTTTTCTTTCTTTTTTTTTTTTCTCTCCTGTAAAATCCAGCAAAGGCTCTGACTGCGTTCCTCTGTCTCTTTGAAGTCGGGGCGGATCTGGTTGTGATTAGATCAATACTTTGTGTTTCAGAGAGAAGACGGGCAGCCTGAGAGAAGCCCCCCCGCTGACACCAGAGAGTGAGGAGATTACAGTAGGAGCTCAGAGGAGGCGATCAGCGCTCTCTCTTGCTCTATCTCCTGCTGCTTTCAGAGACATGAGCCGGCCGCTTATGGACCATATCGCCAGTAGTAGTTTCCGCGAAGATGCCCCTCGACCCCCGGTGCCAGGGGAGGAGGGCGATGCGCCCCGCTACCCCAGCAAAGCCGCAGTGATGAAACCCCTCGAAGCCCCCAAATCCGCTCTGCTCGCCGGCTCTCCGGGCTCCTCGGCGCGGAGGAACGAGGATGGTCTCGGAGAGCCGGAGGGCAGCGCCTCGCCGGACTCGCCGCTGTCCCGCTGGACGAAGTCCCTGCACTCCCTGCTCGGAGACCAGGACGGCGCCGTTCTGTTCCGGACGTTCCTGGAGCGGGAGAAGAGCGCGGACGCCTTGGACTTCTGGTTCGCCTGCAACGGCTTCCGGCAGATGGACCTGAAGGACACCAAAACGCAGCGGGTCGCCAAGGCGATCTACAAGCGCTACATCGAGAACAACAGCGTGGTGGCCAAGCAGCTGAAGCCGCCCACCAAAACCTTCATTCGGGATAACATCAAGAGGCAGCACATCGACTCTGCCATGTTCGACCAGGCGCAGACGGAGATCCAGACCGACATGGAGGAGAACGCCTACCAGATGTTCCTGACCTCTGACATTTACCTAGAGTATGTTCGGACCGGGGGGGAGAACCCGAGCCACGTCAGCACGTCTTTGGGCAGCCTGAAAGTTGTATGTGGATACCTGCCCACGCTCAA
This sequence comes from Poecilia reticulata, assembly GCF_904066995.2. NCBI lineage: Eukaryota > Metazoa > Chordata > Actinopteri > Cyprinodontiformes > Poeciliidae > Poecilia > Poecilia reticulata. The sequence continues at coordinate 13,646,980 of NC_088837.1, read as the reverse complement.
CGAGGAAGAAGAGTGGAGCTGTGACTTCAGAGCCAAAGCCCTGCTGGGACTGAAGGGGCAAAGGGTTCCCATTACGCAGAGAGCAGTGGAGATGATGGAGAAGGGGTACAGGTATGTCTGCTGCACCCTTTTTTCCCCTTCTTTTGCACCCTGTTTTCACACTCTAGAGCAAAGGTTTACTCTAAGAGAGGTACAACACAGCTTTTCCCCTCCTCCTAAGTTTGCAGAAAACTCTCTGGCCCTTCTTCCCCCTCTCCCAAAGTCTCCAGCAGCAGCAGCAGCCCTCTGCTGGCGCTCGCCTGGATTTCCGGAGCTTTGAAATGGTTCCGCAGAGTGACGGATCGTCTTCCAGAGGAAAAGTTCACAGAGCAGGGGCTGGCTCTGGCCCCAGCCAGCAAATAATAGATGATGACATTGCTGTGCTATGTCTCCTCTTGTACCACCTCTGTCAAAAGCCTTCAGGCGGAGATAAAAATCTACGGCGGCTCTTCAGATGTCACTTTGATGTGAGGGTAGTTTCATTTATGTGTTTTCTTTGCTCCATCCTCCTGTTTGTTTTAAGTTAGGGGCGGGGAGGAAAAAGAAAACTGCAGGGTGTTTGCAAGTATTTCCAATATCCTGGTTCAAATGCTGGGACTCGTATTAGTCTGTTACTGAATTAAGTTATTGTTTCACCAATACCAGTGACACGGAAACTTAATGAGTCGATCTAATTGCTATTATTTCAAGCAGAAAATGAAAACTATTCCACCAAACAATCGTCTTGAGATGAGATTCAACAAGGTTCTCATTACTTTGCTCTGATTGGGAATTGGTGAAATCTCAAAATATTGTTCTTCTTATCCATTGATGCATCGAAACTCAGACGTTCCACCATCATCAGTCTATAGCTACAGTGACCATCTTTGATTCACTTTAGCTGAGTCAAAGTTTCTTTTCATGTGCTACAGACCATATAAAATTGTAATCAGCAGGTCAGACTTGAAAGTATTTCTAATATTTGTTGTTATAGTTATGATTGTTTTTTCTAGTTCTTATTTTGATTAAGGCTGTGCCGCTTCAGGAAAGTATTCAGGTTTCATACCATTGCTATTAAGTGTAATAACATAATTAACTGCCATTTTCCAGACAGTTTCCGTTCTGCTTACCACATATTGTCTCTACCACTCCCTATGAGCTTTAGCCTCTCAGCTACTAAAACAATGTGTGTCTTAAAGGAAGCTAGCATCTTTTTTTTTTAATCTGGCCAAATCTGTTGCAGACAAGCAGAGCGGGAATGTGGCTAGCCTGCAGTCTGCTGCCTAACAGATAAATCACTCATCTCATTCAAACTGTAGTTTTACAACAGCATCCCTTTAATAACAAGGACAAACTGTACTCCTTTAAGTTTCGACATCATGACTATCATTTGATTTGTGACCAGAAAGATTTCCAAACTGCTGAATTTGTCTTAAGAGCAAAATGAAGCTGCAATGGCTTACAGAGTGTGCAGCGACAGGTGGAAACGCTACATAATTATAATCAATTTAAATTTATGACAATATTGGTAACGTATTCTGTTGTTTATAGGCTAATGCAAGTCTCACATTGAGTGCTTAAATAGACAAGCTAGCTGCTAAAGGTCAAATTTGACTCGCTAAACCAGGGGTCACCAACTCCAGTTGCAACTTTTAGATGTGTCTCTGCTCAAACACACCTGGATCAAATAAACTGCTCATGTCCAGCCTATTGCAGAGAGGAATGAATGCTGGTGAGGAAATTCAGACATTTTGGAGCAGAGGTGAATCTAAAAGTTGCAGGATGGTAGCCCTTGAGGACTGGAGTTGGTTACCCCTGCGCTAAACAAACAAAAAAGTGTAGCTGCTATGTTTCAGTCAGCTAACCAGCAGTGCTCAGCATCAGTTTAAGCTCCCCACAGCTGGGAGAACCTTTGTGTAGCTTGATTTCAGTACCTGGGCTGCGCCTTAACCAGCGAACGGAGCCAGAACCTGCGCCGCCCTTTTCCTCCTCGTCTCTTCCGACTCAAGTTCTCTTAAAAGCGAAAACAAACCCTTAATGGCAGCAGCTACAGTACAGAATCAAGACCTCCTCCTCCCCTCCGTCACTCTTTGCTCCCCCCCTTCTTGTTTGTGTCAGTTCTCCTCAGATTCCCTCCTTTGCTGCCGTTCACCCCCTCCTCCTCCACTCCCTCGGCCTTCTTTACTTTTATCTTTTCTTCCTTTTGAAAACCGAGGGACGGGGACTACAAGGCGTGCTTTTGGAGCGGAAAGGAAGGATGGAGGGAGGGAGGGAGACGGAGAGAGGGAGGACGGTTGCAGCTCATGAAAGGGAGGGAGGAGAAAGGATAAATGAGGGGTGAAAGAGAGGCAGGGAGGGAAGAATGCCGGGCCAGCTGTGCTAAATACCTGACTCTTTGCGAGCCCCTCTGAAGGTCAGTCTGGAGCTGGAGAGAGGTGAGCGGGGGGGCTGCGGCTTTAGTCATGCTGGGTCTCTCTCCCTCTGCACCGAGACCCTCCCCTTCTTCCCTTTTCTCCCCTTTCTTTCCTTCTGTGACACACTCCCATGCTTCCAGCCGAAACTTTTTGTGCTACCCCCCCACCTCTGCCCCGCTCTCCTCCTCCTGTACCATGGCAAGAATGCAAACACAGCGGGGCATGCACGCTGGGGAAAAGAGTGAGGGTGGATGAGCGGAGTGGAAAGAGAAACTGTGGGACATTTAAGAAGTTTTCCCACAAAGTTTGCCAGGCCCCACACCGGCCTGTCACATCTGTTCGGCATGTTTGCCGCTCTTATATCCACGGGTTTATTTCAGCTCTCCTACAAAAGAAAAAAGCCTCAACCTGTCTTGATTTAAGAACCTCAGCCAGCCTGTTGGAGTGGTATTAATATTCATCTGTTGTTGCCCAGATCCTACAAGAGAGGCGAGCAGATCAACCCCTGCCATGCAGGCGCCTTCGCCCCTGTCAGCAGCACCAACGACAGCGAGGTTTCCAGCGACGCCTTGACTGACGACGCCATGTCTGTGACTGACGGCAGTGTGTAAGTGGATGTTAATCAGACATGCGTACATACACACACACACGTGTGTGTATCCAGAACACATCAAATGACTTGCATGTCAACAGGATGTCTGCGCATCCATAAAAACTTTTAAATTATTGTGTCTAAAATTAAGGCCTTATAATGCATTAAATTCATGAAAAAAGCATAGGTTGGCGTTAAGTAAGCTAATCACAGGTCTTAAATTTTTCTCAGGGCTATTTGATCTATATAGTTTTTTTACTTTCTCGCAGAACTTTTCTGTAAAGCAAACTTTTGAGTCTTCATTCTGCTTTGTGACTTGAGGCTGTTTAGGCTACCGCTAACTAGCTGCTAATATTGCCCTGCTAGCTAGCTAGCTAATTGGACAGACATGGTTGGTCTTTGCCACTGGCTCACATCTTTTGCCAACCCATAATGTCCATTTTGTGCTAAAAAGCTTGGGACTACTACAAGGGGGTAATTTCATTCACAATGGTCTTACAAAGGTTTTAAGAGGACTTCAATTTGAGTTTGAACTCTGCAGAAAACCTGGTCAAGCAACCTGCTGAGAACCAAACTGGAAGATTTAGTTGTAGGGAAACACCTGATAAAACACAGGAGTTAATTTGGGTCGGTAATGATCCTCATCGAGTTGTTCTGGATCCCAAATTCACCAATAGTGCAAAGAACATCTCTGACAAACAGCCATCGGTCGGTTATTAGAGTCCATTTACAGCAAGGTCCTAAAACATTACTAAATCTCAAGTTTTTAGCACCTGCTGATAGTAAAGCATTTCAGAAATATCTTCATTCTATTGCTTTATATAAATATATATTCTGAGTAATTTTACTGTATTTCCTGCTAAAATCTTGTGTTTTTTGTTTTCTTATGTTTGATGTTTTCCAAAATATCCTCAAATGTTTATCGGAGCTTAAAAGTTATTGACGCTTCTCTGCTGTTTCAGTGTAGAAATGACTCGGGTCACAGGTCTGTTAGCTTTTCGATCACCAGTATTTGTAAAGGTTCAAAACAGATTTGAAAAGATAGATTCATCTTCAAGAGCTGCTGTATTAAAAGACAGCATCTCATGTTAGCGATTAGTGCTGTTAGCATGATGTAGCAGGTTGTCCCAGAGACGTTGAGATTGCAAACATTTCGAAATCCAGCTTGTACCAGACCGAATTTGATAGACTCCGATGGCCTTCCTGTTCTTATCCTGTTTTATTCTCTCCCTCTGTAGGAAATATAGCTTCCTTTTAAACAGCTACAGTCATCTCTGTGCTTTTCTCTGCTTTCATTTTGAAACACCTCACAGATACTGAAAATAGCTAACAATAAGTCTTCTTCCCTCACTTACGTTCTCACCGTAGAGTGTTTTCAAGCTGAAACAGATTCTGTTCACCAGCCAATTTCTAATGTATGTTCAAAGATCTGAATCGATGTGGACTTCAAGTTTTATCACAATATTTTGTGATACTATTGTGATAAAAGCTGATAATAACTTATTTGTTGCTACTTTTTTTAAGCAACTGAAGGCACACCTATCATAGCGCCACGAACACTGCTCTTGAGTGTTTGTGGAGCTTCTAATAAGCTTTTGTAGGATATGAGTTGCATAAAAAATGTGTGATTTATATCACTAAAGTGCTCACATTAACAGCATTTAATCATATTTTCATATTTGCAATATATATGTGGAGAAAATACAAAAGCTAACAATCTAGACAATTTGGAAGTTTTTGATGGTTTTTAAACACCTTCCTTAATTGGAATCCATGATGACAACAATAAATCAAAATTCTTATCATGATGAGGAATTTATCACGATAAACGACAAACGATGCAATAAATGCCCAGCTCTATTTCCAGCCTCGTTAATCATCAGCCTTCTTTGGGTTCTCTGATCAAAAAAGTGACTAATCGGTAGTCATTCATGAACGCGGATGTCCACACGTCGTATCAACTCATCCAGCTACGTGCTGTGGACCTCGTTCACGCAGCGCAAACACGTGACCTTCACCTGACGAGGCGCTCGTCTTTGTTTGGGACAGAAAGTCGAAGAATCTTTGTCCAGCGTTCAGCCTTAGTTCATATCTGCCAGGATGATGCTGGTGAAATGTTCAGATCAACCATGACCAAGCTAAAGATATTGATGAGCTGAAAGCGCTGATATTCAGTTCAAACCCTGAGCTTGGCTGGGGCAAAAAGGCGGCAGCTGTAAAGCCTTTTTTTTTTTTTTTTTTTTTTTTTTACAGCAGTCAGAGGGACATACGGTCCTGCTCTGCTGTACTTTGCCCAGCACAGTTTGAAAGGCCGAGCCGCAGGGACACCAACTTCCCCGCCTCATTTCCTGCCCACTCTGGCCTTGATCACAATATCTGCCTCTCAGTAGGTCACAGCTATAAAGACCCATAAACATTTGAATCGCATTTACAGATAAAGGCAGCGGGGAAAAATAGAAAATGAGGAAAAATGGCAACGGGGGAGGAGGCGCTCGGTTGGGAAGAGAAAGTGCGCGGTGATAGAGCGAGAAGGAGGGAGGGATTTTTTTTTTTTTTTTTGCTTATATCTTATTTATGGATTTGCTTGGACGCTGGGGAATGCAGCTGCGCAGACTTCAAACATTACCTTATCTTACAAACCAGCCTTTTGATGTGCCGAGATCAGAGGCTGGCTGCGGCAAAGCTTGCCAAATGAAGATTGGGAGTGTGTTTGGAGACGGGTTGGGGTGGAGGGGGGAAGAGGAGGGCTTTTGCTCATGCGCAGGACTGTGGTGTTTTAAAGCAAGAGTAGAAAAGTGCTACTCAGATTGGTTGGGGAGCCGCTGTTTAACACGGGCGTAAAGGTACTGAGCTAAAGTCAGCTCTGTACCAAGCAGAGATTCAGATTCAACCTGCGTCTGCTAACTCTGTAGAAAGGTGTAAGGAGTCGGGAAAAGCAGCTGTAACCTTGACTTTGCTTCAGTTGCTGGGGAAGAAACATTTACAAAGTGTCAGAACACAATGCCACTCTACAGACTAGATAAACATGGAAAAAGAAAATGGAAACGTATTGAATTGAACGTAACTTCAGACTTCATTCCCTGTCTCATCGTCCAAGAACGTGGATCCATCCATCCACTTCTTTCTTTTTGTTGTTTCTTTCCTTTGATTGCTCTTTCTTTCTGTTTCACTCCTTCTTGTGTCTGACTCTTCTGGCGTAAAGAAATAACTGCAGTAAAAGCATGGTGAACACATCTATTCATGTTTATAGCTTAAAAATAGACGGGTGATTCCTATTCATTTGAGTCTGGAAAAGGATGGAGTTTGGTCTTGAAAAATGCTTGGGGGACGATGAGTGTCATTTCTGGGGCAAATAAAACGTCCCCGGAACTGTCTCAGTTTGAAGATGAAGGCCACACGCCTCCAACAAACGCGCGCGCGCACACACACACACATACAGACCAGAACACTGACTCGGTTAACCTCGGATTAAGCCTGAAAGAGGAATTAATAAATTAGATTTTTTTTTTCCCTTGAAGTTTGTTTGATCCGTCCTTTTGGCTAACAAGCGGTCTTTAATGATGTATCTGATTGGGTAATTGACCTTTGTGATGTCTCCTCCCTCCCCACCCCCTCAGAGATGGCATCCCTCCATATAAACTGGGCTCCAAGAAGCAGCTACAGAGGGAGATGCAACGAAACATGAGGATGAACAGCCAAGTCTCTCTGCCTGCTTTCCCTGTAAGTACACAAGCACATACACACACACTCTGAAGTCTTTTTGAGCCCGGGTCCCACAGTGTAATTTCCATACCACCCTCCGTTCCGGATCTCTCTCGCTTCTATGAATAGTGCTGTGCAAACTGTATTTGGCATTCTCGATTCAACAACACCAGCAAAGATCTGAAGAAGTGGCGTCAAAGACCCTGCCTCCCACTCTCACACACACATCCAAACACAAGCCCCCTGCCTACCTTTGGTGTCACCTACACCCCCCATTAGGGTACCTTGAAGTCTGTAGGGGGAAGGAAGGAGGTCTCTAAGCTGTTTATCGCCCCAGCGCTCGCTTTTTTTCTTCTTCTACTTCTTCTTCTTCCCCGCCGATGCTGTAAATATGGAGAATAAGGAAGAGATGAGGAAGATCTCTGCCGCCTTATCCCGGGGGCCCTGGAATCAGCCCGGTTCCCCAACAAAAACACAAGTATTCTCGCAGTGACGCGCACGAACGCGGCGCTTTGATCTGCAGATGAATGAAGCAAACGCACGGGGAAGTGACAACTTCCAACTGAGATGGCCCCCTTTTCCTTCCCCCTTTCCTTCCCTATCCAAGCACACACAGGCCTAAACCTCACCCCCCCCCCCCACACACACACCCCCCCATCTCACATAAAAGTGAAGGATCTGAGGGAAGAGTCTGAGCACGTCATGTGAGCTCTCAGCAGGTCAGGGGGGAGATGCTAGCTTAAGGTTTTTGGGAAGACAGAAGAATATGAGGCTGGAGGGGAGCGGGTTTAACCAAACTTGATAAAAGCAATACCTTGCAGAAGTATTCCTGAAACTTTGTCACTTTAAAAATGCAAACTTGCAAAGTGTTTTATTTGGATTTGACGTGATAGACCAACACAAAGTAGCATTGAATTATGGGATCCCCTTCCATTGTATCTCTTGGGGTCCTTGTCCAGCTGGAAAATGGACAGTCAGAAGTGTTTTGTAGGTTTTGTTACTTCAGTTGGCTCCAAATTTCTTCTTACGGTTTCCTTTCTGCATTAGCTGCCCATCATTGTGGAGTGTCTGTCAGCTGATTGTCCCACCTGAGCTCTGAATCGCCGCTTCTCCTCCAGAGTTGCATTTCACCTTTGAGATGGTTTTCCTATCATCAGTTTAGATGTAGGTTATAAATCCTAAATAAAAATGTATTTAAATCTGGTCATTATGTTGTGATAAAGGTCAAAGGGTGTGAATACTTTTATAAGGTACTCTAAACTTGACCATAAACTTATGATCTTTAAAAAATAGAAAGAAGCAGGAAGTTTGAGGTTTTAAAAAAAGCTGCACAGATTAGATGGGGCTGCTCTTCTTGCCTTTGTTCTTGTTTTTGTTTCCCATCTGACTTCCTCTTTATTTTTTTTAGATGGTTGCCATTCCCATAATGCATCAGCACCCAGCACCATCAGTCAGCCCCCCATCCCCGTTTATTCCGACTACAAAGAGATAGGAAAAGTATAAAAACACGGAGGAACAATCAAGAAAGCCTCGATGCAGAAAGAAAAAAATGCAAATATTCTAAGATGTGTTCAGGCGCTCACTGTCACAACACCGTAGCTCAAAGGTGCCCAGTGTGTGACGAGGTGGGGGAATAAATTTCCTCAACCTTTCTGATCTCCCACCCCGTGTTTTAGTACCTTTATCTCTTCCCCTCAGTTCTTCCGTCTTTTTTTTTTTTATTTGAACCTGAAAGCGCACATCTCTGCATCCCAACTTCTCCCATTACTCCTTTTTTTTATTTTTTCATCCCTCATCCTATCCTCCCCGGAGTTCTCTTTCACCCCCTGTTGATGCGCGGCTTTTATTCCTAGATGTAAAGCCACTGCTTCCCATCAATCTATCCCTCCATCCGTCCTTCCACCACCCCTACTGAGTGTTTGATATTTGACGAGGAAGTCTTTGAAGTGAGCTGACTTTGGAGGCCCGCTGATGATGACAGAGGGAACCAGCTGAGGCCGGGGTTCACCGCCCCCTAAAACGAGCCTTGGGTGCCAGTTAGCAGGCTGGTTATTAATGCTGGTTGTTTAAATCGACTGTTAGTGCAGCATATTACTGTAAGAATATTTAAAGCATAACGATTTGGATGCTCAACCCTACAGGTTGTGTTTCTCATGTAAACAGTTAGCCTCTTGTACTTCAGGATGTTGTCCATTTTTTCAAGACGGCCGCCGTTTTTGAGCCTTTTAAGCCAATTAGTGCCATGAATGTTATAAAAACTGAAAAACTGTTTGCAAGCTTCCTTCCTCCTTCCAGTCGTCAGCTGGAAGGAGATGAGACTGTGAGATGCAGACTGATGGCTAGCGTTAGCTTTTACAAATTTTGTAATGTGTTCAGTGTCTTAGCATTAGCTTCCTCTAAGCTTTTTTGAGTTTAGCGGTTTAGCATAAGCTTTAGCAATTATTTTTTAGTGCGCATAATTTAGCGTTAGCTTCTGCTACTTTTTAATGTGTATACAAGTTTAGCATTAGCAGAGCTACGATTCTTGTTTAGCGAATTAGTGGTTAGTGAATTTAATGTTTTGGTTAGCTGTGGCCATCACTGGCAAAAGCTGCTGCTGATTTTAGTGCAAATGTATTCTTACCTTTGTAACCCTGGTGGCCATTTTGAAAAATATTTCTCCAGAAAACGGAAACACAAGATAAACAAAATTGAGATGATTTCTGTGGTTCAAAATATGTAGGCTATGATTTGACACCAAAAACATTCAAATAGATTTTCCATGACAACCATGATGAAAAATGAAAACATTGTCAGCCAATATGATTACTTTGGTGTGATCTGACACCAAAAGAATGCATTGGTGATATTGGTGATGTGTTCAGTTATCTGCTTCACGATGTGGAAGCTGTAGAGTTAGGTTACCTTGATTGGGAATCAAACACAAGCTAATGTATCCACTTTCTTTCCCCTAAAGCGTACGACCCGTCCTCCGAAGGAGATGGTCCCCCTGGAGCCGGCGCAGTTCGCAGCCCAGCTGATCTCTCGCCTGGAGAACTTGAAGAGGAAGCAGGACACCTTCAACTCTCTGGAGGAGCGGCTGCAGCAGATTCAGGAGGTTTGATTTCTTCTTTCTGAACTTTTCTTCTTTTTTTTTTTTTTTGCTTTTGTGTTTTTGTGAATTCATGTTCTTCTTGTTTTTGTCTCCCAGGAGGAGGAAAGAGAAGATTCAGAGATCTCTGTTAGCGCTCCGCAGCTCTCCCCGCATCCTCTGGCCCTCCTGTCGGGCTCCTCTGACGAGGACCCCCAGGCCATCCTGGATGAGCACCTGTCTCGGGTCCTCAAGACCCCTGGCTGCCAGTCGCCCACCGTCGTCCAGCACTCGCCTCGCTCCAGCTCCCCGGAGAACCGGCCGTACGCCTGCGGAGGCAAACCCAGGGCCGGGTCGTCCACTTCTCCTGTGTCGAGTCCGGACTCGGGGGCCTTCGCTCTGAGCCTGGGCTCCAGCAGGACCCTGTTGAGCAGGCAGAGCACCAAGCACATCCACCACCACTACATCCATCACCACGCCAGTCCAAAGTCCAAGGAGCAGATTGAACGGGAGGCGGCCCTCCGGGTGCAGGGCGTCTGCTCTGCCGCCGGCCGCTGTCAGTCCTGCCAGGCTTACCCACGCAGCCGCAGTCTGGGCAGGGAGACGTGTGGCGCCGTCTCCACCGAGAGCAACATGGGGTGAGTCTGAGCATGATAAAACTTCTCAACCTTCTTGTTACTTACTTAAAATCTTTCCCTTGAAACGCTGTTGCAATCTGATTATATTAGATTTTCTTTAGCTGTGAATCTATTACAAATGTGAGCAAAACTTTGGTATTCCACTAATGTCAAAAACACTCAGTTTTGTCATTGCAGTGTTTCTATTAAGATCACATGTGAATAAGTTTGTTCAAGTGATAAATCATTAAAGAACATTCTCTTCTATGATGGTCCTGCCACTTCCTGTCGTCTTCTTCGGCTTTTCCGTCAGTAGTAACATCCAGATGTTGATCTGGATGTTACTACCAGTGTTTCCATTGCGATTTTGCAAAATTTCCATAGCCGAAAAACATTTTATCGAAAACGTATGTTTTTTTTTTTTTTCAAAATTCTCGTGCTTCTATTAAGCAAATAGATTTTTGCAATTCCAATTTGTGCAGTTTTATGTTCATTGGTAATGTAGCTAGCCTGAGATCTGACTGGAATGTTTCCGTCTCCCAGGCGCTCCAGCTCCCTATCGAGACGCGTGTGTCGCTCGGGGGCCGAGGAGGGGGTCGCAGACGGCTGCATGGACGACTGCGGGATCTCGCAGCTGCCCACAGACACAACCGACCCCACCGAGAACGTTCGCCAGTGGATCATGGAGAGCAAACGGCAGAGCCGACACAAGTCTCACAGGTGAGCAAGCGCAGCGAGTCTGAAAAAGCACATCGTTTTTCGTTGTTCGGTCGGTAAACGCCTCCCTCTCTGTCCCGCAGTAACCAGGGCGCCAAGAAATTCGGAGGCTCGTCAACGCAGACGCACACCTGGGGCGGCGGAGGAAGCTGCGGCCACCTGCGGAGTCACCAACCGGCTCAGCCCTTCATCCAAGACCCCGCTATGCCGCCCCTGCCCCCTCCCAACACCCTGTCCCAGCTGGAGGAGGCCTGTCGCAGACTGGAGGAGGTTTCCACCAAGACCCCCAAACAGAGGTGCGGACCCCAGAGGAGCTGCTCTGCTCCTCAAAAACACCTTACCGACTATGTTTGGTCTAGTTTCTACTCTAAATATCTCACTGCACTTGAAATATGACAAAGCTAACGTACAAGTAACTTTTCAGCAAGATTTTTTGTTTTTGTTTGTGATTAAAAAAGGTCCTAGTTCCACTGGCACATTATTTCACTTTTAACGAGACGTTTTCTCACCATATAAGTGAAATAATCATCCAGCGGAACGAGCACATTTTGATCAATAATAATGAATTACTGACTGAACACAAACTCATGTATCTTACTGAAAAGTCACATATAAGTTAGTTTGGTCTTATTTCAAGTGCAGTAACATATTTGCACTAGAATCTAGATCAAATGTTGTTTACAAATTTGAAAGAAAGAGAGAGAGAGATTTGGTCTATCTGTTAATGAGGTGGCTTTAGAGCAAGTTGATTCCCAGAGATTTGATTTAGGAATAATAGAGCAAAGGCGGTGAAAACCTGCTTTTCTGTGTTGGATTCTCATGATATAGACCAAACAATTTAAAAAATAAAAATTTAAAAGGCACTTGTTTTTATTATAAACTTTCTTTTTTCTTCAGGCATTCTTTGGCCAACCTTCAACGAGAGAAGACCCACCAAGTCACAGTCCATGCAGGGGGGTCAGCCCTCCCCAGTCCCGCCACTCTCGGCCCCCCTGGCCTCACCTCCACCTGCCCGGGTCTCCTCCAATTAGAAGAGTACGATGCCTCCCTCTCTCCTCCTCTCTGCTCCTCTTCCTCCTCCTCTTCCTCCTGCTTTGAGCTTTAACATCCAACTTCCAGCGTACATAAACCCTTTTAACTTTTCCTACTTGACACCTGCACCATAAACGGAACAACACACACACACTCATTTTCAGTCTTAATGTGTGCATCAGTGTCATGTGTGTGTGCTGGAGGCTGTTGCCACGGTGCCACCGGACTGGCTCTTCCTCTTCATGGAGATCTATTCGTATTGTTATTATTGGCCGTCCTTCAGTGAGCTGGTGTAAAGAGCTCCTCTGAAGTTGGCCTACAAAGCCTTGGACCCAGCTGAAGGAGAATTGATAACACACACGCGCACACACACACATGACTCTGACTCCCACACTCTGGCATCCCTCATATTTCCAGGCTTGCGTAGTCAGCGTCTGGATGAGTTTCGTCGTGGTGTTACTGTACCACCTGTGTCCGTGTCGTCTCTCTCATGCTCTCCGTCTCCGTCTTTGTGTCCCGGCAGATGTAAGAAGGTCTTGGGCGGCCACGCGGCGTGCAGCGGGGAGACGGTGGTGACGTACTTCTTCTGCGGCGAGGAGATCCCGTACCGCCGCACCATGAAGAGCCACAGCCTCACCCTGGGTCACTTCAAGGAGCAGCTCCGTAAAAAGGGCAACTACAGGTGAGCTCGAGATGCAACAGACCAAAGGCGGAGTTTGAGAATTAAAGAGTTGGAATCCTGAATGCAAAAGTATTCACACCTTCTGAGCTTTTTCAGATTAGTTTCATGTTAAAGCCACGACCTTCAGTGTGTTTTACTGCTGGAATATATCGCTTATCATCACAGATTCTCATTTAAATTTAGGTCTGAACTTTGATTATGCCAGTCTAAAAGGTTACTTTCATCTAAACTACTATTCTAGGTCTTAGAAGCAATTAATTCCCACAGCATGATGCTGCCACCACCATTTCAGCTTCTTGTTCTGGTGGAAGGGTTTGCTTTTTTTATTTATTTATTTTTTACTTGAGCCTCTTACACAGTTCTCCACAAATATCAGGGTGACGTGTCTGAAGGACCTTAGGAGTATTAAACAAGCCTCCAGTCACTAGGTGGCAGCAGTCAACGGTCTGCTGTTAGTCCCAGCAGAAAAAGTCGCCTTCACGGTTGTATAAAGCTGAGAACAGAGAGAAGTTTGTGAAATTCAAAAGAAAAGTGGTGTTGAGGATCCTCGCAGCAACCTCGACGTGCGTTAGCACCGCTCTGTTAGAAAACATGACAAGAAATAACATAGGACAGTTTTGTCCCCAGTTTTCCCTCCTTCTATCTTCCTGACCTCCTCTATCCCGGCTGAAGAAAAGCTTCCCCATAGCTTAATGCTGCCGCCACCATGTCTCAGTACCGGGATGGCGGGTCTTAGCATTTCGTATGTTGCCCTGTTGCATAAAAGCGCATTAAAGAGCTCTGAGGTTTGTGGTTTAAATACGTCAAAATGCGAGAAAAGGTTCAGAGGAATAACTGTTTTTCCAGGAAGCTGCACCCTGTTGGATAAAGCAGCTAACCTCTAAATATCTGAATATATTTCTGTGATGAGTCCTGCTGTCTGTGTTTTTGTTTCCGTGTTTGTGTGTCGTGTTGTGTGTGGCTGGCTTTTTGAGCAACAGAAAAGGGAAAGACAAGCGGGCGGGCGGCGCAGGGGTTAGTGGGAGAGTTTGAACTGCAGCGATTTGGGTCCCATCTGGTATTGATTTCCATGCTAAGGCACACTTAATACACACGGCTTTGAAGCCTCAGCCTCTTTCATTTCAACCAACAAAGACTCACACAAATGGCCAGTGTGCAAATTCTTCACTGATGCTATCAGGGCCTCTCTTTCTTTTTCCTTTTTCTCCCCTCCTCCCGCTGCCCGTGTGTGCGTGTGTGTGTGTGCGTGTGTACGTGTGTACTGGGTTGAATGCACACTGTGTTTACACATGTTGTAATCATTTTATGGATATTTTGGAGAGGCAGATAGTTAAATGCCAGATCCGCTCGCTTCACAAGGCCCCGTCGAGTGCCCACCGCTTCACCGTGCGCTTTCAGAAAGAGAGAAAGAGATTTAAAAAAAATTTTTTTTTTACTTTGATTGCTTTTATTCAGCGGGTATTAAAGGAAAAAAAAAAGATCAAACATTTTAGTGTTTAGACCGTTAATGGTGCTGAGGATATGCACGGCCGTGGCGTTGTTTGTAATTACAGGTATGAAACCGAGAGGAAAGAAAAAGTTCTTCCTGTCCAGATGTGAACGGTGTTAATTTCTCTTTTTTTGCCGGGATCAACAGATGTGACAAACTCCCGGCTCTTCACATCTGTCGGCTCTTTCGCGCGTCTTCTTTTTCTCTTTGGCTCGCCGTCTCAGTTCCTGTGTCATACCATCCACCTTTTTTTTTTTTTTTCCTCTAGCCCCCTCTTTCTTCTTCTTCTTCATTTTTTGGAAGGCAAGCTGCGCGGTGCTTTAACAGCAGCCAGAGAATGTGTGGAGTTGGGTCATTTCAACATGGCAGCGGTTCAACAAAGAACAGTACTGCTTGGCCCTGCCAGACGATATTGGTGCCAGATGTCAGAGCAAACTGGAGGGGTGGGGGTTAGGGGGTGCGGGCGGCGCGGATCTAGCCACATAAAACATGTTCCAGTGGAAATTCTGTCTCTCTTAGCGAAAAAACATCACAGCTCTTTTGAAGACTTCTTCTTGCATTTAAAGAGCAGTAGGGATCGGCGTTGACTTCTCCATAATGGTCGGCGTGGTTTCACTTCTTCTCTCTTCCTTCATCGTTTGCTTCAAGACTTCCTGAGCTACTTTTTCAAAAAATAATAATTTTTTTTGTTGTTTTTTTTATTAGCGACCACCCTCGTGCTAATTGCACCACGTGGGCTCCCGCTCTCCTGTACGCATCGCATGTTCCTAAACCTCGCGTACATTCCAGAGACCCCCACATATGGGGCAAATTGAGCTGTTTTTCCATTACATAGTTAATGAGTGGATTCCCAGACCCCTCCAACCAACCCACCCCTGCTGTTCTCTCTTCCTCTTAAATAAGGGCTTTGGAGGTGTGTGTGTGTGTTTTCTTTTTTGGGGTGGGGGGTGGGGGGGGTTGCGTCATTATGCTATGGTGAAGTCATGGCTGAAGAGAAGCTCCTCCCTGCTTGTGTTTTTTTTCTTTCTTTTACTTGCATTCATAAAGTTGCCAGCTGAGGCATCAACATGTCGTCCTGGTTCACTTTTATTAAAACTCTTTTTATCGCTGTGGGAATAAACCGGGCGGGAGGAGGAGGAGGGGACAGCGATCCTCTCATTTTGTCTGGTTGCAGCCACAGACTTATGATACTGTGTGATGGAGGAACAGAAACATCTGCATTAAACGCCAATCTGTTTCCTGATTGGTTGTTTCTGACTGAGCAATAGGACCACAGGAAGAAGCTCCACTTTTTTCTCATTGAGTATCTGTCAGAGCACAGTGTCACAACATGGTGACAGATTTAACAAACATTTAAAAAAAAAAACTTATATGTATATAAGTTACAGCTTGAACTCTGGTTTGTTTGGGGAGGGTTGAGGTGTGAATTCGCAGTCGAACGCTGCGGACCAAAAACAAAAAAAAGCGCTTGACAACATCTGCGCTTTCTTGTGCGAGTTGTGCGGTTTGAAAATGCATGTGAATGACAAGCAGACCGCTCCAAAAACGGGAAATGGACTGTAGCACAAGGCATTCTGGGTAAATGTAACCAAAGCAAGCTCAAGTGTCGCGCTGGAGGAAGAAATGACTCATGGTGTTTTGTCAAAGAGAAAAAGAGAAATCCTACAATCTGACGTCACTCCATTCCTGTTTAGATTTTTGGAGGAAGGAAGTTTTGCGGCTGTCTTGTTCAGAGGTTTTTGTGGTGTTTCCTTCAGTGGTTCTTGGTGTAGCGCCACAACAGGCGAGGTGGGTGCACAGGTTTTGGTTCATTTGACACAGCGCAGTGTGAAAGCGAACTGCACCGGGTGAAAATGTAACATGTTGCAACTTTAGTCTCAGTGAAAACATCCTTAAAACTCTTTACATCGCAGTTTGTTGTCGAAACCTGACGAGGCCCAAGCATAATTGATACTTTACGTTTGAGTCGAGGCGGATCCAGATCAAATTATGGTTTTAAAAATTGACGTTCGATGTTGAAGAATATGAACTATAGCTGAGCTCTGTGTTGTTCTGCTCCTGCAGGTACTACTTCAAAAAAGCCAGCGACGAGTTTGAGTGCGGCGCCGTGTTCGAGGAAGTGTCGGACGACGGCTCCTTGCTGCCCACGTACGAGGGGAAGATCCTGGGGAAGGTGGAGCGGATGGACTGACTCGGAACCACTGGGGATTACTGACCCGTCACTAAGCTGAGACTGAAGGGACTGGAGGTTCGGTGACGGAAGCAGTGCTGGCGAAAGGCCAGAGAAGAAGACACGGATGTTACGGGACGATTGAAAGGACCCGGCTGGGATGGAGGAGGAACCTGGACTGTGTGTTGCTGAAGTTTCTAGAGACTGGAGGAGAACGACCACTCGTCAGCGACGCGGGCCGGTGGGTTTACCGTGAGACTTGAGAGCCCACCTGGAACCCCGCCTGTGCTGACCACAAGCACTCACTAGCACATTACTAGTATGTATCTGCAGATATACATGTACATTGTATAGATATCTATTACTATTTATTGCAAATATCCCAGAGACAAATCGCTTGGATTGGAAAATTCCAAGATTCCTCCCTTCAGAGCAAAAGGAAAGCTTTCTCTTCCTTTTGTCATTTTGTTTAAATTTTTTTTTTTTTTTTTTTTTTCTGCTGGAGTGTCGACTTGGAGTTTGATCACATATTTACTGCTGCAATGCTATTTGTGGATGTGTTTCCCATCTGCTCTGAAGGGCTCCTATATGGAAAAAAAAAGAAAAAAAAACAAGCAAAGATGCTATTAATGTTTAATTCCCTGCTTTGGGACTCTGCCCAGCTCGCCTTGATCAGTCACGTCTTAGTGCCTTTTGTTTCCGTGGCGCAGGCATCGCACAGACAGCCTACATATGTAGAGGAAACGGGTCCTCGAGCTCCCCCTCTGAAAATGTGTTTACACCAATGTTATCCAACAAAAAAGCTCTAGATTATGCTCCTCAGTGTGTGTGTATGCGTGTGTGTGTTCTGCACTTTGAGCTGCAGATGAAGATGATGTTCATGCTGTTTTCAGCAAGTGTACAGTAACTGTGCGTACATGGGTTGTTGCCATGTTTTTACCCAGTTTTCAGGGTCCGTTTACTCCCTTGGTTTTTACAAGGGGCCTTTCATGTTTGGAGAAAAATAAGATATTTTTTATGCCGTTTTTATTTTTAGTATCCCCGTTTCATCCCGACGTCCTGTGTTTCCTGATATTTTCCATGGCTTCTCCAGCTCCACGTGTAAACTGTAAATTATGCGTTTCCATAAGAGCTCCAGTTTAAAAAAGATGCCTCGGTACTTTAATTATTGTAATTATAAAGAGATGTAGCCTTTATTAAAATGCTCTATTTTTCAAATTAGCAAGCTGCCTCCTGTGTGTTTGTGTTTCCTCGCGCAGCCCGCCGCGCAGAGTGCAACTCGTCTCGTCCTGTGAGAAATTTCCGATAGATTTGCATCCATTATCAGCTCTTAACGCTCCCTGCTGGAAATTAAAACATGCAGCATTAATTTGGCCACTAGAGCCTCTGTGTGTTTTTATGGCGCGAAGGGGGTGGGTGGGTGGGGGAGGTGGAGGGAGTTAAGTGTGTGTTAATGAGACGTTTGGTAATTATACAGTTTGTCATGAGTACATTTCACTCGGCTATTTACATGGTTAAACGTTCGGCCTCCTGTGGCTCTTTATGTACCATGAAGGAAGGGGATTTAACTCAATTTTCTTTCCCAGACCCTTGTTGGGTAAATGGGCAATAAAGTCAGTCTGCTGTTTGATGAACTCGACATTTTATGTTTCTATACAGACGTTGTTTTGGATCCGCTTGAACTTTTTCTTCTCCTTCCCCCTAAAACAATCAGCAGCGCAGCGATTAGGGGATGGTTGCGAGGTTAAATGCGGCGTCTTGGTTTTGACATTAACAGGTCGGCGTAGTGAGGGGGAGGAAAACATTCAGCAGACGTTACTTCATCAGAGATGCTCGGGATGTAAGAAGAGCCAATAAGAGAGGAGAAAACACAGGTGTTAGGGTTACATGGATCACCTGTAGGTGTAGGAATGTTGGGTTTACTTGGTTTATGAAAAAAAATGGAAAAGAAGGAATGAACTTGTTTTATCAGCAACATGGCGTCCACTGCAGTGTCTTGTTAAAATCCTCATGCTCCTTGATTTCTTTCACATTACAACAAACTTACGATTTTACGTGATAAACGAGACAAAATTAGCGCCTAGTTGTGAAGTCGATTGCACTTTTAGTGCCTTTTTAGGTCTACCCCCCTTTGTGGTGGTTCACCAAAATAAAACCAAAAGAAGTGTTTTAAATAGTAAATAGTCTGGTGGCAGTTTAGTCCAGCCGTTCTGCGAAAGTCTAAGATACAAATGTGAAAAGTGGTTTCACTGTAATAACAATAGAAATCTTCCCAGGAGGGATTTGAAAATAAATGCACCGATTGCACTTTAGACGGCCGATACCGATTTCTGGTTTAATCTGCTTAGCTTGGAAATGTGGATTTTATAAAAGGTCGTCTTGTTTTAATGAAACAGAAAAGTCCATGTAGAAAGAAGAAAAAAGGACATCAATTTTGGTCAAATAGAGAATTTCTCATTTACAGGGAAAAACAAGAATTTTGTCTGTCCAGATTTTACATTTTTTAAGGCTAAAGTTATGAATTTATAGTAAAATGAAGACATTTTCTGTAAATTTAGAAATGTAAAGGGGAAAAAAAGTTTATTGACATTGTCAAATCAAACATTTGCAAAAAAGTCCTTTAAAATTAAAGTGGCAAATTTATCGAATAGACATCTGGATGTTTTCGGAGTCTTTTCCTGTTTCAGAAAGTTTTCCAGGTGCAGATTCACCTCATAGGGGATCCAGAAGAAACGCCTGATGTCGAAGGTATTACTTAAGATACTAATGCGACTATTTATGATCATTTTAAAAGACCAGTTGAAGAATTGACCAATTTCAGTCGCCTGCCAATTTACAGCAATTGAAGACATGCAACCTGCCTAAAGGAAAACATTTCCTCATCCATTTTATCATAAACAATGAAAGAAAAAAATAAAAGCAACCTCTTAAAAAGTGTAAATACATCCAAGAAAACCCATAAAAACTTGTAAACTAGTTGACTTTTCCCACGAGCAGCAACACGGAGAGCTCTAAACGAACTGGACCTTCAGTTTCTTGAACCTCTCTCAATTGAAGCCGATTAATTTCCAATCATTCGCTTAGGACCAACGTGAGTCAAGCAGAAGCTACGTCCTCTTAAAAAAAGAAAAACTTTACACAGTCGTTCATAGGTTGGGCTTCGTAGGTTCACACACCTGCTGTCTCTTATCTTCACACACCTCTCGCACACCTCGTTCCGCTGTCGCTGGGCGTCCTTTCAACTTTCATTGGTTGAGAGAGTTGCTTATGCCGCCTTTCATATTGAAAGGGCATCATGATATTGTTAAAATAGCATTTTGGACTCCTTTCATCAGGAAAGGTCAGTGCATACACTTGAAGGCCATCCTTTATCATCTTTAGAAGCTCTCATTCAGCAGCGCGCCGCTGTCAGGGGCCTTCTGAACCCATTTTTGTGCAGAGAGCTATTTTAGATGGGGGGTCATCTTTTTGAAGAAAGCCCAGGGTTAGGTAAACTTTACGCTGCTATTTATTTATTTATTTTGATATATATATATATATATATATATATATATATGGAGAAGTATGAAGATTTAAGGGCGCTTAAAGGTTTGATCATGAACTTTACCATATTATTTCTGTAAGCTGAATGATCCAGATCCTTTCACCGTTACGCCACAGTCAAAACTGAACAGCGTTGGCATTGTGGAGGAAACGCAGCACGTCTAAATATCCACAGGTTTCCTGGACATCTGCGATCCAAACTTGTAAATCATCTTCTTCTGATCTTGTCCACCCCCCCCACCTCCCCCCCACCCCGTCTGCACTTCCCAAATCAACCCAGATAAAAGAAATGAAAAACGAAGCATTAAAACAAAAGTGGAGGGCTGAATCAATCTTGTTCATATCCATGTGCTTTTCATTTCCCCACATTTGTTAAGATTTGGGGCAAATGTTGTGAAACCTTGCAAAAAAAGAAAAAAAAGAAAGAAAACTTCAAAATAAGTCAAAGAACAGCTGAGTACAGAGACCCTGGGAAAATTCTGCTCACTGTCTGCCACCACAAACCTCAGGTTCATTTAAATGCACTTCAGCCATCCCACCATGGATGGATATGAGAAAGCGAGACCCCCAATTTTGGGTCCCGCAGCCCTTCATTTAGAACCTGGACCGACAGTGCAAGTTGTTCCACACGAGGCACCGACTCAGACAGCCGCAGGACTGTGGTCAACCAGGGGGCCTCGACTGGATCCTGGTCAGGCGCCACTGACGAAGCTGGTTCCAGCAGCGCCATGTGACCGGGTCACGTGATTCCAGTTCGATACCGCACTCTAATCGACGGCAAACTCCAAGGTTAAACTCCAAGCAGAAAAAACCAGAACATATAGGGGGGGAAAAATCTGCTGTATATTAGAGCTGGAGGTTTTTACAGACCGATAGGAAGCGTCACGTTACATCTGTAGGGTCAGCGTCTTTTATTGGGATTTTTCACACAGAGTGGAAGGAAAAAGTAATATTTTCATGTCTTTACAACTTCAAATCAGCCACCTTCATCTAGTACACCTAAAGAAAATCTAATACCTGCAGGGGCTACCTGATTATTAAAACAGTTCTGCTATGTGTAAAAGTGGGGAAAGAAAATAAAAAATGAGTACAAAATATAACTTTTTTCCCCAAAGCGGTATTTGTGGGGAAAAAAACAAAACAAACTTTAAATCACCCTGGACACTCGACGTTCACATTGAAACATGGTGGTGGCACCATCATGCTACGGGGAGGTTTTTCTTCTGCAGCCAAGGAGAATCTGGTCTGAGTTGATGGATGGAGCTAAATACAGGACGATCCTAGAAGAAAAGCTGTGGGAGGCTGCAGCCGCAGCGACAACGGCTCAAAGTCCAAAACCAAAATCCAATTGAGGAGTTGTAACACGAGAAATGAAGAGTTGGAGCTGCTTTGCGTAGACGAATAGACAACAACTTCAGTCTCTGCAAAGCTGGCAGAGACATAAAAAAAGACCTGCTCCTACAATAAGACAGCTGTAATATAAGGACTAAAAAAAAACAAAAAAAAAAGACTAGGTTGGTCCTCTTTCAACTTCACTTTAAAATCCATGGACCACGGTGACCAAATGTTAAAAAATTCACTTTTCAAGAGGCTGTAAAAGTCATTTAGCTCAGATCCAAGAGTTGGATCAGTCCTACTTAGAGCAGACAAACCGCTGGTCAGGTGTTACTGAGACGTGACAAAATCTGTAAATTAACCTTCCAGATAATTAGTTTTTCCTCAAAGAGCTTCTGTCAGAGAAAAGCCTCATCCTTTAATTCACAATCACAAACCTTCGCTGAGATTTCTATCTTTCCGTCACTTAGGAGAAATGAACACAATGTAGGCTCCAGGGTCAGAAATCTAATCGTCTTCATGCGGTGCAGCTGTAATTTTAAAGGGATAGTTTAGATGTTTAAAACGAGGCTACATTAAAAAGTTGTAAAAAGTTAAGAAAACGGAATTGATAGGATATAAGCTTTTTGTTTGTTTTTTGGGAGAACATATATGTAGCATCCCGATCCACACTCCATTCCAGTAGATGGCGGTAATGCACATCAGTAAGTTGCTTGCCAATCGCCATTAAAAAAAAAGAAGAAGAAGCTTAAGTGTTGGGTTGACAATGCGTCCAGTTACATAACATTGGGTTTATTAGAACAAAATTTTAAAAGGGATTAAAGTTTAGGAATTGTTTTTGTTTACCAGACAGAAAAGAGGTTCCACAAATTTAAAGATAGTGCTTTGAATAGTCGGTGGTGGGAGTTTTGCAGGGTCCACAGAGTTATCATTCCTGGGATTGTTCTGCAGCAGAGGAAAGCAAAGTCAGGGGCCATCCAAGGTAAGTCTGTAATGAGTTGATTTTTCTTAAATTCTGTCTTACTTCTTTACGTTTGCGAGAGGAAGAGGAGGTGAGGTATTGAAGGTTGCTGCGGAAGTTGCTGGATTTAACTTTTCTTGGTTTGTTAGCTTTGTTAGCTGAGCTCTTTAGCATGTACCTGCAGTACGTAACTCCGTTGGCATCGTTATTTAGCAAAAATCCAGATTAGCCTTTCCCTGAGGCTGAAGCTAACGGCTAATCCCAGAAAAGACGGGATCATTTCAGGCTTCTACTATCTTGAAACAACTGCAAAACAGAAAAAAACGTTGTAGTATTTCAGAGAAAGCGACTTTATGAACTTTTAAACGGTTCTCACACTCGCATTGGGAGGTTATTCACACAGAAGCCAAAGATTATTTACACAGGAAATGGAGGTTAGAGGCTGTGCGCCAACAATGATCATCCTGTGTGAAACTCGTACTGAAAATAGACCGTGTAAAACATTTCCTATCGGATTAACTGTGTAAAATACAATGAAGCAGAAATGTAGCGAAAACATGATAATATTAAAGCCGAAGAACCTAAATGGCAGAACATATGTATGTTATCTCTTATTATTAAATAATTTAATAGCACAAGGGGGTTTTGAATCAAAAACATTGATTATTTTGCCAGTACATAGTTTTGTGTTTAATTAAAATTAATTGCTATTAGTTCATTAATAATGTTCATTATAGGCCCTGCAATTAACTCAATTAAAAATTGTAATTAAGAACAAGTGCTACTTTATGTGTCATCAAACTTCTGACTTTTTGGTGATTTTTGTGGTGAAATTATTTTTGTAAAAACCTGTGACAGGATTTGGATAAAGTTTATCTACAAATACTTTCATAACATATTAGCACGTTAATCGAAATCCTAGTGAGGTGTAACAAATGTGTGTGCATTACTCTCTAGATAAACAAATCATTTGAGAGCAAATCAAGGGAAAAATGTTTTTAAGGTAAAGTTGAGACGACAATACAAAAATAAACTAAAATTTCAAGAGGGAATCTGAAACTAAAGTATCAATCCGATAATGATATCGACTCGGTATTGATGTAATTGATAATTTGGACTGATCTGTCTGTGCCTCCAGAAAACCTCACCTAAACGCCTTAATCTTCCCAGATATAGGAAGCGAATTAGATGGGAAGTGTGATGTTTGCTGGGGAATTATGCGTGCATCCTTACACGCAAGTGAAGGAAAAACATCTTTAGTAAAAAAAACAAAAAAAACAAAACAAACGAGGACACGTCATTGTCCTACTTTGTCGTTTACTCTTGGCTTAAATTTCGCCTTGTGCATGGGGCAGCCCCTCTCAGCCACAGGATGGGCATTGTTCTGGGAGCCTGCAGTCACCTTCTTTCTTACCGCCGCCACTGCCCCATCCACGGACCCCCCATGATCTTTGTTTTTACTCCTGGCCTCAAACGGCTTAGATTGCTGCCTGATGTTCCTTCCTCTTGTCCCATTGTTTCAGTGTCTCCTCTTAAGTATGACTTCTCTTCTCGATGTTTGTGCGTTGGAGCAAATATGGGGCGGGGGGTGGGAGGGTTTGGGTGTTGGGGTATATAGAGTGCATGTGAAGTTTTATGGTTAACCACATGTGTTTTTCAATCTCTGAGCTTCCATGTTTTTTTCCCAGGGTGAAGGGTTTGTGAATAATACGTGTAGAGAGAGAGAGAGAGAAAAAGCCCGAACTGGGGGGAGGGGGGGAGGGACATGTGGTTCTTGTTTGGGGCTCAGCGTGCAGCAATGGTGGGTCTGGTTTCTCTTTGCTCCGACTTGCATTCGCAACCTAAACATCCCGATGATTATTAAACTATATGGATGCCCTCAATGCTCCTTCGATGTGAACCAGAAACGGATAAACACACATTAGATGCGCGCTCTTCTGCAGGAACTAAACTGTCGGAAGTACAGGCTTTTTATTATTTTTTTCTTTCTTTCACGTTTCTACTTTATCTCTTGTCTGTATGTATATCCAAGGTCAGGTTTCATGTTGGTTGCAGCTGTGTGCGAGCATATTAGCATGATTCCTCTGGGCGCCACCATTTCACATATAAACAACAACTTCAGCACAATCAAGAATAAAATTTCAAAAAATGTGTTTCAGGTTTTGGATAGCGATGGTTTAGAAAATGGAGAAGTTACAAGATAATCCAGATTTATACATTATGCTGGAAGTTTTGCCTATGATGGGAGGAAGTTTTTTTTTGTTGCATAAAAAGTCAGATGAAGCGAAAAAAAAAGAAAAGCTATTTAAAAGCAAAGTGTACTTTCTGCAGAGGCAAGGTGATCAATTACCCAGGCTGCGTCAATTGAGAGCAAATCTTCAGCAGGTGTTGGTCATGTTGATTCTTGAGAGTTTTTCTGCAAAGTTACTGTTTTCTATCCTTTGGAGCTTCCATTCTTATGGATGGAAAATATAACTTGAAAATGGTTGTGAAAATGTTTTTTTTTTTTTTTTTAAAGTAAAACTCTGCAAACATTTGACACCAATAAAGGCTGAAATCACTTTGGAGTTGTTTTTATAGTTAGACACTCCAGTGTACATGATGTACTGGAACGCACCACAAGAGCGCAGTTGTTGGGAAATCCCTTCTGGTCAGCGGGGTTTATCATGACGGCACCAGAGTATTTCTTCATCTCTTAAGCTGTGCAGCGTTTTGAACTAGCGGACGCTGCATGCAGCTGGATTTGGACTGATTTTTATTTTATTTTTTTCTCCTGCACCATTGATGTTTACGTTTAGGCTGATGTTGTTGGTGCTGAGTAATTCTAGTCGAGTGCAGAGGGAGCTACATATACCTTGTTGATGTTGAAAGACACAGATGCTAACATGATGTTTTGGTTTGATCCACCTTTATTTCCCCGCTGTAGCTGCATGAAAAACCTTAATGTACGCACATTTTAAGAGTTTAATGGAGTCCTCTCTGTTTTGATCCTCAGATTTAAAGCTGTCACACAAATACATGATTCTGCTTGTGTCGCACATAAAAGGGCGCTGCATTTGTTTGGTACGTTTGCACACTGGACTGTTACTGTTGTACCGGATATTTCTCACTCAAATAGACTCCACTACCCACTGGACATTGATGGCTACAAAACATGAACTGTAAGGACATGCTTATCTGGATTCTTCTTGTTAAGCAACAACAACAAAAAAAAGTGTGAACGACTGAAGATTTCTCTACGTGACACTTCCAGGGGTCGTAAATATGTTGCAAAACAGAGATTTAGAGAGAATGTGATGCAACATGCAAGAATTGCATTGAAAATAAGTCATCAGGAGTACACCTAATACTGAACAGATGCACAAGAAAAGGAATTAAATGAATTTACAAAAAAAAAATAAAAAAATCCTAAGAAAATCTTTTGGATAAAATGTTTTTCAAGGCAAACAGGCCAGGAGGAGTGACCTAATGTCAGATTGATTAAGAGGGAAGAGAGAGGAGAAATCTGTGATCCAGATGAAAAAAAAAAAAATCTCCAAATGTGGAAAATGAGCTTTAGTGTGTGTGCGTGCGTGTGTGAGTGTGGCTGGGTGTGGATCAGAGCCGAAGTAAACAAACCCGCAGCTTAGCACCGTGTTTGATCTGCTCAACTGTGAAACACTGAGTGGAGTAAACAGAAAAATAAGGCTGGGTCAGCTACAGAGGACGGGGCCGTGAGGAGTGTGAGCGTTTAGTAACTACACCTCATAAAAGTTGCCTGGTCCAAAACCCCCCAAAAAAAGCTGTTTCTTAGCACCCCAATCTTGGCACGTCATCACTTAACTTTGAGTTATGTAGAAACGCTCCGAAATGAAACTCGGACACCATTCTTTGATGCGAGATATTCAAGTCCAGCATATTATATGATTGTAGTGGATGTCCCCATCTGAAAAAGCTGCAGATTTTTGTCTCGTCTTAGAACATTTACCTGTTACTTTTTATATTTCGGCAGCAAATCGGAAAACTGTGTTTCTAATCAACTTGATCTGCAGCTGTAACATCGTTTGGTTGGTTAAGCAGGGGCTGGACTGATTGAACCGAAGTTCACAAATAAACAAAAAAAAAAGTTAGAAATAAAACTAGAAACAAGACTACTAAATGTTTGGCATCACAGTCCCTGGGAAAAGTTTCTGTTCATAGAAAATTTGGTGAAAAATAATTTCAATGGATTAAAAAAATAAATAAATTCCATCCATCCATTTTTATATTTGAGCCTTGATTTGATTGTAAATTTTGAGCAAATTTTGCATGCCAAGTTTAAAATTTGATTAAAAGTAAACATGAACTAATAATTTGCAATTTGGCTGAATTTATCATGTCGTTACTTTGTCTTTGAAATCATTTTATGACTTATTTTACGTCACAACTTTTCCAACACGCAGCCCGAGTTGAAAGCAAACGGCGTCAGGAATGGCAACAAAGGGGGAAACGCTGCATAGTCGACAGATATCGGAACAGAGGGTGAGTGAGTGCAGAGGACCTGAACACACCAAAACAAGGTTTCAAAAATATTTATTTATAGCAAACGTCCAAAAAGATGCAGTCTTGCAAATGGATGAAGTAGAAGAAAATCTCCCATGTCGACATTAATTTTGATGCTTGCGCCTGTAGCTGCATGCAAGATTAGATTATTTTCCTCATATTTTAGCCAGCGAGGAGCTGAACGAGCAAATCAAGGTGCACCTCAATCATTTTGTTCAACAATTCAAACATCAGAATAAGCTGCAGATCAAAGCTAGAGGAACACGACACTCCATTTATCAGCCTCCTGACATCCAGCATCAGAGACACGGCGTTACTTTGGTGAACCTTGACTACCTTTGATTGCTCGTTACTCATCTGAAAAAAAAAGAAGAAGAATCTTAACAGTGCGCCTCTGCCTGTTTTTTTTGTGTTTTTTTTCCAGCCTTGAAGAAGTTAAAATTAGTCTTTTAAAAGGCAGAATTCAAAGCTGGCAGCATGAAAAGGAGGGCAGAATGAAATGTCGGCACTGCGGTGTTAAAAGGGAGATGGGAGATGAGAGATCCTAGTGTCTGACTTTGGTGTGACTTCAAAAGGCTGTGTTTAAAGCGGCAGGCCTTAATGCTGGCCTGATAGCAGAACTGTCACGTCTGTGTGACCTCCCACAGCTGGCCAGCCGGGGACACAGGACTCACGCCGTGCCTCTGTGTGTGCGCGTGTGTGTTTGGTGGTTTCTTGATGTCTGCACATGAGCTTGTTTGCTTTTTGAATGTTTGTGTGCAGGCACTCTTGTGGCTCTCCTCACTGTGTGTCTTGATGTGATTGTCTGCGTTGCCCTTTAATGTTTGTGTTTTTGATGTCTGTGAATGTGAATTTATGCGTGTTTGTGTGTGCAGAGGTTGAAGATCTAAGCCTGGCTCTGCCCTCTCTCCCTATGCACAGGGGTCTCTCTCTCTTTTTTTTTTTCCCCTTCTTGTTAAGATTCAAACACTGATAGGCTTTGAACTGCAGCTGTGGACTCTGCAGTTATTTCACCACTTTAGCTCGAATAGTTAAAGTTCCCATTATGCTGCCCATTACTGCTGCTGCCATAGCAAACCATAGCTGCCCATTTCGATGAAACAAAATTTAAAAAAAAATTAAATAACTGTTGAATTCTAACCCAAACTTTTTTTTCCAACTTTGACCTTTGGCCAATAAAAACCTCTTCCTTATTAGTCTTAGAGGAAATGTATAATAAGCAAAGGTTTAAGTCGTATAGCAGTGACACATTTCTATTGCCAACTGCAAATCAGATCGCAAATAGGTGATGGAAGAACGTTTGCACATTGATTACATAAAGTCTATGCAGGATGACTATATGCCATCAGGCCAAATAAAGACAGTGACTCAAGTCTTCCACAGTAAAAAAAGACTCCTTAACATGGCGAGATGGAGCAAAGTACTAAATATTAAAGGTGGATAAGTGGTGCTAAGGTCTTGAACGTACAGATGCACGTTCCTATAGGTGGAGAGATGGGACCAAGAGGCGGTGAGCAGTGCTGAGATCTGATTGGCCACCATATTGGCGTTACCCAAATACCGGTTATCTGACTCCTTACAGACGACAAGTCGCAAACTATTACTAATTAATATTTACTTTTAAATTTGTGTTGATTCTCATGTAAAATAAAACAAACGCAGTTACATGAGTCGATGCTAAGTCAATACGTAACTGATTTACACCAGTGCAGTATATGTCGGTGAACTTTATATAATATAGCACCTCTCAGTGCTGTGTAAAGTGCGTAATTATGCAAAATAAACGCTGAGTTAAAAGCTTTTCTCCATGATAAAATGTTTTCGGCTGCTTTTTATATTCATCTTGGTTTAGACCAACCAAAGCTGTCTGGTCCAAAAGTGGTCTGAGCTTAGATTTATAATTAAATATCAATAAAATCCACAAAAGACCTCTGACAGTTGGGAGCCTCTTGACATTCCTTAATCTCATCTGTCATCTGCAGGTCGGACAAGTTTGTCATAATTTCCCACCTCTTTGGCTCATTCGATCTATTCTCAAGAGGAAAAAAGTGCAAATGTTTTTAGAAAGGCCACCACATGCACACAAGCATCTGACACACGCTTGCTTTGTTTTACACCTGCGTGAAGCACCCGACATTTTTCCAATCTCCCTGATTTGTGTTTTAAAGGCTCCTGGATGTGCTCATCAGGCGGCGGAGTAAAAAATTTCCAGCGGCCCACTCCCGGCTCCCGACCGCGTGTTCGCTCGGCGGACAGCGGGAGAGCACAGGAAACATCGGGGGATGCTCCTGTCACGCCCCGATCTCCGCTTTGATGGGTCACATCAAAACAAGTTCCTATCTGAGCGTCGTCCTCAAAGGCAAACCTGGGGGAGGTATTGGCGTGTGCGTGCGTGACAGATACACACCGAGCAAAGGGAAGCGGAGCAGGCTCACACAGATCCACATAAACAGTGTCCTTGTTCTACTGGACTCAGCTGTTGATAAGGTTCAAAGGTCCCAGATGTGGCAAGTGCTCGTACAGCGGCGTGTGTTTGGGGCAGATGCAAACTGTCTGACTGAGATAATGAACTTCTGAAGGGATATTAAACCTTGCAAGACAGACAGTGTCCCGTCATCCTGTCTCTTGGTGTGAATCTGCATCACAAACTTCAAAACTGCAGTTTTGGGTTAAATCGACGCAGTCAAAGACTCTCTGATGTGAACCACACTAAGCAAAACGGCATCTTCAAGCTCCAAAAGTGGAGTCGGCCCTGAACCTGCTGTCTCTATCCTACTTTCTTTCTTTCTTTCTTTGCGCTCAGTTGTTTTCCTCCTCTGACGTTTCTTGTTACTGGGTTCAAACAAACGCAGCCAAAGAAGTCAGTTTTTTATGCGACATACATGTTTATCTGATGACATAGGCAGCATTGTTGCTGGTTTAAGATTTCCTGAAGTAATGTTCGAATTAGAAAGTGCATATTGTACGGTGACCATACGTACGATAACCAAGAAGGGAACACTGGTTACTAAAACACTTCAATGAAACGATCAACATCAGCTGATTTTAGCCATTTTTAACACATCAGTATTGGTCTGATGAGTAAAAATGGGCCGAAATGAACAACCAATGTTTATTTCACGCTTGTGTGTTAGACCATGATTTGCTTCTAGTCAGAATTTCTCCTGTATCTTTGGAAACTCTTTAACTCTTGTGCATGGACTCTGTACTGTTCAGTCCTGCTGCTTCCGTAAATATGTCGTTTGGTTTTATGCGTCTGTTTGTCACTCTCATCTCCAGCAGTGCCTCCCCTCCATTCTCCAGTCTCCATTGTGGCCCAAATGAAAGCGATCCGACTTAATGTGTCAGCACAGGGAGCGGCCCGCTCATTAAAAATGCTAATGTCTCCCGTTGGGGCTTTGATGCAAGACCCGGGGACACAAAAAAAGCCGGCCGAGGTTACAGAAGGTCTGTGTAATCCTTTGTCTGGGTCCTGACGGCAGGGAGACACCCAGCTGAGGGCCCTGACAGTCGCAATTAATCATGTCAGGGACGCCTCACTCAGGTCCAACTTGTCCTGTTTTAATTGGCCAACGCTACACACACACACACACACACGCATGAATCCACCGCACCATCAAAGGCACAACAAGCAAGTTAAAAACCACGCAAATAACAATCCTCTTGCGTCTTGAAAGACTTGATGGGGCCGTCGGATCGCCAAGCTGCCTGATGTGTGTGATTAAATGCTTAGTGGAAGTGGTCACACTCTGATGTGTGTTTGAGAGGAAAGACGTAGAATCCTGGGAGCTTCTGGCCACAAGAAGGTTCTGAACCCGTTAATGGAAAGCTTTTAAGAGAAGAGCCGATGATGTGTCTTTGTGTCATGTGAAGCATAGTAATACTTCAGGGAGATGTTTCGTTTTGGTGTTGAAATGTTCCTGTGAAAGTATTACCTCATGAATGTTTTCTATTTTAAGTAGCACTCAAATGTTTTTGGGTAACTTGCTGATGTTTAATGACGTTTTGCTCTTGAGCGAGAAGCTCCACTGTAGATAATTATGGTAGATTTTCCTAATAAGCGAGAAAGAAATGGTTTGTATACTTTTTTTTGTGTGTGTTAAAAAAACATTTTCAAAGAAGAATCTCTGAACTAGACTGGAGTTATTTTGTCATGTTACAACCAGGTATTACAACAGATAATCTGAAAAATCTAGCATTATTTAGATAACTTTCTTTTATATGTGTACGATAAAAGGTGCTGAAAACCGATATCTAATGGTAACTATAATCAAACAGGCTGCATCCTTTCTGAATTTAGCCATTAGTATCACACTGGAGTAAAAGAGCCTGAGGTTTACCCCCCTCTGAAAACATTTGCAGTGGAATAAGTGGAAACATTTCCCTTTCAACAGCATAAGCTCTGGTCTCTACAGTTTGCTAACGGAGTGTGTTGTAAGAAAAATGAAAAGAAAGAACATGATGCAACTCGGCTGTAAACATCTCCAAGTTCCAATATTTCTTCTTCAAATGTGCTGCTTGAATCAAATTCAAAATGACCGAGTGTTTCCAGAAAGCTCTCGCCGTGTTGTGTTTTTAATATTTCAACACGGCGTTTTAGAAATCACAGCGGACTTTCTCTTTTTATAGAAATGTGCTCGCACGTGCTCCCCGCACAGAGTGTGACTCGAATATATTTGTGATTTTACTGTATCTACATATTTTGAGTGGAATTGTAATTCAGTTCATGGGGGCTGATGTCGCGCTTCCCCTCAGGAGCTCCGTTCAAACTTCTGAATCGGTTGCACACACCAGAAGGCTTAACTCACAACACCTGAGCAATGTGTCACTTTTGACTTTTTTATTATTAATTTTTTTTGTATATTTTTAGCTCCTCCAACCTCTAACTGTTGGCTGAAAGCTACTGTGCCTTGTCACCATACAGTGCAGTGAGGAGCTGTTCTCTCCTCTGGAGCCGGTGTTTGCTCTCAGTCCTGACAGCAGAACTGCGTGGTGGGAAGGTGACGGGCAACTCAGACCAGCATGCACCTCTAATATCAACGCACTTCATATTGTTTTTTTAGAAATGTAATTTTTTTTTTTTTTTTTTTTTACAAAGAATTTAATTTAAAAGGGGTTCATATATAACCATGCAGCACTTTCTCAGATTATTTTTCTTAAGCGATTTTGAAAACCGTTTTATTGTCCTCCCGCTTCTCAACTTTGCGTGGGTTGATCAGGCAGGGCCCACATGTGGCATTGTGGCAGCAGAGGCAAATGTTGCGGGGTGCCAGCATTCCAGGGGCGCCATAATAGAGGACCTTTTACGTAAATGTAAAAGAGTCGAAGGGCTTTTGGTGCTGTACATGAGAGCAGGTGTCTCTCTGTCAGTGGGATTGGTTACTAGAAGGCAGCGGCGAGGTATTCTGTCCGGATGGAGCCATCCGCCACATCTCTTCCTCCCCTCCGTCTCCGGCTGCACCCTCCTGGAGCCACATGTCAAGGGGAGGCAGGAATGCAGGGGAATGGAAACAACGAGAGAGAATGTCCTTTTCCCTGGAGCTATGTGGAAGGGAAGGCTTATATTACTAAATGAACAGACGCACGCGCGCACACACACACACACACAGACACAACTACCTCTTGTCTCACCTTTGCCCATTCCTGCTCGCTGAAATGTGAGAACGCAGCAGCTCGAGGGCCTGTCTCTGACTGGAGCTTGGCATGACTTCCAATTTTTTTTTTTCTTTAATCTACCAATCCTTTGAGGAAACGCTGCACTTCAAATTTTAAAGATGGCCGTTAGAGGTCAAATGGATGTATATAGAAGGAAAAACCTGCAAACTTGTTGGTCAGATGAAGACTAAAAGTCCCAGAATTGGGGGGGCGAGAAAAAAAAGGTGTATTTACTTCTGAGATGCCAGAGAAAGCTTTATCGTGTCATTAAACATGATAACGAGCCGTGTGTGCACCGCTTCATGTCCGTTTATCCAAGCACCTGCGTGCATGCCAGACCTGTTTGACCGGGTAGGATAACCGTTACCCACATCTTCTCAAATTAGTCTCCCTCTTTGCCTTTCCACCACCTCCTATTATGAGCCAGCCCTTACCGAGTTTCAGCAACCCGGCTTTCAGCACATTTCGGTGTCGCTTACACAGACATATTTGGTCCTCATTTTCTCTCTGGAACTGTAAACATATCCTCCTCATCTTTTTGTTTCCTGCAGTCTGTTTTTGGAATCCAGAAGCGCCTGCTTCGCCAACCGCTATAAGAAATTTTTATTTTTTATTTTTGGCATGTAATATTTCTTATATTTTTTGCGATGTCAGTAGAAGAAACCTGACTGACTGATGCTAAATACATCCCAAAGATTATTAAAATGTAACAAAAAGATCTCAATTACTTTTGACCCTCTATTCTTTGAAGAAATGTATTAGTGGAACCACATTGGAGGGTTTTGCAGCCATGATAAGGCTGCAAAACCCCAAATCGTTTTGCATTTGCAGCTGCTAAACGTGGCACAGCGAGATATTAAATGTTCGCTTGAAAACCGCAGTTTGTATTTACTCTGGTTATTTTTTGTGTGGTGATAAAAATTTGTTTGATGATCTGGGAAATTAAAGTTTGACAAATAAAAATTAGTAAAAGTGAAGTAGGCCAAAACAGGTTCACCAGTTTTTTTTGTTTTGTTTTGTTTTTTGCCTTGGAACCAGGCATAAACAGAAACAACTTTGTGAGATTATTTGGACAAACTAATGTGTTAATATTTGTTTTGGCACATAAAGATTGAGGTGGAGGTAACTAAGATGAGAGATTGTGGCTCTGCTGAGAATTTGAGCTTTTAATCATTCATTTCCTAAGGAGTTACTTAAAAAAATGAAAAGGGGTAAGAGTAGAAATTAATATTCAGATCTATCCATTTTACTGTCTTACAGTTCATATGGTTTAGACTTTTCTGAACTACAATCTATTGAAGCGATCTATATAATTAAAAGCACACAATCCCACAGGATACAACAGATTTTACCAGCAGGAAAACATCCCAAACATCGTTTCAAGTCTTGCTCCAATGATTTCATTAATTGTTAAATCCTACCCACCTTTACATTCCAGTAAAATCTATCTCTTCCCGTTATCTCCATCTGCTTCCTGAATGCTCCCCCCCCCCACAGTCAGCCATACCTGTCGTCCTGACCCCTGCCCTCCAAATGCTGACTCAAGGTGTTCACTTACCCTCCTCGCTTTGCTCCCTGCCTCCCTGCCAGGCGCCCCTGATACGCACAAACACACACCTGCAGGAAACAATGGAGGCTTTATTCAGGGTGGGCACGCCGCTGATACAGCCGGCGCTTTATCAGGGACTGGGATCTGGACATGGGCGTCTACCGTGCCTGCTCCACATTGCTCTGGAGATTTACTTAAAAGTGCTCCAGTCGGGGCAGCGCACGCCGCTTCGCTTTTATCTTTTGGATTAGCAATGACCTCATCAGGCGAAGTGGGGTATTATCCGAAGGATATCATAACTCCAGCTTTATTTGTGTGCTTGATTAGAAAGAAATCTGGTTTATGGTTCCGCTCATTGTCTTTATATTTTTGATATCTAAGCAGATTTTGCCGCCGTTTAATTGATCCTTCCCTTTTTGTGCGTGACTTTGGCTCAAATAAAACCCAGCGGCAGTGACATTATGGCTCAAATAAGATGTTTTTGTGGGAATATTCCTCAGCTGCACAGATGGATGACATGGGCCAAATATCGGAGTGCACAAAAAAAAACACAATGCAAATGCCTCTTTCGAGTGAATCTCTTTGCTCTGATGCCAAACCTCCAGTCCTGTAATGTAGAAGAACAGTCAATGACGTGAAGTCACAGGATGTTTAACTGAGTCCATTTACTGGCCAAGAGCACGAAGGATAAAAAAAAAAAACAAAAGAGAAAAATTAAAAGGAGCAAAAGACGTTTCAGGTTTGGGAAACAGACGGAGAGAGCACTTGGGGGTCATGTGGGTCGTTTTGTGCATAAAATCAGAGCAATGTGTGGAGCTTTCCTGTGTTTGGGATGTTAGGGAAAGATAAACAAGACACAATGGCTGCAAACAGAGAAACACAGAAGTGGGGAATGCTACGATTTCATATATATCCATGTTTGTGTTTTGTAAACTTGGAACATGGTGTAGCGGTTTGTTTTTGGATTTGTTCTCAAAATGACAGCTTATTACATCTGTTCTCCTCCAGAGAGACAGAATATGTTCCTCATCATGTGCCGCATTCTGCAGCTTGGGAGAGAAAATACACAAATAAAGCAAAGGTTCTGGTTATTATGTGGCGTATTACTGCATGCAGCGTTTTGGGAATCAGTCAGGATATTCAGTCATGAGGCGTTTGTGAAACCAAAAGAGAAATATAATTTTTTAAAGCAAATTCTTGAAAGAAATTGCCCCAAGAAGTGTCGATATTCTCCCCCTCACCCCTAAAAAAAAAAAAGCATGTGCATGAGAATGGGAGGTGTAAACGCAAAATAAGTCATCTTTCTTTTGTAAAACGTGTGTTGGCGCAAACTAAACTGCATCAATAAGTGCAGATAAAACACTTTTAAAATCAAAGATCTTCTGAGACAGGAGAACTTCATGCACATTTTATTCCATAGATGAATAACAAGATGAATCAATGATGAGTCCTATCAAAACATAGAGCAGGCATGCTAGTTTTAGCCTTGCCCTTCAAAAAGAAAACTGTTCAGTATTAAAACTGTCAGCTGGAAATGTAGTGTATTTATTCTCTGCATTTCAAACCTACTGGGTTTTATTTAAATAGGCTGGTGGCACAGATTTATTTCTACTTTATTATAGATGCACCAGATTAGAAAGAGACTGATCAGAAGAGACTTGGATGAGAATCTGGGGCAAAAAGTTCTGGTCGGGACATCCTGTCATGTTTTCTTACCAAGACGCATACAAATTGATCATTTTGCTTACATTACATCAAAAAATGTGATCAACAAAAGAAAGCGCCGAAATGACGAGAGTATTAGTTTACCGGCTACTTGAAGGATTTTCTTTTGATGCAGGATTTAGTACTTTTCCTAGAACTGAGAGCTAGAAAGCAGAGAGCGGATATTGGCATCACACAATAGCCGTAAAAATCCAAAGTATGCCAAATAAACTTCATTGCCCCCCTGCTGGCCTGTCCTCCCCTCTGATCTCGCTCCTCTTTCATCCTCCTCTTGTAAGGCAGCCTCTTCTTCTCTCTCCATCTTCCCAGTTCTCGGCCCTTTTCATCTCTTGGCAACGAGGCAACGGCGGTCCGAGCGCAGAGGGAGACCCGCAGAGAGACGGAGACCGGCAGACAGAGAGAGATAGTGAGCCGCTCTTGAAACTTTTGAGACGGCTATGCAAAGAATGCAGGTGCCTGCTGAGAGGACAACAAAGTGCGGACCTCCAAAGCCGAGCAGTGTGGGCAGGCAGCACGTCGGTACGAGGAAACCGAGCCCACGTTTCTGCTCTGCTCAGCTGCTTCTCGTGTGAACGAGTTGTTCTAAGCCGAGTGGGGAAAAATAAAAAAGTTTGGCTCACGGCTCGTGTTTGAGGTCTCAAGATATCATTAGATAGCGGGACTCAAACTGCACTTAAACAGCTTGTTCTTTACTGCCTGCTTTTAAAATAGCTGAAAAAAAATTATTTACCTTAATTTTGGGTTGTTAAATATCAAGTGTTAAAATGTGCTGCTGCTTAACAAATAGTTTATCAAATAAATATGACAAAATGACCATGACTCGTCAAATAAACCCCAATAATTGAAGGTCGGGTTATCTTAATTGACACAAAATGAGTTGTACCTCAAAAATGTGCAAAATTCAGTTAAGATTTGCTGAAATAATAGTGGGACTCGGTGCTTGGATTGAAATATTTCAGCTCAACTTGCTACTGATTGGATAAGGACTATTCAAAACCACTAGTATCAGAGGGTGCAGTTATTAATAAACATCACCTGGCCTTTGTTTAGCTCCACCAGGTGTTTCATAAACATCTGGTGGGATTATACTTATTAATCGCAAGTTGACGCCTATTAAACGACTGTTGGCATTTATTTATGACCGCGATGCATTTAATAAGCACCAGGTGGCACCTTCGACAGCATTTATGAGACAGCAGGTGATGTTGGAAAGCTCCCAAATTAAGCCCAATTCAGCTTTGCATAGCTGCGCCCTTCTGTCATGTGACATGAAAACAAAGCATGTTTTCAGGGACTATGGAGAGGGAAAAGTCATCTTGACTTATTCGGCTTAAACTGGCTGTAATGTGTTGCAGGTGGTAGCACACAGCAGAAAAGAAGATCATTCTGCGTCAAGGCTTAAGAAATATCGGATTATGGAGAAAATTTCCACTGGGACTATTGGAAATTAGCCTGATAATAACCAGATCTTTGTCCTTCGCTGTTTGTCTTCGTACAGAGGGTCTGGGCTGTTGAGAAACAATTGCTTCATGGAGGCGTGGAATCTGTTGAAGTTTTACATTTTACGCAATTGCTGCCGTTTGCATATGATGTATGTAATGCAACCACTTCAAGGCTAAGAAGCTTGTGCTGTAAACAACCATCCTCATCCTCCTCGGATCAGCGATCGGAAGAGCCAATCTGAACGAGGCAGCTGTTAATGTTAATTCAATATTTTGAACTGTTGCAAACAGACTGAACAGCTTAGTTTATTTCCTCCATTTATAATGCTGAAACTACAGGCAGACTACAATTCTAAAGTGGTCACAACTATTTCTGTTCATTTACTGACCAGATTGAAACAATCCAAGTCAATGAGAGAAAGCCCACACTGCTAGAAATGAGAGATTTTTTTTTGAGTGGAATTGCACAAGAAGGCAATGGCCAGGGTAATTGGATGCATATATTATTCACCTTCCCACCTCGGATAACATAGACCTGAGATGTTCCCGACAAGGATCTAATGAATATAACCTCAAATCAAACATCTTAATTGTTCTCTTATAGATGAACATGATTTAGTTTACAGAACAGTATTCCATCACAGTGACTTGTGGGTTTGGACGTTCTGCATAGACTACAAAATAAGTTATTTAAAAAGGGAGAAAATCATAATACCTACTATCAGACATTCACGACGCGATTCACAATACAATGACATTACAATGCAACTATAATGGAGAGATTGCCAGAAAATCCTAGTGTGATCAAATTAACATAAAAATCATATTCAGTCCATAATTATACACATAAAAAAAATAGAAGTTTGTTTCACCAGCAGTTTGACTGATTTATGACTGAGAGTTTTGTGTGAAAATAAATAACAAACGTTTATGATTTGCTCATTTAACATTTGTTCTCATGGTTAATTTAAAGCAACTCTGTTATTGTTCTAGTGCTCAACTGTAGAACAAAGAAAAGGTTTAGAAGAATGAAGAGAAAATGATCAGTCATGATATGTGGTTTTGGTTTTAAGCCATTTAAACTGGGAAAACATTAATACAACTTTTCCACGTAGCATGTGCTTTTACAGGACGACCCTCTATGTACTTTATGTTCATAAAATTCATGAAAATAGATATTTTCTGCAGAACCTATATTGATTCAATCTTTCATGTAAAACTTGGAATGTTTAGGAAGAGAAACGTATTTCTGCACTCTTCATCATTTTGAGCTCTTCCTCTCAATCAGCAATTACCTCCTCAGGACTTTTCAGTTTCCCTTCATCTATTGCCTTTGCTTTATTCAGCAGAGACAAAAAAAAAAAGAAAAGACACAAAACAGGACCGCAAAATGCTTAAAGAGAAGAGTTAAAACAGAGCAGAGCTGCA
The DNA here is from genome assembly GCF_904066995.2 of Poecilia reticulata. NCBI lineage: Eukaryota > Metazoa > Chordata > Actinopteri > Cyprinodontiformes > Poeciliidae > Poecilia > Poecilia reticulata. The sequence goes on along the minus strand of NC_088837.1, from coordinate 13,608,318 downwards.
GACTGTGACTGATGTGGACTGAGTAAAAGAGCTAAAATCACAGAGGACAATCAGGCACATAAAAGAACATTGTTCTGCGGTGTTTATGTCTCTGTCTGGTTGTGTGAGTGTCAGATAAGTGCACGCATGTCGGCAGCAGCCCATCTGCCTGCTGGAGTCGTGGGGCCCTGCGGCCGTCGCAGCCAACGACTGATGTGATTTAGTGATGCAGGTCAGAGGTCAAGAGCCTCCAGTCTCCATCTGTGTCTAAAGAAAAAGCCATCAGGAAGGGATTAGGCTGGAGTCAATGATCCTGAATGCACACAACACGCATGCAAATAAATGCACAAGTTCACTCGTTTTTACGAGCCTAAGGATGAACTGAAAGAACATCAGTACTTGCATGTGGTGCTTTTAGTTCCCGGTGATGGAAGCTGATTAAAGCTGGTTTTACAAGAAGTCTTCCTTTGAAGAGCCGGTATTTATTAGAAAACTATGGTTCCAATTGTTCCCAGAAAAGACTTCTGATACTCTTTTGGTCGTTACCTTCAGTGCCGGAATATTTTTTTAAAATTTTTTTATCCAAATAAAGTATTTAGTAAAATGTAGCACTTGCTAAACTCCTGACTTCTTTATAAACTGTATTTTTTGCACATAACCACTGTGGCAGTGGTGTCCGAGCTTTCTGACACATTAGTCAAAATAACCAGAACAATAAGAATTTTGAATTTAATAATTCATGAGACAGACTCAAACCCACAAGCAGTGAGCCATGAGTGCTTTCTATAAGAAATAAAACAAAAAGACTCAATTGGAAGCCATTAGTTCTTGCATAAACATTGCCAAGTTTGTCCATACTTTTTCCTTCAGAACTCTTTTATTTTAGATATTTTAACAACAAATATGGGAGTAAAATACACAAGTTTCAACATCACGAAAGAACAAGTCAGTGAAAATAATGGTGGTAAATGTGACGGTGGTAGTGAACTCCTAGATATCATTTATAAGGAGATGTTTGGCAGACAATCAGCAGCGATGGCTGAAGACAAGCGCGTTTGATGAAACATGGCAGGAGCCAAATCCCAGTCAGCCCTCTTTCTGAACCTACTGATGGAGCAGGGTGCTGGGGAAAAGACTCCCCAAAGTGGTTCAGAAGAAATACACGCTTTTCCTTTGGTGAAGGAAGAAAAACTGCAGCGATGGGGAATAATGTTTATGTATTAGATTTCAAAAACTTCTTCCTGTGAAGGAATCCAGATGTGAAGCCATGTTCGTTTGCCTGAAGGATCTGACGCATTTCTCCTTCTTTTTGGTGTTGTGATGGAGTGACGGAGCCGGCCTCGTCTCAACCTGCAGAGGATGCATACGGGTTATATAAATACATATACATATACTTAAATTCCTCATGCGGGAAAAGTGTGTTTTCTTACAGTTTCAGAAGCCTTTAGGTTTGTGACGGGGATATTAAAAGTGGCTCCCGCTGAAGCTGCGTATAGACAAACCAATTTCTGGACCAGTTTAAGTGCCTTTCATGGAAATGGGCTGTCCTGCGAAGGCAACACAACTTTAATCTTCAAACGCGGTCTTATCCGGCTCCAAAGAGCTTTTCTCACCGCTCTTATCTTCTTGTGTGCTTTGTCGTCGACGTGGGTTTCTATATATTCTCACTTTCTTTGTCAGCATATATAAACAAAACCTGAAGCCTGAGCAAAAAAAAGAAAAGAAAAACTACATCCTTCTCACTCCGGAAGTCTGATAAAAACCTTTTTTCTCTTGTCTTCACACTTCTCAGAAAGCAGGTTGTAGGCGTGTTTCAGTAGAGTATCAGAAAATCTGGGAAGGAAAAATTGCGCTGAGCACAGCAGCAGAACACGAAAGGATGATTTCGAATTAAAATGACGCTTTTACGTCAGGGGAAAGCTACATGGACCTGTTAATGAGCAGATTGCTGGAGCTTTAAGACGTGTGGGTTCGCCGTCTTTGAAGGAGAAGAAAGTGGAGAACAGGGAAGTTTGTAATCCTGACAGATGAATTCAAGCCATGCTGAGCCACTGACTGAGACCTGTAGCTTTCCGTCTGTGCAACTTGGCCTCTCTGGAATAGCCAGCATTGTGGTTTATGTTTATGATGCTGCTTAATGTTTAAATAGAATGAAATTTATAACACAGGCCAGATTCATATATGAGAGACAAATATGAAGGCAAATAATAAAGTACATACCAAATGTACAAAGCTCACATAAAGCATCTTTGGTCAACACATTCGCAGATTGTGCCAATTTAAAAAAAAAAAACAATCTTTGTGTTCAACTTATTTTTTCATTTGTCAAGAATGACACTTTTAATGCAAACTTTACACTTTCAATGGACTTTTAATGCAAGTTTTAATGGAACTTTGCAGTAATGGTGTCATTATTTTCAGAATAAAGCAAAGTTGACCTTTTTATGGACTTTTAGTGAAACTTTACATTAAAAGTCTCATTATTTACCAAATGACACTTAATGACAACAGTCATAAATATTCATGAAGACTCCTTTGTGTTCATAACAGGTGTTATTTGAAGCACACCGCTTCAAATAAAGTTAACACTTTATTCCAAATCTGAACTTTGACTGGGCCACGTCAAAGTCCAGACTACATTAAATCCAAACAAACTTCAGCCATTTTTCAAACAATGGGCGAAAATAACTGTCCTTTTCTTTCCATTACGCAATCATACGCTACTTTGTGTTACCCTACCTATCACACACAACCCCAGTGAAACATATCGAAACTTGTGCTTGTAACGTGGCAAAACGCAGACAAGCCGAAGACGTATTAATATTTTTTGCAAGGCACTGTACCCGCTACATTAAATATTGAAAAAGCAATGAGAGGGAAATAAAGAACAAGGAGGCTCTGACTGTGAGGGGTTTGCTCCAAAAATAAAACGGGGATGGAAATAAAAGGAGGGAAGCAGCGAAGCAAAGAAAAGAGGCTGGAGCAGGAAAGGAAATGTTGAAAGAGAGCAAAGCAAATGATAAACAAACACGGGGAGGGAGAGGGAGACGAAAGTGTTGTTCCTCCATCTCAGCAAAGCAGCGGGAGTCTAGTGGAGCTTTGAACTTGGCCCCCATTAGAGGCCTGATGACGGTTTGAAGTGAACGGCTGAAACGAGTCGGAGCATTTTAGATGTTAATTTGTTTTTGTTGCACGGGGGCGTGTGGGTTGTGTGCGGGCGTGCACCGGCGTGGGTGTGTTTTCTCATCCTTCTCAGGGCTTCGTTCACAGTCACACCCAATTTAACTCGGCAGGATAAAAATGCTTTCTCTGGCTTTGTTGTTTTTCCTTCCATTTTGCCCTTCATCTCGCTTCCTCTTACTCTGCTGCATCTCAGGAAGGAAGACGGCGATTTATGGTTGTTACGGCAAAAACTCGTGTTGGATTCAGATGTTTTGGAAACCACAAAAAGGATTTCGGCTGAGATGTTATCATCGAGTGTCACAGTTTTGATCCGACATTTCTTTCATCTTTTCTTCCCGTTGTCTCATTTATCACTTCAATCTACGCTGATACAGACACAATCTTTCATGTTAAAAAGTGTCTGTCAGCACACAAAGTCATCATGTTTGTGCTTTACTTTTCTGGCCCATAATTATCACTTACTAATCCGTTTTTCTATTCAAGAATTTGATCACAGTCTTTTTTTTATTTTGGCATAGTGATGCATTTTGTGGTGGATTGACTTCACCTATTCATGAAACATAGCAAAGAACTAGGAAACATTTACAAATGGGGCCCATATGCAGGTATGATAAAAACTATTTGGCACATTTGGGTATAAAGTAATTTTTTCTTTCATTCTACCAACATAATTATTCTGACTGGAATAAATGTAAATTCCCCACAAGACTCCTGACCTGAACCAGAGGAAAATATTGGGGTGATGGGATGGAGGCCGGCCAACCTTAATGACCATGAGCTCATTGCAGCAGATGAATCTGTTGCAATGATGAAAAACATTTACTTTCCAAACTTGCTATGGAAATGAATGACTTTGAACTTAACTGTCTGTAGGAAATGGACTGAAAATAACTCGCCTATGGGATTCTCAACAAGTTGGATCAGGATTTGACATAGAACAATTCGGATTGAACGCGGGACTGACAGCAGGTTTTACTGATGTATATTTCTGGAATACCCAATGCAAAAAAACAACAACAAAAAACGCACCAAAAAACAAGAAAGCATTATGAGTCCAGGCCAGCAAAATCTATTCTGGACTAACTTTATTAGTGTGAATACTGTACACGTTCCACTTAACAACTTCTGCATACGTTGTGCGATTTCAACCATTTGACTTTTACCACATTCTGCTCATTCAGGACATTACGACTGTGTACTTTGGTACTGACATCTTCTACAGCTTAGGAAATATTCTGCTCTTTGTGGTCATCTTGGACCCCACTGACATGAATTGAACATCCTTTAATTTTGGAAAAATTCTGTTTAAAACTTTGCGCTCTTTCACTACTTCTACATGCTTTCAGCTAACAATGGCATTAAAAATGTAAAATGTAGACATATCATCCAACAACTTCTGTTTAATTTAGTTTTTTCATATCTTTAAAGGATTTTTATGAAATCCCTCTTGAGGTTTTTGATTGCATTATCCTCAGTCTTCAGAAAACAAATGGCTCACTAGCTCTAAAGGCTCACAATATAAACTTAACTCCAACCCTCCTTCCATCCCTAATTCCAACTCTTTTTCCAACCCTCATTCCTGTTGTGACTTTACCGTTTAGATCTGTAAAACATGTTCTGCATGAATTTCTAATACTCTTTGGGATGATTTTTGAATTGACTGAAAATTTTCACTCCTTCTACAGTTTTTCTATATTTTCATTTTCCCTTTATTCTGCTGCTTCTGTCTATTTCTCACATTTCTGCAGGTCTCCTGCAGTCGACCTCAAATGCTTCTGCAAGTTTCATTAAAAATATACGCGCTGTATTTTCGCCAAAAAAATCACATTTTCGTAGTTTGCTTAGATAGGCGTTTTAGAGATTCTTTTTCAGGTGTAACTGATGTATTTCATGGGTCTTATCTGTTTCTTTGCAAAGCGTGTCTACCTGTAACTTTTTTTAATCCTAATCTTGAGTTAGAGTAAATAAAAATTTTGCCTAATTATGAGATCATATCATAAAGTCTGTTTCATTTACATTTGTGGCGTTTTCACTTGTTATTGCTGAAATCACAAAAAAAAAACATTTGATGAAATACGAGTTTGGCCAAGACGGACAGCAAATGAGACAAGGTCAGTTGACTCCTTTTTCCAGGCTTTTTGACCTCTGCCCCCTGGTCGTATCTCACGCCAGCTCAGTGGCAGCCAGCCAGTTCAAAGAGCCCGTCTGGCACCGCAACCTCTGACTTGGACTCCCAGGTTTTTTTTGTCCCCAAGCCTCCCCCCAGCAAGGGTGACAGATTCTGAGAGGGATGAAGCGCGAGTGTGAGCACACGGGTTAAAGAGTCTGGATGGTCGTATGTTAACACCAAGCATCTGCGATGCAGAGACACATGAAAGAGGGAACGACTTTGGGGCGGTTGGTCCATTAACGGCATGTTGTCGAACCCTCCCCCCCCTCCCTCTCACCCGTACACACACTGGCAGTGACGCAAGATTTATGTATTTATGCATTACTAGGGAACAGCGTTGCTTGGTTTGCAGATGGTAAATGATGAGTTAGGAGACGGCTAAAAGGTGTCAGGAGAGGCTGAAGGACCGGATGAAGAACTGGGTCAGGGGTGTGAGACATCTGGTAAGCGATGATGCTGATTCATAGGCTAGAGCTTCAAGCTGCTCAGCACTTTAAATGGTTCAAGGTTCTTTTCATGTGATGTTAATGAGCTACTGAATTTTGTATCATCCTATTTATTTGTCAGCACTTCCTAATACTTCATATCATTTGTTCTTAACTTATTCGATGTGTAAAAATATTTTTGTCTTTTGTTCTGCAGAATCAATTTATGGCATCACAAAAACTCCCTGCTACATTACATGTATCTGAAGTTTTATTTTACTGTTTTGATATTATTTGTCGTCCATGACCTCTTGCTCCAAATATATTGCATATATTGAATGGGAAAGACAAGCGAACAAGCCATTTAAGTAAGGAATGTGTTGAAATTCATACTCGCCTGAACTTGTCCTTCAATTAAAGCAATAATTTAAACGTTGAAAACAGGGGACGGCAACATTTATCCAGTGTCTTTGGTTAATCTAAAGTCCAGCCACACACAAAAAAAAGAATAAAACATAACTTGGCTATTTTTTTCTAAATACCTTCCACAGAAAAATAGTTTTTATTACTGAATTAAAGGACGGCAAATTTCTTGTGAAGAAACACATCAAACTTTACAAAAAGTCAATGAAAGCTTCTTTTTTCTTCTTTTTTTACATCTGTGTTTATGGAAAATTAGTCTAAAAAAGCACATTTTTCCACAGAAGTGTAAACAGTTTTTTACATTATACTTTTAGACTTGTTAGCTTCAAATTTAAAAGCATTGTTTGGTTTCTAATTGTTTTCAGGCAAAGGTATTTGCAGCAACTGTGGAGTACCTTGACAACCACATGTAGCTCTGGAGTCACAGTTTAAGCCAATAAGTTCCCATAATTACTATTAAAAATAATTTGCAATCCAACCATTTGTTTGAAATTGATGCAAAAAAAAATAAAATAATCTGCCGTTTTATCATCTTGAATAAAAATGCTTGGAGTTTGCTAAGTGCTACTGAGATTTTCACTCGAACTTTTTGTATATATAACGGTAAAATGATGACTAAATAAAAATGAGCAGAACAATCAGCTTAAATTTACAATTTGAGAAGCTAAAAACAACAGTGCCACTGATTAAGAATGAATGACCATATTCCAAAACAATTAAACATGTCATTACGTCAACTCGAGGCTCATCATTCTGTGGGAAATAAACTGCCTGAGTCTGTTAGCCCGAGGTTTAACGGATCTACAAAACTTCCCAAAGCACAGCAGGGTGAACAGCCTGTGACCTGGGTGAGCGCCGTCACTGATGACGGCGGAGACTCAGCTGAGGTACCGGGGGTTGGAGGTCTGGTCCAGGGATGGGAGAGAACAGAAGAAGAGAACAAGGTGCGACAAATTGCTGATCAGTGTGTTTGGTAGGATTGTGGATGTAGACCAGTGGCCAATTAAATGAATCTTCTCATAGTTTCCACACACACACACACACACACACATGTAGATATACTTTGCAAGCCTATGTAGTGCAGTTGTTGCATTTTTCATTACCATTACTTATTTTCTGGCAGTCTGTGTTTTTATTATCCCCACCTATGCTAAATAATTTTGGTTGAATATGTTTTTTTGATGTAAAAAATATTTGGATCTTGACTACTGACCATAAATAATTCTTATGTTTGCCTTGCGTTTGGAGCAATGGTTATTGTCCAAACCTTGTGAGCTGAGTTTTTGATAGTAAACAGAGTGTAAGCAGAACGAACTCTGATCTGCATCTGTGTACATCTACATTTGATTTATTAAATCATTTTTATTAAAATGGCTATTCTACTATTGTCCCTGTAGATCTATAGGCAGTTAACATGCAAAAATGTTCATTTAAAGATGATTTTGGTAAATTGAACAGATGAAGAGTAAGTGCATGTTGTTGCCCTTCAGTGTGGTGAAAACCTAACCAAGGACACCAATAGTCCAACTCACAGACTATATTCCTATCACAAAAAAACTTGAATTATTTCTGCTCCCAGGACAATCTTTTTACTCCTTTCTTCCCTCACAAACAGATTAGGCTTCAAGAGTAGAGAGAGGGAGAGACGGGAGCAGAGAAATAAAGGAGATGTCTGGGGACCTTCAATAGCCTCTCTGTGTCCATCTAATATGGAGCGCTAACATGCTGGGAGTTGGCCCTCTCCTTTCAGACAGACCCCAAACTCATAAAGACGTTCTCTATGGCCCCCAACCTGAAACCCACCCACTGAACCCCTCACTGGTCCAGGCCTCTTCCATGGGAACTCGCAATCTGCAACGTAATCCTAGTTTGGCCCCTGGAGAAGCCTTTCCAAACAAACCATGTGAGTCCTAATACCCAGAGCTTCACAAGTGGCTCCTGGCTAGGCCTGAGCTCCACCACCAACAACAGCTTGGCCCTCCTTTTTCTCTTTTCCTCATTCTTTCGTTTTCTCTCTTTCCACGGATAGACAACAAAGGAAAAGGATCTCCTTCTAATTGCTTCGAAGATTGAAAAGCTGAGCGGGTCGGTGGGCGGCTGTGGAGGGAAATGAAACGGGCTCAGAAGGCAGCGGGGGACCGTCAGTCTGGCTTTGCCTGCCCTGGTTGTGAGGTAACTGGGATAAAGGAGCTGGAGTGGCGACCGCGTCCACTGCAGAGCTGAGCCGAGTGGATCAGAGTGGAGGCGAGTGACTCCCAGGGCCTGGCTTTACAACTCTGGCCAAACGGAGGACTATGAGAACGTTGAAGAGCAGCGGCAGCTCTGCTGGAGGCCTTCTCCACACATGGGAAAGGATGCCTGGTCTTTACAACTAGGATTCAGAATCCAAAAGGCTGCGGCTTGCCGTTTGAGCCAAGTACAGTGAGACGCCACAAAGTTGTGTTTTAACAGCCAACCAAACGTTTGGCTCCTTTGTGAACAGTTAGTTCTGATCAGTGTGGCATATAGATGATGAAGCGTGTGAACGCACAGCTGGGTGGTCCGTGACCTTTGGATCTGTTGCCATGACATGCGGAGTCGCTAATAACATTCACTTTCACTCTCAGACAAATACTTTGACCTCTGCAGAGAGCGCTGCCATGAACTCGAGCCTCTTTGTCTTACTCCTGAAGCGTCTAGTGGCAGATCCACTGAAGTGTAGCAGAGGTGTCTGTGACAGAAGCCAGAAATATTTTAAAAAAAAAACTTTTCTAATCTTCAGAATTAGTAAAATGTTCTTTTGTCCTTGCAGATTGAGGAATGTGAGGAAGAAGTGATTTTTTTTTTCTTGGAGGAATAGAGTTCAACACCTTACAGGTGCACCCAGTCAACCACTAACTGCAATGCACTTTATAAGGAAGGTGTTGCATACGGATACATTCCCCCCATTGTGAGATAAGATCTTGTGAATCATCTTTGGTTCCAAATACAGCTGCCATGCAGTCTACTGGAAATGCTTCACACATTTTGTAGATCTAGAAAATGCATTTTAGCACATTCTTCTTTGAAAAAGTAAGTAAATTATGACTGATAGCGAGATTCTGTGAACACCGCATTTCAAATCTTGCATCAATTCTCAATTGAATTTGGGTCTAGACTTTGACTGGGCCACTAAAGCACATGAACATGCTGTGACCCTGATCTTATCCTCCTCTTCTCTTCCAGTAGGTTTGGGAGGTCTTTGACCTTTGCTTTAGTCTCGCATCTTTTGCGGCCACCAACAGGTCTGCTCTGTATTTAGCACCATCATTTTCCCCATAAAGCCCAAAATACATCCCTTATCATGAGGCTGCCACCACCACGTTTCACAGTGAGAATACAATGTTGAATTACAGTGTTATTTTTCTGCCAAAGGTTGCAACTTGCATGATGGCCAAAACATTCGACTTCTGTCTTCTGTGACTTCTTCCTTTTGGTTCTATGGCAAATAGCAAACCTGTCTTCTAATGACAAAAGATCTCCTGATGCCATTCTTTCATAATGACTGCACAATTTCACTCCATTTTGTGTTGATATGTGACTTAAAAACCCAGCAAAGGAGATAGAAGTTTGGGGTTGTAACGATGCAAAAATATGTGAGCAAATTCAAGGGGCATCAAGTTCAAAGGTTGAATATAAAACCGCCCTCTCTTCTACATGTGTAGTGACACAAGATCCATAGGCTTTTGGCCTTCCTAGCTCCCAGAAGTTCCCTCAGTCTCCCCTCCCTGACCTCCTTTCATCCCTTCATCCCTCCGCCTTTCTTCTTTTTTATACAAATCAGCCACTCAATGTCATGCACATGTTTTACTGCTATTTGAACTCTGGCAGCGAACTTCAAACAGCTTTCAAAGTGAGCTGAGTTTTTTTGCCTCCCCCCCCCCCCACTCCCCTCCTCTTGCTCCCTATCGCTGCCTCTTTTTGAGAGAACACAGCCGTGCTTCCAAGTACACCTGATCAGAAGGTCGAGAGATGGGGGGATTATGATATGCAAATGAGACTTTGTTATCATCGCTGACATTCGCCGAACGGGAGGAGTGCTGACATGAAAAGGTGGCAACTCTCCCCCTCCTCTGCCTCTTTTAGCATAAACTCCCCTCTGTAACTCGTTGGCCTACCTAAGCCCCTTTTTACACTTGGATCAAAAGGTTACACACAACAAAGGAAGGTCTGTATGGGGAAGAGAAAGCACGCTGCACACACTAATATCTACTCTTACACCGTCAAGACTACCGACTGGTCAACCAGCATACGATGTGGAAAAAGTGTTGAAGCTAAAAGAGATGTCTGAAATTGTCCCGATGAGACCTGTCCACTTGTCACTTGTAGCAGAGTCCAGTTTCCAGTCACTCCAGAAGACTTTTAAGTCTCTTCTTTACTGCTGATTGGATGCATGCTCAGACATGTTTACGTTTTTAAAACGGCCCTCCTTTCAGTGGCCATATAGGTTCTGCTCAAAGAGCTGAAGCAGAGTGGAGGTCTGAGCTGCTTTTCCAGCTGCTAGCCCAGCCCAACCGCCTTGCTGTTGGAAGAGGGGGCTTCGTGAACTTCATTAAAGGGTAGTTACCGGAGCAGCTGAGAGCCGATTGGCCCGGTGGCCTTTGAGTCCAGCAGCAGGGGGTCCCGAGTGCTTTGATGTGTAACAAACTGTTAAATAATCTCTGAGAGCTTGAAGCAGCTCCTGGAGCCTCACAAAAGGCCAAGCACCTGCTATGTGAGTTAAATCCTCTACTGCAGTGAGTGGTGCAGCACCAATTATTATTATTATTTTTAATTTTCTTAGCTGTATTTGCATTAAAAAAGTTACGAGGTTAACAAGACGTCAGATAAAAACTCTGCTCTGTGCCCGAACGGTTTAAGAGTCAGCGGAGCCGGGCCGGATCCGGTATGAGGATCTGAGCTTAACTCATGTGCACATAAACCCACCATCACGCCACTAACCTCCCAATTACTTGATCTTATTTATTTATTTGCTTGCCATCTATGCTCAGTGTTGCATCCACTGAAAAAGACTACTGCTTGATTATATATTTTCAAACATTTCATGTGAATTTATTGGCGTCATGTCAATTTAATATTTAAGAAGCATAGAAAGTATTGAATTGGCTTCAAATTAAGACACTTAAACACCTCAAACACTAAAGATTGAGGGCTGCTGTCATCTGAGAATTTTTTTTAGAGGCTGAATAACCAAAGTAAGTAAGTAGAAACCTTCAACTTACATCTGATTAAAATATCTGCAAACTAAAGTGAATCCATAAAGGCTGATGAATTATTTAAAAAATATATGTGTATATTTCACTTGTCCAACAAGCTACTCCATCATGGTGACTGTGTCCTTTCTTTTTACCACTGAGGCTGTGTTTAATGACTTTCAGATGTAATACACAAATGCCGAATCCTTAAATAGCACAAAAATACAGATCCAGCTTGTTGTGATGCACCAATTACAACTAAAATTGTGTTAAATCAATTGTCATTTGAGTAAATGTTTATTTTAAAAGCATTTTAAAAAAATCTAAACCAGCTGAGGATGTTAAAGAAATGGAACAAATCTCAAGCGTGACCACTAGGTGTCTCCCTACACCACCCCAGCACTCCCGCTCTCGTGTTAATGGGGAAAACACAGGCTGTTGATGCATTCACTTGATGTAGATTAAAACTGCGCGCACGTCACCAATGAACTCGGTTATTTATGTTGTTTAAGTTATGTTTGCAAAATGCATGTGGGCTCCGGAGAAATCAGAGCTGACGTCCCATCTTTCAGGTCAAATTTAGGTGGACATTTCTCCTTGACACCAGCAGATGGCGCCATTTCCAAGCAAACCTAATCGGATTAAACGAACCCAAACTTGGACTCAGCTCCTGTCTGTCTGCCAGTAATTCTGTCAGCTGATCGGAGAGAAAAATGAAAGCTGGTGTTCCGTGTTGATTTCGTTTCACAGTTTATTTGTTTGTGTTTTTTTCCCCTCTCTCCTCAGAGCAAAGCAAATGTCATATTTTTTTTGTGGGGAGGAGGGGGCTTTTTCGAATATGACCGTCCACATTTTTGCTTTTTAAAGACAGCGCAGGGTACGTATTTTGTTAGCGGAGGGAAATCCGCGTCTTACTGGCACGCAGCAAACCCGTGACGCAATCCACGCTCCGCTGCTGCAACACAATAAAATATGAATCGCCAGTGCGCCGACGGTCCGACCGCTCCGTAAGAATCATTCAAGGAAGGTGAGGAGGAGGGGGGTGTGGCGCCAACCAAACCCACCCGTTTACCAAAACAATACACGCCCCATGGCCCTTGAATGTGGAGCGTTTAATAAAGCCGGAACCAGGAGCCAGGTGTGATCAGCCAACCTTCAGCAGCCCAGCGCCCTCCGTCTCCGTCTCCTCTCCTCTGCAGGCTGCAGGGAGGAGAAGAAGGCGCTCCGAGCGGGGGAATCTCATCGCATTACGCAGATTCGGATCCTCGAGGCTGAGCAACGCGGCAGACTGAGGATGGGGATGCGATAAGTGGAAGGTAAGACTGATCACACGCAAAACAAACAATAAATAAGTAATGGGGAGAGGACCTTTAAATAGATCCGAATTACAGGAGGAGAGAAATCAACAGGGATGTTGTCCTCCTGTCTGCACCACAGAGCTGTCCAGCATCATCAAACATGTTTCTGTGCCTGCACAGTGTAAGCCATGGACTGACTGTCTTTTTAGCTCTGTGGCGTGGGGCCGAATAATTCACGGCTGCCATAGAGAAGGGGTTTATTCTTGGAAGTGTCACTGGTGAACTCGGTGAGCTCCTCATTACCCACGCAGCCCACTGTGAGCTGCTCAGGTCGGTAAGGGCTGCTGCTCAGTCCCGTCTCCTCCTCTGGGTTCCCCTCTGAGCAGCAGGCCACAGAATCACAGCCACTGGACAGATCAGCGGTGGGTTTATTGTACAGGTCTGGAGAGAGAGAGAGAGAGAAGGGACTTCTTCCACAAGTGTGATTAATTACAACAAAATGTTAAAATATTTAATCTAGCTGTCTGTCTGTCTGAAATTTCTCAATTTTTTGCATTAAATTGTTTCCTTAAGGATTTAGCAGCGGGGCTGCACAGTGGCGCAGTTGGTAGAGCTGTTGCCTTGCAGCAAGAAGGCTCTGGGTTCAATTCCCAGCCTGGGGTCCCTCTGCATGGAGTTTGCATGTTCTCCCTGTGCACGCGTGGGCCTTCACCGGGTACTCCGGTTTCCTCCCACAGTCCAAAAACATGACTGTCAGGTTAATTGGCCTCTCCAAATTGCCCCTAGTTGTGAGTGTGTGTGTGCATGGTTGTGTGTCCTGTGTGTCTCTGTGTTGCCCTGCAACAGACTGGCAACCTGTCCAGGGTGTACCTGGCTGGAGATGGGCACCAGCACCCCCCCCCGACCCCACCAAGGGAAAAAGGGTGCAAGAAAATGGATGGATGGATGGAGGATTTAGCAGCCACTAACGTATATATATTTTTTTCAGTATCGTTTTGTATTTACCTCCATCATGCTTCCCATAAACTCTCACCAGTTTCCCTGTCCTGCCAAAGACAAGTATCTCCGCTGCATGATGCTGCCACCACTGTGCTTCACTGTGAGGATTATTGTGTTGGTGACATTTAGTTGTTTTTCGTCAGAATAAAATGGGTTTCTTGAATACCGCCATTTGAAATGGTTAATGTCTTTTGGTCATGCCAAGTGCTCTCTCAGGTCAAGTTAGTTAAATCTTGATTTCCATTGGATAATCAGGGACCAGTCTGGTAGCAAGCCTTATTAAGCTTTTGAAGCAGTCGTTGTTTAAATTGCTTTAGACATAGAAATGTGCTCTGCCCTGTTACAGTGGATGTGGTGTCTGAAGAGATTAAACTCCAGCCTTTTTGGAATAGGAAGCAAGACGGGGACTCAATCCACAACAGGAAACCAAGCTACGAATTCCTTAAAATAAATAAATGAATAAAAAAGGACTGAAGTCCTGTGACATGACCTCAAATGAACCATTTGTGCTGAAAACCGTTGAATGTGGCTGAAACCTTAATGCAAATAATCACTCTAGTTTTCTGACGTGCTTAAAATTGCAGACAGAAATAGATTTAAGGGAATTACATTTATTATATAAAGTACTTCAAATGGTTCCCTAGTGAAGATAAGTCTCCCTCAGTACATCTTGATATTTCTGTGAAAACAATATTTTCATTTAGGATTAAAATTAAGATTTCTGGTTATTCTGATCTTTTTATTGTTTATTGTTCATTTTCCATTCAGTCAGTCAGGCCTTCTTGTGATCTTTTAAAGTGGATTGTTGTTGCTTCAACCTTTCTGGTTGAGATTTGATCAGGACGCATCAAGAGAAGAAGCATTCTAGATGTACAGGGAGAGACGTAACTCGTTGTTTCCGATCCAAACGTCTTTTTAATCCCCTTCACAGCAAATGAGGATTGAGAGTAATTACAGTTATCTCAGACAGATGGATCACACTGTCACTAATATATTTTAATTATGTAATTTCCTGCCCTCGAGTAACAAATTTAGCAGATTATCTTTTTTTTTTTCCCCTCTCTCTCTGTATGTTCAGGCTCATTCCCACTCTGATCTGTGGCCAGGCTGTCGGTGCAGATTGTGTCTCTCAAGAGGAGAGTGAATGCCTCTAAAACGCCAAGGTAAAAACACGACACACTCTCGTTTTCCTCCTTTAACCTTGAGCATTCATGTGTGTTGGTGGTGATGTGGGAAGTGATTCACGGCCTTGACCAGCCTTGCTTTTCCTCACTTTAATCTTCTCCATCTTAATTTCTCCTCCGTCGCTCCGTGTTTCCACGCTGTGTCGTGTTTCTGGATGAGGAACAAGTTGACAGGGAACAGCGTTTCCTGTATTTGATGGGATAAACTGCTGTGAAGGTAAAAACAAACAGTGGCGTCTGGACTGTTTGAATAAGCTATTGTTGGTTGAATAAGGGCTTCGACGACGGCAGGTTGTGGCCTCTGTAACCCGGGAGATTCTGGGAAATGTGTCCAGTTAACACAGAAATAGCAGTAGATTAGGGGCGTGCAGGACACTGAAGCTGATTGGACTTGCCTGTGTTTATACCATGTCTGTGTTTACGGGCTTCTGTGATGCGGGCAGTGAGCGTTTCATCTTTAGCCGCAGCTCATATGCTGTTAAATTCATCCTCAGGGTGTTTGGCAAGCTGTCTCTTAGTCATCAGTCAGCCCTACTCTCCATCCACCTCGTCTTTAAAGCCACGTGTCGGGGCTGGAATATTTCATATTTGCTGCCGTGGTGTTGAATTTGAAGTTTACCGGTGCAGATTTATATCTCCTGTTTGACTGTGGCACATTGTGGACAAAGAAGAGAAATGGTTTGAATGCAGCTCTTAGAAACGGTTCTCTAAAGACAATTGCAATGTCTGTGGATTTTCTTTATTCACATGTAGGCTGTCTAAATGTGTCTTTTGTTCCTTAGAACTTTACACATTTTACTACATTACAGCCACAAGCTTCAGTTTCTTATACAGGTATTGATAGAGTATGGTTAGTTGGACTGGATGGAGAGCAAATCTGAAATATTGCCATAGATTTTCAGTTGGATTAATGTCTGGACTTTTGACTAGGTCATCCTAACAAATATGAATGTGACGTGGTTTGCAGGTCTGATCAGAAGTTTTGGAATATTGTAATGCCATAAGGTGAAACTTTGCCCATATCTTTTTTTAGCCTCCATCAAGTTTTCTTCCACCGTGGCCCTGCACATGCCACCATGTTTCACTGTGGAGATGGTGGGTTAAGGGTGAATGTTGGGCACCGTTCACAAAACGTTTAAAGTTGTGATGTTTAGGCAGCTCTTAAGTCAACCTCATATTTGACGCACATCCTTCCTTGCTGTTGACACTGTGATACACAAAACCTCAGTTAAGCTAAGTAGCAGTGCTTGAAAACTGAACAAAAGCGAAAAAGACGCCACACATAATAACCTTTTGGTGTTTTTCCTGACACATCCATCTCGCTGAGCTCCAACATGTCGAGGCCTCTTGAACGCTACTCTAAATAATCCTGTCCTCGAACAGTCAGTCAGATTAGACTGATGGTCTTGTCTTTCAACTCAATTTGATACACCCGATTTGATTCAGGGGTCTCAAAATAAATATGTCTGAGCTGCGAAGGAGAAGAAATTACCCCAGCTTTTGAAGGAGTCCTAACATTTGCTGCATATCATGCAACCTGTCAGAATGCAGCTACATTGGGAGTTTTGCTCTGCAGCTGCTAAATATCGCATGTCCCCTCCGTCACACATATATCTACGCTCCGATGTTAAACACAGCAGACAGTCTGACTTCCGTTTTTTTTAAATCTTGCTGAAAAGAAGCTGTCATGCAACACAGTTTTGCCACGGATGAATGCATGAGTGGATGTATACACAGAGCATGCAGCTCATAGCACTCTCACTGTCAAAATGAAGCTGCTTGTGGGGTATCCGTCAGCGCTTGTCACAGTGACAGCCCATGAGTTTTAATGGTGCCACAGCTGCTAGTTTGGTGCTAATACGCATATAGAGCGGAGGACTGCTCTTTGCCAGGATGTGAAACAAATCATTCTGAGCCATGACATATAAATAATCCGCTTCTACTTTCAGAGGATCTTTAGCAGCTGGAAGACAAAGCCGTTAAGCATAAGACTGTTGTTAATGGGAAACTTAAAAGGAAGCAGTTAGGGGCTGGAGCTTCCCTCCTGTTGCGACTATCGCAGCCAACAGGAAGTTCCAGCATCAGATAGAAACGAGGAAGTTCGCTCGATCATGCACAAATATTTGATCCACACACAAAACGCAACCTTTAGGGATAAAGTTTCAAGAGACCTGACTCAAGAGTACAGAAGTGCATGCTTTCGGTTCTTTCATAATTTTCCTTACGCAACACTGATGAGGTCTGGTATTTTTGAAAAGTTACTGTTTGAGAAAGATATCTTTGCATCTGTGTTGTGTCATCTACTCTGCTGAGGAAATAAGCGGCCAGGATTAGCATGAATTATTTCACCATTTATGTTTAACGGTTTTAGTTGCTCAAGAAGACGGGCCCGCTTTGTTGTAGTTTAAAAAAAATCATTTTATAATAAACCTGGTAGGTTTCGCTGCTCACCCTCACACAGGACTTCACTTTAGATAATCTACAGGTTGCTTCATCAACCTTTTATTGAAGCTATATGTGGGCCATTGTTGTGTCCAGATTTTCTGTGTGAAACCTGAGCTCATTTCTACTTGGGGCTTGACTTTGCTCTGAAATGCTTGGTATTTTCCAGGTGTAGTCTTCGAGAGAAGACAGTTGCATTTCTGCTTATGCAGATGTTACAGTTGTGTTGGTAATTTTTAAGCCTTAACCTTCAGCAGGCAAATAACTTGCTCAGAGTGGCAGGGATGAAAGTTATCTCCACATCTGGGATCACGGCTCTTAACAGAAATATTTATTAGACTACTGCTAAAACTTTCTTGGCCTCATTTTCTTAATCTGAAATCTAATTTTCTGTTCTACAAAGCCTCAGCTGAAGCACCATCCTTCACTTGTTGGTGGACTAAAGACAAAAACATATTTAACTATTCTTATCATTCTGTAAATCCACACACGTTTGATGTTTTCCTGTTTTTCTTTTTTCCTTCTTCGTTCCTCTGTGTGTTGTGTAATTGGATGGATTATATCTAAAACCAAAACCCTGAAGCTGTTTGGGTTTCATCAGCAGCAGTTACACAGATTATAAATTTCTTAATGCCTTCGAATGTTTGTATGTTTTGATCTCTAAACTGTCAAACTGGGTTATGTGGCGCGGAGCGTCTATCCAATGCAAATCTTTTGCTTGGCGTGAAATCCGCTTGGCGCCTCTTGAGCAAATAAGCTCCTCCTAATGATGAAAATCAGCACCTTTTCATCTCAGTGTTTACAGGCAAGACTGTAGTGAAAAGTGGGAGTCGTCTGGAGAAAGTGTGTCCCAAATTTGCTGAAATGATGTAAAAACATTTCTCTCTCTTCCTTCCATCCATCTTGTCTAAGATCGAGGATTTGTTTTGCAATCCAAACATGTTTGAAAAACACACGCTGTGTGTCTTTCACTGCAGATCTTCTAACTCATTTCATGAAGTGAGGAGAACAGAACAAAAGGAGGGCAGAGGGATAAGTGCAGACGCAGATAAAGAGCTTCACTGTTGGCTTGGCAACCACCCGATCATGTGCATCGTGATGTTTGAAGTGATGACGATGGTAGATTCTCGGCTGGAGAGGAAGGAAAACTGGCTTGATCCTGCAGAGTACTGTCAGTGCTCTTCATCTCTGTTTGTTTGTTTTTTTGTTGTTTGTTATTGTTGTCCTGCTGGAGCTTCATGACTCAGAGCATGGATGCTGACCATCAAATTGCTCCTTTGAGGCCTGCTGAAGCTCATTGTACCGAACCCAGATTTAGGATTGTGTCAGGACTGGTTTCTGTGTTTCCTCCCATGTGGGAAGGATTCACCGCAGGCAGTGTATTTTCACACATAAAACTCCCTAAATAACATCCAGGATACTAAGTGCCCTCCCAAGTCAGGTAATCACTAAACAGACTGCTCTGTGAAGGCCTCAGAGGTTTGTTAGACAACATCAACAAACATTATTATGAAGATGAAAGATTACAGCAGACGGGTCAGGGAAATAAAAATGCTGAGCAATTTTATGACAAGTTAACTAATGGTAACTTCACTAATCTTACTTTTATGGAGGGGCTAGTTGCAAGAAGAAAACTATGTTGAAAGAAATCCATCATAGTTCCTTTCTGAGGTTTATCACAACACCAAGCATGTAGAAGAAGGTGCTCTTGTTAAATGAGACTATAATTGAATTTTTTTTGGCCAGCTCTCTAAATGCTTTGTGTGACCGAAAACAGACAACTACTAAATATGCCATGACCACCAGTAAGCATGGCGGTGGTAGTAGTATGCTGTGGGAAGGGAGGGAAAGGTTGATTGGAAGATGAATAGAGCTACATAGCTGCCATAGATAAAATCCTACAGTATCTCGCTACAAGTTCACCAGGTAAACATCACTAAACTTAGAACAAAAATTATTATTGCATAGTGTAATTAAAAGGATGGTTATATGTAATTATGGCCTAGTCAAAGTTCAGACCTGAATCCAATTGAAAGTCTGTGTCAAGACTTGATTTATATTTATGTTCATACATATGGAAGAAACATGATCCAAAAACACTTCCGCCTGTAATTGCAGCAACAGGTTGCTTTACAAAGTGTTGACTCATGGGAGGTTGAAAACAAACGCATGCCACACTTTTCAGAGTTTCCTTTGTAAAAAAAAAAAAAAAAAAAAAGATTATTTTCACTTCACAATTATGCATTTTCTTCCCTGTGTTTGTGCATAGCATCGAATCTAAACACAATTCATTGAAGTTTGTGGTTGAAATGAAAAATGCGGGTTTACAAAACACCGTACATGTTCTTGCTACCCAATTATACCAGTTTAACCAGAATTATGACACTTTAATCCTGAGCTTGAGGCCATCTGTGTTGCGTACTCTTAAAATAGTTGAGAATCCGCTCTAGAAAAACATCTCAACAAAAAAGTCTCATTGTGTGTTTTTTTTGTGTGTGTGTTCTCTGAGTGCCGGCCACTGATTTAAAAATCTTTTCAGAAACAATCAATATTTGTAGCCTTTTTTATGGTTTAATGTTCAGTCATTTTTGGTATTGATCAATATGTAAAAGTTGATTTGCTTTCTGAATGAGGATATTTTATCATCACTAAGCAATTGAAAAGCCTTTTCTATTAACATTTTGTCTCCTGTAGTGAGACCTTTGTGTGGGCATGGATGTGTCAGGAGATCAGCAGCCACTCTAAGCTATTTTTAAGCCCTGCAGAGTTTGTATAGATGGGCAGCATCATAAAAAGTTTGTCTCTCTTCTTCTTTTTCACTTCCTGTGGTTGCCACGTTGCCGTTGTCATTGTTCTCTTGACTTTTCCACCTTTGTCTCGTTACCCTTTAATGTGCAGGTGCATAGAATGTTGTGTCATGATTACTTCCCTTTTTTCCGGTTGTTTCCCAGCCTGTTTTCTTTTTCATGTGTTCTTTGATTTGTTCAGATTTTGGTGATTTCTGTTCCGGACCAAACAGACAGAAGAGCCATGCAAGATTGAGAAAGTTGTTGCTATCGAGCAAAAAATGTTGCATCTCCGTTTGTGTTTCTTTTTTGCTTTTACACCTTTTAAATCTGCCTGCAGTTTCATCAATAAATCTCCAAACAATGTAATTGTTTATCACAATAACTTCTGGGACAATTTGTTATTGTGACAGACTTATCTCCATCTCCATAAGACAAGTTTATTATGTATAAACATCTTTGACTCTGCAGGCTTCATTTAACATTAAGAGTAAAACTTTGTCAGTAGAGCACTGATTCAAAACATAGCAGAAAATGTGCAACAGATTGATGGATTAGTTTTTCTTGCGTAGAAGTAGAGACGTCTCCATCGAAGAGAGACTAACATTAGGTCCACATAAAACCAGACATGTTGCTGCTTTTCTCAGGTTCAGTGTACCGATTTGGTTAATTTAACAGTAAAAGATAAAATAAACAGACTGTTTTAGGAAAGGCTCTAAGTTACACCAGTGTGGAGCTCATTCCTTTTTGGTGCACAGAATGGCTGGACAAACTATAAAACAGGGTCAAGTCCCCACGAGCTACCATCCTGCAACTTTCTTCTTCTTCTTCCTCCTCTTCTATTTTTATGGTGGTTGGCAAACAACTTGCAGTGCGTTACCGCCATCTTAAGTATGGATCAGATGTTTTATTTACTATATTCTTCCCAAAATACTCGTTCTTTTAAAAGAATATCTAAAATACTGCTAAAAACTATATCCTGAGATGACTTTTAACTTATTAAGTTTCTAATTAACACATTTCTTTCATGAATATACTTATTTCATTCTAATATACCGTTTCTATTTGCCCACAACAATGACAACAACATATACATGTTATCCTGCAACTTTTAGGTGCATCCCTGCTTTAAAAGAACTGAGTTAAAAGCCTGAATTCCCTTGCCAGCAGTAGCCCAGCTCTGCAGAGGCCTGGTTACGAGCCATTCATTTGATCCAGGTGTGTTAAATAAGGAATGCATAAAAGTAGCAGGTATTTTCTACAGCAACCCTGCTATAGAAAATACATTTCCATTTCTGCTTTAGTAAGCAACCCATTCTCTTCACTAGACTAGTAAGTATTATGTTTTGAATTTATTTTTAGCAGTGGTATTGGAATGGATATTATATAGAGATATTTTCTCAGTTACTTTGCAAAGTACTACTTACAAAGCTTTATTTTCTCCTCTTCAATTTTTTTTTTCTTCTTGAACCCGTGTCTCATATAGTCGCCTTCCTTTTATAGAGTCTTTCAGTCTCGTGTATCATCCTTCTACCTTGCTATTTTAACCTCCCTCCCTTTCTCTCTCGTCTCCCGGGTTCTGGCTTTAGCTGATTAGAATGGCCCTGCTTGCTTTGATTAATTGGATGAGCCTTGTCTCACTGCCAGTCTCTTCTCCTCTCTGCTGCTCTCCACGTGTCTCCTTCTCATCCACAGGCAGCTAAAACAAACGCAAAGCTTTTAATGAAAGTGGTGCTTTGAAAACACGGGCTAACTAAAGCTGTGGGTGAGCCAGCAAACATAAAGAGTATTTTCTTCTAATGATGATTGTGGCCTTTATAGAAGTACTTTTAGCCAGTATGTAATACTTATAGAGAAGATGTCATATAAACTACAAAATATGTAGTCTTAAATTAATACAGTTAAAAAAAAAAATCTGCAAAAACATTGAGGTCCATGCTGTAAATTGTGTTCATCCACTTTCTTAAAGGGGTATTTTCTCATCAGAACCCTGTATTTACATTGATTCAGTGGGCAAAGCTGTGCCTCATTTGTCTTTTCACTGCGCCCTGCTGAACTTGACTCCAGAAAAGCTTGAAACCGTCGTTCTCTGCTCACCCTGTCAACCTTCTCCGTGTTTCAAATTGTCCTTCAGGCGTCAGACACCACAACAACCACCTCCATCTCTGTAGCCCTGTCTTCCAGCCCATTTGTCTCCACTGTCTATTCCCCTGGCCTTTATTTGCACACATCTTTGCCTCTCTTGTTTCTCTCTCTCTCTCTGTCATTGCTTTTCCCCTTGTCTTTCTTAGAATTTCTCTTCAGTGGTTTGTCCATGAAAGGTCTTCTGATGACTCCTCAAACCCCCCTTGGCCTTTTCTTGGCCAATCTTCCCTTTCCTTGTTTTCATTCTGTCTGATCTGCCCCTAGCAAAGCCATACCAAAATAAAACCACGCACGTACAGAAAACCCCCATTGTACCACAATAGAGTTGAAAGGTTGACTGGGAAAGTCAAATGCTCTGTTATTTCACCCAGGCAAAATACAATCTCTGTAGATGCGGTGCCAACCAGAGAGCCCCCAAGGGGTGCTGAGGCTTTCTCCGAAATGCAGGCAATCACAAGAGCTAACTGCTATGTTGTTGTGCTCCGTCCCTCCCCCTTCTTCCATTACGAACCATTTCTATCTTCAATCCAAAAGCCTGAAAGCCACAGGCTGTTTGCAGAGTGTGTGTCTCTTTCTGCACATGTGTAATGTTAACCAAGGATGATGGACTCTATACGACGTGGGAAAATAAATGGACGTAATAAAATGGCATGAACAGACTGGTTCATTTTGCAGATTCATCGCACGATAAATGACTTTGTTCCAACTGTACTCAGAATATTCAGTAAATACTTTTTTACTGTTGAACAACCACTTTGCTGCAACATCCATGTCCTATGGTTAGTTTTGTTTGTAGTTGTCTTCTGGATCATTAAAAATTAAAACGTCGGGGCTCAACGAATGAACCAATTGTCTTATGTGCGACAGTTGTTTTTATTTATTTATTTATTTTTATTGAATGTTTCCCCTTTTCCCTAAATCTTTTTGTTTTACCAGATTAGAAACGTTTATTAGAAACGCTTAATTTGCATGAGAGTGGCTATCGAAGTTTAAGACCACCTAGTACTCATTCATCAATCAAAATTTATATGGAATAAAACGATATACTTCTTGGTGTAAAACCGTTGTTGGCAGCTCTAAAGCAGCTGGGAAGAGGGTGAAGCGAACATGAACCGGAAGTGTTCTGGTTGACTTCATCACATTGGCAGCTGTTGATGCGGAAGCTGTCGCTACTGAAACAAAAGCAACAACTGTTGTTTCAATAAACGTCTGCATGTCCGATAAAGAGACACGCCCTATGCTTTCAACTAACATGTCGGACATGTCAAGAGGTAAATAATTGATTATATTTTTAAAAACTTACTTGAACTACTGAAGCCTTCCAGCCAGTAGCGGAGTTTATACAGGGGTCCGCAAAACTCAGCTTTTATTTTGACGTTCCACTTCCGCTTATCGGCAAGCTAATTTGCATTCTTGCTAAATGAACCTAAATATTTTATGAGCTAAATATTTAGCTTGAAAATTAAATGTTTAATTTGGAAAATATTTAAACATTACATTTAGTTTTAAAGTAATATTTAGCTCAGACTTAAACTTTTAGTTTGAAGCTAAACATTATGCTTCCTAACTAAATATTTAATTTGAAAGCTAAATATTTAACTTGTGAATTATGAAGAACATGTCAAACATATGACTTTGAAAAATGAACTCCTGCATTTTTTTTTGACAGTTTAAATAAACCAAAAATAATGCTGTTAATTTCTTTGTACTGTGTAACCTTACATGCAACACCCCATACGGAGCCAGCCTGTCAGCTTCATATTTACATAATGAGGGCTAATGGGTCGGGGAACACGGACATACTTGTCCAGTCCAATCATATTAGGATGAAGAGAGCTCAAGGACTTTTCTCTAGGGATCTTACCACATCCACCATAACTTCTCAATGCTCCTTACTTTTATTCATATTTGAAGCTGTTTTTTGTGCTCAACAGTTGCTATCTCCCTATGTCTCTTCCAGGCTGTAAGCCCTGTGGAGGGTGATGATGAGCAGCCAGGGCAACAACAGAAAGGGAAGTGGCCAGCACGCTGACACTCCTCCTCTACGTCATGCACCAGGACCCAAATTACAGGTGCAGCGCTCCCACTCTCGTGACACTATCACCATCCACTTCTCCGCTCTGGGAAAGGAGGAGGAGGATGAGGAAGAGGAACTCTATGGGTTATCTGTTGAATGTGCTGCTGCTAAAACTGTTCTCGATGGTGCTGCAGGACCCCAAAGCCAAAGCACAGGGACTGATGGCCAATCTGTTGCCAAAGGCTTGGAGGCAAAAGAGGAGCTAGGGCTGGAGTCCGCTGATGCGGAGACCTTCTCTGGATCTCTAATGCCCGTTTCAGCTGCCATCCTTCCTCCGCAGCCATTGGACTTGCATCCACACACGCCGTCTCTTGCAATGACTGTTAACCCTGTTTTAACTCACTCCCACCTGAGCTCCACTTCTCCTGCCAGCTCCTCCTGGGCATCCGATCGACCAGCCCAACCCCCTTTGATTAGTTCCACTTCTTCTTCCCCTTGTAAGTCTACAGCCCTTTCCTCTTCCAAGCCTTTTCTCAGCCTTGTTAGATCTTTGTCAAATGATGTCGACTCTCGAGAAACTGCTCCTGTAATTGCTACTGTCGTACCCCCACATGCCAGACACAGACACTTAATGAAATCTTTTGTTAAGTCCCTCTCCACGGACACTTCAAAGGGCGAACATCACGAAGGGCCTCTTCAGCACCATTCTCACCACCAGCAAACGCAGCCAACCCACCGCACTCCGCCTCGCAACATGCAGCTTTTCAAGCAGTTCTCCCAGCCTCGTTTGTCTTCCTGTCCTGTCGCGGTCACACAAGCAGGCGGAGACTCCAAAACGGCACCTTCTTCGCCTATTATGTCCCCAGATGGGAGATCTTTTTTTAAGGTCCAGGAGGTCGAGGCCAGGATAGAAGACACCAAGAGGCGGTTGTCAGAGGTGATGTCAGATCCCTTGCAGCTTTTTAGTAAAATTATTGGGGATGAGTCCAGTGTGGGGCCTGCTGGGAGTGCAGCTCATCGGGCCAAGTCGCTCTCCTCCAGTGCGTCGGAGCTCAGTGGTGTCACTGCGGTAAACGGACATACAGAAGCTAACAACAACTATAGCATCAAAGAAGAGGGGGCCGAAGGGGAAGAAGGGGAGGAGACTCCTACGGAAAAGGGCCCAGAGTCGTCTTTTTTCTCTTTCCCATCACTGTCTCTTGCACCAGCTCTCACCCAGGCCTCGTCATCTACTCTCCACAGGTCTCCATCTCTCACTCTGGGACGCTGCTCCATGTCAGCTCTGGTCGCTCGACAGGAAGATGAGGACTTCTGTGAACTGTACAGCGAGGATTTCGAGCTGTGTACAGATACAGAGACACCAGATGGTGAACGATCCATGTCTCAGCAGCCTCATACTGGTAGCACTGGTTTGGGTAGTGAACTGGATGCAGAAGATGAAGGGCTGGTGGATGAAATGGAGAATGTGCCTGTGACTGGCCTCATCTTCTTAACACAGTTGTTGTATTTGTACTTAGTCCTTCCAGTGCCTCCATGTGTATGTTCTGTGTTACATGGGATAGTAGCTGGGTTCATGCTGGCCCTGCTGGTCCTTTGGCTGTCTGCTCCTCGATGCTCCTCATCAGGGACCAGAACAAGGAGATGGAGGAAAGACCAGCGAAATGTTCTGAATGTGAAAGAACCAGGAATATTCAAGGTGAGAGTCAAACAAAGCACCACAGAGTCAGATAGGGGCAACGAAATAATCAAAGGGACATCATATGAAAATTAAAATAGTGCTTTGAAGGATTTGTCTAGGCAGGGATTTTAGAAGATCGTCTTGTCTCTGCTTTGAGTGTAACTACCAAGGAAGTAGAGTTTTACCAACAGATACCCATTCAGTGACATGTAAATGGGTATTTTAGATACCCATTTAGATACCCAGCAGCATTTCAAGACAGTTTTAGGATAAAATCTTGCTGCGTAAGCTTTCAGATGTTTGCATAGCTAAGCTCAGATCTGTTTAGATGAAAAATTATTTCAACTGTGGATAAAAAATGTTTTTATCAGTAGTGACTCTTGCTGTCCCGAACAGTTTGTTCAGTGCAGCACATTTGAATTAATCCTTGTGCTATTATGTAAAATCTTGGTTTAATTGGATGTTGATCTACAGTTTCTGGGCATTTGGTGTGGTGATTGCCCACAGAATTCATAGCAGGATTAACTGCAATTCCTCAGTAGCTCAAATTTTGAATTTTTACACTTTTCCTTGCCATTGTCTTGCAAAGTACCAACATCCCTTCTGATGTTTTAAATAAATAAGGTTTGCTTCATATCTCTTTTTTTTAATTATTCTTAGTGGTAATCTAAGAATCAAATTGTATCCAACCTCACAAAAGTCGCAATAAAATATTGTTATAGGAGCATCACTGCAATTATTTTTATATTCTTAGTCAAACTCGTTGAACTCTGCAGAGAGTACGTGGAGAAATGCTTAGTTCTTCGATAAAGTTATTCAAACGTGTACTTGTAGGTGCCAAGCTTGTTGCAAAGGAGAGCCTCGTGGCTAAAGGGCACAGCTGTTCCAAAACAGGAGCTCTGTGGGCATGTTAAACATGATGCCTGATGATGGAGCTGATGGCGATCAGAATAGAGAAGCAGAGCAGCAGGAAGAATAAAGTTTCTCTTTTATTTTTCTTCCAAGCCTGAATAACTATTATGACAATATTTTTATATTATGTGGCATAAAAAAAAATCTGTTCTGATTTTGTAGCAGGGAATTTCATGTCTTGCACCTACAAGAATGTCTTTCTGTTTGTAGCCGTTTCCAGTATCGGTTGTTATAGCAACCTTCTCATGCTGTAACCTGCAGGGCTGGATGAATGAGATCCAGAGCTACGACCCAGAGATGTACCACGCCACCTTGACCCACTCTGTTTACGTCCGCTTGGAGGGTTCTGTTCTGCGTCTTTCCAAGCCCAACAGGAACATCTCCCGCCGTGCCGCACACAACGAGCCTAAACCTGACGTCACCTACATTAGTCAGAAGATCTACGATCTGACCGACAGCAGGGTGAGGTGCTTATGGAGGCGTATGCTATTTATTGAAATAGGTTTTATTTATTTATTTTTTTTAATGATTGAAAACATGAGTCTGCATGCAAGAAGACATGAAATATTTATTGCCCAATTTGTTTCTGTGTTGGATTACATTCAAAAGTGAAAACATTAGTCATTAGTTGACGCTGACCCAGATAATCCTACAGAAACTTTAATTTAACTTAAATATCAGACGGGGACATAAAAAGACCCAGTTCATCATGGGAACGCTACCTGTATGCAAAAACTTGAGACTATAAAGAATGGGCATTCAACTGCCCAAAAAAATCTTAAACTTGTATGTTTAAATCATTTCACTCCCGACTCAACAGATCTACCTGATGCCCCAGAGTTTGGCTAGGAAGAGGGTTTGGAACAAGAAGTATCCCATTTGCATTGAACTGGCCAAACAGGAGGACTTTATGTCAAAAGCAGAGGGAGAAAGATCTGAAGCTGGGGACGAGAGAACCACTGGACTGTGTGAGAAGCTCGAACGAACGGACAAAGCTGAAAAAGCAGAAGTTTGCACTTCAGCAGAGGAGCAGAGAAGGCCGACCGCTGGAGGAGGGGATCTGACAATCTACTTGTTTGGGAGGACCGGTCGGGAAAAGGAGGAATGGTTTCAGAGGTTTCTTCAGGCATCCCACATGAAGTCGGAGGGGAGAGGTGGCAGCCTGTCTGGCATCTGCAAGAGTGGTGAGATGACTTCACGGTCACAGCTCTCGAGGTGTATGCATGACATGCACAGTGAAGTATTTTAGATTATCCATCTTTCTCCAAAGCACTTCCCACAGTAAGAATCACCATTATTTTGAGCATGTAACTGCACTGCAATCAGATCTGTGTGTAAGCCTCAGCTTAGGGACCACCAATCCCCTGAACTGAGCGAACAGCAGAGTGTGAATGGGTCAGCAGGATTACATGCACAGGGGAGTAGCATATTATAGCATTGGTTTCCTCAGTGAGATATAAGCCTTTAAGGATAAAACCTCATACAAAAAAGAAACATGGCATTCCTGGGTCCAGTGATGTAAGCAGAACAAGTTGGACTCAATTACTGTAAATTATTTAAATACATGCTGATTCTGGGGTAATATAAATAAATTATGCTAATATTGTGCTGCAGTGCATTGTGAATAAGGAATACAAAAGAGATGCTAATCAGTCAGGCTTTCTCACAATCTTTAAGAAATTAATGATGAATGAAGGACTAATTCTTCCTGATGCATAATTTGTATCACAGTTCTCTGCTTCCTATGTTTCCATTACATTCCACTTTTTCCTTCCGCCTCTTCCAGCCTTCTTGTCCGCTCACAGCCGCAGTGGCAGCATCCAGTCGGGCGGAGGCCCGGAGGCTGACAGCAGGGGCAGCAGCAGGGGAAGCCAGGAGGAGCTGTCTCAGCCTCGGCACAGAGAGACCCCCGCCTCTCTCTCCGGTGGCTCAGCTGGGGGGATGAAGCAGAAGATGCTGTTGGACTATAACATCTACATGGCCAAATACGTTAACCCCCAGGCGCCGCCCGGAAGCCCGACAGCTGCCGACAGCCCCGGGCACACCCCTGAGAGCAGCCCTAAAGCTACCAAAAAGGTATGATGGGTTCATGTGAAGATTAAAATGCCTAGTGAGAACATCTGCTCGGGGCCTGGCCACAAGTAGACAATGGGGTTCCGAGTGTGTCCAGCTTTTATAGTATTGATATCCTGCATTGACATTTTGCTCTAAATAAGTTAGAGTGAAATGCAGAGCTTTGCAAAACTCTTGATAACCCTTGAACTATTCCACATTTTCTGCACACGTAGAGTTGGAAATTCTGTCTCATCTTTTTTGCTCAAATTCAGTCAGGTTTGGAGTTAGCTTGTAGACTGAAACTCTGAACAGCAGTTGTCCATGTCTTGCCATGGATTACAAAATGGATTTAAGATTTGACTTTTACTAGGTCATTCTAATGCATTCTATAAACAAGCCCATTTGATGGTAGCTCCAGTTGTATTTCAGGCTTATTATCCTCCTGGAAGGTGAATTTTTGACTCAGTTTTTGTTGTTTTGCAGAAAGTGTTTTTTGGGTAGTGATGGTTTATGGGCAATGTGACTTCTCATCCAGGACATCACTGTTTGAAAACAGGACAAGCTCTCAAACAAAATTATGTTTAGCTGCACCCTGAACACATTCTTCTAGTGGCATGTTTAACTACCAAAGGGAACTTCTTTTGTTATGCTCATCTTTATAAGTTTTAAACGATATACTACTATCATTGTTTCACATATTTTCTTGGAAACAAGTCACTAACATTTTCCATGAGCACGCTGGAAACGGAGGGTGGCAGGGTTATCAGAATGGTTAGCAGGGTCACTTCACTGCTCAAAGGTGCTGTCTGTTGCTGCTTGATGCCTTAGGTTGTTTGTTATACATCCACATGGTATGTTTAACCCTTTTAAATTCAACCATATGGCCATTTTAGAGAGCTATCTGCCCTTTCACACACAACATAGAGGGCCTGAGGCAGGGGGATCTGCAGCAGAGAAGCAACAACAAACAAAGACATGATCAGATGCAGTTTGATAAGGTGGAGCTGGGTTGCATGCAGAAACTGCAGAGGTAGCCAGGCAGCTGAGTCTGGTACTGTCTCCATGGAGGAGAATGATGATGTGCTGGCAACCTTGTGTTAACAAGACGAAAGCTGATGTGTGCATGTCCTTCAGTTACCCAGGAGTTCAGAGGAGGCTGCAGAGCCAGAGGCCTGGGTCAACGCCTTTCTGGGGAGGATATTCTGGGACTTCCTGCGAGAGAAGTACTGGGCCGATGTTGTCTCCAAAAAGATCCAAATGAAGCTCAGTAAAATCAGAGTGAGTCGTGCCACAAGTCCACATAAATTACAACAAGCAGAAGCAATTCATATGAAAACTCTACAAGCAGTTGTGTGACTATAAATTGTGTTAATGTCTGGTTTTCACCTCTTAATCTCCTAATTTGACCCCTGTGTGCTTCAGCTGCCATATGTAATGAATGAGCTGACTTTGACGGAGCTGGATATGGGATTCTCAGTTCCTAAGATCCTCCGTGCCTCCAAACCCTCAGTGGACCACCAAGGTAGGGGTTATGTTATTTTTGTGACTACAGTAAGTAGTTCGGACATGTGAGGAAGAAGAAACCGGACATGTGGGTTTTAAATTATTTATCTACTGTACACTTGAAAAGTGTGGTTTGCCTTTGTATTCTGCACTCTAGAGATGATGTGTTATAGAACAACTTTTTTCTGCAATTTCCTGCAATTCTTTTTATTGATGTTTCTACCCTACAGCTTAGGTTGTTCTTGCTTCTCTATTGGTTTTAGGTCTGGACTTTGACTGGGCCACTGTAACACAGGAATGTGCTTTGATTTAAACCATGCAATAGTTATTCCATTGTAGTTGTAACTTATTTAATTTTCAATATTCCCCTGTATTTGTGTCCATCCATCTTTACCAACCAACGTTGACCAACTTCCTGTCCTATGTGGGGAAGTTTAGGAGGTGTTGTAACATGCCACATCATGATACTACCACCACCATGTTTCAGCATGGTGAGGGTGTGTTAAAGGTCTACTACAATTGTAGTTTGTCCCCACACATGGCACATAGAACATCTTTCACACGTTTGCTGTGCACCGACATCATCACCATGACGTGGTAAAACTACAAATGGCACTTCCTACATCTTTCAACAATTGTTTACTTCTTGTCTCTCTTATAAAAGCCAGGTTTTGTGTGACCAATAGTTGTCCTGTCAACAGATTTTATTACCTGTGCTGTAGCGCTCTGTATCTTTTGTAGAATAATCATGGGCCTCTTAACTGCTTCTATGATTAATGCTCTCTTTGCCTTGTCCATTAGTGTAGGTGGACAGCTATGGCTTGATAACTCTTTTCTTTTTCAGGAGCAGTCTTTTGTGAGATGTTTTGTGCTTGTGATATCATTTTATTACTTAGCCCTGCTTTAAACTTCTCCACAATTTTCCTACTGCCATGTCTGCTGAGTTCATTGGTCCTCAAGATGTTTGTTCACTGCTGTTCTATAAAAAAAACAACAACTTCAGAGGCCTTCCCAGACGATCTGAATTTATGCTGATGTAAAATTACACTTGCGTCATCCTTCATTAACTAGTCTTAAACTGGCTGCATCAGGTTAGATTTAAGGATAAGAGAGTAAATGGGCTAGAACACATACAGTATTAGAAGTGTATTTGTGCACTCATATGTGTTTATTCCGTCTCACAAAATACAAAAAGCATTAAAATTTGTGATTGTAATGTGACAAAATGTAGAAAAGTTTAAGATTGAACATCTCATAATGCAATGTAGATATGTTTTTTTTTTTTTTTTTTTATTTACTTTTCATCTTAGTGGATTAAGACATCCTGCCTCCACTGCAGTCCTGCCTGTTTGTGTGCTGTGCAATATAAAGCCACAGTAATTAAACTTCACATCGTGGATCCCTTGATCCTTCACTGAAATGCTGACTCCTCCTGCCACCCTTAGCCACAGTTATGAGCAAGAAATTGAGTTTTTAAGTACCAGGGCACACAGGATTATTGTTAGCAAATGTTAAAAATATTCTGGTTTTGTTGAGCTCAGTTAAGAGAAGCAACATAAATGCTGACAGTGTAATCTGAATGACTTGCTTTCATCTAAACCTTATTTCCGCACTATCTGCAAGGCTGAGAAAACAAAAAACAGGAAGATTCTTCCCTTTATCTATTAAAGGCCTTACAGAAATTACATATCAGAGTCTCTCTTATTTTAATGAGTGACAACTGTAAAGTTTTCTGCATCTAGCAAACACTTGATAGTTATCTGTATTTTCCTTCACTCTCCTTCCAGGACTTTGGTTTGATCTGGAAGTCTCCTATACAGGCTCCTTCCTCATGACACTAGAAACCAAGCTGAACCTGGCCCGCCTGGGGAAAGAAGGCGAAGGACTTGGGGATCATGGCAAAGAATGGTGAGAGTTTTACTTACAATTTTAACTTTTAACTTTAAGAGACCATGGCACATTCCAACCACTAATTTCAATGCGTTTTACTGGCATTATATGTGACAATTTAAGTCAAGTATATTGTGAGATGGAACAAATTTGTTTACTTTTACTCAATTTACACAAAAAAGTCTAGAAACTTTTGCATTTACATACATTTGTCCTCCTTTCAATATAATGTTTTTGCAATCAATTGCATTCAGAAGACAGCCAAATGACTGAGACCCAGAGCTAATGTGCAATAAAGCTATTGCACATTAGCAACTATTATATGTGCACTCTACAAATGTTGTCTTTATGGAGAAGTGACAAAAATAAAGTTACCATTGAAACAAGTCCAAGCCCTAAACAAACTGGATGCTAACTCAGCAGATCTGCACATAGGACCATATTAGCTGTTGTGTGTTTTTCACCGTTCCTACCTTTTTGGTGTTGACTCTTCATCCTCCTCCTCCTCCTCTCTCTGCACTAATTCCCTCTTTCGGACGCCTACACTCATGGATTTGTCCAATGAATGGTGAGTTTGGGAATGGATGCCTACAACTGCCTGTCAACGAAACTATATTGTTTTTTTGTGTTGATTTTGTTTTTTTGCACTGGACATTTTGGATTATTACTTTGGATCAGTGGAGTTTTACCGCTAGGGATTTATTTTAGTTGCAGTTCATTAAACAGAAGTGGGGCATGTCCAAAGCTGTTTTGTGTGAAACTATCATGGTCTGACCTTCAAACAGTCACTGTATGTTTGTGTTCCCGCGACAGGTCCAGGCCACGGACGTACTGTCTGGCCGACAGCGATGAGGAGTCATCCAGTGCTGGCTCATCAGATGAGGAGGATCCCCCTGAACTGCTCAGTGACAAACCCAGTCTGCCTGCATCAGAGGGGTGAGCAAGTGTCTCTTTATGGGAGACATGGACACAAATCTGAATTAAAAACTGCTCAGATTTAAGTCAACGGTGATGTTTTAAAGCACTCCAGGTCCATTCACCCACTCATTCCCACAAGTTTGAAGGCTTGCTGCTGATTTAATGCATCACCCACTCCCCTCCCCATCACCATCGTGGGTGCTGAGTAGCAGGAGATGCTGTTATGAATAAATGATGAACCTGACTCACTCCTTTTCTAAACCTTCCCCCCCCCCTTCGTCTTCTCTCTATCTATCTATCCTCTGCCCTTGTAGCTACGTAGGAGGCCACAGACCCAGCAAGATCATGCGCTTTGTGGACAAGATAGCAAAGTCCAAGTACTTCCAAAAGGCAACCGAGACCGAGTTTATCAAGAAGAAGATGGAGGAGGTGTCTAACACACCCCTCTTGCTCACTGTGGAGGTGCAAGAGTGCAGGGGGACGCTTGCTGTCAACATCCCACCTCCCCCTACGGACAGGATATGGTACGTTCAGGAGCACACCAAAAAATGGGTTATTGTGGGCTGGGATTGAGTGGGAGTCCTGGCTTAAGAGCATAACGGTGTGCCCTCTGCTGGACACCTGTAGGCATGCATACTTTCACAAAATATGAATGTTACTGTAACAACAGCAGCATTGTTTTTGATCCAATTCAGTATTCTGCACCACTCTGTTAGTCATACAATCCCAATAAAATGCATTAAGCATTTTATTGGGATTATATCAATAGATATGAAAAGTCAGTCAAAGATCTTGTAACCTGAACTTTTTAACAACTTGTGGCAATAAAAATATGTCCTCTTGATCTTCAGGTACGGTTTTCGGAGTCCTCCCCATCTGGAGCTGAAAGCGCGACCCAAACTGGGCGAGAGAGAAGTCACTCTGGTTCATGTGACGGAGTGGATCGAGAAGAAGTTGGATCAGGAGTTCCAGGTAATCAAAACTCAATTTTCAGTTGTTTAGTTCACAAGGGTAAAAAGAACAGCTCCTGGAATATTTAGATGAGAATTTTTTGCTTTCTAGGAGCATTTAAAAACTGTCTCTGTCTGTCTTGACTCTTTACCAATAATCGCAGCCAGATTAATGATATGCCTGGTATGTGAATGCAAACTGCTAAGGGTCTCTGTTATATTCACCACACGTCTACATTTACCTCTGCCTGACTATTCTAGGGCTGTTATTATGTACAACCCCCTTCAATCAGGGCACCAGAAAAATATAGCACTGTGCTGCACATGGTTGTCTGTTGTGGATGAGTATCTGGTTTTATATATATATATATATATATATATATATATATATATATATATATATAAACCTCCTAACTTTAGTGCTCATTGTGTTTTAGAGACAAAGCGGGATTTGAAAATTAACTTTTCTTTTTGTTAGCTAACCCTCTTTTGTCTCCTGCAGAAAATATTTGTGATGCCAAACATGGATGACATTTGGCTACCCATAATGCACTCTGCCATGGATATGCGCTCAAATGCCAACTTGACTGTGACAAACGATGACTTGAAGGATCCAGAGCCGGAAGAGTCTGAGCTCTCTGATGTGTGAGAGGTGTTCAAATGTGGGGCAGCAGGCATTTTATGACACGATGATACAGGACGCCCAAAACATCTTTTGGGAACTAAAGGTGCAGCTGCAGCCCTGGCCAGCGCTACGGTTATTTTCTTTGTTTTTCAATGCTACTGTTTCAATAGATGGGTAACAGTAAAAAAAAAAATCATCCAAAAAAACTGAAAAGCAGGATGATGAGTTCTCTTATTTTTAAATGAAAGCTGGAGAATAGAAGGAGAATGTGACACTGTTACCATCTGACTACACTTCTTTGGTCTATTTATCTGACATTCTGTATTTGTTCAGTTTGATGAAGCAGGGTTCATGGGTCAAGCTAAAATACAGCAACCTCCACAATTACTGGAATGTCAAGTAAACTGAGCAAAAACCTCACAATAATGCCATTTATCTATTACCACAGTTACATAATACCATGCTGAAAACCTCCAGAAAAATCCAACCCTTAATTTGAACGCATTTATTGGACAAGGCAAAAAAAATGAATAAAAAAAAATCTAAATAATTGGTGCTACAATTTTTGACACTTCCTTTAAAAAAAGTAACTGACATTCTTTTTTTCACCTTACATTTTACTTTTAAAGGTTGATCACCATTTAGAAACATTTGGTAAGTATGACGAGACTTCTGTTTTCTCTGTAATACATAAAAAAGAATATATATTTGAAGTGCTTTTCAAAATGGGAAAGACAAGAAAGCATCTCATTAACGTATGTGACAGGAATGTGTTTCTCTGCATAACTAAAGACATGCAATTCTGCTTAATTTGTCAGTATCTACAATGAGGGCAATATTTAAATTTTTGAGACAACAGTAAGTGTGACAGATGAGAATGGATGATGATGATCTTCCATTTCTTGCCACAGCACAGTGAGTAGGATTGGAAGGGAGGGAAAGAAAATGTCTTATGATGTACCAACTCCCTTCAACCAGGGCAACAAATTATGACATTTTGGGATTACAAAGACTTTGTACCAACCAGTAGACCCCACGCAGATGTCAACAACCAGTTGTTTCAAGGACTGCAGGGCAGAAGCTTTTTCTGTCCTGTCATAGTATACATAGTTATGTATACTTATATAGCACATATGTGGAGTTATGTGCTAGGTCTAATAAGATTTTATTTTATTTTTTGCAAACACTTCATGAGGGTTTTGCATGACACAAAATATGAATATCTTAAAATGCATTTCATGCCCACTCTTATGCAAGAGTGGATATGTGACACTGTGGGTCTGTTTCCCTTCTACTGGAAATGCTAAGAGATTTTCTATAGAAATCTGGACTGCCCTGCCAGAAAACTAAAAATGGACGGTAAAGTTATAGGTGAAGATCAAGGTTGTGCAAATTGTTAATGGAAGAAAAGTAAAGAAGTGTTGCCCCCACATCCCAAACAATGTACCCAAATTAAAAAAAAAAATTTCCCAGAGAGATGTTCTACTGCAATAAAAGGTGCAATTCTTTTTACATCCTTACCAGTAAGTGTGGAGGATACTGTAACACAAAAAAGCCATCCTGAGTCAGAAAGAGGAACCATATAACCTGTGATGTGTAGCTGTACCTAACATGATTGTTGGACAGTGTTAACTTTTTCTGTGAAGTTGCTAAATGATGAGTGTCTTATTGTTACTATTATGAGGATTAGCTAGAACTGTGGCCACTGATGAAGACAAAGGGTAATTTTTTTTTTAAATCCCCATTTGAGGAGTTTGCTTAGACCCAATCACCTATCAAGCATACAGTGGATTGCAAAGGTGTAAGATTTTGCAATACAAAAAATATTCCACCTTTTATGCAACGTTTATCTTGTACAATTCAGCTGAAATTCATTCAAATCTTTTGAATGATTTTCAAAAGAGGTAAAAAAGGTGCTAAAACCTGGTTGCAAAAGTGTTCAACCCAGTACTAGTTGTGTCCTCCCTATGAACTTAAAAATTCTCCATAAACCTTTGTAGGTGAACGTGTTGTGATCTGGTGAAACCTGAATTTTGAATTTAGGGCCTTGATTTCAAGGTGTTTGTTGGCACAAACAACAAGCCATATAAACTAATTAACCAGTAATATGCACTGGAGCTACTTTTTCTTCAGATAAAATTGCATTAGCTGTCTGGTTGGTTTCCCATACCATAAATCAAGTTGCATAAAAAAGGTATTAGTTTCAGGGTCTGCACACTTTTACAACCAAGTAATTGCACTGTTTTTAAATGGCTAATTTTGCCCCAGAGTCATTAGTTTGTTTCAGTGAAATTGCACATAATATCACGTTGAAGGAAAAAGTTTGGAGACGATTCCCTTTTTTATTTTTTTAACATCACAAACCCCAACAGGGGTATGAACATTCTTAGATCCACTGCACTTTTCATACCATTCTTTTATCAGTAAACCACATTGCTGCCTGGTGCAAATATGCAAACTAATCCAGGGTTTATAAATGGGTTTATAAATGGTTCTATAGTAGACAGGTGGTCCATTAAAATCCATCATGGCAACTATGCTGTCATACAGCATGTGTGCGTTGTACTGTGGGACAGACATTCGAGCTAAAATGGGCTGGTTGTAGGAAATGAGGCAAACAAAATGGCTCAACCTCTGTTGATATCTTGAATGTATAAATAAAAGGAACTCCTCAGCTCTCCCAGGAAACACTTTCTCTAAAAACGTGTTTCTGAGCAACATGTTTAAAGCTACATCCAGAGTTGACTAAAAGTAATAATTTTCTACTTCTATTGCCTAAGGGAATATAGAAGGTGTGAAATAAAGCAATCTGTTAACAACTTTCTGCTTTCGTTGAGGTGACGCACATATAGTGTTTCAACAACTGCAATTGAAAATGAGGATGAATCGCAGAGTGAGACTCTTTCTGTACAGCAGAAAACGGAAACCTCAAGCAGCACCACAGAGCTGGAAGTTTTAGGTGTAATAAATCTAGTTTTATTGAAATAAACAGCATTCTGGATTATCAGCCATATTATTTAGTGTCGTCTGTGGTCATACAGCTAAAGAATGCAGTTTTGTTTTCATTTATTTGCTGTTGTTATTTGTCCTTAAAGAGCAGCGCCACCAATAATCTGGGAACCCCTGGAACTTTTCCTGTCTGCTTCAGAGGTGACTTTATGTATTTTTATGTTCAAATAGGTGTGTGTTGGCTAGCATATGAGGCAGAAAGTGCCTTTGAGATAAATCAAACATTCCTTCATAGTGAGCCACCTCATTTCTCTCATCAGTTGATGAACTGTTCTTGTGCCATCAGTCTGTTAAGACATGCCTTTTGTTTTTCACCTTTCTTTGCGGTTCATTTGCACATTGACCAAGATATCAGGCTATTCTGTTCTGTGATATTGCAGAAATGTTACTGTTCTGTTTATTGTGGATCAATAAAAACAATTTATTTGGATTTTATTTTTTTTGTGGGGGTCAGGGGATGAGATATTCAAGATGTACACCCATGTTTGAGCAGCAAGGCATGCAAACACAAGACATCTTGCGATTCAGTGAAATATCAAATGTGTGGTTTGGTTTATGGAGATATACTAGATATACTGGTTCAGCAGCCTTACACTGTCAACACAAAACAATTACATTTTGTGTCGCATGTTTCTAAAAGTATTTTTATTCTTCCAAATAAAAATAATTTTGCTATCGGACATTTTAGAAATTTCACAAATTTATAGTTAAAAAAAATACTAAAATGTTTGTGTAATATTACATGATGTTATTCTGAGAATATTAGATATCTTGGACCATTGTACCAGAAGTTTCTTGAGGGATAGAAAATGCATGTGTGACATTTAGGGGGTAATTCATGGATATATTGAAGTCTGCAAGTATACTTCTATGTGGAGTAGAGAAAAAGAAGTCAAACTTGTGCAGTTCTTTTAAATCATTGTAATTTGTTGCATTTTGATACCCAGAAAAAGACTGTTCAAAACACTAAGAGCCCCTAAAGGTAAAATAATATTCAATGTGTGAATGTGAACATTAACTGGAACTGTACTGTCAACACCATAACTTTGGTATGTTTATAGTTGCCAATCAAATTTAGACTTTGTCTCCAATTCTAAAAACTGATAAAAAAGATTGGGCCTAATTTTATCAGCAAATTTTAATTTAAGATTGCTATGGGAGAAAAATTACAGATCTAAAACAGTCTTGGTAAGAAACTATTTCTGCCAATGAGCTTCATCTACTGGTGCTTATTGCAGTGGCAATTAAAGGTTCTTAATTGTAAATGCCATTTAATAAGTCGCTTTATTTTATTCACGTTATCAATTAATTTGTTTATGTAGTAAATTTCATAATCGGACCCGAGTCCAAATGTTGTACCACAAAACAAGATTTACTGCTAATCAAACAACTTTCTCCATTTGTAGAGATTATGCAATGTTTACATTTGTGTCTTGCTTTAAAAGAGCATCTTGGTAGAAAATGCCAAGAAACTCCAGTTATGACAAGACTTTAATGTAGCACTTATTTTCACTACTGGAAGTGGCTAAGAAAGGGGCCATTCCAGTTCAAAAAGTGCAAAAATTGGTTTAAAGAAATCAAATTCAGACAAAGGTAAATGAAAATGTTTTATTATGAATATGCATAGTTATGTGCAACAGTGGAAACTTGCTTCGGTTCATGGTTAGTCACCTTCTATTTGATGAGCCCCAACCTGTAAGAAAAATAAAAGTCAACACCGAAGTCACCTATGACAATTATGATTCATGCCGTTATCAACTTACCATGTTATTCTGGTAATCTGTGGCTCAGCTCCTGAAAGAATACACATATTCTTCAGTGTTTTTAGTTATTGGGACGGAATACAACCTTTTCCTAGTAGAATCATGTCAGATGTTAAAGATTGACTTCATTGTTATATCAGAAGTCTAACACGCAAAGTATCATCACTCGTGATATGAACTGTAATTTTCCCCGTTTTGTGAAAACACCTAAAAAGCGAGTAGATAAATCTTACCTTCGTGTTTCACGGCCTGCCCACGCTGCTGCCACGTGAGCTGCTCGTGCTCATATACAAAGTGCCTACATGTAATTTGTTCAAGCTTGAATTCACGTTACATCAGTTTTAATACCCAAAATGAATGCAAGTAGCTGAAGAGACATATTTAAGCGCAGTTATTACAAAATTTAGGGTTCAGCTAAAGGAGTACATGACAATCACAGCGCGTGCTCCTGCGGAATAAAATGGCTCCGGATGTAAATGCTGCTTTTTTATAGCACATCCGGTGTGTCTAGACGTGTTTTCATTGGCTGAGAAGCCTATAGCGTTCCCCCTCCTCCACTCCTGTGGATATGAATCCAAAAGTCCAACCTCCGCAGTGGTAATTTCAGGAAGAAGCATCTCTACCAACGCTGTAGCAAACATTTCGACCCATCTGTCTGTGGAAGTCAGAAAAGAATTTTCTATGTAGCGACCAGCCGCCCCGGACCACCTAGTCAGCCTGTCCCGGTTTGAGACCCGATGCTAACATGGACTGGCCAGTGCGAAAACGGGCTCTACTGTGCTGCATTTTAGCCTTGTTTTTCTACGCTGGTCCCCAAAAGGTAAGAAAGCTAGCTGGATAAACTAACTTAGACGGGATGAGGTTATTATTGTCGACTAAACAACAAGTATAATTTATAGTGGGATTATTATTTTGTACTTTGGGACGTTTTAATAAAAATGTTTGTGCTTCAATGAAGCTAAAATTCAGTGCATATGCTGCGTGTTGACAGCGGTTAGCTAAATACGAACGTTAGCTAGCTTGCTAAACTATTCAATTGACAAGTTGTTGGGTTTAAAATAAACTCATCTGACGCATTAAAACCTGCGTAGACAAGTTTGTTTTTTATCTGTCGAGTTTCAGGAATTTACGGGAAACCATTTGTCCTTATATCTGTACAATTTCAGATCTGTAACACATCACATAAAAATTTTTTTTACCACTCACTAATGCTGTATTGTACTTCATTTAGTTATTAAGTCTGCGTGATATTAGAAACATATGCAGTTGTGTTGTCGTCACGATCTCAGTTTTTCTTTCCATCATCACCCAACCTACCCTTTAATCCATGATAGTGTTTCTTTTCAGTGATCAACAAGAAACTCAGTTCAGCTTAGATAGCAAAATCTTGAAACTTGACAGCCCAACACCATGTGATATTATAGTAAAATACACAGTCATGGTTAGAATTTTTGATGGGTTCCTTTTTGATAACAGATGCAGGGTTTTATTTAAAGATTTTTGACTATAGTTTCAATATTACTGGACACAATGACCCTCAACTGACACAAACGGTGGATATCAAAAGTTTACCCCTACTTTTAAAGCCAGTAAAACCCATTTGCTGATTAGGAGTAAGAAAAGTTTAGGTAATTTTGAGTCCTATTACAACATCAATTGTGTACTGATGTCAATATGATGTTTCAAAGGCTTGCTTATCTCAACATTTGAATTCAACAACTTGATGCTTGTGCACAAGTCACAGTTGTACTCCTGAAGGATGTTTCGGTGTTTGTGAGGGATGCTCGTTGCAAAAGTAGCTTATGGTGACTTCATGGGGAAACTTTACTATGGTGCTATTACACCAGAAAGTTAAAATTTTCAAGTAAATTTTGCTGTCTATATTAAGGTATAGTTAAAGGATCTGATGTCCCTAATTAAAGTCAATTAAAAATTTATGCCAGCCATAAAAAAAAACCCAAACAGCGCAACTCTTAAAAGTATAATCATGTAGTTTTAAAAAGGCATTGCACTAACCCTAACCCATTGTTTTCTTCAGGCATTTAAATTTTTGGAAATGTACATAACATGTGCCCTATTTTGAGTGTTCAATAAATAATGACTAGGTGGAATCTGTGGTATGTAGTTTTGTACACTTGAGGTTAGATTTAAATCATTTACAACCCTGTAAAGGCCTAGTCATTCATACTTTGACACCTTGATAGTGTGTATACCTTCTGTTTACGAGGACTGAATCCATAACAACAGACAATGGGGCTGTAACCATTTACAAAAAAACATCTATAAGTTCATGCAAATCAAAGTAATATCGTATTGGGTATACGCTCTGTGAAGTACATTAACACCTTGGTTTTTGATGGTTGGAATAAAGCATTGATAATCTGCTGTCTTGGCTTTAATCTTGATCAAAAGTAATTAACATGTTCAAAACGAGCCAAAAACTTAAAAGCCCCAAGGCAGAGACCCTTCACTGCTACATGAGTAAACCAGCTCAGCTAAGAAGCAGATTAAAGTGGCTTTATAATCCCTTGTCATGTCTCTGGTTCTTCTCTTAGCCTATTAGTGTATGCAGGTGTAGTGTGGGTGACGAATGATAGTCCAACTATATATCCTGAGAGAAACTTCATGGGATTTCTAGAGAAGAAAAGCTCTTTTTGACAGTATTTTCTGCCACAGTTGACACATTTCCTCCTTTAAAAGCATGACACATCAGCAACTGATTGTTATTAATAACTTTAAGGTCCTCCTTTGTGCTTTATACTTGCACATACTTAATTTAATGGTTGACAGGCATCATAAACGTAAGTTTATAATTGCTCGAAACTACACAGAGGTCAATTTTACACACTTTCTGTTCAGTGCAAACAGATTTTGAATTGCTAAATCTAAAGAAAAAGTAGATATAATGGAAGTGGCTGTGCTTTATCTCAGTCTGCCAACACGTGGTATTGCTTTCTTTGTAGTAAAACCCCAAAGGTTCTCTGTAAAGATGTGACTTGTCATTTGAGAAATATTATAGCATCTTAATTCCTTTTAATTGTTGCTGTTAAGATGTGTAGGAATAAATATCTGATCCTTATGCAATGGTTATGGTGTTCGTTGCATATAAAGGATGTACGATTTGATATATTTGTTGATTAGTTGAAGCTGTTGCCAGTACGCACTTCCCATGACACATGCTCAGATGTGTGAAAATACTTTCTTTTTTTTTCTTGGTTCCTGTGTTGGTTTGTTCTGCACTCAGGCAAGCTGCAGAAATTGCTGATGGCAGCAGACAAGGTGATTGCTTCGACAAGAAATTCACTTTTTACCCTGATGGTTTTTGTTGTTGCCGTTTCATACTTCGACCACAAGGCTTTTTTTTTCCATGCGCTTCTAAAAATGTTTGTTGAAACTTGAAGGGAAGGCCGACAGTTCTGAGCGGCTCTATGTTTGGCTTGGTTTGCCAAGCAGAAGGGTGCGAGGCGCGGTGACCCTCCGCTGACCGCTGCCGGTGATAACACAAGCATTGAAGTCCCTTTTGAAGCTGACCTCAGTTAAAAAAAAAAAAAAAGGTTGAAAATTTAGATTCAGGAACAAGAGTGAAGAGTTTTTTTGGTACCCAGTTCTGCAGTATTATGCAACCCTTATTTTGCAATGCTATTTCTGTGTAACGTACAGAATGAGGAAATGGAAGGGTGTGCATTATTCTAACCGTTGCTTTAATCGAGCCTTTGTGAATCACATCCATTCTGAGCAGAGAAACTGTGAAGCAGATGTCCCTGAAGCGCAACACTTCAACATATGCATCAGCTGCTGAATGTTGGTGTCCATGCAAACCTAAAGGGCCAACAGATGTTTGGGAACTCATTTGTTTGTGAAACCAAGAGAGCTGTTGGGGGTTACGAGGGGGGCGAGAACAGATTAGTTATGACTCTTCCCAGCACACTTTTATGGTGCCTTGTGAAGTTGAGGCCCAGTGGGAACAGTTGCAGGTGCATATTATTGACACGCATGCTCATGAAGGATGGATGAGACCACAGGAAGAGAACTTGGGGCCAGTGTCAAACGATGTCTTTTCTCTCTGCAGATGATCTGAAACCTTCATTTGTTTTTTTTTTGTCTTAGTTTCTGTTCATTTTGATGCTAGAAGTTTCAGAACAGTGTGATGAATAACTAGAGTGCACAGGTTATTGTGAACCGGCCTTTATAGGGTGTCTGCCACTGGTCAGCCACCGACGCTGTTTACAGAGGAATAGTAGGCCATGTCACTGAAGGTGGAGACTAACCGCAGCAGTAGTTCCACGTGTTCTTGATTGCACGTACATTAAAGGCTGATGGATGGAAATCCTGCTGGTTCTGTTATTTTAAAAAAGCATTTTTTATTTTTTCAATTTTTTATTTTTTTTTTCAGAATTCTTAAAATATCAAAAGACTGATCTGATTGACTTCATTAAATATTAGTGGTTTGGTAAGCAGATTGTGTTTCTCAAACTCCTGACTGGAGGAACCATTAGCTAATTTCTGCTTCTGAGGCTTTAAAAAGATACACTTCCGAAACCACAAAAATTCTCAGCATATTGTTCCTATGTCTTAATAAGATGCAGGAGAAAGCTGCACACTGCTAGTCAGCTGGCTGACGGAAGACTCCTGCATTTCGACCTCGCTTGTAAGAATGCATTCACACCAGCCCATTTTAGTCCACTTTAATCAAACTCTGGTTTCGATTGTGTGAAAGCACACCTGTGCTCACTTTCTTCTTCAGAGGATTTTGTGTGGTTTCCTTCATCGGTTCTTGG
This sequence comes from Poecilia reticulata, assembly GCF_904066995.2. Taxonomy (NCBI): domain Eukaryota; kingdom Metazoa; phylum Chordata; class Actinopteri; order Cyprinodontiformes; family Poeciliidae; genus Poecilia; species Poecilia reticulata. The sequence continues at coordinate 13,563,973 of NC_088837.1, read as the reverse complement.
TGTAGCGCCATAACAGGTGACGATGGGGAGCAGATTTTGGTTAGTTTGACGCAGTGCATTGTGAAAGTGAACTGAACTATCTGAAAATGTTACCAATGTTGCAATTTTGGTTCTCGATAGAGCCAACTCTGCAGGACTAGCAGGTGTGTGGAGTAGAAACACCCTAAGAAAGACGAATTCAGCTACTTGAAAATGTTTCCAGAATCACGGGCAGTCATTGTTTGAAAACTAAAAGAGAACCGCTTCATTTTTATTATATTAGTTTTAAAAACTAATGATGGCATAGCAACATGCCTGTAGCCGACTGCAGGCTACCTGAGCAGATAACCTGACTAATTAGCCAGATAACATCTGCCCGTTTATAATTGTGCTTCTCTTCGAAGAGCTGAACAATAACACTCTTCGAAGAGCTGAACAATAACAGTTGTGATAAGGACTGCTACTGAATAGACTGGTGTTTTTAATCCAGGTTATTGTTCAACAATTTCACATGCATGGATTAGACCCCTTTCTGTGACTCTCAGTGGTGGTCTCTTTGGTCCAGATAGGGCTCCATCTGAGGCAGACCCTGCCCCTGGTGCCATGTGCGCTCCAGTGTCCCTTGTATGTGAGTAGGCGTTGAAGGGTTTGGAGAGAGGAGTGCCCATCTGGGCTGCCGGCCCACTATTCAGCTGTGTGTGCTAAACTTGAAGAGCTCCTTTGACAAAGTCCTTAGATACATTTCAAAAGGCAAAACCAACTTTACAAGATCTACTGGAAGGCAGGAATGCAACTTTTACCCTTTAAGGATTTACCAGCCGTCTATACCATTATAGCATGTTTGAACAGTAAAGCTGGAGACACAATGTGTTAGAAACCTTGCAATCTGTCAAACCAAACACTGCATGTCTTCTAGCTCCTTTTGCACAAACTGATCAGGTGATCATGAAGGGATGCAGTGGTGCGTTAGATGATTCTCCCCGTTGTGAAAATCTAGCTGCTTTAGAAGTTGTGGAACTGGCCAGTTTTGGGGGAACTACATGTTCTGAGACCAATACATTGATGTAAAAGCATACTTTTCTTAGTCTAGGTAATTTCTCTGAGGAAGCTATTTTTAGTTCTCCAGGGAGCTCTTTATAGGTAATGCCTTTGATCGATATTGCTGTGGTTTAACATGCAAATGAGCACAGCTTCCGCTGCTTAGATTTCCTGTGACAGAGAAGTCAAAATCAAAATGCAAACATTTTTGTTCTTATATTATAGGGGGACATATTGTGCAAAATTCACTTTTTGTGCAAGTTCCTATATGGGTCTCTATGGCTTCTAGAAACAAAGTGCTATAAAAAAATAAAAAAAAACACCTAATCATTTGCTGGCAATAAGTTTGTTTTTTGGTGTCTGGAAAATTTCCTGATTATTAAGTCACAATCGGCGAGTACTGCTTTGTTACCTAGCAACCCAATCTGAGCCCAGGACATGGTGGAACTCCAGCAAATCTGGTCAGCTGGTTTTACTGCAATGGTGCAATGACTGCTGGAAAGGATGATAACTTACTGTTGCTGCATCCTTGATGGTTGTACAGGAAGCTCCCCTTCTGATTGCCTCTGGGTCTGACTCTGGGTCAAAGATGAACCAATGTATCGTTGTGTATCTGTTTGCAGCCATTTTCACATGTACTAGGACTGCCTTCTAGTTACTTTGGCAGTTGTAACTTGGAGCTGGGTTTGATGTCAGACCTGAGGTAACAGCGTTCTAGTTGACAGGCTGGAATTTCAACATGGCGACACCCATAAACATTGTTTGCAGTACTTTAGTATCATTGTAAGCTTTTCTTTCCATAAGCAAAAACCACTTTTAATGAGTTCATTTTGGAGTTACAGGTTGCACATGTAACATTAATTTTAGACACACTCTTATCTGTGTGTCTTGGGAAATAAACACGTCTCCTCCACACCTTGGCACTGTAGAGGTGAGAAGCAGCCGTATTGAAACACGAAGTCGACCTTACAAGTTGGCTGGAAAACTAGGCCTTAAGAGCTGCTCCCTTTTCTCAGCTGGAAATACAACTTCAGAGGGCGTTCCAGTTGATTCCTCCAACTGGGAAGTCAGAATTTTCCAGTTCCGAGTATAACTGGAAGACAGGAAGAGTGCAGGTGTAAACACAGACTTGGGAGGGGTGGCCAGCAGCAGCTCATTTTGATTTAAAGTGAAAGAGTAAATTGTAAAAAGGAGCTAAAAATAGGCAGAACTGAGCAGGTGAAATCTGATCATCCGAAAATGATTTTGTGAACAGAAATGCATTAAACCCTATTAAAGTACTTTTTAAGGAACTAGAGAAAGTTCGGGAGTGAATAACGTTTTCGGAGGCTATATGAAACACTGCCACTTCTGCACATTGCCAAGTTCTGCTGCTTATATTTGCAGTAGTGGTAAACACACAAACATGGAAATTAAAGGAGCCCCGCTCCTAACTCTTACTAAAGTGACATTGTTTTTAACTACCGTTGGAAAGCTAATAGGGGCCCGTCCGTTAAACAGTCTCCACCCATGCTGGCAGTCTGACTGATTGACCAGCTAATATCAGCTTACTTTTTAATTACTCAGAAAAAAGGAGAATGATAATAAGGTTTAATATTGTGTATACAATAATATAAATGCTTATTTTTGTGAGTACATTATTCAGAATCTCAAAGATTAAAGTACACAACATGTGAATAAAGGTCAAATGAGTTCAGCATGTTAAATTTGCCACCCTTTGCTCTAGTTTGTGCTTTAAGCCATACAGTAGCTCAGTAGACCAGCTAACACAAGTTTATTATCCTGATCCAGATGTCTTCATATCATTACATGATTATTTCAACATTTTGATACTGTTTGCTATGTGTGAGGCTGAGTAATAGTCGAGTGATTACAGACTTATCCACTGCCCGAACACAGGCGCACATGTTCAAACCTAACCCGGGGGTTTAAATGGCAGGATGCATGCATAAACACATCTACTGGTTAAGAACCAGACATCCTGTCAGTGTTGCATGATGATCATTTATTTGAGCCGTTTTCTGTTTTTGTAGGGATTTTGCAGCGCCAGCACAGTTGCCCTTCCTGAAAGCCTGCTCTTTGTGTCCACCCTGGATGGAAACCTGCATGCCGTTAGCAAAAAGTCTGGCTCTATCAAGTGGACTCTGAAAGAAGGTAAGAGGAGACGGCTGGTGTCAAGTTAAAGTGTTTGTATGCTCTTCTCCTCGTTATTCATACCACATTTCAAACACAAAGTACGATTGTTGCCCTGATGCCTGGTTGAAAACAGTGGAATCCTTGTTTTGCTTTGTTGGGATGCAGCTTTCATTGGAGTAAAGCAACAAATTGATCAAATTGTAGGCAACATTTTATTGTATTTATTTAGCTAGTGTGAATACAGCATGTCCACACCTGAACATTTTTATGCAATCTAATTAGCATCACTCCCTGGATCATCTAGTCTAGCCAGGGTAATTAAGATTTTCTAATGCTTCATACACCTGGAATCTAAAAACAGAGCTTGTCGTTATGTGTCAAATCAGTTGTATTTCTTTAAAAACATATTTATCTCTCATTTTCTGCAAATAAATATACAATTTTTGCTTGGAATTTCGGAGACAGGCTGTCTGTAGGTCATAGAATAAAATAACAATGTTAATTTTACTCAAACACATATCTAAAAGTAAAATCAGAGAAGCTGATCATTATAAGTGGTCTCTTAATTTTTTATTTTCCCAGAGCTGCATATAGTGCTTTTGTGCCTAGATTTAGTAATCCTATTTCTATTGTGTGGTCAAGTCTAGAAGGTACTAGAAGAAGCTGTTCATTCAGGTTCTCTTGGCCATGGGATGCGGGTAATTATTAACGGAGAAAGAGGGAAATGCTGCCTCTAATCAAGGTCTGAGTGGGCCAGGATCAGGAACTTTACGGTAGTGTCACCTGCACTCATGGCCCGCACCATGGTTACCATCGCCAGAGCTCTGTATGCTCTGGAATTGCATTAGATAAGGAGGCTTGGAAAACTAGAAAAAGAGAGATTTTAGGGGTGTTTTTCTTAGTCTTGTTATGAACTCACAATTTTAAATGTGTATTCTCCTGTTTTTGTGGACTTATTTTAGGCTAGACTTTTGTTTTGCTTCTTTTTTTTATTTTTTTTTAGGTAAAAACAAATTTAGTTCATGCTTGTTAATCCCTCCTGGCTCTACTCAATAACCAAATCTGCCATGATGAGGCAGAGGCTGCCTCCTCCGCATCATCTGTTTTCCTGGAACAGCTACTGAATATAAATTTCACCAGGCTTTGCACACACCTGCCCCATTTCAGTCAGGAAACGATGAGAGGGAAGCAGAAATCTTCCACCTTTGTCAATACTGAACAGTGCAGTTTTAATATCAAACCTGTCATAATGCTGCTCGCTTCTCTCTTTGCAGACATGTATTTATATTTCAGCCAGTCAGACTTAACCCCCAATAAACATTTCCTGAAGACTAATGTTTACTGAATCAAACGGTTATTTACCATCTTTGGATTATCTCACACCTAACCCTGTGCCATTGTGGACACCTTCCAGCTCCACCTGCTCCACACCCAGCTTGTTCACACTGGTGGGACTTGTATGTTTGTCTTTTTTGCAACGGACGCTTCAGGTTTGGGGTTTGACTGGTTTGGTAACCCCGTTGAAAGATGGAAGAAATCTTATGTAGGCTTCTCCCAACAAGATTATCTTTTTTTTTTTTTGTTAAGGACAACTTGGCAAGATTTTATTCCATTTATACTGGAATAGGTCAGTGGGATTGGGTTTTTTGATGTTGCGATCACATCGAATGATTGTTATTCTTGTTCTCACTGCTGGTGTGTCATGCCTGATTTACTCACAGAAAGCTTATCTGTTTGCCCTTCATGTTTGCCACTGGGGCTTGCATGTCCATTTGGACTTTGTGTCCTCTGCAGTCCGACGTCTCCAGCGTTCATGTCTCTCGCTTACTCAACGGCCGCTGGCCATGTTTTCGTCTGCCGGATGATATTCCTGTCAGTCTTGACTATCGTCTTTGTGTCCTCACAGATCCAGTTCTTCAGGTCCCGACACATGTAGCAGAGTACGTATCCAAGTTATCTTTGTTTTTTTCTTTTGTTGGATACATGAGTGTTTTGCAAAAGTGTTCACACCCTTTAAACGTACTGGTCTTTCCCAAAGTTTGTCACATAAGATACAAAATTTGTTTTTTGTTTTTTTAAATAGCCAGCATTTGGATTGTGAATAAATAAAATCCAATGCAATCAATTGTTTCTAAAAGCCATCTAATTAACAAGGAGGTAATTTAAGTTCAGAATAAATCTGGGTGTTCTGTGAAGGCCTCAGTGGTTTGGTTTAAGCTTCCATCCCCACAGTGAAACATGTAGAAAAATCCTTGGGGAAAACAAACCACTACTACTGAAAAAGACTTCAGACTGTGGTGGAGGTTGCTTTTCAGGACAACCACTCTGAGCATGCAACCAAAGCTGTGAGACTTGAAAATTGATGTTTGCAGATGCTGTTTGTCTGAGCTGACTGACTTCAAGTCCTTCAACCTTTTAGATGTTTATTGGTTTAAAAAAAATAACACAAAATCTCTGGTTGTTCCAGTTCATGTTGTGCTGGTCTGTCACATTAATGGCCGTAAAGTGGCAAAATGTGATAAAAGTTTACATTTTTTAAGAATACTTTTTTCAAGACACTGTGTTCTACTGTATCTTATCTCTATGTAGCAAAAGACAGTGTATTCTAATGAGTATTGTGACATGCTGAGCTCGACCTGCTGCTTAACAATTAACTTTGTTGCCTTTGTTCTTTTCACCAGACCAGCGTTTCTGCCGGACCCCAACGACGGCAGCCTGTACTCACTGGGTGGAAAGAACAACGAAGGCCTCACGGTAACAGGAAATGCGTTTTATCGAAGCATTTTAATCTTCCGTCTTTGGTACCACTCAGTTCCTTGTTCGGTAGAAAAACAGTCATGCTTTCTCATTATGAGTTTGCAGCTGTGGCGGTTTTATACTACGTGGTGCTATATTTTGTTGTTGACCCTTAAAACCACAAGGTTTATCTGAGGTTTTTTGTTGTAACAGAAATTACCTTTCACCATCCCTGAGTTGGTGCAAGCTTCACCGTGTCGCAGCTCTGATGGAATCCTCTACATGGGTAAGACCCATTCATAAATTTCTGGTCACGGCGTACGCATACACGTTTGTAGATTCCGCCTGTGTTCCTCACCTTTCATAAAGGAGTGGGTGTTATCTGGTTTCAACAGAATACAACACGTCGTCTTCTGGTTCCACTAAATCTACAGCCTCGGCTCTTTTGAATTTTTAAGTGTTAACGCAGGAACTTTAATCTACCATCGTTTGAACAAAAGCAGTCACATTTGCCTCCTTACTATCATCATCATCATCAGTCAGGCATTTAATTATATAGATGCAAACTGTTGCTGGTTGAATACTTTAATATATAGCTACTTTTCATGTATGTGGCTTCACATTTTGTGAAAATACTCTATGAAGTGTAAATGCAAAACTTTGAGAGACTATCTCACTATGGAGTGATAAAACTAATTAACATTAAGGTTTAACGGTCGTAGGTTATTTTGAATAACTGGTTTTGTAAAAAGTGCCTCATTTAATCAGATTAACGGTTCTGTTGGCAGGAAAGCTATAAATGAGGGTTTTTCGCAAGTGGAACAATTTCACATTTTAATGCAATAGAACCACAAACCTCAATGCGTTTTATTGAGGATCAGCAGTATTTTAAAAGGCATGCTGTTTTGGGCATGTCTCTGCCTGTTTTTACCTATTTTTCTTTGCAAAATTGATTAAACTCTGTTACATTGGATGGAAGTCTTCACCACCTTAAGTATTTTGCAGCCAGCAACAGGTTTTGTTTCCATTGTTTCTTCTTTTTTTTTATATTGCCACCCATCGTATCAGCTTTCACCAGCTTCCGGTTTAGTTTTCTAACCCAGCTTTAAACGTCTCCCTGACCTCCCTGCTGTGATCTTTGGTCTCCAGGATTCTCTTTGTTCTCTAACAAGCCTTCAAATAATACCTGCATTTATACCGAGATTAAATTGAGCACAGGTGGAATCAGTTTACTAATCGGGGTTCATTTAGGTGCAACAGACTAAATGGGGCTGAACACAAACTATTTCCTTACTTTGTTGGTCGACCGCATAAAATCCCAACAAAGTACATTGAAGTTTGTAACGCCACAAAATGTTTTGCAAGACTGCTGTGGCCTGGTGCAGTTTCAAAGCTAAAATCACCGAACTAATCAGTTTCCTGTGTGTGTTTGTCTATGTGCTCTCCTGCAGGTAAAAAGCAGGACTTGTGGTATGTGGTGGATTTGCTAACAGGTGAAAAGCAGCAGACGCTGACGTCGTCCTTCGCTGAAATGCTTTGTCCGTCTTCATCCCTTCTGTATCTGGGACGAACGGGTAAAAAGAAAACTAGCTCAGCTGCTTTGTTGTTTTTTTTTTATTCTAACCAGAATCTATGACACTCAAGATTTAATCTAGTTTACCAGAAGGCTTCATTTTTTTAAAATTTCTTTGGGCGAGACTGTTTATATAGTCATTGCTCATTAGTGCAGCCAATTTATTTAACTTCCAAACAAGACAACTACCTCTCCAATAATTAGCTTCTTAAATTTTAAGGGGCTAGGAGTGTTTGCAAGTTGAAAGCTCACATTAGCTTTTTGTTGGCCATTGTTAAGGAAATTTCACACAATTCAGCTTTGTAGTCTTACAATAAAACTGACACTGAAACCCTGCAGTGTGTACTGCTTACGTAGCCATGCATGTTTCTGTCTTTGTTAGAGTACACCATCACCATGTACGACACAAAGAACAGAGAGCTGCGCTGGAATGCCACCTATTCCGACTATGCCTCCACCCTCCCCGATGATGATATGAAATACAGTAAGATTCCTACTCGAGCATGCTCGTTGTTGGCTTAACTCTCCAGTACACTGGGCATGCTGATAGCATCTCGTTATTCCCTCCACAGAAATGGCTCATTTTGTCTCAAACGGCGACGGCCTCGTGGTGACAGTGGACAGCGAGACGGGAGACGTTCAGTGGGTGCAGAACTACAATTCTCCGGTGGTGGCGATGTACATCTGGCAGCGGGAGGGTCTTCGCAAAGTTCCCCACACCAACGTCGCCGTGGAAACGCTGCGCTACCTCACTTTCATGTCCGGAGAGGTCGGACGGATAACCCAGTGGAAATATCCGTTTCCAAAGGAGAAGAAACCTAAAAATAAATTCATGTAAGTAATTTTTTTTTGCCTAATTTGCCTTAGATTTTTTTTTTTTTTTTTTTACATTTTATCGTCTGTATTTTCTTATGTATTTAGTTCCATTTTACATATATGTTCAGAGATGAAAAAATAAATAACCTATGTAATGTAGCTAAAAAGCTGGTCAGTCAGTCTTGTATAAATTAAATTAATGGAAAGTTAAGTGGAAGGAAAATGCCTGGTTGAAAAAAACCACATCTTTGGCTGGAATTGGAGTTTCCAGAGGCCTCTTTTCAAAATAAAGTAAATCTTTTTTTTTCTGTGGAAATAAAGCTCCAAAAGCCTGGAGGGGAAAGCTGAAAAGTAAAACCAGGACTCGTTGGTCTTCTCTGAATTGTTTTAGCCTTGTCATTTGGCTTGACAAGATTTTATCTATGTCACTGTGCAGTTTATTGTCAAACATGACAAGTTTTTATTTCTGGTCTTTTCAGGGCCACTTTATATGTGGGCAAATACTCCACTAGCCTGTATGCATCACCGTCTCTGGTGCATGATGGAGTCACAGTGGTGGTGAGCACAATCTGCATATTAAATCAAGTGCAACGTTGATCACGTCAACAGCATGTCCATGATTTATATTTTTTTAAAATTTTCATTAAGTCTTCATATATTTGCATGAAGTTTGATTTCTGTCATTTGAAGTAGGAGGCTGCTATTTCTACAGACTTCCTTTTTATAGAAGCTCATGAGGCGTCTGATAACAGGAAGTGTGTGTTTGTCTTTAGCCTCGTGGAAGCACCTTCCCCCTGCTGGAAGGCCCCAATAGCCAGGAGACAGAGGAGGATAAGGAGTGTGTCATCACTCCCAGCACAAGTGTGAAATTCAACGCTGGCCTTCGAGAGCGAAACCGGATCAACTTTATGAGGAACTATCTGCTGCTCATAGGTACGGCACAAAACAATACAAATCACAGCCGTTAGAATTTTTAGTTGCTTATCTTGGAGCTGGGAGAAGAAAAAGAGATTTGGTGTCATTTTATAATGGGTTAAAAATCCACTTTCCTAAACAAGTTTTGATGTCGGCACTCTTAACCACTTCCTCAGAACTTAGAAATGTTTGTGCTTTCAGTTTAATGTGGCCTGCCATCTAGTGGGCGATTGATGGAACTGCAGAAATGTTTTTGTATCGTTAATTTTGGCCTGAACAGAAGTGAAATGTTTTGGCAATAATTTGTCCTGTACCAATGCTTGTTTAGTCTGTTTTTAAAATCTCAAATAAAAAGTCTGCCTTCCACTTTTCAGCTGCTTTCATGGTATTTTGCTGGCTGTATCCATGGCGCTGACTTTTATTAACATGGGACAATTAAAGCAAAACTATGTGTTTCAAATATGGAAAGTACCTGTTTTCTCTTATTTTATATCAACTGCAGCTGAAGAAAACAAATTTTGTTTAATGTGTGCTTCAAGGATTTTTTATGAATGCATTCTCATAAGAATATTCTTCTAATGTTAACAGCACCTGTATAACCCGGTGTGGTGGAGTCTCCACTCCTTAAACTGTAAAAAAAAAAAAAAAAGACAGAAATTCATTGTTGGGGTTGAAATGAATCTGTTTCTGTTGGTGTTTTGGACACTTTAGACTTGAATTTCTGTGTTTGTGAAGCTTTTTTCCGTATCGCTTTTCAGGTCACCATGAAACGCCCCCTGAGGCTCATACCAAGATCCTGGAAACATTCCCTGAAAACTTCCCTCGTAACCAAGGCAACGTCATCCCACCTACTACGGATAAGAAAGGAGAGGAGGTCCGGATCATCTCGCGTGTGACGGAAATATCCTGACTCTCCGTGCTCTTTCTTTTAACATCTTTCCTTCTCCTCTGATTCCTTTCTGCAGAAGGTCAATGACAGTGGCATGGACGATAGGCAGTCTTCAACCTCCATCCAGGAACCGGGAACCAGCAGCCGCACTGCGCGCCCGGAGGCCCCTGTGGACTCCATGCTGAAAGACATGGCCACCATCATCTTCTCCACTTTCCTTCTCGCCGGCTGGGTGGCTTTTGTTATCATCTACCCCAAGGTAAAAACAAATTTCACCTTTTCTAAAGCGTCCAATGTACTCATCATAGAAGATTTCTATCACAGCTGTAGCTAATAACTGCAAACCCTGTAGAGTTCTGGCTACATGAATTGACCTGTCATGATGACAAATTTTTCTGGACAATAAACTGTCCCAGAAGTTATTGCGATAACCGATTATAATGTTATTTTGAGATAATTCTTAAGTCATAAAATGGTAATGGCCTAGTAATGCAAGCACACCCTTTCAAACGTCAGTAAAATTTAATTTATAATGAACATGCAACACTTAAGCTGGAAGATATTTTAAAGATTCTAAATAAAAAAACAAGACACCCGAAACAACAATTAAAAACAAAATTGTCCTTCTGAAAAGGGGTTAGTCGAGACCAATGCACCAGAAGCCTTTTGTCATCTAGTCTGAGATAGAAAAAGAGAGAAACAAAACAATCATGCAAACGAAAATGATCAAGCTTGTATTCATTTAGCATTTGATTAAATGAGTTATTGCTTATTGCTGTTCCACCATGCAGCAAGCACGCTTATTTATACCAATTATTTCTTAATGTTTTTGTTTTGGCGAGTGGATGGTTGAATTTTTTTAATTTATTTTTCAGAGCAAGATTTTTCTGTATCAAAAAAAATAAAATAATAATAAAAAAAAAAAAATATATATATATATATATATATATATATTAAGGCGTTTTACACATCTTTATACGGGGTGCTGACAAAGAAGTTTCTTTTATTAAAATTGACTAAACAAATTATATCAAAGTTTCAAAACTAACTTAGGACCAAATAAGAAAATAGCAAGAGGACGAGGTGCTTGAGTGTGGAAATGGCTCAGCATTAACCTGTGGAAGCTGTATCTGCTGACTTTTTATTAGCTTTATATAACAACAGGTGTATGTATAGGATCTCAAATGGCTTAAAAAAGGTTCATGAACACATTTTGCAATGGTTGCATCCTTTAAGTTTTCTGTTGTTTCTTGCGACAGAGCGTGCACAAGCAGCAGCAGCTGCAGCACCAGGAGTTCCAAAGACAGATGGAGGAGCGGCTGGAGCTGCTCCAGCGGCAGCAGCCTTTCTCCCCTGCAGACGTGGGTTTGGCTCCCGACGGCGACTTCCTGGACGTGGCTCGCACTCGCTCCGACTGCTCAGACCACAGCAGCCCCAACGTCACGCCCCGTGCCTCCAACCACTCCAACTTATCTGTGTCTGAGGTGGGCAGCTCAATTTGTGAGCACGAAGATGGAGGTAAGGCTCAAGTTCTGTTTTTGTACATCAGCTGGTTTGTTGTGGCTTCGTTTTCACTGCTTGAAATGTGTTTTTGTCAGAGGAAGACTTCTCTACGGTCAGAGTCGGCAACATTACCTTCCACCCCAAACAGGTGCTGGGCCATGGTGCCGAGGGAACTATGGTTTATAAGTAAGGGAATCGGGCTTTGCAGCTTTTTGGGTAAAATTTCATATATTCCCTCATGTCACAGTATTACATTTCCACTGTTTCTCCAACAGGGGGCAGTTTGACAACCGTCCAGTGGCGGTGAAAAGAATCCTCCCTGAGTGCTTCAGCTTTGCGGACCGAGAGGTTCAGCTGCTCAGAGAGTCTGATGAGCATCCAAATGTCATCCGTTACTTCTGCACCGAGCGGGACCGCCAGTTCCAGTACATCGCGATAGAGCTGTGTGCTGCCACGCTTCAGGAGGTAAATAATCAATCATCATGTTTTTGTTTTGTTTTGTTTTTTAAATAAAGTTATTCTTCTGATCTTGTACAACAATTGAACCCTAAGGTGCTGTCAGAAGTGTGCTCAGTGGCAGAGCTTCACCGTCGCCACTGGTCTCCAAATTACGAAGGATGCTCAGAGAAATTCAAGAAATCTTGATAGCACAATTCATATTTGAAAAGGTTAACATAAACTATCTCCAGCTACTGCCCGTTATTGCTTATCATTTGTAAGAACGGTGACCCCCTGTATTTTACACCCCAACCAGACTGAAGCTACTGGAAACATAACTTGCTGTCATGAATGACAATCTTGTATCTGTCCCCAATGCATTTGAGAAAACAAATGATTGTTTTTGGTCATGAGTTTGTCCACTCTCCCTCTCACTATTTGAACAAACATGTTAATGTTATTAAAATGGCTAATAGATCCTAAAACCATCCCAATACAGGTTGATGCTGATACGCGTTAATTTTTAACACACTTTTAACAAGCTAATACAAAGAGCTCTCCCTTTTTCACTTATTTAATAGTTTTTTTCCCTCTGGTTTATTTTTATCTTTTTGTTTTGTCTTAATTTGTGGGTTTGAAATGTACCCACATTTGTTTAAAAAATGTGACATAAAATGTGTTGCAACATTGTTCTTTCCTCCTCTCAGTCTATAGTAATGTTGAACTCACTTCACTGTAGAAAGTTCTTACAGCTTCCAGTTTATGATGGACTTGACCTTTGGCTTCTAAATGTGTTAACCAGTTTCCGTTCATATGAGGGCGATGTCTTTTTGTCAGCTTGTTGAAACTAAACGCACCTCTGCATTCCAGCAGGACAATTACCCCCAAAACTCATCAAAATTCCTTTAGCCATGGATCAACTTGGCTAATATTAAACTTTTATAAAGACCCTGACCTCAGCCCTATTAAACATTAATGGGCTGCAGTTAAAAGCCTCATCCAGGCCAAGGCTGACCATCTTACTACCCTGAAGAAAGCACTTCCCATCATAACGTTTTCTCCACAGAATGCTTTATTTTTTAAAAATTCTATTTTCAACGTCGTTACCTTTCCTCTTGCTAGTATGTGGAGAAAAAGGATTTCAACCGACATGGACTTGAGCCAGTCATGCTCCTGCAGCAGACCATGTCCGGGTTAGCCCATCTGCACTCTCTCAAAATAGGTAAGTGTCTCTAAAACCTAAAAACCTTCATGTTTTTGGTTGCTGTTTGAAACATGATGTTCCTGTCCCTCCAGTCCACAGAGACCTGAAGCCCCACAACATTCTGGTATCCATGCCGAATGCACACGGCCGAGTCCGGGCCATGATCTCCGACTTTGGCTTGTGTAAGAAGCTGGCGGTGGGGCGTCACAGTTTCAGTCGAAGGTCCGGGGTCCCAGGGACCGAGGGCTGGATTGCTCCAGAGGTCCTCAGTGAGGACTTCAAGGACAACCCGGTGAGTCAGGGATGCAGTTGCACATCTGTCACAGCTGTCATGAGGTGAACTGTATGTTGGTGTTTTCCTGTGAAACCATCTCAAACTAGGTTGTCGTTCTTCTATTGTCATCCCTGTAGACCTACGCGGTGGATATCTTCTCTGCTGGTTGTGTCTTCTACTACGTGGTTTCTCAGGGAAGTCACCCCTTTGGGAAGTCTCTACAGAGGCAGGCAAACATCTTATTGGGAGGATACAGCCTCGACTATCTGCAAAGTGACAAACACGGTGAGAAATGCACCCAAGAGGAGTAAAGTAGTTTGTTTTTGTTGCTAATTCTCAGAATGGCAAAAAAAATTTTTTTTGCTCTTTTCATAATTAACTCAACACATTTGTGTTTTTTGTGTGTTTTTTTTTTATCTTCCTAGGTGAAATTGTTGCCAGAGATCTCATGGAACAGATGTTGAGCATGGATCCCCAAAGAAGACCTTCAGCTGAAAGTGTTCTCAAACATCCTTTCTTCTGGACTCTGGAGAAGGAGTTGCAGTTTTTCCAGGTTTGGGCTCTTTTCACCCACTGGGCGTCTTCACAACCAGGGTTCTGCAATCCTGCACACTCTGTGGAGAGAAGCAGCAACAATTTTTACCATATACAGACTGATTGTACTATTTTACATAAAGGCAGGTTAATATACAGGGTGAAACGGAGTACAATACCAGTTGCCTTAATAATATTTTGGTATTTTAATGCTAGCAAAAAATGTCCAAGTTTTTATAGAAGCCACATTTTTTCCTAATACAAAACCCAATATTTATGTGTAATCTCCTCAAAATTCATTATCGACATGTCTCCAGAGGTATTTATGGGATCACGGTTTTTTTTTTTAAGTTTCACTTTAGAGCACAGCATACAGTGATCCATTAGGTGTTTTTATTCACCATTATTTTGTTGCTGCAGATTAAAATCGTGTTGTTTTTTTTTGGGCAGGATGTGAGTGACAGAATAGAAAAGGAGCCGCTGGACGGACCAATCGTGAGGCAGCTGGAGCGAGGAGGGAGGGCCGTTGTCAAGGGCGACTGGAGAGAGCACATCACGGTGCCACTGCAGACGGGTATGATGAGGCTGGTTTAACGGTGCAAGCCACAATTAAGCATCTTCTGAAGAAGTCGCCTTATTTGGTGTGGTGTTGTTTGGCACCTTGATCTCTTACATGTGGTGCGGTTTCATTTTGGGCATTGTAGTTCTTTGATTTGCTCTCGCAGACGGGGCTGAATGTTTCCTGTCACAGGAAAGAAAAAGTCTGAAGTAGGCAGCTTTCTGTCTGCAGTGCCACACTCTGAGGATCAAAACCTAGAACAGTGGTTTGATTAATTAAACATTGCAGAACCACCATTTTATATTCATGTCATGAAAACGGCAAAAAATAGTAGTGACTGGGTTGTATGTTTATCATTTACCAATGATCTCAAAAGTATATGAAATGTATTTTTTGTCAGGGTTTTGTAATGTAAAGTAGGACCTTTTCAAATTTGTTTATTTCCCATTTAAGGCGCCATAGATCAACATTCAACTTTTTAATGTCTCAGCTTGCCGATGGTCCTTTCATTGTAGCCATAGTAACTTCATATCATGTACACATTTTTTATGAGGAAAAATGTTTAGTTTTTGATGGAGTTATTACTGACTCACTGGAAAAAAAACCTCTTGTAATGAAGCATAAATCTCTGAGATTTCTGACCTTTTTACTAATTCTAACCCCATAATAGATTTATTTTGTAAAAAGCTCAATGGGTTTGAGGTTTGATTTTTCTCTGTGGTAGATCTGCGGAAGTTTCGCTCTTATAAGGGCGGGTCAGTCAGAGACCTTCTGCGTGCAATGAGAAACAAGGTGAGGCACAGTTGTTGTGTAATTTAAAACAATCACACTCCTCCCTGCTGCAGTTTTGAGGATTTCTCTCATCTCAACAGAAACATCATTACCGAGAGTTGCCCGTCGATGTACAGGAGACCCTGGGCTCCATCCCCGACGACTTCGTCTCGTACTTTACATCCCGCTTTCCTCAACTGCTGATGCACACTTATCTCGCCATGAGGACGTGTGCGCCTGAGAGGTCTTTCCTGCCATATTACCCCACTGCAGAACAGCTGCAAAAAACACAAAGCCAGGGTTTGCAAAGACTCACCGAGCCATGCACCCAACCCCTGCCAGATCATACAACACTACCTATGTTGCAAACACAGGAATCGACTCCTTTGACACAGTGTGGGCATTCGCTGCCCTCGTCCAGAGAACATCCGGTACCTTCAGACTTTTCCGTTCATGCAGCTCACCCAGAAGTCCTGGGGCTGAATCCTCCCAGTGAAAATGTCTCTCAGTGGCCTACGGTTCCTCTCAGGCCAGAGGTACTCGCTATCCTGGATGACAAAACCAGTGCGGACTGAGCCAAAGCTGAAGTGCACCCAGAACTAAGGGAGCTTTGCCTTAAACAGTGGAGAACATTCAGGGGTTTGCTGCTGTGCTGCGGTGAGGTCCAGGCCTGCAGTGCCTGGAGTCGCACGCAAGCGTGCAGTCGAAACAAAAAGTGCCTTCTGCTGGACTGGATTCAGGTTTGTCCGTCTCCGCTCAGACATCTAACTGCCTACAAGGTGTTGGAATATTTTCTTGTAGCTGGACTGCACAAAGAAATTGCTTTTTAATATTATTTTTATTTTATTACACAGTGCAAAAAAAAGTGTCCAAAAGCTCTCTGCTCATTGTGGGAAATGTCTGCAAATGTTGTTGAACAATTGGGTAGTTTTCTTGTGCAATGTGGTGTGTTTCTCAGTAAGGGTATTTGCTGAAGAAGCTGTATGTGTAGATTTGTACAAAAAGATTTAAAGTTTGGGTCATAAATTGCTTAATATGACCCATGTGCCTTTATTTATATATATATATATATATATATATGAACGGTTTATTCTATATAAACCCATCACTGTGCTGCATGGGTCCTGCTCATTAAACAGACTATGCTTCATGTGCTTTATTTCACTAAATGCTGCTAGAATCTAATCTGTGTTGCTGACTCGGACTGTTCCAAAGTATCTGAATCCAGGAAATGATTTGATCCTCATCATGATGTTGAGAATGAGTTAAAAAGTGAATCCAGAAAATGGTAATGTGTGACTTTTTTTTTTTGTTAGTGTCGGTGATCTTGATGACTTGCACATATTAAATTCTTCATTGTTTTCTACTCATATTTTTCTTGTTGGTTCATCTTGTCTTACAGGATTGCTGCAAGATTTTAGAAATCTATTTTTAACCTTTACAATCTTTTAATACATAAGTTATGTCTACTCCTATTTTCTTTTGATCATTCTTTTATTTTATTTCATGTAGGTTTTGAATTTAAATTATGGTGGTTTTTTAGAAGGGTTTTGAATTTATTTGGCAGAAAAGTTCATATTTATTGGGGATAAATAGAGTATTCAACAACCAGAGCCTGGGGAAAACTGAAATATGTTTATGCATTGTGGTCTAGAAAGAAGGATGTTCATATGGAAGAGCAAGTTTTTGTTTTTAACTACAAACAAATGAAGTTGACATCTACTAAACCATGCTAAGTTTTGCTGTGTCTGGATTCAGATTTGTAAGACTGACTAAAGTAGATTTGTTGCCCCTTTTTTTCTCCTTTCTGACTGGTACCAAATTGGATAAACTGTACCTCCCTGTATAATGGTGGCGAATGTGTCTCAACAAGGTTGCACAAAGTACCAAAATATGGCCCTTTTTTGCTTTTGATTTACCTTTTTTTTTTTTTTTTTTTAGATAAAATGGTAAATCAAAAACTTTACCAATCAAGTGTTTTTGGTTTCGGCTTGGTTGAAAACTAAGTGATTGCCATCCGCTTTTCCACTGAGTCAGATTAAATCATAAGTCATGTTAGCCATGATATGGAACACGGCAAACAAGGATGAATGTAACAAAGCTAAAGTCTGTAGCATTTTTCTCTAAATAGATGATGCTATGTTGTCGAATAAAATTTTATAATTTTGATGCACAGTGCTGGTAGAATCATGCTGAGGGAATGTTTTTTTTTTGTTTTTTTTTAATAAATTGAGCATATCGGTAATATACGGTTTGAAATTGTACCACTAAGCAGCATACACATTTGCACTCAATCATATATTTTAGTCATATTGGTATTCCTAGTGAGTAAAATAGCCAAAAATGTCAGTCCCGCCAGACTGTTAGTTTTTGGTACTTGCAAAAATATTGAATAAGTTAATTAATGTTGTGATAAATCAAAATTCTTGAGAGGGTTTTTCCTTCTGCCAGTAATGATAGACATAAGTCCTCATCTCTATTTTTGAGATGGGCACTTATGGGAATTTTTTGAAATGCACAAAAATTTGCAAAGATCTTGAGGCTGGGGCAGATGTTCACCTTTCACTAGAGTAATAACTGTAAACATACAGCAAGAGCTAAAATTAAATTCAGTGCTTTAGGTCAAAGAATATCCTATAAAATTAACCAAAGTCCAAACCTAAATCCAGTTTAGAATCTGTGCAAAAAACAATGTCGCTGTTCAAAGGTGATCTCCATTTATTTTGATTGAGCTATTTTTCTAAAGATTGTATGGGACCTGTTTGGGTTAACTAAATTAACCTATAGGTGAGTATTAAGGAAGTATTAATTGTTATAATGCCCATATGGGTCCCAGTTTTTACCCAGTATTGAGCTAGATCACCTATCTTCATGCAGTTTTATGAGTCAATCCTACAAACCTACAAAATCTGATGGTACCAACCAATTTTGGTCCCACAATCGACTACTTTGAGGGGAACGCCTTAAAAATGCATGCTATACTTTTTAGATTTTTAGTAATGAAAAAGTTGAAAGCATTATTTTCCTTCCACTATGCATTAGTTCATCATATTAAATTCCAATGAAATACTACAAAATATTAATCCACTACCTAATTGCTTAAAGCATAAAAAAGGGAAAGGTTAAAGGCTTGTTTCTTTATCTTAAGGCGATCCAATACAGTTCCTATCAGTAGAACTGTAATTGCCTCGTTATACTATGACGTTTTGTGTCCCGTTTCCTCAAAACCGAAACTCAAAGCAGCAGCGGCTCTGCGCAGGCGCAGTACGGTCCGGAGCCCGGCAGTGGACTCGAGTTGCAGCTGGAGAGATAAGACTCAGTTGGTCAGACAGAGCAGCGCTGGGTGGCAAAGTAACCAAGACCGTCTGTTTTTCTCGCGTTTTCTATCCAACGTAAGAAACGGGTATGTTAATATTTTTCCATATTTAACATTCCGCATCTCACCGTTCATATAATCCTCTGTTTTTTTTATAGCCTTGGGCGATCCTCATGCGACGCACGACTCATTCTGGAAATCTGCTAAAGTGAGCATTTCTGTACATTTAGGGAATTTTATCTCATTTTGTGAGGTATTGATAATATAATTAGACTGGCAGCATGTTTTAGCTGGAAGCATGAATCAGCACTTTGTATTATGTTGCCATTTTTTTGCCTTGTTTTTCTTCTAGAAGTAAGCTATAGATTATGTTACAATGATTTGAATTGTATGCTCTCATAAAGTGCTGTGAACAAGTATTTTGAATGTTTTTGTTTGTTGTCCAACAAATGTTTCAGACAATCTGACAATTATCAGACACAGATAATTCATGTAAATAATCAGGTTGTCAAAAAAAAATAATTTCATATATTTGTAAAAAAAACAAACTATGTGACCTTATGTGGAAAAAAAACAGTCAATCAATCAAATTTTATTTGTATAGCACCTTTCAGCAACAAGGCATTTCAAAGTGCTTTACATCATAAAAGCACACAAATACAAAGTCATAGAAGACACAGTCAACATTACATTTTGCAGTCATTACACATCAGATTATTAATTAATGTTTCATGATTATATTTCAAAAGCAACTTTAAGCAGGTGGGTTTTTAGTCTAGATTTAAAGTAACTTAGCGTTTCGGTTGTTTTGCAGTTTTCTTGAAGTTTGTTCCAGATTTCTGGTGCATAGAAGCTCAATGCTGCTTCTCCAAGTTTGTTCCCCACCCTAAACTCATAAGTGGTTGTTCCTCACAAAATTGTTTACATTCAGCCATTGCAAAAGATTTTCAAGCAAAACAGCTTGTTTAATGTCATACAACAAACAGATTTTAGTCCAGATTTTGACTAAGTCACTCCAAAATGTTCATTTTGTATTTTTGAGCACATAATTTTTAACTTTCTCCATCGGGATTTTCCTCGCTTGAGGCATCAAAGCAGTGCTTGATCATAACACTGATACCATCATGTTTACTATAGTACTAAGTACATATAATTTTTATGTGGGTATTTTATGAATTCTGTTGTGTGAGTTATCACGATTGTGTTTTTTGGTTATACTCTTGCCTTGAAATTGCCCCACAGGGACAAATATAGTGAATTGAATTAAATGTTTGACTGTCAGTGTGTGATGTTGGAAATCATACTTTGATTTAATATCATGCATAAAACGAATTTCATGATATTTTATTGCAGGGTGGAGATAATGAGATGCAAATGTCACAACTGAGGAAGTGAAAAAGAAAAGAAACTGAACCATGGGTAAGTTTACATGCACTCAATGTACAGTTAAAACCAAATATTTACATGTGACATTTAATCATTTGTTCTCATTGTCTAACATGAATTTTGACTTAATATTTCTGGTTTTAGGTCAAAATTATTACTGTGCTGCTAGATTTTCTATGGGACTGAGTTCAAGGCTTTGTGTTGGCCACACCAAAACTTTAACTTGTTCTCTGAAAGCCTCTTTGAAACTAGTTTGATGGCATACTTGGGTTCATTGTTCATGTGGAAGACCTATTTATGGCCAAGCTTAAGATGTCTGAGACAGTAATGATAGTCACAAGGTGTTTCCACAAAATGTTTTTTCTCGATGATTCAATTTATTATGTAAAGTGCACCGCTCCCTCTTACAACAAAACATTTGTACAATTTGATGCTGCCTCCCTGACCACAATTAAAATGGTGTTCCTATTAATGCAAATCTTCTCCTTCTTTCTTCAAAATACATCAGTGGTCATTGTGAGAAAACATTTACCTTTTAGTTTCATGAGGACATGTCTCCAAAAATGTAAGTCTGTGTCTCTGAATGCATTTGCCAAACTGTAATCTGTTTTTTTGGAGTAATAGCCTCTTCCCCCTTTTTCAGTAATGAAGTCTTTTTGCGGTGGATTAAAACACTGATTTACTAGCTTACGCCAGCCTCTAAACAAGGCCTTTTGCTTTTGGTTTGGAGGTGATTTGCACATTTTTCACCTAAACACAGTCATATCTGAGAGACAGAGCTCATCTCTTTCCTGAAAAGTATGATACCTAGACATATCCCTGGTGTTAATGTTTGCATGTAATTGAACAGAGGAGTGTGGTGCTTTCAGACATCTGGTAATTCACCTCCAGGGATGAACCTGATCTGTAGAGATCCACAGTTAGCTCCCTGATATCTTGCCTGATAAGAAGTCAAAGAAAATCTCTAGAAAATAATTGAGATACAAACTTGGGTATGTGTGTAATGTTTACATGGGCTAACATGCAGTGTGATAGATTTTCTACGGGAAAATCTAGTAAACATGTAAACATGCCATTACAAAACATTAATCTTGTTTTTCTGATCTCTACAAAAAATAGAACTTTAATTATTTCCGTCTCTTCTTTTTAGCAGAAGACCTTGAGAAGTCACCTATAAACTGGACTGAGTCCGATGTAAGTGCCTGGCTACGGTCGATTGGGGTGAAGGAGCAATATATAAAAAAGCTCCATGAAGAGGAAGTAGATGGACAAACCATGCTTGCTCTGACAGAGGACTTTTTAAAAACAGAGATTTGCATGAAATCGGGACCTGCTCATTTGATTATCCAAAAAAGAGATGCACTGCTTAACTCTCAGAAGAACAAACAAGTCACTAGAGGCAAAAGGTCTGAGTTGGAGCAAAAAAAATCAGTGGAAGGTTCTCAAACAACGGAGGAAGGTTCTGAAGATCCTGTGAGAAACAGAGACATTTCTAAAGAGAGACAAAATGTTCAGAAAGAATGTGTGTTGTCTTCAAAGGAGGACTGCAAACCAAGACCGTTTGATGAAGACGACATTGATTTTATCTACTTAAAGCACAGAGTCCTCCAACCTGAATCAGGGGCTTTCAATTTAATATCTCCTTGCCATGAATACAAGTCTTTTGCAACAGCTGCCACACTGGACCGTACAAGACTCCAAGCAAAGTTTGCCAGGGAAGTTTTTAAATTTGCTACTGGTTGCATGAATATCAGATCAAATGGCACCATACATTTTGGCGTGATGGACAGCAAGGAGAATGAAGGATATGTGCATGGGGAGATAATTGGGATTCCCATAAAAGAAAAGGACATCTATGTAGATGCTTTGGACCTCAGTGAAAAAAGTTTCCGCTCTGACAAGGAGCAAGTACTTCAGTGTGTGCGGCCGCCAAGGTTCATTGAGGTTATGGATCGAGAAAGTACAGAAAAGAGATATGTGGTGGAGGTAGACATTGTGCCTTTATTAAACATTGTGAAGAACAAGGTGTATTCAGTGCGCCTGCCAAATTTTAAAGAGGCGACTAACAAATTAGAGTTTGAGAAAGAAGTGATTTTTCGAAGGGTTGGCTCAAAGACCGAGCCGGTGAGTGACTTAGGGGATTTCTACCAGAGAGTCAAGGATCGAGACACACAAAGAGACGAAGCAGAGAAAAAGCAGTTTCTCATTGCTCCAGAGATCTGCCAAGATCTTGGAAGGAAGCTCACAATGCTCCTGACCAGTGGAAAGAAATTCATTACAAAGGACAAATGGTTCATACTTGTCACAAACAAATTCAAATCCAGCGACCTCAGTAATATCGACTGGCTGCTCAACATGAATGTGTTCTGTGTATTTGACTTTGACCCAGATTCAAAGATATCAGGTCTGTGCAGCAAGTACCTTGAGCACCATGCTGCAAACATGCATTTTCTGCAGAGCTACAGAATGCCTGCTGGTATGACCATAAAGGATTTCACTAACCACCTGCATCTGTTTGAGCAGACTAGCTGGATTTTTTGCAATGGTCGCTCCGATTTCAAAGGGAATGAAGCTTCATGTGATGAAATGACCTGGATTAAGACAAAAATGACTTTCCTGCGGGAATCTGTGTCTCTAATCTGCAAACAAATCCTCCCAAAAGGCACATTTCAAGTAATTTTTCTGCTAACATCTCCTGTAGAAAAGCCACTCCTGCACACGTTTTATGAGTTTTTCACAGACATGGAAGGTCATGAGGACATAATCTGCATCTGTGACTGTGAAAAAAACTACCACAAGTGGCAAAGCTTTGCAGAGGGTTCCTGTGGAAAAGAAGCTGTTAACAACTCGAGCATTGTTGGGATGAAGATGAGTCATGTGAATGCAACCTTACAGCATGTACAGCCCGTCAAAGCACACGTCAAGAAACACCTGCCTGTCTTTGTGAAAGGGACATGTCTTCTTGAAACACAGATAGAAGAGCAAATGTACTCCCTGGAAATTCTCGCCGTCAACCATTGTGATGAAAGCACCAAAGAATTCATCAAGGAGGAGAAAGGAAACATTGAACAGCAGTTTTACCGAGGTGGGAGAGTCACCTGGCTCAATTTCTGGCTTGCTGACCACAAGCATGTCGAAGACGTGATTGAAAGAGATGCTTACCATGACACATCCCGACTTCTTAATGATGTCTTGAAATTCAATGCTGATCAAACTCCTGTAAACTGTATAAACATTTACCATCACCCAGGAAGTGGTGGTAGCACTGTGGCAAGACAGGTGTTGTGGCACAACAGGAAGGATCTGAGGTGTGCAGTTGTGAAGTCTTATCCAGCCTCTGTAGTTGCTCAGCATGCTGTAGAGCTAAGAGAATATGAAGAAAAAGATCCACAGATGTGCCTCCCTGTGCTGCTTCTTCTTGAAGACACTGACAAGGAATACATAGATGATCTGAGGAATGAACTAGAGGCTGCTGTGAATATCAAACAAATCCAATATGGAACCCTTTGTTTCATCTTGTTGAGCTGCAGACGTTCCCACGACCCAGAGAGGAAATGCAAAGAGTCTCCACTACAGAATGTGTCTGTAACCCACAAACTGTCTGATCAGGAAAAGAGAAAGTTTGCTGGTAAGCGACAAACTCTCGAGGAACGCTATGCACCTTCATTCATTTTAACATTTGTTTTGATGAGTGAAGGATTCTCCCAAGATTACATTCAAGACTTTGTGAAACA
Source organism: Poecilia reticulata (assembly GCF_904066995.2). Lineage (NCBI taxonomy): Eukaryota > Metazoa > Chordata > Actinopteri > Cyprinodontiformes > Poeciliidae > Poecilia > Poecilia reticulata. Next base: position 13,540,172 of record NC_088837.1, on the reverse strand, counting down.
TTTACTTCAGGATATTGATCAAAAATCTGTTGTGACTCGTCTCATGCATTATGTTGCTTTGCTGAACACGTATGTTCAAAACTCTTTCATCTCTCAGTCTCATTGTGAAGCTTTGCTCGCCTTAACCGTTCACCTAGAGAGGTTCCGTCAGCATGCATTTGAGAGTTTACTCAGTGATCAGGCCAAGCTGGTGTTCTTGCATCTCAGAGATGACAAGACACACATTGAATCAATCAGAATCATCCACCCCCTTGTTGCAAAAGAAATTCTGCAACAACTTCTGGGGGGCAAACAGACCCAAAGCAGACTGGCAATGAATTTGCTCTGTGAGAAGGTGCTTTTTGAGCACCGATTTGGAAGGGAGGAGTATTTGACATTTTTAAGACATCTCTTCCTAAGACGGTCCAGAATCAGTAAAGGGGATGAATGTGATAGTTTCTTCTCTCCCCTTATTGAGCATGTGTGTGACATTGAGAAAAACCCCAACAAAGCAATTGAGTTGTTAAAAGAAGCCTTCGAGTGTTTCAATCAAGATCCATTCTTTGCTCAACAGCTTGCTCGACTTCATTACACCTATGAGAAGTTTGAAGAGGCAAAACACTGGGCGGAAACAGCGGCTAAGCAGTTGCCCAATAACTCATACATACTAGACACAAAAGGTCAGGTGTACAGAAAATGGTTCCAAGCAAAATGCAAAGCAATAGAAAGTGAGAGCAAACCAAAGACGGCCCAAGATACAGTGGATGCAGTGGGGACTGCCCTGAAAGCCCTCGAGTGCTTTCAAGAATGTGAGAGGGCAGCCAATGCAGAGATGGAAGATGTTAATAGCTCTGGGTTTTTTTCTGAGGTCGAAGTTGGATGCAGCCTTCTCAAACTGATCTCCTCTCTTCAAGTGTTTGCAAACCGAACCAACGGCCACGCTGAATGTATGAAGTACTTGTTAACAGATTACATCCCAGAGGAACTCGACCGTGCCTGGGAACCATTTCATGGCCGTTTGAAGAAACTTCACAAAACAATGCAAGACGCCTTGGAATGGATTTCAGAGGACCTCAGCTACTTCCAGACAGACATTGGAGATGAAGAGGAGATCCCTGAAAGACCTGAAGAAAAAATAAGTCATCCACTCACATGGCTGGCAAAGAAATCTGCTGAATATGGCAAGTACTTCAGTGAAGCAGATTCTGCTATGCTTCTGAAAAAATGCCAGACAATTGAAAGCAAATTTACACCTTTTCAGAAACGCATGATTATCTATCATCTTGGGGGAGGGAACATCATATCGATCCTCTCAAAACTAACTGACCAAAAGGATGCAGTACGTCGTTTGGAGCATATCCTTACTCTTTACCCCAGCAACCCATTAAAGGTCAAATTTACGCAAAGGGACATTGTCAATTACATAGCAGCACACATTTCCCTAAACTGTCTGTCCCCTCAACCACAAAAAGCAGACCCGCTGAAAGAGCTACAGGCTCTTTGTCGCCAATTTCCAACTGATAAAAGGAAATGTTTTCCAAGTGCCTTGTTCTTGCTTACCATGCTGTTCTGGCCTGAGGATCGTGATACAGACCAAGAGAGAGAAAGCAAATATGAGATTGTGCAGTCGGCAGTTGAACACCTTGAGAAAGGCTACTGGGCCAAGATAAAAGACATTCCCCAGCGGAAAAGAAGGATCTACACCCATTTTTACTTGGGAAACGGGAATGGGCTGGATAAATTTGTCCACAAGAGAAAGTTTGACAAAATCACCAAGGGGTTCTCTGTCTCTGAGAAGCGCCTGAAGTGGTTCAGCGGTGAGGCATGGAAAAGTCCTGAAATTGCCACCATGCTGAAACGTGTTTCTGGATGGACGGAGGACAGGGTGGTGTACCTTGAGGGCCCCCAGAAAAAGAAGTTTAATATCCTGCCTCTCTTTGTGCCTTCGGTGCCTCATGGTAATGAAAACATTACCTTCTACCTGGGATTCACCTTTAGAGGTCCCGTTGCATGCAACATTCTTGTCAAAAAGTAGTTTGGCAGTCACATAAGTATTGTTTTATTAAATGCTAATCTCACAAAACAAGCTGATGCACAAGTTATCATGTTAGTTATTGAATACTGCGCTGTCGTTTGTTAGTGGTAAGATTATTTATGGACATTTCTCACTGTTTCCTTTTTTTCTATTTCTCAATATATTAACATGAATAACATTTCAGAAAAAGTGTTGACCACTATCTGCTGCCTTGTAATTGTATTGTACCAATATGTTTGTGAGCTGAAGAACAATGTTTTCCATGGCTGAATCAAGAAAATCCAATATACTTTACAAAAACTTTGAAAGACCTAATTTTGATAGAGTAAATCTGTAAACTAGCTAGTGAGCACTAGTTTTGTTTCATGTTAAATGTTTTTTTTTTTATCTCATCAAGGAATCGTTAGAGCTTTTAAACGTGTTTGTTGTTCCAAGCCCCATGTGTAACATATCTGCATGCAATAAAATCCTTTTTTAAAAAACTGAAGTTGTATCATTTTGAATCTATCAAATTTGATATAAATTATTTCAGCTAAGCCTATGTTTTGAAGATAGACTTGTCAATCATAAAGAAGATGAGAGAAAAATAATTGAAGATGTAGGGAAGTGGCGTTTATCTTAAAGTTCTTGTTCAGTAGCATTATTACAGTAAGTACAGTCCCTTCTAGATTTTTGTTTCTCCTCCAAGACTTGGATGTGGATGTCCTCTGACTTTCCATTTTTGATTGAATGTTTCATTATTTGTTATTGATGCAAACTAATCTAAAGAGGAGAAATGTATATATTTTTATAAATTTGTAGCAAAAATATTGTTTAACATTAAGGTAAAAATTGATCCATTGGTTTTGGATGGGTTATGAGGCAGATTTATTTACTTTAAAAGTAGTGAACTAAAGTCTATGAATGTGGAAACAGTTGACCAAAAGTCCTAATTGGCAATAACACAAATAATATTCAGCACTCTGCACATTTAAAAACCGTTTTTATTAATCGGTTTGTCGAAAAGGGGTTTTCATTTACTGGATTTTACCCTGAAGCATTAGCGTTTTAGTTTGTTTGTCCTAGTACGCTTGCCTTAGTGTTTTTAGCTTCTCTGTTGCTACCTATGTAGCTTCTGTTGGTTTTAACATCGGTTCAGCTTTATTACTCCTGTCATTTTTTGTTAATAAAAGTTTAATTTCAAATATACATATGCCGCCGTGCTTCGGGACATTTTTATTGAAGTTTATGTTTTTAATTAGCAGTAGTAGCTTTGACATTGCACGGTGTGCTGAACAGGAACTTATTTGGGTGTTTTGAAAAGGATGGGTATTTTGTCAACCACAGTGCTCCTCCTTTCTCTGTCTTTGTTAGCGTGTTTACACAGGGAGCTTTTGTTCAGCAAAGAAGGCAGACTCGTTAGGTCAGATAATTTTGATCATTATGAAGTCGTGCTACGTAAAAAGCCTGGTTATTCTTATCCCAGAGAACCAAAGAGCATTTCAAAGAGTGACATCCACCCAGATATTCTCCAAAGATCTGGAAATTCCAGAGAAACTGAATGCACCGCAGCTCCAGAGAGTCGGTTTGACTGTGGCAGGGACAGGTTGTTGAGCCAAGAGGAGTGTGAGGACAGAGGGTGCTGCTATGCTCCTCTACCTGGATCTGCAGGACCACCCTGGTGCTTCTACCCTGCCCAGTACCCAGGCTATAACATGGGACCCCTCACCCCCAGTGAGAAGGGTCAGACTGCAACCCTGACCCGGGCCAGCCCTTCCTATCTCCCCAAAGATATCTCCACTCTGAGCCTGGAAGTCATAGCGGAAACTGCAAGCTGCTTTCACGTTGTTGTGAGTATCTAAAAATCAAGATATGTGCGATTCTTATCAGTTAAAGTGTTTTTGCACCCAACACGATTTCTCAGTGCGTTGCTTGCTTTCTTGTAGTTTGTGGTTGTTTACCAGTAATTGAATACAATGCATTAGATTTAAATGTTGTTATAGTCCGTTTCTGAGTTTGTTTTATAGTGCACTCCAAAAGCATTCATACCCCTTGAACTTTATTCACATTTTCCACATTACACCCATTAACTTCAATATATTTCACAGAGATTTTATGTGTTGGAGGAGCACACTATGCTCCTTCTGCTGCTAATATTATGTGTTAGAGATGGTACATTATTGCAAAGTGGAATAAAAATGACAAAGTCTACTTAATTTTTTTTTTCAGGACATTTAATCCTTCACCTGAAGGGTGAATGTCTCTGGGTTTGAGTGACATAAGTTTTCTCTGTAGTTAAAGGATCCATCCTCTCAGCGATATGAAGTCCCCCTCCCAGCTGGTAGCTTTCAGACAGAAGCATATACCCAGGACGTTCTCTACACAACCGAATTCCTGCACAATCCTTTTGGTTTCATAGTGCGACGCAAGTCCAATGGAAGGGTTCTGTATGTATCTCTGTCTTTAATCCCTGTGGAGGTCATGCCAGCCCAGCCTTTCCTGTCTGCTGCCGTTATTGGTAATAAATTGCTAAAAGATTATCTGTCTCTTTGCCTTCTGAGTTTAGTATGAACACCACAGTTGCTCCCTTGCTGTTTGCTGACCAGTACCTGCAGCTGTCCACCTCTCTGGCCTCCTCCTTGGTGTCCGGTCTTGGAGAACATTACACCTCTCTCGTCCTGGACCTCAACTGGACATCATGGACTCTTTGGAACAGAGACATGGCACCGCATGTGAGTCTGTTACAGTGACTGCACCAACCCGACAATTCTGCTGCTAATATCATCAGCAGCAGAATGAATTATATATGTACATTCCTGCTGTATATATAAACTTCTGTCTTTCACTACAGGCTGACGCTAACCTCTACGGCTCCCATCCATTCTACATAGTGCAGGAAGACGACGGCTTAGCACATGGAGTTTTTCTTCTCAACAGCAATGCAATCGGTAGTCCTCTCTTTCCCTCAGCACACTGTTGTCAACATAAATTATTTTGCAGAAACTTGCAAAATAATTAATTTCCATGTATTATCTCATCATCCAAAAGTTTTCTGATTATTTTCCATTTGACTGGTGCAAAGTTCTTCACATAATTTTCTTACTGGACAGTAACCACACTATTCTATAGTCCTTTGCAAAAAGTATTCATACCCTTTAAAGTTTTAGCATCTTGTACATTATTATCTCCATCTGATGATGGCGTATTAGGGTTGTTGTAGATCATAGAAAAAAAAAAAGATGCTTCTATCTTCAATTCATCTCTGACCTGCTTTCCAGTCCTTGATGAAGGATTTCCACAGCATGATGCTGCTACTGCTGTGTGTCAACATAGGGACAATATGTTCATGATGTTTTTTTTGTTGTTTTTTTTACAATGAATAAATTTCACAAAGGGGAAAAATACAAATGAAAACTCCACTTTTCAAATTTTCTTTTGAAAACTATGAATATTTGTTTCACTTCTATGCACTAATGTGTGACTATGGAGGATGCTGCATGTAGAGGGAAAACAAAAAAACGTAACCTAAAACGGTGGTTTTTAAATGTAAACCAAGATGTGTAATAAAACTCAGTGCAAGGTAATCAAAAACCTCCGTAATTTTTTGTGGTGTTTAACAGTTTTTTTTGTTTTTTTTTGTTTTAGTTTCTACTGTATGGACATATTGTATCTTATGATATATACATTTTATATTGCAAAGGATGACCACGCTTCACATTTGTTTTGAAATGTCTCTGTAGAAGTGATACTACAGCCAACACCAGCTCTCACATGGGTATCCACTGGTGGAATCCTGGATCTGTACATTTTCTTGGGTCCTGACCCTCAAAGTGTGATACGACAATACCTGCAGGTCATTGGTATGTATTTTCCTGTTTTACTGAGCTCTAGTAACACATATCCAAAAAACACGAGACATACAAACATGCATGTGACTTGTGGCTTTTGAGTGGACATTGTTTTGTTTCTTTTTCCAGGGTTTCCCATGATGCCTCCTTATTGGTCTCTGGGCTTTCATCTTTGTCGCTGGGGTTACACAACTACTAATGCAACCCGCATGGTTGCACAACGCATGCATAGTGCAAACTTTCCTATGGTAAATGAACAAAAACACATGCTAATTGTATGTAGGAGAAAATATACTCAGTCTTTTACACATTTAGATTCTTAAAAGTCCACGTCTGAGTTTAATAATATGTTAGATTCTTAATTGCGTTATAATTGTCAATTGCAATTGCAGAGAAGTGATCTGGAGAATTTTGGTTTTATTTTGTAGAAACATATTAAAGAACTTTAATAATTAAGTCTGCAAATATTGCAAAAGGCTCAGTAATTTTATTACTTTCATAATAACACAGACAGGATCAGTTATACTGAAATCAGTCGGACTTTGTAAAAATCGAAAGTATAGATATTTTGATGCAGTCGCTTCATTTATTTTTGAGAGTATTTAATGTTTTTCACCTCCAGGATGTGCAGTGGAATGACCTGGACTATGCAGACAAGCGAAGGGTGTTCACCTTTGACCCTGTGCGATTTGGGGATCTTCCAGAGATGGTCCAGGAGTTTCATAAGAAAGGCATGAAGTACATCCTCATTCTGGTAGGACACTGTTAAAATTTTACATTTTTAACTATCACAGTTTTTGTTTTTTAATTAGAATTCAGAAAGGAAGCAGGAACTGTAACCATTTTTTCACAGCAGCTTCAATAAAATTCAAGTAAAAGTAGTCGTTGACCAACTCTTCCAGTAGATGGCAGCAAAACTCTTTTACAGTAAAACTCCAGTGTTTTATGGTGGTTTGTTTCTTCGCTAGGATCCGGGCATTAGCAGCACCAGCCCCCCTGGAACATACCCGCCTTTTGAAAATGGTGTGAAACGAGATGTGTTTATTAGGAATGCAACTGGAGACATTCTGATAGGCAAGGTATAAGCACATTTTTAGATCGTTATATTGAGACACCTGAGTACTAAGCTCTTCATTTACCTTCATGTAAGCGAGGTGTTTGTCCCGTGCACACAGGTTTGGCCCGGCCCAACAGCATTTCCTGACTTCACCAACCCCGAGGCCAGGCAGTGGTGGGAGGACTGCATCAGAGACTTCTTCTCTAAAGTTCCTGTAGATGGTCTGTGGATTGTGAGTACACAAAAACAAAGAAGCATACTAAACGGAACATTGGTTTACATCTAAAGGACATATTTAGGCTTAAATCTCTAAAATAATTGATATTGTGCTGTTGCTTCCTACCAGGATATGAATGAACCGTCCAGTTTTGTCCAGGGATCAGTGGTGGGCTGCCCTGACAGCGAGCTCGAGAAACCACCATACACACCTAGTGAGTGTATTAGATACATATCACTGGCTTGCAACTACAGTAGCCTGAAAAAGTATTCGCACCGCTTGAATCTGTATATATTTTGGATTTTATTTAATTAACTAACAAAGAGTAATGCACAATTGTGAATAGGGACAAATAAAAAGGCATTTTTAGATTTTTATTTGTGAAATTATTTGGAAATAATGTAGTATATACAAAGTAGTCTTCACTACTTTGTGCCACAGAATTCCAATAAAATATTTTGAAGTTTGGGATTAAAAAAAAAAAATCTGAAAAAGTTCAAGGGTTAGGGTACTTTATAGTAATTTATAGATGGACAATTAGATTGCAGCTATAAATCTTCTCCAAATGTCACACAAACAGGGGTGGTTGGAGGCCAATTGAACTCGGGAACCATATGCATGTCGGCACAGCAGCAGCTGTCCAGTCATTACAACCTGCACAATCTGAACGGATTGACTGAAGCTTATGCAACGCACAGGTCAGACTATGCAGCCATGTGATTATTACTTGAATTGGTGTTATTACAACACCAGTTCAAGTAATAAAGAGATGCAAACTACAATAAAGCAACTTCTTAATATGCAAATGTAGGTATTGGTTTTGCTGCACATTAATCCTGGTTACTCTGTTCTCATCCTCAGTGCTCTCATGAACATTCAGGGGAAGAGACCCTTTGTTTTGTCTCGCTCCTCGTTCCCTGGCATCGGGCGGTTTTCTGGAGTGTGGACAGGAGATGTGAGGAGTGACTGGGAGCAACTTCGGTTCTCCATCCCTGGTGAGTAGATGCCAAGTGTCAAAGGTCATGCCAGTGTGTTTTTGTGGAAATTTGGTCTCAATACAAACTTGCGCCGGAATACAATGATTTCCTTTTGTACTATTTTTACGTAGCCGTGCTGCAGTTCAGCCTGTTCGGAGTCCCCCTGGTGGGAGCGGACATATGCGGCTTTGAAGGCAACACCAACGAGGAGTTGTGTGTGCGATGGATGCAGCTTGGCGCCTTTTACCCGTTTATGAGGAACCACAATGACAAGCCCAATGCCGTGAGACTCAAAGTTTATGTGATTGTTTTTATAGCGTAATGGGGATTTGTGAGCGTTTGTTTCACATCTTGAGAAGTTTCCCTGTTTTCACGTGTCCTGTCCCTCAGCCTCAGGAGCCGTTTGTATTTGGGCAGAAGGCCCAAGCAGCCATGCGGAGTGCGTTGAACCTTCGCTACTCCCTTCTCCCGTTCCTCTATACACTCTTCCATCGCGCGCACACATCTGCTGACACTGTAGCTAGGCCCCTCTTCATGGAGTACGTACTTTCTTCTTCTGTCCTTTTAACGTAACATGAAACTAAAATATCTCAACCCCTTTTCATTCTTTTCTCTGTGTTTTTGTAACTCTCAGGTTTCCCACCGACCCTCATTGTCGGACTATAGACCAACAGTTCCTGTGGGGGAGTTCACTTCTCATCAGTCCTGTTTTAGAGCAAGGAGCAGTAGAGCTGAGCGCGTACCTACCTGCTGGCACTTGGTACCAACTGGACAATGTAAGCTGCAATACAGTCTTTGTTACTTATAAAATTGTTTGATGTTTTTTTTTTCTGGAAATCTTTTGTGCTTTTTTGTTTAGCTCCCTTTACTCAGAAACCCTCCATAAAGGTCAGTGCAGCCAATTTGGTTCCTAACTCACCGAAAGTAGTAAATAGAGCCCACTTATGTTTTTTAAATCACAGAATAAAAGTGCTCTGCTAAATTGAGACCAAAATGTAAATTTTTAGGCAAAGTGCAAAACCCCATATGTGGTGGGAAGCCCTCTGCAAAATATGTGAGACTACAATAAAAGATGAAATCGTTGTCATGTGTTGGAATGGCCCAGTCAAAGTTCAGTGGTAATCCTTTCAGACTGATTTTGAGCTATGTTGCAATTAATATTGGGTAAAAAAGATCAGCCTTTAAAAGGACAAAGCAAGTAGAGAAATGCCTTGAAACAAAATATAATGTTGTTCTCAATTTTTTTAATTGTAAGAAATGTTAAAAGTCACATAATTTTCTTTACACATCACCATTATGCACTACTACTGTTGGTCTATTACATAATACCTTGGTAAAACACATTGAAGTTTATGATTATACAAAATATGAAATGCCAAAATATGTAAAAGTTTAAAAGACCTTTCTATTCCACTTACATCTCTTTTCCTTTCTCAAAGGGTCAGCCGTTCCACAGTAACGGTCAGTACGTCCAGCTATCGGCCCCTCTGGAAACAATCAATGTTCACGTGAGGGAGGGGCACATCATCCCCCAGCAGGTGGGAGTCAGCTCTACAGAATTAGAGAGAAAGTAGCCTGGGCTTTATTTCAGCTATATGGATAAAGTGAAAATTTGTTCCTAGTGTTTTAGTTTACAGGATTTGCTTGGTAAACTGCACAAATTAGTTTGAATGTTAATTCTGGTATGTTCATTAGCTTGATAGTGTCTTTCGTAACATGTTGCTGTATTTCATAAAAAAAAAAAAAAGCTGTTTTGAAATGCTGTATAATCCTTGTTTGGTTTCTGTGAAGGAACCTGCTTTAACCACCGCGGCTTCACGTGAAAACCGTTTCTTCCTGACGGTGGCGCTGTCCAGTGGTGGCTGGGCACGGGGGGCGTTGTTCTGGGATGACGGAGACAGCCTTAGAACTTTTGAAACTCAAAATTATTGTTATGTTAACTTCACTGCTGGACAGGTAGGTACAGTGGTTAGCAGAAGTAATGATACCACTTCAACTAAACCCTTTCGAGACGTTTGAAGTCTGTTGAATTCTCCATAAAATGAGAGTGAAGATGTGTTTGATCTGGAAGTTTTAATCATTGTAAATCCTGAATATGATCAGGTTTTTATTTGGACTCTGACTAACAGATGTTTAATTATTTGTGCTTTACTTCAGTCGCAGATAATTAGCGACCCTCTCAACCTCAACGGGGCCTTGGCCAGTCTTCGTCTGGGAGGCCTCCAGGTGTTTGGAGTGCCTTCTCAACCTCTTTATGTCTTGGCTAATGGAGAGAAAGTTATAGACTTTACGTATAAAACTGACACAAAGGTGAGTTCTGGGTTAGAGAGTACTTTTTGCTCTGATGCTTTTTAATTACAGCCTTCCAGTTCACCATCTTGCAAACTGAACTTTATATTTGTGCCTGTTCTTGTAGGTCCTAACGGTGACTCGTCTGGCCTTGCCTATGTCAAAGACATTTACAGTCCAGTGGGTTCTATGATGAACCAGATTCATCCTATTCTTTGCCTTTGCCCTGTGCTGCTAAAATGATCAGCTGCATTATTCTGTCATCACACCAGCAGAATTTTTTTTTTAAAGCCTTGGAATGAGCAGCCATTTGGTTTAGATTTTTTAAAATCAGGATCAGTTAGTGATGTATAAAAAGAGTTTTGTAAATATTGCTTTGTAAATAGTGTTTGTAAAATATGCACAAAAAATAGAATTTTTTATCTTGTAATTTTACCTTTTGACCTTGATAAGATGCTGCATTTGCTTGCTGATAACACTTTATTACTCCTCAAAGTCAAGTCGTTCCACCGCAAGATGAATTACTAAAAATAAATCTATATGAAAAAAAAAATTCAAATTACAAATTACTAAGAGAATTGGCCCTCACAGAATTGATGGATTTATAAATTTCATAGTATCAGAGTAAAGTCAGATTAATCCAAATACATGCCACTCTTTCATCCTCTTCTTTGAGCTGTTGTAGTAAACAAAATCCTACTGAAATTTAAGATTATGAAGTGAAGATTTCTGAAAAAATATCCCTCGTTATGCATATGTTTTGCAGGGCGCTGTTGTATTTTGTTGTCAGACACCGGTTTTAAACAGGCAGCTGAAGACGGCAGACGTGTGATGATGCTCTGAATCCAGCTCTGGTCCTGATGGTGGACCAACTGAATCTCAGCACTCATCAGAGACCTTTAAAACGTAACTTGCATGACAAAAGATCTAAAATCCATCATAAAATCCCAAATTTCCAGTTATGTGTCAGTAATACTACGTGCCGGAAGTAGCTATATATGCGGAGTGATTGGTTAGGGGCTGTGACGTGAAGTCAAGACATTAAAGACGCAAAGATATTTCAGGAAGTAAAAACCATTGTATTTTACATTAAAGTGTCAAGCGTGTTTCAAATATAAATGCATATGACTTCTTTAAGGTCATTTTACTTTGAAAGTCCAGAGCGGAAGTGTATACTTTTGCCATTGAAACAGCAGCAGTTAGGCGTGCGGCGGTGGCTCATACAGTGATAAACCTCTGCGATAAAAAAAAGAAAAAAGAAAAAGAAAAAAAAGAGAGCTGAGTTGATATTAACACGAGCTAAACCCGTGGAAAGGAGCCGAACCCAGGCCCGGTTCGTAGCGCTGGGGCTCTGTCCGCCTGAAGAGATGGTTGTCCGGAGTGGGCTGTAGATTCCTGCGGCGGGACTGAAGGTGAGAGCTCTCCATGCTGCTGCTATATCTGTTCATTTATTCCTGTCGCTGGAGCAGGTGTATGCACACCAGTCACTGTATCATTCACTGTGTCCGATAAGCATGTATGTTTTTCTACATAGTGTGTTTTGGAAGGAGCCTCAGGCGCGCCTCTGACAGCTAAAATATTCATGTTAGAGGTGGTACTGACACAGAGTCCCTGCTCGGACATGTAACCCAGAGGAACTAATGTTAGGCCTGGTGTAAATAGCCTTGTCCATCTGCTGCTGTCAGGCGGATGCTGCCGAGGCTTGTCCCGCCATAAGCAGGCTGACAGAGGAGAGAACATCCTCACTCACCCAGCAAATACTAAGAATTGCTGCTGAGAAAAATACAGATGCTGGATTTCCATGTTCATTGAACTGAAAGCTGAGACTTCTCCCTTGTTCGATCTTCTAACGCATCGGCATAATAAGTATTTATTTTGAATAACTTCAAATTGATTTAATTTCACTTTGGTTCATGAGTGGTTTGCTAATGTGGATTTTCTTATAATAAAAATAAGGCTACAAAATTGAAAAATTACCTCTCTTGTTAAAGTCGACATCCTCGAGTTTACAATTTAAAGTGTAACTAACCTCCATATTAACTTTATGTTGCTGATAAACTGTTTAATTATTTAGCGCTCCGTCTTTATGTTTTCTGTGCAAATTTTGGCTTTTTTTTTTTTTTTGTAAATTTGTTTAGTTCTGCAATATTTTGCCTAAAACCGCCTCAGTGCTGGCCTCCTTAGGTCGAGCAGTGTCTAAGCAGTTGAATTTTCCTATTGGCTGCAGCGGTACAGCTTAGTACAACGTCATCACAGTCTCAGTTCAGGTATGAAACCATCTCACTCACTGCGTTGCCTGGTGGAGAGTTGGGAGCTGGAATAGTGTGCATGGCTGTGGCCAGCTTTGAATGATGGCGTTACTCAGCTTAGCAAATGTGTGATTTATTTCCAGTGTGGACACAGAGGGAATGGCTCTCCTCTGCTCTGACTTCTGACGGTTATTCTGCAGGACAGGAAGACCACCGCCCTGTTTTCTCCCTCCACTCAACCCCATGCTTTGGTGGACTTTTTCCAAAATTTGTCTGGGGATGGGGTTATGCTCTCATAGAGGGGTCAATCACACTTTAACCCTGCAAATTATTTGCTTCACCTTGTGACGTCAATTCCCATAAACCATAGATTTAAAAAAAAATTTTTTTTTTACATGTGGCTCATGGGGCAATAGGAAAAGCAACAAAACATTTTAAAATAAATTTATCCGGGATGAAATCAAAATGTCTTGTTTATTTTGTTTTCTTATGTAGCTATATTTATTTTGTGATTTTAAAAAAATTGCATGTTGTGGTGACTGAATTATCTCACTACAAACCGGTCATAGAAAAACAAAGCGTTAAAAAAAAAATACAAAAATGTTTACTTTGAAATATAGATATCAAATTGAAATTCTAGCCGTTCTTATTTTTAGTTGTCAGGAACAGATACTAAAAGACTATAAAATTGGTTTTGTTTCTGTTTACATATTTAAAGTGATAAAGACTTTAAAAAAGGGGGAAAAAAAGCACTACCTTTCTAATATTCTACACCTTGTACTTTTGATTCACAAATTTTGACAAACTCCTATCTCAGATATGTAAACTTGTTCAAGATTTTTCCTTCATTATTATAACAATTTAAAGAAAAGCTGTGATGATGATAAAGAAACCAGGTGCTATCGTACACCTAATGCTTTACGACAATATGCTAGTGACTATCTCCGCTGTCTAACTTCTGCAGGGCTGTACATTCTGCTGTTCAGTTTGCAGTTGAGTTTCTAGGTCTTATTTGGATTTAATTGCTGGTTCTGAACCTTTATGAGATGCTGTATATTAGCTTATGACATAATTGTCAAGATAACATTCCTTCTGAAACAGGAAACATGTTTTTGAAGCACCCAAAAGAGTTTTCTCATGACTTGGAGTCCATAAGGACTTTATTTTCCAGGGTGATCTGTTTTCAGCTGCCCCAGGCAACCTCGTGAATAGTGGATATGAAAGAGAGATCTTCCATTCACATGTCAACAGAAGTGAGAAGCTATCTGTGGCTGCTGCCCTCGCAGCTGAACTTTCTTTGTGTAGTTTTTATTCTCTTATTTAAGGTTTTCTTTGTGTAGTTTTTATTCTCTTATTTAAGGTTTCAAAAAATATGTTAGCGAGTTGGTTAAGAAGAAGTGGGTAAAAATGTTCCATTGATTATCGGACAGAGGAAGTGAATCTAAGAAGGTGTGTCACTCCTGAGATGTCTGATGAAACGCAGAAAGGTCAGAGGGGAGAGTCCGTCTGTGGGCACATTGAGGTGTTGACGGGATTAAGGATGAAGTGAGAGCAAGAGGCCACTTTTTCTTATCAGCCTGTGTGAACCTGAATCTGAACCTGGCACTGACCCCGGTCACCCCGCTGCATTGAAGCTCTGCAGTAAATAGCTCCTCGTTGCTATTAAGCGGCAGAAAACTGATGTGCAAAGATCTGAATTCCACATTAATCTGAAAGTTTACATGGGGTCAGCCAACGTTTTTCATGCAGGACAGCTGCTGCTCTTACTCTGTCATAACAGCAAGCAGTTTTGTGTGGTGTTATTTGATGAAGCTTGCACAGTAAATTCATAGATCTGGGGCGTTGCTATTCTTACATTTAGTTTAATAAGGTGGCATTTGGGATAGAGAGGCTGCAGCACTTGTCTAGAAAAGTTTGACTATTTCAGACTCGGTCCAGTTGATGTCCAATGATACGGTCTGATTTGATCTGAATTAAATTCATTATCTAGTATATTTCAGTACAACAGAAAGTATTACTGGTTCAGTATTTCTGTGTTTATTAGTATCCGTTTTCTGGACACAGTCAGTTGACAAAAACTATTCCTGCCATTATCTCCTGTGTTTTGCACAGTCTAAATTGTGCTTACTCTCCTTGTTTTTCTGTCCTTTAGAAAGTACTTCTTTCTCAGTACTTCTGCAGCTAGCCATTCTTTTTTCCCCCTGGACAAACATTTTGACCAAGCATATTCTGCATATTCACTGCCATTACTGATGTCTACAGGTTTTGCTTTTCTTTGTCTTTTGGTGAAAGTACTCCTCCCTCTGTGCTATTTTGCTGAGCTGTGTATTTTGTCCTGGATCAAGTCAACTGACTAAGCTATTACCACTATGTATTAGAGGTGTGCCGATCAATCGGCCACCGATCATAATCGGCCGATTTCCGTGAAAAAGTGTATGATCGGTGATTGCCGTTCACGGTCTCTTGTTGCCGATCACACAAACCGATCACCTGCATCTCATTTCGCAGCCTGCCTGTGCAGCTGGTCTCCTCTTTGCTTCACACTGAGCAAACGCACAGCAACAAATACTAAGCGATGTGTAACTATAACGCACTGAGTGCGTTATAGTTTGTGTGTTGCGGCGGAAAATTGAAGCACCTGGGGTGAAGCAGGTCAAAATGCATCAACACAACAAATCTAATATGGGATAAAAACAATGCCATGACATACTTGACTGAGTTTGACTACATCGAGGCTCACTGCAGTAAAAAAAGACATATGGAGGATCAGATAGCAGGTAAAGCAGCGCGCAGCTACAAACACATGGATTAGCATGACGGTAAGAAAGCTAAACAAATAACCTGGAAAATTATTTAAGTCTTCGAGCTGCGATGTAAGACGCTGGTTCTGCTCTCGTTGTTGAACCGCTGCTACGTGCTACAGGTAGTAACATTTCACAGACAGAGTGCTGCTTCTGCGCCACCTGGTAGTGACTCTCACACCAAACCTCTGCTTAAAGCTGCAGCATATAACTTTAAAAAATAACTTTTACACACATATGAAAACTTTCGCTGTCCTAACATGAGACAAATAATCTCTGAAAAAATAATCGATCTCCTCTGCCTCCTCCCTGTTCGGCATAATTACTCCGCTCAGTCAGAAACGGCCAATAAAAACTAGCAGTAATCAGCTAGCCGCCATGCTATCAGGAAGTTTTCATTCAGTAACTCAGGTGGCTTAAAGTGGGTCTTTATTGTAATGGTATTTGCCTTTGAATGTTAAGTTTTATACTTGAATTTCTTTGGCAATGTGGAGAGGTTTTATTTTGACTTTTTGCATTATTTAGCCTCTTCAGAGCCTTCATATGTTTTCAGTGTGTTAAAGATATTACTGATAGCAGTACAATTTGCACAATGCCTGTTTAGTTTTTTTCTTGGAAAAAGTTATTAAAAACAAATTTTTGTCTAAATTAAGGTGAATTCATGGTTCCTTTTTCCACATAATATAACCGATTATAAAATAAAAAAATAATAATTATGTGATCGGTATCGGTGATCGGCCCTCATGGGTGATCGGAATCGGCAGGAAAAATCCTGATCGGCATATCTCTACTAGGTATGTATATTCTTTGGTTTCCTGTCTCACAGAAAGTATCCCTGGCTAAGTGCTTCTTTGTATAATTCTTCTTTTTATTCTAGATTGAGCTATTGATTGAAACCTTCCTGACATGAAGTGTGTGTACTCTCAGTATACACACAGTTTTTAAAATCTCCATAGAAAGTGCTTCTGTTTTTACCGATGGGCTAAGCTGAGCTATCAATAAAGCTATTGCTGTCAGAAGTATTCTTGCTTCTGTGTTTAGTTGTCTTCTCACCTGAACCCAGCCTATAACCCTGCTAACGCTGTCACTATCTAAATGTGATCTGTTTATTCCCCTTTCTATCGAAGGTAATGCTTGCTGTTAAACTGTTTGTATTAGATTTTCTTTTCTTTTATCTACTTCCTGTTTTCTCAGCTTCCAGCCGGTCATGACACATGGACACTTCCACTCTCGTTGCTGGGGGCTTCTTCTTGTTAAGAGACTCAATGCATTTAGCTAGGTTCTTCAAATTTTTTAACAGTTTCCACACAATTATCTGTTTTTAATTTGTTCTGATTATTTCAAATATTTTCTTTAATTTTGCATGAACAAATAATCAAAACTTTAAGCCTTACTTTTAGATATGAATCGCAGCCCTAGCTTACCAAGGTTCTTGAGATAGAAGACACCTTTCCTGTGCCAATGGTAAATCTCTGACCTAAAAAAACAGCCACACTTCTACTTTTTTTAAAAAGGAAGTGAAATGATTGCCAACCACATAGCTTCTCTTTGAGTTAATGCCCAGATCTTGTGCTGGTAGGCTTCCTGTGCGAGGCTTGGCACCAGGAAGTGGGGTGCCTGCTTAATCAAGTGGTGGTAAACATGCTCCCCTCCCCGACCCCCCACGTTCTTTTCCCTGAGGAAAAAGGAGGGAACATTCCTGAGATAGAGCGTGGAGTATGTGTCAGAGTGTTCAGCCAAGTAAGGAGCAAGGTTACGCAGATATGACTGTGATCCAACATGGAGGACGTTAACCATACAAGAACAGATCAGTGGGATGGACTGATTAAAAAAGCAGAAGCTAAAGGAACAAATGTTTGACTTTAATTGCTTTGTGTTTTCTTTTAGTACTAGAGAATAAAAAAAACAACATTCAAAACCAAAGGAGTTCCTTCTGCTATAAGCGAAAGGTGATTTTATCCCACAAAGCTTTCTCCTGAGTGGACAGTTCAAACTCAGGCAGCGTGACCCGCTGGTCCCAGTTCAGCGCTCGACGTGGACGACATCTGTTGACTCCTGATAACAGCTTGGAATTTCACACAGATGGAGCAGAGTGTGTTTGCTCACTGTCCATCACTGTGTTTCTCTGCTGTTTGCAGAAGGTGGGAAACGTTTAGTCACGCACAACTACGACGCGCGCACACACACACACACACACACACACACACACACACACACATGCAGGAGCTGAAGCTGCTTTAGTAGATGCAGGTGCACAGCTCTGAGAAACGCTGAACAAGTCAGGAGAGGTGAGAGGAGAGCTCTGCAGTAAGGACACTGCAGTAAATATTAGCACACGTGTGTCTGAGGAGGGGAAGTTTGTTGAGGATTTCTGCAACTTTAGAGCCAAGAATGGGTTGCATTTGACCTTAAACTCTACACCTCATCTGTCTTTTTTAAGTTTTTGCAGAGTCAGCCATCGTTAGTGGAGCTCCTAGTAAAGTAATTTGATGTTTAATTCCGTCAAAATAATAAAAAACCCCAGCCTTTTAATTTGATCATACCTATTCGGTGGTAAGAAATAATTGTTTTTGACATTTGAGTTTATCAGAATTTCCAGGAACCTTTTTAATCAATAACTTGTCCCCCCCACTGGAGGATCATTACACATGCACTTTGTTCATCTATATTGCACATAGAGCTGACTTTTTGTATTTTTTTCCCCCGTACATTTGAATTCACTGTAACAAAACAAACAAACAAACACAGAAACTGAATTAATTACGTTTGCCAAACATTTGTTTGGGTCAGAGGTCCATAGTTGTGGTCTGAATCTGGACCCTTGGTTTTAATGAAGGGATTCGTTTTCAACCTGCGCTTTTTAAATCATATTTATGATAGTTTTTTTCTCCTTTTTCTGCCCTTATGATAGCTGTAGCAGAAAGATTGGTATAATTTGCTTCAGAATTAGAAAGATTTAGGCTTTTTTAATGTTGCTCTAGTGAAGCCCAAACGACACTTTCTGCAGCATTGAAGCTTTTGCTAACATAAAACTGAAAAATTAGCTTTACAACACAGTCCTCTTTGGTGGCATCTGGTGGTCAAAAGTAAGAAGAGCAGCTTGGAGCTCCTGTCTAAAATGGGCGGCTTTATTTGGTTGGCTTCTCTTCAGAGTTCAGTTGACGGCTTCTGGTTTTGTTGGGGTGACAATTGAGCTGTGCTTCCTAAAGAGGGAAGTAAGATTGAACTTTTCAGTGGCAACCATTCGAGGTGAGTCTTTCCTAAGATATCTGCGGATGCTGTAGCTCTGGTTCCCATCCCTGACAACCTTGGAGTGCATGGCATCACAATTCTTGGAAGCACTTGAAATTTTATCAATCTTGTCAGTTCATTGAAACTGGGTCAACATAATTTTTTTTTTTCCTGATACACGACCCTCTTCTCTGGGCTCCATCCTTGTGAAATACCACATGAGGCTCTAACGTTGCCTCTCTCTGATGTCTGTCTCCTTTCAGAGGATGGGCTCAGTGTCCCAGTGCCTGAGGAGATGTCTCTGGGTCGGCTCCTTCGGCGTGCCTCCTCCAAGGCCTCCGACCTCCTGACCTTAAACCCCGGGGCGGGGGGCTCATCGTTGCGCTCGGGGCTGGATGGCGAGATCATCTTCTCAAAGAATAATGTTTGTGTGCACCCTGCGGAGCCCCTCCCTTGCCTGGCTGAGCACCACCCAGGTTTGGCTGCGCAGATACAGAACTACCTGCTTTTTCTTACACATGTTTATCATGGAGAGCTCTGTTGAGGTTGGAGGTTATTTGGCTGTGTCTAGTATGACAATAGAGATGCGTTTTACTTAAACAATTACCTAAAATGTCCCAAGTAATAAATTATTATGGACAGTAATAAGTAAGCATACAGTTTCAGTTCCAAATAAAAGTTAACAAATGTCCTGATCATTATGGGAGTGTGCACAATTGTTTATTTTTTATGAGACTTTACTTTTTTTTTTAGTGTTGAGTTCAACTAAAACATTTTTAAAAGGGAGATTTTCTTTTGAAAATCCCTCTCAACGTCAACCTGGTTTTTGTTACCCCCCTGCAGGCTACCTGTGCGTACACGTGGAGAAAGACGAGTGCCTGGGCTCCACGCTGATTCTGACGTGGGTGCCGAATTCCCGCATCCAGAGGCAGGACGAGGAGGCGCTGAGATACATCACCCCGGAGAGTTCGCCTGTGCGCAGGAACGCCCGCCGCAGAGGCAGGAGGTACGAGGTTGGGGACCAGATCAGTGCATATTAACCCAATATGGGTACATACTGAAAATAAAGACACATATAAAGAAGATTAGGTAACACTTTATTTTACAAGGTGTGCATAAGACTTGCATGACACTGTCATAAACATGACGTAACACCTGTCATGAACATGAAGGAGTCTTTAGGAATGTCTGTGACTGTGGTCATGAAGTGTCATTCAGTAAATAATGACACTTTTAATGCAAAGTTGGCACTTTTAATGGATTTTCAATGAAACTTTTAGAGCAACTTTGCATTAAAAGTGTCATTATTTACCGAATGACACTTCATGACCACAGTCATACACATTTCATAACAGGTGTTATGTTGTGTTTATATGTCATGTCAGTCTTATGCACACCCCGTCAAACAAAGTATTACCGAAGATTATGCTTGCGACGTTTCAAACTAACCGTCCTCTGTAGGCCGCGCTCACGTCCTCCAGCCGCCGCTCCAGAAGAAGAGGAGGACGATGAGAGGAACATTACCAGCAGCACCTCCGCCCAGAGCCTGGTGGGTGAGAGCGGCTCGGACCCTTCCTCTAACCAGCAGCAGCTTCTTTTAGCCGGGGAGGAGGGTGACGAAGGCTCCTACGAGCTGTCGGACGAGGTGAGCCGGGACAGCACCATGGGCTCCGACTCGGACACCTTCTCCTCGCCGTTCTGCCTGTCGCCCGTCAGCGAGGCTCTGTGTGAGAGCAGCGGCTCCGTCTTCCTGGACCCTGAAAGCAGGTCAGTGAGACAGTGGATGACATGGGTTTGAGGTCTTTTTTTTTTGTAATTAGTGCTGCACAATATATTACAAATATATCGTCATTGCAGCATCAGTGTGTAATATTGTTATTTTAGAAACATCTCGCTCATTGTACTTTTTTATTACAATTTGAGAGGGGGAAATATGAATGTTTCCTGAAGATGCATACTAGTTTACTGTATTGGTGTACTTACAACTCATAGGTGTTGATAGTAGATGTATTTTTTGACTCCTGCCCCGTGTGAAGTTTTCAGCCAATTTTCCCTTCATTGCTTTTGATCGGTGACTTACAGATTTAATACTGATATGATGTGTTTCTGTTTTTATGTATGCCACTTCCTTTCTCTGAATATGCTTCCTATGAGTTTAGTGCAAAAGCAGTTTCTAAAGACATCCAACTGTTTAAAATTGGAGATTAATATGTGGAAAGGTAGTAATGACTTTCTGTGTAACTAACTGAAACCTTGGTTATAATTTGCTGTAATATTCAGGCAGTTGTCCTTCCTTCAGTTGCTCTGATCGTCCAGCAGGTGGAGCCAGAAAGAAAAGAATTGAAGGCATTTGGAGCTGTTTTTATCCTCAGGTCACATGGTGCCTCCAGGCTCTGCAGCCCGAGGCCCCTGAGGGACTGAGAGCAGGTAGATGACTTCAGCAGGAGGGATGAGAAATATTTTCGACTTATTCGAAGCAACTCACAAGAACACTGATCGTGTCCGTCCCCCACCCCCCCACCCCCATCCGAAGCTTAAACACCGCCGAAACTGTGGTGCCTGCGCAGACTGCTCTCTAATCAGGGGGAGCCATCTGGACAGCGATTGTGTTGCTGTTTGGACCTCGGAGTCATTTAATTTTATGATTCCCTTCGTGGTTGTTTCCTCACGCAGCTATTCGGCCTGACATGCAGCCCAGAATGTGTGTGCCTGTGTCAGAGAGAGTGAGTCAGTCAGCGTGTGTGCACGTGTGTGTGTGTGTGTGTGTGTGTGTGTGTGTGTGTGTGTGTGTGTGTGTGTGTGTGTGTGTGTGTGTGTGTGTGTGTGTGTTTGAAGCATTTTTAACCTCTTTTTCTGACCCCAGCTGGCCGTAAGCACAGTCAGTGTGTGACTTGGCAGTGTTGTCCGCCCCGCAGATTCAAACCTTTACTCTTCTTTGCTGTTAGTCTCTGTTTTTGCAACTCTCTGCCACTCGGATGTTTTTTCCCGTCCATCACTTTCCGCTACTATCTACTTTGCATCTTTTCCTCTTCTTTTACTTGAGCCGTCACCCACCTCTCAGGTGCCCCCCCTCCAACCCCTCACACGCACACAAACTCCTCCACCTTTTTCCCCTTCTCTTCCTAAAGTCTGTGTGAAGCCCTTTGATTCCCATTGCTCCCAGGGTTGTTGTGCTGGGCTGAATGTCAGCTCTCCGGATTAGAGCGCTGAAGAGAGCGGAGTGGCAGCCAAAACCCTGGAACCCACTCAATCTCTCTCTCTCTCTCTCTCTTTTTCTCTTTCTCTTTCTCTTTCTCTCTCTCTCTCTCTCTCTCTCTCTCTCTCTCTCTCTCTCTCTCTCTCTCGCTTGCTTTAATTGACACTGTTAAGGGGCCAGGAACTGGAAACATGTCACTTGGAATCATTCAAAGAGAACGAACCGCGTATGGGAGAGTGAGAGTGGATGAAAAGGGGGGCAGGAAAAGAGGAGAGGGGAGGGAGGGAGCAAAGAAGAAATCCACAGTAATGTCTGTCAAGATTCTTAACAAGTTTCTTTAAAGTTTGACTGCAGATTATGGAGCTGTCAGTGTGTACTGCCTTCCCAAGGCTTTACTTAAGGAACGTGAACATGTGATTAAAGCGCAGCGCGTTATTTTGCTATGGTGTTGACTTCTGACTTTAGAAAACGAGGCAAGTTCTGCTCGTAAACACTTATCAGTGCAGCTCACAACTAGCATAATAAAGAGGCTTTAAGCCATCTCTGATTTTTGTCATAATTTACCAGTCTTGTAATCTTTAAAAGTACCTGATTTGAACTCAGTCCTTACTCTGTTTTTGTTCAGATCATTTTCTTAAACCACTTAGCTCTGACCTATTAGAGAAGATTGATCAAAACCACTTTTAAAAGACTTTAAACTCTGGCTTGGCAGAGTAAAAGCATAAAGTTTAAAACTTTTGTATAGTGCTTCGTAAAAGTGTTAATACTATTTGAACTTTGGTGTGGTGAGGTGTTTGACTCTGATGGCTCTAAATAAAACCCAGTAAAAACAATTGTCTAAATTTGTCCTATTGGGCGATGGTAGCTCTGAAAGAGCTGCCGCTTTCCACATGTCAGTGATGTCAAACTTTCAACCATGGGGAAGAGTGGTGGTGACCGCATCATGCTGAGGGCATGTTCTGCGTCAGCAATGAAATGCTGGTGAGAGAGGATGAAGATGGACAGAAATAAACCTGTTAGAAGCAACAAAAGTCTTGGAATTGGGGTGGAGGGATGATGATCTGAAAAAGCAAGAGCTAATGGCTGTTATTTGGATGAGTAGATCAGATGTATTATATATATATATATATATATATATATATATATTTTTTTTTTTTTTTTTTTTTTTTTTTTTACAGATGTTTCCCGTCCAATCTCACTAAATTTGAGCTATTTTGCAAAGTATAGATGAAAGTTTTAGTTTATGAAAAGCTGGTAGAAACACGGCCCAAAAGACGTTCAGCCACGATGGCAGGAAAAGGCATTTCTGGAAAGAACTGAGTACTAATCCATGCCACAGTATAAGATTCTAATTTGTAAAAACATAAAAGCAGCAGCATACTGTTTACGTTTCACTTCACGACGATGCACCATTTTGTCTAAATTGCTCGCCCAAATACTTTGAAGTTTGCTGCTGTAAAGCGAGGCGATGCGATGCGATGGATAAAGCAGCCGGAGTACTTCTGCAAAGTGTTTTTAAGTGATCTGCTGTTTAGTTTAAACTAACGTTCTTGAAAACAAATCTTGACTCATGATGCCATTAAAGTTTCCATCTGACTTTTATGTGCGTCCGTTTGGGATTATTGGTGGATCACGGGTTCTGGCTCACCCCGCTGACCGTTTTCCAGCATATGGCTGCAGTGTGGCCCACACCACCACCACCCCCACCCTCTTGTTCTCCTCTGACACTCTGTTCCTTTTGGGGATTAGATGAAGGACCTGGAAGTCCCGGTTGGGGAGTGTGGGGGGGGGAGGGTGTGTGTGCTCGGCCATGGTTCTCAGGGTGACCTGGCAGCACTTTCCTCTGGAGAGGAAAAGTGTTATGATGAAAGGCCTTGGGGCCGTTCCGTTTCACTCTGGCCTGATGGGACGTGCCAGCTACAGCGGCTCAACGACATCAAAACAGCTTGTTTACACTTTGCACAGCGTGGCCTGATAAATGTTTAGAACGGGCTTGTTAATTCTAACATCAGCTTGCGTCCGTAGTTTTCAGCGTGATCCTTGCTTTTCGGTCCATTCCCTTGTTTTAGCACTTTTATGTGCTCCAAGCATGAAGGACAGATGGAATTAACAAGACTTGAAGGGCCTTGTAAACACTCCTAACTTGACAGTCACTGGGGTTATGAAGACAGGACTCCCTCCATATTTCATGTTACTTAACTCCCTTAGCAGACCTCGCTGTGCCTCTACTCCATCCCCCCCGCTACCCCTCTACGCTTTTCTCTGCGCCGCGATACATGAGACGGAGCGCAGTAAATCAGCAGATAACACAGGGAAGCTGTGCAGGCTGGATTGATCAGGCTTGTTATTTTCCCATCTGCTAACAGGGAAATGATTAGCCAGACATGACAGAGACGGGGTGGAAAAAAAATCAAACTGGCTGCACCCTTTTCGCATGAGCACCGAGCTGCCACATGTGTTCGCACCTTTTCAGTAAATAATGTCAAAACTATTTCGCTGCTGGGAGATAATTAGTTTTTCACACCTCCGATATTTGAAATGGCATTTTTAAATTGAGGAACATCTGGTTTTTGGTTTTCTGTCGGTGCGTTTCCGTGCAAGCAGTGCTGAAAATCTTTATTCAGATGCCTGATTCTCAAATGTCAGCGGGTTTAACACGTCTCCCTCTCTCCGCTTTACCATGTCTAGATTCGTGTTTGAGAGTGCATTATGGTCATTAGCCATGGTTCATTCACTTGTGTGTGTGTGTGTGCGTTTGTGTGTGTGTGTGTGTGTGTGTGTGACAAAGAGAGAAAGACTCAGAATAAGCAAGTGATTTAAAGCTTCTTATAACATATTTTACTGTTGTGTGCTATGCATGTTTTTGCCAACATACTTTTTCTGTTTTCCTGCATATTTCCATGTATCTGTATGCATAACCTGATTGTGTGTCTCCTCCTGCAAGCCGAGGAACCCTGAGCTCAGGTTTCAGTGCCGGGAACAACACACTCACCATGAGGGGAATGACAAGGGAAATTGGACGGTGGACAGTGTGATTTGTGTGTGTGCTCGCGCTCAGATTTTATTGTATGTACTGTATATGTGAGTGTGTATTTGTCTTTGGTAGCCTTCATGTCTTCCTCCTATTCGCAGCCTCTTGGAGGAATATAATAGAGACGCAAACACAGATGCAGTCCTGAGCTTCAGATTTCACATGTTGTTTGGAATTATTTCTACAAAATAATCCAAAATGTACAATGAATTTTAAGAGAAATTGACTGATTTTGTTTTTAAGTGTTGTTTTTTCCTGTGTTTTATCCTTAAAATGTTTTATTTGCAATTATTTAGATTAACTTTTTTTTGGTTCGATGACATACCGACATCCTCAATAATCAAACGTTACAGTGTGTTTACACCCGTTGGACTCTGTCGCACACAAAATAGTGCATAACCAAATGAAAATATTAAAGGTTTTGCATGCACATGTGTACAGCAAACTAAATCAGTACTTTGCAGAAACAGCTTTTGCTGCAGGGACTCGCAGCAAAGCTGATAGGATTTGTCTCTAGCAGTTTTACTTTTATACAGACTGAAATTTCACTCCATTCTTCTTTGCAAAATAGCTCAAGCTCAATCATTTTGCCACAGATTCTCCCAGATTTCAGTCTGGGCTTTAATTGGGCCACTAAAAACATAGCTCCGGCTATATGTTTTAAGGTTGCTGTCTTCCTGGATAGCGAACATCAAGACTTTTACAGCAGGTTTTTCTTCCTGACTTTCTTTTTTAATAGCATCCATTTTCTTTTAGCTCCTTCTTTTGGCTAAAGAAAAGCATCCACACCGCATGATGCTGCCATCAAAATGTCTCATGGTGAGAATGGTGTGTTCAGACTGAGATGTAACAATGGATGTTTTTTTTGTTTTGTTTTTTTTAACTAATAAAACATTAGTAAAAATGTTTTATTCGTATCTGACAAAAGTCTGATACAATAAGTCATTTTTGAAAGGGAAACAATTATTTTAAACAAAATAAGTATCATGAGTAATCAAATAACAGCTTTGATATAGCAACTTTTTATTATATCATGTATCATCATGTTGTAATCATCATATGAAAAAATGTGTCTTTACAGGCATGTAAAGATAGTCCACACAAGCATTTAGCAGTACTTTTTTTGAAGTATACTGCTCTTTTATTCTATGCATTTTGCTTTTTATTACACAGAATGTGTAAGGTATAATCAGCAACATATTTACTGTTTACAGCAGGTTTGCTGGAATGTGCAAAACTTTTTTAACACACTCAAGGCATCTGAAGAACTTGTGTCAAAAATGACACGTTAGGCAGTGAGGGGTTAGTTGTACTGGGTTTCTTTTGGAGGCATCAGAGTAAATGGAGCTGAATATAAATGCATCCCATACTTCTTCAATTCAATTTGTACGATTTGAAAATCATTTAAAATTTGTGCTCTCTTTTTGTGTGTGTGTTGGTTTGTCATAAAGTTGCGTAAAAGACATTCAAGCTTGTGGTTTTAATGCAGCAGCGTGTGGAAACGTTCAATGAGTACGGACATCTTTATGGGAGACATGTGGGGCACAGTGTGAAACTCGTTAAAGTCTCGGTCATGTTTTCGCAGGGAACTGTGCGAGGAGTCCATGAACCACTCTGTGAGCTCTGCGTCCAGTCTGGACAGCCACGCCCTGTCCGAGGGCGGCGGCCAGTCGCAGGCCATGCGCTGGGAGGAGCAACAGAAGCTGCTGGCTCTGGAGCAGCTGTGTGGAGTCTTCAGGGTGGACCTGGGTCACATGAGGTCGCTGAGACTCTTCTTCAGGTCAGCAGGGAACAAATAGAAGAAAATCCCCTGGGGGGAATCATTACAGGGTCATGAAGTTGAACCCCTTGTGAACTTGTCTTTGCATCATTTGTTGTTTTCTTGCAGTGATGACGCGTGCACTAGTGGCCAGCTTGTGATAGCCAGCAGGGAGAGCCAGTATAAGATCCTTCACTTCCACCATGCTGGTCTGGACAAGCTGGCCGAGGTCTTCCAGCAGTGGAAATGCTGCAGGGAAACCCAACCTAAAGACCAGGTCAGACTTAGGCGAAGGTCAACTTATCTTTGGGTCTTCGTTGGTGAAACTTCGACTCGGCTTTTTACTCCTTCCCTCACTCTGTCTGAAGGTGTCGGATGAAAAGTCCTGCATGCAGTTTTCCATCCAGAGGCCCACACTGCCATCAGCCGAGACGCACCCTGAGGAGAGGCTTTACAGGCGGGTGGACGTCGCCGCCTGGCTGCGTCACATCAACCACAGCGGGCAGGTGGAGGAGGAGTACAAGCTGCGGAAGGTAAAGCCACGGTTCATGCGCACGCTTGAAGAGTCTGGAAATGTGACTTTAGCGTTTTCCGGGAGGGCCGCACATTTGGTGGCAAAGGTTGCCGTGCAGCGAGAAGGTCCTGCGTTCGAGTCTGAAGCTGTGCGTTTTTCTCCTTTGAGTGCATTAGGTTCTCTCCGGATACTCTGGCTTCCTCACACAGTCCAAAAAATAAATAAATAAAATACCCCATGATCCTACAAGGATGAGCGAACCTGGACAATGGATGTGTGTTTTCCATTTCTGGATAAGGTTGAATAAGGAACATGCAAGCCAGGACAAATAGTTGTATGTTTGGACTTTATCTCCTATCTTATCATCTAAATGTTGTCTCACTCCTTCTTTGTGTCCTTCATTACTTCCTTATTTTTTCTTTGTAAGAAAAAATATTTGGGAAATAAAAATAATAGGGAAAGAAGATGCTTCTTTGTATCTTCTTTCCCTCCCTCATGCTCTTCCTTCTTTCTTTCTTTCTTTCTCATGTTTGTCCTTCTTATCCTTTGTCTTTCTTTCTCTCCTTTTGTCTTACCTTGACTCTTTCTATCCTGATTTACTCCACACCTTGTTTGTTTATTTTCATAATAACCCATTGTCTGTCTCTGTCCTCTTCTTGCTTTATGGTGTCCACCCTACCTCACTTGGGTCCCAACTCTTTTATTTTCTTCCTTCCTTACATGTTTTACATCTTCTAAACTCTAGAAAGTCGGGGCTCCTTCCTTCTACATCGCATGGATGAGAAACTAAGTAGAGCGTGTTTCACTACTGATGAAAGTGGCCATTTTCACACCTTTTTCTTCTATATTTGTTAGTCAAGTCATAATGAAATTCAGCTTGCAAGCTCCTCAGTTTCAATTTCAATCATCATCTTGGCCTGTAAATAATGGGAGGGTTTGTCCCTGCCAGTTGTACCCCCTCTGAGTCATTTGCGTTCTCTGGAATTGAGTCGCTGTTTGGTTTACCCGTCTACTGTAATGACTCGGTGGCAGTTAGACCATGACCAAGACTTTTTCCTTTTTTTTTCAGTAGAAGTTCAAATAAGGAAACAGACGAGTCCTGTTTTTGCTGGATGTGCTGAATAAACACTCATTGTTTTCTTTTTTCACAGCGTAATGCAGAAAATAAGACATGCTAGCAGGGAATGTCAACATGCCCTGCTGCCAGAGCATGTCCCTCCCTTCGTGTTTGCCGTATTTACCCACCTGCTGCTTCTTCGACAGGCGATCTTCTTTGGCGGCATCGACCCGTCCATCAGAGGCGAGGTGTGGCCCTTCTTGCTGCACTACTACAGCTACGACTCCAGCTCTCAGGAACGAGAGGCCTGGAGGCTGCAGAAACGAGCTCACTACCATGACGTCCAGCAGAGAAGGTGGGCAAGAAAAAATGCTACACAATCAATCAATCAATCAGTCAAAACACATTCTCTTACAACGCTTTCTCTACACGAGTGAAGAGGGAGCAGGAAGAAGAAAATTCTTGTAGAAACCTGCCCCTCTTTCTCAATAACTACAAAATAAATTTTTCTTTGCTGCAAACATTAAATTAACAATTTAAGTTGCAAACCATATATCATTCTCCTCATTGTTAACTCAAAAGGTAATCAGACTTAGTCCTTTTTTTCTTTTTCTTAAAATATTACTGGAAGGTGGAACAATGTTGTTACATATAGAGTGGTGCGTCTCAAGCATTTATTTCTGTTGAGGCTTATAGCTAATGAAACTCAAAATGATGTTTCCAAAAGAACTGAAATATTATGCATAATATCAAGATTGATGATAAAATATCCTTACCTTGAGGTATGACCATGTAATACATAGCTGATGGACTCAAAACTTGGTCTGGGCTCCTTTAGCAGAAAATACTGTTTCCTTAAACTGTGGGATGGAAGCGATCAACTGAATATGTAATTAATCAATTAATCGCATGATAAATTGAAATGAGTTTGATAATTACTGTTCTGATTATTAATACTTTTTAAATGGCAAATCTGTTTATAGAGGCGTCATAATCCTTTTTATTTATGGTTTTGGTTGTGCTTTAAAAATATCCTTCAGTTCCAGTGTTGTGTTCTTTACAAAATAAAAGTTTATTGGTCTTTGAGGGGGAAACGTTGCTTTATTATGCCATCATCAGTGCGTTACTTGAAAATGGTCTCAAAACAACAATATTATCGTCATAATTAGTTGGAAGATTTATTGTCCAGTAAAATTTCCTATTGCGACAGGCCAACAAAGCTGACCAAAATAAAACTGAATGTCAAGTTTGCATAACATGTAGTTCTCTTTCTATAAAACAAAATGTCACAGTCGGCCTTTCAAATTGGTCATGATTTGATTGTAAATTGTAATTTAACTGGATAAATAACTACTACAAACAAGCTTCCTCTTTCCAGGCAGATCAGTGGGCTACATCAGTAATCCACAGTGAAGTGTTTTTTCCCCTCTGTGTTTCTGTCCAGATTTATTCATTCATGGCTCCACTTGTATTTTGCACCATTGCAGAAATCCCCTGAACCATATGCTGAGAGGACTGGTGTGTGTCTGGATAAGTCGGCAATAAAAAATGAAAGCGGGTCATAAAATAGGACAAAACAGAAATGGACAGATATTTTTATTATATATTTTTTTTTACGTTCCAACTTAATATCGAACATCTGCTACAACTAGCAACAATGATTGTCAGCCAGGCACCTCCCAAGGTCCAAGGCACATTATTCACTATTAAGACATGGCTGATGCGGTTTCTGGTTCAAGATGGATTTCAGGATGTATCCCACTTCCTGAATGGTTTTGTGTGTTGTGCGTCTTAAAAAACCAACTGGACCTGAAGTAATGGCTTTGTGAATTCTTTCATTGCGTTTGCTTCATTGTGTTTTCCATGGTGCTGTCGTAACACATTTTTGTTCCACAGCTTTTCCTTCCACTTAACTTTCAATTAAAAGCTTAGACACTGTCAACATCCATTGTCCTCTATGACTTTTTCTTCCTGCTGCAGGTTGTGTGTTTGACAATTATCAAATCATTAGTTTACCCCATAATTTCTCTATTAAAGCAAATTTTTGTTGCTCTTATATCTATAAAACAGAATTTTAGATTTTCATTAGTAGTAAACCATAATGATCAAAATGAACACAATTAAAGACCTGAAACATATCATTGTGTATACAATGAGTGACTTGCATTCTAATTTATAAAGATACACCTGTAAATCTTTATTTTACTTGAAGATCTCCTGCTGATAACATCTGCACCTCGGCTCGATAACATGGAAACCACTTTGAAATCATGTCTGAGACACTCGGCTGCAGCGCTGGCTGCCAAAAGCTCAGTCGGTAAAACATTAAACCGTACGGGAGTCTGTTGTGGCTTCCCATCGCAGGCGCGGAGCAATCAATAGGCACAATCAGAGAAGTGTTAAGGGGAGGTGCTGGGTGTGATATAAAAGGTCTCTGGAGAGAAAACATGTCAGCGCTTATCACGTCAGATCATGCTCAGATGTCGGCGAGAGGGGAGGAAAAAAACCCCAACTTTGGTATGCACAGACCGACCCAGATCCCAGAGTCTTTACTTATCCACACAACTCCGTCTCAGGGTTAAGGTTTCCAAGTTCTAGGTCTCTGCATCTCTGCGTGCTACAATGACGATAATTGGACAGATTTCATTTGTACAGGCTATTATCGCTTTGAGTGCACCAGAAGTCGCCTAATTAGACTCTTCATTCTGACGCTGATGTTGATTCCTTTAAAGAGCCTCCGGCAGCCCTCCAGGGCCACCGGTTGATCATTAGGAGCAAGGAGGCGAGTGTGTGGGCTTTACC
This sequence comes from Poecilia reticulata, assembly GCF_904066995.2. Classification (NCBI taxonomy): domain Eukaryota; kingdom Metazoa; phylum Chordata; class Actinopteri; order Cyprinodontiformes; family Poeciliidae; genus Poecilia; species Poecilia reticulata. Next base: position 13,509,151 of record NC_088837.1, on the reverse strand, counting down.
TTGTCCCCCAACCCTGTGTCCTCATTCTAACAATAATAACTCAGCAGCTGCACGTAGGAGTGCAGCTTTCATTGGATATAATCTGAGTATTTGAGTTTGTTAGAATCTATAAAATAATGCCGTTTGTCAGGAATTGTTGTTTGTTTCAGAAAAGAGGAAGGTTATTTTCATCTGTAAGTATTTTTTTTATGAAAAAGATGTCTGCAGAAACATTCACCTGAATGTCACTGTTCCTATCTCCTTTATTTTTGCATTTTATATAAATAATAATAAAATAATCTTGTTTGAAACACTTTATCTGGTTTCATTTTCTCTGTAAATAATTATCTGACAATGGACTCCTTACTGGCTACTTCACCTGCTAAATATTTACAGATTTCTTCTCGGAAAGTTATTGTTTTTCTTTTGTTTTTTTTTTCTCACCTTAAGATGTTTCTTTCTGTTTCTTTGACACAGAAGATCTGGTCTACTGATGAAGAGCTTTATTTTTCAGGCAGAAAGTGCGTCTTAATAAAATGACATGAAGATTTTCACTGCAGTTTTTCGGTTTCTGTGACGGTTTTCATGTTTCACTTGTGAAAAATGCAAGTAAACAAATTCAACCATAATGTCACACCAACATAAAGCTGCAGATAATTGTGCAGTGGAAGGATTTACATTAGTTTTACAAATAAAAATCCAAAAACTAAGGCATACATTTGTATTCAGACCCATTTTACTCTGATGTAAGAAAGTTAATCCAAATACCATCGGAAGTCACCTGACCTAACTGAACTGTTGGGTCCACACGCCAAACAATGAGTGTGGAGGAGACAAATATTTCCTGTCCACCCGTGACATGCCATTCCCACTGTGAGAGACGGCAGTGGTGGCATCAGGCTGAGGGGATCGGCTTCTAGATTATTAAGAGGGAAGCTGGTCACAAATTATGGGAAGACAGAAGAGGATACAGGATGAAATGCAGGAAGAAAACCTTAAAGAAAAGTGACAAACACTTATCCAGAGATACATGGAATGGTTTAGATTAAAGGATTCTTATGTGTTGGAACGGCCCAGTCAAAGTCCGGGCATAAATCCAATTAAGATTCTTTAACGAGGTTTAAAAATTGCTAAAGGCTTCGTTCCTTCTGTCGGAGTTTGAGATACTTAGCAAAAATATTTCAATCTCATACACATTTAAGATTCTTATTTTTTTTATGTGTGAAAAACTGGAATCTTTTTCCTTCCTTTTCCTAGAGATGCTCTGCTCTGTGCTGGTCTGCCCCTTTAAAATACACAATAGCAGCGTCACAAAAAGTTTAAAGTGCAGGGACACTTTTGCAAGGCAGTTTGCTGAGCTAATCCGTGCTCTTCAGGACCCTGGATTTTATTTTTACTGCTGAACCCATAAAACCACTGAAGTGGTGCAAACAATGTTCCGAACTCCTGAGCAGCTTCCTCCTGAGAAAGCGAAGCGTAGGACGGTGGCTGGGGAGGGTCCAGCGACACAAACACACAGATCTCAAACCAAACAGTTGCGTGGCGTTGCATCAGGTGCGCTGGCTTTATTCCTGGTGGGGCAGCATGGAAAACAAACAGTGTTAATTAAATCCCCTCTGCTTGTTAGGACCTGAGTACATCGGTGCACACGGAGAGCACCGGTAATGTGCTGCCTAACATCAGGGTGGATGGCTGCGGTGGGATCCTCCGAGGAACGCACGGGTCCACTGCTCATATGTTTTTGGGGACCTTGTGCCGCAGCTATGAGGAGCAGAATAGCAGCACAGTCATTTCTATGTGTTTATGATGATTATAGTGCATTAAGCATTCAGGATTTTTTTTCCCCCTTAATAATCGGCTCCTGCTCCATTTGCTTGACTCCTCAGATTATCCATGAGCCCAGAGGAGCACAGCGAGTTCTGGAGGAAGGTCCAGTTCACGGTGGATAAAGACGTGGTCAGAACGGACCGCAGCAACCACTTCTTCAGAGGAGAGAACAACCCGAACGTGGAGATCATGAGGTTTTCCCAACACCCCTTTCTGTCCGTCACCCTGCATCATTCCCACCCGTCCGCTCGACGCTCAGCCTCACCTACACCGTTTATTTCATATTCAGAGCTGCAAATGAGTTTCATGCTTTGTTGACTTTGACTAAGCCGTCTGAGCACTTTCGACTCGTACTTGCGGCTAATGGCTTTCTAAATGAGGAGCGAGAGGATTTAAATGGGGGAATTAGTTATTTTTGCGACTCTCATTGAGGCTCCTGGTGTTTTTGTCTGGGAGTGATTCTACATCTGAGGCCAGCCTGTGGTTTTCTAGCGCTGATAAGTCGTACCCATGTTTGTCTGGTTCATTTACTTTTAAACTGCTGCGGAGCTGAAGGTCCTGATGTCCTTGTTTAGAAGAAACTCATCAAATTTTTACTCTAATGCTGCACTAGAACAATGTAATGTCCTCTGGGTTTTGGGCTTTGTTTGTACTTTCGTTACTAATGCATGAAGACGACCGGGGAAGTTTTCTTCAAAGTAGAACAGGTCTTAAAAAAGAAGGAAGAAAGAAATGCCAGTAATTAGCTCCCTGGTTGCAAGAAGAGGAAAAAAAGTGTGGGGAGCAGGGAGGGGTGGGATTGTTGTGTTATGTTTCCCCAATGAAAGACATACAAAGTGTTTGGGTTGGAGGAAAACTTTTCAGGGCTTCCTCTCCTATTTGGCCGTCTCCGTTAGAAGCTCCGTCGGCAGATGTTACGTCAGAACTCAGATGTGTGTGTTTGTTCTCGCCCCAGGCGCATTCTGCTCAACTATGCGGTGTTTAATCCCGACATGGGTTACTGCCAGGGCATGTCCGACCTGGTGGCCCCCCTGCTCACCGAGATCCAAGACGAGAGCGACACGTTTTGGTGCTTCGTCGGCCTCATGGAGAACACCATCTTCATCAGCTCCCCGCGTGACGAAGACATGGAGAGGCAGCTGGTAGGAGAGTCTCTATGCTTGCCGCCAGCAGCAGTTTCTATACAGTACATAGGCCTGTCGCAATAAACAATAAATCAATTAATGGCATTGAATCTCTAACTTTCATTTGCTTTATTTATTGTTTTTCTCTTTTCTCTCCCTTTTTACCAAAAACTGAATGATAAAAGTCTTTCAGTCTGGTGCTTTGGTCTCACGTATCTCTTTTTTTTGAAAGATAATTTTGTTTACAAAGACTTCATAATTCATTTTATTTGTTGTTTCTGTTGTTTTCTGTATTTATTTTGGATATTTCAAATGTCTTCCAGTTCCAGTGTTTAAATGTTCATTAGAATTTAAAATTTACTGATCCTGGAAAATGTGTTCTTGCGTTATTATGCCATTATTGCTGTTATGTAAAATGATCTCAAAACAACAGTATTGTTGTTTATCACGATAAGTTCTGGGATAATTGATTGTCCAACAAAATGTGTTATTGTGACAGGCCTGTCCACTGCCATTCAAAGCTATTCAAACTAGATGATGATTTTCACTTTATGTGAACATTGATGTGTTTCAGGGGGTATTTTATAAAAAGAAAAAAATTAAAGTGTGCCGTGCAATTTTACCGCTTTTCACTGCAATTCCTGCTGCATGTCTTCTTGTCTTTGACTGATTCACACATTTTGAGACCAAAATTTTTCCCCCTGTTTTTCTTCAAAGAATAGTTCAAGGTCAGTCAGATTAGACTGACTTAATCTGTGAGCAGCAATTTCAAGATTTCTATCATTTATTTGCTGGAAGGTGAACCTCAGCCACAGTTTTATGTCTTTAGCAGCCACTAACACAGGGGTCTCACACTCTAGAGCCCTAGAGTTGCTGTACCACAGATCTGAAATGTGTCTGAAAAGCTAAAAATGTGAAAAGCTAAAAGGGAATGAAAACACTAAACATTTAACATGCTTTTCGGACCATCAAGCCCGTCCCCTCTTCATGATAGACTTTGTACTTTAGCCTTTAAGTGTGTTTTTTTAAAAGAACCCTCAATGTGGTAAATAGTAAATGATTCACATGTTTATAGTAGCCCTTTAACCTTTAAAGTCTACAATGAGGTTTTCAGTGTTTTTTCTAAATTTGAAGCTTTGGCCCAAAGTTAGTTTGTGACGGATAACAGTTTAACAAAAATGGCTAAAATAAGCAATTTTGTCTTGTTTTATTGACTTATTTGCAATGTTTGTATATTTCACTTAGCCTTTGTCAAAGTTGTAAAGTTGAAATGTAAAATGTTCCGCAGTTTTGTATATGAAATCATCAATAAGTGATTACCTGATCGGGTCATTGCTTTAATAAATTTCAAGCTGATGTGCAAATGTGACACGTTTGAACACAAATCTGTGCCAGTCTTATCTTGGGTGTCAGCAGAAGCTTAAATAATCACTGAAAAGTACATGATGATAAATTACTTTTATCAAAAGTCCCAAGAAAGTCATTTAACGCTCAAGTGCAGACATATAAGCTGTTCGACAAGCTGACGTTTCCGACCATCAGCTCAGCCGATTCCGGTGCAGAACGGAGGAAAATAACTTGTCGATCTGCAGATGTACCTGCGGGAGCTGCTGCGCCTCATGCTGCCGCGCTTCCACCAGCACCTGACCCGCCTCGGAGAGGATGGCCTGCAGCTGCTGTTCTGCCACCGCTGGATCCTGCTCTGCTTCAAGAGAGAGTTCCCCGACACAGAGGCGCTGCGCATGTGGGAGGCCTGCTGGGCGCACTATCAGGTCAGGACAAAGTCCAAACTGATCCTCCGCATGCACAGAGTAAAAAAATTAGGTTTGCGTACGCTGGTAAGCGATACAGAGGAATGTAGTGGTAATTATTTATTTTTTTAGCCACTTTAGAGTGTGTAGATTTTTCCAGGAAGTGTACAGGAATGAAACAGAACTATAGTCTGCAAGGAAAAAGTAGGACAAGTTCTTTCAAAAGCTTGACTTGTAATCCTGTTGAGTGAATGTAAAAAATGTCTATTGATATTTAAAGAAATTTAATTCCATTGTTAAAAACCGGTTGAATTTAAGACTTTGCATATTTCACATTTCTGCTACCTACTATGCAACCATATTCGTTTTTCAGATGTAATTTAATTTAAGGGTGACTGCTTTTGGTGTATTTTGCTCGGTGCAGTTCCACGTCTTTTGAAGCGCTGGAAACTTGTAGCCACGATGCGTTCCTTGTGTTTAACACTCCCACTCACTGAGGCCGAGTCAAATGTCTTTGCTTCACGCCATCTGTTCAAACACCCTGCGAGATGTTCGTATCTGCTGCTCCAGGTGGCGATAGAGCAGATAGTGTGTGTGTGTGTGTGTGTGTGTGTGTGTGTGTGTGTGTGTGTGTGTGTGTGTGTGTGTGTGTGTGTGTGTGTGTGTGTGTGTGTGTGTGTGAGTGAAACCTCGGGTTAGACAGTTAAAAGTCATGCAGCAGTTGAGCTTTAAGTAAGAATTTCTGATTGATATCAGATTTTTCTGTGAAGAGGACGTTTCATGTCGCACTGGATGGCAGCGGATTGTTTTCTGCTGTTCTTGTGTGAATTAGAGTTTGCAGAGCAAACTGTCATCAGGTTGGCTTCAAGGAGCAAGATGCAAACTGAGATACTGATCAAATACACACAAATATTTGTACCAATAAAATAAATTCATTTTCTACACTTGGTCTTAGATTATATTTTGTTTAGTCTTTAAATTGTTGAAGTTGTTCGTGTTTTTCTCTCTGTATTGGTTTAAAAATCTGGAATTTCTAGTTTTCCTTTAGGATTTAGATGTTACTGTTGTTAAGTAAAACTACAAGTCCCATCATGCAGCGAGGCAGCAATCCAAAATGTGCTCAGACATTCAACATTGACACATGCCTGCAACATAACTCTGCTCCTAAAATAAATGTGAGCAGATTTAATCAAGCTTGTCTGGGTTAAAATCGGTCACCAATAAATGTTTTAAAGCATATTAATATTAAGGTGCATGTAGAAAAGAAATAAGCTGCAGATTTAACTGACCTTGCAGTTTCCTTTTAAAATTTCTTATCAACTATTAATCCTCTTTGAGGCAGGGAGAAAATGTCCCATTCTCAGATCTGCTGCATGATACTAGTTAAAAAAATCAAATCTGCCCAATCAGAAGGTAAAAAAATGTCAGTCATTGACATTTATCAAGTCTTTATTTTATTCCATTAAAGCCCGTTTGTAGTGCTAGGAACCACAAGAACTGTGTTGAATCGGTCTGACAGGACGTCGGGCGCTAAGCGTGCACATCCTGCTCCATTCATCTTCTCCCCTTGACCTCACTCTCCGTCTTTGCAGACGGACTACTTCCACCTCTTCCTGTGCGTGGCCATCATTGTCCTGTACGGGGAGGACGTGACGGAGCAGCAGCTCGCCACTGACCAAATGCTGCTCCACTTCAGCAACCTCTCCATGCACATGAACGGGGAGCTGGTGCTGCGCAAGGTAACACTGCTGCTTCTGTGTCGTCGGCATGATTTGTCTCTCCTTGTTTCATTCACTGGCTGATCGGCAAACTGCAAGTTTCCACACTCAACTTTCTATTCAGTTTTCAAAAAAAAAAAAAGTTCCATCCATTTGTAAGTTGGTATTTTTAAAATTGGGGGATCAAACTTATTTTTTGTATTTATTTTTTTTGCTCAAAGAAATCTGATCAATCCTCCCAGTCCAGATTCTTCATTCTTTTAGTACTTATTTTAAAATAGCATCAAAACATACATAGAAGTATTGAAAATAATTGCAAAAAATTTCAGTTCAGCCATCCGTCTTTTCCAGAATCAACCCGTCCAGGGTTGATTCGATCCACATCCCTTCATAAAAGTCATTAAACATGATCAGACATCTATCTGTCTGCAACATTTCCTCCTGATGTAATTTAAATTCACTTTAGTCTGCACTGAAGAGTCCTGCCCGGTGCTGCAGCAAAGTAAGAATAGGATGCAGAGGATTAATGATTTGCCCGCTCGCTGCAGTCGCTGTTCCTGCTGCCTCATCTTTATGGATGCTGTTTGTGCTGCACATTTCTGTTTGCATTTAGCTGTCGTAACGCATTTCGTTGATGCTTGAGAATTGTGCATACGATAACCCAGCAGCGGGCATGCAAGCTTTTGAGATACAGCCAAAAGAAAAAAAAGAAGAAAAAAAAAACTCCACGAGACTGACCTTGACATTCTTTTGTTATCTTGTAGCCAAGAGATAACGGGAGCATTGATTTATTTCAATGCATGCATCCGCAATGTTTGCCTTCTCTGACAGGCCAAAGTGTCTCTCCTTGAGCTTGCTTCCCCTCATCGCGCTCGCCAATCTCTTTCAGGCCCGCAGCCTCCTCTACCAGTTCCGCCTCCTTCCCAGGATCCCCTGCAGCCTGCACGACCTCTGCAAGCTGTGCGGCCCGGGGATGTGGGACAGCCGCTACATCCCCACGGTGGAGTGTTCAGGCGAGCACCCAGACTCCCTGAGCTGCCCCTATGGAGGCACCTCCACCCCACAGCCCTCCTCCCCCTCACCGTCGTCTTCTCCAAACCACACGCCCACGCCGGACGGCAAGAGAGGCTCCAAAAAACGGGACATTTTCACCTTCCGGAAGCAGTCCTGAGAGGGGGTTAGCTTCTGCTATTACTTTACTATTCGTTTCACTACCTACAACCAGATTTTTTTCCTTTTTTTTTTTTTGTACTTGAACTTTTCTTTTGGTGCAATGTTGAACACTGCCTTACCAGGGCGTCGCTGTCGACGTTCAGCATCGCACGAATCTGCAACGAGGGCAGCTTGCAGTCAGCCGGATCGGAGGTCAAGAGGCTGCTTTCTCCTCGGAGCAGAACAGACAATCACCAGGCGCCGTGTCGATCTGGAGCCACTTCAGGTTCAAGTCTGCTGCTGGTTTGGCATTCTTCCACAGGATACGTGGGCACCGGGGAGGTCACCGCGGGTCATCGCGCAACCGGGCTCTCCGACTCTGACGGGTCAAAAAGCGAACTGGGGGCGTCTTTCACAGAGCTTGAACTTGGACTCTTAAAAAATGTTTTTGGGTTCTCACAATGGCATAATTGTGTGGATGTCAAATATAATGTGCGTATTTAAAGTCTGAGAGTCTTTTCGACGTCGAATCCAAACTCTTTGTGTTAAAGAAGTAGTAGAAAAAACATTTGTCTTTAGTTTTTGTTTTCCGAAAAAAAGAAGAATGTTTTTGTTCTAAATATTTAGCAATATTATCTTTGCATGAGCAATTCTTTACATATAGAGGTCACAACATATTTGTTGTGAAGGGAGGGGGGAAATCCCAAACAGAGGCCAGAGCGTGTTTATGTGACAAACACTAGCATCACCACAGGGCTCCTCTTATCTTCCCATCCTATAAGTTCTCTTTCTTGAACAGATGAGCATCAACATTTGCACATAAGCACCATTAATTGTAAAGTATCTGTGAGTAAAATACTGAATTTATTTAGTAGCAGTTTCACCAAAGATACGGTGCTTTACAGAAGAATTCCTGCCTATTGAAATGTTTCACATACTGTCAAGTTGCAACAACAAACTTGAGTGTGTTTTATTGGTATATTTTGGGTTATGTCAAAACAAAGTGGTGTCTATTTATGTAGACATTGTTTTACTTTTGCGGAACCTAAAGCTTTGACTGGTTATCCACTCCTGACCCTGGAATTTTTGCCCATTTGTCTTTGCAGAATATATTTGCAAGTCATCCAGGTTGGGTTTGTACATACCAACCCAACCAACTGCAAACATTAGTCAATCATTTTCCTTCCACTACATAATTATGTATTACGTTATCTTCGTGAAATTCCAATAAAATACACAGAAGTTTTTGGATTGTGTAACAAAATGCCCTCAAGTCGCAGAAGGTATGAATATTTTTTGCAAAGCGCTGTAGATCAGGTTATTTTCAGATCACTTTTTCTGTTCTGCTCGGAATTTCATCCTTGGTGTTTTGAGCTGTTTTCCTTAGCTTCCCAGCCCTCCAGCCCCCATCTTTACACTAAGTACACGAAAAGGCACACGAGTCTAACAACGAGTCCACATGAATGTAGCTTTTCACATCAACACAACGAAAATCACAACGAAAACACAACAAAGACGTGTGTGACCGTTTTCCGAAAACGCGTCGAGGAAAGTGGAGCAGTGAGCCTGTCGTTTCGGCTTCATCCAGGGAGAAACTATAAATTAATGTTGCCTCAGGTGTGAAGATGATTTCCCCTCGAGGAGCCTTTGAGTGACACCCGCAGGATTGTAACATCTGCAAAACGCTGCTATAATGTACCACAGATTCCTTTAATCAGCCTTCCAGCAGCTTTGCAGATAAATTGTACCTGCTTCTTCTTCTTCTTCTTCCTGTTAGTTATCATGAAGTGCTTTAAATGGCATGGAGGCTGTCATGAAGGTGATGATGGGCAATGTTCAGAGGGTGACCTCATGGATTTATTAACATTTAAACCACGTTGTTTACACAAAAGCCACCAATCCACAGTCGTTATTGCTGACTTGCCTCTTTTGGAAAGGGGTTGTTATTATGAATTGTGGTCATGAATGTAAAACGTTGCTGTTTTTCTTTTCTATATTATGTTGACGTATTACTGCACACCTCACGAGAGAGTTAAAGGCTATTCTTATTACTGGTGTTAATAAAAACATCATCAATAAACTGTATTTGTGCTATTGTGACTCAACGCTGGGTATTTCTTTGTGATGGGGAACGTCACAATTATAATTTAATAAGCCACTCTTCAAAACTGGTTTGTTCTGTTGTCTTTCTATTGAAGTAAGGAAGGAGGCACATAGTATTAACAGTAAAGGGTATTGATCCTTTTCCGCATTTTTCAGATCTAATCAATTTAGTGATACATTTTTTTCTCAGTTGTATGGTGTGAGGTTATGCTGCTGCAGTTACAAGATAAATTTATGTTTTTATCCTTTTTTACTTGTGGCACCATTAATAGTTTACCATGCTTTATTGACTGATCCGAAATTGCTATATCAAAGAATAAACTGATTCCTTAGAGATATTTAGAACTCTCACAAAAAAAATTATAAAACAATTTCAAGCTTTTGTCAAACTGTTTTTCAAATAAAATAATAATTTTAAAAAAGCCTGGCCAATGTTTGAGCATTCATTTTTATTTGAATGAGGCCAAACTTATTTTTTTGTTCAATAAAAGGTTTGTGAAACAGGTCATACTTCAGAGTGACAAAGACTAAAGAAATAATAATAAAAAAACAACCTGAAATGCCTCATCAATGATACAAAGGAGCACTTGAGATTGAAAGACGGATTATTATTGTAAACTTGACTAGTAAGGAATTCAGACTGCAATGAAAGCTTTTTGAGTGAGAGAAAAAAAAATCGTCCTTGCTTGAAGGGTTTTCTTTTTAGAAGATTCTGACGACAAATAATTCGGCAGCGGCTACTTGCACCAGCAAAACGCTTCTTGATCAAAAGGAAAGCATGAAGGGGCTGATTTGGGATGCCAAATATTCTTGATCCATTTTTCAGTTTTTAATTGTGCCGTTCACATTTTTGCATATGTGCTATTGTTTGACGCAGAATCCTTTAGTGTGCTAATAAATCTTGGAATACTGCTAAAGAATATTTGGATATAAAGAAACGCGTTTCCCTTTCACCGATTCCTGGATGTTCTCAAACAATTTATTTAGATGGAATATGGTCGTTGTTTCTAATTAAGTTCAGGTTGCAGCTCTGGATTCTGGCGGAACCTTTCCAAAACGAACTTTCCTCTCAGGAAGTTTTTCTTTTTTTTTTGAGTTTGATTAAATGCTTAGGCTCACATTGATGATGAGAAGTGAAATGTCTCTTCCATTTGCTTAAAATCAAGCTTTGTTAGTAATACATATAAACACTGTTTTTGAAACTTTACAATATATTCTTGTATTTACTTTGAATGCCAAAGATTTCTGCAAGATCTGCTTTACCTTATTTTTGGATTGAAAGTTTTTAATTAACCTACGTCTGGGTTGGTCCATAATTTATAACCAAACTAGGTTATTTAGTCAGCCTTTAAATAGGTTTGACAACCAAAAGAGGAGGGTTTTTCTCTCAAAGGGTTGGATAGTTTTAATGTAATGATTATTCTGTAGGATTAAGCGTAGTAACTGTAATTTAGTCGTTTCTTTTGAATACATGTTGTTTTGTGTTTGTTTCCTTGTCTGTGAAACCAGTTTTACCTGACTGGAAAAGAAGAGTTGCCAACTTCCTGAAATTGTTTCCAACCAGATGTTACTAAGATTTAAAATGCCTCAGGCAAAGGAGGAGAAAAAAACTAATTTACTTTCTACCCTAAAACACACTGGTGAGGGGCCTGCTGCCTTCACATAACAGACACATTTATCATTTTAAGATGGTTTTTAGTGGCAAACAAATGTTGGTTTTCAAATAACCCTAAAACATTGACATTATTTCTTGCACCTTCGCTGCAGTCATTCACTCCTCTATGCAACTGTTCGCTTCGACATGAAATGGCTTCTGGTTTCCTGTCCTTTATCTCTGGAAAGACGGAAAAGATGAGACGTGAACTCTGCCTCACATGGGATTTGCATTCCAGTTATATGACGAGCAACGAGCTGGGAACACGAGGGGGGGGGGGGAACGGCAGTAGCAGGAGCCGGACGGTGTGTTTCCCAGGGTTTAACCCTTCAGTCTTATCAGCACTGCTGTTTGTTGTGGCTCTTTGACAGTCTGTGTGTGATGGCTCAGGCGCATGACAGCAACCAACCGCCTGTCACAGACAGCTGTGGAGATGCTATCAGGCCTTATTATCAACTGGCTGGTTTCTCAAAAATGTGAGCAAGTATTTGGGTTGGCAGGTGTCTGTGGGGAGTGACTCCTCTGGTGCGTGTGTTTTTGTTCAGTCACTTTGTCGTTTCAGGAAAAAAACAACCATTTAAAATGTTTTTCTCTGGAAACTTCAAACACTAATGACTGTTCTGTGACTAAGCAATGAAGTGTTTTGTTTTTGTTTTTTTATATATATTCCCTCAGTCTTCCTCTTTTACACCTTTGATGACCAATGTTGGCCATAAACAAAATGAGTTTCAAATGAAAATCAGATGGAAGTTTTTTTTCCAAAACCCTGGGATCTCCGGTGTCTTTAAGGGAAGTCCTGTACTCCAGACATGATTATTCTTTTTTTTAGTAACCCTGCTGCTTTCTGTTGCTGTGAGCCAACCTGCCTTTAATTACCACCCATTAGCATTGGAATAATGGCCATCCATTGGGAGAATGCATTTCTATTTGAAAAAGCTGAATGTAAAAATATCACCTCTTAGTCCGTTTTGTTGCGTTTGTATCTTTTGATATTGACTGTGTTACTCAGGTAGCTTCCAGAGGCAATTTATTCCACTACATTTTACTTAGTGGTATGACAGTAAGGGTGGCTGAGTACATTTTTAATATGATTTTAACAGCTTCCACAGATTCTTAATTGGACTTGGTTCTAGACTTTGACTGAGCCATCTCCTTACATGAATACGATTTGATCTAAACTAGTCGTGTCCCACTGTATTCCTTGAGAGCTAACATGCTGTAACCTTTGGGCAGTAGCTTTGTACGACTGGAGTTGGTCACCTTGATCTAAACCAACCCATTGTAGCTAAACTCCAGTTTCTAGTCTTTTGTAAACAAGTTTTCCTCTAGTGTTTCCCAGTATTTAGCCCCATCCATCTTCCCATCATCTATAGCCGGTTTCTCCGTCCCTCCTGAAGAAAAGCGTCCCCACAGCACGACGCTGTCCCCACCGTGTTTCACAGTCAGGACTGTGTGTTGTCTTTAGAAAACATCTGTTCTCATTTTAAGATTAAATTACACACAGGTTGACTCTTTTTACCAATTAGGCGACGTCTGTCAGGTGTTAGAGTAAAAAGGGGCTAAATGTACTGATTGTACAGGCCAGACTTTTTACTCATGAAAGATTTTAACAGCTATTTCCATTTTTTCTACTTTACAATTACGCAATAATTGCGTTATTTGCATCATAAAAGCACATTAAATGTGACAATGTTCTAGCGCTGTAAGTACTTTATCAAACCGCAGCACTTAAAAGCAGACGTTGCATCAGTTTGTCGGCCCCTGCCGAAGCCGGCTCAGTTATTTTCATGCTCCGTTAGATTAGAAAAATGTCATTGCATCATTTTGATTGATAACATCTGTGGCTTAACGGTGAAATATACTTGTGCTTCAAACGACATGCCTAACCTGTGGGGCTCGGTGTGCCACAGCCTCTCCATTGTTGCCTCCACTATCACACTCACACACTATCAGTGACCTACGCAAAGCACATGTGGAGGCTCTTTGTGTCGCAGTGCAACTCAAACACACTGGCTCTGCTCTATCGTCCTTTTGCATACACACCACACTGGAACCTCTCCGAGTGCTGCTCTGAAGCAACCACTTCTTTCTTTCACCCATCAAATAAATACTCGCATTGTGGCGTTACTGCCCCCTCCTCCTCCTCCTCTTATTTTTCCTCCTCCTCCTCCTCCTCCTCCTCCTCCTCCTCCTCCTCCTCCTCCTCCTCCTCCTCCTCCTCCTCCTCCTCAATTTTCCAGTTTCCACATCCTCCTCCAACCGGGTGACAGTGTGGGGGCCTGGCTGGTCCCCTGTCACAAGGCCAGCAATGAATGTTGGGTTATTACCCCCTAATTATCAATTACTGCACTCAGCTTCCACACCTGGAGCAGACCAGGCTGGGAATGAGCTTAGCCCCATTAGGATGGACCTCTGGCTGGGCTGTTTATGGAGGGGGGCTGGGCTTTAACCCTCTGGAGGTGTTAATGGGTCTTTCAGGGGTACTGTCAGTACGCTGGTTCACCAGGGCGTCTGACACCAGAGGAAGTAGATGCGAGCTGAAATGCTGCACAGAATATGCCGTTTTATTAACATTTAATTTCCCCCTTGGGTTGATGAAGTATTCCTGAGTTGAGTTTTGGATTGAATTCAATCGAAGCACGTCCCTTTCTAAAAGAGTGAGCATTCCCATGATCTTACTGCAGCTCCCATTTTGAAAAAAATCTATATTTCTGATGTAACGTGTGGCTGTTTGCATTGTGGTTTATGCAGTGGCAAAAACAGGCATACAATTAATTGAATGGTAAAAATCTAGAGGTTGTTTTGAACGGAGCTGGACTTTTTCAGTCGAAGAACAAACAGAATGTAATAACTTTGTGTTTGTTTAGGCAAATTCCAGCATAATGGAGATCCTCAGCAGCAGATCAAAGACCCTTTGTTTTAAAGTCAGCGGATGAACGCGTCTCATTTCAGGAAGAGAGTTACATATTCAAAAAGACTCGAAAAGAGCGACATATTCAGGGTTTGCTTGAAAGTGTTTAAGAATTACAAAATTTGATGCTAGACAGAAAATGTTAAAAATGTCTTAGATATAACACAATCTGTCGTTTTGGCTTTATGAAAGGTTTGGTTTGATAGTTTCATATTTCCAAACAGAATAAGTTACAGTCAGACTCTTATCTTCTGGAATCACCTCTGGGTCTAAACTGTAGAGACAGAAATATAAATAGGTCTACATTTAGACATTTGGACAGATTTAGACATCGGTCACACATTTAGCCTAAAACCTTTTCCTTTTGATAAAAGTAGTTGTTAATACTTGCAGTGTGTTAGTGCCGCTGGATCCGGATACACTAAGAGGCGTTCTATTCTCGATGTTAGTGTTTAAAGCCTGGATCTCCAGGATGTTTCTTCCTGTTGTATTGGGAATCATTCCTCTCCACTGTGACGCCGCGCTTTCTCAGGAAGGGAGATTAGATCGATGTGAAGATTTGATTCAATCTGCTAATCTTCTTAGATCTGGGGGTGTCCAGTTCCTGTCCTCGAAGAGCAGCTTCCTAGAGGTATTAGGTGTGTTTCTGATATTTCAGATGAATGACTCTACATCAGGTCTCTGCAGAATTTAGACATTAAGTACGCAATTCAGGCATTTGAAACAGAATTATTGGCACAGGGACACATCTAAAACATGCAGGACATAAGACACTGTTGTCTTAGATAGAGAACCTTTCACTAGATGTTAGATATGACTGTCAGAATTACTTATGATTGGACTGAATTGGATTTTATGGTATTAGATTTAAAGAAATAACCATATTGAACATATTTTGAAGGCTTTACTTATTTATTTATTTATATATTTATTTATTTTTTAAATTTTTTATTCTATGCTTGGTCAACCATCATAATCTGTCTTATTTCATATGAGTGGACCGGCCAACAGGGGATCAGAACCACAACCAATGGAGAGAGAGAGTGTGTTATTTCATCCCAAGATAAAAGCATGTAGTAATGTGTGTTTTTTTATATTTATCACCATTATTCTTAGCTGATAGATATAAAGTAAAGTGTAATGAATAAACAGGAATGAATTGATCTCAGCAGATTGGGCCTTACTTTTTGTGACTCACAAAATTCTTAAAGAGAACACCAAGTTCATCCTGCAGGATGGATTACAATCTGAACTCTTTAACCCTGAAACCATGACGCTGTGATATGTTCAGAATGCTGTTTGTGATTGGTTTGCTGTGTTGAACAAGGATAAAGAGACCGTCATATGTCGGCAAGCGGCTGATAAATCTGTCTTGGAGCATTATTGATGCCTTTAGCTCTAAACTCTAACCCTTATTCACCTCTCATTACCAAAACGTGTGCTTTCTTCTCCTAACTTACTAATCGTCCATGAATGCATCTGTTTACTGGAGCACAACAAATCCAGTTTAATCTGACTGATCAACTCTTCATCTTTTATATGATGGTCCAAAGCAACTTTTCATGAAACCTACAATTTTAGAATATTAGTCCATTATGCACTTGCTAAGAAAATGTTTGACATGTAAAAAAGGCTGCAGCCTGTCCCAGCTTGCTTCAATTTATGTGCTGATGTAATTTTAATTTTAATAAATGGGTGCAATTTTTGTGTAATAGTGACGAGGAAGGGTCTTTTTTGTGTAGTTCTGTACGGTTTAGATTAAAATCATTCATTTTAAAACCTGTTTGAAATCTGATTGTTTGTAGGTTATAATGTGAATTTTCTTACCATGACAACCAATCAGCTTTTTTTATATTTTTGTTCATTTCTGCAATTTAAAGTCGCTACCTTTCATTTTAAGTAAAATGTTTAGATATTTTGAAGTGGAACTTGGTTGCAACTTTATTAGGAGTTCTCCTATTTCCTGTAAATTATCCCCCTAACGTTTTCGCCATGCACAGTGCTGCATTTAAAAAGCTAAACCCTCCTTAAAATGTTTCCATTTCTAAAGAAGCTAGTTATTTAGAGTGCTGCATCCAAGCATATCAGTGGAAAGTTTAATAGAAGGAAAAAATCTGACAGTAAAAAGTCCACCACCAACAGAGTTAACCGCAGAAACAAAGCCTATTTGATAGTGTTTTAAAATGTCATGAACATACTGGAAACGCATAACAACATGAATTATGTAGACTGTTCTAAATCAGGGAAGATACGATTTGTTAGGGGCTGAAAAACGTTCCCTAATAAATTCCCCACTAGTAATAATAAATAATTAATTTAACCTTTTATAACATTGTTTTGGCGGCACACCACATCATTTCCTGCACAGACATGGAGGCTAATCCCCAGCTGTGTTGCAGCCTTAGTAACATTCTTGACCTTCACTGTAATAAAACAGAGACTAATTTTCATCTCATAGACATTTAGAGCTGGGCGAAGAGCAACGAGGACAACAGCCTTTCTACGAGAACTCTAATCTTAGACATGTCAAAGCAATCCGCTGTCTTATAAACCTTTAAAGAAGTGCCACCACATTTATAGTAGACTGTTATCGACACTGAAGTTTATAGTTAATTAAACAAAAGACTGAGTTGGTTGCAGTTATAGCTTTTCTACAAGAAACACCAACAATAAACTGAGGATGTTACAGACTTTAAACAATAACTGCCTATAAAGTCCTAACTGAACCCCCAAATAAAAAATAAATGTCTGTTCAATGCACAATCTTGAAGTCACTCTTGATAGCAAATGACTGGTTGGTACATGCTAATGAAAATAATTTATAAATCAGATATTTTCCACTTGTGCTGTACTGATCCAAATAGAAGCTTCCTGTAACGCTTTGCAGCTCTTATGCTTGTTTGTTTGTGTTGCTGTACTTTCTACTAATTCTCAGTCCAGCACATCAAGGCAGGTGGAAGATTTAGATAAAACACACAAGTGAGTCAGACTGTGTGACTGGAATGGAGAATATGAATAGAGATACTGTAACAACAACAAAAAAAGGTGTAGTCTATTCAGAATCAGAGTCATACAGAGTCATGTATGACTCTGACAAGCCCTGCAAAAGCTTGTCACATTACAACCACAAACCTTATGTGAATGTGCTGCATATTTGTAAAACGGGAGGAGAAGGAACTGGTTTTCAAGCCTTGTCAGAGGAAGATGGAGCTAAATGCAAAGTAACTCTGAAAAAAAAAAAAAACCGTAAGAAGCTGTAAGATGAGACTTAGTGCCTCCAAATCCGAGACCATGGTCTTGAGCCGGAAAAGGGTAGAGTGCCTTCTCCGGGTCAGGGGGGTCGTCCTGCCTCAAGTGGAGGAGTTTAAGTATCTGGGGATCTTGTTCACGAATGAGGGAAGAAGGGAGCGGGGGGTCGACAGGTGGATTGGGGCAGTGTCTCAGAGTAGAGCCGCTGCTCCTCCACGTCGGGAGGAGCCAGTTGAGGTGGCTCGGGCATCTGGTCAGGATGCCTCCTGGATGCCTCCCTGGTGAGGTGTTCCGGGCACATCCCAAGGCTTTTCAAGGCCTCGGGAAAGACCCAGGACACGCTGGAGGGACTATGTCTCTCGGCTGGCCTGGGAATGCCTTGGGGTTCCCCTGGAGGAGCTGGAAGAAGTGGCTGGGGAGAGTGAAGTCTGGGCCTCCCTTCTGAAGCTGCTACCCCCGCGACCCGACCCCGGATAAGCAGAAGAAAATGGATGGATAGATGGATGGATGGATGGATGGATGGATGGATGGATGGATGGATGGATGGATGTAAGAAGCTGCAAAAGACTGGACACCTTTCTTTGACTCTTGTTCTGCTGCTGTTGGTTTTCCTCAAACCGGGTCCAAAGCAAACGTGAGATGAGTCAAAATGAACATCTGATATAAAATAAGGTGGACCTTGAGAAATGGGATTCAATTGGGTTCATTTAAACTACATTAGACTATTTTGTGATTTTTATGCTAAATCTTCCGTCAGATTTTCCAACATTTGCACCAAAGAAAAAAAAAAAAGTTTTTTTAAAAATCCGCCTTCCTGCTTTGCTGTAACTCTCACTGTGTTTTAATTCATTCTGCACAATTCTCCTTAATTACATGCAAAAAAAACACACAAAAAAAAAACACATACACAATAGAAATTATAAAAAGGCTGCTGCTGCAGTGCTGCAGCTCCTCCGTGCACAAATTCTCCTCCTCATGTAGCATGTCATGTGCTTAAAGCGCCTTATTTCTCTCCTGGAGTAATACTCATCAAGCGTGACAGAAGACATGGACTGATCAATGCTGTGGTTATCCCCCATTCTCTTCCCTCTGTTAGAGCACGAGAAGGCACAAAAATAGATTCATCCCCCCCCCCCACCGCCTCCTGTTGAATGCAAATAGATTGACTTGGCCTCTCATGATTACAATAGACGCTCTTTCAAGTCTGCCTCGTCTGCGCTCCATTCAACTGTTACTGTCATTTAGGTGAAGGAGTCAGCTTGTGGCAGCTGTGCAGCACATCATACAGAAGATTGAAATGAAAATGAGGCATTTCTCAAAATAACTATGTGGGGCGGGGAGGGAGAAGCAGGGGTGACTTTCTGCTTATTTCAGAGCTCAGGCGTTGTTGGACTTCTTGAACGCCTCTGAGATGTGTCACGGGCGTTATGATGGATCGCAGGGTGTCGTGTGCGCCACATTAACTTTGTGACCAGTTTACACACCGTGGAATTGTGACATGCAGAAGGGAGAGGGAGAGGGGCGTGTTGCTATGAGCACATAGTCCTATTTTTGTAGGGGCGAAAAAAGAGAAATGAATAAGTTAAATAGAATCTTTTTGATCATCTGAAATGTGGATTCTATTAATGGAATCTACATAAAAGAAGTGTAGGATTGATGTATTTAGACTTTTTCTACAGGTTGCCAATGGTGCTGAATGCAGGTTTATTCACCACCACTCACACACAAGATCATTTAAATTGCTTCGTGGGAAAATAAGGGAAGAGACGTACAGAATTTAACTTAAAACATAAGAAACAATCATTCTTTTTTTGTCCCACAGTGGGGAAATGTGGGTATCCCAGCAGCAAGGTAAAAATAAATAGAAGCATGCATATTCATGTTCAGTCAAAGGAAACATATATGAAAACAGAACAATTATATGAGGATATGAAACTCTACAATGCAGGAAATTTAAAACATTTTTTAAAAAAGAACAAAAATAGCATGATTAGGTTAAAAGAAATGAGTTGCTGAGAAGGATAATTTAAAGAAAACTGTGCAGGATACACATCTGTGCATAAAAGAACCCCAACAGACTGATTTACTAAAAAAAAATGTCCAAAAATGTACTAAAATTAAAGCCTCACATAAAAAACAGAAATATAATTGACTCTACTGGACTATGTTCATGTGGCGAAACAGAAATGCAAAGATACGTAAACAGAGTGCACATGTGGGAGAAGGCCTGAAATCGTAAAACATGGAGGTGCAGCATAGTGCTGTGGGGCTGAACGCATTTTCACTTCGTCAGCATACCATCAAGATCTGCAAAACTCACAAACCTGTTGTGTTACAACAGGGAGACATCTAAAACATGCAGGACGCTCCCTGAGGACAGGGATTCAGAACCATTGGTTTATATCAAAGAATGTGGATGCTAGAATGGTCCAATCAAAGTCCAGCCCTAACTCAAACTGAGAATATATGGCAATGCTTTAAAACTGACCACACATGTTCTCCTGTCAATCTGGCAGAGCGTGACCTCTTTTTTCTCTCAAAGGACAAAAGCTGCTGGTGTAATGAATACAGTAACGTTTCTGGTTGGAGCATGGCCGAAGTATTACCTCTTGAATGTTTGTACATGGAACTGTATTTGACAAATCTGGAGTATCTGCTAATCCACAAATGAAACCAGCGACGCAACATTTTTATCCGTTTTTAAAATACCAGACAGTGAAAACAAGAGCACGTCAGATCTTGTTCCTGTTTACTAATGTCTATATTTTTATATATATATATATATCTGTCATCAGAAGGTGCTGTTTGTTTTCTCACACATAGGGCAACACCCTGCGTTATAAATTTAAAGAGCATTTGTTGAGAAAAAAAAATCATATTTGTAGAAGACGCGTTGCCGCTATCTTTAGCAGCAACAGGCATAAAGCAGGCACTCTTCTTTCAGTAGGATGATTCACTGCATTAAAATGCTGATCGAATTCAGAGTTTGCAGCCGTGACTCATCCTGACAACCATTAGCAGCCGTTGCCATGATGTGTCCACATGCAGGTGCATTAGGGCTCCCGGCAGCGCCTGTTGTTGCTCACTGGGGACGTGGGATTTGTGCGCTGACGCAAGCGGCCGTCTCCCGCGGGCCGCCATGCAGGTAAATAAACTGGTGGTTGTGTGCAGAGGAGAGACGTCACGGGGAGAGAGAGATGAAAGAGCCCCGCTGATTGATTGCTGTTGGAGCAACTAAATCGGAGTAATTCAACTCTTAACTTGAACTTGGAGTTGTTGGAATTTTCTCTACTTTTTTTTTTTTTTTATCAGCCAGTAAAATTAACTCTTTCATTTTCATTTTTTTTGTTGTTGTTGTTTCTGTGGATGACTTTTCAGGACTTTGTGATTGTCTCATTATTCCTATAAATCTGAGTTTGTGACTCATCCCACCTTAGTGAGTCGCAGCTCTTGAGCTGTTCAGTGACGTCATGTTTTTAATGACTCTTCTGTGTCGCTTTGACATTTGACGTGGCTTTTCAAGTGACCGTTTGTGGCCTCAGCTGGGTTACGTCTGCATAAACGCATTATTTCTGTCTTGGTCTACTTTCGTCTCTGTGTGTCTGCGATAGGGCCCTATTTCTGTTTAGATTATCCATGCGAAGGCAGGAACAGACAGACACACACACGTGTGTGTGTGAGGGTTCTCATTAAGACAATAGCTGCCACTTTTAACAATGCATCAATTAGAGTGTGTCTCGTGTGAACAATTAGCTTTGTCTGGAGCTCCATCCCTTCCCCGGTCTTGAATCCGCATCTTTGTCACCTCGAAAGAAAAGCACTTGTAACATCACAAGGCCCATCCACGGTTATCCCTCTTAACCATTATTCTTCCCCAATAAGCGCTGCAGCTCCCCTCAGGGCGACACGGCGACGTTTGCAGCAATTCAGGCCTAATCTGTCGATGTTTGCCTATTTCCTTTTTCGGATCGGCCGTTTTGTCCTCTCGTGGGCGCCTCGGGCACAGCTGACTGTGACGGAGGGGAGTGAGGGGGCGGTGGGGCCCTCATAAGGGACCCCATGGCCCGCTCCGTAGGGGAGGAGTTCCTAATCCAGGATTATTCTTCCAGACCCGCAGCCAGCTGGATTAGGGGTTAGTCGGTGGAAAAGGGCACCATCAGCACTCTTTCCTCCTGCAGCTCAGTGGATTAGACTCGCTGCAGACGCTGAGCTGCCCTGAGAGGTGCAGCGAGGCTCGCCGGTCCCCTCGCAGCTACTCCGCAGCACCATACATGGAAGTTGGGGGCGGTAGTGGGGGGGTTGAGTGCCTGCATGCTCAAGCACGACGTAGAGTTGATTTTTCCGTTCTTGACTTGGAGCGATCAAATGTGGTGTAGGGAGACAATGGCTTTTATGGATTAATTGGGCTAGATGCAAATAGTTTTTTTCTAATGAGAGCATGTAGGAGCAGAACAGTTGGGGAGACGTTTCTTGTTATTTTGTCAAGTCATACCGCATAGGCAAGTAGACATCTATCACTTCCTTCCATGTTGATTAAAATCAAGCAGAGGGCAATCTCTTGTGTAACCTTTAAATAAAGGAGAACAGTCTTTCCAATGTTTTCATTCAACTTTTGCTGCTTTTTCAAATATTTTCTGTTCAGTACCTGATCATTTTTGGTACATTTTAATTTGTCAACCTTACTCAGCATTCACTCCTCTCTCTCATTTTGGTCAAAACTGCCTCTCTGTAGCTGTTTTGGTCTGCAACTACTTCTGCAGTCATTGGTGCCGTTTGTTTCAGGCTTTACAGTATCAAAATGTTCAACTCTTATAGGACATTTCTTCTATAACTTCTGCAGGGTCTTTACATTTCATTTCAGTTGCACTTAAAGACATTGCCATATTGAAACGCCTGGAGATTCTTCAAAAATATAAGTTTGTGCACGGTGCACATACTAAGCTTCTTCCGCTTTCTTCAGTTTTTCATAACTCCCGATTGTCTTGGTAAAGCTCATTTACTTTCATCCAAAAACATCGATTGTTGTTAGGAAAGCTCTTGGAGTCAGTGACATCACACACTGTATGCACACACCAACCTTTGAACAGTTTAATCTCCTCTGAACAAAATCTTTTTACTTCTTGAATTTTCTCTTTTCACAAACAAATAAATACATCCAAGCATCTGTAATTTTGTCCCCTTTCAGCCCATGTGTCTGTCATTGTGCTGAGAATGATATTCATCTCTATTGAATTGTCTCAGCTAACACTTCATTTGCAATTTTTATTTTTACAGTATTTCCTCCAGTTTTTACTACTCAACACGCTTCAGTTCAGTGTTTTCAATAAGTCAGCTCACCGACATAACTTTCAAATAATATTCACGCAGCGTTTTCTCTGAAACATTTTCTATCTTGTTTGCGTTGATCTGTTTCAGGCTTTTATCTAAAAACCAAATTACATCCCAAAGAAACTCTGAGTCATAAGCTTACACTTAGTATTTGTCCTCTTAAAGTTTTTTTTCTTTTTGGTTTTTTAAATGTTTGAGGTGATAAACTCAAGCTAAAATGAGTACAGAATGCAACTTTCAAATGATGATTCTTCCAAGTCTTATCCTTTGTTGGAATTTTAAGTCACTTTGGAACAGTTTGACTATGAACAACATGTTTAAAGTCTCAATCAGACTTTGACTAGACACTCCTTCTTTAAAACCCATTAAAAGGCCCTTGAACGGTGGTGTGGTTACAATCTGTGCCACACATAACGCACACATACATTTTGGGATGCCTTTAGCCTACTTCTTGTTGACAGACGCTCATTGTTTCAATTCTATGCGTCTGTCAGTAATCAGATGTGAGTGTGGCTCGTGAAAGTGAGCTTAGGTTCCCAGAAAAGGCGATTAATCACACTTAATAAGTTAAAGGAGGTGGGCATTACTTTATCACACAAGTCCAGGATGGTTTGGATACATAATAATTTAAAAAACGTATTTTTTCTAATGAGAGAGTGATGAGCTGAAACATTTAAGAGTGAAAAATGAGGAAAACAGAGGAACTAGGTGAATACTTGTTTTGTGACAGCCAATAAAAAGTTTGTTTTTTTTATTTTTATTTTTTTTTATTTATCACCACAGTGATTCCCAAACAGCGAACCGTTGTGCCGAGGATCTTGTGTTCACTCGGGCTTATGGTTGTTGAAATGCGAGTGCATGATCAGAGCAGCAGAGCAGACACCAGCGCCAGTTCCTCCAGCCACTAATCAGTGCGTATTGATTGTGAAGTAGTCAATGAGAGTAAAGTCTCAATGTGCCCTCAAAGCTGCTGCTGACAGATCGATTAGGGCCTGCTGCTGCTGCCGCCGAGCCTTTGTGTGACCAGAGTACGGGAAAGAGAGCGCAAGGCAGAGTGCAACGTTTGCCTTCATGATAAGACAAAAACACTATCATTTACTATAAAAGTTTTGTTATGCAGGATAAACAAATCAGCTTCTCTTTTCACTGCAAATGTTGCATGAAACAAATGCGTCCAGGAGTGTGAGACCTTTGCAGCTACATTAACTCTCCATCAAGACCACATCCCATCTACTTAATGCAGATAAAGAGGCCATATTGAAATTGCCAGGTACCTAATTTGGTCTTTGTCACAGATAATTGAAATCACTCATCCCTGCCCCCCCAGCCCCCCGTATGAAGAAGAGGGGAGGAAAAAAAAAAAGACAGGGGAGGGGAGAGACAGACAGAGAGAAATAGAGAGAGAGATAATTGCCTTATAAGGCAGTGGGCTGTTATGATTGTGACGTCTCATTCCCAGCAGCACCCTGGCAGATGATACGGTAAAGCCCAAGTCTCAGATCCGTCTGAAGAAAGCTGGCTCTCTCTCTCTCTCTGGCTCTGGTGTGACTGCTCCAGCTGTCTCAGTTTAGGATTGCATGTGTGCACATATATGTATGTGTAAATGTCTGCGCTGCCGAGGGCGGGGGATGGTGTGTGTGTGTGTGTATCTGGGGTGCACAGTGCGATGCTTGCCACATTATTGACCACTGAGTTACTTCTCTGAGGGGGATTTCTGTTGAAATGTTTGCGGTGCGTATTTATGCATGTGCGGTAGGGAGATAACACGAATGAGGAACAGGGAAATTTGTGGTGAGTGTTTACGTGAGGACAGAGGGCTGCGTTGAGTCAAGTGGGCAGGTGGAACAGCAGACATGTTTTGACTAAATTATTCTCTCCTTTTTTTAGGAGCAGATCTTTTTTTTTGGTCTTTTTCTGCAAGCCTCCTTTTCCCTCTGGTCCTTGTTGCATCTGTTCTCATCTGCTGTTCTCCTCTCCATCACTATCCGTCTCCATCTTCCTGCATCACAGTGTACCCTTCCCCCAACTTGACAGTCAGGCTCATGTGTGCATGCGTGTGTGTGTGTGCGCGCGTGTTTGTTCTCCCAGCTGGGGGCAGCAGTAGGGAGGGATGTTCTTTGGGGAAATGAAGGACGATATGCAGTCTGCTCTGCTTGGAAAAGCATCAGTTCTTCTCCTCCTCTCTGTCCTTTGTCAGCTTCAAATTTCCTTTTTTTTCAAACTAAATCTCCAATTTGCATTCTTCACCTCCTTTGTACGTTTGAAAATTTTTTCAATCCTGTCTTTTTATTTTCCCACAATCCTCACTGATGCACCAATAATTATTTTTGCAATTCTTCCTGGTGGCTTTCCACCCAGGGCGGCATGCCCTGCTGGGTGGCACGGTTACTGACTGGATAAAATGTATTTAAAAATAAAGAAGTTCCTTCATTTGTGCCCCTCTGATTGTTCACATCTCATTTGCAAATCCAGTTTAGCATATGCTTCATGAACTTCTTATTTGTGATGTTATTTGTAATGCCGTATCCCTGTGAGGTTGTTAGAAATTAAATAACTTTGTAAAGTGATGGATGCCCTTCAAGCCAGTCAGACGTACTGTACATTATCTGTTTTGCTGAATCTTGCCAATTAAAACCAATTAAAATTTAAATGTTCACATATCGCTGATGTTAGTAGATCATAATTTCACAAAAAAAACTATTATTAGCCTGGTGGTGTCTTGATTAGCGTAATTGTATTCCCATACAAAGTTACACCGGCTGAACCTGCCAGATATTAGAAAAATGAATAAATATATGAGTGAAAACCTCAAATGGATGTATCTAAGCTGAACAGAGATTCTTTGAAACACAGTTTTGAGATTTAATAATTTTTTTTTTTTGCCAAAAGACATTTCTAAAGCAACGTAGAGGCTGGAGCAGGCAAAAAGCACGGCACAAAAACCGGCCAACCCTGAACTCGGTTGTCAGACACTGCTTATAGGTTTAAGGTATAAGGAACCTTTATTCCATTCATTAATGAAGGCAATTCTTTGTTTAGTCGGAGGTTGTTTAAATTCCTGTACATATATGTGTCTTTTTCCCATTGGGGTGTGTCAGGAGAGTTGGTGTGTGTTTAGTTGAGTGCAGGGCAGAAGAAGGAGGGGCTCCTTACCGTTCCTGGTGTTCTCTCAGCATCTCCCACTACTCCCCACCACCCACAGAGCAAGGTCTCTCCCATCGCTTCCCTCTCCTCTAAGATCTTCCCTCGCCACCACTGCCCTCGTCTTCATTTATCTCGGCTCCTGTTCTTTCTGAAAGAAGAGCCACAAGCTCCCTTTCAATTATCCTCCCCGTCCTCTCGGCGGTCGCCTGGAGACAGCTTTTCTGTGCAAATATTTGCTTTTCATGAAAACGCCGTCATTGAGCGGCTTGCATAGGTGTGGGCACGGCACTGACGAAATGTTAATTGCGCCTTGGTGAGGCCCTCTCTTGCATTCTTCTCCTTGCAGGAATCTGGCAGGAGCTCAGACGAGGAACAGACGTCTGGGTCAGGGCAGGCTCAAGCAGGGAGAAACGGGAAGCAAGAGAAGAGGAAAAAAAGGGGAAGGAATGGAAAAAAAAAGGAGAGGGAGATGCAATCCCTTTTAGAGTGGGCATCCATTCTAATCCTCCTGGACTCAGGTCAGTCATGAACGTCAGGGAATTTGCATGGCGGCAACGCATTTCCGAACCACTTAAAGGGACCTGAGCCTCACAGTACTCTAAGTTTATTAGAAGCTAACTGCAAGTGCATCAGCGTTTTCTTTGTTTCCCATGTTTTCAATCAGGATGCATCTTAGTCCTCTAATGAAACATGTGTTTTTTATTTTTAAAAAAAAGAAAGAAAAAAAAAGCATTATTGCTCGTTTTATTAAAGGCAGGGCAAAAAAAAAAATGTGAGTGCACATGCCCCCCAGGGGAGTTCAGTTGTCAATTCTCCTACAACTGGATGAGGACCAAGAGGCCAGCTTGAAAGGAGGGATTAGGAGTCCGTTTCACCACGGAGCTGGTATCTGTTGCAAGATTGCCTTAATATGGTGAACAGCAACCGCTTTGTTTTAGGCGAGGAATGTAGCCGGTCCAGCTAAATGAAAGGGTGGCCATTTCCGCTGGCATGGGTCCTCGGCTAGATTGGCAGAGCTTCTTGTGAGGGAGGCTTGGGGGGTTGGAGGGGTAAGCTGGGGGGGGACCATCAAGCGATATGGAGTAAAGCAGCTCAAATCACTACAGAGGAAAATCAGATGATTCAGCTGAGTGAGGACAAAACTCCACTGCACAACCAAATGATTGGTTTAGATTGCCTTTTTTTGATGTACTGAAACTGGTTCAACCATTTTATTATTATTGTTTTTTACAAGTGCTGTGTGTCGGTATTAACCAAGACGAAGTAGTGCATAAATTTGAAGTAGAAAGAAAAAAAGACAGAAGGTCTTTTAGAAGACAGTGCAGTGTGAGCATCTACTCAGCCCTCCAGCGACAACAGCTGTGAATCTGTTGGAGTGTGTCTCCTCCGGTTTTGTGCATTGTCAGGATATTTGCCCGTTTTATTTTGCTCAACAGCTCAAGTCAGATTGGACAGAGTTTCTGTGAGCAGCCATTTTAAAAAGAAAATGTCTTGTCACATATTCTCAATTAGATTCAGTAAGTAACTAAAAGTTATTTGGAAAGCGTCTAGTAGGATATATAAATATAATAAGACAAAGCATTAAAATTAAAACATGACTCAGGTGAAACAATATGTCTGGACTTTGACTGGGCCATCCTAACAACCTGAATAGGATTTGATCCATCATAGCTATGAGTGTGTTAACAGGGTCTCTGTCCATCTGTAGGTGTGTATTTCTGATAGTTTGTTCCTTACAATCATGATGTTTTAGTATCAGTAAAATAGAAGGAATTAAGCTGTGGTTTTGCTGCCACAAGTACTTTAATCTCGTTGAAGCAGCGCTTTAAACAACCAGAGTGAGAACCAGACTCTTCCTCTCACTTCAGAGCAGGATGTCTTGATCCAACTTTTTGTCTTTATCTATTGGAGTCAACTGTGCAGGATCAGCAGGCGTCTTCAAGAAACACTTGACCTGCTGTGTGCCTCCTGTACTTACTGAAGTATGTTCTTTTTTTATCCTTTAACCTCTTTCAAGTGTTTTTTTTTTCACTCCTCAAATCCCCTCAAAATGTGCAGCAATGTGTAGCAGCCTCCAGGCACTCAGCAGCGTTGCGCTCATCCTCAATCTGATGAAGAGGAAAAATGTCCTAAAGGAAAAACAACAGCTTGGGCCTAATGTGCTACACAAACCAGTAAATAATGTGCAACTGCAAACTTTATTATTTTGAAGTTATTTTTGAAGCAACAGTGACGTCTTAGACTGCTCTTTGAATGTTATCTAATGTGTTAAAGCTGCTCTATGTAACTTTTATGAACAATTTATTTATTTCTTTTATAAATTTGTTGGAACTGTCACCATGCCATGACGGTAATACAGATGAAATGTGAAAAATATTGAGCTTAGGGCTGTCAGTCACTCTTATGTGTATGCGCTGTTCACATCCTACCTTTTTCTCTGCTGGTTCGCCAGAACAGAGTCTGCTATGAGTGGTCAGGCTAGTTAGCATGGCCGCCGATGACAGCGGATAAACAGTTTTTCTGTAACGTTAAGCTGTTAGTCCACCATTAGCACATTCAGTGTCTCATACGTGAGCTTGACTGACAGCGCTAAGACCCTCCTCCTGATTCTGATTGGTTGTTTTTCTGATTATAGGGAGGAGGAAGAGGACCTTGAATTTTTTTCCACAGATCATCTCTCTGATGCAACAAATACATAAATAGTATATTACATACTGCAGTGTTAGAGCATGTGTTGTCTGTGGGGTTTCTCACCTTCAAACTGGCGATTTAAGGACGCTCCAGGAAGAAGTCTCTGTTGACACAGACATTTTGAACAAAGAAGGATTTTAATTCATTTAAAAAAAAATTTAATTTAACCTTTAGTCACCAGGTTAGAATCTCTCTTTTAAGAAAAATTCATATTTTACAAGAGTGTCCTGGGCTATACTCTAAAAAAATTACAGATCTGTGTATCAATCTGACAGGATCTGAAGTCAAATGTGTAAGAAAATGTCGAGAGAAAGGCTGTGTTCATGGGCTCTTTGTAGACATACAGACAGCATCCCATATTTGGCTTTGTTAGCTCTAGCATATAGCTCCAACCATAAGCACTGTCAGGCAGTCATATCTTGCCTTTTTTGGTCACTCTCTGCATATGGCTAAGAAATGTGCTCCAATCTCAGCCTAAGGCCTCAACACCTGACACTACACATGTCTGATTTTAACCTGATCCGCACTCATCTCCCTTTTTATTTCCGGATTATCCTCAAATGTCTCCTTTCGTATTTCACTGCTAGAATTTGTTGACTTCTTTGGAAAATCCTCCTCCTGCCTCCTTTTCATTGTTTTCTTTACGCCTCACTTCAAATCACTCCAACCTTTTCGAGGGAAATCCATTCTTTCCCCATCACTGTCAGGTGTGTGTGGGCAAAATATACCGCTTTTTTCCCCCCACAGATTCCCCATCATCCCCTCTTATCTTTTTATTTATTTATTTATTTTTTGCCTTAACCCAAATCCCATCCTCTTTTTTTTTTTATCTCTTCCTCTTTAAGCTTGGTTCTTTCTCTTTTTTCCACAGGTGATTTTTTTCCCCCCTGCAGCCTCCCTCTTTGTCTCTGCTCTGTCACCTTCCCCCTCCCCCCTTTTCACTCTGCCTGCTGCTTTCCCAGAGAAGTCGACCTGTTATCGGCACGGTCTATGAATAGAACGGGGCTGGAGCTGCGACCCGCTCACCTCCTCCGTGTTGCTCATGTCTTATGTATTGCTCCTGCCTGCCAGAATCACTTTACTGCTGTCCTCGCTGCTCTGCTTTGACTCATTTTTTCCAGAAAAAGAAAGAAAAAAGAATCTGGTGCAGCCCCAAACTCTCTTTAAGATAGACGTACCTTGTAGAGGGTTAAGCATTATTCTGATTTTAATATGTACATTTTAAGTTTATCTGAGCAGTTTTCTCAAATGTGGATTGTACTGGGCTTTTTTTTTTTTTACACTGTTTTTGCAGATTATACTGAGGAAAGGATGAAAAACATGTTGAATAATTCCACCTATAATCCCATCATTCCAAACAAACATATTCCAAACAAATACTACATTTTTTAGCTCCAGTTTCTTTCTCAGAAGGCGACACGTACACCCCAGACGCAGCACTCGGATAAGCGTCCACTGCCATTGATGCCATCGTTCCTCCTGTGTTGCTCCTAGAAACACACGCATCACTAGATGCCTATTTTTCCCAACACTAAAACCTGTTTACAATGCAGTGAGCGGTGGCATCCCTCCTCCCAGTGTTTCTGCATCTCCAGTAATACACCGGGGAACAAGGAGCTTAGCGGTGACAGCCCCATCCTTCTTTCCACTGCACCGATTTCTGAATTAAGCAGCGGAGATTTCCACACCTCTCGACTGCATTGTGTTACAGTGGATAATGCATCTGCTCATGTGTTTTTTTTTCAGCTGCAGTGTGCGTCAACATTATTTATATATATATATATAGAGAGAGAGAAGCTCTGAATGGAGATCCTTGGATTGGCTTTAAAGTGTCTTAACACATCTTGAACCTTTTCCCAATGTGACAAAAATACAAGCGCAAAATTCCATGTTTTTGAGGGAATTTTATATGATAGAGAAAAATAAAAAGGCACTTATTTATAGAGGACATGTGGAAGAATGTGGTCTGGACAGATGGAACCAAAGTTTTACTTTTTGGACTAAATGCAAAATCCTGGGGGCTGGAGGGAGTGAAGGTTCCCATTTTAGCAGAATGACAACCTAAAATGTTCAACCAGAGCTACATTTGAATAGCTTAAAACAAAGCATGCACATGTGTTAGTCAGGGGCCAGAACTAAGTTCATTTGACAATATGTGGCAAGCGGTCCAAGTTTCAGCTGGTACACAAAGAGGAACAGGAACATATTTTAATGAAGACTTTATAAAGACTAATTTCTTGAATCTACTTAGACAGAAATACTGACTCAGTGGTGACGAATACAAACACATGCGATTCTTTGGATTCTTATTCCTACAACATGTTAAATTGTATTATTTGTCCTTCCACTTCACAATTATGCAAGATAATGGTAATAATTAAAAGAAATCCAGAGCCTTGAAAGACAGTTTTGCGTAGCAGTGTAGTGAAGGGATCAGTTGAAGAGGGTGTTTACATTTGTTTTAGCTGCTGAAAATGTTCCCTGAAGGCAGGGTGGACTCTCTGTTTGGCTCCAAATGCCAGCGAGGCTTCACGTACGAACTCTTGTTCTCTCATTACTCTGACACATCTGAACTCCACTCAGAGCTTGGGCATATTTTCATTCCATTGTGATAAAAACTACTCCCTGTTTCATTCCTTCTCTTCCTCCATCTCCACCTCCTCCATTTCTGGACATTCTTTTTTTTTTTTTTTTCCCCTCACCCTCTCTCGCTGTCCTGTCCTTCAGGACCCCACCCTGTGTCCTTCGTCAGTTTTTCCTCTCATTCCTTCGTTGCAACATTGTTTTGGCTTTCCAGGTTCCGCATTCTTCTGTGCAGCATACCAACCTGCCTGTCGGACCGCCGGAAGAATTTCTGGCCCGTGATTATCTGCTCATATTTCATGAGCACCCACACACACACACACACACACACACACACACACACACACACACACACACACACACACACACACACACACACACACACGAGTGCAGAAGGAGAAGCAATAAATTCACAGAATTGGGTTTACTCTTTCATTACCTCTACAGAAAGGTTTATTGTTTCTTGTTGCAGGCAGTTCAATAATTCACTGATATGGTTCAGGCTGCCTGAATTGCACCGATTTGTTTTTGGGTTTTTTTTAATGCTCACTTGGAGGAAATCAGTGTTTGTTCTATCAGTTCTAAGTGTTTGTGTTCTTATTTGGTTGAAAATGAAAAAAAAACTGTTAGTGGGTTCATTTTACTTGAATTGGGAAATTGATTAAAAGGAAATGATATACGTGTAAAAAAAAAAGTCAAACATTTATCTGTACATTTTTAAAAATTTTACAGTTTGCCAAGAAAATATATTCTTTGTGTTCCCTAGAATGAATAAACCAGTTGCCGTCTTGCATGCAGCCACAGCCGACAGATTAATGCATACTCTCTCTGATGCATGCACACGTTCACTACCGGTTAGCACTGGGTGTTAATTGTGTTGGGCCTCAGGGCAAAAATAACATTACACCAAAGACAGAAAGCGTTCTGTTTTCTTTCCCTCCTCCGTTAAGACAAAACAATGGCCTCATAAAAAAAATTGTGGGGATAAACTGTAGCTTCTTCAAAAATATGCAAATGATTATTACAATTTAGTTTCACACCTTTTGTCCACATTTTCTTTCTTTTCCTATTTAAACCTCAAATCCCCCAGTGAGTCCCTGCAGAGGGTGCTTTCAGGACTATATGACTGCTAATTGCTAATTAGGCCAGTGTAGCAACAGACTCCTGTGTGAGGTGATGGCACCGTGTCGCTGTACAAAGAATAATTACAATGAAAGGTGCTGGAGGAACGTGTCAACATCTGTTCCCTGTAAAAAAAATAAAAAAAGGTTTCCGAGAGGGGCTTGAACAAACATGGCAGGGTTGAGCTCGTGCTGGTGGGGTGAGAACTGAGGGGAATGCTCAGTGGTGGTTCTAACCAAACTTGTGCATAAAATAACCACTGAGAACAATCACGTGTCGGTTTATGTGAACTGAATGTTCTGATGCCGGTGATTGTAAAGGCTTTTATTGCAGGAATTGTCATGCAGTTGGGAACCCGTGGTGTTGTTCTAGGACATATGATGTCTGGGGGCGATTTAACAAGACAAAGCTAATAAATTTGTTCTGAGTAAGGTCATACGGGGAAAACCTGTCACTATATGTGCTGTTGCACACACATTCTCAGCCTTCCAAACTGCATCAAACTTCTGCACTGTTAAAAAAAACAAAAAACAAATATAAGGCAATGATCAATTAAATTTATGTAAAAGTATGTTGACATTTTATTTGGGTAGATTTTATTTCATCAATATTTCCTAGAAGAAGTTAAGGGTTTAGCAGCTAAAAGACACTGACACAAATCACAGGCTTTTTGCAAACTTTATTCATTTATTCATTCAAAATTTAGACTTCATACATTAATGCAATAACTTAATTACCTACTAACCTATTTAGAGTTCTGAATAACTTAAACAGCTTCAACATAGTTTTCTAAATTTAAGTTCCCGTTTTTGAGCTCTGATGTGAAGCTAGTGATTGCACATCCAAAGGCTATAAGGCTTGTTAAATATAAATAGCTGCTGGTGGATAACTAATAGGAATGTTGTTTTTTTTATTACCTGAAGGAACTAATAAGCCAAGTTTGGCAGGGTCATTTTTTAGAGGTCTATGGAAAAACTGAAAGCTGAGCTTTTAAATTTCTTACAACTGGATTGTTTACTGCCCTGAATCAGGAAGTATGCAGGGTTTTTTATTGTGTGTAATACCCAAACCTTTTGGCTAGAGCAACAACATAGAGCACAGAGAATGAGAATTTACCAAAGTACATCAAATTTGTCTTTATCGAGGGTGAAAGACCAAGTATATATAAAATGCTGCGTTCCCTACATCCCAGGTGGAAATGCAAGAAAAAAACATCTCCTGAAAACGGAATTCCTGCCTTGGAAAGTCAGAGATCTACAAGGCAGCCTCCAGCTGCATGTGAAATACGGCTGCCATGAATATAAAACATAGTGAAAGATGCAATCATGAATGATTTTGTTAGCACTTCTGACAGTTTTCATGCCATTAAAACCAGCGGTTCACACACCGATAAATGCTAAAAATGTTTCTTCCTTTAAAATGGACACATATACATTGCTATTAGCTGAAACTGGATTTCAAGGTTCAGTTTTGACCCAATTTGAGAACACCTAGTGTCAATTGAAGCCGTCAGAAAAATAACCAGACATACATGTGTTCATCTCTGTTTAACTGGGGGGAGGTTAGAGTGTAAAGGCCAAGGGGAAATACGTCGCAAATCACAAACAAAACAGCATTTTCAAAGAACACCATTCATAACGATCTCGGGAGTCAATAACAGCAGAAGACTTGCTTCTGCTGTTATTGACAGCAGAAGCAAGCACCCACACAAACATCTCCTCCCTGTGTAGCCCTGACTCTGTGCCCTTTTGAGGTTTGGGGGATGCAGCACGCTTTAGAGGCTTGTCTGTGGGCTGAACTATTCTGCAAAACACATGTTGTTCTAATAGATTTAATATGGCTGTAAATTACAGCGAACAGAGTGCAGCAGCATCAGTGCCACTCGAATGGAAATGAGCACCACTCGAGTGCTTTTCAGCAGTTTTCACACTCCATCTTCCTATCCATGCTAAGTACATTCTATTCTGTAGCTACATGCGTGCTATTTTTCCACCTCACATTCTAAAATTACCCCGTAGTTCATGTTAGCTTTCAACCATCAAAGCACATAGCATGTACTTCTTGTTATTCTATGATTAATTTATTGCTTCATTTGAATGAATTAATTATTCAGGCAACAGATCAACCAAAATAGATGTAAATGTCAATGAAGGTGAGCCTACATCGGGCCTGTCTTTTATTTTGCAACCTAAATCATTAAAAAATCATCCATATTCTTGGTTTTCTGCTTTGTGTGTTTTTTTAAAAATGCAAATATCTCGACCGGTAGTATTAAAAAAAAAAAAAAATGCACACACGGATACAAATTCATACGTGATTATTGCAAAGGTGAACGTATGTGAGCAAAAGCGAGGGAGCGTATGTTTAAACTGTTGATTGCGTTTGTTTGGGGTGAGGCGGGGGTGGAGGCCCACATGCAGGCTCATTTTAACCTGCGCCACTGCCTCATTAGGCCTGCCTTCGTTGCCATGGTTGTCTATTAGAGCAGCGGAGATTAAAGACTCATTTACATGCGAAAGAGAAGAGCGGTAAGGGAGAGCGCGAGGGAGTACAAACTAGTGCTCTCAACTCACTTGAGTGTGCTGCAGAGAAGAGGGTCACGTAGCCCCTCGGGCGAATGTTTGCAGAGGCTTTAGCCAACATTTCGGCCTTTAGCGTTTATCAGTGTGTGTGGCTTGGCTTTCAAAATATTGCGCTGACCCTTGTGTCAGTTTATGCAATCGCCAGGGCTTTCTGCATTAGCTTTATCGCAGTTGAATACATTGAGCCAGCGTCTAACTATTACAAGCGAGCGCCCGTGTGGCTTGTGGTTTGAGACGCTCATCCTGTAATTTGCTGCATGTGAACTACTCTGCTGCTCCTCATGTTTCCTGTCTGTCTGTAGCGTCAACTGGGAGCAAAACGTCTCATAAACACAAAAGCTTCTGCATGCACTGCTTGTTGTTGTGAAAAAGTAGCACCCTTACAAGTTTCTTCTTCTTTCTTTTTTTTTTACATTTTGTTGCACATCGAGTAAAACCAAAGATCTCCAAAAGATGGCTGAGTAAATACAAGATTGCAGCTTTTCAAGCGATGATTATATTTATGAGGGCGCAGGAAAAGCTGTCCGAATCAACCCGTCACTGTGTGAAACAGTGTTAGACCCGAAATCCAATAACAGGTTGTGTCACTCATGGGTGCAACAACTGCCATTAGGGTGTTGCAATAAACAGCAATGTCGTTTACGCTGCTGTGGAGGAATCGTTCCCCTGTCTTCCACTTAGATTTGTTGTAATTCTTCCCCAGTGGAGGGTTTTCAAGAATGAAAACCTGTTTAAAGTCATCACAACAGTTTCAGAGGTGAATTAGCTGGTGTGTTTTGAATCACTGTCCTTTGGCAAAACCCAAGAGCACTTGAGCTGATAGACAGACATCATCATCGTTTCATCGGTCGCGTTAATGTCGTCTCATTTCACAAAATATCTTCCGATGAGTGTTGGGGATCATTACGATGCTTTTGGAGAAAAATGAGAACGTTTTTTTTTTTTTTTTTTTCTTTTTGGTCAGCAGTGTCCAGTCACCTTCTTATTGTTGAATTGCGCAGTGTTTTAGAGGTATTTCTTTGTGCTTCTTTGACCTCCTTATTGGCTCATGGATGAGCTCTTGTAGTGATCTTGGCAGGTTGGACACTTTGCAATGTTCCATGTTTTCTTCAGTTGTAGTTAATGCCTTTTAATTGCATTAGATTGGGGCGTGCTTTTTGCTTTTTGAGATCTTCACTTTATTTCCTTCATGTCTGACAGGTTCTGTTCCAGTAGTCAGGCTTAGGTTCAGAAATTTTAAAGAAATACAGAAGCAGGTTGGTTTGTGGAGCTGTTTCCCTTTTGAAAATGAAATCCTATAAAATTGGGTCTTATATTTATTTTGGTTACCTAAGCTAAATATTAGAATTTGCTTTGACGATATGGAAAATCCACGTGACAGAAAAACGAAAAGTGAAGAAATATGTAAAGGGGGAAAAACATTTTCCCTGTGTATTTGATGGTGCAGAGAAATGAACACCATAACTTGCATGTAAAGTTGCATAACTTCCTGCTCTTAAACTTTTTAATAGCTGCTTCCTCAAAGTTCAATAAAACTAATGCAAATATTCTAAAATGATGATGATGCAGACAGTTGTGGATGGTTTTATGTAGAGGTTCCCAAACTGTGGGGCGCGCCCTATAGGAACAGCTTTCGGACATCTTTTCCATTGCAAGGAAGCCGTCTGGATGAAAAAACAAACAAACAAAAAAACATGAACGCTGTATGCACTGGGTTTTTACCCTAGAATGGCCAACTCTCTGTTATTCCTGTCAATTTGATACAGTAGGGGCTTCGACACTTCCCATGTCTGTGTCCTCTGTCACTTTTATCAGCAGTTAAAACTGTTTAATCCGTTAACATGTGGTAAGCTGTTTTTCCGAGCCGCCTTTAAACGCAACATGAGCGCTACGTCGCTCGCGCTGGGTTTACACCTGTGCGGCAGTGAAGGAGACCTGCTGCTGCTGCTGTGCAGAGCTATGCAGGTGTTAGAATCATGGCAGCAAACCAGCAAAACGCAAAGAACTTTTCACAGTTTTTCTGCCAAACTAACCGACTGAGTTGAGTAAAGCTGTTGGATGCAGGTAATGTTAGCTAAAAGATGACTAGCCAGCTAATATCAATACAGCACCTTAAGCTTAACAAGTAGCCTGTAGGCTACTGGTGTTGTTGTCTATGTCCAGCTACGTACATTCATTTTGCCGCTAAAAAAGTCGATTCTGCTTTGACTTGGAGCAATACTTATATGAAACTGTGCATTTTATGAGATTATCAAATTATTACATGAAATTCTTAAAATGTAATAACCAATAACCCTGAGTAAAAAAAAATTACCATGGTTTCATGAAATATGTGTCCATATTTACTCAAAAATAAAAACATCTGTAACACAATTTATTTGCTTTTATGTAAAACAGAAGAAAAAAACTGTTCAATTCTACAATAACAAAGTGATTAAAACAAGACTATGTTATGATAATGGTAACCAACCAACTGACTTAGTTAAGCCAAATTTGCAAACTTTAAGATAGGATTTAGCATACTGAACACTTCAAATTATGAATCTGGATACTATGCTCACATTTTGGTAGTTCCATATGAAGCAAGTTTATATGTAGCACCTTAAAAAGCAAATTAAAATATTTACATTAAAAGGCGTAGAACATATTAAAAAGAAGCAGTCGTGGAAAATCAAAACCAATAGGTAGCTGAAACATGATGTTAATCAAAAACTGTAACATGCTTTTCCCTTCACAGGAAAACGTTTCCAAATACTTTTGGTTTTAAGCATTTCATTTACAAATGAACCATGCGTAACTTTTGCACTGAATTATTGGCCAATAGTAGGATTTCAAAATCTTTTCAATGCAATCACTTTAGAGCTGGTATGAAATATTTTCCTGGATTTGGCCATGACACTTTAGAGACACCAAAACTTCAATCTAACCTGCTGAAAACAAGTAAACACCCTAATTTTGAAATACTTTTGGGAAAATTGCCTGATTTAGATAACAGCCCATTAGTGTAGTAAGGTCATCATCTCCATTAGTGGAGATTTGGGACCACAAGCAATGATTTCTAAATGTTCCATGTTAAACTAAAAGAAAACCTAACTCATTCAGTCAATTATGCAATGGCACCACTTAATCAGTTACGGCAAAGGACTTTAATCAAGTGGTGACAAATAAAAATAAAGCTGACTATCATCAGCATACAGTGTGAGATGACACAACATTCAATTTGTTCTACACTGTAGAAAAAATTATATATTCTACCATAAATTAATTGTTTTATTTACAGTGTAGAGGAAACCAGTTGAAACTCTCAGATGAAAAATGGATAGATGTATTAATGCTTCCTCTCCTATCCAACCTCAATAACTATTGATCATTAATAAGGCACATAAGCTATCAACATGTATTTTCATTGAGTAGAGAATTTACATTATAAAAAGAACCAGAACGTCTCAGCGTATTTGTGTTCACTGCTGGATTTGTTTGTGGAGAAGTATTAGATTTCATTGGAGCATACATGGGAACCTGGGTTTCACTGCGTGGACAGACAGCTGGAAGCTTTGCATACTGCATGTGGATGAACATCTGGCATCTGTCACAGTTGATCCTCCAAAACAGAATCTGAAATGGGATGTGAGGGAAAAAGGAGGAGGGGAGGAGACCTGAGACTGAAGTACGGCTGAGGACAACATGTTAGAAAAGACATTAAACGGGAGTAGCATTATTAAGATTTGAGGTTTTGTGTTCCACCTGCTGCACCTTTTGCAAGTTGCACTGGAGAAGTTGAGCATGCAATCATGGGAGGCATGAGTCACGTCCTGCTCTGACTCGCTTTAATGTTCATCTTCAACCAAAGCAGGAAAGGCAAACTGGAGCACTCTGTTTCACTCTGACTCACTCCACCATGGCGGTTTTGACCAAAACAAGCCACAAGCTCTACCCATTGGCCTGTGAACCTGTGTTGCAGCAGCGAACCGTGAACGTGCTACTTCTTAGAACAAAACCGACAGCAGAGCCAAAAAAAAAACAAAGTCTTAACATTTTACTGAAAACAACGAGACACAAACACTGAGCGTTAACCACCAACTAGCCTAACAGAACTGTGGATTATTACCACCCCCTCACATGAATAGTTCACACAGCTTCTCCCAGCAGAGATTCAGCCATATTTTAGATTCCAAATAATTCTGTGGGCCACAGGCAGCAGCAGACAGCGAGGAGAGATTCTTCTCTATGAATATTAATATGCGGTGCAGAGGAGTTTGGGAGGGTGAAGGGGGGAACCAAAACCTCCTCCAAATCCTTGGCAGATAAACTGGTGGAGGAAGAGAGATGATTACACGCATGGTTTTTCACAGGGCTCCCCCAAATCTCATTTTCTGTAGTGCATTTTAATGGGATTCTCGAACACACCTCGGCCAGCTAAGTCTCTGTGTGCCGTCATTAGGGCCTGCTTACTTTATATATATGTATATATATATATTTTTTTAAATCACACTCTTGTGAATTTTTAATGTGGGTCTGGCCACAGCATGGTCCTGTCACGGCTTTTATGCCAGCAGAGAAACCGGGCCGTGCCGACCTTTTGTCTTTGTAATGCGCCGTATGTATCACTGTCATTTAAATGTGGCCTCGGACAAAGGAGGGATGTGAGAGATGGATGATACGAGGCGCTGAAATAGGAATCAAAGTCCTTCTCTGGTGGCGATGATGGAGGAGGTCTCCATGAAGGCCTGGGGGGTACGGGGTGGGAGGAGGTTTGGACATATGTGTGACATGAAAACATGACAGAAAATTAGCTCGGATGAAGAAGAATCGCCTACGTTCATTGTTGTTCTTCTGCGTTTTCAGTTGTTGTCTTCATTTCATGATTTTGGTTAACATGTTGGGAGCTAAAAATCCAGAATGATCCTTTAATCTCCCTGAATTAGTTTGACATGATTTCCAGTTTGGAAATCCGACACTCTCGTATTGATCTTCATCCCCTGTCTGTCCACCTCCTGTTTATTGCTGATGGCCATCGGGGTGACCCGAGCACACTCAGGGGACTATTTAATTACACGCATTCTCCTCATAGCCATCAATAATCCAAGCCAGGCAATCATTCATGTAGCCATTTTTATCAATACTTTCACGGGAGCTGCAGTCAAACTCCGCTTCAGTGAGGTATCATCATTACTCAGTTCATTTTATAATTTTGAAGTTCACAAATGGCTGTCAGCTGGGTGTTTTAAATGGGCCTGTGTGGTGCAGTCTGATTGGGACTGTTTCAGTATGTGGGGTCAAAATAAAAATATTATATATATTTTTAATCTTAATTAAAAAAATGGTATTTACATGTAAATCATAGTTATGTATAAATAAAACTTTACTTTTGAAGTTTAGCCCATATTTTAACAATTGTTGTACATGAATAACTCAATTTGTGGACTTGAGACTAAATTTTCTACAAATTGGAAAAAAGAACCTTGTGTTTTTATGATAAAGTGGCTAGAGTTTCAACTTGTAACTTTTCTGTACTAATTTTCCAAATAATCAGATGACTTCTTTGCTTTCCAAACACCAAGTGTTTTGTCATTTTATGTATTATTTTTTTTGTTAGACTTCAAATCACTTCAAAACTGGTTTCTCCTTTATTGTGAAATATGTCAAGTATCATTTAAACTTAAGAAAACAAATAAGTCTGTTTGCATGGAGAGATGTGAGAAGCCAAAAAAAGGTGCAGTTGCGACACTTGTATAACACTTTTCTGAAGCACCTTTTGATTTTATTACTGCATCAAGTCCTCTTGAGTTCGCACTTCCCATCAGTTAGACCGAGTCTCCCAAACCTGAAATAAAGTTCACCGTTCCTGTTATTTGCTCGTTTCGAATCATTTACTGGAAGCTAATGTGCAGAAAGGGATTATGACCAAAGTCTTTGGGGAATATATGTTGAAGTTTTATTGGTATGTTTGACACAAAAACAACACACCGTGAGCAAAAACACAAGCACCACATTCACACAGTGAAACTGGGTTGAGCATATGATAAATCCTGTGAACAGTGGCAGCGTCATGTGCCATATGGGGCTGTTTTTCCTCTGGTGGAACTGCAATTTGACCGAATCGGGTTAAAAATAAAAACAGTCACTTAGAGGGCTCAAGATGAGAACAACTCTGTTTCATCATGAGAAGAACTTTAACTATGCATTCAAATTTTAGATGCAGCTATGTCTGGATGCAAGAATCAGGTTAGCAAAGTTTTTTTTTTTTAATTAGTTTAATTTCCACTCCCACAAATTTTTATTAAGATAGCTTATATTGTCCTAATGTCACACATTGACCCCTTTAATGCCTCAACTATTTCCAGTTGGGCAAAAAAAAACAAAAAAACGATCAAAATCATGTTGATTAGAGATTATTAATTTGAAGTTTGCACCTTCAATTATCAGCTTTTTAAAACTAATTTATTTATAATGGTGTTAACTGGGAATGTTCTGTAAACTCTGTGTGCTGCTGCCAGCCTGCTCCAGGATTCTCTTGCAAAAGAGATTTTTAATCTCAATGGAATTTTCCTGATGAAATAAAAGTTTAAACATAAATAAAGCTAGTGTAAATGCATGTATGATGTGTATTAGCCCCACTAGGCACTTGAGGAATGATACTCTTTTTTTTTTATTTCAATATGTACATGTATTTTGTATTTTTCTGCTGATGTGTGACTTTGGGTCAATGCATGAAGTGCCCTCAAACTCAGGGTCACTATCTTTTGCTTACTGCAATACAACTCATTTCTCTGGCAGAGTATACCTGCATCTGCCTCTGTTAAAATCCTAAGCTTTTGTGGAATGAAAAATAAGACCAGATCTGAAACTGCATACAGTGTCCCACCGTTAAATATACTTTAAAAGCTGGGTTAGTTGTGTGAGAAGCTGCATCCATTGTCATGCAGAATGTGTTGAACCTGTGGCCTGGGTTGGCCTTGGCCACAAAGCGTTGTCTTGTGTTACTTTCACAACAGTGTGCCAACCAATCTAGTCAGCAAAATGTTTAGCATATAATTCTAGCACTATAAATGAAAATCTGCAATATTGCAGAAAAGAAATTCCAGTTTTCCATGGCTTCAAGGCATTACAGGTGAAGCTACGCAGACAGACAAAAGGGTTAACAACGGCGCAGCATGCACATCTTTGTTGTGCGTGCATGTGCCCCTGCATGTGATGAGGTGCACTCTGCAGGGAGATGAATAAGTGTGAGTTCAGCTACCGTGCTTGAGTTCAAGCTCAAAAAGTGTTAGATTAACATCACACATCCCGACTCTCCCACCCGCTCCGTCACCCACGGCGATGCAGCGTCTGTGTGCATGTGTTTGTGTGCCAGAGAGAATTACGGATAGCAACTCTGATCTCTTTCATGATTCCCTTTTTACCTGCAGTAACAGTAGTGTGTAGGTGTGCGAGTGCGCGTAACATTATTCATGATCGGGTACTGAATGCGCAGAGATGAGTGGTGTTTGCAGAGGTGTGAAGTACACCCGAAGATCTGAGGCATGATAGACTAAAGCTGTATTCATAAAATTACACTTCAGCTCTTCATCGCTCTTTGTAATGGCTGGTGTGCGTGCAGTGATGGAGGTTTGGGTAAATGCTAATTAAACACATCTTCCACAACTCATTACACTGTCATATTTGTTCTATTACCGTTTGTTTTATAGGATATCATTAAAGTTCTTGAGCCAAAATGGACTCAGTAGTGAGCACCTCTCATGAGTACCTTTTATATTTTTGTTAGTTGGGAACCAATTTAGGTTTTTGTCTTTTATTTAAGAATTAAACCGAAAGCAGATCATTTTAGCAATATTAATAATGCGTTTGTTAAAAAGCTGCGGAACAAATCTTCACTTTTTAAGCATAAGGAAGTCATAAAGATGTACGTCCATCTCCTTCCTTGTACATTTAAGCTGGAATTTATTTACAGCCCTTATTTTTATTCAAGAAATCTGTTTATGATAGAAAATAGTATCGGCACCTGGTGTAAAATAGTGAAGCTATTTGAAAGGAGAATACATTGTGAAAATGGTTCTTTATTTGATACATGTAATATTTATTTGTGATAACTGGATTAGTCTTTCAGGTTGGAAGGTCTCCTTGCCATTACCCTAATTTTTAGCTTCCTCCACAGATTTTTCTGTCTGATTCGAGTCGGGACTGTGGCTGGGCCAGTCCAGAGCTACTTCCAATTACATCTGTGTGAATAATTTTGGACAAAGCTGTGGCTATTGGAGTGAAGTTTAAAGTGCAGCATATATCTTGATGACATACTTTAGGACTCTGTGACATTTCTAATTGACCATTTGTATATATATTTTTAACTTACCTGAGCGGCGTTTATTTTATTAGATAATAATGTACTTAAAAGAATAAAAATTGTGCTAAAGTACAGTATTAACCTTGCGGTAATTGATTTTTTTTCAACCTCTCCTGCCCAGTATTGTAGCACTCAGATGTTTTGGAGCAGTACAGCTCTCTCTCTCTCTCTCTCTCTCTCTCTCTCTCTCTCTCTCTCTCTCTCTCTCTCTCTCTCTCTATATATATATATATATATATATATATATATATATATATATATATATATATATATATTAAAAACTTTATTAAAAATCGCTTTGGGTTTCATTCAGGAAAAAAAGAATAAAAACAAATTGAAAATAAGAAAGGGAGAGAGGTGTTGCAAAAAGTTGAAAGGGAAAAGAAGGAAATAAGAATAAAAATGGATTAGAGAAAGAAGCATGAAGTGAATACAAGATAACATCCTGGAAGTCTGCTTCTACAACTGCAAAAGAGAGATAAAAACAGAGAACCGAGAAACCACAGTGACGAACGAGATAATTCTTCTGCCACTGGTTCAGTGACAAATCACTTGTGAACAAAGCTTCAAATGAGTTGTTGCCAAACCTCAATTAAAAACTCTAAAAAGAAACGCTAAATTGAAACATGTTGAACTAAGTTGTTTAAAGTGAGTCATGCTAATGTCAGTAAAAATGTTTCTATTACGTTTTGTTGATCTGTTTCCTTTTTTCTGCAA
This sequence comes from Poecilia reticulata, assembly GCF_904066995.2. Classification (NCBI taxonomy): domain Eukaryota; kingdom Metazoa; phylum Chordata; class Actinopteri; order Cyprinodontiformes; family Poeciliidae; genus Poecilia; species Poecilia reticulata. The sequence continues at coordinate 13,465,175 of NC_088837.1, read as the reverse complement.
ATGTAGAAAAAAATAATATTTTTAGCTAAGAGTTAAAAATACATTTGTCCAAACAACAGGTAGAAGATTTGCGGTACATATATGTGTTGTGCTTTGACGTTACATTGAGACACATTCACAGAAATGTTGTTTAATTCACTTTGGTAAAACATTTTCATTCATATCAGTTTTCACATTTAAAGAAGCTAAAATACTTTTTATTATTTAAAACATACCCTGTGCTAGGGGTGTTGACATAAAGCCGTAATAGGAAGAAATTTCCATGGAGAAATGCACAAACAGTTCAATCTGCAAGACAACTCTGCCGTAGGGCCGAACGGAGATGGCGTAAAGCTCAGCTGCACGTTTATTATGACATCTACAAGGAAAGACTACGTAACTATCACGCAACACTAAAACATGCAAGAGAGGCTTTCTTTGCAGATGTCATAAACAAAAACATTAACAATGCTCCAGCTTTATTTGCTACTGTTGACAGGCTCACAAATCGTCCGATGACGTTGCCACCTGAACTTCAATCTAATGCCGCCTGCAACAAGTTTTCCAGTTTCTTTTCAGAGAAAATTCAAAAGATCAGAGGATTAATCTGCACATCCACTCCAAAGACAGTACCAATGCTGTGCCCAAACAAAACAAATGCAGGAAAAATGACCCAATTTCAACTACTAAATTATAAAACCCTAGAGGAAATTATAAGTCAATTAAGATCAGGTTCCTGCTGTCTGGATGTCTTACCCACACATTTCTTTAAGAAAGTTTTGCCTGTCGTTGCTACTGATCTGATCCAAATAGTGAACTCATCGCTCTCCTGAGGTGTTTTCCCCCAGGCTTTGAAAACAGCAGTTGTTAAACCACTGATAAAAAAGAAGAATCTGGACAAATCCCTACTGCAGAATTACAGGCCGATCTCCAACCTCCCATTCATCAACAAAATTATTGAAAAAGCTGTTTTTGAACAATTAAATAACTTCCTAACAATAATGAATCGCTTTGACTCCTTCCAGTCTGGTTTTCGTGCTCACCACAGCACGGAGACGGCCCTTGTAAAAGTGTTCAATGACATCCATATAAATACAGACTGTGGGAGAACCACAGTGCTGGTTCTGTTGGACCTCAGTGCAGCTTTAGACACTGTTGACCACGACATTTTACTGAATCGACTGGAGAGTTGGGTCGGACTCTCCGGTCCAGTGCTCTTTATGTTCTTTATGTTTGAATCTTACATAAAGAACAGGGATTTCTTTGTTTCAATCGGAAACTTCTTATCAGAGAGGTCAAAGGTCACATGTGGGGTACCCCAAGGTTCAATCCTAGGACCCCTTCTTTTCAATATTTATATGCTCCCACTGGCTAAGGTTATAACAGGAAATAGGATTAGCTACCACAATTATGCGGATGATATACAGCTCTACATCACGATGTCACCAGGTGACTCTGAACCCATCCAATCACTGAATAGATGCTTAGAACAGATCAATGTGTGGATGTGCCAAAACTTTCTCCAACTGAACAGAAACAAAACTGAAGTTATTATCTCTGGACCTAAAGAGGAGCGAACCAGAATCAATGCACAGCTTCAGTTATTACAACTAAAAACCAGTGATCAGGCCCAAAACCTGGGAGTAGTGATGGACTCTGACCTGAACCTTCAGAGCCACATTACTACAGTCACAAAGTCGGCCTTCTATCACCTGAAGAACATCTCCAGGATTAGAGGACTGATGTCTCAGCGCGATCTAGAGAAACTCATCCATGCGTTTATCTTTAGCCGCATTGATTACTGCAACAGCGTCTTCACAGGTCTGACTAATAAATCAATCAAACAGCTGCAGCTGATCCAGAACGCTGCTGCTCGGGTTCTCACTAAAACCAGGAAGATAGAGCACATAACACCAGTTTTAAAGTCCCTACACTGGCTCCCTGTAGCTCAAAGAATAGACTTTAAAATAATGTTGTTAGTTTATAAATCACTGAACGGTTTAGCACCACAATACCTTAAAGATCTGTTATTACTGTACCAACCGTCTAGACCCCTCAGATCTTCTGGTTCTGGTCTGCTTTGCATCCCCAGAACCAGAACCAAATGAGGAGAAGCAGCATTCAGTTTCTATGCACCACAGATTTGGAACAAACTTCCAGAAAACTGTAAAACAGCTGAAACACTGGGTGCCTTTAAATCTCAACTTAAAACCCACCTGTTTAGAGTTGCTTATGGCTAAATTAAGGTTACAGTGCGGCTTTTGATGTCTTTGATGTTTTTATGTTTTTACCTTTTTAATCTTTTTTTAAAAATCTCTTTAATGTTTTTATCTTTACTTTTTAATTTCTTTTTATTTCTCTTTCTCACTGTTTACGTTTTAATGATGTAAAGCCCCCCGGAAAACGTCCCAGTTAAATGACGTTTAACTAAAGTTCTACAGGGTTTAGAGTCCCAGTTGACGGCGTTCAACTAAAAGCCTAGAGGTTGGAGTCCTTGTCAAACGGTGTTTTTGACTAAAGTCCCAGAGGGTTAGAATCCCAGTTAAACGACGTTTAACTGAAGTCCTAAAGGGGTGCGGGTTTTAATGTTTTTATCTTTTTTTTTAAAATCTCTTTCTCTTTCTCACTGTTTATTCAATGTCACATGTTGTTTTTATTTTAATTATGTAAAGCACTTTGAAATGCCTTGCTGCTGAAATGTGCTATACAAATAAAATTTGATTGATTGATTGATAATAGGGCAAGAGATGTGATTAAAAATAAAGACTAGAACAATATACAAAAACTTGAAATTTAAACAAGTTAAACTACTTGGAAATGAATAGACAGGAATAACACAAATGGGAAAGTCAACAACTCTGCTAACTGCTTTCAGAAATAATTTATGATGTGAATCATTGGCTTCAAGTGTTTTTCATTACAGCATAATCTTTTGTGCAAAGTCATACTCCCACTTAGAATTTATTATTTTATCCAGCCAAATTTAAAAGTTCGTTCACATGCACCATTACTTCATTTTTTTGGTCTCGTTTTTCCTCATGTTTACTAAATGTATTGCTATGCAACAGAACAGCTTGGATCTTCTGTATGATCTTTAGTTTTTCTTTTACGTTTTCTTGTAAACACAGGCGTTCTTGTAATCTTGTGAACTGCACCTTTAGGCCCTTTGTTGTTTATTGGTGGAAATCTTAAAATCCCACAGATGATGTTTATCACGTGGCCCAACCATACATATTCCCCCTGCATCTCAGTTATTAAGCGAACCCAAATCAGCTCAGGAAGTTTAAATGACCGACTTTTTGAATTTAACCCAGATTATTTATAGTATTACAATGTAATCTCAGTCATATTTTTAAATTGAAACCACTTGTAGTTTTTACAGTGCCGATTTGTTCAGATCACGTCTCCATGGCAAAGCATGGGATCGCTATGAAGGCTTGTTAATCACTGGGTCTTCTCAGGATGCGAGAACATAAAAGAGTCTCTTTAAAACAAGCCGCAGTCGCGACTCAAAGAGTTTAGTGAGAGCTTTCACCGTGACAAGAGCTCTCCAACTCGCGGCACAAGGGAGACAACCGGGCCTTTGTCAGTGTGGGAGAGAGTGGGCAGAGCTGAGCAGCTCCTAAAATGTTACTTCAGCTGTCATCATATCTGGAAAAGCAGCGTTACTCCCCCTTTTTTTTTTTTTTTTTATTTCCCACTGACTGCATCCCCAACCTTCATTCATACCCAAAGGCTATCAGAGGCGCTGCCGGAGGGAATGATTAAGCAGGATTTGCTGTTTTTCCGTCCGTCTTCTCTTTTCCGCCTCCTCCTTGTGCAAAGCCAGGTTCACAGCACTTCAGAGTGCAGTGAGTCATTGAGGGATTGGGAGCCGAGTCTCAGATAAAGACGGTGGAGGGGGCAGAGGGGAAAGTGTAAACACAGAGGACCTCCAGGTGTCTTGTCCGTTTCACAGATTCCTCTTTTCTTGTCGTGTATTCATCATTGCTGATGGGTTAGCGGAGATTTGTTTCCCTTTTTTCTTTTACTCTTGCCATGCTCTCTCTCTGTCTCTCTCTCTATATATAAAAACAGTCTCCTCTAAACAAACAGCAGCATTCCTCTGGGTAGTGTTCTCTGCCCAAGTAGGAAACTGGTTTCCAATCCATAAGTCATGATAACAACCGTTTTCCTCCTTCCTCCCCTTACACACACAATCACACACACACTCTTTTACTCTGGCTGAGGAAAACCACCTACTTGTTGACTTAATGCTATGTGAAACTGGAAAAGCATGCAAAAGGGTGTGAAGATGCACTAAATGTGAACATTTTAAACAATGATGTCATATAATTATGAGATATTTCCTATCAGACTCCTTATATGTTGGAAAATTGTTCAACTCCTCTTTTTCTTTTTCACGAGAACTCTTCAGTTTAGCCACCTATTCTTTATTCTCCTCTGCGAGATGCCCACTCGCCTTGTATGGTATTGATTTGCCATTATGTTGCGTGGGGGAGAAAAATCCATGGGTCTCCCTTTAAATAACCATCACATGAAGACAAGAGAGATACATCACGGAGGAACCGTATCGAACAGGAACACTCGGGACGCCCATCTTTTGGCGTATTATGGTGAGCTGTGCTGAATCAGGACATTCTGCAGACCCTGTTTATGTGTCAACTTGAGAGGGATTTTTCTTTACAAAGACGCTCCACCAAAAGAAACCCGAGCGCTGTTATCTGCCCCATTAAGCGTGGTGAATACAAGACAACAGTGGGATGGAGAGAACATAACTCTTCATGACACGTTGTTCTGGAGGACATGTTGCGTTACGAAACTGTGCTTCTGTCACGTGTCTGCTCATGAAATACGGTGCTGTTTAGAAGCTTGTGCAATTATTGTGTCAAAATTATTCAGAATTCTGAATTGAACAGACGCAGCAACTTATTTTGGGCTAGAGGTCACTTTACAAGTCACACTTTTTTTTTTTGCAACTATCAACAAACTCCTTTATGTTTAAGTATGGTTCGATCAGTTTCAAAATAGCTGAGGCCAACCTCGATGTTACCCTGCTTGATTTTTTTTATCAGATTAGAGATGAAATCGAAGAATTATGAGCCAATCCTCCTTCATCATTAGTTCGTTTTTCTGGAAACTTGATCGTTATAATGGTGCACTTCCTGTTCCATTTGAAAAAGTCATGCATGCAAATCGCTGCAGCCAGAGTCCTGACTGACAACAGAAAAATGAATTGTATCATTCACTGCAGAATCCTTGTTAGAATCATGTTAAAATGCGTTGATGGTGTAAAAGGCACAGAATGGTTTTGGACTTAAATGGTTTCTCAGAGTTGCTGGTCACGTGTGAATCTTGTAGACTCTTCAGATCATCTAAAAGTTAAACAGAACTAAACAAGGAAAAGCAGCATTGAGTTTCTTTGCGCTCCAGCTCTATAGAGTCAAAAAATTTGCAGAAACTGTTACCTGTTGTTTTCTCTTGGAAGCCAAAGTTTTCTTATTCATTGATTTATTTTGATTTATTGATTGAAAGTCTTGGCTTTTCCCATTATTTATTTATTTATTTGTTTATTTTTATTTTAGTTGAGTTTATTGTTTATTTTTATGTGGTATTTGGTTCCTACTGTTGTATTTCTTCTTTTTAATGGGAGTCTTTTATTTCTTTGTTTCTATTATCTTACAAAGCAGAACTTCATATTGGATAAATAGCACTATACAAAATAAGCTTTATGCAATTATTGGAATGGATCATAATTAGTGTTGAAAGAATCCCCTTGATTTCTCCAAACATACTTCTTGTCTGTAAGGCTAAATAACCCAGTCGTCGTCTCCCCCGACATTCCTCCAGGACACACTCAGCTTGTGCTTGAGTGTAGCTGCAAATCTCCATCATTGTTGAAGATGTTAGTTTTGCAGCAGATTTTGCTTTTGTTGGTCACCACACCGTGAGGCTATATCAATAATAAACGTGTTTCTTCATGTACAGTGACATAAGCTGATCCAGCAGTTTCAAGTTTATGGCTTCTGGATGGTTCTTGATTGTTCTACCTTATTTCATTTCATAGGTTGAATAGAATTTGGGTTATATAGTTAAACCTGGGACACTGTGATGTTCCTACAGGTCAAGGGTGTCAAACATACTATAAAACTGGATTTAGGATGGATAAAGTGGCCTGACATTAAGTTTGGGTCCCTGGCAGAAGACCAAGGAGTTACCTATTTTTTTTTTAGGATTTTTTTTAAAACAAAGGAGTATAACCTATTCTGATTAGAAGAATGGGCAACCAGAATTATGCCAAAAGCTTGAAAATGGCTATAAAAGGTATGTGGCTGGGTTGTAATGTGCTAGATCAGATTAACTTGAGTACATACACGTTTTTTTCCCAATCACTTAAGTTGTTTGCTGTATAGCCATTAAGCTCTGAAAAAGAATGGTTCGAATAAAATTTTAAGTGCCTCCAAAACAGAGATTTTTGCTTTGATGCAAAAATACAAAGTGGGAGAATTATTGTTTGCTTCAGCTTGACCTATCTCTCTGAAAAGAAATCAGTTTCTAATGTGATTTTGACATTATAAATGGGAGACATTTACTGCCCTCGTTCTGCCAAAAAAAGCTGCTTGATCTTTGGCCAGATCTGATGTAAAACCCGACTTTCTGATTTGGATAAATGGGTTAGGTCTCTAATAGAATTACATATTCTAAAGAAGAGCTCCAACTTTTGATACACTGCATCAAATTATCTAAACATGTGTTTCACGTCTGACTTTATCTTCAGTTTCTTTCTGAACAGGACTCAGATTACAGAAGTTTAATCTGCTGTGTGCTTGGATTACCTGCATGACCTGAAAGTACTTGTGACAAAACACAAGCAGAATGTCTTTTTTTTTTTTTTCTCTTAAGGTTTTACCGAAATGGGTGGAGCTTCAGTTTTATATAATGATAGCTGGAAAAAAACATCCTGTATCCTCCTTTTTGGAAACTGGTTTGGTAACATTACTGTCTCATAGTTGCTTATATTCTCATTTACAGTTACAATAATGCAGAGGAGGAAGAACTCAAACATCCTGGACTGGTGATAAGAATGAAAAGTGTTTCAAAATTTGTCACAAAAGCACAAAACCCATGACAAGTACTATGGATACTGCATCATGAGACAGATTGTTTTTGATAAAAGGGATTTTAATTGTCGAAATGAGTAACAAATGATCAGATAGTTCTGTTCACACCTTAACAGTAGACTCCTTTAACCAGATAAACATGGTTAAATCGCTTTAATAAGAGGAGGAGGTCGTACCGAGCCTGGGTTTGTGGGAGAAAATGTATGTATGCCCCCTCTGTTGTCTCGACGGGCTAATTAGAGTTGAACAGAGTGGAACGTTGTAAATGAATAAATAATTCAGCTGTTGTGGAGAAAGGGTGGGAGTTTTCTGCAACACACATGTACTTGATGTTGCTTTCGGTTAAGCAACGGTGCATTTATGAGTCCAGCACAAGTCAAAGATCATTTAGTAACGTAATACTCTTGCTTGTGCTTTGCATGAGGTACGTATTCATGCTCTATATATCTCTGCTGTGAACTCTGAGGTTTCCTGTGAGATTTTCAAAACTGAAAGTACGACGTTTGCTGTCCTACGCCACATTCTACTTGCTAGAAGAGTTTCAAATACCTTGAATATTTTTTTTCCACATTTTGTCTTGTTGCAACCACAGAATTGTCTGGATTTTATTGGAATTTAATGTGACACGCCAAGATAGAGCAGGTTTTCAGCTCCCCTAATGAATTACCGTGTAGAAACACCTTTCACACATCTTTTGGGGTATTTCTTCTGAAGATTTACATTTATATCAATTTGTCTTTGCAGAGTCATTAAAGCTCAGCCTGCTTGCGAGCGACAGAACTGTAACTCCTTTTGCTACTTGACGATTTTCTGCGTTCTGAAAAAGGGACTTCTTTCTTTCAACAACAACTTTCTTCTTGAGAAACAGAAAGAAATGATTTGTTGGACTGAGGGACTGAGAGTTGTTGTGGAGATATATTCTTTGACTTGAGCTGTGGATCTCTGCAGCTCCTCCAAAGCCATGCTAAGTCTCTTAATTGCTTCTCGAATGAACATTCTCCTTGTTTAGCCTGTCAGTAAAGTAGCCCAGCATGTCAGCTGATGCCTTGAAGGATGTTGTTTTGTAATCTAACCTCGTTTTAAATTTCTCCACAACCTTTTTCCTGACCAGACTTGGTCTTGTGTTTCTTTGTCTTCATGATGCACTTTGGTCATTAATGCTCTCTAACATACACTGAAAACCTTCACAGAACAGTGGGATGTCCACTGAGATTAAATTACAACTCCCTTCAGCACAAACATGTTTTATTTATATATATTACAATAAAGAAAACTTAATTCAAATGCATGCTATTTTTAGATAGTTCTTCATATCCTTTTCCCTTCCAATTCACATTTCTGCTCTAATTTATGTTGGTCTATTACACAAAATCCTAATAAATTACACTAAAGTTTGTGCTTGCACATTGACAAAATGTGAAAGTTTGGTTATTCCTGTTCTTTTGGGTCATAAAATAGCCGGTCGAATGAAGCAGAAATCCCAAAACAAGGATCAGATTGCGAGGAAACACACATTTCTGAGCAAGTTCATACAAAGTTTGTACAAGTACAGCTGAAGTTTGAAGCTGCATGCCATCGTTACACACATGTCCTCCTGCAGCAGTATTAATATTGATGTATTTGTTGTGTTAGTGTCACACAGTTCAGTGACAGCCGGACCTCGCAGACAGCAGAAAAGGTGGCGGTGAGGGTGCTGGGCTGGGTGGGGGGGGGAGGCGATACTACAGGACATGCAGCAGACAAAGACCCGTCTGTGCTGCTGTGCTCAGGAGGAAGAGGCCTTCCCTGCTCTGATGTGGCGAGCTGCAGTACCTGTGACACACACCGAGTTCCTGTGTTGAGTGTATGATGTCTGGTGCACGCACTCTAGAGTGGCGGGCTGCTGACTGACAGGAACACACACTGGCAGCCCTGCTTTTCCTGAGTTCTGACAGCCTAGCCTTGGGGCTATCAGTGTGGGAGTGAGAGGTGATTATATACAGCAGCGGGCCTATCCCGGCTTATTGTCTGAGAAGTTTTCTGTCATGTGGAGAAGTTTTATGTAAATCTGAAAGGGGGAAATAGGAGTGATGGAGGCAGCGGCGTTAACTTGCTGACGTGAATGAAAACGGGACAAAAAGAAAAAAAAGGAGAAGAACAAAGCTGGAAAAGGAAAGATAATATGAAGCAACTGTCTTTGTTTACATTGAGATTTAAAACTGCTGCCGAAGGCAGTTTGCCACCTTTCCTGCAGAAGAAAAAAAAAAGCGCAGACGCTTCATGGTGGGCTGATTATCTCTTTCTAAATTGAATACAAATCTAAAACCCCGGTTGTGCAAGTAAAGGAAGCCCGCTTTATCTCCCTGCTTCTTTTTTCCTCATTGCTCTCCATGCAGCCAATCAAACCCCAAAATAAATTATGAAAAAAAACGGAAGAAGAGGCAGCTGCGAGTGAACGCCCGCATGGCTAAATTTCCATATAGATAGTGGAGCACATTTAACTTGCCTGTCTGCGAGCTCTTTGTCCACTCGTCCTCTCATTACATTTTGATGGAGAGATGGCTCTTCATCTACATCATCCCATTACTCTTCTGATGTTCTTATCTGACCCGGACACTTGATTGTTCCTGAACCGCTGTTGACCCATACTCATTTTACTGCCCCAGGATATATCTTCTGTGCTCCAGGGAAAAAAATACCCATGGAAATAAAAAATAAAAAAAACGAATATCTCGCAACAAAGTGCCAAAAGATTCACTTTAAAAGATTTACAAGTAAATTTAGTTGGAAAGTAGGTGTAGATAGACACAGATACTGGTAGATCTTGGGGGAAGTATTAAAATAATTAGTTGATGCTTTTTCTTTTTTGTATATGTATCACATTATGAAAGCAAATTCATAAGATTAGGCAAAAATCAGCTGGAATATTATAAAATTCAGCATTCAGATAGTGAGCATATCACAGTGAAAGAAAAACTTTGCAACCCAATCTGTTCATGGGTGAAAATCTGACTGATCTGCTTATTATTGACCAAAAAAAACCAAAAAAAAACAGATTAATTATATTTTTTGGTCCAAAATTTTAGTACTTTTTTTTACCTACAGAAAATATACAATTATGTCAAAAGAACTTGCCTGAGAATAAAATCTCAAAAGGTAATTCATGATGCCCCAAATTCAAGAAATTCCAAAGAAACAAAGTCGTTGACGACCATCAGTGTGAAAATGGTGGCAAAACAGCGCTTTGGGATTCCAACAAACTACAGTGAGAGTCACCATCAAAACAAGGAGAACACATAGAACATCGGTTAATCTCAAAGTTACTCCAAGAAAGAATCAGAAAGTCATTTAAAAGGTGATAAATTAATCATGAATAAACCACTGTAAGGTCAAAGTTCATGATTCAACAATGAGAAATGGAGACTTCATAAGAATGATGTCCACCAGAGACAAAAACTGAACTTTTTCTGAAACTGGATTCTGTTTCAGAATCCAACTGAGAAAACCCTGAAGGAGAAAGTCCAGCCATCAGTTTGTGGCTTTAGATCAACTTGGATTATTGAGCAGGACAAAGATCCAATTTTTGTCAGAAAGCTCTGCTTTGATGGCTAAAAAGAGTCAAATTTTGTAGATTTAAATCCAGCTGAGATTTTTAGACAAAGGTCTACATTGGACCTTTGTGATAGAAAACTGTCCAGTGTGGCGGAAGGAAACAATTCAGCAAAGAAGAGTGGGCCAAAACTCCAGAGTGACGGAAAAGATTCATCAGCAGTCATCACAAATACTGGATGGCAGCCGTTGCTGGCAAGGCCAACACAACCAGCTGTCGGGTTTAGGGAGCAATTATATTTCACATAAACCCAGGTCAGCTTGAATATCTTATTTCCCTTCATTAATAAACTCATTTGAAAACTGCATTTTGTTATAGGCTGTTTTCAGTTGGATATCAAAATTTGCACACTAAAAAAGAAATTATCTTGTGTCCCAGCACTGCTTAATGACTGACACCCGTCTGGTTGACCTCATAAAAAAGGAACCTGTGCCTGTTTTGTTATGGTTGCTTTGTTATTTCAACAAGCCACAGTTTCCTGCATCCATTTGTGGTCCGCAGGTTCGTATTGCTCCATCCAGTCATTCTTCCTCTTGCAAAAGCTGCCGTTTGTGATTCTTCCACTACCAGAGAAGAGAGAGAGAGAGAGAGAGAAAATAAAGGGAAAAGAGGAAGAAGCAGGTTGCTTCATGTATAAAATCAGCTGCTTCCAGGCTTACATGTAAATTAAAACGCAATTAAAAACGGGGCAAATAAGCCGTTCCCGGGAGATGAGGGAAGAGAGCAAGGAGGAGAGGAGCGGAGGAGCTCTCAGGATGAGGGCCTGTGTCACTCATCATTAGCATGGCATTAGAGTGAAGGGAGCTAAATCTGAACGCTGGGTCACGGGCACATTTAGATGAGCTGTGCCTGCCACACAGATGGGAAATAACCAGCCCATCCTGAGGAAGTCTTTTTTCTGTTTTTTTTTGTGCTTCAAATGCAAACAATTATTCTGTGGATTATTCTGCTATTGTTCTCGAGAACAAGCTCGCCATTGTGTGTGTGCGTGTGTGCGCGTGCGTGTGTGCGTGTGCGTGCATGTGTGTGCGTGTGTGTTTTCAGCACAGAGCTGCACAGTGCAGCCTATCCTAGCACTGATGGCAGCGAGTAAATATTTCCAAGCATGTAGCAGCAGAGTGTCGTGGGCCGTGCTGAATGCAAGGAGCAGAGACAGAAACCTGCAGCTTCATACGGTACGGACGAGTTGAGCGTAAGCCCATGGCTCCTAGAATTCCAGTGCACCGCCTCCTCGGCCCTTTGCCTCCACCCTAACTCTCTGAAAGCCTCCTCCTCCTCCTCCTCCTCCTCCTCCTCCTCCTCCTCCTCCTCCTCCTCCTCCTCCTCCTCCTCCTCCTCCTCGCTCTCTCCCAGGCTCCCTGCACCCCAAACCTCCTGCCCAGGAGCCAAAGCAGGAGGTGGTGGTGGTGGGGGGGTGGGGGGAGATCAATGTGAGAAGTGTATGGTGGTGAAGGTGGGGGGTGAACCTCACACGACGGCTCAGAGAGGAAGAAGAGGTGGAGGGGGGGGGACCCTGGCAGAGGAGCACCCTTCTTCTCTGCAGACCTGTCGCCTCAGTGCAACAATGGCCGTGACAATGACACTGGAGGAGGAATTTCCACTACACCCCCCTCTCCCCCAACTCCACCACTGACCCCAACACACACACACACACGCACACACCCACGCACACACACACACACACACACACACACACACACACACACACACACACACACACACACACACACACACACACCCTCCCAATCTCTGCAGCGCATTAAAATCAGCGGAGGCAAGATGAATGAGTCCCTAATAGCTTTCATTTGTTACAATTATCATAATTAAACATATGTCAGGGGCAGACAAAGGAACGGGGGAAGATTTCTGTGTTAACACCTCAGGCGGCGGAGGGATGCAGCCACCTGAAAGGGATCTTTTCCTTTAACGTTATAATTAGTCGGAATAGACTTGGAGCATATTTACAGTAATTAAAGACCCTCTGATTCAGTAACTCAGACTCTCTATCATCTGTTTGCAGCAACACAGCGGACCTCATTTCTCTGTCCTCGTGTCCCTGTTGCCTGCTTGAGGAGCACCTGCTGAGCTCCATCAGAAATGTGTAAGGGCCCTTTAAATGGTTTTTGAAGCACTATTGCGTTTTTTGTAAATTACACCATGGGAACTCACTCCTTCCTTGTTTCAGAGGAATTATTCAGAAACTCAGAAGTGCAGGGAGAGGGATTTCCCCGTCTCGCCTCCCTTCATTTTAATTCTATCATTTCCTCATCCGCTCACCTGTGACTACAGCGAGTCTTGTACAGGTCAAAGCCCTGGGGGAGGAGGCCTCCTAATTTAAGCACATTCTTTCTAGTTAGTTTTAGGTGCATTACATGTACATGTTGGTGGCAGTGTAATGCTGTGGGGAGGCTTTCTTCAGCAGGGTCAGTAAGGCTGGTTAGAGTCGATGAAAAGGAGATGAACACTGGGTGATCCTGGAGGGAAACTAAGAAGCTGTTAAAGACTTGAGACCAAATCCTGAGGGGCCCAGAATGACTTCATTCTTCATTCGCCACTGTCTTTGCAACTCTTTTCTAGTCAATGCTTAGTTACAACTTTTAATCCCTTACGCTAAGAAAAAGAAAACAAAGCATGAAAAAGATTTTCTCGTTGTAATAAAGGATTCATTAGTGTTAAGCTGTGTGTTAAAGAATGCTTGATCAGTTAAGAATAAGATATTGTTTTATTAGGACTTAAAAATGATTCCTTCATGATAAAGAAGCTGTGAACTAACTTCAGCAACACCAGCCAGCCATGGTTATGACTGTTATATTTTCTCACAGGGTTCCCCATCGATTGGACGTGAAAACATGCCAACATGAAGCAGTTGATGGATAATTTTTTTTCTTCTTTTTTTTTTTTTTTTTAATGTACCCCAAAGGCTGTGTCGCCCTGGGTGGGGAGCCATGTCACCAATGTAAAAAAGAAGTAGGAAAACTTTGTTCATGCAAAGCACTGTCTGGAATAAGAAACAGGGAGAACGGTGAAAGAATTTGGTCTTGAAACAGGAAAAAAAAAAAAAACTAATGACGCTGAGGTTTCTGTTCTGCCTGTGGAGACTAAACCAGAGATCATGACTTAACTTGACCCTTGTCCTCCTACATGGACACATATGGAATATCTCCAGCAAACACACTTTAAACCCTCTTATTTTAGTTTCCGCCCCCTCCCCCCACGTACACGCTATGAGACAAACTATGAAACTCAAAAATAAATTACAAGCTTTAACATAACACGCCACCCCCCTGAAATTGTATTCATAGCTTTGTTTAGATAAATAAAACCATCGAGGTTTTCTCACAGAGTCTCTTCAAACAAGAGATTAAAAAACGGTGGACTGCCTGACCCTGAGTTTTAGCCTCACGTTTGAGATAACAGTTCATTTAACCTTGACAGCCGCATGTGAGACAAAATAAACTGGAGATGTTTGTGCAAACGCGCCCATGTGCGGTTCTTTTTTGTGGGGGATCGTTAAGTGCGCAAATTTAGATTTTCATGAGGTTTCTGAATGTAGATAATAATTATTTTGGATCCTTATGAGTTTTCTTTTTTTTTTTTTACATCGGACCTGAACAGATAAAAAAAATATCAAGAAGATATAAAAACCTCACTCACTCACTCACTGACGCACTTTTTTTTTAACGTTTTCAACTATCCGATTTTAATCTTTTTTTTAATCTCACCGAATGTGTTCTGTACAGCTTGTTTTGATGCTCCGTAATCTAATCTTTTTGCAGAGTTTTCTCGATCTCACCATCTTGAGCGCAGAAGTTACAGGTGGATTAAGTGCAGCAAGACATGATGAGCTCACCTGAGCGCATAAGAAAAACTGCCGCAAATGTGCACTCGTGCAGAGAAACAGATGCGGTTAAAGTGAGAAGATATTTTTTTTCTTTTCAATGCAGAGCAGGATATGATAACTTCATGAAGTGATCAGGATTTCTGAGCGATGCAGAGAACAAATTCACCCAAGATTTTAGAGATTTGCGGAAGAAATGCGGGGTATTGATCTGAAATAAATATGATTATTTTCCATCTCCTCCGAATGTTTCGGAAAACTCTCCGATTCTGTGAGACTGTTGCACCTTAAACAACCAAAGAGATTACTGAGACCTAATGAGTGCAATAAGCAGTGTCACAGATCTGTGCGGGTTATATCAGAGTGACTGCGCTGTGATCTGATCCGACAGTCTGAGTCAGAGGATTTTTCTTTCAAACGATTATCTTTGTCTTGACGCAGACTCCAGGCGTCCTTCTTCTTTAGTGCAAACACGGAATGATACATAATTTGTATTTTGGGTACCTGCTGGATAAACAGAGCTGACAGTGAAGAACTGCAACTCCAGACAAAAAAAAATAAAAAATACGGAAAAAAAACAACTGTCGTTTGAACGCGCGTTTCGTTTAAGCATGAAAGAACCTTGTCTGACAACCTTTGGGTGTGCGCTACCATGAGGCACTTGTTTGTTTATTGCAAACTTAAATTCTTGCTCTCCGTGTCCCCCGCTGCGCTCATCTTCCCCCCTTTTTTCATGCTGTTGCTAGGGAAGCAGGGCGTATTCGCTGCCTGGCCGCGGATAAAAACAGACGTAATGCGTAAATTAGGGGCTTTCGTCGAGCTTTTTTGCAACAGTCACGATCTTAAACCCTCACTGCACCCAATTTATGACTCAAATCCGGGAATTATCGAGCGCAAAAAGCCACATTTCGGCGCTTTTTCTCCATTACCATATATGGCAGGGCAGAGATATATCGTGCCTGTATTTAATAGGCTGGCCGCTGCCGCTCTGCTCCTCGGCTTCAGTTTATTAACCCTTGTGGTGCTGAATTATTTTTGGAGCATGGAAAACCGTCGGCTTAATTGTTTTTCACGCCCTTCCTGCGGCAAGAAAAGTAACGAATTTGATCATTCGGAACCAGCTGGACAGGCAGAGCGCAGTTTGCGCGCAGTAAACGGGAAGATTTGCGCACAGAGGCGCTTTTTCTTGTGCTCACGTTAAACTCTCTTATAAATCAGTCCACTTGGTGACATTTACAACACAGAAAGCAAGCTCCCCGATGCTGCTCTCTAAGCTGCTGGATTTAGATTGTCCCGATGTGGATTAAATAGCAATAATTCAACCAGTAACAAGAGGGTTTTCAGGTGGCAAACGAACCGCGCGCCGTGGCAACGGATTAGTAAAGTTGCCCCAGGTAAAGCGATGGCTGCACTGCGACTCCGCAGCGTGTCAAATTAACGGTGCCCCGCATGGTTTGACTATCAGACTGTGCCTGACCTACATTTGCAAAAAAAAAAAAAAAGCTCTCACGTGAAATCAAACTGAGTCCACATTTACAACTGCGGGGAGGGAGCGTCAGCATCAGTTACCGTGAAAACAACAGTTTTGGTCGGACTTTCACAGCTCGACCACCATCTTTGTTAATGCCTTGTTCCAGAAACAATCATTTTAAGTAGTAAGACAGCAGGGGTGTAGGTAGACATAGATCTGTGCGATCAGAATATCAAGTTTGCACGCTTTCTTCCAGAATAGATCATCAATAACTCCTGTTTTACTCCGGTGGTGGTGGTGGTGGTGGGGGGGAGGTTCCCCACAGGATGATGCTGCCACCATCATGATGGTATCATCGCGATCTAACCAAATAAAAAACATTTTGTAAAATAGTCTATCTTTGTGCTCAGTGTTGTCCGAAAACACAACAAGCTATCCCGCAAGTTAGGAAAATATAGAAGGGAGCAAAACTTTGGCGAGAGAGAGAGAGAGAGAGAGAGAGAGAGAGAGAGAGAGAGAGAGAGAGAGAAACTTTCTTATGGTCTTAATAAATGACTTCTTCAGTACAACTGGATCTCTGTGTCCAGCCATATTTTGCCCAACTTATGAATTCCAGGTTTGGACATGCGCATGCAACCTTTCTAAGATGTTCTGAAGTTTTATGGTGTTTTTATGTGCTATGTAACAGCACACTGCTGTGCATATATATATATATATATATATATATATATATATATATATATATATATAGTGTCTTTCTTTTATGTTTCACTGGATTTATGGGCACTTTGTTGTTGTATATGGTTATATAGATCTTCCTATGGTCCAGAAAAGCTCACACCGTGGCATAAGCTCTTACATTATGTTCACAAGGAGCGACTCTGCTTTCAAATGTGGTTTTATGTACATTTTGTTAGAAGTCTTTTGCATACAGCTTCATCCATCCTCTCATCAAAATGAGCAGATCTCCTGTTTCTGCTGAGTAAACGAGTCTGCGCAGCATGGCGCTGTGTCTACCACGTTAAACAAGGAGGGTGATGTTAATGACTAGATGAGTGTAAGTCAGAGGAATTTAGTTTCCAGTTTATTTTAATAAATAACGGCAACTGGAACTGGGACCAAACGTAAAAAATGTGCTTTAGGACACATAATCCAGCTCTGGACAAAACGAATATGTTACTGTGGATTTTTCTTTTTTTCTTTTGTGCACTTTTCTTCAGATCAGGTGATAAATTTTGAATTTCAAATCACGTCGACCGTTGAAGTCCAGCTTTTGGATAAAAACAAAAAACAAAAAAAAACTACAACCTTTCTGCAAGGTCTTCACCCATCTCCCCTCCTCCCGTCCTGACGTCACTGCACGAAAAGAGCTGCTTGCAGCGGCACCGCTGTGAATATCTCTACGCTCATTGCCAGGACCGAGGAGTGTGCAGAGAGAGGAGGAGAGAAGGTGGAGGGAATACCGTCGATTTTTCGGATCCAACTGGAAAACTACCGGGCGCGCACGGCGCGGCACGCACCGAACGGAGGGCATTTCAACATTTTCGCCGCGCGTCCCCCTCTCCTCCCCTCGCCGCCTCACTGCGATCGGATCGGACCGGAGCCGAGAATGGAGCTCCCTGCCGCCGGCGAGCACGTCTTCGCGGTGGAGGGCATCGAAAAGAAGCGCATTCGGAAGGTAACAGTGGGGGGAAAAGCGACGCGTGCACTCCGTCGAAATGTTGCATCTGCTTGAATCCGAGCCTGATCCAATTTTTTTCCCCCCCCTCATCAACACAACCATCTCAGGGCAAGATCGAGTACCTGGTCAAGTGGCGCGGCTGGTCTCCAAAGTAAGTCTGAAACACGCCCGTCAAATTGCACCAGCGCAGTCATTAAACAACAAACCCAAAACATTATTAACGAATGCAAGTGTTGCACCTAGTTATGAAGGGCGTTGCGCGCACGAATCCGCGGGTGTTTATGTGAGTGTGTGTTTCAGTGGATCCGCGGATGCCTTCACTAATTTATGCGAGGGAAGGGGTTGGGAGGGGGGTGGGGGGTGGCAGGCACAGCCATGTAATCCCGTTTTAATTATTTCTGCTCTGCCAGCGAATTTACGAGACATAGTGGTGCTAAAATGGCCGACTCGATGTTGGAGCTGAAGGAGCGTTTGGATAATACATACACACACACACACGCACACTCACACACATTCAATTTATGGTTGATTTTTTTTTTTCTTTTGCCTCTGCGGTTGGACATCTTCATTGTTTTTACAATTCACCCTGGAAATAAGACACACACACACACACACAAAACAACCTATCAGCTGATTCAGGGGATCATTTGTATCCAAAGGATGTTTCTGTTTTCGCTCTGTCCCTGCTTCACCTGTCCAAGCACTGTTTGAAGATACGTGGAATGTGTCTGTGGGAGACATGTGCGTGTCAGTTTGAAAAAAGGAAGTTTGCACGTGACAGCCCAGCAGCTCCCTGACAGTTGTTGGCTCCTCTCCTCTCTGCAGGTACAACACATGGGAGCCGGAGGAAAACATCCTGGACCCGCGCCTCCTCGTCGCGTTTCAACACAGGTGAGCGACTCTGTGCACGGAGGTGGATTTCGGACCAGGCCGCAAAGCCTCAACTTCAGCCATGACCATATAAGGGCACGGGAGGAGGGGCGATGTAATATCTCAACCTCTCCCCACCCCATCCTCCTCCTCCCCCCTACTCCCTGCTCTCTTGCCCAGGAGAGGAAGGTGGGGTGGCGGAGGGGTCTAAATACAGCGGATGTAATGGTGTGAATTCCCAAATCAAGCTATTTGAAGGAAGGACTGGATCTGAGGGACTAAGCATGGATATTTGATATCAGAGGACCCAAAACAGAAGTTAATTAATGCCCAACCAATGCCAGTGGGTCCTGATGGGACGTTTTAATGGAGAAAATGAAGTAGGAGAGTATACTGAAAAATCCTGCTAAGGCAGATTCCCAGGTGGATCAAACTACAATTTAGATGCCTTTGTTTTTGCATCCCAGGTGGTAATTTAGGAGGTGATCTGCACTGGAGGGCCTAATTGAAGGACAGCAGTGTGGTTGTTTATTATGGCTTTAACAGGAGGAGGAGATGGCAGTGGCGCCAACGCATGAGAGGAGAGCAGGGGTTGACTAAACAGTCTCATCTTTAAAAGAGATTCAGGGGAGAGGTCAGGCAAAGGGTTGGGACACACATTTATTCATTTAAATATGTTTATTGTTAATGATTTATTTCTATGTTACTTATTTGTGTTTCGTATGTCCATCTGTCACTCATTCCCAGCTGCTGGCTTCTCTAAATATGACAAAAACCTGATAAAGATCATTGCGTTGCAAATTATCAACCAACGCCTTAAAGCAACCAAGCCTATGCTGCTTTGTTTGGACACCAAAGTACAGGCAAAACTAAAATCAAGTGATAACTTAATTATAAGTGGCGTCCATCTAGCTAGTCTCTTGTTTTCGCTTCTGCTTTTTGTTCTTTCAGTAACAGCCCGACCTGTCATTGACCTTTGTCACAAATCCTGTGTTTTTTTCCCCTGCCATCATGCAATAGCAGTTGTGATTGTCTGTCACTCACTTCCCTGTCTTCTCTAAACGCATTTCATGTCTATCCGTCTTTGTGCAAAACAAATATGGGTAGAAATAAATGCCTTCCCTATAAATATGACATCATAAAAAAAATGCTGATGCTGCACAGCAACCAGACCCACTGTACTCTGCCCACGCCAGCAAGACACCAGACATTAAAAGAAAAAAGATCCTCTCCCATCTGGACACCCATTTCGAAACTTTCTGGTGCTGACCTGGAAGTGGGATTACCTTGAACCGCCCCCTGATATAAGCCTTGACTCAGCATGTCAAATAGAGACTCCCAACCGCTGTCTCTATTTGACAAATTATTCACAACTACCTTTCAGAAGATAGCATATCTTTTCTCCAGATATTTGCAGACAGAGGTCACAGCCTCAACACAGGCCTTAAAAAAACAAACAGAATCTCTCGAATGTTGCTTTCAGAGACCAGAACGTCAATTAACTCAAATGCAAGTGTCACTTAATCCTGCACAACTGCATATCGCGCCGACCCATGAGGCCTCTGACATATGCTCCCTCTGTAGGCCAGCAGCCTGCTCAGGGGGCCGAGTGAAGACGCGATGGCTGGGGAAAGGAATTCGCCTTTCTGAAAAGGCTAATTGACACACACAGCGCTTCTCAACGCTTCCAGTGTACGGCTCTCATATTCCCCCGCAGTCCGCCTGCCTCCCCTGCCTGAGTGTATAGCTGTGTGCTGGGATGGCTATGGAGAGCTGCCTCTGCACTCTCTGTTTCTGCGTGTGTGTGTGTGAGTGTGTAGCGGATTCCTCTCTGCTCTCATCGGATGGGGGGAGGGTGGACCCGAGTCTGTAATTGCTAAACCTTGTGTGAATAGGGGTCACCCCGTTAGACAGCGTTTTCCAAATTGCGCACATTACAGCGGTGGGGACTGTTTATTGTGACGATCTTCTGGCAGCTCTGATCGTTTGAACATCTGCAGCACGAGGCCGACAATGAGGGTGGGTGTCGGAGCGCGCCTAGGGGGAAGCATATTTACAGCTGGCCTTCGCCCACCTCTGCTTATTTATGAGCCGATGCTGAGTCAAGGCTTATATCAGGGGGCGATTTCTTGCACATGGGGCTGTCCTTGATCTGACCAGTTCTGTTATAATAACAAGCGACCCAGTCCCTTCTCATTGGAAACGGTTTTGAAAGGTTTTTCCATAGACTTTCTGTGCTTTTTTTTTTTCACTGCCATGTTTACAGTGCAATCCAAAACTATTCGTATTCCTTAAGTGATGTCATGTTTTGTCACACTAAAACTGCAAACCTTCATGTTTTATTTGGATTTTTCATGTAAGAAATATGTGAAGTATGTCTCTACTGTCTTCGGATATCTTGAGGACGAATTTTCTTGTGCGTTCCTGCTGTAAATATATCTCAACTCTTTCAGATTTAGAATTTCAGTTGGATTTCAGTTTGGGCTTTGATTGGACCATTTTAACAGAGATACGCTTTTATTTTTTTTTGTAGCCTCTAACAGCTTTCCTCCAAGTATGCCCTGTCTGTCTTCTCATTAACTCAATTTTCCTTGTCCTTGCTAAAGAACAGATGTACACACACCATGTTGCTGCCACCGACATGTTTCGCAGTGGGAATGGGGTGCATTCAGGCTGTTTTAATTTGGTCCATCTAAAAAAAAAAAGAAGAAAAAAAAAAAGGAATAAAATACATTAAATTTGTGGTTGCAGCATAAAATGTGGAAGATTTCAATGGCTGACTGTCAGAGGAGGAAGGGTGGACGTTTCAAAGACGTCCTCTAATTGAATTTTTTGAGGATAATGAGAATATGGAATGGGCTGATTACCATGGAGAGCTATGCAAATAGGGATCAAAATGCTTCACAGCGTTTGGACATTCATTACTGCTCCGAATCACAGCTCCACTTTTGACCTTGAATAATCGGTGGAGGAAAACCTGCCGTTTCCCATAAGGTGTAATTAGATTTTGAAGGTGTCTGGTAGTGCTCACATAATTATCTTTTCTTTTCTCAGAGAGAGGCAGGAGCAGATGATGGGATACCGAAAGCGGGGGCCGAAACCAAAACATCTTCTGCTTCAGGTATTTTCTTGATGATTCATCACCACACTGTGGAAATAGCCTGACTACTTAAACCACTTCAGCGAGTTTCACTTTGTAAGCGGTTCGAGAGAATAGGAGCACAGTCAGGTGCGCCACACCTGCTGTCAGCGTGCTTTTCTTTAAGTGAAGAAGAGAGTGTGGGAGGTAGCCCTCCACAGTGGATTTATCTTGTCACAAACTGAAACTGTGAACCTTGTCTGAGGTTCAAAACATGCTGCTCGAGTTTACTCGATTTATCTGCTGGCTTATTAATTTTCATGCAAAGCAACCATGCAAAACCTGGTTTTTACCTGTCAAAGTGAATATAAATCTTCCTTTTTGCACCAACTGGTGTTTGCAGGAGGCTTTCTTTCTTTTATGTCATGTTTTGGGACAAAGAAAGGACAATCCTTTGACTCTCTTAGCCAAAGCATTTACAGCAGTGCTTTTAGAGCCAAGCATGATTATATATTTCGAGTCCGTCCCAATTGCTGTGCAGCATTGCTCCCGAAGAGGCGTGCCACGTGGCCGGCAATCGGAGGCAGAGCGTGACATGTCTGGTGGCACTTGTGTGACCTGGAGGTTGCAGTTCGGAGCGTCTTGATCGTTCCGCTGCAGTGCCCCTCTGACAGCTGCGGGGTCAGCCAGGGGTTTGGGGTGAAAAGGGGCGTAGGCTTTAAAATGAGTCCTGATTGGTTGTTTTGCTCTTGCACCTTATTGCATGGGGATAATCAAGCAGTTCCACCTGTAAAACAGACTTTATTGCATTCAAACCATGAAAATGTTGCATCATGTTCTTTTGCATATCGAGGGTGTGTAGTTGTAAAGCACCTAGTGCACAACAAAAGAAGATTATCTGGGATCATTTAAGAGATTAGTTTATAAAAGGCATTAACATGAATCATAAATATGATTTATGCAAGGTGCATGATCATTTCGGCAATTCGCTATTTTAATATGTTATGGCAGAAATCTGTGTAAGCAGGTGGTTCTGCTTTTGATGTTTGGTTCATTTGCCTGATGGGAGCAGATCAAAAGGTTCAAGTTCTCTGCAGGGCATGCCTTCTATTGGTTTTTCGGATCATCATTTTAGGGAAAATGGATGATTTTAAAGATAAAATATGAAAATACAAACAACAACAAAATAGATAAAACTACTTTTCAGGCCTCTCTGGGATTGTTCAACATATTGCATCCAATTAATGATTTTAAAGGGTAAAACCTAAACATATGAAGTGTATAGAACAGATGTGATGGATTCCATAGACTCCAAGAGACTGTTTAGATCCCCTTACTATTCTTTGCAGAACCCACTTTTTATTGTGAGATTATTCAACAGATTAGAGCAAATAAAGGGTGAAATAAATGGTGAAACCCAGAAATGAGAAATACAAAATGGAAAAATAAAAAAATATATGAAATGGGAAATCACCTGTTCATCCCCCCCTCACCATCCTTTGGCAGTTTTAGTTTCTCCCATGTTACAGATGAGATACGTTGAGGAGGCTATTGTTACTATTTTCTTTACATTTTTTTGTCTGTAGTTCACATTTTTCCAGAGGTTTTGTCAAATAAAGGTGTCAGAATGTGGGTAGAATGATTAACCACCCTCTCCTGTCTTCCGCTAAGGTGCCATCATTTGCCCGGAGGTCAAACATCCCAGCGGGACTTGAGGAACCAGTCCAGGATGCAGAGGGAACCTTTAAGTCAGATCCCGTCCAGCGTCCTCAGCCGCAGCATTACCAGCTGAACAGCAAAAAGCACCATCAGTACCAACCCAACAGCCAGGAGATCCCTGCCGACGCTTTGAACAACAGCAAAAAGAAGTTCATCTACCAGCTTAACAGCAAGAAGCACCACCATTACGAGCCCGACCCACACATGTATGATGCGCAGGTTTCGAGGCTGAAGGAGGTGGTCAAAGTTCAGGAGACAGCCAGCAAGCTTGCGAATCCCGGGTGGAACCTACCTTTGGCCCTGCAGCAGAAATGGATCCGGAACAAAGACACCGGGTGCTTGAGCAAAGTCAAAGAGCTGGCGGTGGAGGTGAGGAAACCGGTTAAAGATGCGCAAAGTGAGAATGCCTTAAAGCCCAACCCTAAGGAAGCTACTCTGCCCAGCGCTGTGAGCAGCAAAATGAAGATAATCAAGAACAAAAATAAGAACGGACGCATTGTTATTGTCATGAGCAAGTACATGGACGGCAACAAGGTTCACGGAGTCAAGGATAAACACAGGGAAACATCAAGAGACGAGAAAACGGAATGTTCAAAAACACAAGAGAACAATCCGCCACCCGGGGCCAAAATGACTAAACACCCGGAGAATGGGATTCCCAAAGAGATCTGTAAGGGCAGCTCCGTATCTGTCGCGGAGCATCCCTTGAAGTGTTCCCCCAAAGACAGACATTTTTCCAAACCATCTCCGAGCACAGCTGAGGAATACAACACCGAAGTGGCCCGTGGCCAGGCGGATTTACCGGACGACTTGCCCCTGCAGCTGACGGCCAGCTCCCCGCCAACGTCTTGGACTGCCGACACGGCCATCCCGACGCCTACGGCCGTCGACCAAATCCGGATCCCCTCGTTCCCCTGCGACCGGAAAAGGAAGCTATCGGATCCGGTGGAGGACAGGAACGTTGGTAAAATTCTCCTGGCGTCCAGGAGCTTGAGCGTGCCGACCGCTGCGGTCACGCCACCTCAGGACAAACCCATGGACCTCCACTGCAGCGTGGCGCGTCACAACAGTACGAGCGCGACCTACGACGCGAACGGAAGCCAGGAGGAGCCGATGGACCTCAGCTGCCCTAAAAACAGGAGGCGGGTGGAGGCGGAAGTCCAGCCGCCGGTGGAAGCGGAAGTCCAGCCGCCGGTGGAGGCGGAGCCTGCAGTTGAAAACACACCTCCTGCCAAGGAGAACGAGCAGAAATCCTGTGAAAAATCTCCAGAGGAACCTGCGAAAAATATCTCCCCTTTTATGGGGAACATCATCATCACTGACATCACGACAAACAGCCTGACAGTCACCTTTAAGGAATACGTTTCTTTCTAAAAGAAAAAATGAAAACACACACACAACAAAAGGAACTCCCAGCTTCTTATTGGCTGATCCTGTGAATATGTGCATATGTAGAAAAAAATTAAGAAAAACACAAGAATTTTGTACATATTGAAATTTATAATTTATAAGTCAAATCCAGTATGTTTCCTATGACATTTTATACTGTAACTCCGATGTGATGTTGTAGCCAAGAAAGTGCCCTCGACTATTTGAGCGAATGCATCACTCTGGTGGGGGATTCTCCACCAAAAACAAACAAAAAACCTTTGTCATATTGAGCTTAAGGAGGGAACTATCGCTGTTTTTTCATACTTGTACCAAACTTATAACCTGAGATATATGAAGGTTTATACATGTTTCGTATTACTAATATCTGTTCATGTCGGTCGAAGAGAAGATTTGTGAGTGGACTGCGGTTGCAGATCGAATTTAAAGCACTTAATGCATTTTCATATGTTTTGCTTGTGTCACTGCCGTTGGAGAAACAGTCACAGATTATTTTGTTGCTGTAGTAGACAGACCCCTTATTGTGGCTCGGCATATTTAGTTTTGTGTTTTGTTTATGGGCTGTTTAAAAAAAGGAAAGAAAAAAAAAAAAGTTACTCGCCGTGACATGCAAATTCAAAAAGCGGGTGTGTCAGGATACAGTGTAAACACGAGCGGCTGGGCACAGACATGTGTCTGCACCTTCGAAGCAATCTGACTGCAGACTGAAATGAATCAGATCTACAAGTCAAACTTATCTACCTTAATTTTAGGAAATGCTTGAGGCGTTAAAGAGATTGCTTATGTTTTTTTTTTCCCAAGTGAGGTTCTTTAAAGTTAGTGTCAGTAATTGTTTGGGAAAAAAAAATATTTTATTGAAAGTTTGTGGAAAGGAGAATAAGTCTCGTCAGTGGTGGGGAGGCTAATGGTTCGCCTTTAGTTTATATTATCAACTTTAACTCTTCAAATGTTTATATCTGTAAGATGCAATGATGGTTTTTTTTAGCGGATATAAATTGCAACTTTTTAAAAAATGCTGTTAAATTTGTGATCTATTCTCAGCTTAGCGACTTCAATATTGCTAAACAATATCAGTCTGCCTTAGTTGTGATGGATGCAAATTGCAAAATTCACCAAAAAAGCAAATATAAGGGATTTAATTGAGTTGAGCCCCAAATTAAATTCTGCTAAGGTCCTGAGACATGGGGCTGGCTCTGAGGCAAAAGCACATATCTGTCCTAATATCCACATTTTTTAAGATTTATTATTCATCAAGACCCATCACAGACCAAATATGACTTGCAAATTGTTGATATTTTCCTCCTACTGTCCACTTTTGAAATTTCTTTATGACAGTGTGAACAACCATTTCGAGTTTAATTTGCTTTAAGTTGCAACGGTATGCAAAAATGGGAGACACATCTACCTAATTATTATCCTTCTACTAATCTTATATTTTATTAACTTTTTAACAAACTCACTGCTATGTGATCTCTTCCCAGTACCAGAAATGGAGATATTACTGATTTTAGCTCCTCAGAACCTCATTTTTTTTTTAAAACCGAATTATTCCTTTTAATATATTTAATCTACTCCCAAATCCCAGAGCTCCTAAAAAATGTCATTTATATATATATAAAATGGCTCCTGTTACTTGAGTTTCACTAAGTCAAAGTTTTGCTTTCTACTTCTTGAAATGCAAGAGCTCATCTCATGGTTTTATCTGTCAAAGCTCACTGTAATAATCTGAAAGCTACCAAGGTTGTTAATTACACAGACTAAATGGGACTTTCCAGTGATGTCCTGGGCGTCCAAGCCGTTTTGATTATTCATGCTGCTGATGGTTAAAAAGCTGTTGGATGTAAGCTACACAGCAACGTTTGAGTCCTAATGGCCTTTCCCGCACATTTAATGCAAATCCAGTCAGAATGCTAAAACAAAAAGGCTGCGTTGATGAAAATGAAGAGTGCTTATTTATTGACGTTAAAGTTTTAGTTAAAAAGAAAGAAAAAAAATAAAAAGCAGAATCTGCGTTCTGTGCTTTGTTTCCACCAAACAGTTTCATCTCGAGGGATTTTCCAGAGTTCCTTTTTGTTTTTCCTTCGCTTCGTCTTTGCACTCTGTTTAAAGTGGAAATGATTGTTATAAAGTATGCTGTATTGGCTGACCGTGTACGCCCGGCTCCCTGGATGGTATGTCTCACAATAAAGACGGAGATTTGACCTGTGGCATGTTGTCGTGCTGGTATTTGTAATCTTTGTTTGTTTTTTTTCTTCATTCTGCAGACTTTGGTATTTTCCCCGATTTCCAAAAAGAAACAAATGCACACGTGAAGCAAAAAAAAGAAAAAAAACCCCAGAGAACTAAAATAAAAAACAACTTGTGTTTATGAGGCTGAGCTTGTAAAAACAGATTGAGTTGCATAATCACAAACTATCCTGCACAAAGGGCTCTCTGTGTTGCATAACTGCACCGGTCACTCGTGTTATTAAAACCTCAGCTGTGCATTATTTCCCTACTTCGACTTGAACCCGAGCAGGAATGTAAACATCCAACACGATCGGAAAGTGGAAGAGGCCAGAAGAAGCGATTGTGTCTTTATGGAAGACTTAAAAACCTTTATGGAAGGTGAATAATCAGTCAATGTGGGTGTGCTTTGCAGGAAATGGTGCTGGAATGACTTATAATTATAATGTAGCCGATTCTTCCCGGAACAGTGGGTAAGTAGTTGTAAAAGACTGTGTTTAGGTGGCCTTTGTCACAGTGAGACAGCAGTTTTTTTGTTGTTGTTTTTTTCTTACTCCACAATATCGTCAAATGATCCTCACTGCAGGATCACAAAGCTGCTCCGAATGAACTGTAAAGGCTGACCTCTTCGTGCCTCAGCCAAATGTTGCATGGCCTCCGCAATAAAAGGTAGCTGAAGGCCTGGAGCCAAGAGTCTGCTCTCAGGGCACACAGACGGAAATAGTTTTTCTGTTGTTGCGCTGAACTGAGATCTCAGGCTGAAAGATTAACTGTTGAATGCATTTGCTCAGACAGAAAGGTCCTGGAATGTGTGCAAGGTGTCTTTTAGGAGGCGCCAATCAAAGAATGTTGACTTAGACAACTCAGACTGCTTTAAAAGGCAGACAGAAAGGACAAGACGCATGCAAAAGACTTGCAAAACGGCATCAATCATGGACATATAAAGGATGAGCAGGCGCCTCAGTTTCTCAGCAAACTGTAAATCATTCTAAACGTTGAGCGTTTTGGAAGGTCCGGTGAGTTTTAAAGTGATAAGATCCGTCTGGACTACTTCAGACAAACCTCTGGGATTGAAGCAATCAGGTCGTTCTGAGGAATCAGCAAATTATGCAGCTTCTCTTTGACCCACTAGAACTTGAATTCACACAAGCATGGTTTACAGTTGCACCAGCTGGTAATTCTGCAATTGTGGTAAAGTTGCATTCACTATTTCATAATTTAGAGCGAGCGTTGCGTTCACAAGCAGTTGTTCAAGAAGTATTAACTTGTTGCTGATTAGGCTACAGTTTACATTAAAAAGTTAGTGCATTTCATCTCTGTGAACTTTTCCCTGAAAAGGTCAGACTGAAGCACTCAAAACCTTGTCAGCATCAGGTGAACATTTTTTTTCCCAGAATCGGAATTTATTTTAAAAAGTAAGATGATCTTAATTTATCTGAACTGAACATTGTTTCCCAGCTGCTACTATAGCGATAGAGGCCACCTTATTTAAGTTTTCTTTCAGATTACAATTTTTATTCAAAGTCTTTTTCACCTTTATTTGGCTTTTTTTTTTTATCAGCTGTGCTAGTATTCAGCTCCGTCCATCAGCTCTGACCTGCTAATGTTTGGTCCCATATTGGACCCCACAGCATGATGCTGCCCCCACAAATTTTATACACATATATATATATATATATATATATATATATATATATATATATATATATATATATATATATATATATATACATACTGCTGGTCTGTCATTCCTCTTAATGTTCTTGAACACTTTATCATGTAAAAAGAAACTGGACTGCACTTGTAAATAGGCAGAAATGGATTTTTAAAACAGCTAGACGTCAGAAAAACCAAAGAAAAGTTTTGCTACCTGCCTTCCTTAAAGAATTTCTGGTGTTAGCTAATTTCAAAAAGATTTTTTTTTGGTAAAATCATTCCCATTCAGTGTGAATTTATGTGGTTTGGCCACTTTAGGACTTCCATATTTGGTCATGAGTAGACACCATTTCCGAAATGTTCTAAACTTTCACAACCTTTTTATTTATTTTATTTTTTATTTTCTTCATACTTTCAAAGAGCATCTTCACTAACTTTGTTGTTTTAGTATCTCAACGTGTGACTGAAATTTGATCGGAAGCTTTATTTGCGACTGATGATGCGTCCTGGCGCATTTGCTTCATTAAAATTTGAATTTATGCAACCTAACTAAAGTAAACAGAGTGAGAAAAACAAACAAAAACAAACAAAAACAAACAAAAAAAAAAACCTTCGGGGTTTGCTCTGCAGGAAGTGGACTAATGCAGTTACGTGTATGAAATGCGTCAGGCAAGGCACATTGAAGTGGCAAATTAAAACGGAAGTGGCAAATTAAAACGATTTAACTCTCACCAGCCACGTTCCAGAGGCATTTTCCGAGCGAGGTGTGAAGCTGGTTGGATGGGAGCGCTTGTGGCTCGTACGAGTCCATGGCTTTGAACCATGTGTGCGTCAGCCCGCCATGCATCAGTGGCTTTTATAGGAAACTGAAACATCTCTGAGCCGGCCAACGTATTTATAGACCAAGTGTGATGTTTCACATTCCCCTTTTATCATCATACCAAGCTGCAGCGGCGGCGGCGGCGGCTGCTGCTGTCTGCATAAATGTGCTTTAATTTTGATGCTTACGTGTGACCCGCTGCAGGCCTGTGATGGCCTCTAGAATGCAGAAATGCATTTGGTTATTATGTGGAAAATGAAAATGAAGCGTCTCTTGAATAATGCCTCTGTTGCATTGCTTGACGATTTAATTTAAGCTTTAACGTATGCGTCACGGAGATGCATTGTCATCAAGGTGCATGTCGGTATATGTCAAACCGACAGCGTGATAAATGACAAGCGCTGCGCATTCTCAACATGACGCCAAGCGTCGCGCTGAAAAATCATGCAAAGCTGCAGTGTCACGCGGCTTCGAGTTTCTGCCGTGCGGTTTTGTGTCTGAGGCACCTTTCAGCACAAAATGTCGCTCGGAGAGTAAGTGGGACAGCGAGCAGTGAGCAGCGTGTTGCCCAGAAACCAGAGAGCCAATAATGTTCTCACAGAGCCTGCTCTGTGCATTCATGTGCGCCCGTCGCCATTGCGGCTCCTGCTCTCGTCCAAATATGGAGAACCGCGGCAGCGGCAGAGGCGGCGTGCCGTGTGGGCGCCGCGCACCACCACCACCAGCCTCCGCAGCAAAACCGTGTAGGCTTCAGCCATTCCAGCACCGACAGGAAATGTCGGTCTGCGCGCTGAGAGTATCAAAATGGTGGTTCATATTTCGTCGGAGGCTGCCTCGGCGCATCTTTTGTCCACGCCGTGCCTCGCTTCGCCGCGCCGCGCCGCATCTTTGTGTGCGCCGCAGCCGGGGAGAGTTTCATCAGACGCGATAAAGCAGCGAACGTGTCAGTTTCGCATTAACGATCGGGGGATAAAACCAGAGACAAGCAGCCGCCTGCAGCTTTAAACGGTGCAACCCGACTGTCTTCTGGCTCAGGCAGGGTCCCAATGTAACTGTTTGATTCTGAATCTGTTTGAAAAAGCCAGAAGCTGATGGAAAACCTCCTATTAAGGCCACCTCAGGGAAATCTGCGGCAAAGCACACCTTCATTCGACAACACCAAGAGCACAGAACAAGATCAACTTCTCACAGATCGAATTTTTTTTTTATCCCTTAATTTCTTTAACTACCCAAATATTTGTGTTAAATATAAGTTCTCCTAACATGATGTCACCCCGTCACTTTTTTCCCCCTCTGAGTTTAGCTTTCCCAAAAGCCCGAAAAGGGCTTTTAAAACATTTTTTTATGTCGAATGTCATCACCTGACCAAAATGAGACACTCACAACTATCAACTGAAAACTTAAAAGTCACTAATTATTTAACTGAGCGACAGAACATTTATTTATTCACTTAATCGACTCATACAGGCCTGCCTGTACGGGCTGCCCAGCTTACATTTTCATCTCGTTACAAACAAAAAACCTGAAGCAGTTTGCCACAGACATTGATGTAGTACATTCCCATTACTACCCAAATGCTGTCTTGACTTTGGATCGTTCTTGTCAGAGTGAATAAAATGTCAGCTCCTTGGCTTTTCCTTTAGCTCACCAGAAACAGTGTAGGTCAGCTCAAATAAGACTGTGTTCATAGCAACATTTGTTTCAGACCCGTGAATTTAGCTTAATTTAATTTTTACTCGTAATTAAAAATGGCTGGTAGATGTAATGATTTTGGGAGGTAACGAGTTCTGCGCAACTTTTCAAGATTTGGCACAAGTCTTGGAATAAGAGGACTTTCTTCTTCCCACAGGCAGAAATGGTTGTTTGCAGTCGCTCAGTTCAACTGGAAATCTAGGAATGCGGAAAATTGGGACACAGAAAGAAGCTTAATTAAGCTTAAAAAGAAAAGCAGTCTGTAATGAACCTGGATCAATTAGTAAGAAATTAAGCAAAAGAAGAAAAAAAGGAGGAAAAAAACCCAGCTTTCTGTCAAAAACTCAAGAAAAAACAAATACATAAAAATCGTGGTATCCTATAATAGTTCCTACATTTAAATTATCCATGGTTTATAATAATAATAATAATAATAATAATAATAATAATAATAATAATAATAATAATAATAATAATAATAATAATAATTTTCGTAAATATAATTGATTAAAAATAATTATTTTAATATCTACATCTGTTATGACAATATTCTGAGAAAAGAAGGAAAGAAAAGGAACAGTTAAGTTAAAATAAATAAATAACAAAGAAAAATATCATTATTGTTAAAAATAAAAAAAATAATTACCCTTCGCATTTTTGCATTATTTTCCCAACCATTATAAAAAAAATACACATGTGGAGCTTTACGGAACGCCAGAGACGATTGCAAGGGTTAAACATGAAATGAACCAGACTTAAAAAAAACCTAACAAATAAAACAACCTTAATGAGCTCAGTGTCACTCGCTAAGACTAAAACTGTAGTACCCAGTAACCATCCTTTCTTTTATACTCTCTTTATTATTTCTTTTATTTATTTGTTTTACTTTGTTTTTATTTTCCCCAAAATTTCAAATTTTATGCAACTTCTAGATTTTTCTCCCGTCATTCAGTTTCACACGATCAACTTTAGACGCAGAGATAGAAAACAGTTTCAGTTTTTTTTTGTTTTTTTTTTCTGCTGAATTACTAAACTATTTTCTTTCTCCTCATGAAATAAGGTTCGTGTGGTTTAACTTCTGCCAATTGTCCCACACAGTTGTCTCATTAGATTATGATTAAATTGAAAAATATTAAAATATATAAATCAGTTGACATATTACATTTTTTATACTACATTTAATATCCTTAAACCAAAATGAAATAATAAATAAATAAATAAATAAATAAATAAATAAATAAATAAATAAATAAATAAGTACAGCAATTGTTGGAATATGACTTGAAAATTTCTAACTCGGAAAAAATCAATAACAAATTCCAACAACTTGTCATCAAAACTCTATTTTGAGCGCTCATGTCTTTTTAAACATCTTCGTGATTTTTTTTCTATTTTTTTTTTAAAGAGACATTGCGCAAAATCCCAATTAATCCCTAAAGCGCACACGTTCATTTACACATAGAAACTCTATGGCCTTGTTATATTTTGCACGAGAAACTGTCAGAAGTGTTAATGAATCACATCCGTCTCACAATTTATAAAGTAATATGTCTCTCAACTAATCATTTGAGAAACTGTGAGGCCAGTCAGCCTTGATTTAGTTTTTTTTTTTTTTTCTCGGACCGTTTGTTGCCTCTGGATATATTATTTATGATTGTGCTGTTTATTTGTTTTCGTATTTTATTTTATTTTATTTCCATGTATGTTTTTCAGATTTTTAATTGTGGATTTTGTTTTGTGTGTGTGTGTGTTTGTGTCTTTAATTAAACACATTCTCACTTCTCTTCTCCATAGTTTCCACAACAGAAGATGATGAAATGATTTGCACTCCGCTGTGGGTCTGGTACCCCCCAATCCCCCCCTCCAGGCCACCCCCATAGGGAGATCGGGGGTCAGCGGACCCCTCTCCGGGACTCTCCTCGTCTTGGCTCCCCGCACTGTGCCAGACATTCCAGTACAGCAGTCAGAGCGCCAGGGCTCCTCCCCTCCGCTCAGAGACCCGGAGCACGTAGCAACAACTGAGCCAATGTGCTCCACCAGCGATCCGTCCTACCCCGACCGCGGTGCCTGGCAACAAGAAAAAGACGTGATGACGTCCACTCCAGATTGCGTATTATGGGATGTGCGGAATTAAACAGCCCCGGAGAGGACGAAAAGGGGGAAGCCAGAAATAATAAAAGCGGCAGAAATCGACGTGGTTGCATGGTGAATCATGGAGCTGTCGGCTGTCGGCGAGAGCGTCTTTGCAGCCGAGTCCATCATCAAACGGCGGATCAGACGGGTATTCGCCGCTTTTCTCTCCCCCACCCACACCGCTCCGACAGCATCTGTTACGCAAAAAACATGTGTCCGTGAGGGCTCGACGGGCCAGTTCACCGATAACCTGAATGTTATTCTGGATCTGATTCTCTCTCTTTTTCTTCTTCTTTTTTTTTTGCAGGGTCGCTGGGAATATCTGGTGAAATGGAAGGGCTGGTCTCAGAAGTGAGTACAGAAAAACAGCAGAGGCAGCGAAGGACAGCGCTCCATCCTGGTCGATCTTACAACTGCAGCGCTTGGCATGCTATTTTTTATTTTTTTTAATTTTTTTTTTTGCACGCATTTTCTGCGTTTTCTGCGTTCTGTGCTCTCGGTGACGCAGTGTGCGCCAGTCAGGTGTTGGTAAAAACACCCGATTGTGTCGCTTTGTAACGTCCACGCGCTTCGGCTGAGGGAAGAAGTCAGCATGCGTCATGGTCCGCTGTGATCGCAGCTTCACGCAGCTTTCACATGTAGAAAAAAGAAAAGAAAAGAAAAGAAAGAAAGAAAACAACAACACACATGCACACACCGCGTGACAGAACGGTTGACACGAGGTTTGAGTCAAATAAATAAGGCACTTCTGGTTTCTGTGGTACAGGTACAGCACCTGGGAGCCGGAGGAAAACATCCTGGACGAGCGGTTGTTCGCCGCCTTCGAGGAGAGGTGAGATGGTTGACAGCGCACCAGTAGGCCTCTCTGCAGAGAGGAGATGGCACCGTGCAATCTGCGCGGCAAAAACTTGCACTCATAATAAAATCACCCGGTCTAGATTATAATCTTCAGTTGACATATTTCGAATCGTCTCAGGCAAGAATGTCTTGTTAAGAGTCTGGGATTTTCTCGTCGAAACCCCACAAGCGTTACTTTTAATCTCGGGTATGGTTGCAGTTTTTGTCATCTTTTTTTTTTTTTTTTTTGCAGATGTTTTAAACTTTTCGGATAATTGTAGAATTGATGAGAAACGCACGTATGCAGTTAAGTTTGATTTATGATTTGTGCTCATCACGCAGGGAGCGCGAAAGGGAGCTGTTCGGGCCCAAAAAGAGGGGACCCAAACCCGAGACTTTTCTCCTGAAGGTGGGGAAATCTTTTCATAAACGTTTGTTAAACTTTAATTTTTTTAAATTTTTTTTATTTTTTATGAGTCATCTCAAGAATTCTCTGAGTTATATTAAAGTATCATGTCAATAGTGAAACCGATGCTGTCAGGGAGAGAAAATGACAAACTGTGAAAGAGATGACTGATTTTCTATTTATTTTTCTTTTATTTAAGAATTTAGATGTAGACATGCGCATCAGTTTTAGTCAAAAATGTATGAAATACCAAGTTTTATAGGACATGAACCAAACAATTATCTCCTTGGTAAAATGTCCCCTACAATTTTATTATTATTGTTGATATTTATATTATTTGTATTATTATTTGAATAATTGACAGAGGTGGAAGATTAAAGTTACAGAAAGGTTAAGAGTTGCTATTCTCCACTTTTAGGGAGGGCTGAAATCCCAATTCAATATTTAATAAATGTATTTATACTAGTAACATTTAGTAACAAGGCCTATAGGGGGTTGAAGACCACCCTTGCCTCTAATTCTCACCTTGCCTGCACTTTGCTTTCTCTGTTGAAACCTAAACATCTTCCATTTGACCTTTAATTGAATTTTATGAAATCAGCACATTCTTTCTTCATTATAAATATTTATTTTGAATATGTTGCAATGATAAAATATATGTAATTTTTCTGTAATTTATAATAAACAGACGAAGAGCAGCAAAACAAATGTGTAACTGTGCACTGCAAACCCTGGCTGTCAATATGGAAATATGTTTCTGCAAAAATGTAGCCTGTAGCAAAGATGTTAAAAATATGGCTGGGTTAGACAATTTGAACAACTATAACCACCAAAAGTGGAAATGTTGTATTACATAGATTCATTACACGCAGAGTGACATATTCTAGGCTTTCATTTCTGCTTCTTTTAATAATAATGACCTGCAGTTCTTGAAAACATGTAACACAGTTTCTAAGAAAATGAACGAAAATATTTAATAAAACCAGTAAAATGTTACATAAAACCAGTATAATTTCTTTTTAGACAAGTCGCAACTTACTGAAAAGTACGTGAGCTGCATTGCTCTGTCTAGGTGTAATGGAAGCCCAGATTACCTTAACCGTAGCCCTCAGGTCATCTGCATTGTTTGGCCTCGTGATGATCATCTTCGTCTCGACAATACTTCACAGATTCTGAGATCAGGACAAACCAGTTTGCTAGCCAATAAATCACATGAATATCACGGTCAGACAGCATGTGGGCGAGTCCCAAATCCTGCTGGAGAAAGAAATCGGCTTCTCTGGCTTGTCAGCAGAATGAATTGTTCTGAGAGGATCCTCTGAGTCCCTGTCCAGTTCCTTCCCTCTTGTGATGCTTCTGACATTCTCTCTGGTTCAGCAGAGGTTTAACACAAGGAATGTAACAGTTGTAGCATGGATACATCTGCTGATGTGCCTCTTGAAGCTCTGCCCATCGCAGTCCATCTCTTGTGTCTTTCTCTATCTCTATGTGACTTTCAAGGGTGAGATTAATAACCTCACCCTTGAGTGATTAATCCTCTCTCAAGGGTGTGCTCAGCATTTTTCCTTCCACTTAACTTTCCTTTGAGATGCTTGCTGAAAACAACTTTTTTAGCTATTTATCTATTTATTTATTTTTTACGTTGACTGGACAACTGTCAGCTCAGCAGTCTGTTGTCCATAGCAACATATTCTATTACATATCATGGAAGGGCTTCTGTAATATTCTAATTGTCTTATTCGTTTTAGCTATAACCGCTATAAGAAAAAACATAGGGTTTAAGCTCATACTTTAAACCCTGTGTTTAAAGCATGAGCTTCACTTATTAAATTGGATCGTTGAAACAAACTAGACGGTAATCTAATTTATTTCTGGGAAACTTTCCTTTCTGACTCTTTCTTTGTGACCCTCACTGTCTTCAGGCCAAAGCCAAAGCTAAGGAGAAGACGTATGAGTTCAGAAGAGAGGCTCCCAGAGGAATCCAGGTTTCCTATCCCATCCCGGAGCCCGTCGTCACGCCGAGGGCCCGTGAGGGTTTACGGGCAGTGGTCCCCACCATCTTCCCGCCGAGCGCGGTCAACAGAGGGGAAAGCGTCCAGATTCGACCCCCGGAGCCGGAGAGGAGGCCCAGGCCCGCTCCGCTGGAAGCTCTCCTGGACCAGGAATCCACGAGGTCCCCCAAAAAGCGAGGTCGCAAGCCGAAGCTACACCCGCATTATGATCCGCATGACGCCAGCGGCTCCTCGGAGCCAGCCCCGAAGCGGAGCAGGTCACTGGAGGAGCAGTCCGTCATGTCCCGACGCCTGCATCATCACGGAGAGACGTCGGATCACAGCCTCCTGCAGCTGACCAGGAGGTTTCAGGAGGAGACCACGATCACGCCGAAATCCAGCAGCGAGCAGAAACACGCAGGGCTGTCGTACGCGTGCGCCTTCAGCCCAGGCGTGCGTAAAAGGGATCCGGAGGGACACAGGACTTACAGTTTGAGCAGGCTGCATTTTCCTCGGCACGGGAAGCTGAAGCGCTCCGCAGAGGAGCGGAGGCACCAAGCCTCACAGGCAGACCAGACCGCGCCCTCAGCCCCGACCTGGACCCCCAGTTTCACCAACTGGGACACTGTGACGGTGACGGACGTCACCATGAACCTGTTGACTGTGACCATCAGAGAGAGCAGCACCGCTAAAGGCTTTTTCACAGATAAAAGATGAGTATTTTCATGTTGTAGTTCACCGTGGAATATTAACGCGCAACTAACCAACAAACAGGCCTACTGTAAGACTATATCTTTTCTATGTAACTTTCAAACGTGTACATACAGATATTTAATACGCTGCTGGAGAAAATAAAAAGAAACATGTATTGTACGACGAAGACGTGTTGTTCGTTTTGATAATTTTTTTTGACAGTATATGGTAGTTTTAACAAGTAAATTTGAACTAGAACTAACGCACATAGACCGGTCATGCTTGAAGCAGTGATTCAATAAACAGAAATATATATATAAAAAAGTTAAGACTCGACGTTGTTTTTAAACCTGTTCTTTAAAGAAAAAGAAAAACCATATCACGAATTATAGAGACTCTTGGACTAAAATAGCAAAGTGATCTTTCAGAGACAGATTTTTTGGAGTCGAAGTCTCGACAGATCTATGCATCACTTTCAAGAACCATGGCAAGCTGATATCTTTTTTTTAATTATTCAAATCATTTTTAGGTCTAAAATAATCCACTAATTTTACCCTCGGTAAATTAACATTTTAGGCAGGTTCGTCTAGAGGTCCGACTTAAGTCTGATAGAGAATCTGTGGATAGAGTGATGGCAAAGACCCCTTCCAAACTCAAAGACCTGGAGCTCGACACCAAAGATAAATCCCCCAACTATCAATGGAGACAAACAAACAGCTGGCCGACAGTTATAAGGATTTTGTTTCAATTCCTGAGCAGGGATATAAACAGTTTAAAACATGGCATTTTTTCAATATATTTGATCATTTCTAAAGTTGTCTCATTGATAGATAGATAGATAGATAGATAGATAGATAGATAGATAGATAGATAGATAGATAGATAGATAGATAGATAGATAGATAGATAGATAGATAGATAGATAGGAATGTGACAGCAACATCAGAAATTCCAGATGAAATAAACATTTTAGCAACCTTATGAGATTTTTTCTTGGTGTTCTTTTATCAAGACTTTTAAGATTGTACTACCAGCCCTGAGCCCTAACGCATAAATAACGCTTTAGTCTTTCATGTAGAAAATCCTTTCCGACAGTCAGACTGTCTTGTGGAACTTTATGTTCTTTTTTTTTTTAAAGAGTCGCAGGGTTTCAATAAAAAAAAACATTTTTTAGGGTAATTTTACTGGCGCAGAGGTGTGGAATCTGGGCATGCACATGGCGGCAGAATAAAATTATTTAATTGTGTTTGATTGAATTATAGAGTCGCTGCTGATTACATTTTAAGCTTTAAAACAGGTTATTACACCGAAAGCAATTCTCAAGACTCCAAAGGTGGCTGTAAAGACAACAGCAGTTTTACGATATCTTCAAATGAAACAGACTGAATTATGATAATATGTGATAGTTTGAAAACCCAGTGAACCATCGTGTATTGTTCGCCTGAGGAAGCCCTGACCCCGCGACTTGGATAAACGAGATTTTTTTTTTTCAGCGTTCTTCTTCTTCTTTTTATTTTTTTAATGCATCGAATTATCTTTGAAGGGAAGCTTCGGGTTGACGTCCTGCAGAGATCGGAGAGATTTCCCATTAATGTCATGCATCACCTTGATGATCCATTAGGCCTGCTGTTGCAGCCTGGCGTCTCTGCGACTCTGGGCACAAAGCCGCCATTCATTTGACTTTGCTTTCTCTCTGCGCAATCCTGGATAATCACTATAACCAGTTTATTTTTCTGTCGCTTTCTACCTGTTCTTTATAACTTTACTTAAATGTGCCAACAATAATAATAATAATAATAATAATAATAATAATAATAATAATAATAATAATAATAATAAACCTGACAGTATTAACTTTATCTCTCAATAAACCTAACAGTTGATCCGGTGAACCGATGAATATGATCAGATTCTTGCATGTTTTCATTACTATGACACGCAGAGTTCAGCGCAGAAACATGACATGAACCCTGAAACCTTCGTCAGGTTTTGTTCTCCCTCCTCAAATCCTCTAAGAAGCAGTCTTCATGAACTGTTACGCGCCACTGGGTTTAACCTCCACAAGATGTCGCCATGCACCACTAAGAACTTGAAAGATGGCCAAGTGTTTTGTGTGTAAGTGTGTGCAGAAAAAAAAGGCAGCAGGTTAAAATGAAGTGGAACTGCTGGTCCTGGCTGGATTAATCATTGATGAAAGCTGGTAACTAATTCCACACGCTCTGCAGGTACAAAATTGCAGCCCGATGAGTTACAGCCCCCCTCCTCCTCCTCCTCCTCCTCCTCCTCCTCCTCTTTAGGCCACCGCAGGTTGGACTTTCCAGATGTGAGCAACTGTGTGCCTGTGCGTCTCCATGCCACTAGGTGGAAAACAAATGCAGCCACGCACCACTCCATGCTGCCAAAGTGTGCTCATAATTGACATTGTTTAATTAGGTGCTTAGGTTTATCTTTTTAAAAAAAAAATAAATGTACTGTTCTGAGTCCTGGGTTTACCAGTAAAACTTAGATTTATTTATTTGCTTCTTTTATGGGTTTTATTTTTGTTATCATGCGGCTGCAATGAAATTGCCCAGAAATAAACACATTTTATGGTGAAAACAATTGGAGTTTTAGGCTTGTCTCCATGTCGCAGCCTGTGTGCCCTTATAGTCGCACTTAACTCTGAAAACTCCGTTTTATAAGCAGACCTTAAACAGTTTCGGGAGTTTAAAGAACCTGAATGGACACTTCGGGACTTAGTCTACAAGTAAGATAATGGACCTCTTAGACTGAGTGAATGCTGCTGCAGAAAAGCGCACTGCTCTCGACAGATGGCTGAAGCCTTTTCAAACTGACCGGGTCTTAAGAGAGGCAAAGACAAAAGGCTGCAGAGGCCAGCAGCCCCCACAACAACTGGATCGGGACTAATTGGATCCTGAGAGAGAGAGAGAGAGAGAGAGAGAGAGAGAGAGAGAGAGAGAGAGAGAGAGAGAGAGAGAGAGAGAGAGAGAGAGAGAGCACTCTCTCTGCTTGTCCTCTCAGTTCGCTCTTCAGGTTTCTCTCGCCGACTTTCAAGCCATGCGCCACTGTCGGCCTCTCGGGGTGGATTTTCTCTGGAGATGTTGCCAGCTGTGATCGTTCTCGCCTGTCTGCCTGTTCTGGCTCTTCACTGTGCAGCTGATCTGTGCAACTGGACTGGAAGGTGAGCAGCTTCTCAGATTTAAGGTGGGGAATATATATCTATATATTTTTAAATATATGAACGATTTCAGTTTGAAAAAAAAGGTCAAATAGCAACATAAACAAAAAAGTAAAAGAAAACCTACATTTTGTATAGTTATTCAACAAAAGAAAACCACTGTAACAGTTGAGTGTGTTGTTTTAAAGTTTCACTGTCGTTGTTGGGAATAAGTTATTTCTACTTATATGTTTTACTGCAACTGTTATATTTTGTCAGCGGGTAGTTTTTAAAAACTTTTCACGCAATAACCTTTGTAAAAAAAATAAAAAGAATAGCTGCTCAAACCCATTCATTTGTATGCAGCGGTTTTGCAGCTGGCGTTGACCGCAGGATCGTTCTCCAGGTGCGGCTTCGCTGCACGGAAGGTCTCGTGAGCTGGGTCTACCCGGGTCAGGCTCTCAGAGTGGCCCTCGAGCCCAATTTGTCGTCCATCCGGTACAACACGGTCTGCATCCAACCGTCTCCATCCCTCAGCGGAGCCAGCGTTTTCATTGAGCGGGCCGGAGAGCTGGAGCTGCTGGAGACGGAGGACGGCGGGCTCACCGGACGGCAGGTGTTTTGTTTTCGGGCGGACGGGCCGCACAGTCCGGTCATCTACCTCCAGGCAGGTACCGGCCCGCAGAGTCCAGGAATGTGGGTCAGACGCACAGTGGGCTTCAGATATGAGTTGCTGCGCAACAGGAGCGTCTACGGTGGGTTGGAGTGTGAGTGTCGACACTTTTCACTGAGTTTAAGAGATTCAATTTGGTGCTGCTATTCGAATACGAATTTACGAGTAGCTTATTGGTCAATAAAAAAATTGTAAAGAAAGAAACAAAAAAGAAAACGAAAGAAGGAAAGTTTTTTGTCAATAACACAATTATCACACCTTTCATTTTTGTAAGGACGGTTTCTAATGTAAATTAAAAGTAACCGACGGATGAGCTATAGTGTTATAATGCTACTTCTCGTTGTAAGAAGTTGAATAGGTTACGACAGGTTAGGAAAGATAAATCTAAATAAACTACAATTTTTAACCCATGTTGAGAAAGGAAGTTTTATGTTCTCTTAGTATTTTAAGCTTACTATTGACAGCTTAAATAATGTCAATAACCCTAACCCTTTTTTGCAATAAATAAATAAATACAATTAAACAAACGAACAAGTGGATTATGTGAAATCCTGGATTTTAAAATATCCCAATCTTGTTATAAACATAAATAAATGGTAATTGTTTTTCTTTCCTAATATTAATAGTCTTCAAAGTACATTTTTAATTCAAGAAAATAGATTTACAACTAGTTTTCTAAGTTAATTTTAAAAAACTAGATAAAAATGAAATGTGGAGCCACACAAGCAATATAAAACAAAAAGAAAAAGCATTTAAACTCTAATTTTAAGTCACTTTAAGTCCTTAAAGTAAAATAGATGACAAGTTGCATGTCAAATAATAAAAGTAAGACTTTAAATAAGTTTTGAAGGTGGGAGATGGGACCCAAAAGGACCAAACATCTGCTGACCTGACCGCATTCTCAAATCTAATATATATATTTGATATAAAGTTTAAAAGAAACACATGAAAGGGACATTTTAACCAAAAAATACATAGTTGCTGAAAACAGTTTCAACCAGGAAGTTATATACTTTGCTTATTTGTTCTCCATCAGAAGCTGCATCATTTTAGATAAATATTTTATTTGACAGCATAAGGGC
Source organism: Poecilia reticulata (assembly GCF_904066995.2). Taxonomy (NCBI): domain Eukaryota; kingdom Metazoa; phylum Chordata; class Actinopteri; order Cyprinodontiformes; family Poeciliidae; genus Poecilia; species Poecilia reticulata. The sequence continues at coordinate 13,423,073 of NC_088837.1, read as the reverse complement.
CAAAATGTACATGAATACATAATTTTTGCTCTTTGTAATTTCCCATTTTGATCTTTAAAATTATCTGGACAGTTCAGCAAGACTTTCAAGAGAGCCAAAGTTCACATTTGAAAAGGAACAGCAGCATGAAAATATCATGATTTTTTTATTTTTGAGCAGAAGCAAAATGAGTTTATGCAAAAAGAGAAAAGTACTTGACGTAAAATAGATCTCTCAGGACACAACTAAACATTTCTGTCAAAGCCAAGAACTCTGGCATAAATATTTGGGCGTCTCCCTGCGCTAAGGTGTAAAAGAACTAAACATGCATAATCAAAAGTTATAAAGTTTTAAAAGTCCAGCAGGAAAATCTGGACATCTTTTCTTCCTATATAGGCTCCATCCAGCTCGTTCTAGGGAGATGTTACGAGGCAAAAAAGAACATTTAATTGATTTAATATCTAATATTTTAGGTCAGCCTTGGTGTCTCTTCTTCCAGAGGTATGTGTTTGGAAAACCTCCAAATGAAGACACCCAAGCACTTGATCAGATGTTTATCAGAGTCTTTTCTATGCAGAGGATAATCTTTCACTTCAAGCTCCATGCAGTGAAGTAATTTCAGCTGTTGGATCCATGTCTCAGGACGAGGGTCAGGGAGAAAGTAGACCAACAAGACCCTTGGTGTTTAGACTCCGTTCTTTCTTCACCAAAAAGACATGGCCCGAGTTGCAGAATCCAAAACAAAGAGAGAAACGGGATCAAAAGCGATCAAAAACACATGATTATATATTAAAACCAGGCACAAAAATAGTGCTAATTTAACAGAGCCGAGTCGTGCTGAGAGGAACGTGCAGCTGCTGGTCAATCTGGTGTTTTGTCTGGTTGTCTGGTTTCCATCAGAACACAAAGCATAGAGGACGCAGCAGACCGCAGGGTGGCCGGAGGGCACTGGGCCAGCAGGCCTTCATTCAGCACAAAAGTACTTTGCAGATTCCACAAATGCCTCATCATTGTGCCTGTCTGTTTATTAGCATTTATCCAAGTGTGCGGGCCATTCCTGGCATGCTGATGTCACCCTGGGCCCTTTATAGACAGCTGCCTGTTTATCTTTTCTGTATTAGCAGGCCAGCAGAGCATTTGACTCCTGCAGTCCTCTGCTTCGGCTCGAGGTCATTCAATTAGGTCTGCACAAAAGAAGTCAAACACGGGGTCAATGCTAGCGTCAGGTTTATATGTGGAAGTGATGCTGAAGGTTGAGCACAAACGCAGGAGCAAATGGCATTCCACTAACTGAACCATGGAGCTTGGAGATGAATGGAGATGGTGTGCAGGTCAGGGAAGAGCTGATAGCCTACTCTCAATCAATATCAGGCATAATGGGTAAAGGCATTTCAGAGGGAAGGAGCGATGTATTGATTGAAAGTGGAAAAATGAGTCAGAAAGCAGCTTCTGTTGACACGCTGTGTCCATTCTGTCCACCCACAGCTTCATGCCGACCCTGCAATGACACAGAATTGCTCATGGCTGTTTGCAGCAGTGACTTTGGTGAGTACATGCAGGATTTGACACAAAGTGACCCACATCTGTTTGGGGAGCCACTCACAAATCAAAGCGTTTCACTTTGTTCACAATGAAGCTGAAGAAATAAGTATATTTCATTACTATAGCCAGGCAGACAATAAATGAATGATTTTGGGGGGTTTAATTCAGAGTTGCAATATTTAACTTAAAACAGAATGCAAACAGATTTCCCCAGAATGCTGAGTCAAGCATAGTTAAAAATACAGATAAAGTTGCAACACTTTACCTCTGAGTTGCATCACTTTTTTTTCCTGCAACCCACCACAGAAATAAACTGTAGCGGCTCAGCAAAGTTTTGGGAACTGAAAACACCAACTGCTGAAGTTTTACAAGTGGTTCCCCTTTATTGACATACTGTATTTTAACGGCAGAAGACAACAAACTATTATTGTTTTTTACTTCTATTTGCCACAGCAACCCCCCATTCTGACAATCACACTCCATGAGTTTGCAAAAATAATACTGAAAACAAAAATCTTGTATTGCAACAGCATAATCTCATAATCTTATATCAAATTTGAGTTTATCCATTAAGTAGGGAAAATCAATCCTAAACTACAGAATTACTGCCACAATCATGCATATATATCCCAGAATCCTTTACTGGTGAGTTTGACACACTCCTCCTCATATTCATGAGTGACGTCATGTTTCTACTAGTCACATTGGGCCACACCTCCTACAAATGGCCAAAGGAAGGAGGGTAAGAAGCTGAATATTTGTTCACGATGGTAAAGCACAGAGCTGTTAGTGTTGTGTTTGGAGGAAATGTATCTATAACCAAAATGTACAACATGAGATTTTAGATAAATATTAAAGCTGGGCTGTAACATGTTGCAAGTTTTTAAGTTTGGTCTGCTGTCTACGCCATTTTGATACTCCTGACCTGGAGAGACTACAGAAAGTGGAATGTTCTCTCCATGTATGATCCAACAATCTGAAAACTTCCTTACATTCTGAAATTAATTAGCATTATCCAATTTGAGCATCATTCATATGTAATGCATGCACATTAGTAAAAACAGGCACTTTTTTGGACAAAACTCCAACCACTCAATGTCAGCAAAGTGATTCCTTAGTATGTGTAGAATGTGCCACAACAGGCATTAGTGGTATATCTATACTGTCTTGGGTGAGTGGTGTTTTGAGGTGCATTTGCTACAAATTATCTACAAGGTGTTAAAAACTGTCCTGCTAGAAAAAGGGATCTTATACAAACAACAGTGGCACCTGTGATGTTTTTTTCAAAAAATATATATTTTTAAGGATGTATTTTACATTTTTTTGCAGTGGTTCGGGGCTACATCAAGAATGTCTTCCATGACTCTAGAAGGCAGTCATCGCTAGTGGAGGTGTTGATAACAAAGGTTTACTGGCAGCGTAGTGGAGTGTTTGAGCAACAAATGCATCCACACATGTCCCCTCAGTCCTGGCATGGACACATTCGGACACTCCTGCAGTGCCACGTAAAGCCTGGGGACGGACAGTTCCTCTTCACAGGCTCAGAGCACTTTGGGGAAGCTTGGTTAGGGTGCGCCCCATGCTACAAAGACTTCCTCTCCGTTTACCACAAGGCCAGGATGGGACGAAGGACTTCCTGCGACTTCCCTCTGGACTGAAGAGGTGTGTGGCTTTTGGAGCCAAATGGACTCTGTAATGGCGCTGCGGGAACCTTGTAAAGCTGTCATGTGCCAACAAGGTGGCATCAAGGTTCAGCAGCAGGGGCAAAACTGCTGAAGTGCTGCTGAGAAACACATGTGGAGGAGAATAACAGCAGGGCCTCCTGAACTGGGGCTCAGAAAGTGGCCGCCTTTGTCTGTCTCCAATCACCGCCTTTAGTCCTGGGAGACTTACGAGGGGTTGGGTTGCTGCTCTCTTTTAAGCTCTCCTCACATTAGCTGTTGTTCATTTTGAGGTCTCTGTGCGAACGGTGCTCTATGATCTGAGGTGGGAGGGAAGACGAAGGTGGGCTATTTGTCCTCACAGCTTGGCTTTGTGACTTTAGGCCAGTACACACATACAGCCTGTAGAAGTTTATGTTGTATTGCCTCACATCTGTCTGTAGTTTTATTTGTTTCTAAACTGGCAATAGAATTAAAAGTTACTGACATTCACATTTTTTGTTTTTATTTTTAATTTTCTTTTAAGTTTATACAGTGTTTTCCATATTTTGTCAAATAACAACTTTAGTGTGTTTTAGTTCATTTTTTGTGACACAGACCAACATAAAGCAATGCAGGATGATAAAACAGGAGGTTTAGATATGCATGTATATCCAGTCCATTCGTCAACTTTGTGGAAATACTTCTTGCTGCAGTTCTTTTGTTCTTATGCTCCAATCAACCTTCCACCTCTGGTGACTTATATTTATTTTCCTATTATTCTTTCTAAAATCACTCAAGCTCTGTCAGACGGGATGGGGAGCATCTCTAAACAGTGTTTTTCAGGTTTATGTTGGATTTAAGTCTAAACTTTGACTAGACCATCATAACACATGAAAATTCTTTGATCTAAATAACTCCATCTTACTTCTCAGCATGTCAGCACCTCCTCCAGAGTCACCACAGGTCCAGGGTTCCTACTTAGGTTAATGCTCTCCTTAACTGGTCTGTTGGTCTTGATAGGATTTCTTTTCATTTCAAAGTAATTTCTGAGATGTTGAAAGCTTGGGGCATTGTTTTATAGCCTGACTCTCTTTAAAAACATCTCCACAGCTTCATAAGCAACCTGACTGTTGTGTTATTTGGTCTTTATGATGCTGTTAGCTCACCAATGTACCCCAACAAACCTCTGAGTCCTTCACACAGCACAGTAGCATTCACAGTGAAATTAAATTGCATACAGGTGAAGTTCATTTGGTAGTTTGATGACTTCCGCCTTGGATTTTAGTTTGGGGTACCAGAGTGAAGGTGGCTGAGGTTTATTGTTGTACTGTGACAAAATGTGTAAAATATATCAAAATATGAATGCTTTGTAAAGCCCTGTATGTTTATACAGTGTGTTCTTTTTTTTTTACAAGTTAGATAAATATAGTTGAATTCTTTCCAGAGGAAAGAAATAATAATTAAGAAAAGTACTTTAATGTGTTCAATTTGTAACTTTTTACTGCTATCTTTAATTAAACCACCTACAAACATTGAAATGTATATTTGTGATTATTCAATTATAAAGTAATAAAGCTGATATTTCCATTGCGATAGTTCATTCAGAATCCCCCAGATCAACAAATTAAACCCTATAGCTCCTCTTTCTTTGTGTAAGTTTTGTTTTCTCCTCAGAATCTCCACCTTCTCTCCTCATCCGGTTGTTGAGGAGAAAGGGATTTCCTGCAGAACTGCTCAACACGTCCCCTTTCCTACATGATAACACTATTACGATAACAGTTTTGAAGAGCATTCCCCGATCACCACAAGTCAGAGTCCGAATCAGAATCAGAACTTTCCTTTTAGGTTTTCTTCTTGGCTCCAGAAGACAAACAGATAGATGTGAGGCCCCTCAAATCCCAGGGATCCCCCCACCCGTCCCCACCCAGCCAAGAGAGAACAATTAATTGACTTTTAAAGCAACTGCTTTCTGAGCTCTTCCACGCTTCTCTCCCAGGCTGGACTGAGCTCACAAATTGGTGTGCTAAACTTTTTATGAGGACTAAATAGCTGCCAATGAAAAGTGTAAATGACTGAGCGATGAATGACGAGCGCACAATGGCCCTGTGGTGACAAGGCCTCTAGCAGACATAACAACCGTTGTTGCAGCTGTGGTCAAAGAAAAAGGCCATTGGGGCTCCCAAGTCAAAGAAAGAAAGAGGATGGAACGGGGTTAACGCCAGCAACAATATTTCTCCCTGTTGTTTTTTTCCTTTTTACTTTGTTGAATTGTGTTTTAAAAGGTGTTACTGGCTGTAGTGGCCTTTATTTGTGAGTGTTCAGAAGGAAAGTGGGTGATGAGAAAAGGGAAAGATATACAGCAAAGGTCATCAAACCTGTGACTGCCGTGTCAAGGAATAAGGCCTCCATGCATGGGTGGTGCTTAAGCCCTGTGCCACAGGACCTCAAATTATTTCTCTTTTCAGGTTCAATAAACATGCATCATGTGCCGCAAGAGAAACCATAAGTTCATGTTTTGTCCAACTTCTTCTAAGTCCACTTTGGTTGGTGGATTAGCATCTCAAAAGTTCAACAATAATAATGTGCAACTCAACAAGCTGATTCCGGACCACAGTAAGGCGATGATGGTTCTGGTTTTGGAACCTGAACAATAAAATGTGAGTCTGAAGCTTTGAATTCATTTCTTTTTCTCTCTCATAAATTTTTAACATTTAAATACATTTATATTTATCATGCAAGCTCCTTTCTTTAAACTTCCAAGAGATTAAAAAAAAAAATCTGACACTTAATTCAGCATAGATAATACATTTTCGGTATGTTTGGTGTCCTATTCATAAAAGTTTTTTCTTACAACTACTACTGTAGAGGATGTTTCTAGATTAGGCTTGACTTTGTCTTGTTTTTGTGTCTCTTTTTTATCTATTTCAATCAGAAGGGAACAGACTAATGTGATTCTTAGTTACATTGACAACATTATACATAAATGGTTTTTCTCCCTGACTGTTGCAGAATCTTTTTCTTTCTTTTCTATTTGTGATAAAGACCACTCAGTGTGACGATAAAGAACTCATCCCTAATAATAATAATGTAACTAAACATTTACATATGAAGGCTAATATAGCTTACATCATGTTTCCCCCTAAATAAACTCTGCAGAAACCCAGTATGATGTCGCCTCCCCCAGTTCTTTCCCAGGAGGCCACCATGTCAATTTTTCAAGCGAAATATAGTCTCTCTGCAGGCTTTTGAGACCACACAATTCCCATCTCTGGGAATTCCAGCTGGCTCTCAAGGGGACCGAGCCTAGGAGGGCTCGGGCCCCGGAGCCGCGGCATGGTGCAGCGGCAGGAGTCCGCTATGACTTGGGGAGTAATTGGTTTATCCCACCGCCTGGCCTGCTTTCCCATGTGGGCCACTGCTGCGGGGAGGCCCAGGGGTACAATATGGAAACAGCATGACACCCTCCAGAGCCGCGCCGGCATTCACCTCTGCAGCTATAGAGAGCTGGGATAGAGTAGCAGGAGCACAAAGCTGAAGAAGACATGCCGTTTGGCTTTGAAAAGGTTGCTATTTGGTCTCTCTTTTTCTTTTTTTTTTTTAAGAAAAAAAAGTGGGAAACATTTGTGGTTGAAAGCGAGAAGTAATCAAATTTTGACTGAAATACTTTAAATAAATCTACAGCTGAAAGGAGTTTGTGTCTGAGAGATTTTTTGGAGGTCAGTTTGTAATTTATCATTCATGGAGATATGTTTATATTGTCATCTTGGATTAGTAGACAGAGCAAAGGCTGAGCTGATTTTCAGCAGCTTTGAAAAGAAACATTGTGTTCTTGAAAAATTGTGATAAATCTTAAAGTGTATGTTTCTGACTTAAAGTATTTATTTAAGCTGATTGGAGACGAAGGTAAGGTTCATAGAAATCAATACACCTTCAAGCAGGACAATGACTCTGAACATAGAATCTGAGCTTAAAGAAAATGCTTCAAATAAAATCATTTTGATTTAAAACCCGGTTGAGAATCTGCAGCAGGATTCTCAACTTGCCACAAGTTGAAAAAAAATTACGCTTTTCAAGAAAAACGTACATTTATTTTACATTTACGTTCCCAGAAACTCTCAATCCAGCTTTTCAGAATGACTGATTAGTAATTTAACTACAACTTGGCTTCCTGAGAATGGAGAGCTGTTGGCTAGAAGCTGTCATTACACGCAGTATCCACAAGGTGGCAGCAGTTCACTCTAAAAATAACAACAACAAAAAACAGCTGTTGATTTGAACGGGTTGTGCAAATATCCGGGGAAAAAATGCATCTTCTTATTCAGAAAATAATAGCGGGAGAGACTTTTGGGCATCATAAGCATGGAAGAAGTAGCTGCAGGTAAGATATGGAGCAAAAACCCAGATACTAAGAAAACCCATTCACATAAGTTGCTTGAGGTCACTATGATTTCTGCTCAGTTGTTCAAAACGATCACAAATAGAAGCTGCAAAATAAACCCGATCAGACACAAAAGAATTAAAAGAGACTTTAGACGCGCAACGAAGAGGCTCCAAACAGCCCCAGCTGTAAAATTCCCAGCTGAGCCACCATTTTAGCCCTGCTCATGTGTTTTTCTATTATTATTATTATTATTGCAAGAAGATTTATTCAGCAAGAAGTCTGATTAGCAGTGACAACAGAGCAACAGAGTGAGACCAATGGCTTGTTCTTGCAGAGGTGTCACATGTCACCAGGGGGCCATGCGGCTTGCTTACAGTCGGGAAGTAGAGGCACTTCCTCCTTCCTACCTCTCCTTGTTCCGAAACTCCGTCTGTTGAAACGGATCTTTTCAATGGGGAGCCAGGAGCCTGTCAAAGCTCCGCAACACTGACTTCATTTGAAGGAGGGGAGGTTAGACCCAAAGCGGCGGCGAATGTCAGCCGGATCGGTTCTGAAAGCCTCTCAACTCTAGTGCGTAAAAAAGAAGAAAAAAAAAAAAAAAGTGACCGGAGTGAAAATAACAATGGCTGCAACGTAGCGCAACTTTTGGATCCAGGGGTGGATGATCAAGATTCGGACTCAGTCGGTGCTGCTGGTTGGTGACTTTTTTTTTTTTTTTTCTTTCTTCTCGGAACTAGAAGGAGACTTGAAGGAGGACTTTCAGCATGAAGAAGCAGTTCAATCGCATGAAGCAGCTGGCCAACCAGACTGTTGGAAGGTGAGTGTCGGATCTGGTGGCATATGCTGCGCTTTAAAGTGGCAGACGGTTAATAATGTTAGATGTGGTTAGTTTGGGTCTTCTGTTGTCAGCTCGTATGCTAGTTGTTGTGGGCGGCGTCGGAAGGACTCGGACGTGATTTTAGGGAAGGGGAAAAGTTAATATACTCGTTGAAAAACATGTTTTATGTAGTTTTGTTTGTCGTCGACAAGCCGTGTAAAACGGTTTTAATAACTGGAGGCGTTTAACTCTTAAAAAAGAAAAAGAAATCCCCGAAAAGTAAAAGTTGAACGCTTCCTCAAGGTTCGCATCTTATATTTTAATTCAGAATTTTACCATTTTTGAAATTATCTTATGTTTACTGCTAAACTGGAAACAATCTTTCTGAATATTTTAGCTTGAACAGAATGACTAGGGGGCAGACCTAACCTAATCTAATGTACGCGGTATGTAACAGTGTTTCTGAATGGGACATGGGCGTCTCCAAAACCTTTTCCAATGGGCGACGCAATGGGGGCCAATAATAATCCTGTGGTGGCACACCCAAACTGTGTTTTTAATGTATGCAGCTGTGGCAATAGGTCCAATTAAAAACAATTGGGCTGATATAGTCTGTAGTAGTTTATAAGTTCATGTTTTTATGTACTCGTTTTCTCTTGTCTGTGACTTTAAAACTCAGCAACTCTCCGATTTTTTTTTTTAAAACCAAAAATATGTCAACCTGATATCATTAGATGGTGAGGCCAGGAGTTGTTGACAGACATTCAAGACTGGAACTATAATAAGAAAGTGTATAGGGGGGGTGGGAATAGATAAATTAGTATTTTCACATCATTTATTTTTGTTTCTTTCTTAAATCCACTCATAAAGAAATATAACATGTACAAATGTCTGACATGAAGGGTGGGCATGCTTTAATTCTGAATTATGACTCAAAGACATAAAATACTTCATGTGGGCAGACACATTCATATTTTCACTTTTTTAAATGGATAATTTTATTTATATTGGAAATTTTTTAATATTATATTCAATATACTATAAGAAAGCGATGTAGTTATTTTGGCCTCTAATAAAATAACACTAAAAGCTTCACGATCAACTGCCTACAGTGTTAATACTGTTAATACTAGACTAAGGCCTAACTTTTTGATTTACCAGGATTAGTTCTGAGAACTAAAACAATATATATATATATATATATATATATATATATATATATATATATATATATATATATATGTCCCAGATGTAGATTTTGTACTCTCCTAGAGTGGAATTTCTTCAGATGTGGTTTAGGACTCATTTCCTGATGGCACAGCTGATTAGACTACCCAACCCCGGCCTCTGCCCTCTTCGCTGTCCCTATGGGGCGACCTCGCCTTGTCCTCCGTCAGCCACATCTGAGCCAGTGTTTCCACCTATTACTGTACACCGCTGAATAAATCTGTGGTTCCTCTCCATGCACGAGCTTCCTCAGAACGACTTGTCCATCACTCCGAGGGGCTTGGCCATGGGTTCCTTCCAGTCGTTGCTCCACACACGTTGTGCAACGGCAGTAAAAGTCAACTAAGCCCCACTCAGATGTTGCTTTATTGAGAAGCAAAACTGTTGCGAGCACACGCCCTCCCTGGATTATGGTCCTGGGAAGGGTTAACCCTGCTGGAAATGCTTAGAAAGTACAAGTGCAAACTAAAAAAAAAAAAAAAAAAAATCATAAATAGCTTAGGTTCTTATGCTTAATTAAAACCACAACCAGCTGGTTCTGATATAATCCTTTTGAAATTGAATTGAAAGTTGGTTCTAATGCACAACAAGCCACGGCTATACGAGTCTGCATGAGGTCTGACGAACACATAAACAACAACACAGCTGGCCTTTGCAGATAGTGTGTGGTCGGCGGAGCCGGTCGGGACAGTTTGCAGTGGGCAGCACGCTGACGGGATTTTGTGTGGAGTAAGCATTCCCAGCGTCGAGGACCCGGGTGGGGGGGGGGACGCTGGCTCAAACAAAGAAAGTCTCTTTTCTTTCCATAAAGGAGGAAACCAGCTGGATTTGAATTCGATTAACAGGAGGAGGCGGTTGAATCACCAGAGCTCAAACACAGCAGTGTTGACAAACAGCTTTGACCGAGTTATTTTAATAAAATCAGAGGCTGCAAAGTGACTCAGGAATGTGGTTGGACTTATATTTTCTTCACTGCATTTGCTCAGCGCGGCTTCGCGATATCGGTACGTTGCGCGTGACGTCTTCATGCGCAGCGCGCGCCCCCCACGCAGAGCCTCTGTCTGAAGGAGTCTATTCTTAGAACGGTAGCTGCTGCCCGGCTCTTAAGCCGGATCAATGCTAATTCAGTATTGATAAGAATCATGAGGTTGTTTTTGTAGCTTATTCCTTTAGAGGTTCGCCTCTGCAGTCTGATGTGATAATGTGATAAGAACGGAAACTGAAGTTCTTCTGTTGGGATGTCGTGTTACTGTCCAGCAAACCAGTCGGTAATTAGGAAGTGAAACAAAAATAAAGGTTTTGTTTTGCAGATATGCAGATTTAGATTTAGATTTACTCTGACATCCCTAAAATTTAAATCAAATGTAATATAATTCCCAGCTATTCTTTGACAAAATGGATTTTTTTTTAAAAATCTCTGACTGCAGTAATAGGTAGTCTTGCTTTTCCTTTTTTAATTTTATGAACAGTGAGGGCATCTGAGGCCCCGAGTGAGGTAAGCCTTTACTGTATGCAGAGGGTGGAACATAAGGATCATATTCTAAGAAGCTCATAACAGCATTGTGTAATACCTCACGTCTGAGCAGGAGATGGTTAATTGATCCATGCGAGGTTTAGATTCACGGCGCGCGCTCAGACTGCTGCGGAGGCGGACGAGATCTACGGGGAGTTTTGTGTGGAGACACAACAAGCAGCACATTTGTTAGATATCGATTGGAAACGATGCAGGTTAACAAAAAAACACGTTGGGCTTTTTTCCGCCTGCAAACTCCAGGTGCTCTAGCAGGCATTCTGGCATCCCGTCAACATTTCCTTGAAGCTTTTAGAGCGATGACATGACGTTGTTTACACCCGGAGTGTGTCGCAAAAAAGCGTGCTGTGTGTCTGACATCAACAAGCCTCATGGCAATTCTCACCCTCCTGCATACATGCATGCACACATCGGGCCCCTGTTGCCACAACAAACAGGGTGCCGATGAGTCAAGAAGTGTGCTTTTCAGACTGGGTGGAGGAATCTGACAGGTTCAGTTTGGCCTCTGGTGCAAACTCGTGGAGCCCCGCTGTACAAATGATGCGCGTCAATTTAAAGCTCACATGCTCTCTGACAGGTTTTATAGCTTAATACCAGGTTTCTATTCGCTGCAGGCGTTTGTAACAACCTGCTCAAAGAGGAGCTGGGTTTGCTGACCTGCTTTAGTAAACCCCAACCAGTGTGGTTGAAACAACATTGGATTGTTCTCAAAAAATGGCAATGAATGCAATGTTTACGTACACAAACACATGCAAATACTCCGGTCAGCTTCACCGGCTCTCGGATAAATCTTCTGATCTGTGTTTTTCCTCCACAGAGCTGAAAAAACAGAAGTCCTGAGAGATGACCTCCTTCAGGTAAATATCACGTCTTCAAGTGTATCTGCTGTAACGGCTCTATCTGTGATTTTATTTGTTGTTTTATTATTTTCCGTTGGCTTATTTTGCATTTCTTCACTTGCTTTATTATTTCCTTTCTTGTTTTATTCTTTGCAGGCTAGCTAGTAAATTTTTTTTTATTTTATAAAGATTTTTATGACTAAAATATATTATTATGAATAATATTTTCGTGACAGGCTACTTTATATAAGTGAAATGTAAATGTAATTGTTGCAGCCTTAGCAGGAAGAGCGGAAGCCTTTAGTTTTTTTCTTTTATGTGGCTGTAATTCAACATTCATCTGTATTAAAAAGCGATCTGGTCTGAGCTACGTGTTACGTCAGCTTTCGTTGAACTAATCTGCATGTATAAAGACTTTTTTTTTTGGTGGGGCACATTTTCTGGAGAGGAAAAAAAACTGCAGAAGTTTCGAGTGTAGCGTTCCCATCTAAGACTCTGTTAAAGCCATCATGCCTTTGCTGCTTGTTGAAGCCAAACTTCCCTCTGGGCTTTGAACAGCTTGTGTTTAAACATTTCAGCAAAGTTTAAATCACCAGCGGTTGTGTGCGGTCGTACATTCGGTAACGCTACACCGGCACAAGGTCAGCGCTTCAAGAGAAATGCCTCACTGCTTCAACGGCGAAGTCAGTTTCATGTTTAGGAAATCAAAGTGGATGCACGCTGCTGGGTGTGTGTGTGTGTGTGTGTGTGTGTGTGTGTGTGTGTGTGTGTGTTGTTGTTGGGGGATGGGAACCCTTTGGCTTGTGAAACGGTGAGATCATCTTTGGGAAAAAAAAAATGTGGGAATAAATACAGCGGAAATGAAGAAAAGCAGCGCAGAAAGGTTAATCAGTGCAGAGTAAATCTTCAACAACCCTCATTCAGCCTCAGAAGTTAAGGCTTTATGACCAACAGCGGTGAACTCTGAACCGTATGCGGTTCACACCCAGTAACTCCCAACACAAACTGGTGCTAAACATAAATATTTCCACTTAAATAGTACTGTGATCTCGAGCTAAATATATTTGTTATTTTCGTAAGAGAACAGACCCAGCCGTCCCACCGAATGCTCTTTCCCGTCTTTGGCGAGTTTTGTGCTGCGTTAGACATTCCTTAATCTCCGGCTCTCGGTGAGGAATGTTATTGTCAGGAGGTCAGCATTGTTAAAGTAGCTCGGACGTCTTTTGGCAGCTCCGGCTTCTGACAGGATTTCTTTTGAAATGGCAAAAACGCGTCATGCACAGATCGTCTGTTAAAGTTTCAGGTCTTTGTGACCTAAGCAGACCAGACCTTGGTGGATTACTTGCAGACTTGTTCCACCTTTAATGTGACACAAGTGCTGGATAATTTCTTCAAAATTCAGAAACATAACAGTTGTAATGAAACATGAACAAATATGTTGGGATATATTTTCTCTCTGGTCCGGCACAAGTTCTCCAAATCTTTTTAATTGTGAATGCATTTTTTCTTGTTTTGTTTCGTTTCTGGTCTGTAAGGATTTAGTTTCATTCTTCCGTGGATTTGGATATATGCTTGGACTTGCTCTGATACTAACAAATAAACTCCCTCTTCATCGTCAGGCCGAGGGTGCTCCAACCCAATAGAATTGAACTCCACAGCATGATACAGCCACCGCCATGTTTCAGTGTGGAATACTTGTCTTGCAGTTGGAAATTTGTGGGTTCCCTTGGAGAAGGCAGTTGGCGCACAGTTTCCATCTTATCTCCACATCGATGTATAAATGTGAGGGTGTTTTTATGTGGGGTTTGTTGAAAGACACTCTAGTGCTTTGAGCAGACAGTATGACTGCTAAATTTGGGCATTGGCATCTAGGAATATGCCTGAGCCATAAGGAAAGAAGAAATCCACTGATGAAATAATTTATTAACTTCATATCTTTGGGCAATTATTGCTGCTTAGCCGAGATCACATGACCCCAGCTCATAGCTCTGCCCCCCAACCCCCCACCAGGCTGGTGCAGTAGGCAATAAGCATGATGGGAGCATCACTTCATGTACCTTTCTTCTTACCCTGATTTGCCAATTACTTTGTATTGGCATTTCTAAACTCATCAGACCAGAAAACCTTCTACCATTACTCCAGAGTTCAATCTTTATGCTCCGTATCAAATTGCAGCCTTTTTTTTTTCCAATTACTTTCGCTCATCAGTAGTTTGCTTGAGGCTACACAGCTGTTTAAATCCCAGTCCCTTCCCTTCATATTGTGTGTGTGTGTGTGTGTGTGTGTGTGTGGAACCATTGAACATACTCTTGTAACTATTGAACATACTAATCACCGATCACAATCATTCATGGTTTTGTTCCGACCACAAATTTTCCACAAGTATGATGGTTTCCCACAATTCTTCCAGTTTTTATTAATTCATTAAATAGCCTGTAATACAATATTTGTTGTTTTTTCCCCCTTGATGCATGGCAATGATTGAACAGGATTTGTCTTAACATATGGTTAGTTTCGGAAATAAGATACTACTCAGTGCATTTCTAAGACTTGATTTTTTTTTTTTACCTGCTGAAACAGCCAAGAATCTTTAGGATAGTTACTACACAGACGATTATTTGCTTAGTTGAAACCAGATTGTAACTTCTGCTTTGCAAAGGTAGAGAAACCGCTTTGCCATTGGACACATGCCAGGATCTTTCCGCTAGAATGACGAAAGAAAATCAAAATGTTTCTTAGCAAGGTATTAGCTTAACTTTATGCAACTAGGTAATTGCATTTTTTATGTTTCACATTTCCTTCTCTAATTGCGCAGCTTTCAGTCAAGTTGTGAGTCACTATCAGAAAAACGGGCAACATTAGATCTTTGCACTTCTGCTGGCTACTGATTTGCATGTGGCTAATAGTCGGTTGTTACGTCTGCAATGATCTGAGTAAAGTGTGCGGCTTACACACATGCAAGCGTAAATCAACACTGTTGTTTAATCGCTCTGCCTGGAAAAGTTTTTCTTCCATCTTCCAAGTGTGAGACCAGAAGGGATAATTTTTCCTAACCCACTTCCCACAATCTCCTGCATCTCCCTCCCCCTTTTCTACAAACAGTCCAATATGAAACTCGACTCTGTTATTTCCATGCTGTCACAGTACTCTCTTCTCTTGCATTTTCCACAATGTTTTGCATTGGGTAAGACATTTCTCTTGTTTGGACTCGTCCTGCCTCAGTGGGAGAGTCTGGGAGGCTGTCAGACTGGATTGTATCCTTGCTTGCCTGATCCCAAAGTGAAGGGCATCGAGTTGGAACTGGTTCCAGAAGTCAGTATTTGAATATAACTGAAGATGAGATATCCAAATGGGGTGTTGGATCTAGTCTACTGAGCTCATATTTAATGTTTACATGGTAAGCGAGTATTGCATTGGGTCAGTCGGTGAGAGAAACTTTTGGTGATCACACTTTTGGTGTGATCAAAAGTGCACGATCGTACACCAAAAGTGTACATCTTGTACGGTGTTGGTGGTGTATGATGTAGGTTTAAACAGCTTCCACATGTTTAAACCTACATAATAGATGTTATTGTTCTCACAGGTGAATTCAAACCACAATACTCTATGTTGTGGTTCAGTATAGTTCTTCTTTTTCACTGATCATCACAAATGAACAAACGTTGCAAAATAGAGGATGGACATTCTGCATTGTTACGTCACATCGAATAAACGTGGGCAAGAAATTGACTTTTTACTTTCCAAAATGCAGATATAATCATAAGATAAGCTACACTCTATGACTTAATTGATTGTTTAACAAATTGTGGCAGAAATAACTGAAAGTAGTTTATTTTTGTTAGAGCTTGTCCATTGCTTTATTTGTCGCATGAAATTGGCATCACTCTTTACCGTGGTGCTTCATTTAATGTAGGTTTGTTACACACACAGCTCCCTGGGGCATTTCAATCAAACTGAGGTCTGGACTTTGACTGGACCATTGAAACACCTTGGCTGTGTTTTTATTGTCCTTCCGTTGTATATTCGTTGCTGTGCTTTGCATCATTTTCCCGTTGAAGGTTCAAATCTTGAGGACATAGGTTCTCATGTATGACTATAGAATACTTGCTCAACTAGGTGACTGCAACCTACACAGTTCCTGGGGATGCAAAACAGCCCACATCACTACACCACCACCACCACCACACTTTAATCTTGGCCTGGTAGGTAATAGGTTTTTATTTAGACATCACACTGTGTGTGTGTGTGTGTGTGTGTGTGCGCGTGTGTGTGTGTGTGAGATTCAGCTTCTCTATTGATTCAATCAATCCAAACAATATTTTCTACAGACGTCTTGTTTTTTTGTTTTATTTTTCCATCTTGAACTTTTCAAACTTACGTTTTGCTGCTGCCATATTTGTTTTAGCAAGTAGAAGCTTTCTCACGCACTCGCTAATTGTACAGTTAGTCGCTAATTGTACAGTTAGTTTTGTCAATATGCTAGGTGAGGTCTCCAAAATATCTGGCATAGATCTAGGTGTTGTTGTTGTTGTCATGCCTCTGAGCATCGGATGGCCTGACTTTGAGGATGATCACTCCAGGAAGATTAGCAGCTAACAGTCTTTCTCTCTGTTGAATGGGTGGACTTCAGAGAGAGGTCTATCCATCCCTCTCTATTCAAACCTTTCTGGATTTTTTTGAGAAACAATTGCTTCTCTAAACTGATTGCTGATGTCTTTCCAGCACACCTGAACAAAGTCCAAATCAATAAAAGTCTTGCCATTACAGAGGTGGTCTCATTTGCTGATGAAGCAGTTACAGAGAAACAACCTGCCGTATTTCACATCAACTCTTTGTTGTATCTAGACCAAGTCGATTCTCAGTGTTAAGATTTCCTCTCTCAAATTAGAGTGGCTTTCACCCTAATTATATAACCACTTGACAGTTTGAATTTAAAACTGCTGGAGATCTGACCACGGTCTAGTAAAGCCAGTTTGGGTTTGCATAAAACTGATGTCTTTGCGCCTAACGGCGTCATTAGAGAGTTCTGGCAAACAGAGTTGGAATTCCAAAATTACTTAAAGATGCTGTTTGAGGCAACTTCCACTGCACACATCATCCATTGCCAGCTGATAGGCATGCGATCTATAGATTAACTTTAAACCTGTCTTTCAACAAGCAAAAAAAAAAAAAAAATGGGTGCACATTTTTATTTAATGAATATTTTTCTTGTTTTCACATGTACAGTTCTTGCTTAAATCTCTGCTCTCACACTAAAAAAAATCTTCCCTGTTTACAAATATGCTCTAATTCCCCTAGAAAATGTTTCTGTGTTCAGCAAGTATCTTCTGCTCCTATGCGAGTCATGCTTTAACTTTGTATATAGGAATGAAACCATCACTCATTTACGTTCTGCACCTGCAGATTATCTACGCTCCCTTATGGAGGACAATTGTGTCATGGTAACAATTCCAGTTATAAGACAGAGTTAGTGACATCACTATCTCATTTTCACCACAGAGTCATCCGTCAATATGTAGGACAGAGCTGAGAGTGTGTGCAATCAGAGGAAGAGAAGCAGGAAACATTTTTACAAGAAGCATTGCATCCGAGTGCAAGAATATTTTTAGCGATAAGCAGATCAACATTTCAAGCAAGCAAGACATTTTTTAAGTGTGTGCATACATCTTTTTTTGGAAATCCAACTGTTTTATTAAGTTAGCGAGATTTTTCAGGGGTACAGTGATGTTAGTCACCAACTCTTATTCTGGGGTCAAAAGAATCTAATTCAAACTTCGTCTCTGTTCCGGGACAGAAGAAAATTCTGTGCAGTCCTGCACAAAGCACATAAAATAGTCTCCCTATTCTCTGCACCAAGCAAAGGGTGCTAGTCCCCTTTTGACTGCTCATGACTGAAAGTACCAGGAACAAGATGAAACTGACAAATAAGTCATATTTTGCCTGGATTTGGCCTATGACCCATGAACACCATCATGTAGGGAAACATCTATGGTTTTCTGGGTTTGTACAACTTGAAGGAGACCACAAGGCAGACCAAGAGCTCACTGGAGGGGCTTTTTGTCCATTTTGACCTTGAAACATGTTGGCTGCAGCCTGATCTCAGATGAGCAGAAAGCAATGGATGGATGGTTGTAATGACAGACAGAATCCTACTTAAAAATGTATCTGGTCTGATTTGATTCATCACTCCAAATTGAAAAATGTGCTTGGTTCTTAGCCTATGTAATTTCCCAGAAAAGGGGGAAAACTGCAAAAGTGCTACCTTTCTTTCTTTCTTTTTCCTTTTTTTTCGCATTCTGGTGTTCAGAATCACATGAAAACACTTAGACACTTAGTTTAATTGAATTTGGACTTTAAAATAAAGCTGCTCACTCTATTTTTTACTTCCAACTAAAGCAACTTTTCTTCTGAGCTAGTCTAGCTCTCTGGAAAATTTTTTAGATTCAATTCTTACTTCTGGTTCATCATTATCTTCATAATCGTTAGTTCCTGCCTGCCAGGTCAGCCAGCTAGTCATCTTCCAGTTACCTCGATGATGCAGCTTTTCAGTCTACCAAAGTGAAAATGTGCCCGTCCACACGGCTTCTGAGTCACTCACTGAACATTCCACATTTCTGCTGTTGTGGGTCAAAGGTCAGCAACTGGAGCTCGCTGTGCTCAGTTTTCACTGCATCTTGGAAAAGAAAACGCGCAGAAATCTGAAAAGTTGGCAGCGAGTGTGAACCTTTGGAAAGTGTGGTAACAGCAGAGTGGAAGCAGTCATCTCTGTTCCTTTTTGGTGTGTGTGGGCTTGTCTGGGACTATTTTCAAGAGATTTGCCCTGTTCCTTTTTTTCCCCTCTCGTCCAACTTTTAATCCACCGTTTTATCGGGGTGTGTGGTTGAGTTTGTGCTTGAGAATATTTAATTGAGCAAGAACAGAGGTCTGAGTTTGGGAGGATGGCGAAACCAAAACACAAAGACTCTCTTAGCCAGAAATCTTTGAGAAACCCACCAAGATTTTCCTTTTCTGAGAGACTTACTTCTGTACTTAATCTTTATATTGTCTTGTTTGCTCTGTGTTCCCTTTTCTGTACACTTCCATCTCTTATATGCTTGGAAAGAGTTTTCACTAAAGACACAGAATGTGATCAATATGTCTGTAGCCCAGCCGTCTCACCCACACTGCGGACTCTCAGAGCTCTTTCTTTTCTTTCTTGGCAGACGTTATTGGAAGACCTGCAACTAATCAAGTCGTCACTAGATATTCCTAGAGTTAGGAATTGTATTTATTGTATCTTCCAGGGTAGAAAGTGAAATCCAGCTGTGATGCTGCTCTAAAAGGGAGCAATGAATTAGAGAGGATAAAAGTGAAGGAAGAGGATGAGATCTGACAGCAAATAGACTCAGATCTTTGGGCGCAGCTGGATGTTTACATTGAGAAAGGAAGAGGAAGATAATACTCAACAGGCAGGCAGCTATTTGTGGTCAAATGTAAAAACAAATAGAAAGCCTGTCCAGACCTCAAGAGAAAGAAATGCAATAAGTATTTTACAAATATGACATAATATTTTACCTGCTGAATAACCACACACCTGCATTCTTCACCTGACAGACTTGGCATCACTGATACAACTGCTGACTATTTTCCGCTAATTTGATGTCTATCGTGAAGTAAATAAAAAACTAATATCGCAAAATTGCAATTGTTCAGTTCCAATTTTTCCCTGGTTCTCCTTATAATGCACTTCCTTGTGTTTTATCGTTGTAAAATGATCCTGAAATCAGTGCCGTCTTCTCGGATATGACTAAAACGCTTCCTGCGGCTGCGCAGGTCACATGCAAACAACTTTTGCAAGAAGGATTTGGTGAAAACCTGGTGCTTAAAGTGGGAAAACAAACTAAAAAACAAGTTCAACTGCTCTAAGAGCTGAAACTAGTTGTGTTGTACCTCATGTGTTGTCACGAGAGGCATGTGCGCACGGAGGTTTACTATCAAATACTGAGTCTAGATTTTATCTGGACTAAATAATGAGTTGCAACAAAATATCAAAGTAAAAAGAACTCCTCAATGTGACATCATGTGACGTCAAGTATGTTTAGATGGCATGCTTTATCTGAAGTTTGTGTTTCTTTCACTGTTTGAACAAGGGTCGTTATAATGTACACCGCACTGTTTATAGTTACAGCGTCAAGGCATGTAAAACAGCAGGTAATATCTGTATAACAACTGCTCAGGATGGATAACCTGCTAAGTCAGCTTCGCAGTCAGTATGATTGTTTTCTAAAGTTTCACATGTCTCCGTCAGAAAAGCTTTCCCTGCCCTCATCGTTAAAGAGCCCCATCACTGCATTCCCTCTTGACTCATCCTCGTCGTGTCTTTGTGTCTTAGCTGCTTGTTGTTCTGCTGCAGAACACAGTCAGATCCTCCATGACGTCCCGACACCAAGGGCAGGATGGAAACTTTTGCAGATGAATGTGTGCTCATCCAACCTCTGTGTTTTGATTTGTAGCCCTCACCTGGGTCGTATATGTTGAACAGGAAGATGGAAGGTTTATGTTTCCTTCATCCTGGTTCGAACCAGTGCACTGATCTTTTCCTACAGTTTTCTTTTCATTTTGAATTGTGTTTTCTAATTTCTTTTTTTTTTGTTTGTTTGTTTTTTTTGTCTCGCGTGGTTCATGCAGATCGAGAGGCGGATGGAGCTGGTGCGCTTGGTGTCGCACAACATGCACAAGAGGCTGGTGTCCTGTCTGCAGGGTCAACTTGGCACCGACACAGAGAAAAGACATGTAAGAAGAATGTGCTATCGCTGTTAGCCTTTGCTCTGTTATCTGAGCTGAACTTTAAACTAAACACAACTTTACTGTCTAGTCACATTATAAACATTCGATGCGTTGCTGTAAAAACTTTGCAGATGCTTCTGTGCCACACGGATGGCATGTAGAGAGATTACAGCTCCGGCACACCTCTCAGAGTTGCAGTAACAGGGATTGGTGTCTTGTGCAGTGAGCACATGGCATCTGTTCTTATGTAATGCATAGATATAAAAAAATGGCTTCCTGCCAAAGTCATAATCCCTGTAGAGCAGCTGCAGTCGGTGTTACCACCGAAACTGACTGCGCTTGTGTTCCTTTGCCAAGCTTGTTTGTGTTGTTGTCACTTAAATTATCCAAACGGGATACTTTGTGACTTTCCTAAAGTTATAACTCGGCTTCAAGTCGTTTTGTTTCATAAGAGCCTAACTTTGTTTTTACGTCCTGCTGCAGAAAAAGCTGCCGCTGACGGGCTTGTCCCAGACCATGCAGGAAGGCGGAGCTCAGCTGGGAGACGAGGGCCTGATTGGGTGAGGAAAAACTGTAACACTCCTCGAACATTTTCATGTTTTGTCACGCTACAACCATAAACATGAACATATTCTATTGGGATTTTATTTATTTAACCCTTTTTGTGCCGTTTTGTGAATGCCTCCGGGGTTTGTTGAAGAACATTAGGGAAGCATGTTATGAAGATCAAGTCAGAGGTAAAACTGGGGAGGAGTTTAAAGCAGAGTAAGGTTATAAAACAACATTCGAAACTTATAACACAGCTAATCCATCATCCCCCCAAAAAAAGAACATGCACAGATGAAGAGAGCATTAATCAGAGACACAGAAGACGTCCGTGGTAGCTCTGGAGCAGAGAGATCTCCTCGCCATTTTATAAAAAATGGAGGAGTCGCTATCATGCTGTGGGAATGTTTCAGCAGCAAATGGTAAATCTGCAGCAGCACTTCACACGAGCTCCTTTTCAGATGAAAAATGGGCAAAAGTTGGTAAGAAGTACAAAAAAGCTGCAACAGCAGCAGCTGCAACTCTTTCGGTTGTTTCTCTATTTGTAATAACACTTCAAAACCTTTTACTTCTACTTCACATTTATACACAATTTTATGCTGGTCTATGACATAAAACACCAATGAAATACTTTTTTTCCTGGTTGTGGCTTCACAAAAAGGGGAATAAAGTTTACAGGATTTCAGGAACTGTGAAGCAGCAGCATTGACCAGTACTGTGACTATTTGAAAGGCTGAAAAATCACCTGTCTCTGGTAGAAACTGCACTTAGAATTGTGAAAACAGTGACATCATCATATATTTGTGTGCGTTGCAGCAAGATGTTGGAGGTGTGCGGCGAGACTGAGAGCCGGTTAGCTGCCGAACTTATGCAGCATGAATTGCAGATCGAAAAAGATATTCTGGATCCTCTCAACCAGTTGGCAGAGGTAAAAAAAAATACACAGACATAACTCATTTTATGCTCCACAAACTATTCGGTATGTGTCATGCAGCTGCTCTGTAACAGTTGTTCTGTACACTGAAGCATTAGATTCACTGTGTAATTCACAGATTTGTAGGAAAGAAATTCTCAATGCTGTGTTATGCGTTTAGTCAAGCCTTTTTCATGATTCCTGAATATTTTTCCTACAGGTGGAGATTCCTAACATACTGAAACAGAGGAAGCAGCTTGCCAGGCTAGTTCTGGATTACGATTCGGCCAAGACGAGGTGCATTTGTGTGACGGCTGATGCCTATTTATTAATTAATCCACAATTTATGAAGCTTATAGTTTTTACATTTTCAATTTGACATGAAGGCTTGGTTGTTGTTGATATGGTTTGAGCTAAAAAAGCCACATTTTGGAGATGACCTTGTAAATATAGTTAAAATCAAAGATGTAACCTATTTTTCCACTTTGGCAACGAGCAAAAAAAAAAAAATGTTTAGCCTGATTTAATGTCAAACACTTTTCAGCTCGGTCCATGAGTTTCTATGTGTCTGAAGCGTGAGATGGGCACTTCAAAACACTGACCTTATTATGCTTATTACATTTTATATCTGCTTTAGTGATGCAGTGAACTCTACTGTTTATGTTGAATACCCACTAGCACCCAAGTGTTAACTTCCTAAATAATGTCTTCACGTGTTGCTCAAGTATTTCCCATGATGCATCCATTTTTGAAAAGTGGATTAATACTGCCACCAGCATTCTTTACAGTTGGGATGATGTACTGTAGTCTTCTCCTTCATATAACGTTGTCATTATGGCTAAATAGGGGTTTTTACTTTCATCCTAGTATAGGACACGTCTTAAAAAAACTGAAATCTGGTGTTTTTATGTCTTTCTCTCTGAGTGGTCTTTCAGTCCATTGAGATCTTTGTGTGATTGATTCACGCATTTCGTTCCAAATATGTTTACCTGTGACACAGAACCCATCTCATAGACATAGACATGAACCCAAACTGATCATTGGAGATTCTCAAGCTGTTTATTCTTGCATATAATCATTTGAACACATGTACAGGGCATTTATATTCATCCAGAAATTGTATCCAAGGATGAACCGTGGAGATCCAGAATTCTCTTCCTAAATTCTTGGCTGATTGCTTTTCATTTCTACATGATGTCACACAAAAAGGTAGTATGTGACTGAGATGGAGGCACATCCATAGATGTGCCTCCATTTAATCTTGTGAAACTTGCAAAGCCATATCATCATCAACTGGACTTTTCCAAGTTGCTTTAATGTGGCTGTAGTTTTCCTTAACTTAAGCCATTTTTAAAGAGAGCTAAAGAAAAATATCTTGAAAAATTGTCTTATTTTGTCATTTAGCAATTAAAAAAAAATCTAACTTATCTAAAGCAAGAAAGATTTAATATCAGTCAATGAGGAAAAAGAGGTTGTGTTTTTCCATGTAATGTATATAAATATGTCTTCAACGGTAAGCTGCGGTGTGATTTGTTTTATGTCCTTCAGGTGGTATCAGGCAACAAAGTCCAACAACCAGGCCATGGCAGCTAAAGTAGACTCACTCAAGGATGAGATGGACGAAGCTCTCAATAAAGTAGAAATATGCAAGGTAACAATCGGTAACCATGGAGTAATCTGCTCAGCATGGTCTTTAACGGAGGCTCGTCTGAGCTAATAGGTGTACATTCCTCGGTTTAATGAAGTGTCTGAACAAAGAAGGCCTTGCAAGAATGGCTCAAGGCAATCATGCCAGGAAGATTATTAGCAGTGTAGTGTAATTAAAGGTCAAAGCTTTGTCATGTGGGGTTCATCAGTGTCGTAATGAGGAGTTTATGGCTGACGCTCAGAACAAAGGTTAAGGATGCTGTCACCTTCATTCATCCCACAGGACCAGCTGTCTGCAGACATGTACAACTTTGCCTCAAAAGAGGGAGACTATGCACGCTATTATATCATGGTGAGTTTAATAGCTCGCCTCACAATCCAAACAGCTGATTCGTGGATGGCAACGTTTTGTATTTGTGTGTGTTGCAGTTGTTAGAGGCCCAGGCCGAGTATCACAGGAAGTCTCTGTCAGCTCTGGAAGCAGCTATCCCCACCATCCAAATACAGCAAGGTGAGGACATGCTGTTTATAAGATCCACGAGTGTTTGCTTTATTCTGCGGTAGGGTGAAAAAAGTCCAAGCGGGCTTGTGATCTAAGCCAGCTTGATAGCTCTTGGTGTGAATCACAATGAGAGTTTCATTTCCTTTCAGTGCAAACAGAAGAGGATTGAGTTTTACCCAACAAAGGAAAATGAAACCACCAAGTCAGAATCAGTCAGCTTATCAACTGATGCAATAGTTAGACTCTGTTTCTATAGAAAGGTTGGGAATAGATTATCCTCCGTCTATAAGAAGTTATGTCACAAAGGTTAAATTAGCTCAGTGAATCATATCTACTTGATTGTGAACCCCACCTCTCAATGATTGCTTGAGAAAGGCCCCGACCCTCCTGGAGGGATGCATGATTTAATTTTTTATTGTAGTATTTCTACGGTCGGGATTGATCCGATGCATTCTGGCAGTCAGGTCTGATGCCAATGTTATTCTTGGATCCGATTTAAGGCTGAGGCCACCGGAGTCCTGTGTTGCTTTTCTCTCTGATTTAACTAGAGCTTTCAGCTGACCGGCTAGAACACATTGCTAACACCGAGTTCCCAGTCCGATACTTCATTCAAAGAAGACACATGAAACCACGGCGGCTTTGAAGTAAAATATCACACTACGTTTCATCAGTAATGAATGTACTCACTCACTGTTAAATTTAGGTTTTGGCAAGCTCTCTAGTTTTTATCTTATCTAGTTCTTTTGATAGCAACAGACATTTTGTCCCAACTGGAGATTCTGCAGATCAGACTTAACATGCAGCTCCCACATGGGGATAATGTTCTGCCATAATGTTCTGTCAGCTTGTGATGTGGAAGTTTCATTGTTTAATCATACATTTTGCCCTTAGCTCATATCTGGGTCGACACACACAGCCACAGTCCTCAGTAAGCTGACTTTCTACTCCTGCTGGCTTTGTTGTCTTGTGAAATGGTACCCTGAAGTGCTAAGCTAACGCTAGCAGGGTTCCCTCTGTTTTAATAAAGCTCTTTGATAATTTGGTTCATCACATATTTCACTGTAGGTTTTATTATATTGTGTTCGAACAAACCGTACAGAAAAGTTGCTCTGTTAGTAAAAGTAGCATGCTGCTTCACAAGTCGTGAAATTCGTTGTTTCAGCTGATCACTGCACAGTTCTGCTGGGGTTACCTGAACACAGGACAGGTCACGAGACACGGACAGAGAGAAAGCAGAGTACTGTCTACCCCACTGCAAAAGTGCTTGGATAATAATGGATTAAAACATATTTGTTAGATCAACAAATATTTATGTTCAATTAGTTATGCCTACTAATTATTTAAGTGAAATTGTTCTAGATGGGAAAATACTAGAGTAGCTGAACACCTTTTCCAGTGATTATTTTCTTCTCTAAAGTTTTTTTTTAGATTTTTTAGATATTTGTGGTTGGGTTTAAACTCACAATTAGTGAGTTAATTAGTTTTTCAGAAGTCATAGACATGTTTATTTTAAAATCTATTTTAGTATATATAGATCTCAGAAACCTAACACCATGATTACGTGAGACTATAAATGGAGCCTAAGATGAAACCTAATTTGAGTAACGAATTCTGCATAAAAAAAATCAGGCAGAAGGACTTTCATTTAGTCTTTGAGTCAGACTAAAAGCCACATAAAACAACTATTTATCATTCGATCGGCCCCGACATGTTGATGTATTCCATTCATGTAGATTCATGGATAGAGAAGCCTGCGTTTGGAACGGCGTTGGAGGAACACCTGAAGAAGAGCAATCGAGAGATCGCTCTACCTTTAGAGGCCTGCGTCATGATGCTGCTGGAGACCGGCATGAGGGAAGAGGTAAAGATGAAGGGAAGGCATGAGTCAGAAAACAACCCACCAACGTAGGGGGCAAAGTTGATGCTTATTAACAAGAATTTCAACATAAATCTTTGGCCGTAACAAAAAAAAAAAAAAAGTAAACGCTCGTCTCCGTTTGAGCTGGAAGGAGAGGAGGCTCCATAAAGGATGGCATCTACAGTCTGGAAACATCTGTTGCCAAGTTTTGGTCAGCTAGTCTTGGCCCTGCAGGGATAAAACATGTGTATGTGTGTGTGGACATCTGTTCGCCATTAGCCTCTCTGCTGTTGCACACTTTTAAATGTAACAGTACTGCTGGACTCCCTGTTGACTGTGATTTAAAGCATTTTTATGAAGTGAAACCAAACCATTGTGCTGCGTCTGTCTGGTGCTCAGTCAAACAGAGACAAACGATTCTGACGATACCAGAACGGTTCCTCTCTTGTTTCTGACAGATATCTACTTCTCCTTTCCTATTCCCGGTGCTGCTGTAGCTTCTTGAATTTTTAAGGTGTTAACCAGAGCTGGGTGCAACAGTGCTAATTTTTTTTAACTCCCCCCTCCCTCCCCCCACTCCACCCCCTCTTTCTCATGTTCCTCTAAGGGACTCTTCCGGATTGCTGCTGGAGCTTCAAAACTTAAAAAGCTGAAAGCAGCACTGGACTGCTCCACTTCGCAACTTGAGGAGTTCTACTCAGATCCACATGCAGTTGCTGGTACAACTTCCGCGGTGGTTTAGTGAAAAGTAACACCATTTTCTCAAGATGCTTTTTTAAAAATGTATTTCTCATAGTATTTTTGTGCTTCTTACAGGAGCTCTGAAGTCTTACCTCAGGGAGCTACCTGAGCCTCTAATGACGTTTAGCATGTACGATGAGTGGATACAGGCCTCCAAGTAATAAAGCGTACACACACATGCACAGATGGGATTTTTAATATCCTGCAAGACATGTTTCCTGCAACTAATGCAATTGTTTTCTGTGTGTTTTCAGCATTTCTGACCCTGACAAAAGGCTCCAGGCTCTCTGGGTGATATGTGACAATTTGCCAAAGGCTCACAAAGCTAACTTTAAGTATGAGAACGCTCAGCAATGTTTCACTTAGATGTTTGGAAATTACGTCACCAGAACTTAAATTGCACTTTAAATGCCACACCTTTTGAAGAGAATTTATTGTAGAAATTTGATAATAATAAAAAAGTCAAAGTAATTTAATTATAGATCTTGAAATCTTGGAACAGTTTTAACGCTGTAAAATGAATCACCAACAAGCAGTGGCTATAAATGTAGCAAAAGAACAGATAATTGTACATTTCACAAAACTCCCTTTTATAACTGATGCCAAAGAGCATGAACACATTATTTCAGTCTTGCCATTTCTTCACTGGTTTCCTGTCAGTTTCCCAATTGATTTTAAGATTTTATTGCTTACTCTTAAAATTCAGACTGCTACAATCAGCCAATTTCTCTCAGATGTCCCAAGATCCAAATCCAGCCCTCAAATATCAGTGTTTCAAAACTATATTTCAAGCATCTCATATGTTATAAATGTAGATATTAAATGCATTTACAGAGAAATGATTTCTTGCTACTGGTCAGTTATGAATATGGCAATAAAACAATAAAAGAGCTCAGTCATTGAAGATGTAAGGTGATTGTGTAGCTTCATGGTAATTTTATTAAATTACAGCCAACATAAGGCTCTTATTTACCAATTTATAAACTGTATTGTAAAAGAAAAGCAGTTTCTTTTGCTTACCAGGGTACTGGTGGTTTCTTTTGCAGGTATTTGGTGAAGTTCCTGGCTAAACTGGCTCAGGAAAGCGAGGTCAATAAAATGACTCCCAGCAACATCGCCATTGTCTTGGGACCCAACCTGCTGTGGGCAAAAACAGAGGGGTAAAAGACGGGCTCTTTGTTGCAGTTCTCTTGAATGCTTAGTACGTGCATTTATTCCCGGCTTTTGTTCGTTTTATTTTGCTGCTGTGTCACTGCTAATTCAGGACGCTGGCAGAGATGGCAGCAGCTACGTCTGTCCATGTTGGGGCCATCATAGAACCCATCATCCAACATGCTGATTGGTTCTTCCCTGGAGGTAAATTGAAATTAGCTCTGATTAGCACCTAATTAATCAGATATAGTTTTTATTCATTCCCCACCAACAACAAAAACACAGAGTTTTGACAGTAAACGGTTCCATTCCATTTCTTTCTGTGTTGTGTCTGAATTAAATGGGAGATTTTGCCTCTGTTAATCGCATCTCTTCTTTCTTACAGAGGTGGAGTTCAATGTTTCAGGCATGTTCTCCATGCCCAGCCACCCGCCGACCCCAGACCTGGAGCCCGGGCTGGACAGGAAACGCCCCGGCAGCATCGGGCACGAAGGGGACGCTCACACGCCCCGTAAAGACAGGTACCCGTCTCGTCCCAACCTCAGCCTCAGCCTACCCCTCGTCCTCCCTTCCCGCCCCAAGACACTGAGCAGGCAGGAGTCGCGGGGCCCGGCAGTCTCTGCCCTTTACGTAGTGGCCGACGAGTCCATCACGGTCACTGAGACGCCCACTGAAGATCTGCCTAGCCCAGACTTCAAAGCTGTGCCGTAGCAGCATGTAGCGTTAATGAATTCAGTTACTGACCAGAGAAAGAAGGGATGATGTTTTCTTTTATCGCTGCACTGTTTTTTCCCTCATTTGTTTGCAAGATTTCACTACAATTTAATCACGTACCGTTTCATGGTAATGAAACTTTTTTTGTTTTTTGCTTCTTTATATGTTTTGAAGAAACTTTCATTGTCGGTACATGATTTTGTCTGTTTCTCTTTGTATTACTGCTCTGTACTCTTGTCATCTTTTTAATTTCCAATTAAAGCTTAGGTCTCTCTGTAGGTTTATATTTTGTGTGGGCTTCATGTGTTGCTTTTTGTAGCTCTGGTGTCGCCTGTAACTTTTATAGAGTGCAGCCCAGTGTTGCTCGGTTTCAGAGGTGACTGCTCTCGTGGTTTTATGTGCTCTTTTGGTTCTTCCTACTGGCCTAGTTTCACTGCTCTCAGGAAGTACTATCTCTCTCTTTATCTCTTTTCGGTATGTCTTACACCATCTCTCACTGCTCCTTGCTGTCTCTCTCTCTCTCTCTGTCTCCTGCTCCCCGTCACTGTTTGGTTGGCGTGTGGTTTTGCCCTCCTGAACTCTCTTCCCTTTCCCCCTCCTTCGTAGCCCTGTTAACAAACATCCGGAGCCTGCTCCACGCAGAATCAGCACTGTAAATAGAAAGCAGACACAACTAACCTCACCCACCTTCCAACCCTCACTGCCTCCTCTGGAAGCTGAGGGTTCCTCCCAGTCCGAGCTGCAGTGCCCCCAGGTTCAGTCGCCAGGTCCAGAGGCTAAGCAGCCGGGTCTGTTCACCGCCGCTGCTGCTGCTGCTGCTGGTGGTGATGGAGGCGGTGAAGCTCATGGGGGTGGGGTCCAGGCAGCCGCAGTGCAGCCTCAGGGTGTAAAGGAGCCCAGCGCAGAGGACAGCAGGTAAGGAGCGAGCTGAGGTCGCAACAGTACTCCACCGTCTGCTCGCAACCAATCAACCAGTCCGGAACCCGCCCAACCTTTTTGTTTGCCATGTGTTTGATTGGTAACTGTAAGGACCACTCTGGATCTCTTAGATCAATGACCTCCACCTCATGCACAGCATTTTAATTTGGCTTCCGTGATTAAGAATGCGATGAAAATCACGTTTGGCTTTGATCGTGCAGTTTATTTTTTCTCTGTTCTGCGTGCAATTTTGAACCTATTTTTAACAATACGACGCGCTTCTTTCCGCCTGCTAACCAGCACGTTCCAGTGCTCATCTGCTTCTTGGGCTTTTTCGTTTTGCATTCAATGCGTCACTGAAACAGTTTTGTGTCTGCATCGACTGACCTTTTATTGTTTTTGCATCTTGTTTGCCTAAATCTGAGTGATTCCTCTTGTTTTGACCTTTGTCCAATCTCGTGATGGAAAATGTATGTTGATGTTTGTGTGCATGATAAATTTTTTTTATTTGTATTTTTTTTATTTTGCACCATTAAAAAGTGTGTCATAGAAAGTAGAGTATTGATATGGTTTAACGCTTTGCTCTGTTGTATTTTAACAGCCAATCACGGGAACCCTTGTCCACCCCTCCTCAGCAGAGGAACGGTACACCCCACCTTACAGTCGGGACCCCGCACTCTCAGGGTGGGTCAAGAGGGCCGAGCCCACATATGGTCCGCAGAGGTGAGAACGGAGCTCACACTTTCATTCAGTTTACAGCGTTCTGCAAATGTTTTCACACTTTTCTTTTTTTACTTTATGTTATATGTTGATGTTGTCATGTTGATTTATCGCTTAACATCTCAATAAATTACATTAAAGTTTGTGGTTGTAGTGTCAAAAGACTTAAAAAAAAGTCAAGGGAATAAATAATGTCTTGTTGATCTTCTGCACTGAAGGCACCAAAAAGCAGGCACCGGCTCCGCCCAAGCAGCTCAGCCCATTCGCCTCTCAGTCCAGCAGCCCCCAGCCCCCAGCCTCTCCCGGTCACCCACCCCTCACAGCCCGTCGTCACTCCAGCAAAGAGTTCATCCAAGCCCCAAACCACCCACCGCCGCAACCCCCTCAAGCCCACCAGCAGGCCCAGGGAGACCCCTCGCCCCCGACAACCCCCACTCCTCCTGACACTCCGCCACCGTACGCCACTGGATCTCTGCCCCGCCCCTCCAGGCCCGCCCCAAAGCCAAGAGTGCGACCCAGCATGCCGCCGCCACCGCAGCCCCTGGCTAATGACAACGGTAATGGCATCTGCAGCTCTGCATCCAAGATCATAACAGGTGATTACGTTGTTCTACAGGTTCGGAAGCAGAGTATTAAAAGCTATTATTTAACAAAATGAAATGAAAGTTGTTCATTTAAATTTATCAGGCAGTTTTTTTTTTTGTTTTGTTTTGTTTTTTACATCAAGTTGTAATTAGTCCAGGGTCTCTGTCACATCTGTTAAGCATGTTGGATTTTTCACAATATTCCAGATGCATGTTTATGATATTAAAGTAGCTGATTGTGTCGGATTCTGCAAGCTGTTCACTTTTTTTGACGTTTGAATAAAATTCTTCTTCTTTTTGGTTCAAGTTGAAGCGAAGAAAACACCATCTCCAGCCATCTTTCCAGCAACTTTTCAGCAATTTTATTTATTTTTTCCCCCTTTCTGCTCGTCTGCCGATAACCGTCTGAAGCTTCCTCTTAGGGTGCTGCTGTTTTTAGATCTCTAGCTTCTTCTTATGGTTTCACTGTCTCGATTTGTGTCACTCTGAACGGAACTGTGTGGTGATCTGAAGCATGACAGGAAATGTGTGTAAACATTGCAGATGTCTGAGCTGCCGACCTGCCTGTAAGATGAGCTTTGCCGGGCAGGTGATGGTAAGGTTCCTATTGGCTGGGTGTGTTGGCACTTTTTGCTGCTTCATGTTTGTTTGTCTATTTTTTTGGGGGGGAAAGCAACTAGCAACTAGAGCTTTGTTGCATGTATAATACATGTAACTCAGACAGGTGTATGTGCATCTCAATAAGTTATGATATCATTAGGTTAATTTGTTTCTGGTTATTCAATATATATCTAAAAGCCAAGAAAAGACAAAATACAGTCACTTGTAAAATAAAAATGTCACATAAGACCAATATTAAAATGACTCTGGGATTTTACTTCACAATTATCTCAGGGGTTTTCATTTATTCTTGTTGCATGTACAATTTTCTACCACATTTTTCCCCCTTCCACTCAACTCTCCAATGATATACTTGGAGATGGCACTCTTTAACAATGACATTTTCAGGCTTACACTCCATAAAATGTAAAATGCCAAGTGAGGAGTCTTCCTTGTAACTGCATAGACCATAACATGATACTTCTGCAGTAAATGGTGCATGATTTTGAACAGGAAGAACATAATGGAATTAACCTTTGACAAATAAAAAGGGGTGAAAATGTGGAAAAACTGAACCTGCATTATAAAACACTAATTGTGGCAGAAAACTAACACTGTACACCACTTTGATTGCACCACACCAACAGTGATTCATGGTGGTGTTGGCGTCATGCTGCGGGGGTTTCATTTTTAGCAGGGACGGGAAGCTCTGTAGGAGATGGGAAGATTGATGGTGCAAAAAGCTGGAAAAAAATGCTTTTAGAGTGAAATATTTAAGGTTTTGCAGAGGAGGGTGGGCAAAACTGTTAGCAGTCTCCAGCTAGCTAACAGGTTAACTTTTGGATGATATTCTAATTTATTGAGATGCACCTGTATGTTCATGTGTGAAGGCATGATTTTGTGCATTTGTCTGTTCATAACCTGCTTGCATTTAGGTTTAACCCCTGCCCCGATGGCCTCTGTCTCTTAACTGTTTGCTGTGACACTAACGTGCTTCTAAACAGGATCAGAATTATTTTTTTCTACTTTCTGTGGTCAATGCTCTTAGCCAGATCTGCACCATAAAATTTTTGTTGCCTTTACAGATTAACACACCAAGGAGACCAAAGAAAAAAGAAAAAAAAATCCCTCATACATTTTTAGCAGAATTGATTATATTTAAATCACAGAAGAGTCCTTGGTGTCTTAAAGAATGTGGAGTTTGTAGCGGTGTGTGTGTGTGTGTGTGCGTGTGTGTGTGCAGCTGCTTGTCTTATTTCATGATGTGTTTGGTGATTGCTCCATCTGGGTTTCTTTGTTCTTTTGCAGATGGAGGCCTGGTTATGAAGGGGATCACAAGAGCTTTTGTCCCTCAGGTGATTGAGGAGCGAGAAGTGAAGGGCTCTGCTGGTCAAGAGTCCACCTCCACCCTGCACCCAACCCCCCAAATTGAGGCAGAGAACACTGCTCTGTAGAATGCGCTCCAGCTTTTATTGTTCATTTAAGACAAGGCGCCAGGTCTGCTTACAGGATGCCAACAGCTTTTTTTTTTCTTTCTTTTTTTTAATATTTTGTCTACTCCACTGAGTCGAACCAGAAGCCTCGTCGTAGAGTGGTGGCTTAAACTACAAAACCCATGTGCAGCCATCGCTTCCAACATTGAACTCTTTTTGCTGCACGCTCTGCTAGGTGTCTAAAAATTGAATTGCAGAGCCAAAGCTTAAAGGACCGGAGTTGTACAGCAGCTTAACTGAGGAAAAAAAAAAAGAATGCTGGAGAAGTTTCACCTTTTTGTACCTCTCTTTGTTTTTATGCCAAAGTGTCAAAGCTTAAGAATCCTTTTGGAGACAAGCATCTGAGTGCAGTTTTAGTTTTAGTTTTGAGATTTTAATTTTGACATTTGAATTCAAACTGTCACTTATTTATCGTGAAGCTAAACTGAATTTTCATCCTCCAAATTTGGCTGTTTCATCTGACAGAAATGAAATGTTCACAGCCTGCAGGACGGTATTAAGAAATAGCTAACGGGCCAAAGATGATTGTGAGTTGTTTAGCACAGATTAAGAGTTGCGATGACCAAATACATTGGGAAGGGTGCAATAAGAGATGCAGCCGTCTTCCGCTGATGGCCTGTTCAGAGCTCGTTGCTGCATTTTCAGGTGGTTTTACAGAGATGTCTTGAAGACCACAACAGGGTGAGGTTTGATTGTCTCGTTTTTAAACAGGATTCCTTTTTGACGTCCACTAAGCTGATTTTTAAATGGGAAAAGTCCTATTTGATGAGTCAAGATTTGCTTTTATTGTTAAAAGGGACAATCTTCTTGTTGTAATCACTCCTACTCCAAAATCAAAGCTTTGACCAAATACAGAAAAAACATTAAAATCTTTATTTTATTTTTTTTTTCTTTGAGTACAATTCACTATGACTTTGTTTGTGGTCTTTTTTACTCTTCGGCACACAATGCATCATTGTTACACACAATTAGTTTTATTCAACTCTTTAGGAAAAAGGTTGCAAGTACAGATATTTATCCAGTAAGGCACATAAAAAAAACACTGAATGTGAATATACTTTGAATATAATTCACTTTGCAAATAATACATAGAAACAGTATTTTAGAGGACAAAATATCACTATTCTGGTTAATTTTGGTTAACTCCAGGTTAACATATATAAAAATATGTACATATTTTATATTTGCAGCATTTGTACCACCTCAAACATTTTCACAGCCACGTGACCAAATAGTTCAATGTATTTTATGAGCGACTGCGGCTAACTGGATAAAGTAGATGTGTTTCAGGCTTAAAGTTGTAGGCTTGATTCCAGTTTTCTCCTCTGTCATTTAACCCCAGATTGTGTACTAAGCTGCTTGCCTGTTTGTGAATATCTGTGTTTGAATGCAAACAGGGCTTTATAGATTACGTTTATTTACCATTGACCAGCACAAAGTAAAATGATTATAATGTAGAAAGAAAATGATGAGTAAACTATCAATCACAACTAGAGATTGACATTTTCATATTACGTAAAATATCACAAAGATTTTCTCCAACCGTATTTCCAAAGCTCATCTTTCATTGCTGGGAAAAAAAAGGATTCCCACAGTATTGTGTTGCCACTGCTGTGTAGGACCTTGGTGCTAGAGGGTGCTGGTTGTGCCGTATAATAGATTAAACTCCTCCATGAGAAGTTCAAAGCTCATCTAAACCTCCTTTAAACTTCTCCACCACTTTAGGCCACGCCTCCTTTTCTTGCTGTTTATGATGCTGTTTGCTCCCTAACAAAGCTCTGAGGCGTTCACTGAACAGATTTATACCGAGATTAAATCACACACCGGTCTGTTTCCTAATTGGCTAACTTCTAGAGGCAATTGGTTTTAATTTAGGGGTGTCAGAGTAAGGGAAGGAGCTGAACAGAAATGCAGGCCATGCTGTAAAAATATTTTCATTCATATTTGTCTATAAGGATCCAATAAAACACATTGAAGTTTGTGGTTGCGTCGTGATACAGAGGGGATAGGAATACTTTCATAAAGTTTGGAGTTCTTCCCCTTCAAGCCCAGTAGCCGATGATGAAGACCGTTACCGAGAGGCAAATGATGAGGTTGGCATTGACGAGGTGCCGTAGACTGGACTTTTCATCCAGAGTGCAGATGATCTGCTCAGGCGCAGGCGGGGCCACGGCGTCGCTGTCCGCTTCACTTCGTCTCTCCATCCCACACAACCAGTAGATGGCAGACATGAACCTGGACTGACTGGGAGGACTGGACACAGACGAAGCCGAGTCTGCAGAGGTCAGTGAAAAACAGCGTTAACGAGGCAGTTTGGAAGTAGAAGTTGGGAGATGTGCAGCAGAGACAGACCTCTCCTTTGATCGACGGCTTGTCCATTTCTGCTTTCTATACGTCTGTGTTCCTCTGGGACCTCTTGCTCTTTTGGCTTCGCCGGATCAAACCTTGTGAACCAAGTGAGACGACTTATCTGTTCAGAAAGCAAAGCAGTAAGAACATGCCACGGCTGGAGTCTGCCTGTATCTTAGCACATTATTGACACCTAGTGGTGCTGTAGGTAAATGTTTTAGTTTCTGTGAGGTTTGCAAACTAAGAACCAGCTGAGAAAAGGCCAGAATGCTGCTTCACCTGTTCTGGACTGGGCTCCTCGGTAGCCAGGCTGATTACAACCACCACAGCCAGGGTGATGAAGGACAGCAGCATGGAGAAGTAGAGGTAATGGACGTATTTCAGCACGCCAGGTCTGTCGTCCTCTTCAAAGCACAGCGGCGCAGGGTAGATGAAGTCCAACAACATGCGTATGCAGCCCACCGTGAGGCCAATAGCGAGACCCCAGAAGGCGCCCTGCGTGACGAAACAAACCCATAAGCAAATCGGAGCAAGACGGCTCATTTTTAAATGCAGTCTGATGATTAAGCTCCTCACCTGCTCATTAGTCCTCTTCCAGAAGCAGCCCATGAGGAAGATGATGCTTACAGGGGGCTGCAGGTAGGTGCTGATGGACTGGATGTAGATGAAGAGCTGGCCACCCTGACTGGCCTGGACGACAGGGATCCAGAGCACTGACACCGCCACCAGGACGAGCACAAACACCCTGCAGGGTCAACATGTAGTTTAATGCTTTAAATAAGCAATTTAGCTGTATGCTGAACCGATATGCATGGTTTTAAGCTGCAACTTCTTTTTTTTTTTTTTTTAAGGACTAAGGTGAAAACATTTGGAAAAATCATGACTTTGGAAGTGCAGTGCCTTTCAAAAGTACCATTTGAACTTTATTACATCACAACATCAAATATGTATGTATTTTATAGAAATTTTAGACAAAGTCTAATGCATAATTGTGAAGTGAAAGGAAGACAAATGAATTTGACATTTTTCAGAAACAAAAAACTGAAGAATACAATAAATATTTGTGTGACAGTCGACACTTTGTTGAGTCGCCTATTGCTGCCATTACAGCTGCAGGTATTTTGTGGGTATAAAACAAGTCAAACTCAGTTATGTTGGATGGAAAGCGTGTTGTAATATTAATTTTTAAGTCTCATTCTAAATTCTACTCAAGATTTTTAGAATGCACAACTAATATCTGTAATTCTCCCACCAAAGCCAGCTAGTTATGACTTCTGAAGACAAACAGTGGCACCAGATTGTTTTAGGGGTAATAGAGTAAAATCAACCGCACTTTTCAGATTTTCATCAGTAAAAAAAATTTTAAAATGTGTCTCATTTTCCTTTAACTTTACAATTATGCCCTACTTCGAGTTATCCAGGGGAATGAATACTTTGGTGTATAGAGAGTTAGATGGACAAAACGACCATATATCAAGCTGTATTTCTTCTTCTCTATAAAATAAAATATTTTCATAAGTGGAGTTTCTGTTCTTCGCTTGGATGCTACAGTGAGTCATACCTCCCCACAATCATGAGCTCCCATTCAGAAGCACGAGATCTGAAGCTCTTCCATAAATCCATGGTGAAAATGGTACTGGAGCTGTTGAAGATGGAGGTCAGAGACGACATGAGAGCAGCAATCATCACCGCCATCATGAGCCCTCGCAGTCCTGAGAAGGAAGAGGGGCAAGTAGGCAGCCATCTGTGTGAAAGGAAGATGGGGGGAAAAGGGAGAGCAACGGCAGAAACAGCGTCTCACCTGCAGGGAGAAGCTCCATAACCAGTTTGGCATATGCAATGTCCGAACAGCCCACTGAGTTCCCACAAATCTGCTTGCACAGGTCCGGGTCTGCACACGCCACTTCATCTAGACACAATATCATACAGTGAGCACGGTAAAAAAGGGAACTACCCTGACTGTTCCCCCAACATCCCAATCTGTACCTGGGTAGAGGATCCTGCTGATCATCCCGGGGAGCATGATGGCAAAGAAAGGCAAAACTTTCAGGTATGCAGCCAGGAGAGACCCCCCCTTAGCGTGGGTCAAAGTCTTTGCAGCCAGAGAGCGCTGCACAATCACCTGCAGGGAACCAAGAGAGACTCTCAGCTTCCGGGCTTTGGTAAATGAATGACTGAGATTTTCATTGGAAGAATCTATTTAGCATAAATCAGAATGGGAACAGCAATCCTGTAACTCAGTGTTGTCACCTAACTGATAAGTCAGTAAATGATCAGTTGAACTGCCTGTCCATTTTTCTGTTAGGTCACTAATACTGGGAAGCAGAAAGTTTTTAACAGAAAATTATGTCAACAAGCTAAATCCAGGAGAAACGTTTAGCACATAAGTAAATAGAAGTTTTCGTTTAGTCTTTTAAAGATGAAAAATATCCTTTTTTTTAACAATCATAAAATGTTTATTCTAGAAATCATGATTCTTAAATATAATTTTATACTTTACCATGCTTTTTATAACACAATTCTGTTTTACTCGAAACAAACAAAAACTGCAACGGAAACATTTATTTCACCGATAAAGCAAATGTCTTCAGTTTTCAGCTGTGGGTACTTTGGATCATTTGCTTAAATACACATAAATACGCTTTCAGTTGACAGCATATTCATGTGTCAAAGCTCAGACCTAAAGCAAGACTTAATGAGACTCTCCAAGAATTTGTGATATATTTTTAGAGAAGAACTGATAACGTTTTCACTCTCTGGTTGTACAAAGCTGGTAGAAACACACCCCAAAGACCTGCGGTTGTAATTGAAGCAATACAGTTTTTGCTTAGGAGGACTGAATACAACAGCAGATTCTGAAAACGGCATCATTTTCAATTGGGATGTCAGATAACATAATAAAATACATTGCAAGTACATAAGAGTTTGCATCATGATTATATGAAAAACCTCAAGGCATGTAAATGTTTTTGTATGTGGATGGCTGAGTTCAAAAATGAACTTATTGCGGTACCTGATCAGAACACCAATACCACATGGAGGGGACGGACATGCCGATGATGACACCAGGCCAGGGCAGGTCAGAGTGCACCGGGTCTCTGAATACGTGAAAAGCGTCATCTCGAGGGACGCCGCAGGTCGAGTTGGGGACACGGACCGAGGGAACGGCGGCGAAATATCCCTTCATCAGCACATTCCAACCTCCGACCTCAACAAAACCTCGGAGCGGAGGCAGAAACAAAAAATAGGCGTGTAAAATTAAGCAGTGGGAAGTGACAAAATCAGTAGCATCTGACTTACTAAAACCCATGAGGGTGAGAGCTCCAGCCAGCATGATTGCAGTTTGAGCTGCGTCAGTGTAGATCACAGCAGCAAGGCCTCCTATAGAACACGACGCATGGTTCATCAGCCACTTTCTTAAGCTAGCGCAAAACAAAAGATGAAACGCACGGGACTCCTACGTGCAAATGCACAATATGTTTTACACAATTTAGGTGATGGAGGGAGAAAAGTCACCTGCTACGGTGTAGAGGGCAGTCACCGCGAGCAGCAGCACCACGGCCAGGTAGATATTCCATTTCAAAGCAAGCTGGATGAACACAGCACCTGCATACATGTCCACCTGACCACAACAATGAAAAAAAAACAATACAGTAAACAATTTGAGTTCATACATGCAGATTTATGCAATTTTTCCACCCAGACACATAAATCCCTGTTGTATTTGTGCCATACCGATATTTTTGTAAAGATGTAAATAAATAGGGACAGGACG
The DNA here is from genome assembly GCF_904066995.2 of Poecilia reticulata. NCBI lineage: Eukaryota > Metazoa > Chordata > Actinopteri > Cyprinodontiformes > Poeciliidae > Poecilia > Poecilia reticulata. Next base: position 13,383,836 of record NC_088837.1, on the reverse strand, counting down.
GCTATAAATAACTGCGTTCTTCTTCCACCGAAGCGCTTCTGCAAATATTCTGGCATGGTTGTTACCTGGAGAGGAGAGAGTGTATTAGGAGTCGCTCTCACACCATAAGTGCACTCCTGTGCAAGTTGGTGTGTGTGGGAAACTCACCCCGGAGGAAATGTAAATGGGCAGGAAGAGCCATCCGAGCATCAACACCATAAACATTCCCTGTTTTGTTTTTGTTTTTTTAACAAATGCAAAGACATTAACATTGATTCTTCTTCAGACTTTCTTTTTTTACATTAAATATGATGTCTTACATTCCATTCGTAAGCTATCGCCCCAATTCCTGCTGCAGCTCCTGACCCGGCCAGACCGATGAAATGTCCGCTGCCAATGTTACTGGCAAACAGTGAGGCCCCAACCTAAATATAGTTGAGGAAATTAGGATTTAGATCAACTTGGCCTCAATTAAAAAAAAGAGGATAACAGCACTTCTTCAGCTGTTTTAATCAGAAAATCAGTCCATCTTTTTTTTTTTTCCTCCAAAGATTTGATGGTGTTTTACTTACTGGCCACCAAGTCATACTCTTGCCAGCTAAAAAGTATCCATCCACTGTGCTGCGCTTCGTTCTCCACATGGACTAATAAAATAAAACAAAGTCAATTATTTAAAGTATACAGAGGAAGTTGTTTAGTGTTCAGGGTTTCGATGTTACACAGGTGTCCAGTTTGCTCTTGAACATCATACCAGTTGTGTTTCCCTTTATGATGTTTAGCTAAAGTTGGTTTGTGGTTCACTGCTCTGTCACTTCCATTTTTTGATGAGAGCAAGTAAAAAATCCATATATTTTATTCTCATTTTGTCACAATTTGATTTGTGAAACATTAATGTTGATACATTAACAGCTCCTGCTTCTATCTTGAAGTCTGACAAGAAAAAATACTTCCAATATTATAAAACATTTCTTTAAAAAAAAAAAAAAAAAAAAAAGCCTAGAAGCATCTTTTCATGTGGTGCATCTGGCTTGTACCATATGCCAGATTCGACGTATTTTATTTTATTTATGGAAACCTTTTTGAAGATTGTTTTGCTGCTGTTTTATTCCATATTTTTCTAAAGACAGCTTGAAATATAAAATCTGCATTACATTCACAAGCACAAAATCTAATGAATACATATCGTGATAAAACTGGATAAAAAAAAAGACACTCAGAATTATGTCCATAATTTTTGAATGGCAGAATTTAATAAATGTGAAATTTATTCAATTAAAAACATATGCTATGTTTTAAAATCATGAAAGTCTTAGATTAAAATATTACATTTATATACCACAAGTCTTATTGATAATATTTAATAAGAATAATGACAACATGTGACTATTAAATGCAATATAATCAAATATAGATAAATAACCCTAACCCTGATATTAATGGCTTTAATAACTGAAATAAATTAATTAATTATAACTCATATAACAATGTGCACATTTCTTCTCAATTTTTAATATACGTTAACAGATTGTAGTTATGGTTTTATGTTTTTTTCACTGAACTGTTGCACTTTTTTCATACATGACCAAATTTTCTCGATTACAAGATACTAAGTATTTCATTATAGCATCCTCAGTCATTTATGTGAACCAATAAGCAACACATAATTTCCTGCTTCACGCCTGTTTGAGTTGCTTTTTCACTTCCATCTGTGACATTCGTACATGTGACTCAAACAGTTTGAAGACTGATAAACTTGGGATGACAAAGGCTGCACAAGAAAAAACGGGTAAACACAACCGATAAAACCAGCATGGTTCAGTATGTTCCTGTTTCAAAACAAACGCTAGTATCTTAACCGTTTTTATATCGCCAACAGCAAAGAGGGGACAGATAAAGACAGACTTCTTACCCAGAAACCCACAGCCAGAATCAGCAGGAAGTAGACAACCAGGACCACAATATCCACAGTGTCCAGGGTGCTGCTCCCAAAGGAGGGCTTCTGGGTTGGGGGCATGGTGGTCGTCGGTGCTCTTTCACCAGTTGCGTGTTTGAAGGTCATCTGGAAAATGCAACAAAGTTTGTTTCATGCTAAGAACAGAGAAGAACGTTTACTCAGCTGAAGCAGAAAAGGGGCTTTTCATTACACTTCCCAAACCGTCTGAAGTTTTACAGTATTCTGCAGTCTTTTGTATGGAGGCGCTTGCTTTATTTATTTCTTTTTTACTCCCTGGCAGCATGATCTGACATTTAATATTTATAACCCTTCCACGGGTAAAGGCAGTCATCTCAGCCTTCTCATTTCTTGACACTTCTTGCAGATTTGTACCATCAAATGAAGAATCAGCTTTAACCTTTGATGTAAGTATATTATTAGTTACTGCAGTAAAAGCTACAAAACGATCTTTAGACTACGGCGTGTCACAGTTTGCAATGTTTGATAAACTCACCTTTCAGTAATTTGTCCTCTTGAGTCTCATACCATGGGTCTACCTTGCATTTAAACAACACAGCATGTCAAGCAAGAACCCACAGACAGTCCTTGTATTCCGGCTTTTGTCTTGAATCGTCTTCTACACATCATAAGGTTCAAACTCCACTTTCCCAACATGCACAACAAGGTTTAGTTAAAATGTAAGGGATTTATTACACCTCTCACAGGGAGGTGTGTGAAAGAAGGTTTCCTCATGTCTGTAAATAGCCAAAGGACTGCCGTAAAGGAGTTTAAATTCATCCAAATTACTCACGAGACGAAATAAGAGCAGAAGAAGTGGAGCAACCTATTTGAGTTCATGTGCCTGTGAACAGTTACAGCCACAAAAAAATGCTACTTATGTCTGCTTCTGCAGACCAACGGCTTGCAGCAGTAGCAGGAGCCACGTCAGCAGTCGTAAAGAAAAATATTCATACAATGAAAAGGTCGGAGGAAATTGACAAAGAAAATTGACGTTATAAACCAGTCTATTCTCGTCGGTGCAGCAAAAGTTAATGTTAGAAAAATACAACAAAAGCAGTGCCCATGCAACTCTTTATATTTGTCTGAATTTATTTGTCACAATAAAAAATACAGATGTCATATTTTATATATGGTAAATGGAGAGCAGTGCTTTAAATATAGCTTTTTAGTACTCAAGCAAAACAAAACAGCATGTACTAGTATATCATTTGAAAACAATGCTTACAGTGGTTTAAACATTTTTTTTTAACAATTGCACTTCAAATAGTAAAAACTAAGGCATGCATTTATTTACAGGGCCTTGCAAAGATACTAATCGCCCTCTTGAACTTTTTCTCTTTTGTATCATGTCATGACAGCAAACTTTGATCAATTATTTTGCAATTTTACGTGACAGGTATTACTGTGCATAACTGTTAACTGTCTTAACAGTTACGCACAGTTAAGGCAATGCATAACTGTTCAAGGGAAATAAAATGATGCATGCTTTTTTTCATGCAAATAATGAAAAGTGTGACGAGAGGAAAACAGGTCAGAGTTGCCTGGAAATTGAAGAAAACAACTTTGAAGCACAGGTTCATCTCCTAGATTGGTCTGGGTGACAACATCCAGAGTTGGAATGGCCTAGTCAAAGTCTATACCCAAATAATTGAGAATCCATGGTATGCTACAAGCACTCTCCATCCGATTTGACTAGGCTTTTTATTCTCTAATATTGACTCAAGGTGATTAAAGCCCACCGCATGCTACACTTTTCAGATCTTTTACCTTTTCCAAAAAAGTGGTTGATTCTTTTTTTCTCTGCTTCAGCGATGCACTGTCTCGTGTTAGTCTGTCACATGAGATCCAATAAGGCGCAATAAGGTTTGTGATTGCAGTGTGACAAATTTGAAAAAGCTCAATGGGTTTAAATGCTGTAATTATTTTTAATATCAAGGTAAATCAGTTTCACTATTAACTAAAGAACATCACTGTCCCCTTTTAGTGGAGTATTACTATGCTTGGCCCAGAAACACATTAAAATCCAGTTAAATACAACAAAATTAAAGAAATGTAGGGATAATGAGAAAACAACAGTGCTCCGACTTGCAGCACATACATATTTTACACTCTCATCCTGTACAGATACCACATTATACATCTCTATTACACATTAATGAGTGCAGTATCTAACAGTGCAGCACAGCTAAAACATTTGGAAATTGCACCACGCCCGATTTAAGACTCACACGGTTCCCACTTCTGCAATCTTCTCTCGGTATTCAGATTACAATTACATTATTTTCTATGAAACAAACAGCCAGTTGCAGCCTGTGCAGACATTACCTCCTATATAAAAGTTGTAATAATTAGAAGTTATCATCCAAAAGAAGAAAAGTCTGCAGACAGTGAGGTTAAGGTACACAAAAGCGAGTAAAACAGCCTTTAATCTGAGATTTAGTTAAGAAAACACTTGTTAAAGAGCTTATGTTACATTCAAAGTGGTGGGTGTCTGACAAAAGTAAAGAACAAGCTTCCGCAGCGTCTGTGATTTCTGAAGAACCCCAGAGTGCAGTGAACAAGTTTTGATTAAAGCTCATATCTATGTCAAGATTAAATATATAAATACATCTTATTTAAAGATTTGCTACAAATGTTCTATTTCATTGTCATTGTACCTGACTAATGGGTGATTATGGAAATGAAACTTAAACTAAGGTACATTACTGAGTATCTACCTTTCAGACAGTCAAGATATACCGAAAACTGAACAAAATTCTTGATCACAATCCCTTTTGTTCTCCCCGCAGAATGTAACGTGAACAACGCTAAGGTTTACAGGTTTAGCGTAGAAAATGTCCGACTTTAGTTTCTCTTTTTCATTTCACTTGTGTGCACATGTTTGTGCACGGTACACGTACCTCGGGTTTGCATGTGTGTGTAAAGTGCTTCAGCTGCTGCAATGTTCAGTCTAGTCTGCACATGTGAATGTGTGTTACCAGGCCTGAGGGGAGGCCATTCGAGGGCTCCTGGGGCTTTTTGGGATTTCTGCCGTTTGTTGATCGCTGAGAGCTCTCTGCAGTGAAAAAAAGCAAACAAAAATATCTGTTAGATTCATTCAATCATTGTATGTCTAATGGCATGAAAACAAATCCGTACTGCCTGAACTTTTTCACATTTCATTATGTTGCAGCCACAAACTATAATGTATATTTTGGGGATTTTGAGTAAAGGAATACATACCATTTGAATGCAATATACTGAAGTGATAAAAGGTGAAAAAGTTCAAGAAGTGCTTATGCCAGATACATGTGCAAAACAAACTACAAAAAAAAAAGGGAGAAGATATGATGCACCCAAGTTTAAATTCGGTAAACATCTTTAATGCAAAACATGACTTCCTTACCTCAAACTTGTTCATAAACTCTGCAAAAATGCCAAAGAAAGTCTCTGCAGTGGTGGTTTTGCCATCTTCACCAAAGTACGAGGCTGTCTTGCTGAATTCTTCCATGGCTCTCTGCTGGAGCGATTCCAGGGACTGGATTGCTGGATGACTGTTTTCCAGGAAGTTCTGCACACATTAAAAGTTAAGGAACTAAAGCATCTCATTTCTCCAAAGTAGATAATAATTCACTCTGCTGCTTTCCGTTCTCTCTAAAGGATACACTCATGACGACCGCAAAGCGATCCTCTGCGGTTGCAGGGATCTTCTGACAAGCTGAGCGGATATCCTGTATCGTTGCGTGGATGTCGCTCACATCCGAAGTAATGGTCCTCTGGTTCACTGGAAAGGAGTGCGAGTTTGTGTGGAGAAGGGGTTTAAAATAAAAGTTGAACATCTAATGTGTTTTCCTACCTTTTGCTGCAAGGGGGACCATATTAAGGTCTTTGGAAAAGTCCAACACTTCCGGAAAGTGATGACATAATGACTTGACCAGGATGTGCAGAAACGTCGACTTCCCATCAACGGTTTTAGTAGTGCTCAGCTGAACAGGACATATGCAGGATGTTTGATGAATATGCCAAACGGACTCCGGGACTATAACAAACAATTTACGGCATACAAACTACAGTACCTCTGTCAGAAAGTTGATCTTGAAGCCTGTGGTCTTGTTGGTTTTAGGTTGGCTGTTATTTAAATAGTTCCCCATCGCCAGCACAAACTACATAAAAGATTAATGTCATGGGGGGAAAGTGGTATAAGAAATGCTTTTTCAGCTACATGGAACAAACTGAATATATCAACTGCGCTGTGCAAAATTCATGCTTTCCTTGAACATTTTACACTTAGCACAAAACTCAAAGTGTTTTATTGGGATTTCAGGCAATAGAAAAAATTCCAAGTAGGGCAAAATTGTACGGTGGAAGGTTAAGGATTTGTATTCCGAGTTACAGAGTCGTGAGTGGGAATGTTCTACTACCAAATGTACAAAAGTCTCACAAATGTGTAACACATTTGCTATTTTAATTCATTTAAAATAGAAGGGCACCTCTAGTATCTTAGCTAGCTTCTTGCTCGTCTTCAGCTCCGTAGACGCCTTAATGATACAGTCAAACGCTCCCCTCAGCTCCTCTGTCTTCTCCTGAAGGGAACACTTGAAGAGGAGGCTCTGCAGACGGGTGTTATACTCTGGCACAGACAACATCTGACAGACATCAACAACAACCCTTGAATCATCACCATGGTGAAACTCTGTTCCTTCGCAGTTGCACGGCAACAACAACACTAGCTCCGCAACGTGTCGGGACTTTACCTGTAACATGAACTGGTCTGGCTCACTGAGTTTACCGGGGTCCTCTCTGTACGCTTCGTACTTTTTCACCTCCTCCGCATCAGGAGCGTACAGCAGCAGTTGTTTAATGTGAGCTGCTTCCAGTCTGTCTGCAGCCATGTTCACCAACACCTGACGCAGCTCTCCGGGAGAAAGCTTCAAGTGGGCTATCAGGATGGCTGTCAGATGACACAAAGCAGAGGTTGGATAGGAAACTAAAATGAGGGAACGGTAAATATTGGTATGTAGGGCACAATGCTGTACTTACAGGCATTATAAGCCTTCTTGTGGGACAGGATTTCTATAACATCTTTCTTCTTGAAGGTTTCCAGGTGTGGCAGAGGCTCTGGAGCGGGCACTACAAATTTGACAACATTTATGTTTATTTCTATTGGGACTAAATTTACAAATTAAATTTGAAGGGATGGGATATTTTTTCACTTAAGTAAGTTTTTGATTTAAAAAAAATACATGACATCAACATGTTTGAAAATGCTCATAGTGAGTTTCCACTGCTGTTTGCATAAATAATATTTCTTTAAGATGAAAGTGATAGCTGAATTATAGCTGAAGCCTGATTTGGATTTGGTCGCTCTTGGACTTTAAATTTAGCCTCCAAACCCAACAAATCAGGATTTACACTAAATAGTAGAGAGTTACCTAATGAAAGAAAACAAAAGCTCCTTATAATATTTGGCCTATAAAAATTATAGTTCATTCATTTAAATATCATAAATAATGGTAAATAATAGTCTGACCATAGACTCTTCAAATTTAAGCACAATAAGGACATCCTTTTACATCCACTCACATGACCCTTTCTGTGTCCCAAAGTGCAGCTCCAGGTCCAAATATTTCACCATGTTGTGAAGTTTTTCATAATCAGAAGTTTCCCCCAACTTCAAGAAGAAGAGAAAGAAAAAAATCAGCATTTGTCTTGCAGTGAGATTATCTAGCTAATCTGTGTTGATAAAGTATAAACAAGAGAATTTTAGAACCTGAAAGTAGAAGATAAAACATTTTGGTGTGTGCTACTGTGTATTTTAAGGTAAGCTCTCTCATTGAAAAACAACATCCTTCAAGGGTTGTTTGGCATTGGCCATGTGCACAGGGGACAAGTCTCACTCTTCAGTGGAAATGTTTGATGGTACATTGTGAAACTGGTCATATCCCTTTAACTCTTTTACATTTTGTCACATTTCAACCACAAACTTCAATGTATTTTGTTGGAACTTTAATATCACGCTATACAGTGTGCATAAAGCTAAAGGAAAGTAAAATTTGTCAAGTGGAGTACTCCCTCTTTACTCAAACTACTTTCAGAAGCCACATGATTAGTAAACAACCTACCACTGTCACCACCATTGCCCCAATATCAAGACCTAAAATCAACTGAGAACCTGTGTCAAGGTTTTAAAACTGATGTTCCCCAATGTCCTCCATCCAATCTAAGAGGGTTTGGGCTATTTTGCAAAAAGAAAACGTTCTAGCCTGTAAATGTGCACCTCCTTTTACTGCCACTTCATAATTATGAGCTACACAGTGTTGGTTTATCACAAAATATCCTAATAAGTTTGTAATTGTAATGTTCAAGGGGAAGGCCTTGAACACCTGATCCAAGCCATCTGGCATACTATTGTCCAAAAGGGAATATTCTATTTCTGTCACTTTTAGAAATGTCTCATAACTTACCTGTCCCCATATGGTCCCCTCTGAGTTCTCCACCTGCTCCCAGCGCAGCCTCTTCACACTCATATGGTGCGAGTCCATTCGTGACAGAGTGGGTCTTGGCAATGGCGGAGGAGAGCACGGTGGTGGAAGAGGTGGAGGAGGAGGCAGTCCCAAATTCTCTGTGGGATCAGACAAGGAGTGAGGGAGGGACTGGGGCTGACTCTGGTTGTGAGATTGCTTGTGGTGAGGTTGGGCTTGATGCTGTTGTTGGGACTGCAAGAGGTGGTGCGAGGGCTGTGACTGTGGCCGACCAGTTTGGGTGGCAGACTGGACCTGATGCTGTGACTGGTGGAGCTGGGGCACAGGCTGGAAGGTGGAGAGGGTGGGCTGGTGAGGCTGGAGGGGCTGAAAGGTGGAAAGAAGTGGCTGAGGCCTGTGGGGCTGCTGAGGAGGATGGATGACTTGAATCTGGTGTTGGTAATTCTGGGGAGGAGGAGGCTGCGGGGTCATGTGGTGGATGTGGTGGATCTGAGGTGTACTAGAATGGTGGTGAGTCTGCTGGATGGAATGGGGTCTTTGGGGAGAAGGTTTGGTTGGCTGGGGCTGGTGAATTTGCTGGATCTGCTGGTCTTTGAGTCTTCCCTGCAGTGACACATCTGCCTGATGATGACCTTTAACACTCCTGCGACTCTGATGGGACTGGCTGTCACGCGTAAACTGGACTGGGAGGGAGGCGGGCTCTTGCTGGATTTCATGCAGAAGTTCTGTGGAGGAGTGATGGGCTTTGGGTTGGTGTATTTGAGTGACTTGATGGAGAAGTTCTGTAGATGAGTGATGGGGCTTGGGTTGAAAGATCTGATGGAGCAGCTCACTTGAAGAATGGTGGGCTTGGCCTCGGTGCATCTGGTGAGCCTGGTGGAGAAGTTCAGTTGAGGAATGGTGAGGCTGCATTTGTTGCAATTGCTGAGACTGATGTAAAAGCTCAGCTGAGGAGTGATGGGCCTTGGCTTTGTGCATTTGGTGAAGCATTTCTGATGACGAGTAGAGAGCGTGGGCCTGCTGCATTTGTTGGAGCATCTCTGTGGACGAATGGTGGGTCTGTGATTGGTGCAACTGATGGAGCATCTCAGAGGAGGAGTGATGCGCTGGGCCTTGGTGTAGTATCTCTGTTGATGAGTGGTGGGGTTGGGGTTTCATGCCTTGATGACTTTGGTAGATTCCCTCTGCATACTGACCTTGCTGGCCAGGGTGGAGTGGCGGATGGGGTGATGGCTGATGTGGTGGAGGTGCTGAACGAGACAAGCGTCTGTGGTGGAGGCCCTGGTGGGCCAGTTGCTGCTGCTGTGCTTGTCGCATCATATAAAGGTGGTGGTTAGCATGCTGATGGGAGGTCTCTTGGGAGGGGAGCGGAGGTAAAGACTGGTGTGGTTGTTGGAGAGGAAGAGGTGAATGAGCCTTCTGTTGTGTTGGCTGAGCAGGCATCGACTGGTGACCCTGGTAAATCTGCTGCATCTCTTGATATGCTTGACGCTCCTCGTAAATTCGACGCTCCTCGTAGGCTTTTTGCTCCTGGTAGGCTTGAAGCTCTTTAAGGGCCTTCTGTTCTTTGTAGGCTTGATGCTGCTCGTGTGCTTTTTGTTCCTGGTAAGCCTGGTGCTGCTCATAGGCTTGTCTGTCTTGGTAGGCTTGCTGCTCTTCGTACATTTGCTGCTCTTCAAAAGCTTTTTGCTCTTCATAAGCCTTCTGCTCCTCATAAGCTTGTCTGTCTTTGAAGATTTTCTCCTTAATGGCCTGTTGTTCCTGATAAAGCTGTTGCTCCTCATAAGCTTTTTGCTCCTCATATGCCTGCCTCTCCTCAAAAGCCTGTTGTCTCTCCTGGTATGCTTTTAGCTCTTGTAAGGTAGCTTGAACATGTAGATCTTCTCTTGTAGGTAGGACTTTGTGCAAGGAATGGCGTTTTGGTGGTGGATTACTTCGTGGAGGAGGTGGTGGAGGGGGCCCAGATTTCCGACGGATTGGCACGTATGCCCTTGGCATGTGCTCAGGGGTGTAGGTAATGGACTCCTGCTGTGGCTGGTGTTGAGGCTGACTCTGTAGGGGTGCAGGAGGAGGTGGAGGAGGCGGGTCATTGAACTGAACAGGTGGAGGTGGAGGTGGTGTCATTGGGGGAGGAGGAATGTGATCGGAGGAAGAGGAGTATGTGAGGGAGGAGGCGTTCTCTTCACCGCTGCTGCTTTGAACGTCACTCGGGCTGCTTAGCTCTGGAGCTACGAATCCTCCGCTTTCCTCCTCATCCACACCGAGCTCATCTTCATTATCTTCATCTTCCTCATCTGGGAAGTCCATCTGCACAACATCCTGACATTAACACCAAGTACACACCATTAGACCTTCAATGTCAAAGTGGAACTTGATCTGACAACTGTTCAATACATAACTGCACCAAAAACAATTTCTTTCTGATACTAGTTTATGAGTGTAGGCTGGATGTTCCCTTAAACCTTCAAATATTTTGTTCAAAAATATTTCATTCAAATATTCCTTCATTTATCAGGGGTTAAAAGTGGCACAGTAATGTTTTCACATGTTTGGCTCTTCATATAGCCTGTTAACACAAGACCATTAAATTGATAATTAAATAGTGTCAAAATCATATTCACTTTTTCCACATCTATCCATCCATTTTCTTACACCCTTGGGCCTTAGTGGGGTCGGGAGGTTGCTGGTGCCCATCTCCAGCTAACGTTCTGGGCGAGAGGCCTTTTTCCAAATAGTTATTTTTATTAAAAACAGACTTAAGTGCTTAATTTCTAATGAAATTATTTAATATTTTTATTATATTTTTATCATTAACAAGAAATTTCAGAATTAATTTTGCAATTCATTTATTTGCTTAATAGTGGCAATTTTGGCCCCGCAGGCTGTGCTAATTCTGCACATTGGTGGGTTAAGGAGTTGGGTCCAAATTTTTAAATAAAGACAAATAAAATGTTAGTTGAGAGATGACTGTGGTATTGATCTATGATTTATCAGGGATGCCATTCAATTTACAAAGGTCCTTGTGTTGACCGTACCTCTTCGTAATCATTGTCAGGGGTCAGGAAGTCATCCACGATGGCCACCCTCTGTCCCAGCTGCTCACTCAGAGCATCCAGAAAGCGATCTGTGTCTTCTGAACGAGGAGGTTTGGAGAAGGTGTACCGCCGTTTGTTGTTGCGGTGAACAGGCGGGCTGCATGGAAAGTCGGGTTCCAGAGGTGACGGAGGGGGACTGTCCAGGCTGATGTAGGGGTTAGACTCCCCACTGGTCTGACTCGTCAACCCTGGTGGGTAGAACTGGCCTGAGGGTGGACTGGGTAGAGGATCTGGCCATGAGGGATGGGGCGAGGAACCTTTGCGGGCCCCTGAGACAAAAGACAGCTATAATTTATCTTATCTTTTATTGGACAAAATTACATAATACTCAAATTGTGGGTACCTGTGTTGGCATTCGCTGTAGGAGACCCTGTGCGGGATAAAGGTTCCAGGTCCAGCAAACTTTCAGGACCAGGAGGAGGGCGACTTTTCAAAGACTTGGACCTCTTGGCTGAGTACATATTCTCCAGTTCAGCATACACAGCTGACAGCTGTTATGGAAGCACATACAGATGGACTACAGTAAGACGTTTTGAATAAAACCTAAACAGTCTATATTTTACAATAAAATCTGGCATTGGTACACACATTGGTGAGGTTGTTGGGCGTCTCAGGAAGAGACGTTCCATCTCCTGACTGTCTCTCTCCGGGGGCCAACCGCATACCACTGTCCTGTCCTGGCTCTGCACGCACGCCTACGTCAATACATTTATTAGAATAACTTTAATACAACCCATATGCCCTGGTAGTGTTACTAAATTTACAAACTTCGGGATAATTCTTGAACCATTTCAGCAAGACATTGCAGGTGAACAAATCCCAGTTTTAGATAAAGCAACTCTGACAACATAGAAGGTTCAAATAAAAAAAACTATAACTAAAAACAATGGTAAATATGAACTAAATTAAGCCACAATGAACACATAAAAAATTAATGGTACAACAAAAATAAGCATTCAGTCTTCTTTAGTTCATTTGATTAGGCTGGGGAACTGTCTAATAAAATATTGTTGGCAGTGGGGGAAGCAGTACAACAAACTCTTCTCAGAAAAGAAAGAATCTTTTGCACTAAAGATGACTGAATCCTTTAAAATAAACCAGAAGGTATTTCAACAACATCGGTTTAAGGGTGTGTACACCTAGCAACCAGGTTGTTGCACCTTTGAACTTTTTGCTTCTATTGCTGTTAATATATTTGTTTTTAAGAATTGTAGGTCATTTATGTTACAATAATGACGATACTAGTTTTGAAATAACCTCATGATTTTTATTTTTTTAATGTCACAAAAGCCTGGCATTCTACACATGGGTATGTGCAAATTTTGTTAACAGAGATAATGACATTAAAGACAACTGACACTGTTTAAGTGGTCTCAGTGTTAGTTTTGTTCCTGATGCAGAGATATTGAATGTCAGTACCCATGCCCAAGTGTGTGCCAATGACCAGGTCATCAGAGCTACGTCCCCTAACACTACTCCTGTATGTGGTCCCTGTCACCCTCATGGAGCTGCTACGGCGATGGGGCTCAGGGGCAGCAGACTCGGGCTCCGGAGGAGGAGGGGGAGGAGGAGGAGGTGGCGGAACTGGAACACACATACAGGTCATGCAGAGGAAGAGGAAACAAAGTTTGAAGGGTCGCAGCAGTTCAGCAAACCACTGATTTAGCTCAAGATCCCCATCACATTCTCAAGACAGTCCTCAATGAGTCACAAAGACGTTTAATTGTTGCGATAAATGTGCACAAACCTGGTGCTTTGTATCCAAGAAATCGTGAAATTTTGTTCTGGCAGTGTTCTTGTTCCTCATAGGTCAGCAGCTGGTAAACAAACTGCCAGATCACCTGTTTGGCCGGAGTATCGAGCACTGGGAACACATCCACAATCAGCGTGTCGACGTTCCTGTGGCCATGGAAACACGGGCAGGGTGTAAACAATCATCTGGCTGTCCAATTAACGGTCACATTGATTAAGAGAAAAACAAGGAAAGCTTAGCTTAAGTTTAGGGCCGGACCATGCAGACATGTGAGCTAAGACAGACATAACAAGTGTCAGAAATATCTGAATTCTCCGAATTTCAAAAACAGAATTCCCTGCCTTATTTCAAATTGATTAATATGCTCAAAATTTAGATGTTAACGAGAGATGTTACCCAGTAGGTGGAATGTGAAGTGTTTATTATTATTATTATTATTATTATTATTATTATTATTATTATTATTATTAAATATGTAGAAATAAGGATTTCAAAACAACATCTAAATAAAACAAAACACAAAACTTAAAACATTAATAGAATAAAATGGAATATTGTAGTTTAAGAGATGCGGACGAGATGATAATAAAAAGTATGGTGGTCAGAAAACATAAATCTCAGCAACAGTAAGGAGGAACAAGATGTAACAAAAACCTTTAATTAGAAAATATTACATAAAACCAAAAAAGTGAAAATTTAATATAAAAAACACCTGAAAGAAAAGACAAAAATATGTTTTAAAAAAATAGAGCAACAAACGACAATGTTCCCCTCAGATCTTCCTTCATTTTTGTGCTAATAAATGCTGTGGTCTAACATTTTTTTTGTTGTCTTCTGTTTTTTGTTTTCCTTTGTGTGCCCACAGTTTACACCTTAGGACCACAGCTGAAAAGCCCATAAACATCTCTCAAACCTTTACTCTACCATTGCTGATGACATTTAATTTTAAATGTATTTATTGTTCTGGATCACTTATACTAATTTGTCTAATTTCTAACTCCTTTTTATCTCTCAACTCATGATCTCCTCGCCCTTTTAGCTCACCTGTGTTGGAAGAAGTTCTCCAAAGCCTTACAGATGGTATACCTCTCCTGGATGGTCAGCAGGTGTTCCAGCTGTTGCCCAAAGGTGCGTCCCTGAACCCTGATGCTGGGAGGCAGGATGTCAGCCACCCACTGCAGGGAACTGAGCACCGGAGAGCGCGCACGCTCAGTGGGAACGCTGCCTCCTGCGAGGTCCTGCTCAGCCAGAGGAAAAGTAGGAGGACCCTCCTCCACAACCAGGGTGGGCATGGCTCCGCTTCCTTGAAGCATGGACACAACTTTTTCATGAGAAGAGGTCCTGCAGAAATTGATATTGTGCACAAAAGAACAAATGCAGAAACATTAGGAAATTGTTTTTGAATAGCACAGATTTAGACAGGAAAAATAGTCTCCCAAATCACAACATACTGAAGGAAAAGCAGCAGATGATTTTGCTTTATTTATGCTTGAAATAGCAACAGAGTACTGACGTTCTCTGTTCTCCCAGAAGACTCTTCTACAATCTTTTATCTGTGTTCTTTTTATCTCTTGTCTTTAAAGGTGAGCTATTGTTAGGCACAAATAGGAATATGTAGTGTTGTAGCTGTAACACCTACAAACAGGAAATCTTCGACAGTCAGGCAACATGCTGACATATTTTACACAGTCGATCTTTTGTGGCTTTTTTCTTACTCATTCTGAGGTAAAGTTATTTATGTACAACAGGCTGTTGGTGCACACGGATAACATCTATGAAATGAATACAGGAACTCAAACCTCATGTCCAGCCCATTCAGAAACAGGATCCGATCTCCTGGTTTCAAACCGGCCTTGTCTGCAGGACTTCCTGCAGAGTAAAACAACATGCAAGTGGGATACGATTCTCAAGCGGCCACTGCTCAATGGATGTGCAGCCTCATGAATGTGTCACCGAGTTCTGTGAACTATTGTTTGCAACGGAAAACAAACACTGAGGCCTACCGGGGATCACAGAGTCAATCCACACTGGAGCGTGGCCTCTCAGGGTGAAGCCAAAACTCATGTTGCCCTTACAAACTCTGACGGTCCTGCAGAAATGGATTTCAGAATAGAAAAATCAACATTTTATACATTATCTGTTGCTACTATGTTGTCTGCAATGTCTCTAGGGAATCAAAACTAAACTGAAATGCTATAAAATGAAAAAATGTGCACCTATTCGCCTGCCTTAACAGTTGTCACAGTGGTGAAGTTGGATCAAAGTGCAAATCACAGTTTTTACATCATTTCCTTATCAAACCAGACATTATATTTTAACATCCACAATGCGTACTTCTACTGAAGCATAGGCAGTAGGTTCCTTGGCAGAGCCTAATGATGCCACAGCCTTAGAAGGTTTTACTAAGATGGCTTTTAGCCTGTAGTTTTCAAAAGACGGTGACAGGATGTTTACAGGGGAGGTCTCTGTATTTGAAAGTTTTCTTTAAAATGTCTCCAAATTTAGTTTATATTCTGGAACAACGTGATTGAGAAGAAATGCAGGAGAACATTGACACTGCTAAAAAGGGATGGTGTTATCACCACAGGATGTAATTTTTACTGTAGTTTGCTTTTTTTCTCACTCTTCAATGTTTCACATTATCAAACTAACTTTTAACACCAAACGAATATAGCCTGGATTGATACAAAAAGCTGATTTCAAATCATGATCTGCTTTAATAATGGAGGGGGGGGGGAGCTGTCCAAACTAATGACCTTTTATTACAGCTTAATAAGCTATAATTATGCCTTTTTATAAACTTTCCTCCTTTGCTAATTGCCCCCGAAGGCCCAAATTGTCACTTGATGCAAACCTGCAGTTGGTGGTGGTGCCACCCGAGTGGCCAGCTATGAGGGAGGTGGTCTTGCGCATGCCTCTGGCAGGGGGCACCACACCTTCTTCTGCGTGGGTGCGTGGCACTGAGCTGGCGCGGGTGGAGACGAGCAGACGCTCAGGGTGGTCCTCGCTCCGGCTGCGGCGGAGGTGGCTGCGGCTGGGGTCACTGAAGCTGCGGCCCTTCAGCCTGCTCATCAGGCTCTGGGAGACCACCTCATCGAAACGCTCCCGGTGCTTTTTGGGAATGAAGATCCTGGCAAACATTGCGGAACCACGCAAAAAAAATAAAACAATCACAAACGGACTGGGGAAAAGCTCACTTTATCGTTTCAGCACAAATCCCCGCTTAAGTCCAAGTTACTGCAAACAAATCACTCCAGGGCTTCACCAGAAACAGATCAGTCCACATGCTTTACAGAAGGAAGGAAAATGGTCCAACATTTGAATAAGAGTGCCTGCGCTTGCAGGAGGGGAGCTTTGTTGTAAGATCACAGCAGCTGTAGGTAAGAGTGCTCAGAATCGGTGACAGCTCACAGCTATTAAACAAAAAAGGAGGGAGCTCGGTGAATGAGCTACCTCTGGGAGACAGCACTTCTCTCCTCCCTTATGGTGTTTTTCCTCCTCTTATTATTCAACATTTGGCTCCTCTTAAAGAAGAGAAAACTAATAACTGAAGCAATAAGAGTGTATTATAGTCTGTGATTTTGCGTGTTTCTGTGAGCCAACTCGTATCTTGTATCCTGTGCAAAGAAAGGGTATTTATACGTAGTGTTAAAATATGGGTTATAAAATGGAAAGAGATAAGAGAAGTTTGCAACTAATTATTTCCAATACAGAACAAAGCTTAGTGAAGGAATCATATTGTTCAGATCAAATTTAAGACAGTTTCCTCCCTGCAGGACAGTTTATCATCTCCCGACAACTGAAATAAAGAAAAGTTTCTTGCAAACGGATTCAAGGTCAAGTGAAGTCTGCTTCCATTAAACATCTCCAACGCTCAGTTGTGTGCTGCATGGGTTTTCCTTCAGCAGTTACCTACAAGGGAATTAACAACATGTAACAAAATGAGAGAAATTCACTTTAAATAGATGAAGAATTACCACAAACTGTGATGAGAAGTGGTTTAGGGCATATATGTTTTCAGTAAATGAAGGGCAAACATTCCTTTTTAGTTCTTTTTATCTCTGCGTGCTATCTTTCCTGTTCCACCTGAAAAATTGTGCTGCCTCGATCATAAGCGCGACTCGCTCTCCTCTTCTATCTGTGTCTCTTTGTCTCTTGGGTGCTTCAGTTGTGCAGAGGAGAAAAGAGAGCTTTTGGTTTTGCATTAATTCCAGTGTGCCTCCATTATACACGGCACAACTCATTATTCAGGCTCAGCAATGAAGTAGAAATCTCTAAACGAGTACTTCTGAAAACTTTGTGATAAATTAAATATGTTCTCTCCAGAGATGCAGCTGATTCAGTGCTTGATTACCTCTTATCTGTAATAGCACAGAAACGTAAAAGTAAGATATTTTCCTTATCAGTGTACCCACCATTCATAACTACAGATTACAGCAACACTCTTCAGTGTGGAATTTGTTACTATGTGGAGAAGACACAAAGTTAGCCATTTGGTTGTGACATGTTTAAAATGAAGTCAGAGGACCTACAGAGATGTTTAAAGTTATTCCGGCTGCAACGCAGTGAGCAAAAGCAAGACTTAAAACAGATGTCAAGTAGGCTGAAGGTTTACAAAAATGTTATCTGTTTGAGCTTTCAACTTTTTCTGTTGTGGAAGATGCTGGTCATTGAAATGTTGAGCTAAAAGGGTTTCTATTTGTGTCAAGATGACTAAGAACTGCAGTCAAAAATATTTTGACTGCAGTTCTTATATCTTCTGTTGTTTAAAGAGAAATAAAACTAACATGTTTAGGTATTTTTAACAACACAAAATCTCATTTTCAGTCAAATCTAGAAGATTTATGCAAATAGGCATACACTAACAGACAATTGATAACGCAGAGTATGTTGCTCACCAGTTCTAAAAGGCCGCTTAAAACTGAGCATCATCAAAAATAACAAATCCCACTGTGAAACACAGTAGTGACACGATGATGCTTTTGCCATACACAATGGGCAAATATTACTAAGTTAAGATAAGGGATTCTGATAGAGTTCTACCATAAAAGACGGACTGCAAAGTTCCAAAATTTTGATTGTTGTGCTTTTAATGCTCCTGTCAGATTAGGTCAACACATTCATCCTCTGATCACCTATAAGCAAAAAAGCTTTCCTGCAACTTTTGCAATTTTCTCTTTCCACACTTTCTGTCAGTCTGCAGACTCACAACGTCAAATACAATCATCGAGGGAATCCTTAAATAACAGCTGATTCACCAGGGTATTTTTTTTCCAGCTGATTGACAGCTACAGTCTCCTCAGCCTCACTCAGCAGCCGACAGCCTCACCATAATTACACACGGCATTTTTAGGATGTAATCTGCCATAGGTACCGTTTGATAACTGCAGGATGATGCTCTCTGTTGTGTGAAAGCAAAACCTTGTAATTTACAAGCTAAGCGAGCTCATGTAAGTAGGTGACAGTGATTAAGTGTTTTGTGCACTCTTGCAGAAAAACAGTCAACACTTCCCCGATGGGCTAGTCGTCTGTCACACCCCGCTACAAGCCCATCTTCATGACCTGTTTTTATGTAATAAGAGGAAGTTTTCTTGATCTCAGTGAAAGACGCATTTGAAGGGACAGAAGCTGCTGAATCTGAAGGAACCATGAGAGCAGAAAGAGAGAGACAGCAGAGAACCGGAGCTCTTTCTAGGCCAAGGTCATGTAACTATTGGAAATATATCTGTGACGCCTGTAGTTTACAGTTTATGTAGGCCATGTAACTTTCCTGAAAAACATATCACTGCTGTCAAATCATTGGTTAAATGATGGACAGGTTGAAAGAAACTGAATGAGTTCATTTGATGGGTGAATTAATTTCTTCCTCTTGCTCAAAGCACTGAACCTTGCTCTACCTTTTTTTACTAAAAATGTAAAATTGTTGCAACAACAAATTATAATGTCTGGTTTCATGATTAACTAATGCTTTGTTTCTATTAGCTTTGTAAATAAGCATTAAATTGGAAAAATAAACATTCAACCTTGATCATGTAAAATGGTCATCCATTAGATATTTCTGTGACAGGTTACTTGGAAAGCATAAAAAAAGTTATTTCTGTCCTACCATTACAAACGTAAATGTCGAGTTTGTTAAATGTTTTTTGTGCCTTGGTCGGATTAGACAAAGATTGTGTTTGCAGACAACAAACAATCATAAGGTGGGTTCAGTGTGAAATGAAGGATAAATATGCAGAAGTGTGTTCATTGTCAAGTACGGCAGGGGATCTGCGATGCTGCAGGCCAGTTTCTCTTCCAGAGAATTTGAGAACATTTTGTTATTACTAAGTATTAAAATCGGGGCTGCTAATAAATTAGAAGCATGAAACTAAGGAAGTTGACTTGTACGTTTTGATTTGACCTGAAAAAATATCCCTTTTAAACGTTAGTGAATTCTTTCACTAAAGTTGGATGTAGGCTCCGGGATGCCCTAAATTATAAGGAGGCCGAGAAGAGTCTATAATTGGGTCTGAGGGAGGGGTGGATCAAGGACACAATGCACAGAGGGATGAATGACAACTGCAATCAGCTGGGAAGCACATTGCAAGACCAATTATTAGCAGACCCACTTCTGATCAGCCAGTTTGACAGCTGGGCCAAGCATGAGTGTGCATATGAATGGCACATTATAAGGCCCAAAGATGTCAATCCTAAGGAGTGAAAATAATAATAAAAAAAGTAAAAAATCTTTCAAAGTATAGAGATCAGAACTTTTTCTATTTTAGAGTTTTTCTAGAATGACCAAGTTTTCTTCCTGCAGATTTAAAAACACTAATTGCTTTCAGGCACGGTGTACGTTTACAGATATACAGAGAAGTGTGAAGTGCATCATCGAAACATGCTTAATTAATGTCATTGCAGAACAGTAGTCAGCTAACCTTAAATACACCCCACAACAAAGCACAAAAAAGCACAGTCAACATTTCTGAGATCAAAGTAAAAGCCGCCATACCTAAAGTGTCTAGAAAGGCTCCTGTCCCTTCCCATGGCTCCTCGGGGCTATGAGGAAGTGCTTGAATTTAGTCGAGCAATGCAAATGCCTCGTTCATATCACAGTGACTCTCCATACGGTTGAAACAACTCTCCCGGACAAAGGAGGAAGATAAGGCAAAGGAGAAACGGGAAGGTGTCCTGGATCTGAAAAGCACTCGCTGCAGGCTTGGGAAGCAGCCAAATGAAGAAAGAGAGAAGCTGGGACTCAGGGAGGGAGAAAACCAGAAGAGCGGCTGTAGTTCACATCCTTCCAGACCTCCAAAACATCCTCATGCAGCATCTTGAGCTGTTGTCCACCTTTATGTCGGGGGCAGCTCTCTTCACGTTGTCCCATTTTTAGGTGCTCTAACTGAAAGGCAAGGGTCAGGATCAACACAGGCTGACCCTCTCGCTAACAGCTGAAAGCTAATCCTCCCCATTAGGTTGTCCATCATTCCGCAGTCAGAGGTAGTAAGTGACAAATCATCCAGCCCCTCAGAGGAGGAACGAAAGAATGAGATGAACAGAAGTGGGGAGGGAGAGATGAAAGAAGTGGAAAAGAGAAAGTCGTCCCTGTGGACTTCCGTAGGCAGGTCGGCACAATGACTGGATCAGTGCAGGAAACAGTAACATTCGCAATCAGACACACAGGAGCGTTGACAGATTTCTCTGCCTCTTCATTCTGTTGAATGCAATCACATTTTTTGAAAAGAAAAGAATGAAAAACAAACATTTGGAGTGCTTTGGATATATCCATAATCCCAACGCAGAGATTGGATGCATTATGTGCAAAAACTGCTTTCCTCGAGGGATACTTCAAAATTTTTTAGATGTAGTCATAACAACCATCTATCCTGTGCTAATGGCTTCTCCTCGAGTCTCAGAACGTGGTTTAAAAACTGACTGTCTACACAGGGTAATCTGAGTGTCTCTTCTTTCTTAGATCATGAATCTGAGTTTCTCAGATTACTCCAAGTCCTCTTATGATCAGGCAATAAGCCGCTGTGACATCGTCTTCCTTGAAATCCCTTACGACATCAAGCTGAGATCTGACTCTGACAGAAAGCAAAACGGAGCCGGTGAACACACGAAGAAGTTTTGTCCAACCTGACTGCCCTCAAGACGTTCAATTGTAATAAATAGCTAAAGTTTTTCTTGACGTTGACACTTTTTGCTTTGTCCTCTGGCCTCTATTCCCTGGATGTGTTCATCATCGCTCCAGCAACCCAGTGTTTCTTGTTTATTTACATTTTTTAAAGGAAGTTGTTTCATGGGAGGAAATTTTAAAAAATCAGTCTTAATGATTATTACATTTTGAATCTGATTTATATATGAACATTACTATAGTTTATTGTAACTTGTCAACATGACCCCACATACAGACACACTGTCAGAATAAAGCATAAATGTCCCTATATATTCATGAAATTCATCGCAAGGTAATGAAACTATCAGAAAAGCTCCTAGGTCTTTCAAGCTTGCCTCCTTTGCCACTGCAGGTACCCTAAGCTGTATGAGTCCAATGATCGGTGACCTTTGAGCTCAGCCACAATTTAAGAATTGACACCAGCAAGTGACTCAGAAACCTAAAAGAGAATTTATTCAAAGAAGTAGGCTGCTTAAAAATAGAAAGCATCCTGTGGGAGGCAGCGGCAGACGGAGCACAGCACGGCCCAGCTGGTCAGGCCATATGAGACATGAAAACAAAAAGTAAAACTTCATATAAGCTGTTAAACACACCTCACGTCTTTTGATACGAGACCTCCTGCAGAGGTCGACGGGAGAGCTTTGACAGCTGTGTGCAGAGCGCGTCACTGCAGACTGTCACAGGGAGAGACAGCGATTGAGGGGAAGATGTTGACAGACCGTGATGCACGGCTACGGATAGGCCACAGCGGGGAAAATTAGAGAGCGATTCGGTGACAGTAACAAACACCAAAAACTTACATCCCAGGCACTCAGATGGTGATGAAGCACCCCAATAATCTTTAATTCACTACCCTGGAGTTGGGTTATTTGATATGCTGGGGAGTAATTTGTAGATTTAATCAGACACAGCATATTGAGACTATCAAGCTGACAGATCTGCGATGCCGTGCTTTGATGCAGAAGAGCTGTAACCAAATTTTGACATTACTTTATCTGACTGTTCAAACTGACAATATATTATTTACCTCAGTTTAGTATGCCAACAGTGGTGATATTTTACCAGTTTAGCATGCTTAGAAAATTTGCTTTTAAGAGAGTTTTTCGTCAAAGTTTGAGGTGAGAGGTGTTATTTTTCCAATGAAGACAAATCTGACCCAGTCATTATAAGTTTTACCATGTATCTTTTTATATGGAGTTAATGATTAAGTCCTTTCACTAACTCTGAGTGCTTTTCCAATAGAAAGTCACAGTATCCTGGCTAAAAGCTTGCATGTTTAAATCTGTCTCTTTCCTGGACAAATTCATTAACACAGTTGTTGCTCCCACTTTGTGTTTTTCTTTCATTGACACTAACCCAGTGACAACCCTTCAACTTTGTGTTTAAATCTATCTCTTTGCTTAGTGTATTCATTGTCAAAGTTATTACTGCAATTAACCATGACTGGTCTTTAGTGAAGTACTACTGGCTGATTACATCTCTGTTTAGCTGTGTCTTTTTCCTGGAAGGATTAATCAATATATCCATTAATACCATTGACTATAGCCACTTTCAGATCACTGTACAGTAATAAACGCACTTGCACCAATACTCCTTTACCGACTGCTTTGTCATGCACATCAAGCATGCCAACCCAGCGAGATCATGAGCCGTTTGTGCTTTTATAACATGCAGCTGAGGTTGCTGAACCAAAGGCCTTGAACTCACAACAGCATTAACGAGAACAATATGTGCCAAAAATGCCTGAGTGGCCTGTTGTTGCCATTAACTCTGCATCATCTTTAATGACATAAAAAGTAACATTGGACCAGTCATTTTGTGGAGTTTTTGTCAACCCACCCGTTTGCATAACATGGTTACAGCGTAGGTTTGTTCCTGTAAGAAACCAGTCGTCCTTCTCTAATGGACGTGATCAGACCTGTCTGTGCCTTGAATTTATATCAGTGTGAAATTTTTTACTTTGTGAATAAACTGAATGGATTGGAAAAACAAGATGAAAATTGGGCAATATGCATATTCATCTCTCTTAAAAAGCTGTGTGATCATTTTCTCTGTAAATTTCATGAAAATCTCAGGTATAAAGTGATTAACAAATCAACAAACATCCTCCCCAGTTTCACGTTTTTAAGTAAACAAGCGGACCTGAAAGATGCCTTTAAAATGTGTAAGTAGCCCCCAAGAAACTGAGATTTTTCATCTTAAGCATTTTTCTAAATACAATTCGGAGGAAACAATTTACATCAACACAACACCCTGAGGCAAGGCTGGTGGCCAGCCTGGAAGCCCAACCCCCTGCAGACTACAGCTCTCCTGAGTTTCTACTGGAAAAGTTTGCTCATTTGGAGCATTTAGCAAAATCTGCACACCCTGTTTGAAATTGGGACAACTGGGACAAACACATGCATTGGGGAAAATATGGCTCATTAGTTCCTGCCCATTTGAACAAAACAAATCAACTCACAATTCTTTTCAGAACTAAACTGTCTGGATATACTTTTGATTTCTCTACAGATGGTCTGGGTCTCACATAGGGAGAGTTTCTGTATGTTCTACTTCATGTGCCAAAAAAACAGCCAAAGCGGAAAAAAAACACAGGGAGGAAAAAGAATCCCAGCACCACTTATGCATAATTAAATCATATGCAAAATGAAGAATGGAAAGAATATTCACAGGCAGCTTTATGAGGAAGAGGATAGCACATTGTGAGAAACTGACACAACAAATACTATGTCCTCTAGCTCAAGACAGAAACTGATTACCCTCCAAAAAAAAAAATCAACCATAAAAATAGCAATAAAGGCTTTTTTTTTTAATGACAAGCCACAAACCGCCTCATGAACATAGAGCTTAGACAGCAAACTTCACCATGGGTTGCATTTAGCAGCTTGAAAAACTGAAACCAAGCCACGCCAAACTGTTTTCCAGCACTCACCTGAGGCAGCAGTCCATAATTTCCCTCAGCAAGGAACTTCAAAGCGAGTACGTCTGCATGTGTGTGTGAGGAGCATCTGCATGATTCCCTGCATTCATACGTGTGTACATCTCAAGCACCAGCAGCAAACTGGCTGCAGCAGCTATGAGCTGTCTGCTGAGGAGGGAATATGAACATCCAGTGATGAGATCCACAAAAATAATAAAATAATAAAAAAAGGAGAAAAAAAAAACCAGATTGAGCGTTTCACAGAGCGAGAATCTCAGCTGACAGGGAGAAACAGGGAAGAAAGAAATCAACTGAGAGAAAGTCAAAGTGAGAGCGAAGAAGACAGAGTGAGGCGAAGTGACACACACACAGACACACACATTAAAAAAAAATGCAAACGTGAGCAGCGGTGTTGTGTTTAGGGGGTTTGGTTTTCTAATCAGTGCTGAGGAAGAAGAAATGCAATACACGGCAGAGATTTTCTAATCGTACTGTACAGTTCCCGAAAGGTGAGAACGGATGGGTGACATTCAAGTATACGAGGATGAGAGTGAGTGGTTGATATTTGGGCAAACTCATCCATTGGAGAGCTTGATTTCCCAGTCAAATCACGAAGGGGTGGAGTGAGTCTAAATTATTTATTTCATTGTGGATTTAAGCGGGCTTTGCTGCCTCAGTGAGCTCCACTGTCGTGTAAGTCTATACTATTATGGGAAGCACTATGCTAGACAGTTCAGGAGTATGAAACTAGAGACAACAGAACATCCCTCAGTTCAGTTTGTTGGAAATGTTTCTGGCATTTTATTCACTTCACAGTCAGTTGATTATTTGTTCACAGAAACAGTGGATTGGCTGGAAAGAAATCCACCATTAGAGGAATTTGTCTGCTTTTGTCACATATTTACAACCAAAACCGTTTTTGCTTTACTCATACAAACTATTCCCAATAAATGAAGCTGGGTTGAAAATCAAATGTTTGTCCTGCTATGTTTTAGTTGTGCACATTTTATATTATATAACATGGCTTTCATGGAACGACTGGGCAGTTATGACGGCATAACTCTTTGAATGTGAAAGAAAAGCATTACTAGTGATCCTCTTATGACTGCTGCCCAGGGCGAGTCTTTTCTTCTGCCTCCCCACACACAACCCAACAAACACCCAATCCAATCAAATCAATTCTGCCCCATACAGATGGATAGAAAAACACAGAGACAATCAGAGGTTTAACTACACTCATCTATGAAATGAATGCATTGTCTTGGACTTTTAATGCTGCATTTGAATGGTTAGAACCTTAGTGCTGTTCTGGCTTCACAACTGTACATATGCTGACACCTTTTGTTAAAACCTCAGTTCAAAAAAAGATAGCAACTCAACCTTTTTTTTTCCGAAAAGATCTCAAAGGTAAAATTAGGGTTATTTTTAGATTAGGTTTATAGGACATGTACGAATTTACAAACCAGAAAAGGAATGAAGGAATGAAAGAAGTGGAGGCTGACAAACTCAAATGTCTGGCTGGAGGCCAGACATTTGAGTTTTCGAGAGGCGTTGGGGGGGCTGCACAGTGGTGCAGTTGGTAGAACTGTTGCATTGCAGCAAGAAGGTTCTGGGTTTGATTCCTGGCCCCGGTCTTTCTGCATGGAGTTTGCATGTTCTCCCTGTGCATGCGTGGGTTTTCTCTGGGTACTCCGGTTTCCTCCCACAGTCCAAAAACATGACTGTCAGGTTAATTGGCCTCTCCAAATTGTTGCTAGGTGTGAGTGTGTGTGTGTGCATGGTTGTGTGTCCTGTGTGTCTCTGTGCTGCCCTGCGACAGAGTGGCGACCTGTCCAGGGTGAACCCTGCCTCTCGCCCGAAACGTTGACTGGAGATAGGCACCGGCAGCCCTCCGGACCCCACTAAGGGACAAGGGTGTTCAGAAAATGGATGGATGGATGGATGGATGGATGGATGGATGGATGGATGGATGGATGGATGGATGGATGGATGGATGGATGGATGGATGGATGGATGGATGGATGGATGGATGGATGGATGGATGGATGGATGGATGGATGGATGGATGGATGGATGGATGGATGGGAGGCGTTGGGGGTGGTGGCACTAGGGGTGATTGGTCTTTTGGTCCATTATTTATTTATTTTTTGTATTTCCAAAGACCTCTTCTGACGCATAATAACATGTACTAAAATTATTATTATCACTGATCATGCACTTTTTCACGAAAATTGGCCGATTATGATCGGTGACCGATCGATCGGCACACCACTAGTTTCAACTAAAGTCGTAAGGGTAGAAAAGAGGTGAGGGCTTTAATGTTTTTTTATCTTTATTTTTTATTTATTTATTATTCTTTTTCCGTATTTCTTTCTCTTTTTACTGTTTATTCAATGTTGTTTGACTCTGTTTTGTTTTTAATGATGCAAAGCACTTTGAAATGCCTTGCTGCTGAAATGTGCTGTACAAATAAAATTTGATTGATTGATTGATACATGTCAGATAACAGAAACGTTGAACGTTGTCGTTTCTGCTTCAGCACGGAGTAGCGGTTTAAGCAGAGAGGAGTTTATTCTAGAGGCATTTATTCCAGCGTTAAGTAAATATATCTTGAAGGGGAATAGCACTTTAATAAAAGTTCAACAAGGATATTCATTTAGAATTAAAAATAACTCGTCCTGAACTATCATGATAGATATAATGTATGTAATATCCAATCAAGCTGCTCCTGTCTAATAAAAGTGTGTCATGGTTTGCAGAGTATGCAGTTAAATTTGTTTCACAATTATTAAATTTAAAAATTAAAAAAAACTCATTTAAGTAAATTATCAAAACATTTGCAATTGTAATCATTTATTTTTTTAAACTAAAAGTTTTGTTTAAAAAACTTTTAAATTAAATAACTCATTTTTGTCTTGTGAACTTAAAAAGTTATTTGTAAAACAAACTTTTATTTGCACGCATCAGGAATCTTTTGTTGCGATGCTTAGGCCCTGCCCACGACGTCATGTGAGAATCGCAAGCAAAACTTTGAATCACAAACAAAAACTTTGAATAGCAAGAAAAGATTTGTGATATGTGCAAAAAAAAAAAAAGCTTTTTACTAATAATTTTTTCACTTTGTGAGACAAAAATGTGTGTTTTTAATTTAAATAAAAGTTTTTTAAGCCAAACTTTTTTTTGTTAAAAAAAATGTTACTTAAAAATGTTTTGATCACAATTTTATTTAATTGAGGTAACTTTTTTTTTTTTATAGAATAGTTGCGAAACACGTAAGCAACTACCTGACGCTGTCGATCAGCTGCTGATGGTCTTCTGTGATCAAAATGTCAGGCAAGGCTTCGGCCAGAACCTCCACATCCCTGTCGGAAGCGTACTGCTTGAGCACCTCGAACAGCTGCTCCTTCACGTCAGGCTCCTCTCCGAGAACCTCCTCCACCTGATTCAATAAAGACGGTGTTAAAACGACTCACGATGACGGAATGAAACCGGAGCCATGTGAGCGAAAAGAAGTAGCTTCACGCTCACCTTTTTGTTGAACTCCATAGCCTTGTGAGCTCGGCTCTCCCTGATGCTGTCTCCGCTCTGCGACAGTACCCGCATGCTGCTGCTCAGCCGCTTGTTCCGGCGGGCCATGCTGAGCACTCCCAGTCGGAGGGGTCGGCCCTGCGCCGCCTTGATCATGGCTGCTGCCGTTTCGTGATGCTTCACCGGGATGCCGTTGACCTCCATGACGTAGTCGTTGACTTTGAGGCCGCTGCGTGCAGCCGGACCGCCAGGCATGCTCTCCTCCACCATCAGAGGGCTGTCTCCCACGATGGTGAAGCCAAAACGGCCATCTGGGCCTGGCGTGATGTCAATCTTAGGAACGGTATGTTAAAAAATTTGCCAAATTATTCCGGATTCTACAAAGCGGAGGCTAAATCTGAAATATTTAGGCATCAGCTGACCTGTTCGATCCGTGAAACGACGCCGATACTGGGGGGTACTGTCTTGAGGGTCTGAGCCAGAGCGATCAGAGCTGGTGTGCTGAGGTTGGTCACATCCTGGCCCTCGATGTCCACCACCTGGTCACCTGGCTGCAAGCCGGCAAGGAAGGCACTGCTGCCTTCCACTACGGACAGGATGTAGCTGGGCCCAGTGCCTCCGAGCCTGAAGCCAAAGGCTTCTGGCCAGTTCTGGTTGGTGGCAGGGAGACCAAGGTCTAAAGAACACACAGGAGTTGGAGAGGCTCAAAGTAACATGTTGCTGGAATGATTGACACATAGTGTTTACAAACAAATTTCAACCCCTTAAAACTTTTCAAATGTTGTATTATTTCATATTTTTATGATCTGTTGTATCTTATTTTATTTTGTTTTATTGACCAACACAGATAAGTGCAGAATTGTGAAGCAGTAGAAAAGGAATACATCATTTTTCATTTCCTTTTACAAAGGAAAATAAGTGTGGTGTATGTTAGTAGTCAACCCTCTTTCCTTTAATGCCCGTTAATCTAACACAGAACCCTAAGAAGTCACCTAACTGGTGATGCGTTCAGTGTGTGATTTGCTCTTAGTATATAAGTCCAGCCATCCCGGGAAGGCTCAGCGAACAAAAAGCATCGTGAAAACCAAAGGCCACGGCAGAGAGTTCAGGGGTGAAGTGAGGGAGAAGCGTAAAGCCGAGTTAGGTGATAAAACAACATCCCAAGCTTGTAATGTCTCACTGAGCTCTTTTCAATCCATCATTAAAACTGGGAAGAGAACTGGAAGGCTTGTCCATTCACCTACAGTATGTGAAATGTTCCCAGGAAGAGTATCGTTTATCAAAGAACCACAAGCTTATTGCAACTCTGGAAGAGCTGCACAGATCCACAGAATAATCTGCTAAAAGGACAACAGTAGTTGTGCACAGAACACTAAAACAAACCAGGTTTCCAGGTTCATTATCATCATTGTTGTTATTTTTACGTTGAAACATGGCAGCCTCATGCCTTGGGGGATACATTTTGGGGGGCAGCAGAGATGGGGGAAGTTGGTCAACTGATGGAGATAAGGTGGAGCAAACTACACAACAATCCTGGGAAAAAAATCAAAAACTTGTTTAAAGCTGCAAAAGGGACAAAAAGGGACATTATCAGCTTTCTTGGGTTGTGTTCCTTTAAGAAAATGTCTGCTCGCAATAAAACCATAAAGAAGGCCTGCTAATTAAGCTCTGATTAGCCTAGAGGGGTGTGAGTCGGCACACAGGTCTTTTTGTTGGAACGACCAAAAAACATTTTGTAAGTCGAACAAATCACAGCGAGAGGAGACGTTTAACAGAGAAGGAGGTTATTTGTGACTGTTGGTATCTGGACCACATGTTGAACCGCTGGCCTTCCCCTGGTCACTGGCCTCATTCTGCTGCTGTACAAAGTGTCCCAAAAGAGTCTTCACTTCATCTGTACAGGACATTAATCTGGGTACATTTAAAAATATGCAGGATGTGGTGCAGCACAGTGAACATGCAGTACATTTTACAGCAATTTTTGTATTAAAGGAGTACATCAAACCCTAGTCTTTTGTGCACTTTTTTTGTTTTTGTTTTTGTCTTGTAGGTTTTCTTAAAATAAACCAGACTGCAGTTCAAATGATGTCTTTGAGATTTTTTTGAATTTCGTAAATTAATCGCCTAAGTAAAGTGAAAGTAGTCAGACAATTTGAATTCGAAACAAGAGAGCTGCATAAGTGTAAAATGGCATGCAGTTGTTTTATTTCTTTTAAAAGTTTTAGCAGGTCAGACATGAAAACTGACACAAAAAAAGAAAGAAAAAAACGGTGCAGCAATTTCTCCTAAAAGTCAAGTAGAAAAAGAGTCTGAATTGTAAATGATGTCATTTCTGCTCAAGGGCAAATCAGATCTCAGTGGCACGCCAGGCTTCAGACCGACTGTATGAAACATAAATCAAAGAATCAGTGATGGAGCAACTGCTGTCAGCTCACCAAAGAGAATCAGAAGAAAACTGAATTAAAATAGATAAGGACATCATGGACGGATCCTCTCTTTGCCTTCTCGTAACACTGAGCGGTACTGTCAGGGCTTGTCTTCTGTGTTCTCCACCCTTCGTCCCAGATACACACTCTACTGTAGCTCCTCTTCATCTTCAGTCTTGCAAACGAAGCCCTTCAGGAATACCGTCATACAAAAAAAGATCAAATGAGAGAAACAAGACTTACAGAAATCTTTGGCGGCGCTCCGGGTCCCAGACTTGCTCTGGCGCAGGGAGAAGCGGCCCTTTCTGCTCAGGAAGCGCCTCATCCTTGCCCGGCTTGCGGCAGGGCACGTTCCAGCCAGCCTTTCCTCACACCCCCCGACTAGGGGGTCGACGCAGCCAGGGAGTGCCCCACGGACACCCTCAAGCTGCTCCTCCACCTGACCTGACTCACCTCCTCCCCGAAGCCTCTACCCCACCTACACGGATGCTGCTCCCCACCCCCAGAAGGTCACATTTGTGGCTTGTGAGGGCCAATTCTTCCCTCTGCTCTGAATCAGCAAAGGAGCTGAGAGCGTCTGAGAGCCGGGCTCTCCATCCTGGGTGAGGCTGTCCGACCTCAGCCTCGGTCCAAACCCTCTGGCTGAGCGGCGAGCATGAAACTGGGACACAGTAACTTGCTCCTGAAATGGTTCATTGCAAGGAAAGGTACTGCGAAGCCCCATTTTTCTATAAATACCTTCGCCTCTCTTTCTCTCTCCCACCCTCTCTCACTGTCTCCCTCTGTTGCTCGTGTGGATGAAGCCCTCTCAGAGGGCTGAGGAGTGACCCAGAAACTGAGCCGCGAAGCAGAACAGCCAGGGATGGTTCTGATTATAGCGTCTAGTACTGGAGCACCAGTTGGAGCCGTCGCCTCTGCAAGACGGGCTTCAAGGTTACAAGCACCAACTGGAGCAACAAATATTTTTCCCAGCAGAAGTTCTAGCAAACAAACAAAAAAAAAACTTAGAAACAAGAGCTGTAAGAAAATAGCATTTATTTCAAATAAAATGTGCTTCGGCTAACACATTTTACATTTTAGCAGCTGTGTGAAATGCTAGAGGACACAATACCTCTGCAAACGGGAACACTGTATCGTGGACGGCCTTGGACAAGCAGCCCAACCTGTCAGCCTTTAAAGGTCACCGCACTTCAAATCCGAGATAAAAAGTTCAAAAACGTGACTGCGGTTGAGGCAGGGAACTGGGAATTATGCAAGATTTCCATTACAAAATCTCATCCTCAGCACTTGGAGGGTTTCAAAACATGCTGCACGTTCGTTTAAAAAAACATCACCTTTGCTTTTGAGGTTTTTTATCTGAAAGTTCAAACAACGATTCAGTGGATGAGAATTACTGCACCTTGCTAAAGATGCACCGAAACCAACTTCACTGGGATTTTATGTGATTGAGCAACACATAATTGTGAAATGGAAATTAAATACAACCATTGATTTCTTGCATCTATTATTTTAGACAAACAAGCACCTGAAAAGTGTGGCGTACTTCATTCAGGTGCCCCTAAAAAATAGAGTGCAACCCACCGCCTTCAGAAGTCACCCATTTTTTGAAAACATTTCATTTTCCTCCTGCTTCACATTTATCACATCGCATAAAATAAATGTGTGGTTGCTTTGTGACAAAAATGTGAAAAGGTTCAACGGGAAAAACTCTTTAGGCATATTTCAAAGCTTTTGTGGCATCTAGACAAACTTGGCTGCATTTCAAAATTTCTCTCACTCGGATATAACTGAATTATGCTTTTGGATTATTGAAAATTTCAATGAGCGCATAAACTTTCTTTAGGCAGAATATGGAAAATGTCCAGTACTCAGCTCAGCTCAAAATTCAAAATGAGTTCAGGAATATCCAGCTCCAGTTCTCGAGGTAGACTCTCGCAGGTTTTGGATGTTTTCTTTCTTTCTTCATGTCACCTTGCCAGACAGAAGCCTGTCGATCAACTATTCATCTTATTCAGGTGTGTCCAATCAGAAAAAATCTAAAACACGAGAGACACTTGAGTATTCAGAACTCACTTCGGATACTACCAAGTTTGATAAATACTAAGGTTTGGATGTAACAAACTAAACATAAAGAACAGAATTCTTTTTTAAAAATTCAGATCATCAATATTTAGATTCTGAAATAAAACTAATGTAGCCTAAAGATTCTAATATTTCTTTTTCTCTTGTCTAACAAAGAGTGTAGGAATCCTGTGGACTATATGGGGGGAAAAAGATGAATTTGGATATGTTCTGGCCTAACATTCAAATGAATTTAGCATTAGACGTATTAAACTGTTTATTGGATCACAAATAAGTCACATCGAATGCATTTATGTTACTGATCCAGTTAATAACACTAAGAGTAGGGTAAACCTACTCCCTGTTAACATTCGTTTCTTCATTCAAAATGTCTTTTTTTTATTTCCGTCAGTAGGAGTTTTATAAAAACTTTGGCCTCAACTTCATAGTTGACTCATCCACACAAAAACTCCAACAAACAGACTAAAAGCCAGACGAGTCCATCGGTAGAATCCTCTTTGATCATACAACTACAGTCTGAATTTCCACCTCCTCTGGGGAGGTGATGACATACTCCTCTTGCTGCTGCACCATCTGTATTCCCTCCACTGCTTCCTCTGTGGTAACCATAGTAACAGTCCCCCCGACATCCTCGACGGTGCCCGTCGTGGCCAGCAGCGTCCCGTCGCTGATGGCGGAGGCAAGCGTCATGGCCACCTGCTCTGTCAGGCTCTCCGGCGTGGCGATGGTGATGGTGTCCCCGCAGTCGGAGATGGAGGCGCTTTCCTCGTCCGCCCCGACGTTTCGCACGATGATCTGGTGGCTGGCGGCGCCGTGGGACTGGCTGACGATCTGCTGCACCACTTTCATGATCTGGTTGCCCATCTTGGAAGAACGGAAATTCGAAAGAAAAAAAAAAAAAAAAAAACGTCAGAGGACCTGTGAGACGGACTTAACGAGAACTTAACTTTGTGCATTAATGAGCTTACGTTTTGAAGTGAGCAACAGTTACATAGATAATGCATAAGTTCTCTTTAGAGCTCCCCAAACGTGCACACTGACCTCATTTTGGCTGTCCTGAATGAGTGTGACTTCTTGCTGCATTTCCTCTTCGGTTTGAGTCTAGATGGCGTGAAAGAATCGAGAAGTAGAAGAACTTTTGTTATACTTTTCATGTAGATCTCCCCGGACCGGAAGGCTCCCTGCATAAAACCCCTGAAATACTATCAGGAAATTATGAGATTGCAAATAATAAATTATGTTCCAATCAAGATGCTTAGAGCAGATTAAAGAAGGTCATTAATTGAAAAATTATTAACCAGAACCAACGACTGGATTAATTTTGCACTAAAGAATTAATGACTTTCTGATTCTAAAAATCATTGTGTGATACGAAATAAAAGTATGATTTAAAAGTGTAAGGTTAAAACTATTTCACAGAATAAACAAATGGCTGCAGAGGTTTTTCTGTGTAATCGTCCTCCAAACATTTGCTCCCACCTTTATGATATACTCCTGTGTGTCCGCCACCACCGAGGAGAACTCCACCAGCATGGCGTGAGGATCTTCTGTGATGACTTCTGCTGCGCTCAGGCTGTCCGCAGACGCCTGCTCCTCGGCCACAACGCCCTGCTGCTCGTTGGCGTTATCCTTATTGCAGCCACCTGGTGTGTAAACAAAAAAAATATAAGATCAGCTTTGTGTCAGAGCCGTAAACGCCCGAGTCGTTTGAGTTTGCTTCTGCGCGTCGCCCTGACCTTTGGCGCGCATGTGCCGGTTGAGCGTCCCGTGCTCGGCGAAGCCCCGCCCACACTTGGGGCACTTGAAAGGCCTCTCTCCTGTGTGGTGGCGGATGTGTCGCACCAGAGAGCCTTTCTCTCTGAAGCCTCTGAAGCAGAACTCGCACACGTAAGGTTTCTCGTCGCCGTGAGTCCGTTGGTGAACTTGTAAGGCGTTCTGAGAAAAATGTAATACAAGAATTACAAAAAAAAAAAAAAAAAAGAAAATAAAAGAGCCAAAACAATCAGAATTTTAGCTGTGTATGTACAGCCGCTGTAATCCACCTTGGTCTTGTATCCCTTGTTGCATCTGTGACAGTGGTAGGGCCTCTCATCCGAGTGGGCTCTCATGTGTTCGCGTACGTGTCCGATGGTTTTATACAGCTTGCCGCACTCGCCGCATTTATACCGCCTCTCGCTGACGTGGACTTCCATGTGCTTCTTTAACAGGTAGCCAGTGAGAAACTCCTTTTGACATAGCGTGCACTTAAACGGTTTATAACCTATAAAACAAGGATAAGCACACAGATCATATAAAAAAAAAAAGAATCAAAACATTTTTTATCTGTATTCTTATTATAAATTGTCCCATGCATCAGAAAATGGTAGTTTATGTTTGTTCTCAGAAGAACTAACACTGACTGTGTCTGACCTGGAGGGGAATAATCTTACATCATGGGGTCCCATTACGCTACATTGTACTTTCTATTGGTCTATCACATCTAACATCAATTAAATACATAGAAGTTTGTGGTTGTAACATGACAACATGTGAAAAAGCTTAACAACAAGTTAGTAACTCATTCCTTGCACTCCAAGAAAAATTCTACGAGGAAATCTTGACTCTTGTGTATGGTACTGGAAAGAGCTGCAACGTTCAATATGGGCTTACCTAAATGACCTTTGACATGAAAACGGAAATAATTTACGCCTTTGAACGACCGACTGCAGTGCGGACAAGTGTAGAGCTTGCAGGACGCTCGATCTTCAGCCGCTTCCTGTCCAAGAAACAAGAAAACGGTTATGACTCCTGGAAAATTTCTCCAAAGCAACCTTTTTGAACAAAAAATATTTGTGAGGCACATGCCTCCTCCGTCTCTTCAAACTCTTCTTTAACCTGGATCTCAATCACACTCTGATCAACGTCAGTAGCGTCTGGAATGTCTTTGTCCAGCTCCTGCGCTGCCGGCGAGGATTCCTCCACCACCGTCTCCTCGGTGCCCAGGGCGATGCCGGAGTTGATGATGGCCTGGCAGATGAGGCTGTCGCCGGCGGCGGCGGCAGCGGCCAGAGCATCCGCCTGAGACTGGTCCACCACCACCTGGTTCAACCAAGCAACACCAGGTTGAGATACGACCGAAAGGGAAACGCACGTAAGACTTAAAGCGTGCGCTCTCACCTGCTGCTCCTGTGTTGTCCCGTCCACCTCCATTGTGAAGTGGACCTGACGGAGGACCTCCTGGGAGCCGGCCTCCACCACACTGACCACAGCAGTCTGAGCCTCCACCATCTCCTGCTCCTCAGCATGCTGCTCCACAACTACCACTTCCTGTTGGGCCACTTCCTGACCATGGTCAGTTTCAACTCCTGAAACAATCACACCGTCTCAGGACCTGCTTCCATCTACTGTGTCACTGCACTTCAAGCCAGATTAAACAGGGAGAAGTTTTGCTAAGTTTATAAATAAATTTAAACTCCACTTCAGAATATTTATAAAAATAACTGCATTGGGAGACTTACTAGAACTAAGTTATAGTAAGGTTTTAGGAAGTTAAAGTATTAAAGCTTTTACAATTGTAAGAGTTTTTAAATGTTAGCACTAATTGAGTTTCCTCCAACTCTATAGATCATCGATGTGTCCCTCCCCCACATGCTGCTGCACACAGCTGGCTAAAAGAAATCAGGCACATTTTCCCACACTTACAAAAAAAGACAAATTTAGCTATCTGGAAACACTGTCAGCGGTGAAAAACACACAGAAATCATGGTATGGATTAAAAGGAGCTTCACTGCTGTTGGCAAACTACAAGAAGCATTCATGTTAAACAGCTGACCACAGAGTAGCTGTAAGCTAGGTTAACATGACTATGTCAGCTTGTTACACCGCTGGATTTGATCCACTTGAAACATGTTGCTAAACTGACCAGAGTTTAATTTATAGGTATATTTAACTTATGCTGTACCACTAAAAAAAAAAAAACAACCAATAGGAAATGTTAATAAATTACATGACGGTTGCCATTACAATCTGTATTATATATTGGAAGTTCTTAAATACTGAATACGATTTAAAGTTCTATATTTTTCTACACATAGATTATTGGCCATCATTTTTTAAACTCAGGCTTCAAAATGGAAACCTGCAAAATTGTAACACTTAAAAGGTTAGATGAATGGATAAATAGCTGGACGGATATATGGACAGATTGACAGACTGATGGATGGATGTAGGACTTGTTGGATGTATAAATGGATGCAACTGTGCAGTGACTGCACTGCATTTATTTTCTTTAAAATTAGTCTGACCTTTCTGCACTCCGTCTTTGTTGACCAGGATCTCTTTGTACTGGACAAACCGGATCTTCTCTGTGCAGGGAGTCAGGGATTTCAGATGTCTGGTGAGAGCCCCCGACTCTCTGAAGGACTGCCCACACAGGGTGCACCGATACGGCCGCTCATCTGCACGCAGTGGAGAAGAAAGCAAAATAGAAAAGTTTTGATTTCTGACACAGATGTCAAAGTGAGTAAATTTCAGCAGTGCTGCGTGGCTCCAGCTCATTCTCCACACCAGTGTGCCGACGGTTGTGACGTATCAGTGAGCCTTTGGTGCGAAATGAAGTCCCGCACAGGCTACAGGAGAAGTTCTTCTGGTCACTGTGAGTTTTCATGTGAGTCCTCAAGATGTTTGTCTACGGAGTGAAACAGAATCACAGAGTGAACGAAAGTTAGAAACAAGCAACAACTAAGGTAATTGCATCATGTGGCTTATCAATTGATTGACTCACGGTTTTAAATGTCTTTTCACAAAGGTGACAGATGTAACGTCCCTCCTGATTTACTTTGAAAGTCTGCTGTTCACCGTCAGCGTTTTCAGATTGAAACGTTGCGCTTTTATCAGACTGGTCGGTGACTTTAATAGAAGCGATTTTCTTCCTATGACCTCGACCCATTGGACCATTTCTTTCATCTGCATGGAGAACAAAATAGCAGAAATTTAGCACAGTACCGCAGAGAAAATTAACTGAGCAAACATAATACATAGTTGGATAACAAATTGATAAATAACTGTGTAAAACTAATGTATTTGTAATTCAAACTATGTACTCCAATTAAAAATATGCATCTTCTGTGGTTTTTAAGGTTCTCAAGGATTCTATAGAGCAGCAGAAAAAGTAAAAAAAAAAAAAAAAAGACATTAAGGTTGATAATCTACCATCGGTGGTTGTTGCTGGTTTAACTGTAGATATACCTTCAGTTTTCACCTTGGACGCTGAGCTTCCAGTACTCGAAGAGACCTATAGAAAAGAAATCATAACAAAATGACATACTAAAGAAGTTTCATGGTTTAATTACATGAGCACAGACGGGAGAAAAACATAGTCGTACCATAACCATACATATACCTTTTTGTTCTTAGCTGTGTTTATCTTGATGGTGAGAAAAAGAAAAAAAAAAGACTTGCTCCAGGTTGGTGTTTGCTAAGAGGAATATTTTTGCTTTTTGAGTGTTTATCTCCTTGGACTGATCTGACAACTAAATTTCCCTTTTATCTGACAGATTAAAATTGATCATGCCAAGGAAATTCA
Organism: Poecilia reticulata; assembly: GCF_904066995.2. Lineage (NCBI taxonomy): Eukaryota > Metazoa > Chordata > Actinopteri > Cyprinodontiformes > Poeciliidae > Poecilia > Poecilia reticulata. The sequence goes on along the minus strand of NC_088837.1, from coordinate 13,345,917 downwards.
ATAACCATTTGTATTATGTAAAACAATATTTGGATCTTGGCAACAACCCCAATTTATGAAGAAATTAAATATCTAATTTAGCTTTGTTTTTAAATAAAAAATTATGTTTTCTGAAGTGAACATTTATTCCTCTAGAATGTATCAACAGTAAATCAATCTGAAAGATTTCCCAGTGGATGATCAAGATTGTATTGACCACAACAACACAGTTTATTGGATAAACAAACAAAATAATAATAATTTGAGCTTAGAACTGTCTGAGGACATGCCTGCTGGTTGGCCTCCTGAGAAGCCTGTCTGGTCTCCGGGCGTTTGCAGCACTGCTGCAGCTTGTGCTGGATGAAAGCCTCCAGGCTGGAGAACTCACACCGACACCGCCCGCACTTGTGGACATCATCATCTACAAATGGACGCAAAACAACCATGTAAATGTGAGATACTTCACATTTCTTATGACTTTTAATCCTTACTACTGCAAGGTGCTGCATGTTTGGTGCAACGTTTTCAAATGCCAACAACTGGGCAAATCTACAGCGATGCACCAAAATGGCTAATGTTGCTAACGTTGGTTAGCTGCTACTAGCACAATTTCATTACGAGGAAGTTAGCAAGGCCCAAACATGATAACAGAGATTGAATTTAATCTTGTTTTATGCCGTCAGGGGTCTAACCTTCATCTCCCAGTGTAGTCTGAATGGTGATGGTGTCGGTGCCGTCCGTCGTTTGCTCCTTCTCTGTTTCTGCCGTATGATTATTTTCTGCATTCATGTCGCTTAACTTCTCCGTCTCTGTCGCAACGCAGCAGCGGGGCGGGAGCAAATATGGCGGATTTACGACCGCGTAGTCATAACAACTAAAGGGCGCGTGCACGTGTGGAATGAAATAAAAAGATTTTCTGCGAGGGACTTGGTCATAAACTGTCTAATTCCTCGTCATGTGCCTCTAGAGGTGGTTCTTGTTCCGAAATAATTTACACATTTGGACAATGATGCATTTGAAACCGGAAAATCAGACTTTTGGGTTAAAATAACACTCCACACAACCTTCTGTTTTGAATTAACTGAAAACAACATTAAATAGAGGGTATTGAAACAATAGCTTATAAGGACTGGGCAAGCCAGTTGTGCATAGCAGAAATATTAAAAAAAACCTCATTGATTTCACTCAGAGAAAGCAATGGTATGTCCTGGATGTCTTGGTCAAAACAACAGTATTAATAACATAAGAATACTTTCAATTAAAAAATACTGTTTATCCCAAAAGGAAATTAAATGTTGACATAACTTATAAGTATCTTTAAAAAGTGGACGGTGATGCTGTGGGCAGGAATCGGCCGTTGCAGTCAGTCTTGCAACACATCTGAGGAGGCCTCTGACAGAAGACCTGCTGTGTGACAGTCTCTTTTCCACAGTAACACATCCTGGTTGACATCATAAGATTTGGTAAGTTTGTTAATTCACCTCATTTACTTTTATTGCTCCTCTGTAAATATCTGTCTGGCTGCATAGTTAAAAGACAGGCAGAGAAATGTTTAGGAGTCAACAAAAAAGTGCCACTAAATAGGGTTCCTTACCATCTTCTTTTGAGCTAATTGTTTTAATTTTACATTGACATATTTGTTATTTAGTTGAGGTATTTCTGTCTCTGTTTTTTTCAAGATTAGTGTGTATGGTTGAAAACAAGGACTGATTAAAAAAAAGGTGTTACCAAGATAAACAAACAGACTAAAACATTTTGAATCTAGTGTTGACACAGCAGCATCTTACCTGATCATAGAAACAAGATTCAACAATTGAAAATTAGGAGATGTTCTGTAAACATTTGATCAATGATATTGGGATGTTGGCTGTGATCTTGAACAACTCGATGTTCAAATTAAATAGTCTTGTTGTGGTTCTCACAGCTTGCTTTTGGGAAAACAACACAATATGGCAAATATCATCTAAGTTTTTCCACAAACCCTCCTTCTTTCATCTTCAAACATTTGTTGTAGAGTTCACAATGTAACGTTGAGATTAAAGTCAACATTCAAGTTAAAGAAGATATTTAGTGAAGGTAATAAAGGATTTGTTTTAATCTTATTTTCAACAAATAACATTACAAATATAGATTTTTTTTATTTGTATCTAAGCACCTAAAGTATATTTTAGTCATTCAAACCATATTATGATTACTATTTTTCTCTACGATAATGTAGAAGTACATTTAAGTACATATGATGAAGGACCCACAACTGAAAAAATTCTCAGAGGTGAGCTGTTGCGCAGCTTTTCCAGTTGTGGATAAAGTTGAATCAAGACTTCGCGACACTAATATAAACAACAACTTTACGGCAGTGAGTATGGCGTCTCACTTCAGCGGTGTCCTGCAGCTGACAGATCTCGACGATTTTATCACCCCGTCGCAGGTCGGAAACTTTAACTAGTATAGCATAACGTTACCGGATATTAATTTTGGTAGAATGAGATAAATATTAATGATTCGTCGGCTTTTTGAGTCTGATTTTAGTCGCGTAAAAACATGGTGAAGTAGCCAGCAATCGGATGTGTAGTTGTTCTTGTCGCCTGTGTTAGTTGTTTGAGAAGCGACCCATAAGTAGCACCAACAGTGAACTATTGTTGTCTAAAGATAATCATAAATCGATGTTTACCGTTTGGTTGGGGCGTTGATGCCTCCAAAATACAGCCTTAAAAACACGATAAACCGCCGTTAGCTTGCTAATGATAAGGGGGTGATGTAAGAAGACTGAACTAAGCCCATCTCTGATAATTTGTGATAATAATACTCTCAGCTTGTGGTTACTTGAAGTCTCTAATTTAAGAACCTTAGTGCTGGCACTGACAATTTTACTGTGATGACTCACTGAGATTTTTGTTTTAGAAATATTAAGAAACAAACAAAACATTCAGCACGCCAATCAGGAAAATTGTAGTTTATTTAAAACATATTTTCCAGTTAAGCTCAAATGTTCAATAAACCTTGTTCAGTTTCGATGCATCGACATGCATTATTTGATGTACTGACACAAATAATGATGTAACTTACAAAGCTTTTAGTGTGTTAATGAAACCATTTATCTCCTTGGACTGATATTTACAGATTATAGCAGTGAACTAAAAGGTAACGTGGCCAATTTAAAACTGAATTGATATTTTAGAATCCTATCTAACCAAAATAACAATACACATTTCCCTCTTAGCTTCCATCCAACTCTATTCTCATCGATAGAAACGTAATCAGAGCAAAGATGGAACAAACCAATGCTTATAATAAAGCTACCTTGATTAAAATAATCCTGTTAATCTGAAGATACAACATTGTTTATGGCTGGCACATTTTAAAATGTGATGACATGAACACACAAACAAAAAGTGAGACAAGGTTCCAGATTTTTTTTTTCTTATTCCTTTTTCTGTCTTGATTGCTGCTGAAATGATGGAAAACCTTATTGTTGTGGTTTAAGAAAATCCAAAAATATTTAGTTTCATATTTGCCCTCTTGTTTCTGTTTTTGTAGGAATGTGTCAAACCAGTCAAAGTAGAGAAGAAACAAGGTAAATCTGTGGCCAAAATACAGATAGAGGATGACGGAAGTTATGTGCAAGTCAACCAGGTGGGTATCACGACTCGACGGCATCATGACATTAAAAAACATGTTATTACTGTGTTGTACTCACTGTTACATGCGCTTTGCACACCTGGATGGCTTAGTTTATCTAAATTTAAAGGAACTCTGGTTGTGTTGGCCTAATGCTAAACCTTCACCATTAGAAGCACCTCTAGTAAAACTAACACAACTAATAAAAAGGCTAATTCAGATCATCGGGGGGATCATTTCAGAGTTTCATGTAAAAAAAAAAATACATTGGTTTTGAATTTTGTTTGCATAATTCCATTTTACTTCATTTGCAAACAATTTCACACAGAGCAATGTGCAAAGGTCCAAATTATTGCACAAGACGGCACACGCTGCAATGCACAGCACTTTGTACTAAAAATCGGTTCACCTGCAGCTGCTCATGGTGCTGCTGTTTATCGAAGCTGTGTTGGCTGAAACCGATGGTAGAGGCATACAGTTTTTACACTTTTTAGTACAAATTCTTGTGTGCATCCGACTCCAGATGTGATCTCAATGGTGATGACATTATAATAGGAAAACTGCAGGTTTTAAGACATGTAAGCCAAGCACTGAAAGAATATGAGTGCCATGGTTGGCACTCATAAATAAAGTTCTCCAGATTTCTCATGACGCAGAAGTGCTTGAGCAATCGATGATTCCTGATCCTGTATGACTGGATCTTTTCCCACAATCTGTCGTTAAACTCTTATTGGTGTCTTTGAACTGAACTCATTTGTTGTTGAAGGATGGAGGAAAACAGAAGCTGGAGAGAGCAAAGATCACGCTAAACGACTGCTTGGCCTGCAGTGGCTGCATCACTTCAGCCGAGAGCGTCCTGATCGCGCAACAGAGTCACGAGGAGCTTTTAAAAGTGCTGCGGAACAACAAGGTAGAGCTGCGATGTGTTACCGGGAATAGTTCTGTAGCACTGTTTATGATCCTGAATTTGCTGTTATCGTTTTCTGTCTGCATCGCGTCGACTTCCCACGCAGACCAAAGAGACGGAGCAGAAGGTTGTAGTGGTGTCGGTATCGCCCCAGTCCAGAGCCTCCCTTGCAGCACATTACAACCTCAGCAGTAGTGAGGCTGGCAGAAAGCTCACTTCTTTCCTCAAAGGCCTTGGTGTGTACTTTTTTTATTATTATTATTATTATTTTTTATCAATTATTAAATGACACCTAAATGAGGCAGACTAATTTCGTCTCTGCAATGTCTTGTTGTCTTCCAGGTGTTCATCATGTGTTTGACACCAGCTTCAGTCGAACGTTCAGCCTGCTGGAGAGTCAGAGGGAGTTTGTGGAGCGTTTCAGTCGGAAAGAGCAGGACAGCAAAGCCGTGCCCATGCTGACATCCGCCTGTCCAGGTACAGCAGGGGGGGGAAAAAAACGTAGTATGCGCACAAAACTCAACAAATTATGTCAAAGTAGTTGTGGGGAGAGAATACTAAAATAACTTGTTGAAGCAGGAAATAATGTTAACTCTATTCACTAGTTCGTAAAATAAAACTAACGAAAATTACAAAAATGCATGCAGGTTGGATCTGTTATGCAGAGAAGACTCACGGCGACTATATTCTCCCGTACATCAGCACCACTCGCTCTCCACAGCAGATGATGGGCTCTCTGGTGAAAAGCTATTTTGCTGAACAGCAGGTATGCTTTGGAGCTGACATAAAGTGCCAAGCAAAAGTATTCTTACGTATTGAACTTTTATTTTTACACTTTGTCATGTTGCGACCTCAAACTTCAATGATCTTCTTTCCAGAAATGATGTAACAGTGTTACAAACAACAATGTTACCACTGTTGTGATGGTGCAACAGACTTATATCAAAGCACATGTATGTGCTAGAATGGCCTAATCAAAGTCTAAAGCGAAATAAAAATGAGAATCTGTGGCAGGACTATAAAATATATTGTTCGTCCAATCTGACTGAGCTCGATTTAGTTTGGAAAGAGATTGTGAAACTGCGACATGAATACTTTTGCAAGGCACTCAACGTAACTGCAGATAACAGAGAAGAGTTGTTGATCTGTCTGTGGTTGTTTGTCTCTTAGGGTCTTGGTCCACAGCAGATCTACCACGTGGCTGTGATGCCCTGCTTCGACAAGAAACTCGAGGCATCACGCTCCGACTTCTACCTGAGCAAAGCCGAGACCCGAGAAGTGGATTGTGTCATCACTTCTGGTACACCAGCTGCCCTCATTCCGTCTTTTTTTTTTTTTTTGCTTATGGAAATAAAACACTAAAAAGCTCTCTTTGCGGCTGCTGCAGGAGAGGTTCAGAAAATGTTGGAGGAGCAGAATGTGTCTCTTTCTGATGTTGAGCCTGCAGCCCTGGACACAATGCAAGTTTTATCCCGTTTTGATGTACTGCTCTCGATCCTTGCAGAATTTAAACCCACACGCTGTGTGTTTCACGCAGGTTCAGCAGTGTGTGCGGGGATGAGTTCCTGAGCCACGCTGGGAGTGGTTCGGGAGGCTACCTCCATCACGTGTTCACGTATGCTGCCAAGCAGCTGTTTGGGGAGGAGGTGAAAGAACTCACCTACAGCACGCTAAGGTGAAGGAGGCCTTCAAAACGAATGATCATTTCACATCTTCTGATCATAAAGGATCTATTTTTAATTACAAAAAATAAAAAAAAACATGATTATGCCTCACTATTTTTGTATTCTCCACTCTGTGATGCAGGAATAAAGACTTCCAGGAGGTGAGACTGGAGAAAGACGGTGCCGTCCTGCTGTGTTTCGCCTCGACTTATGGCTTCCGCAACATTCAGAACCTCGTGCAGAAACTCAAGAGGGGAAAGTCGCCCTACCACTTTGTGGAAGTTATGGCCTGTCCGTCAGGTAAACGGGAGAATATAGTTTTAGTTCTAGTCCCAGGGGCTTCTTTCATAGTTCTGCGTATTGATGAATAACATCTTGGTTTTTATCAATCTTTGCTACATTAATCCCTGCTCAACATGTCTCACATGTATAAAAATAAGGTCTTCTTGTCAAACTTAACATGTCTGATTTGTTGACCTGCAGGCTGCCTAAATGGTGGTGGGCAGGTGAGGCCCTCATCCAGTCAAAACCAAAAGGAGCTTCTCCAGCAAGTCGAGGAACTCTACAAGGCAGAGCGCCCCCTGTTGCCAGAAAACGACACCCGCGTGGCTGAGTTGTATGAAAGCTGGCTTCGCACCCTGGGAGCGGAGAGAGCCAAAGAGCTGCTACACACACAGTTCCACACTGTGGAGAAAATGACCAACGGGCTCACTATAAAGTGGTGATCTGTGCTCTTGTCTAGCCAAGATGATGTTTGCAGACTTCAGCTTTCGTCCTGACAGAGATGCACATTTTTGATTGTTCTTTTAGGTCTTTTTTTTCCTTTTTCTGTGGGCCTGATAGTGTGGAATACCAGATTATAAACCAATGCCTCTGCACTGAATGTATGTAACTATTTACCCGTTGTCCTCTTAATTAGCTAGTAATGTATTTTGTGTGCAGCCTGTTACATCCGAAACATGTCATTTCCAATCATAAATAGGTAAAATATGATCACCCTTTGTTAATTATATGTAAATGTATAGTTTGAAAACAAAATAAACAATTATTTAATTATTAAAGTGTTGCATACCAAAGTGTGTTCTTTTTCGTTTACTGTACTCAGCTTATTGTGTAGGTTTGCTCAAGTCTGATTTTGAGCAAGAGTGACCTATATCTTATTCCTGATACAGGAATTAGATAAAGGTCTTATTAGAAAGAAAGAATTAGGAAAGTATATCCCTCTTTTTTTTATTTTTCCAGATTGAAACAACTTTGAGATCACATTTCTTCAATCAGTCTTTGTTCATTTTATTCAAGTATGGCATGTTTAGCTGCAGGTAAAACAAAAAAAAACTATTCACAATGACTACTTCTGCAGCTTAAAAAATACTTTTTTTTGAGTACTTTTAACTTGACAATTTTGGCCCCACATGGATAAAGTTTGGACACCTTGGAAAACAGTATTCTCACACAACAAAGCTAGTGTTGTTTGTGCCGTCCACATTTGGAAACATCTGAATTCAGATAAATTCACATTTAGAGGCCCTACTGTAAATTGCTGCACAATAATTATATTTATCTGTGATTTACTGCTAAAGTTAATGGAGTTTTCTGTATTTTATCCATGTACAAAAATGTGAATGGCCAATATAATATTTACTGTAACTCTCGTGATCAACATTCTATGTTTTTAGAAGCAATAGGAATTTTTTATTTGCATTAACTAAAAGCAATCTGGACTGTTTTAAATATTTCCATCAAAATACTATGAACCGATGTCATAGAGCATAAATCTCATCGGCCCATGCTGACTTTACAGTAAATATTCTATTGCCTTGTGACATTTTCGCTTTTTAATATTTGCATGTAATTTTGGTTGCATTAAATTTCACTCTAATGTCAGGACTTTTCTACCAATAAAATGTTCTGCATAATTAAATCAGAACTAGTATTTGGGCTTCTGAAAATTTCCTAAAAAACATTTACAGAAATAACTCATCCTGTACATTTAGGCATTTACTCCACATTCAAACTTTACATTTATTAGTGTTGCTATGGATGGACGGATCTGACCACAGATTACGAGCCATAGAAGCAAACAGGGATTTATAGAACAGGGTCGAGCTAATTAGCACAGTTCTGCGTCCCAACCTTGTGTTAAACGTGCAAAAATGCTGATTTATAACAAAAATATAATCCCACTAATATCTCTTAATTTAAGAGAGACAGCTGCAGCGCTGCCACGGTCTTTAGCGTGATACAACATTCAGTCACCGTCTTTGATCGCTGGACTTAAACGGTCCTTAGAGCTCATGAGCAGACCCCACTGCAAGGCCAACATGGCTTGAGGCGGAAGTCTCTCCTTGGGCTTCTTGAATTTATCCATTTCCTTTCTCAGGACTCTCATCACCTCTACAGGCTCCATCTTCCCAGTAAACTTCTGCACTGCTTTCTCCCTGCAATAATAATAATAATAATAATAATAGAAAAATTAGGACAGATTAAAAACACAGAAACTGAACATTCCAGCTCATATTCTTTTTATATTAAAAGCTAAAGCAATTTTAAGAAATGTTTCTAAATAATTTCATTTAAAAATTACTCATCCAGGCATACCTCTCGTGTTCCATTGAACACTGTATATGAGCTAAACATAAAAACTCACGAGAGGCGGAGAAAAGGATTGTAATCAAACTCCTCCTGCAGTGTGGATGGTACAGTGGGTTTGTCGTCATCATCTCTCGCCTAGCAATGGAGAGCAAAGCATCCATATGGAAGAAATAAATACAAAAAGATTCAATTATGCGCAGAGCATGTAACACTATTACTATGTCTTAGATTATTAACAAATGACTCAATCTAATTTATACTAAGCAGTACTTTAACAACTACGAGGAAATAAACACGAGAATATACGAGTATTGTTGATTGAAATGTCTTACTGATCATAAAGTCAATTAAATGATTCAGTCGACCTATGAATGAGGCATAGTTTTTCTAAACACAAGCAATTTTTTATTTTTTTTTACCAAAAATGTTGTAAAAATTTATCTGAATTGACGTAAAGTATAAAATTATAAACAATATTATCATTCAACATTTTTTGATGCTTTTTACTCACCCTGGCCCAGCTCAGCATCTCTTTAACCTTCTCGTTCTCTGGCTCCACCAGCAGCGCAAACTTTAGGTTCTTGATTGTGTTCTCGTGTCCACAGAACACTTTCTGTTTTAAAAAATAGATATATTTTAAACAGATTCTTGGAGAGGTTTCTTTTGGTGCACCAAGAATTCAACACACTGCCTGTTGGGCATGAAAGTTTCCCCGACTGATTTGAGCATATTAGGAAAAATGTTTGTGGTTAAAGGAGAATATCCGACACACCGCCGGTTTTGGCAACAATGGAGCTTCCCACATTACTTCCTGCCAGAAGTAACTAAAAGGATTTCAACAAGCAGCTGAAACCACCCATGATCACTATGCCAATAAACAGTGACAGTGTGCCAATCGTAATTTGGTGCGAAAATGGCCTAAAATTAAGTAGTTGGATTTTTTTTTGTTTGACTAACTCACTGTTTCTTGAGGTAGGGAAGCGATCACTTTGGTGAGGTTGTGGTGCATCTGTTCTGCTGTGCCCTCCAAAAACCTCCCACATCCACCAATAAACAACGTGTCTCCTGAAAGCCAAAAGAGAGAATTAGACGACAGAGGTCTATGGTGCCCCAAACAAAACCAGCTAGCGGAGGCATAATTTCTTAACGCAAGAAATGAGAGATTCAACTGGTTATTCAGCCCTTTACGTGAGCAGACAAAGACCTGTGAACACAGCGGGCGCGTCTGTGCATTCATCCTCCCAGATGTAGTAGCACATGTCACCAGAGGTGTGGCAAGGAGTGAACAGGCACTTCACATTGATAGAGTTAAACTGCAAATGGAGAAAATATCGTCATAAACTGCAACCCTGACTGGTAAATGTTTTTAGTGTCAAGGATTACATCCGTTTACCTTCAGTTCCTGAGAGTCTGTGACTTTATCTGTGAGCCCTTTGATTCGATCATCCGCCCCATAAACCTTGAGGCTAGGAACCTCATTCACCAGAGCCTCATTTCCACGAGCGTGATCCCTGCAACCACAAACAAAAACAAAGAAAAACAGTTCAGTCGAACAAATACGATGCAGTTACCAATATTAGGATATACTGAGGTTAAAAAGTTATGGCTTCAAATCTGCTGACATTTTCCATCATACTGTTTCTAGGGAATGACAGAAAAGTTCTTTTCACAAGATACCGCAGGCAGCGGTAAGTGACTGGTGTGAACTAGACTGGAGAGTAACATCTGTGCATGAGCACTGTCAGAAAGCAACTATGTCTATACTACACTTCTAAGAAGTACACATTTACAAATATTTCTGAATATTGTACCTACACTACAAGCACCACTAACTACTCTTAATAAGATAATGTAGGTATGTAACTACAGCTAATACGCTCATCAAATTTTATGTGATTAGCTATGGCTCATAGCTAATCACACTTGAATAGAATAGGATAATTTGTCGAATTAAAATGATAACCGACTGAATACGTGTAGTTTGTTTGGACCCATATGCTAATCTTACCAGTGATAATGCGTTGTGAGAACAGCAATGAGAAACAAGCCTTCTCTTTTGACAATTTCCAGCAGCTGTCAAAAAATAAATAAATAAAAACCAGTTAGCCATTACGTTAAAGAAACACTAATAAAATGATTTTTTTTAAATGCAGTATAATAGTTTTGTTATAGTTGGCTTTTACTTTTTTTATTTATTTATTTTTAAATATGTCACTTCAATGTGTTCCTATGGATACAATTTTCTCAGTTAAAAATTGAATAAAATTTTTGTAAAAGTGCCATTATTTTATCTTCCACCGTGAATCCCTTTCACGTCTCACCCGGTGAGGTACAGCGGGGTCCACGGCTATGGCCTGCTTGCTCTGCTCCTCTATCACCAGGTACATGTAGTTGTCCTCCAGGATGGAGATCACCTTCACCTTCATGGCTCTCACGCGCGCATGCACGCACCCTGGCACGCGACGCTTCCACAAACCACAGCACACACCTCCTGTAATATCTGTGCTAATTGGTTATAAACCAATCCACACTCTATACCACACTTTATAAACCCAGCTAGGTTATTAACTATGTTAAACGCTTTCTGCAGCTTGTTTGACAATAATTTCATCAAAACGCATCGACTAACAAAAGGCAAAGTTATTAAAGCTCAGTTTTGCATTCAGACCAGGAAGTTATCATGACCTAATAAAGCCATTGCGTCAAACGTCATTACGCAGACATTTTAATCGAGTCAGACAAATCCAACCGTTAAGAGGAATATATAACTTGGTAAAAAAATCACAGAAATATTCACTGCATATCAGCTTGAATTATTGCTGAGTGTTTATTTTGGGCTTTAATAATTAGTATAATTTCTATTCACATGATGTCAGTCAGAGCTTAAGGCTGTATGAGGCCCAAATCATAATCAGCTACCTCAGCTTAACAAAAATTGATGAAAAATAAATGCATAAAAAAAAAATAACATCTATGTTTTTACAAATGGGAAGATCAGCCGCACAACATATCTTAGTAATTTAACTTGGAATTAGGTATGCATTGCTTTATTCACATTTAATTTACAAGTTTATCAAATTATGTGTAATAAAATAGAATCACCTGCCCTGTGACAGACTGGCGACCTGTCCAGGGTGAACCCTGCCTCTCGCCCGGAACGTTAGGTGAAGATAGGCACCAGCACCCCTCCCGACCCCACTAAGGGACAAGGGTGTAAGAAAATGGATGGATGGATGGAAAATAGAATCACACAGGTAAACACCCACTGGGATTTATTTAGTACTAGGTCTCAATTTTAAATTGACAAAAAACAAAACAAAATAAACATTTATGCTCTCGGAATCAGTTAGTATATTTAACCCTCCTTTTATGTTGTTGGTCAAATTTACCTGTTTTAAAGTTATATTTTTTTTAAACAGTTGAAGGTATTTTTTTTTTTGCATGAAACGTTTTCTATCTGTCTTAATAGACACAGTCTACATATAAATTGAAAATGGTTCATTTTACACATTTGACCCCAAAAATGTCCAATTCTATTTGTTTCCTTGCAACTATGAGACATATTTCATCACACACATACATGCACACACACACACAAGACACCAAAGAAGTACCTTGTCTCATAAAAAAAGATTTCTGACACATCAAAAAACATCCTTCCATTGACTTTCTTCTAACAGATGTCTTTTATTGCTTTTTCCAAAGAACATCATGCGGTGCTCTTTTTAGATTGCTTTACAAACATCCAGGATAGCTAATCAGCAATGCTGACAACACCAACCACTCTTAATAAAATGAGAAATTAAGTATAAGTTCTGCTGCATTTCACTCAAATGAGGCTTTAAGCAAATGTAGAACCAACACAAAGGCAATCAGAGTAAAACTATATTGCTCTTAAATGAGATTATTATTTCATATGAAATCCACTTACAGAAACCATGTACACATATGGCTGATTGTTCCTTACACGGCTCCGTTTCATGAAGTGGGAAAATTTAAACACTGAATGAAAAATGTTAGTACATCAATATATTAATATATTTTTAAGCATTTACAAATTACAAAAAATTCATCTCTTAAAGCCATATATTCTTTAAACCAGTCCCATCACCATCAGCCAAACAAACCTCATAAAACAGGATGAGAACATCTAGTTATTTCACACATCTGAGTCTATGGCGGTATAACTTGGTACATTCAGCAAGGGGTAAATGTAGTGGATCTATTTTAAATGGTGTTGAGGTTGAGTTGTAGTTACTCTTTAAAATAATGTAGAACTTGCAGTGCTTTAAGGGGTTAAAAACAGGAACACCCTGGACGTCACTCCTTCGGGACGCGGAAGTTGTCTTTTTCTTTCCGAAGGCTTCTCATGGTTTCAATGGGATTGGTCTGCTTCACATGGTCTTGAACAGATTTCTCTCTAAAACAAAACATCAAAATGAATGAGAGTGAGTTTGAAAAAAACAAACCAAAAAAAAACTATTTAGTTTTAAATAAACTCCAATCCTCTAATTGAACAAGTGCTCAGTCAGGCTGCACATACTTCACTCTCATAAAGGGATTAAATGTAAATTCATCTGCCAAGGTGGACGGGATAGTTGGCTCTCCATCGCTGCACTTCTCCTGGAGAAAAAAGAAACAAAGAAAGCAAACACACAAGAAGCTCTTAATCTTTACAAAGATTTAGATTTTTTTTTTTTTTAGAAATCTGATTGAAGCGATGGCACAAAATTCCAGTACCTTTGCCCATTCAAGCTTCTTCTGAATGACTTCATTAAGCGGTTCAACATGGCGTGCAAATTTCAGATTGCTGACCGTGTACTCATGGCCACAATAAACACGCTGTAAAGAAAAACAGAAGTTAGGTTCCTCCTGTGATAACAACTAGAAACTATCAGGTTATGTTGCAAACACACAAAAAAATAACAGATTATGATATTTTATTGCCTCAATTATTCTACTTTTGAAGATTCTATGGGGGAAAAAAAAAATCAGCAAATTTATGTTTTAAAATACAACAGTGCGCAATTATGTATATACATGATGTATATACATGATAATTGCAAAAAACAGATGGGATCCGTTTTTCAGATTCAGATTTGTTTTTGTAATTACAATTTCTAACATAAACTTTTAAAAGTAGCGCATTATTTTTTATTTTAGTTCCACAGTTTTGAACAACTACTTTGCGTCAGGTTATCATATAAAATCCCAAGTAAATACACAAATATTTGATTCACATGGTGCTACATTTACCGTTTCGGGAGGAAGACGTCCCAGGATTTCTATCAAGGCTTTGTACATCTGCTCTGCCGTACCCTCGAAGAATTTACCACAGCCGGCCACAAACAATGTGTCACCTGCATGTAGAAAGAAACCCCAAAAAACAAGAGAGATGCAACTTACATTGCATTTAAACAGAACATGTGATAAGGGTCATAGCATTTGCAAACCTGTGAAAACAGCAGGTGGCTCAGAGCTGCTTTCTTTAGTCACATAGTAACAGATGTGGCCGGTTGTGTGGCAGGGCGTGAACAGGCATTTCACACTGAGTGATCCAAGCTTTAAAAAAAATAAAAAATAAAAGGTGAGCTTACCGGGCGGAGTTTACTGTAGTATTATAATAATAAGGAAAGAACAATGCTGCACTCTTACCTTGAAGGTGTTCGAGTGGGAAACTTTCTTCGTTATCGCATCAACTCTGTCATCTCCTCCGTAGACCTTCAGCCCTGGCATCAGCTTCACCATCTTCTCATTTCCACCTGCGTGATCCCTACAAGAGCAGAAGAAGAGGCGCGCTGCAGGTATAAAAGATGTATGGATGGATAAAGCCTGAATCGTGCAAGGCCGGTACATGTTTGCATCTGGGTTAAAGTTGTTAATGCTAAACGTCATTACGAAGCATACCAGTGGTGATGGGTGGTCAGAACGGTTGTGAGTTTAACGCCGTGCTTTCTGACAGCTTCCACAACCTGATGAATGGCAGAAAAAGAACTGATGTTATGTTAGAGAGCAAGGCTATGTTAGTGGCGCAAAAACGGCTGGTGAGAGCTAAAATGGGATTCATTCGTGCTGTGAATCAAGCAAGGAGAAACTGATGGTGGAGGCTTTGCGTGTCAGGTCGAGTCACCTGGTGTGAAGAAGATTTTAAGGAATTTGTGTCAATAGAGCCTTGAATGTCTTCAAAAGCACTGAGAATACGAGGTCTTTACATTATACACTGCATAGACCGGGAATGACCATCTCCAGTCCTAAATATCCAGCATCCCCCTTGTTTAACACATTTAAATGAAAAACAAACAAAAAAGGAAAATAAGAGACTGAGAATATAAAATTCATACTATATGAATGGTCTATTAACAGGCCTCTTCAAAATGTAATAACACACTGAGGTTATTCAGTCCTTAATGCAGTAGTGTTTAAGCAAAGACACATAAAAAAAAACAACAACAAAAAAAACAGAGTTGAACACCCTCGGCCAAGAAAAACAAAATCTTACTTATTTATCATCTACCAATTTCTACTGCCTCATCTGCTGTAGGGTGGAGGAGGGCTGGGTCTAGAGTCTGTCTGTGTTGTCATAGGGTGAGAGGTGGAGAACGTCACAGGATAAACAGAAAGACACAAGGCAAACAACCATGCACACTTGCTTCTTAAGTTAATCTAAAACTAGGTACTAAATCAACATATCTGCAGCTGGTGGTCAGCGTGATTAATGGTTCTCCAAGTTATCTGAAGTTCAAACTTTCTCTTTGGACTTTGGATGCTTTTCCATTCATTTTCTGTTCATTCTTTTGTCCTCCCCCCCACCCCCCAAAAAAAGTGTTCCAATGTCAAATTTAAAATGCTTTTTGAAGCAGATGTGTTAATATCAATGAGTCTGCAGTTGCTGTTTTTACTCCAATCACTTGACTGACTGAGTCATCCTCTCAAAATCCCTTCATTTTCGCAAGATGCAGAAATTTCCATCTCATGTTTGAGTCACCACGAGAGAAGTTCTCGAGTTCCAACAGAAATCTACCAATACAGGAATAAAGTGATTTTCAAAGAAAAGGTTTGCAAAACCAACATAAAACCAGCTTATGCTGCTATACAAAAACTTTTACCTATGGCATTTCATTTACCATCACAAGTACAGACCTTTATTGGCTCCACTGGATCAACAATGGCAGCTTCTTTTGACTCTTCATCGATCAGCAGATACATGTAGTTGTCACTGAGCGCTGGCAGAAGTTCGACCCTCATGTTGGCTTGTTGGACCAGGTGGGATTTCCTCACCGTGCTGTGAAGGAGAGCGGCTGTCTGGGCTTTCACTTCCACAGGTGCTTCAAGGAAGGACACAAACACTCTGAGGTTCACTTTATACCTATTATTACTGTGACCGCAGTTTGCTCATTAAAACGTGTTTTATGCTATTAAAAGTAAAAGCATACGGACGGCGTGTTGACGACCCTAAAATTAAACGTTAGCTTTTTTTCAGTTAACATCAGTTACAACTTTATTATACCCGGTTTTGTAAATAAGTATTGTAACAACAATAATACAGAGACAGGCCAGCTGTGTTCACTCGCATCACTGGAGACACAAACGTAAACACATCACCAACATATAATAAGTACGCGACATCGAACTTAATCAGGCTAACATGTTAGCCAACTGTGAAACATTTCGGACATACCAAACTTTAACGCTGTAGCTGCTCCTATCAGAGTGCAGGCACTCCCCACAAGTGACTTGATTAACATTACAGATACTGCAATCTTATCACGGCTGAACTAACCAGAAAAGTTTGGTTTTGGTTCAGTTCCGCCTTCTTATCAACGCCATCCTCGCTAGACATTACCAATCAAATCTTGAAGGTATTTCGTCTAAATAATGATAATTAGTCAGTAAGGACGCATTTGATCAACACTTGCAGTTTATTTTGTTTACGTGATAAACATTTATGTGACAAACATTTATGTGATAAACAGATCAAATGTGAAAATTAATGGTTTCAATCTCAAGTTTTATTTATGTATAGGTTTCCTCTGGCTTGCCGTAGGTTGATTATCAAGTTCTTTGGCATAGATACAGGCGTGTTAGACGCTGCGTAATCTCCTGGTTGAGACGTCGCCGCCATATTGTGAGTGTCAGAGTTAACTCAATAAGTCCTAAACTTATGTTTTTATTATTAGATAATATTTGTGTCAGTGTGCTTGTTTTTGTTATATTCGGTTGAATTTGTTCATTTTCATTTCATTGCATCTTTTTTATTTTTTATTTTATTTTATCTTATTTATTTATTTATTTATTTATTTATTTATTCTAATCACCTTAAAATTGTTTGTAAATGTATTATAACCCAAAATAACCCTATATGGATAAAAGGGGGGGTAGAAAGTGATGTAGATATAGATGAATAGACAGGGAAAAAAACGATTCACAAATATATAAATTGACTGATGCACAGAGAAGAATAGATGTGTGGAGAAATGGATGGATAGTATATTTTCAGAAACAAATTATTTTGATTTCCAGATAGTGTGCATATATTATTGAATTTGGGCTGCATGGTTTAACAGCTAGTATCGCTGTCTTGCAATAAGAAGATTTTGGGTTCAAGTCCTGGCCTGTTCTCTATATTCCCTTGGGATAATATGGTCCTCTTAGTCCATATACGTGTGTGTGTGTGTGTGTGTGTGTGTGTGTGTGTGTGTGTTGACCTCCAATGTACTTTCCAGTGTGTCCCCAACCTTGCACAGACATAGATAACAGATGGGAGAATTATTGAATTTACTGAAATTCTTTCTTTCAAAGGCAAACATGCCACTCGTAATATGGCGGACGTGCTGAAGCATCGTCTGTTCGGGTAAACGAGGCCAGAGCGGCATCTCATTCCTCTATGTCTATGGCTTTATTTAAGGTCGGTCAAAGTTTCCAATGCTGACCTGCTCGTAACGCCACAAACTACATTCACTAAGCTAAAGTTTGCCCACGATGGCAGCGCGGAATATTTCTCGGTTCTGGGAATGGGGACGGAAGATAATTTGCGTGGGGAGAAACTACGCAGACCACGCAAAAGAGCTTAAAAACGCCATTCCTACAGAGCCTGTCCTGTTCCTGAAACCGCCATCTGCATATGTGAGAGAGGGCTCCCCCATCCTGGTGCCTCTGTACAGCAGCAACCTGCACCACGAGGTGGAGTTAGGGGTGGTCATCGGCAAAGGGGGTACAGCCATTCCCCAGTCCGCCGCCATGGAGCACGTAGCGGGGTACGCGCTGTGCTTGGACATGACAGCCCGGGACATCCAGGACGAGTGTAAGTCCAAGGGTCTTCCCTGGACCCTGGCCAAGGCCTTCAACACCTCCTGCCCTGTCAGCGACTTCATCCCCAAAGATCGCATCCCCGACCCGGGGAACGTGAAGCTCTGGCTGAAGGTGAACGACCAGCTTCGGCAGACCGGCTGCACCTCGCAGATGATCTTCTCGGTCCCCTATCTGATCAGCTACATCAGCGAATTCATCAGCCTGGAAGAGGGGGATCTCATCCTGACCGGGACCCCTAAAGGGGTCTCCGCCGTGCAGGAGCACGATGAGCTGCAGGCTGGCATCGAGGACGTAGTTGCTATGAATTTCAAAGTGGAGAGACACTAGGATGAAGAAATGCGCAAACTGACTGAGAGAAACCAGCAGATGGCAGCACTGAGCCACAAACTATGATTATTTTTCCCTAATCGGGATTTGATTGATTTATAGATTGCTGCGTGATCAGGGTAATCTAAGCCTGACTCTTATTATCTTCTATTATTTTGTATTGTTAGCTGAACTCAAATCTGCGTCATGGATATAAAAATCTTTTAATGGACGACGTATCAGCAGAGATTTAAAAATGTTGACAAACACGTTGATAACGTGCTTTAAAGATTACATATCTGAAATTTAACTATATGTAAAATTCATATATTATTTACACGTGATTCGTTTTCTGATTCTAGGATAGTTTTTTTTTTTAATCATTAAAAAAAACGTTGATTTTTGTGGCATGAAATTATTTGAGGCATTCCTTTAAGTCACTTCAATACATTTCCATTCCTCCAACTAATTTGATGCTAAATTTCTAGAAAATATAAAATGTGCTCGTTTTTACGTAGCTAAAATTAATTAAAACTGACACTCTGTCCAGCTTTCTACTCCTACAATCAGACAAAGATTTTAAGAGAAGTGACAAAATTCACCTTCATAGCGACAAAACTGTGGCTAAAGATGTTAGTAAAGTATGGACTTTCTCCAGACTTCATTCCTACAGTACATGTGTAGTGAGAGCAGAGGCTCTGAGGTGCCAAGCTGCTGCCAAAACCCATGAAGGATTATAGGATGGATAAAGTAGTGGGCCAAAATCCCTGATGTGTGCAAACCTGGTGACCAACTATAAAAACATCTCTCTGCTTCGCTTGCCAATGAAAGAAAAAAAATTCTCAAAGCCAAGTGCTAACCCATGTTTTGTTGGGAATCAATCACCCTCTTTCACTCAGTGGCATGCAAATCAATTTGAACTTCTACGAAATGTGCTTCTTTTTTTTTTCAGATCTTCGGTTAATTCGCTCTCTGTTTTTAAGTAAATGCTTTTTTTGTTTGTTTGTTTGTTTGTTTCTTTGCAAGTGAGCCAACTTACAAAATCCAACCCTCACTGCATTTCCAGAAATGTATGTTTGGCTTTCAGCTTCATTTGTGTAAAATAGCTGTATCAGTAAAGGAATTTTTTTTTTTTTTTAAGGACACATTGTAGGAAATTACCCCTTTTATATAGTTTTTACTATATTCTGGATTTGCTGAGATCAATTTTCCTGCAACGGCTGGATTAAATCACACTCAGTCCTCTGCTCAAAGTGAGAAAAACAATGCCAACACGTAACAAATTACCAGCAACGCCTCAGTGCTTAAATAGCAATATCGATGTGTGCCTCTAACATAACATAACCACATTGTTGAGAGGTGCCTTTTAACAGCTTTCCCAGGTTCGGGCGCTGTTCTCCCACGGGCTTCTCTCTTTTCAACATCAAACAAAGTCTCCATCAACCTGTCCCAGGCTCCTTTGCTGTAACCCGAGTCAGAAAACATCATCATGCCTCACCTGTAGGGCATGTTGTCTGGAAGACTCACCTACCCCGGTCGTCGGGGAACACATGTGTCCGTCATTCCAACATTTATCAGAAAATTTAATAAGAGCTGGGAGCTGGGAAGCATATCCACAGACCAGTTTCCCCCACCGCCACCACAGAGTAAGAGTGGAGCTTTGTGTCACTTATGTTCACAGCAGATGTTGTCTTTTATGAGATATGAATCATACGACTCCTCTCCTTTTGTGTGACTGGAGGTATTACCTTCTCCCGGCTATTAACAAAGGCTTCAAAGCCATGAGCCCGGCTCTGATTTAACGCTCACCACATTAACCGGGGATGTTGTCATCAAGCCCCGGCCCAAAAAGGTATATTTGACTCTTCTGAGGGCAGCCTGGATTACACGGAGACCACAGGTTGGTTTCCGATCTCACACAAGCCAACGGTGACGTCAGCCTGGAGAAAGCAGAGCCAAACCGTGGCGCTGCCAGGGGAATGAAGACATTAGAGGACGTTTTCACGCACCTGTCAGCGTAGCTTTGGTACCGTGTCCCATGCATGAGTTGTTGTTGAGGGTCAAACAATCCCAAGACAGGATTTTAACAGAGGTATTAAAAAAAATAAATAAATGAAAGTATTATTTCAATACCTGAAAAATTATACCTTCCATAAAAACTACGGTGAATAAAATTAATATTATTAAAAATAAAGAAAAAACGAAATAAATATTCATATGAAGAAACAAAATATAGATATAGTACCATGAAAATGAATAAATATTAATATAAATACAATCCATAAATATTATGAATCAGTGACGTGCGGAGCCTCACCTGTCATCGTGGAAAAATAATATATAATAATAAAATCATTTATAAAGATATTTCACCCTGTGGTTTGTACTATACAGTACCTATTTTTCATTTAATTTAACAAAATCTGATATAATTTTTTCTTTAAAATCGCTGAATTTTCGCATTTTCCAATTCAAATGGTTAGAAGCGAAGCCGGTGAGGCAGCAGCGAGCTGAGCCTCACTTGGGATTGCGCAACCTCTCTCTAACTGCACCGGTCTCTCTATGAGAGCATGCTCCTCCTGTCTGTACGTCGCCAATAAAATGGCTAAAAACATTTAATGTATGAACAGATTTTCCATAATTTAGCTTATGTATTTAATGTACTGTGTTTTTATTGTCACCAACTGTGTGTGTAACGTGTTTTGTGTGCTGAGGAGGAGCGATCAGAAACAACAGAGAACAGATAGGAGGTGAGGCAGGCAGTTCTCGTGCCTCATCGCTGGGGGCGCTCATGATCCCAGACATTATGACTCCACAACTGCAGAGTAAGAGACGGTAAAGCGAGCTAGCCATACAGTAGCTGCGCTGATACAGAGAGCGAGAAAGACGTGGTTTTGAGTTGTACTTTAACGGTTTCTCCCTTTGCTGTTAAGCACAGCACGAAATTAATAATATCTACATGTCTAAGTTTGATTGAGATAACGGAATTATTCTGCAGCGGCGGCGCGGCTAAGCATCGCACGTTAAAGAATAGTCTTTTTGCCCTCCAGCATTGTACGCATGCGCGAAATTTCCTTATGTAAACAATAACATGCAGGGGTCTAGATTTGTAAATCCACACACAGGTATATGGACTAAGAGGACCATATTATCCCAAGAGAATATAGAGAACAGGCCAGGACTTGAACCCAATTGCAAGGTGTTTAAGTCGGTTCCTCACCAGCTATGAACCTCACCGCACGTCGCTGTTATGAATATAAATAAACTTATGGCTGACAACTATATGTAAATATAAAACAGTAAATATATAAATATTCCTATAAGTAAATTAAAATATCTGAAGTAAAAAAAAATCTAAGCGAAAGTTAAAGAGGATTTAACGACACATGACTACTATATAGTTATTAACAATGTAACTCTTAAACCGTTTCACTTCCCTACAATAAATCATAAATAGAGCAATATATCGGAACATTATCTGAAATTATCTGAAACAGGCATGTTGTGCATTTTATTTACAATATAAGACGGGGCGTCCCCAGAATCAGAGCCAATCATTAAGAAGCAGATTTTAGGTTTTATGCCCCAATAATCTGGATCAAACTTCCAGAAAACAGCAAAGTGCTGAAACACTGAGTCCAAACACACGTCTGTTTAGAGTCGCCTTTGATTAATAATAAATGGAACATGGATTTATTCTCCTCAAAAGTAAAATGTTCCATTATTCGTCTAATATAAGCTCAAAAACCCTGACAAAGACGCATAACTCAATGTCATTTTGACAAAATTCCATGTTACCTTATGTGAACTTAAATGATTAAAATAAATCCATTAATGACACTTGACACTGTCCATTCTTTTGCAGAAGAAGGCTTCACCCCCCACTGGAAGAAAAAATCAAAGTGCTTTGCTGTCTGGCAGTTTGCATCTTGTCTGTCTGCATTTTCGGAATGGCAATTTGTGATGCCTGGCTTTGCGTGCTGCTCCAAATGCCACCAGACGGGTCTGTGGTGTGGCTATTCTGAGGACACAACCACCAACACTCAGAAGTTTAGGAGGCTCTGAGTCAGAGAGGACATGGAACATCACAGGGAATCACGCTCACAGGGTTAGCAAATTGGCTTAATTTGTTATTTTGCAGACACGCAGAAGGGCTATCTTGCATGTCAGGACTGTAAATGTGTTATTGCAGCACGTTAACCACATGCCCACTGTTTTCTTCTAATGTATCCTGAAATTTTGACAGGCTGTAACTGATATTCATGCATAATTACCATGCTTTGCAAAAAAAAAAAGAAAGAAAGAAAGAAAAATATATCCACATCCTTTGAAATTTTTCACACTGCATCATTCCACAAACATTTAAAAACCCCTGGTTGGAAATTAGAACCACTGTTCACTATTACAACTTCATGTCTGCTAACCTATGTCACTACCTCCTTCAAACATCTGAAGACTTACAGTTTTTGCCTGTTGATCCAGTTTATGTTGTGCCTCGCAGAAGTATTCATACCCCTTTGAACTTTTTCTTTCCTTTTCATGTTACAGCAGTAAACTTTAATGTGTTTTAGTGTCAGTAAAAACACTGAAAACTGTGTTTTGCCTTCACATTCAGCCTCTGTGAGTCAGTACTTTGAGTAACCACATTCTTGCAGCCACATGTCTTTCAGAAGAGATTGACCCATCCTTCCCTTTTAAACAGCTCAGGCTCAGGGTGATTAGATGGAGAGCGTTAGTAAACATGAGTTTTCAGGTCTTACCACTGATTCTTGGTTGGATTTATGTTCGGGCTCTGACTTGATCGCACACGATTTAAGCCATTCCATTTTAGCGCTCGTTGTTTGGGGTTTGTTGTCCTGCTTTTGCTGCTGTTAAGACGTTTTCCTCCAGTATTGTCCCACATTCAGCTCCATCTTCCCCTGAACTCTGACTTCCCACAAAAAATAAAAAATAAATTAATAAATCAGCTCCGGTTGCTAGAATTTTACCGTATTTGGTATCTATCCATCTATTTTCTGTACACCCTTGTCCCTAGTGGGGTCAGGAAGGGTCCTGGTACCTATCTCCAGCAAATATTCTGGATGAGAGGCAGGGTACAGCCTGGACAGGTCGCCAGGGCAACACAGAGACAGACAGGATGAACAACCACACACACACACCTAGGGAGAATTTGGAGAGACCAATTTACCTGTGGGAGAAAGCTGGAGTACCCGGATAGAACCCACCATGTACATGGAGAACATGCAAACTTCCCGCAGAAAGACCCTGGGCCGGGAATCGAACCCAGGACCTTCTTGCTGTAAGGCAACAGTGACGTTTTTTTTTTCCTTTATAGTGTGTACTCTTTGATCCTAATGATGCTGCCGGTTCAGTACTGTTCACCAACAAACCCCAGAGGCAAAAAGCTGAATTTCTTCAGATCAAATTGCACAAAGAAAGACTTCATTCATTAATTAGGTGACTTCTAAAGATGATCAATTTGATTATTTTGAGGTATTAGTGGAAAGGGGGCGGGGTTATATTAGTATGCCACACTTTTTAGTCTGTTGGTCAAAATCCAAAATAAAACACACTGATGAACATTTTTAAAAAGTGTAAGAAGCAGGACTAGTTTTGAAAGCTGATGAAGTTATTTCACTAGTCTTTAATTGCCGTGGTTCACAAATGAGGACTTTGACAAATAAAAAAATAAAAAAAACGTATGCATTAAACACTGGTGCATAACTTTTTTGATTTAGTTAACAGAGATGCAGGTGAGTTATTTTAGGGGAACATGTTATGGTTTTATTGGCTAAATATGAGGCACTTTATTTTGCTCAAATGTGGCCGCAGCCAAATGAAAATGGAGGACCTTCCAAAAGCATTTCCACAGATTTTTATTTTTAGTGTGAAAGCTTTCCCTCTACTTGGCAGCAGCGTCTCCATTCATACCTCGTAAACTGACTGGAAGCATGTCTGTGAATTTTCATCCTCCATCTTTTCCTAATCAGGGCCCCCAGAAGCAGACAAGAGTTGGCACTTTAAAAACTAAAAAAAAACTGTGGAGGTCTTTCCAGAAGCATGTGTGTCCAGAAAAACAATTTTATGAAACGCTGCAATAAAATTCCCTAAGCCCATATTTGAGTTCCTGTTTTCGCTGAACTGCTGTGACCAAAAATCTTTCCAGCTCGAGTCGCTCTCTCGTCAAATAAAGTTGGAGTCCCAGGATTTAACAAGATAGCAGTGGTCCCCGATCGTGAAGAAGAAACTAAATCCTAATAGGTCTTACTAAATAAAAGGAGATTATGATGTGCTTTTCTTTCTTGGAAACTTAATATTTTATTCCTACTTTTAAACTTAATGCGTTTTATTTCTCTGGTTGGCTTTGTAATGCTTCTTTTTTTTTTTTTTTTACCCGTTTTATTCAATTTCCTGGGTCCATAGCTGGATGAGTAGTAGGGTTTAGAAACCCTTCTGAGCTATGAAATTATAACGGATTTATGGGAATCACCCTGATGTTACCGTATTTTCAAAAAGATAAAAAGAAGAGACAGAGAGAGAGAGAGAGAGAGAGACGAACAAAAAAATTTAGAGCAGTGATGGAGCTGCTTGTGGAGAAGGATAGAGTGACTTCATGTAAAAATAAAGGTAAGATTGCATGAAATTGATTTAAGCTTCAAGCAGTTAGGGTCAAAATTGAATTCTAAATTGGATTATGTATTTGTACATGTGACTCAATAAACCATATGAATGGGGTTGCCACTGCCCCAACACCCACTGACTACATGACAAAGGCAACACATCAGACTCATTATTTTCTTACCCAACCACTCAAGCTGCCCACTGACATCATAGCGCTCTGAGCAGTGAGCCATATTGCCTCTATCACAGCAGGCCACTACTTGCCTGTCCTTCAACTCAGCTGAATTTCTCACATAATTAAAAGTGTTTAGTGAAAGCTGTAGATTATCCTAAGTGCCACGATGTTGTGCTGATTTAGGGAAAGCTTACTTCTGGGGATTACCCTTTAAGGACATTAATGTATTTTCCAGATGGCAAAACGAGTGTATCTGTTCATGCCGGCTGCTGGGCTGGCACAGAACAGCTCTATCAGCACGCTGCGTAATTACTACAGAGCAGCAAAACACTTCAAGAGGGACGTTAGAGTTGGATATTTAAAGTTTTAGTGTGGGTCTTTAAAAACTAAAGCCAGGAATAGCAACAAAACAGAAATCCTGACTGAAATGTACAGAGGCAGGAGGTGCTGAGCGTGTGACTTGTGCGTTTTTATGAAACTCATAAATAAAACATGTCATTTCATTTGCAACCCAGACATTTCCACACAACAAAAGCTCAATCTTAATCACTTAAAAGTCTTTTTTTCTTCTTCTTCTTTTGTTTTGTTCAATCAAAAGCATGGGGTAGGTTTAGTTTTTCCACTGGGCTCCTGTCCCTGGTTGTTTCACCAGCGAAGATGCTTGTTCCTTCTTAAACCTTACAGGCCACTACATCTCGAATGAAAAGAGCTCTGTTGTTAATTCTGAGCCCACAAAGAAAGAAGCAGGGGTTTCTGTGTGAGCTCACATCTTCTGCAATTAAAGGCCACAACACACACAGGCCTTAAACTGTACATGTGGCCTCCATTGTGGGGGGAATGAAGAGGACCATGTGATTTCTTTTTAATGATGCCACAGTTAAAGTTAAGAAATCAATCTGGAACGGAGCAAAATTACACCGTATATAAAACATTAAGTACCTGTTGAATATTTAGCACGCTGGTTTTGCTAAAAACGAATAAATGCAGAACGACGATGATGTAGTGCTGTTAAAAGAGGGAGAGATGTATTCAAACCGCAATGCCTTTCTCATTATTCAGCAGGAAAAAAAAAAACTTTAATTGCATTTTAAAAAGTCACACCCTTATAATTGTTAACCAGTTTTTGGTATATTTTCACAGGTATATATATTTTTTTAACAGTTCATGCTGTTTGAGAGGAGTGGCTGAAAGGCCTTTGCCATCACCTATAAGCTTTAACTCTCTTTACAAATTTTCTCTCAGATTCAAGTGGGGACTGTGGTTGTCTCAATTTACAACATGTTTAATTCTTGTTAACAAACAAAACACGTTGTAACAAATGTGGCTAAAGTTACTTTTTTTGGAAAGTAATTTTTAGCACAAAATTTTTTTATGAACTTAAAAAAGTGCAGGTCAACTGTTGTGATATGAGAAAAGTGAACACTACAGAGCTCAAACACTTAAAATGTCAGGCACTCTGCTGCTACTAAAATTTAAATTGCACATCTTTGGGGGTTTAACAGTGATTATTTGATGCAGCGCTGCTAAAAACAATTGTCCTCTGCATCCTGTAATTCTCTGATGGATAAAATCTGGTTTTGAGGTGAAATCCAGCAAGGTTTCTGGTAAAACAGTCTTGGTTCATTACATCCTGTTATTCCTTTCCTAATGAATGAAAACAGGATCGTTGGTTTCTCTATGGGGACACAGCTGCTGTGCCAGTGCCACATGACTTACCCAGTTCAAGGCTGGGAAAGACCTCCGTACACTAATGAAAACCAGTTCATTTATTTTGATTGGAACGCAGCGAAATTCTGTGCTTCATATGGACAAATTCCTCCTACTTTCTCCGGAGCATGGCACTTTTTGGAGAAGTGCCTGTGCTGACCTTTATCCTTCAAGCTATTTCCACAAAACTGGGCTTCCAAAACACAAAACCTTCCAAAACACAAAACCAAAATCATTTAAACCAATGTGCCCGACTGTTTAAGACTTTCAGGAGGAAATTCAGAACCACGTGCATCTCACCTCATAAGCAAAGAATGTGTCTTTGTTTGTATTTGTTTTGTGAACGACCAAAGCAAAACACACTTGTAAATAAACTCACCATCAACTCCAGCGCTTCAAAACTCGAGGCGAGTATAGACGGTGGTCGGATAGATGTATACTTACTTGATCAGTTAATTAACAGCAAATCGATCATTCGCAAAATAAAACAATAATAAATAGCGAATGAAGTTATTGCAATTCTACATGTAGCAAAACTTGCTCAGAATAATGTTGAAATCAGGAAGGAATTGTTTAAATGACTAAAATTTAGATTAAGAAAAGTCCAAATCAAAAGATTAGATCAAATTTTTTTTTGCTAAATGTTTGATAAAAATGTTCTGTGATTTTTGTGTGTGTTTGCTTTCCAACTTGCTGCTCACTGTTCACACTCAACAGCCTTCAAATGCAACGTTTTATTTCAGTTCATGGGGCAAAAAAGTATAAAAAAGTTTTATACTTTTGTTTTACAATCCAGCTTAAGTTACCTTCAGTGTTGGCCTTTTCAGCCTTGTTCGCACCAAAGCAGTGGTTTATTTAGCAAAACAGAAGCATAGAAAGAGATTGATGATCAGATACAGTTGGTGGTAAAGCTCATCTGATTGTAGTACGATAGAAAAAACACCAGAGAGAATGTAAGTAGCAGTATAGCAGATAAAGTCAGAGATGAATGATGTTGCCTCTCTGAGTCTGTCTTGCGTTTCCTGCACATTCCCCAGACAAACACTAACTAGTGCTGAGATTCTGTTATTGTAAGTAGAGTTTTTACATTTTAGTTACTGAATTGCCTGTCAGTATTAAGAAAAGCATAACATCTCTGTGTGTTCCCTTTTACCTTATGAAGAATGGGTTTTTCCTCATTTTCACTGGGGAGGAAGCTATGATCGGTTGAAGATAGGGATGAGAGCAGCTGGGAACAGCTCAGGCCTGTCCTCCTAGGAGCAACATCACCCCACAAGTTTTCATCCCATGGGTAACAGGACAGATTATTCACAGCGACATCTACACTCAGATCTTCTGCGCACCCACAACCAGACTGCTGACACCACCTCTACTGCACAGAAGGCTGTTAGCATCCTTCTCTGCTGATGACAAAGTTTCATAAGCAATGGTGCGTGTCTGAGATAACGTTTGAAGCAGTGGTGAAAGAAATAGAGACTCCTGCAATTGTTCTGGGTTTACAGCATTTGGTTACCATGGACATGAGTACTCACGCAACTCCCCTTTGTTGATTGGGCATTTAAAAAAAATATGATATGCTGCTCTACTTTAACATTCTTTTCAATCCACTAACATCTGAAAGAAACTAATTCATTATTATCTTTACTGTTTCTGTAAAGGGGCTGCACAGTGGCGCAGTTGGTAGAGCTGTTGCCTTGCAGCAAGAAGGTTCTGGGTTCGATTCCCGGCCCTGGTCTTTCTGCATGGAGTTTGCATGTTCTCCCTGTGCATGCATGGGTTTTCTCCAGGTACTCCGGTTTCCTCCCACAGTCCAAAAACATGATTGTCAGGTTAATTGGCCTCTCCAAATTGTCCCTAGGTGTGAGTGTGAGTGTGTGTGTGTGTGTGCATGGTTGTGTATTCTGTGTGTCTCTGTGTTGCCCTGCAACAGACTGGCAACCTGTCCAGGGTGCACCTCACCTCCCACCCGGAACGGTTAGCTGGAGATAGGCACCAGCAACCCTCCCAACCCCACTGAGGGATAAGGGTGAAAAGAAAATGGGTGGATGTTTATGTAAAGAATCTAGTTTACATCTTACATGTACCACTACAATTTTGGCAGATTGAGACGTTTGCAGTTGTTGACAGATGGGTTTTTTTGTTTTTTTTTGTAATAGTTAATGACTTTTATAACCATTTGTGATGAACAGATAAAGCTGGTTCTCTGTGAAACACATTACATTTAGGAAAATTGACAATAAACACTAAAAACAACATTTGTATGTGTAGGTTTAATTGAATATTTACATTTGAGGTATAAATTGTATTTCGACTGCAACTGATACAAATTTTTTGCACTGCATAGCAAATCATCCGATTGTCTTGTTTTGCTCGAAACAGGAAACACAAAAAAAAAAAAATGAAAGTGTCAAAGCGTTGCTGTAGTGTGACATTATTCACAATGTCCTGTCAGTTAAGCCACTTTACGTCTTTCTTTGACATGTAATAAACAGTACATGGTAATAAATAAAAAGCAATTTTTTTTTATAAAAACGTATTATTCATATCAACATAAACTATAAATATGATGTCATCTTATAAACAAAGAACGAGATAAAAAAAGAGAAAGAAAGTGAAACCTTCAAACCAAAAGGAAACATATGAGAGTGGTTTAAAGTCCTCAATCTGTATATTTGCATATTAGCAGCACTGGGTCCATCTGAGCTCCACCTCTACAGCTAAACTGTTGCAGTTTATGAGTGCTGCATGTCAGGTTGAATTTGCAGGCAAAAAGATCTTTGCCTTTCCTTTACCCCTCCCTGAGAATCTTAGATTTCTAAAACTTTAAAGAAACATCAAGAGGCTATTCTTAAGGCAGACTTGATCGTCGTTCATCAGTCCCAGCCAAAGTCTTGTCCGCTCATCTGGTAGAAACGCTGGTTGAACGGTCTGTAGAAGTCCCTGAGTCTTTGCAGAACCTCGGACGGGATCTGGGGGTGAGGTCGGCCCTTCGACTTCCCGAGGCAGCGGGGCCTGCTGCTCCCTTCTGGCTTCTTCAAGCAGGGAAAACCTTTAGTCTGGTTGAAGTAGAAATGTTTGTCTGAAATGACTCTCTTCAGGCCCAGAAAGTCCTGAACACGTCCCATTTCCCCGGCAGGGTCGGACACGAGTCGCTCACCACTGACAAACAGAAAGTGAGACAGGGGGAAATACTGGAGCCAGTTCTCCAGATGTTTGGCGTAGAGGCCGATGCGCACGGCGCTCCAAGTGGAGTCCACTGGTCCCGTGGAGGAGTTCTTCAAGGCAAGGCTCTGGAAGGACGGCAGACCCGGGTTCTTGGTGAGCGTCTGGGTGTAGTCGGACACGGCGCGCGTCACCGGGTCCCTCACGACAACGATGAGCTTGGTGTGGCGGTTCATTATGCAAACACGACTGGGAGCCTCCCTGGTTACAAAGTAGCTCGGTGTCTTCTCCATGGTGATCTGGCCGTCCAGAGTCCGGGGCATCAGGTTTCTAGATGGGGAGAAGAAATTCCCAGTTAGGTATTTTGATCCAACCCATTCACTCATCAGAACGTTTCTTCAATGAGCCCAACATCCCTCACGCCAAACTTCTTATGTTTTTTCTCATTTTGTTGTTTTTTAGATTCCTATGCCATGTCAATAAATGTGGACTTTGACTAGACCATTCTAACACAAAATTATGGCGAAATGTTTAGTCATTAAACTCCCATAGTCTCAAATCTTTGACAGCTTTTGACAGGTTTGCCACTATTTCCTCATATTTAGCTGCATCATTTTTCACATCAATTCTGACCACCTTTCATGTCTCTGCTAAAAAACAAAGCACGTCTACAGCATGATGCTGCCGATGGTTTGTTCTTGCTGTTAGTCTTGTGATAAATACAGCAATTTGGCCTCATTCAAAAGCACTCCACACTTTTTCTGATTTATTTATAAAAAAATATTTGAAAACAATGTGGCTCTTTTCCTTCCACTTGAGTCTTATAAAACTCCTCATAAATACATTGATGTTTGTGGTTCTCACGTTAAAAAAAAAAAAAAAAGAGAGAGAAAAAGTGAAGAGTTCAAAGGGTAGGAATGCGTTTTTAACCTCTTATACCTGAAGGAGCGAAGCTACAGCCAAACTTGCCAGTTTAATCACACACTTATTTTAGTAACCCCAATCCTTCTTTCATTAAATCACCTCAATTCACGTATGATTAAACGTTTGGATCTAAGACCGTGTTATTGTTTGCAGCCCCTTCGAAAACCTCACCCGAAGGTCTGCAGAGCAGGACCATCCGCTCACTTGGGGTCTGATGAGTCTAAAACCACAAAACCTCAAGAACCACTTAACAGCAATTTCCTACAGATTTCCACCCCCTCTTCTTCCTGCAAGAGCAAAGCGCCCACCCTGTTTCATCCTCGCCTCCCCTGCCTGTTCCTGCACGTATTTAAAGAGTCCAATATGTCTGCAGGAAGTGTGACCGGGCTGTCCAGCTGCTGAGCTCAGCTAGTGTGTTAAACATATGGCTCTGAGGGGGTGCGGGCGGGGGGATGGGAGGGGACACTGTGCACAATAGACCAATACAAATACTGCGTGAGCTGGAATATCATGATATGTTCTGAGTTATGTAAAGTAATCTGCGTCCGTAGAACAATAAACCGATTTATCTATTTATTTTTGTTTCATGGGTAGCTCACAAACGACATATGTGTGGTATCGTTTGAGCACATTGTTTCTTCTTCTGTGGTTTGATTTCTAGTCCATCTATCAAACAGGCATTGTGGGCACCACTCAGGTCTCAGATGTGCTCGTGACTGACAGGAGAGCCGCGTGAGCCAGACTTGTGGCAGACTAAGATTTCAGAAGCGAGTCGGTTCGCCTGAGAAACCGGCGATGAGCAATGATTAAAACGGAGGAGGAACTGTCTATTGGCCATTTTGGCTGCATACATCTTATTGTGTTACTGGAAATGGAGAGCATTCATGTGGTTTCCTATAAAATAAACAAGTAACGGAGCATTTGGGCTTTATTTGTTTCACATTGGAAACCTCAATTGAGTCCAAATGGCCATAATAAGAGGTCGTTCAGAAATGTAGATGGAGTTTTGAGGGGAATTTATTTCCCCTGCGAGACTTTTCACGATCAAAGACTGATTTGATGATTAGTGAAAAGCAAACAAAAGTCTGCATTGCGTTAATACTGCAGCTTCTCTTCATAAGTTTGCATTAGGAAGAGAACTAATTAATCAAATAATCTTTACTTTTTGAGCCCTTGAGAGAAATATCTGTTTCGCTTTAGGACTGGGTGATATTACTTAAACATGTTACTTATGGTTTTTAAGTTGCTGATAGAAGCAGATGTCTAAAGCCTCAGTTGGGATCATTTAGTCAAAAGCAGCATTAGTCAGGATGAATAATGAGTACATGAGCGTAACTTCATGAATGTGAAAAGCAAACATCTTGAAAGTCTCAGAAAAGAGGTGGATCAAGCAAATCCACAGACAAATATATGGATTGAGAGTTTCAACTATCGGAGGGAATTCGTTTGATTTTGTCACTTTAAATGTGTCATCAAATGAGCTTATCGTTCCTTAGAGTGGATTTAGCGAAGACGCTTAAGGACCAGTCCACTCTGACATGGATGCTTTTCTGAAACAGACTTTTTCAGCCACGTTGGTATTTCCCATCCACAGGAACAAGATTTTATGAAGCTTTGTTTTGTTGTATCCATATTTAAACAAAAAGCCCCTTTATACATTTTGAAGGTGGCAAAACATGAACAATGCTATTAAAGCCGATTTATCAGCACCTAAGAACATCCCTGACATCACGAGACGCGGATCATGTACTGAACCGTTTGAGTACGGAAAGAGCCTGATAAAACTGTAAACATAGTATTACATTTTCTGGTACCACCACATAATAGTAAAAGTTTGGCTTAACTATTCATTTGAAATAAATGTAAAACAATAGTTATGAACCTAAGAGCTTTTAATAAGCGTCCTGTTTAAGTTTCCAATGAAACAACGATTAGACACCATCTACATATGAAAGTGGGTTATTTCTGTCCTACCATCGTAAACATAAATATGTGGATTTTAATGAAATCCATCAGGACTGGAACTGGAACTGCTTGAGTTGGTCGGATGAGAATAAGATTAAGATTTTCTGCAACCAAAACGGCAGGTTGGTTTGAGTGAAACAAATCAGCCTGCAGTGTTACGTATAAAGGCTTCATGTATGGTGGAGGATGTGTTATGCTGTGGGCCAGTTTAGAGAAATTGTGCAAAGACGAATAGTCAAAGCTCTCTCTGCCTGCTTCCTCTGACCTTATAACATGTCAGAACAAGAAGAACTGAATAAAGGAGGTCACTAGCAGTAGTGCCAGTAAATTAGTTGAAGAACAATCATTTCTACTAAATGTTGCATTTATTCCTCACTGATCAAATCTGCTGATGCTTTTTGCACATCCTCAAAAAGGGGGGTGCCCTCACCTTAATAATCAAATTAGTGTACTAGAGGACTTTATCTTCTTTTGCTCAGATGTAAGCTCCAAGACATTTCAGGAAAATTTTACAGGGCACTAAATTTACTTATAATAAACACCAACTGATGTAGCTTAAAGAGGGAACACAAATAAAACTTTATGTGGGCTCCAGAGATGGATGAAGGTGAATAAATTCTTGCTAAACAAATAGAGGAGAAATAGCCTTTGTTGTTCCACAGAGGGCTGGATATCCTGTCTATCCTAGCATATTCTGGAGGGAGGAGTTTAAAAAAAAAAGTTTTAAGTCATTTGTGTTTACTTCAAGGTGAGCCATCTCAGCTCATTACAATGCCCATAATAAAAGACCATTAATTGATCACTATCCAATTGCACGAGGCTATCCTCTGCCTCCTCTCTCTGTTTATCTGGGTCTGATCAATACGTCTGTCTCCGTGTGACAGATTGTGCTCGGTGCTTGCAATGCGTGTGGTTTTCACTGTGCGCTCACACGTGGGCACCGAGGTAACGGTGTTTACTGATAAGTGAATTTGCGTCTGCCCTCTAATTCGTCATGCACTGGCTTTGGGTTTGTCCTTCACTCCTTCAGTTGAGTGACACTTTGGATAATGACCATTAGTTGTCTTTCCATACTCATGCATAGTTAATGAGTTGTGGCTTCTACCCCTCTCCCTCCAAGCGCCTGTCCCCCTATTGATCAATCAGTCTCATTAACCGAGAATCAATAAGTAGCAACTCCTGTCATAAATCTGTCTGCATATGGCGACAAGGAGTACTGTAAATCTGTCAAGGATGATTCATTTAAAATCCTATTTACCAGGTGCAAATCAAAACTCTTGTTTAACCCGCAAAAAAACTGGCAAGTCTTTGTTTTGTGAATAAACGTGAGACTCGGGACAACAAATATGTTTTCTATTTAGCCCATCAAAAAAAAAAAAAAAGCGTTGCTGACAAACTATACGAGTCTGGAACTCCCTGCTGTTAAAAGGATGTAACGCTTTTTTCCTCCCCGAAGTGCCAGAGAGCTGATTACAAAGCTGATACGCTGGAAGCAGTCTGGATCGCACAATTAGATAAAAAAAAAGAAAGAAAAAAGAAAAAAAACAACCTTTTCTGCGAGGATGTGGCCAACAGACTTCCTGCCCCTCAGATTACGGGCTCTCCCACCGAAGTGCTCCAGCTTACACCCCTGCAGCACCTTAGGAAAAGGCATGCTGCACATCAAGTGAGTGTGATCAGAGAGGAAACAAGGCCATTAAAAATATAAATCTACCATGTCCCTTTCTCAATCAAAAACATGTTGGTAACTTTAGGGTTTATGATAATGTCATTTACTGGACCATTTACATAAAACAGTTTTGGGGAGGGCGGGGGCGGGGGGGTTGTCCTGGAGAAGAGTTTTGTTACAATGAGCGTCTTTTCATCCATGATATTGTTCATAGCAGGGACCCAATTAAAAAAGCTGGTGGAAAATCAAGGCAATAAAACTAAAAGAGCCCAAAAAAACAATGAGAGGGGAACATTTCTCAGCAGAGTTGTTGTGCTCAAAGGGTGACAGAGGAAGCCTTAAGGCCATGGACTGCCGAACAGGATGAGTGGGAACTTCCATATCTGAATGAAATAGTGCTTGTCATCACCTCTGACAATGAAGGAGGAGAGGGGGGCATATAAATACTGGAATTGAAGTGACAGTGTGGTTTCAAAATCAAAAGAAGTCAGACTTTTTTTTTGTGAAAAATGTGGTTGTTTGTTCCTCTTCTGGGACTTTTGGTGATTCTTCATCCATTCTGGTCACAGTTAGTCACCCATTAGCTCATGTCAGCATTTATTCCAGCATAATGTACTGATTAAAAAAAAAAACAGCCAGTCAGCTCCTGTTCAAATAACTAAAAACAAAGACTTTTGAAGTACAGAGTTAGCCCACTTCTTTCTTTTACAGTGGCTTGTAGAAGCATTCATAGTTCTGGAGTGTTTTCACAGTTCCAACCACAAACTTCTATGCATTTTATTGGAATTTTATTTGGTAGTCAAACACAAAGTAGCACATCATTGTGAAGCGGAAGGAAGATAAAACACGGTTTTCATTTATTTTCCCCCAAAAAGAAAGTCTGAAAAGTCTGACATGCATTTTGTATTCGACTCCCTTTAGTTATATTTCCTCTAAGTAAAACTTCAATGGCCTGCTGTTTAGAGTCACCTAATTAATAAATAAACTGGATTCACAAAGAGAGTAGACAGGTCAGGGAGAAAGTGGTGGCAAAGTTTAAAGCACAAATAGGTTTCATGAAACAATAGAAGATGGATCTACAAAGTACTGACTAAAGATTGCTAAATACAAAAGCCTGCCACACATTTCAGATGTCACAGTGTAAAAAACATTTGAACTTCATGTAGAATTTTCCTTCCCTTTCACAGTTATAAAATCCACATGAAATACTTTAAAGTTTCTGGCTGTAAAGTGATAGAAACGTTCAAGGAGTATGAATATGTTTACTTGATGCTATAAGCTGAATATGAATCTCGTTATGGCTCTAAGTGGACGATTACGTGCTGGGACATTGACGGCGAGTAATAATATTGTCACTAGCTCATACCGCAGGCATTAGAAGATGCTTACCCTCAAGATTAATAATGCATTAATGGACTAAGTGAAAAGCTGACCTCCAGTTGAGAAAACCTAAGTGGTGAATTTTCACAGAAACTACTTGAAGTGGCCATCTAGAAAGGAAAGGAGTATAATGTATGTTGGTACTTTAGGCTTGTTGATGCCTGGGGAAAGACAAGTAGCGTCCATTATAATTAGGAGTTTTTAGAAGTCTATGCCTTCCTGAGAAGTTCAATAATGTACGTAGCTGTTGCACTCAGAATATGCATGCACCACAATTATGATGAATGATAATGACATCAGTCTAACTTTAAATACTTTTGTGAACGACTGCACTAAAGCTGAGATTTATTTGTTTGCATAGAGGCTGACGGTGGGTGGGGAGAACAACGAATCATTTCAGCCTCAGGGCTGCTAAATAAGTTATTAAAACACAAATCTAAATCCAGCTAAACAAGTTATTAGAACACAAATTTAAAGTGGAGTAGTGTGAAAAGTCTAGGAAACAAATCCAGCTAACCCGCATGGTAACATTGACTTTCCAGAGCTTGTAATTTAGCAACGTAGTGAAGAGATGAGGCAGTGATTCACAAATCCACAAGTAAAAGTATTATTTTAAAGCAAAAATGTTAATTTTTTTAAGGCAGAGACAAGCTTTAGAGGTTTAGCAATTATCCAGAAAAATCTGCAAGCAGCGCAGAAAACCTGGCAAATACATCGATGGCCAATCTTTAAACTATAAATATGATAGTATAACGGGGTTTTGATCTAGACAGAAATACAATTTAATCGATTGCCATTAAATGTAGATATTCACGGTCCCCTGAGGTTTAATCAGGATGTTTATTCTCTTGTATTCAATTAAGGGGCATAAAGTTTACCTTGAGTATCCTGCAGTGCTCAGACGTTTATATCCTCTCCAGGGGGAAAATGTAACTTTGGTGAATATTTTTCCTTAATGCGATCATCAAGTTTTGATCACATTTACACAGGTGATTTTGTTTGTAACGTAAGTTAGCAAATGCTAGCAAAAATATTCCAAACATAGTAAACTACTGCAGATAATGGGGAAACTTTGCATTTAGGAGGAGTGTATTTATGTAAAAAGAAATCGGATGATTTTCCAATATAGTACACGCAGTCTGAATCAAGGACTATTTTAGCTTGACCGAACTGCTGCCCATCAACACTGAAGTTAACTGGAGTTAACTGGAGTGGTGGTGACGATATGGGCTGTCCTGCAGGTGCATGCATGCTGGGGCTAACTGGTAGGACTGGGCTCAATGCCTGTCTTTCTGTCAGGCAATCCTGGAGTAGCAGGTGACACAGAAAGTCCACTAGAAATATCGTTTGGACTTGTAAATCATCTTAGTTGAATAAAATGACCACACCATTTGATTTTATATTGAAATATCCCTGCACCAGTCCACCCTTGTCCTCTTTACAAACTACTTTCATGTGATTTTTGCCAGGTTTTCTCAAAAATCCATGCGTGGATAAAGCTCAAACCTTCTGCTGTGTGAAATACAGTTCACTGGATGTTTGTAGATTTTATTCTGATCAAATAATGATGTAAAAATAGCAAAACTATTTGTTTTTCAGAGGATCAATGTGTCCTCGTTTACTAGTGAGAAACCACAAATAAAGTGAGTTTGACCAATTTCACTAAAAAGTCTTGTTTGTGAATCAACAATTAAATAGAGATAAATGACTTGGTGTGATAGTATTTAAAAAATAGACCCAGCAGAAACTTTTTCAGCATGATAAAATGTTAATTTAGGGGTGCACAGATATATCTGCACCAATTTCCTTAATTTTGGGAGATATTTTGGGAGATCGCTGATCAGCCAGTACTTAGATTATTCCCCGAGCTTTGATTTTTAGCAAAGGTCTAAAAATCAGTCACTCTCCTCTTCTGTTCTCCCATGAGAGAGGTTTGGCTGATAGACCAGACCATCAGTAGTCACTAATCTGTTGCCAATTCAGCAACTTTGCTATGTTTAGCGACATTTCAGTAAAAAATAAATAAAAATTCGGCAGGTCAGGGTTTTTAAAGATCGGTAATCGACGATCGGCCAGGATACTGCAATCAGTGCACCCCTAGTTAAGATAGGTTTCCCATTTCAGGAGAAGACATAAATAAGGTAAGGGCATGAAAGACTGAAAAAATTGGTTAGACATTGAAACTTGATGTCCAAGTTTACTCTGATATAGGTCTGGTGAAAAAAGTTAGAAGATGATGAAAGTCATATCTGCAGGATTTCTAACCAAACTACTCTTGACTGTGTCATTGTTTTTAACTTTTTTCTTGGCCCATGCTAACCTTCGCTGGAAATTGCAGTGCAACCGAGCATGACTACCAAGCATCTGAGGCATCCGCTGGAACAGAACCATCATTTCTTTGACTATTTTTCTCACAGACCTAAAACGACCTAAGTGAAACTATTCAAAAATTTTTACAAGCACCCAAAATGAACCACAATGTGCCTTAAATTATAATAATTCACCCCATCTGTGATTTGAGTGTGGGCTTTTCCCCAAACCTTATAACACCACCTAAACCCAACTACGGCCAAAACCCACCATCATTAAAACACATTACAGCTATACACTGTGGAAGCCACTTCCTGGTCTGCTACGCCAATCAGGGGCACAGAGCCTCCGTCACTAATGGCCTTAGAGCTTAATGTTGAAGGAGTCATTGGTAAAATTGCCCTCATTTGGGAAAATGTTGCCCCATGACCATAAAAGTCCACCTCCAAAACCTCAGCTGTCAAAAATCAAGATTAGTTGAACTTGGCCTCCTGGATAGAAGAAGGCATGTGAGAGAGACAGACATCCAATTTTTGGTTTGGTGTTTTTCAAAGCATGAAAGAAACAGCTGATCTTTTTTGATATAACATGTTCATAATCATATCTTGTGTTGTTTTTTTTCTGTTGGGTTTACCATTTTAAAAAAAATAAATTATTTGATCAAGAAATTTAAAACATAGTTGGAAAAAAACCCACAATGTAAGAGTCAGCTTGTACAGCATTTCTGTCAGCCTTCAAAGGTCCTGATTTAAATGATTTATGCTATCTTTTAGCAACAGTCTGATTGGTTACAGTCTCAGATGCTACGCCTGTGGATCATCCACACAGTTAGTCCCATTTTACTGATTCTACTTTAGGAAAAAACAAGTTTTCCAAATAGCTAAACATTTCCCCTCAAAATTGGAAAGCTGCTTTTAAAAAAGGAACTTGGCTTCTTGGTAGATTTTACCTAACATAAGTAAGAAAACAACAACATTGCTATAATAAGAAACACAATTAAAGTATTTCATACGCCAAGACAAAAAAATAGAACAACAGTCATTGTCTCATGAAAAGCTGTGGGTTTTTGCTGACAAATCCCATATGTAAGCTACACGACATCACAAACTCTTTAAACCTTTGCCTCATTTTAAATGCAATGTTTGTGGGTTTTCTTGTTCCAGTAATGAGTTAAGTGCCCCCATGCAAACAAGAGGATGGGATGGAAATACAGACATGTAACACCAAAAAAGATAAAAGCAAGAGCAAGCATTTATGAATGGGTCTGACGCAGTTATTGAATCTATGGTGTGTCTTCACCAGTGCAGTTCACTTTGATACTTTCAACAACTGACATCAAACTTTCACATTGTGACAGCTTACAAATTCCACCCATCTGTTAAACTCATATGTCATTTTAATTATTATTATTTTTCCATCCAGGACATGTGGTAGCAGACTCTTTGTGCTATCATAAATAAAGTCTATTTTTTTTAGAGATCTTTAAAGAAAGGTTTGGTTATAAAACAAATCTTTAGCATCTCTCAAACCGTCGTACGGGTAATTCAATCCTCAGTGGAAATCTTTGAGAGGCTCTAAAAGACGTGACACTTTAGTTGCAAGACAGAAAAGCAGGACTTTCCAGTAGTTGTACACGATAACGAGGCCAGTTACTGTTAGTAATACAAGACATATAGTAACGTGTGCCTCCAAATCACAAAATATTTGGAGGTAAAAACACCTGTCAGATATCATTGGTGGAAAATACTGAAAACTTTTATTTTTATATACTTTGAGCTTTACATCAGCCTGTCGCATAAAATCTCAATTGAAGAAACTGAAGTTTGCGGTTGTTACATGACAAAATGTACAAGATTTAAATGGAAGAAAACTTTTTTCAAATCACCGTCTGAACATGCAAAGAATAAAACTTGTATGAAAGCAGCAAAAAGAGATTTAAAAAAATTCTGTGTATCCATAATCAAAAATAAAGACTTCAGTTATTTTTTGGAAAGTCTTTGTGAAAAGTTTACTTGTTCAAATAGATAAGTCATGTTATACAAGCGTGCAAAGTTACACTAATAAACCAAGTTTTCAGTTTTTCCTCCTTCTGTGGCATACTCTACCTCTAATCAAGATCTTACATATGAGTTATAAGGGAAATCAAGTGGCTTATGTTTTTCCTCAACCATATTTCATCTGCTTTGTACTGTTTTGCAGGTTTTATTGTACTCTACTTTATAGCCCCCCGCGGTGTTGCTACAAAATTAGTGGAGCATCAAAACAGTTACTTTAAAGGGTTACCAGAACCAGGCAGGGTAATTTAAACACACAAAAACACATAATGTGTTTTTGTGTTTTTGTGTATCTGCCACAGGTTCACCTGTGGCAGATATGGAATACAGTGAGGAATATTCAGAGAGGAATACAGTGAAGCGAGGTGGGGTTAGGATGAAGCGCATCGGACAGGGGTGTGTGTGTGTGTGTGCGTGTACGTGCGTGTGCGGGGGTGTGTATGCGTGTGTGTGCGAGTGTGTGTGTGT
Organism: Poecilia reticulata; assembly: GCF_904066995.2. Classification (NCBI taxonomy): domain Eukaryota; kingdom Metazoa; phylum Chordata; class Actinopteri; order Cyprinodontiformes; family Poeciliidae; genus Poecilia; species Poecilia reticulata. Next base: position 13,305,107 of record NC_088837.1, on the reverse strand, counting down.
GTGTGTGTGTGTGTGTGTGTGGGTGTGTGTGTGTGTGGGAGAGGGGCTAAAATATGTGAAAAGAATGTGTGAAAGCTGGGATGCAAATGTGGTAATTAGAAACAGGAGGAACCCTGTGTGCAAAAGTGTAGGATACGGGGGGAGGAAATGGCAAAAATTCATACGGTGCATAGAGAGACAGACAAGGAACAGAAATCTTTCAACATGTTAAAATTATCAGCGGCGAAACTGTTTCCATGTGGCCAAATATGCTCCGTTAAGGCCGAGCGAGGAGTTTATGAAGAATGACAAGACGGGGTGGAATTACATCTGAGAAACCTCTGAAATCTGTGTTTGTTAATGCTCCTCACCCTGTCATAACCTTCGCCTCTCCTCGTGGCACCTTTCGAGCTCAGAGGTCTCACAATGCCATTGTCCTGTCAGCATGATGAGAGCTCAGTTGGGACCAGGTTCAGAAGCTTGCAGAACATCTGGATATGATCAGGATCAGCTTCGTCCTGAGCTAAAACCCTCTTCAGAGTCTTAATTGAACCCAGATATAAATTACAGTTTTGGTCAAACAGGTCAATCCATAATCAGCTGCTGCCGCTACAGCAGAAGCTAATTAGAAACCCCCCAAAATCACGCACTGTAATCAAATCGTCACATCTGCATAAGCTGAAGATAACCTCCAACTTAGAGCTTTTGTTGACATTGCAGGGTGATCATAGTTGGTTTCCTATGCGGCGCACAACCAGAGCAAACACAGGATGACAGGTGGAAGTGTGGGTTGTAAATGGTTTATAAATGGGCGTCAAGATGATGAACAGCTCCTCTGGGGCCCCGGGGACCCTTTGATCTACAGTGCAGCTCACACACGGATCGTACCGTGTGAAGCTGATCCGAGTACATCAGTCTGTCTGTGTTCTGGCTCGTTTATTGACAGTACACATCAGCACATATGCGTAGGGCGCTCAACTTTTAACAGGATGGTGTTCCCCATGTATGGTTTGGCATTTGGTGTTTATTTTCAAACAGGAGGCAGGCAGGTGAAAATCAAAGGTTTACATAAAAACAAGTAAAACCAAGAACTAAAACACAGCAGTGAATCCTAATTAAATCAAAAGTAGGAGACCACGAGGAAACAGGCTGGTGGCATAAAAGCAAATATTTACACTGGAGACCTGATTGCCAAACAAGAAGCAGGAGGCTGATTAGAAACTGTGCGCAGCTGTGAGGGAAGAAGGCAAGTGACGGAAGTTGATGAGAGGAAATAGGAGAAATGTCTGATGGAAAGTACAGGTAATATGGGAAACAAGGAAACCAGAGATTTAACAAACAGGAGAAACCGTCAGTGTATATTTGTTAGTGGGAAATCATCCAAAACTGGACTGCATCTTTAAATATCTGGTTCTCAAAAAAAAATTATTTGAACAAATTTTCAGTTTCTTAGAATCATCTGGTTTGTTTATTGATTGCACAGATTTGGATATTTAATGCTTCTTTTTTTTGTTTCATTAATATTTTCAACACACTTTGTGTATTGTAATCATAGGTTGGCAGGTTGGCATGTGTTTAATCTGTTACATTTCCTTGTGTTTTTTGAGTAACATAATTTGTAAGACAGTTTACATGAGCAAATGAGACTTCTTCCATTGGAACAAGGTTCATTTCTATCTACTGAGCCTTCTTTATCATTTGATTAACAAGTAAATACACAGCACACATGTACATCCTGTTAGCTATCGTGAACAAAAACTTAATGAGAAAAGTTACGTCTATTGTCCTTCACTTTTTGTATGTATCTGGTGTGCTCCTTTTAAAACTCTTTGTTTAATTTAATAGTTTAAAGCAACTTTAACAGTTGTGTTTCCATTAAATTTAGATGTAATCCGACAACCTGTTCATCTGTAAGCAGCCTACCTGTACCACTCCAGCCCCCTGTCGTAGAACCTGTCGAAGAAATGTGGCTCTGCGCCAAACGCCCTCACGTCCGGGTGGATGCGCAAAAACTCCAGCAGGGCGCGGGTTCCTCCTTTCTTCACCCCGATGATAATGGCATTTGGAAGCTTTTTAGTCCCGTATGTGTTGGAAACGGGGATGTTGTTTGTCTCCTTCTCGCTGCCCTGCTCGTACTGCTGCTGCTGCTCCGCGTCCACCTGCAGCGCGTCCGGAGAGGCTGTCCGCTTGTGGAGCTGCCGCTGCGCGCCGGAGTGGTGAGGCGGAGGCGGCCGGAGGTCCACCAGCACCTGGCTGCGGTCGTCCACGTTGTCATAGCCCCCATCTGCAGCTTGTTGGCTGTATAAAGTCCTCGGAGCCGAATCGCAAAGTCCAGCGAGACAGTAGAAGAAGTAAGTGAATATTAGGACCATGGTGAGGAACACGGAGACCTTGGAGAGCACCTTTCCAAAGTTAAGTCTAACTTTGCAGCCGCCACATCCCATGAGTTGATCTCCTGCTGGACGCGAAATGACCGAAACCGTGGCAACATGCTTCTTCCTCCTACATGGATCGGATCTGTATGAGGCAGAACCTGTTGCGCAAATAAGTAGAACTTCCCTCAGCTCGGCAGTCCATTTGGCAGCGATTATTTGTCAGATGTGAAGTTCACAATGCTTGTCAACTGAAAATGATAGGTACACACAAAATCACTTTTTAATTGGAAACCACTTTGTCTGCACGCAAGCTCGTTTTTATGCCCAGACCTGGTAGCGCGCTGGTGCGCTCTGAGGTGTTCACTCCTCGGCGCTCTTCATTTGCCCCTCGGTCGACACGCCTCGCAAGTCTCCACCCTTCACTCCAGTGGCGGATGACAGGCCCTCACAGTTCACTGTGTGAACAAGTTTCATATTACAATCTGCTATGCATCATAACAAGCCCAAAACAGAATAAAAACACTTACTGAATCACTCACAGTTCCTAGCAGAAGTGTTCACACACCGCTTCAACTTATCCACATTTTTGTAATGCTACAAACGTCGCTGCATGAACCAGCACTAAAAAGGAAAATTACACTTCTTTTTTTGTAGCTTTCTCAAAGAATCTGAAAAGTGTGGCGTGCATTTCTATTCAGCCGCCTTTATTCCGATACTATAAGTGGGTGAATCTATCCAAATATATATATATATATATATATATATATATATATATATATATATATATATATATATATATATATATATATATATATATATATATATATATAAATACCAGATTGGTATCAGTATGGAGTCTTTTTAAGTCTTTTAAATCAGTTCTCCCATCAATTCTGAGCATCTTCCCAGTAGGTTATGAAGCATAACATCATAATGCTGAACACCTGTCCTTGCATGTTGGTTGTATCTCTTACATAGCTTGCGACAAACTTTAAACAGAATTATTATGGCATTCTCTCTACAATTGCTTTCTCGTTTCATTGAACTTTGTGGTTGCAATGTGAGAAAATATGGACATTTTCCAGACGCAGGAATATTTTTTCAACCCACTTTAGGTTTAGCTTCATGATTATCACCTACACAGAGGAAAATCCTCATTGTGCTTCGATCAACATGACTCCTTTGAGAATTCTTGTCTCCTTTTGTGCTCTGGTTGCACCTTGAGACACAACACTAAACCAAAACACAGACGTCTGAAACACACATTTAAAACAGGAGTGCCAAGGGAAGCAGAGGAATAGCCCACTACCTCATACAGTATGACAGCTTGAGAGTGTCACCTTCAGGCTACGTGCAGGAGGGGGGTCAGCGCTGGGATGTTTCTCTGACTTTGTAAAGCAGGTGTAAGGTTTCTTCTGACAGTGAGACGAAGTTCAGACTTTGAACTGACTTTGTGGAATCGGTTTTGAAGGATAAGAGGATAAAAAAAGAGGGTGGAGTGGCAAAGGGTGGATAATCTATCTAAGGAAGAGGTGAGCAACTCAGCCCTTAAGCGACGAATGCTCAGAGAGAGATCATGAATACACTTGGCAGTCTCACTGTAAAGTTGGACTGTTATGTGTTTTAATCCATATTCAAAAGCATTAGCTCATGGTCTTTAAAAAAAAACAGTTTTTTTTTTACTTAAATAAAAAAAACAAAAACAAGACCAATTGCACTTTGTATTTTATTATGACTAAAGTTAGGGCTGCAGCTCAGACGTAATAAAATAAAGCAGTTATTAGTTAAGACAAAAAGAACATGTTATAGAAAAATAAATCTAGAGATTTGCAAGTATTTCTGTTGCATATGATCTTTATTTATTAAACTTCCAATAAAGCGATGGAGTTTGTTGACTAGGTGTTTTCATCCATATGTGTTAGTTTTCCAGGCATTTCTATTTAGTTTATATGTTTACCAGTTTATTTTAAAGATATTTAACATTTCACCCTTTCTTTGTTATTCATTATTAAATTCTGGGTTTTTAAAGACATGTAATAGTTATTAATGGTGCATAAGACAGAATTCAGTGGATCAAACTCAGAGCTTAGTACTTGAAAAACGATGTTGTCGACCAAGCTCAAACTTTCGAGCTGCTTGGAAATTTGCAGGAGATTCTCTTTAGGGATTATCTCAAAGTGACTGGAAATATGTTATAATCCATCCTCAACAACTATGTAAAAAGTCTGTCTTATAAGAATTAGTAAGGTAAATGTTTTATAATCAAATGTATGAAAACTTCACACTGAAAAAACGTTTTAAGTTTCTCGAAAAGGTAAACATGTAGAAACCTCATAGATACTAAAGACATTTTCCCAACCAGACTGTGACATTGGATCAATAAAATTTGACTTACGGTAATATTAAAATGAAATCAGAATAATAAAACTATCCCGAAGACTATTTTTGATATTTCATAATCTGCCCTTATTTCAAGTGAAAGTACTGTTTTCATTTCAGGCTTTGCACAAACCAAACAAACACAGCATCAGAATGTTAATTAGAGAGCTTTAGAGATCCAGTTAGGTGTATTATGTTACCAGTGGACAGAGCCAGTCTTGCTCCCCCCCCTCCTCCAGTCGTCAGGTGGAGCAGCTCGCTTTTACCATATTGAGAACGGAATCCAGTTCTTTACAACAACAAAAATCTTAGCAAAATGTATCTCTTCAAAATGTCAAACTTTTCACTTCAACAACGGAAAAGGTTTTCAAGTTAAACATTAAAGAAGCTGGTGATTGTTGATCCCAACTCAAACACGGCGCTGTGTAAAAAAGCAAACATACAATAATGACATGTTTTGTAATTGCTCCGGCCCAGTCAGCGGGAGCGAGGTCGCAGTCTCGGCCTTGCTTTCATTAGACGTATTAATTTCTATACCCTTTGTGATAATTGCTCCGTCTTGAGCTGCGCTGACAGGTTTGGACCTTGGAGTGTAAACAGAGAGATTAAAGAAGCACACAGGCAGGGCTGTGGAAAACAGATATGCAAGCTCTGAGCTGCGCCTGGGTGCACGCAGCAAGACCAAAAGCTGGATCCCGCGTCGGTGAGCTCACACTCATGTGAAGGCGTTTATGCGTGCGTGCAATCCAGGCGATATTTCCAGTCGTCCCGCCCGCAGGTTTGTTCTGGTGCTGCATCCCTGTTGCGTGTGCCAGGAGATACAGATTTCCATGGCCAGAGGTCTACCGATGGCACGTACATGTGTCAGCCATTACAGGCGAATTAGAAATCCTCTGCAGCCACGGGTGAATGTTCCACTCCAATTATGTAATTTCCAGGATGAAGGAGAAGCTGTCACCTATTTGCAAATCCCTGCAGAACCGTTGGAGCCACTGCAGTCAGTGTTAGAATCGCTACTCGGGAGAAAGTTGTTTAGCAGATCCATGCTTGCGATTTCCTACAACGCTGTTTACAACGCATTAAACATCTGGAATTCAAAATGAAGACGATTCCCACTGGTGTGCATCAAATATGACCACTAAATGCATTATTGTGCATTTTAAAGACTTTAAATGCTGCTTTAACTTTTTGCAATGTTACAAACACAAACTCCAAATTTGTTTTATTGAAATTTCAAGTGATAGATAAAGCTTTTTCTATATAAATTGCTTACAAAAATATATCTGAAAAGCCCGCCTGCGTCAATAGGCTTGAATGGTTTGTAGACCATTCAAGCTAAATTGAAATATAAACAGATATATTTTTAAAGAACCAATGTTACAGCTAAACAAGCTAGTTCCTGTCCTGTTTCTGTACTTTTAATGCAATATCTACATTACATATCCACAGCAGAATAACGCTTAAGTTGTGAGACATAGTATTTTTTTTCTTTTTTACCATTTGATTTTAAATCCAATCTTACAATTTTGTCATATAAAAAAAGAACAGAAAATGCATATAAGATGGCAGTTTTCTAACCAGGTTCTAGGATGGCTATTCATAATCAATGGTGTTATCTTAGGACTTATGTAGCTATTATAGCTCAAGATAACTTCTATTTAGGAGACCAAATACTCTAATATTTGCATAATGGGTGTTTGGAAACAATTCATTTGAATCTATTTAGGAATATCTGAGTCAGAGATAAAAAGGGGCTGAATACAAATCCAAACTTTTCACATTTCTTTCTGATATACAGTTATAAAATGTAAAAAAAAAAAAAATGTCTTCCATTTTACAACTGTACACTACTGCACAGGTGCAACACGACAAAAGGTGAAAAAGATTCAAAGGGAATAAATATACACTTTAAGGCATTGTAGCTTTTTGTGGATTCCACCCCCTTTAGCAGATTATCTAAAGGATGTTAAACACACACACACAAAAAATATATTTCAATCCTCATATTGTTGTGTCTGAGCTTTGGCTATTTGAAGAGAGAACAGATGCCACGTTCTCTCTCAGACATGAAAGATGTTTTAACAGCCAGGCCCTCAGGTAGGGAGGATCTAGGAGTACAAAGCCTCACAACAAAGCAGCTGCAAAGCCCTACCTCCCCAACTTTTCCCAACAAACTCGAAGATAAAGTCAGATAGAAGAAGGGAGGAAAAAAGCGTCACTCTGATCTCTCCCGGCCACGTACACAAAGCCTCTTCCTGTTCCCTCTCCACACCCTCTGTCGCTCGCGTCCCTGCTGCCTTCACACAGGTGCGTTGAAGGCTTCATCTCCGTGTTGACTTCCAGACTCTCGCTCTTGCCCTGCAGCTTCATGGAGACATCACTGGATGGATCAGTGGAGCCGAGATCAGAGAGGAGACATGTTCGGCGTCTGTGCGGCCTGGAAAGCAGACCCACGTCATGCCTCAGAGTGCAACCTGGAAGTAATTTATATCCGTGGGAGAGCTTACTGACTTTTAATTCAACTTGTTTGATTTTTTTTTTTTTTGTATTTGAAAAAGAAAAAACGTTAGATAAACAAACACACACACACACAAAAAGAAATATCAGCCTTCTCCAGCAGCAAACACCCAGCTGTTGGGAACAGTTTTTGATATGTCTTTCATCTTGACAATAAAAACTTAAATACCTTTCCAGAGAGAGCATGTCTACACAGGAGCTTCGGACGGTTTCAAAAGTGTTATTTACTGTTTTGTCTGCGCTTTATCATAGCAGGAGAATCGGGCAAGACGGAATCCAAGGGGAATTAAAGTGAATGACAATCATGTCATCGCATAAGCCGCAGACCGTTCGGGAAATGCCTTCTTTTCTAATCCTCAGCTCTGCGGTGAAAAGTGTGGGATCTGGTGGTTGGCTCCAAAGTGGCTTTGGGTGTGTTAGGAAGGGTGGAGGAGAAGAGGGCAGGGGTTGAGATGGTGGTGGAGGAGGGCGGGGAGGGGAAGGGGAGGCGTGTATATGTTTGTGCCTGCATGATGAGTGAGAGACACAGAGCAGCAAAGTTGAAGAGGAGATGTTCAAGAGGAGGCTCTTGTCATTCGCTAAGTATACAATTTCATGCCCCCGAGCTCGGCTTGGGAGTTTTAATCATGTAGGTCTGACAAAAGGTGCAAAGATGGAGCAGGCGTTACAGACTGAAGCATACGAATGACTGACATTCAATGTCTCGGGGCCTCACCACGAGATTTATACACTTTGAACTTTTTCCACTTCACGTCCGCAGACTTCAACGTCTTTTATCGGGAGTTTATGAGACAGACCCACACCCATTAATGCAGAACTGTCACATATAGGAAAAATCTCCATAAGTGTGGCACGTATCGACAGTCGGTCCCTTTTTATATCTGACACACCTTGTCAGAATCAGGTGCGGTGGCTCCTTATTTCCGTGTGTAAAATAGCTGAAAAGTAATCTAACGGTGTTACGTTGCATGCGAGTAATTAAATGTGCATAATTGGATGCAGTTGTTCTGAAGATTTCAGAGGCTCGTTAGAGAACATTAGCGAACAAGCAGCAGCATGAAGACCAAAGAACAGAGAAGAGCAGGCAGGCCAGGGAGAAACCTGAAGAGACGTTTATGGTAGGTTCATGTCATCAAAGGTCCAAAGCTTTAAACATCTCGCAGAACACTATTCAGTTCATTCTTTAAACTATAGTTTTCCATCGGGACTGAAAGATTCGATCCTGCAGAGAGGGTGTAAATCAGAGAAGCAGTTTGTATCTCTGGAGGAGCTGCACAGATCCTCAGCTCAGGTGGGAGAAAATGTTGTCAGGACAGCTACCCGCCCACAATTCTGACCTTTCTGGGAGAGTGGCTAGAAGATAGCCATTGTTGAATAAAATGTATAAGAATCCCAATTTGCAGTTTATTTTGAATCAATTATGTCTGTTAAGACAAAGAAAAAAGTTTTTACCCACATTCAATCAGAAAGCTAACATGACACATCCTCCTGAAGCCACCATAAAACATGATAGTGGCAGGTTCATATCACAGGGACGCTGATCACTGGCAGTGAGTTCATGGCTAATCGTGGAGGTAAACATGTTAATGCAGAGGTTCACCTTCCAAAAATGAAACAACCCAGAACCTTCAATCAGAGCTACAATGAGATTGTTTTGGTCAAAGCAAATCCATTTGTGAAAAATGGCCTAGTCAAAGACCAGACCTACTAAACTCAATCGTGAATCTGTGATAAAACTTACGTTGACGTTCACAGATGCTGACTGAGACTGAGCTTCTCCACTGGTCAAAAAAAATTGTCAGTTTCTGGATGTTTAAATTTAGTGGAAATATAAGCCAAAAAGACTTGCAGCTGTATTCACAGCACAAAAGGTTCTGTTAAGTTTCTACTCAGGGTCACATTCAAATTTCCATCATTATTATATATATATATATATATATATATATATATATATATATATATATATATATATATATATATATATATATATATATATATATGTAGACACAATAATGATTCATCCGTGGAACTTAGCAACTTTTTCCATGCATGAATGAGACAATTAGCCAGAGTCTAGACTGGAATATTAAACTGATGAAACCAATCATCAAGGCCACGTTGAAAGAAAACAACAAAGTTGGGTTCTTTGAAATGGAAATAAGAAGCAATTAGGAGCAATTTAAAACTTCTGCCCAGTTCTGCACATATATGCATGTGTTACGGAGGCCTATTGTTCCGTTCTATAACTATCTGTGGTACCCGGACCTCTATATGGTTTCTCAGAGAAATGCCTGTGGGTTGCTCCGTGTGGCTTCCCTCCATTGAAACTCCTCGTCGCCTTAAATGTTGATTGCCATGACGTCAGCCGAAAACCTCAGTCCTGCCCTTTATGTGTCGCCGTCACCATCTATTTCCGCCCAGTGAGCGAAAAACAACTTTCTTTCCATTGCAGAGAATCCCTAACGTGAGCCCTCAGATTGAACACTGAGCTTCTGTTACTGGGGCCAGAGTCTCCACCCAAATGGGGGGGCGTGTGACAGCTTTCGCACCGGCCAAACGTGTAAAACGGCTAAAATGAGCGGAGTTCCGTGTGTGCACGGTTGGCAGAGTGCCGCGTAATTTCGCCGGATCCAAACGTGTTCATTGATGTCAACAAGTCCAGCCTGGTTTCTGTAAATAAAAACACAAACAGCCATCAGATGGGTGTTAACGGAGCGTAATTACTGGTGCAAAACCACAGCAGTTTGTCTGTCCGCTTCCTGGAGTTTCCCATGTTTTTCGAATTCCAATCTGTCACAGTAACTGTGAGGGGGGAAAAAAATAAAGGATCTGTCATCCTAAAAAAGAAGAGAGGAGGAGAGAAAAATTTCTTTGGTTCCTGGGCTCACAGTTGAGTCAGTTCTGCTAAAGTAGGATCACCTGTCCTCTTAGATCCTGCAGGCCAGAGGGAGGGATGTGTGTGTGTGTGCGCATGTGTGTGTGCGTATGTGTGTGTGCGTATGCATGCGTGTGTGTGCAGGAGAAACAGGAGATAGGCCTCTACCCTGTGAGATCTTTCACAGGAATGTGAATTTGTGCGAGACGCAAACGAGCAAACCAGCAGCTCGGGTGCCGAAGGTTATTTTGGCCAAGAGGGACAGGAGTGTGCCCTAGGAGACGGGAAAAAAACAGACCTGCTGGGAGACAAATGAGGAGTTAAAGTGGGATATTTCTTCTCAGGGATTGACACGTTGATTAGTTTGCGTAAGATGAATCAATCAGATGATTTAATTGCTTTGACACTCACAAGTTACCGTGAGTGAAACAGCATCTTGCTCTTTCCAAAAGTATCAACACAGTAAGAGGTGTCAGTATCAGGAAACATAGATTTTTCATTTTTGCTAAAAAAAAAAAAAAAAGAAGTTCTTCCTAACAACTGGAGTGTGGACAGCAAGCATATTTTATGCTTTATTAATTGTCGTAAAAAAAAAAAGCAGTGACCATTATGTTTAATTTTTTTAAATGCACCCATCTGACAACACGAAGAAGGCTAGAAGATCACGAAGAACATGTCATGTCCTGATCTGAAGAAATCTGAGAACAAATAAGAAACAGAGTTGATATGCATCAAAAGAAAATAAAAAACGTCTGCAGCACCACATGGCTCACTTCCCTCAGTTAAGGTCAGTGTTCAAAATTCAACAACAAAAACAAAAGTGTGGGAGAGTGACAAAAAAAAAAAAGAAGTCTGATAAAGAATTTCTTCCCGCCCCCAAAGAGTCCTATAAAACATGCTTCATGGACTCACAAAACCAAGTGGATTTTTCTGGAAGACGCATGTCGTTTTCCATCTGATGTAAAACTAACAAAGCGCTTCAGAAACAAAGACCACACCAGGTGTCAAACATGGTGGTGGTGTTGTGATGGTCTGGGATTTAAATCTGAATGAAATTCTGTGAAATGACGCCTTATAGGACGCTGTATCCTCCAGTGTGGCTAAAAATAAAACAACTCTGCAAAGAAGAGAGGGCCAAAACTTCCTCCACAGCGATGTAACGGATACATCCATACGTACCTGAACTGTATTACATTTGACTGAATCGTCGGGCCTTTGTGCCAGCCAGGCTCCAGATGTAATTTCACAAGTCAGCGCAGGTTCAGCGCGTCTTCAGTTGTGGTAATATGAAGTCACATATCCGTCCTCGGTCTTCAAAGCGTGACCACAAGCTCATTTTCTCGTTGGCCTGATAATCACAAGAGGTTTGTCAGGGAGCTTCATTCCTGTGGGAACATATCCGGAGTCGTCTTCTTTTTCAACCTCCACGCCAGTGGATGCGCAGCGCTCAAAAGCACATAACTCGTCCTCCCCTTCCTGAAGCCCTCATCTGGTCTCACTTTAGGCTTTTGAGGTCTGTGATTTTTAGGGACACGACAGTACTGCTGGTCCACATGAGAGCAGGGAAGTTTTTTTCTGAAGGCGAGCCCAAAACAGATTAGAAGTTAATAAGGATTCACTTCCTGCAGTAATTGTTGCAGATAGGCACTGCGAACCACTAACTTCAATGTGTTTTAATGTTGGCAGTGTTCTCAGCTTGACAAGCAAATAAAGACAGACTTTAGAGTTACTGTGCAATGAGTGACAGGGGAAATTATGGGGTATTTGATTTTTTGGAATGGAAGGATGTATAAAAAAAAAAAAAACTGATGATGAGTTTGATATGGAGGGAGATGAATGATTTAATGCTGTCGAGTTTCTTTAGACGGCAAATGTTGCACAATGTGAGCGCTGAGGGCCATAAAACTGAAAAAAAGGTATGTGGAAATCCCCTGATTTAACAAGGATCCGCGTACAATATATCACACAAACGAGGCAACTGACAACTCAGCTTCTGAATTTGCTATTTGATAAAAATGCTCCTTTAAAGCACAACCTCACTTTCTGTCCTCACGCAGGTTGAGTTTGAAATACTTTCTCCGAAAACCTTGACATCACGTCGAGTGAAAGGCAGAGTCAGAACGCCTCCTTAGCTCTCCTTAAACACCAGGAGTGATGTAGATTATAAGGCAGCGATTGGCTTGTAATCACCGAGCAGCTTAAAGAGCTCAAGCACCTCTAGACAATTTTCTGCACAGGAGTTAGCAATCAGTATAAACCGAAAGAGCAATTTCTACTATCAAGACCACCCATCGGGGGCGGAGGGGGAGGTCTCCGTGCGGATTTGGAGGGGTCACAAGGTCTGATCAGCTCCGTGTGTGTGTGCGTGTGTGTGTGTGAGTTGCAAGTTTGGATAAGCACTAAGAGGAAAACAAGACCAAACAGGGCAGGAACTTTCGCAAATGTCTTTAAAAGGCAGTGCTTTGCAAAAGTATTCACACCGGTCAATATCATACCAATGCCTCTTCAAAACTAACCCAAATTCAGTTTGACTACTATCAGAGCCTCTACAAACAGAAATGTTCAAGCCTTCAAGTCACAAGTTTTCTGCAGCTTTCAGCAGGTTTCCATACAGTTTCATCCTATTTTCAGCTTCATCTATCAGGAATATTTAGTTTATATACTTCACTCAATCCAGAACAAGAACTTGAACAAACTTAGAATCCTGAGAAACTCGTTACCTTATATCAACATTTAGCATTAAATTTTAAGTACTGGAGCAAGACCTAGAGAAACTACAAATGTAGAACAAACTTAGAAAGTACAATCTAGTTTTATCAGAACAAGAATCCAGAGAAACCCCTGGTTTCTAAGTTACAAATTACTTCATCTTAAACATGGAGAACTAATTTGTAGTTTTACACTTTTTTTGTTTTCTAATTTTTTCTTTTGTTCTTTGCTCTGGTTTTATTGTTTTTGCAGTATTTCCTTCTAAATCATGTAAAGCACATTGAAGTGCCTTGTTGCTGAAAATGTGCTGCATAAATACAATTACCTTGCCTTACCATCAAATTAACCGAGTTGTCACTTCTGAAGAAAAACATTCCCACAGCATAACACTATCACCACTGTGTTTCTGCATGAGGATGGGAAGAATTTACATTTATGTTTGCAACGTGACAAAATGTGAAAAGGTTTAAGGAATGCATATATTTTTCTCTACACCATTGTTCATTTAGTCTGGATTAGATTGAGGGCAACTGCTGTAAATTCTGGTGAATTTAGGGGGCTAGTGTGAGGGGCAATCTTTGTCTACCCAAAAGAGATGCAGATGTGTTGTGCATTCGTGGGCATGTGCTGACACAAAGCCAGCCTTTTCCACAGAATGTCTTTGGTGTGACTTAAATCCCTCATCAGACAAATCTGCACTCTATTTGATAGCCATGGCCTCTGACTCAAACTCAAAGCTGGGAAATTATTTCACGGAGGTTCACCTTTGAGGTCTTTCACAGCCCCAGATGGCCTGGTATTAAACATTCGAGACGATCGCTCAGCTTCATTTAGCCCATCCCTCACCCTCTGCAGTGTCCAAGCAAAACAAGGACCCCTCTCTCTCTCTCTCTCTCTCAGATGATGATAGAGAACAATAACAGCACCACACACCTCAAGTGCTCCTTTGAAGCTTTGAGACAAAACTGTGCCGCCGTCTGCAGGGGCCTATCTGCCTGAAACCGATCAGAGTGCAGATAGTAAATGATGTTTGCAAACAGCTGTATGTCCAAAGGCTGTCTGTGTTATTGAAGCTGCCAGCACTCTGAAGCACGAAGATGACTGTGTGATAAAGCTGACAATACGGAGGGAGAGCTCATTGAATTTTACATTTTGTTTATTTTTTCGCCGGCAGCCCTCGCGCTTTCAGAGTGGGTTTTTGGTTTTTTTTTCTGGAGAAGGCTTTAGTTTGCATTCTGCGCTGTCAAGTGATACTTCGCAATACAATTATGAATCTGAAGTTTATTGTTTTTAAGGTTTTTTCTTTCTGGTTCTCTTCAGGGTCAGGGTGCAAAATAAGGCGATTCGCCAGAAAATGACAACAAAAAACAAATACATCTGAGATTTAAGGGTACTTAACAGCCAGCTGTTAAGTTTTATAGGGAATAACTTTTATAGGGGGAAAAAAATGTATATATATATATATATATATATATACATGTGCCTCAAATTAATTTATTTTTTAAGTGACTGGATTTAAGTCCTCTTCAGCAGAATGTGGTTGTTTTGTAAAATCTTGTTTCCTTTTAGAGTTGAAGTACAAATCTTCGCCACTTCGTGACTTCATAATAACATGTCTGTGTGACATTTCTTAAATGTTCAGAACTTTTAATATGCAGTTTTATAGTGTAGAGAAACTATTACACAGCAACATTATGTGGCCGTTTATTGTTCTAGTCTTTCTTTGTATTTTCTTTCCAGACACTTTGATTTCCTTATGATCTCTTAAAGTGGATCTTCAGGCTTTTTGCTGTTGATTGCAATGATTTGTTGCAATCTGATCTACAACTTTACTGATGGTACAAAAGATATGTCAATATGACGACACGTGTCCATTTTAACTTTGAGAAGAGCAAGAATCCAGATGTGTCTGGATAACAAATTAAATGAGTAAGGACTAAATGTGTACGTAACAAGTACAAATTGACCTTGGGTTTAAAATTTCAAGCAAACAGGTTTTAAAAACAAGTATTATAGTTAACAATATAAGGAGTTTATGGAAATGTGTTTATTGGTTATAGAATCTTTGTCATGATTTTAAATGTTATTTTTTTAACTTTCTCTTCATTGAGTTGTTTAATTCTTCTCTTTTTTGTTTGTTTCTAGTTAGCTTAACTATGTGTGTTGCCATTTTCCATCCATCCATCCATCCATTTTTTTTACACCCTTGTCCCTCAGTGGGGTCGGGAGAGTTGCTGGTGCCTATCTCCAGCTAACGTTCCGGGCGAGAGGCGGGGTACACCCTGGACAGGTCGCCAGTCTGTTGCAGGGCAACACAGAGACACAAAGGACAAACAACCATGCACACACACACTCACACCTAGGGACAATTTGGAGAGGCCAATTAACCTGACAGTCATGTTTTTGGACTGTGGGAGGAAACCGGAGTACCCGGAGAAAACCCACACATGCACAGGGAGAACATGCAAACTCCATGCAGAAAGACCGGGGCCGGGAATCAAACCCAGAACCTTCTTGCTGCAAGGCAACAGCTCTACGTAGCGTTGGTCTATTTTCTGAGATGTTTCTTTGCTTTCATTTCCCACAACAGGTTCACGTAACGTAGCTTTTGTTTTGTGACGACTTCGCTCACACCATATAAATTCAGTAAACTACACGTTTCAGACTTTATTTCTGTCTTGGCAGAAAAAAAACAATGAGTTTTGTGCTCCCAGAAGGTTTCTCTGAAGTCATTCCAGCATCATTTATAAAGCCCTATTTACTCCTCAAGTCCTCAGACAGACGTTTGGTCAGCACATGTACAGTAACGCTGAAGCATGTGGAGAGCAGCCCCCTCTGTGTATGAAGACATCCCATACAGCGTATATACTGGTCTCTGATGAAAGGAGCTTTCTGTATTTTTGCTACTATGCTGCATTAAGGAGCTTTATTCTTCTAACAAAGTAATCACAGCCTTGGTGGAGAGCAGCTCAGCGCTGCTGGACAGATGTTTTCTGGACCAACCTGGTTACGATGAGACGGCATGTGGCCCCTCGACGACACGCCATTTTCCGAGGCTGCAAAACAGAAGCAGGTGCAGTTCCTGTAAACATCTAAAATTAAGCAACAGGCTCATATATGCTCCAATTAAAACAAGATGTCCCGCCCATGAGTCAGTGTGTTCGGTCAGGCCTCGAGGCTGTCGGCCAGGGGGAGCGAGGGGAGAGGAGAGACTTTGGAGGAGCAGCGGTTTTGATGTAATTAAAGATCCTATTTGGTTAAAAGCAGGATGAGCCCCCAGAGGTCAGGGGAAGAGTGATGCTATCAGACGATTACCACTTCCTCCTTCCTGTTTGCTTCCTCTCGGCCATACAGCTGTGCTCCGATGCCATGCAGAGAGGCCTGCTCTCAGAGATAGCAGAGGCTAATTTGTGAACCCACGTCCTCTACCTCCCTCTTCGTCCTTAAATCTCACATGTGGTTCGTCTTGTTCTTCCTTTAGTCTCCCTTTGTGAGGATGTCACTCTTTCCCACTCCCAAAGATGCCACAGAAGTAGTGCGTGCGTGTGTGCGTGCGTGCGTGTTCCAACTGGCCACATTTATAGACGACACAACAAAGATGCCTAATCAGTCACATGGAAGTTATTGGTTGATTAATTGGGGGGGGATGGAGAGATGGAGATGATGAGGTCAGAAGCAGCATCAGAACAGAAACTGATAGTTTCGGTTCAGAGAAGGATGCACTTAAAATAAAAAAAAATAATTAAAAAAAATACACTGCTCAAAAAAATAAAGGGAACACTTAAACAACACAATATAACACCAAGTAAATCAAACTTCTGTGAAATCAAACTGTCCACTTAGGAAGCAACACTGATTGACAACGGGGACCCTCGTCGGGTCAATCAGTGTTGCTTCCTAAGTGGACAGTTTGATTTCACAGAAGTTTGATTTACTTGGAGTTATATTGTGTTGTTTAAGTGTTCCCTTTATTTTTTTGAGCAGTATACTTCATGCTTTTTCCACAAGTGCTGCCTTCAAAGTCAGCTGAGGAGTTTTGATTCCACACCTTACAGACAAAATCATCCAACATCAAACGGGAGAACCCACCTAAGCGTTGCTCTCCACGAATGTTTGCACTTCCTGTCCTAATCCTGTGGCTGACACCGACGCTTTCATCTCCTGCTCTGATCTTCTGGCCTTTAAAACACGCAGCTCCACACCTGCTTCTCCCAGACACCTAAAAACTGCATGAAAGCCGCCGAGCGTGCCCCCACATCCCCGCTTTGTTTGAAATTCCTCCACTGCATCAATGAAAGAGCCTCTCTGTACGAGGAAAGGATTCCTTCATGTCTGTGACATGAACTCAGAAGAGTTTTACTTGAGGGTGCTTTCCAGAGGTTTTACATCTATAGCTTATCTTAATACGGGATAATGCAGAGAAGTCGCACTGTGCAGAGGAGCTCTACTGCAGAGTAACCATGTGCTTGTAGCTTTTTGGTTTCAAAAGATAAATCAAAGCTTCCAAAAAGGAATATAAAAATGTAGTGGAAAGCTGCACTGTATTGAATTCCCGACTTGGGAATATTTACTCATGTTTCCTTGCTGCTCTTTTAACTGTGAAATTACTAATGGATAAAGGTCAGAAAGTGACGCGGGATTGTGCAATTACTCATAGAAAAAGTCTGGTTTGACAAAAACTATGGCAAATAGAGGGAGACGGCATCCAAAAAATCAAGACTTTCCGATAAATTTGATTCTCTGTTTTCAGAAAAACTCACATTGGAAAAACTGAATGATTGGCCAAACTGCTAATATTACACTTCAATACTTGTGATTCAATTTAAAATGTAAAAAAATAATAATAATAATACATGAAGCATTAATGGAAACGTTTTTTTTATTTTTTGTGGATTTCTAGGGTCTTCAATAAGCTCCTCAGTCTGCGTCTTGTTGCTTGCAGTGCAAAGGAGATCCATGATGGTCCCAGAGTGTTCCTGTGTCCACCTTGGGACGCAGGAACAAGTTTTACTTCTACACCTCACTTTTCTGTTTCCCACTTTATATAGTGGAAAGAGAACATGTTAGAGATTTTGTCAGTGTCTTGTCTGAATAAATAAACTGAAATCCCTTTTAGGGAGGAACCACAGTGAGCTGCTGAAGACTAAGAAGCGCGACTGTCCCTCGTCTCCATTTCCACACTTTCCACAGCAAATCTGAGGGTTGCAGTTTTAGAAGGTCCACATGAAAACGCTTGATGTTTAGAATAAAAATCAAGTTAGCACTTAATGGGTCCCCATGCCTCAGGACCCATCTCTGGAGAAGAGTGCTCAAATTTTGAGATGCTGGAAAATAACTTTTGACCACATTCAGAGCACACACACACATAGACATTCAGAGCACACACACACATACACACACCTAATGACATAAATACATGAGGACATTCATACAATTGTACTAAAGTAATTTGGTTCTCAATCATTTCCTTTGTTATGCTTTAAAAGAAACAGATTTTCTTTTCAATGTGTTTTACATGTTCAGCCATTTTGCTCATTTTCAGAGGAAAGTTTTAAAAGTTTAAGAGCCCCATAGAGAATTTATCATATGATGGAATAAAGATAAAAATTTAAAAAAGTTCCAACGTTTTTCTCCAGAACAAAGACTGGCATGAGACTAAGAGGTAATGTTACTATTAAAATCCACATGAAAAGCCGTCTTTGCCTAAAAAAGAAAGAACCAGAACATCTTGGATGTCTCTGGGGTTGCAACAAGCAGCTCTGACACTCACCTGGCACTCAAGTTATTTCTACAAACTTCTCCCACAGAAAAAGAGCAATATGACATTTCCCCCATTCAGATGTCAGTTACCTAAATCTTACATTAGTTACGCTTTAGTTTGGAAATGAACATTTTGGGAAACTGACCGAGCTTAAACTGGAAGCAGCTGGTGTGTCCAGATCAAGTACCAACAGCTCTGGCTGTCTTGTCTAATGCCTGATCTTAATGTTGCTACTCCCACCTAGTGGCAACATTTTGCATTTAAACCAATGGCAGCTTTTCTCCAGGCTGGTATTACACTAAACACAAACAAATTTGATTAAATACATTTATTTGACTCTTATTTTAAACACTGTGCACAATTTGCATAAAATCCTCATTTCATTTGATAAACTAATAAATATTACATAAAAGTCACACGTTTCTCAACAGTAGATTCATCTCTAAAAATAAACTTGTACCATTTCTTTCAGACCGACTGATAAAAAGCAGAGTTGATATAAACAGTCTGTTTGCATAACGATGTGATTGGTGTGATCAATCTTGTAGCTCAATCGGTGATAATTGCATAATCAAAGGCTTTCCACCGTCTCTTCTGTCCTTGCTCTCCAGTGAGGTCATAGTTCATCAGAGTCCTGGGGCTCCCTGAGAGGACTTTGTCCCAGAACACTTCATTCACTGTCCGCACCCACAGCAGCACAGAGAGGCTTCTGGTCCTTCAGACTCCTGAATCGCAGCTCACCTTACTGTCCATCGACCTTATCTGAGGGTGGGGACAAAAACAAGACATTCGGCAACTTCTTCAAATTAGAAAGATGTTTGGCAATGCATTGCTACATAAAGGCTGCCTGGTTTTGCCATAATATGTTGCTAATGGAACGAAGACTAAAGATTTTACCTTTAGGGACGAACTTCAGTGAGTTGCTGAAGATTCAGAAGCGGGAAACGCCCTTGGCTGGACCGTCATTCACAAATTCATGTCCCAGTCCGTTTCCGCACTTCCCACACTTCACCTGGGAAAACGTTACACTAATTAGTCAAAACAACGTGTAAATATTGTCTTTTTTTTATAAGGAGAAATTATTGGTTTTGCAGTATTCTGCTAATAATCTAAAAGCTTGAAGGCACCTTATAAGCCCCGGGCCTCTCCTTAAATTTGGATACACTGTTTTCATGAATGGTCTCCGTGAAGGCCGGCCAGGGGGACGAGTGCTCGTACTTGGAGCGACTGGAGAACAGCTCATGGTCACATTTAGAGCAAACGTAAATCCCTGAGAGAAAAAGGAGAAGGGATCTTAGAAAAGTTGTTGTTCCAAATCCATTGCAAATGTATTCACACACCAAGAACTTTTGTTTAACACAGCTTCATGTCATTTTTGGTACTCTGTGTGACAGACGAACACCAAATAACGCAAATCTGACAAGAACAAAGTTGTTGAAAAAAGAAAGTTACGAGAAGTTTGTTGTCTGAAATAGAACCTGTGAAACCTGAGCGCAGTATTCAAACTATGAAAAGTAGTTTTGGCTGCATGATGCTGTGGGGAGCAAAATACAAGGCATAATTTAAAAAAGCATATTAGAGTAAAAAAAATGAATTACTTGGCTCAAGTAATTTCAACTTTTATTTATTCACAAATAACACACGCTTAGTACAGAGCATGCTTTAAAGGCTTACTTTACTTTTCCACCATGGAACAGGAATGCTGGACGAAAGATTTATTTATAGAGAAATTAAAACAAGAAATGCTTTTAAAAGAGTCTTGTTCAATTATTTTATCATATAAAGTGTTGCAATTATTTCTGAATCAATATACTAATGCAATGTTAAGTGTGTGCAACTGTTTTTGTAATAAATGGGTTGTTTTATGACGTGGATCCCTGGAAGAGTAGCCATCGTCATGGTAATGGCTAATGGGGATCCAAATAAACAAACAAACAAAATGAAATGCGAATTTAGAAGAATGGCCAACTCAAGGCCTGATCTGACTATTATTTATTTCATTAATAGTGTTATTATTTATTTCCTGACTTTTGTTCTGTGAAGAACCCAGAGAATGTTATTTGATTGTGCTTTCTGGAAAACAATACATTTTTACATTTAGGCACTCCTGCAATTGTCACACCTTTTTTTGTTACAAACTGACTCTGGCCCCCCAACAGAGAAGGGAAAAGTATGCGGCCCTCACAAGAAAAAGTTTTCCAAACTTTTTTTTAAACATAGATCTATGTTTTCGCATCCACCTGAATAATGTGTAGTTGCGCCACTGACTCCAATGATTCACTTCCTGCTTAAGAGCCCCCTGGTGGTTGAAGAAAAATCCACAGAAAAGCCGCATCTTCAAAGTGTAGGAAAAGCAACTTGGAGTCCGGGAAATACTCTAGGTGAAATTGGATCATTTCCACGGCACACCTGACGATCACTCATTGTACACTAGTGTGCCGTGGCACAGTGGTTGAAAAACACTGGCTTAGATATTTCCTTATCTTGCTTGTGTAACTGCCAGATATCTGCTAAAAATAGCTCAAGGCCAGTTTGGTCACATATAGTCATGAAAATAGATATATAGAAGAAAGATATGGGTGTAGTTTTCGGAAGTAGATAAAGACAGACCCCTGTCCGTCTGCTGGGACTGAGATTGATTTCCTGACATATTATAAAATGAAATGAGGGGAAAAAAAGAGGTTACGACAGAAAGTCTTCAGAAAATAATGCACAAACGGATTAGATTTTACATGAGATTTAAACTTCATTATGACTATATATTTTGTATTGTTATTTTCTCCTTTTTAACCAGGTAAAACCTCAGTGAGATCCATTCAACGAGAAAATTATGTAACCCGTAGTAATAGTTACATTGTTTTGTAAGAGTTGTGCTATAGTGTAAACAAAAGACGGATTACAAAACCTCAACAGCAAAAGTACGTAGTGTCTACAGCTGGGTTAATGCTTTTCTGCAAGCATAATAATAACTCGCCCACTATGTTTCGGTCCAATGCGCATTTAAATTTCATTTATTGGACACACTTTAAAAGTTATATAGCATGTGACGCAAGCAATAACATAACGGGCAGACAAACAGCTTACGTTGGCCAGAAAGCGTAAAAACGTCATAAGAAGTAACTGTAGAGAAGAAGATACCTGGTTTGAAGTGGTCTTTAAAGACCTCTCCGCCAAAAAACGAGCAAAACGACATCGCTGTCGGTGAACTTAATCCCTCGCTCTCTGCCGCACTGAGACAAAACGCAACGAGATTGCGCCACTTCCGGTAACTTCCGGCTCGGTTTGAATTTCAAACTAAAACGTTGCCAAAAAGTTTTGGCCACACGCGGATTTTATTAGATAGCTCTCCGAATGTTTATTGTCGACACAGAATACAATTATCATGATTGACTTTTTTTGGACATCATCACTGTCGGAAACATGCAAAAATAAATTATTGCGCAAGTGTGTGAATAGTTTTTGTCATTCCAGTTTTTTTTTTCATAAAAAAAAAGCTATGCACATAAAGCATAGACAAAACTGATACTTGTTTAATTACAATTTCAATCTGAAATAAGCTTCTCAGTTGAATAAAAATAACTTTACACATACATTTGCCCGCGGTGAGAATATTTGTGTGGATTCTAAGATTAGTTTACTACAATAATACTAGCTGGTTTAAAGTGGCCACCTGGAATACAATAAACATGTTTTGTTCGTTAATTTATACATAATCAGCATTAAGTGTCAATAGAAAAGCGGTACCTCCTCCTACCGCCACGAGGCGGAAGTGCACTTGGAACAAATCCTAAAATAATACTCAACACAATTTTTATGCAGTCTTGTTTAAATATTATTATTATTATTATTATTATTATTATTATTATTATTATTATGCTTGAGGTTCTTGGTGCAGCTTGGTGGTCATTTAAAGGCAGGTTAATACAGGAAAATGTCTGACTGCAGTGGTCTGTGTTAGCAGCGATTTTGTGCGACCTGGCCAGAATTTTCCAGGTCGTGCACTTACATAAGTCTGCGTACAGGACTGCGGTGTTGGGAGTTAAACTCACTCCGTGTTTTGACGCTGCTGAGGCAGCAGAGTGGAGAAGGGGGAGGAGGAGGAAAAAGAGGAGGAGAAAGAGTTGCCACGGCCGCCGCCGCTCGCATCTAATCTGGATTAAAGAGTCCTCTCTGCGGTCAGGATTCCCTGTAATGGTTTTATGATGAACCGAACTGGCCTGACGCTTCATGCAGTCAGCAGCGACGCTTAAACAGCGGCTGGTTGAATGATTGAATGATTTTAATTAAGTTTGGGTGAATTTTTGAGACGAGGAGGACCTCTATAGGGCAGTAAAGTTGCTGGTGCACAGATGGATGGATACCGACGCGTAGCAGCAGCAGCAGCAGCAGCAACACACACTGCGCTCTGCAGCAGCAGGCGGGCTGAACACTGCAGACCCACGCTTCATGCACGCTTCTGCATTTAACGATGAGACCATCGTTACCGAATAAAAACGCCATCTTCTTAAGCATGTCACAATCAGGTGAGTAGGTCCTACTGCTGTTATTGACGAGTGCAAATAATATGACATTTGCATTGCAGATGGCGGTTTTTCCAAAAGTAGTAGAATTGTTTAAATGTGGAGTCAGAAAACATCTCCAATAGCTGGTCATTTATTTGTCTTCAAATAAGACTTTTTCTTGATGAAAGTCGTACAGTACGAATCGATTCTCAGGTATTAAAGTTTTTTTTTCTTGTTTTATAATTATCAAAATGTCTGTGTAGAGATAGATTCCACTCTGATAACATTGGGATAAATGTTCTGCCTATTTTTAGTCTGCAATCAACGTCTCATCCCAGAGGCATATCCTCTCATTTCTCATTTCTGCAAAAACTAATCTTTCATTTTATTTTATTTATTGCATTTTATCCCATTGCAACTCCTAATCCAGGATAGACAGAGTGACACGCACATAAATTCACAATGGTGACTTTAGGGTCAGGTCACTGTGGGATTTTCAGATGGTTTCATGGCGATTTAAAAATAAGAAGTGAATTAGGCAGATTGGGGGGTGTGGGATGTAAAAAATGTGGCTTGTGTTGTGCCACCGATAGATGTTAATCAGTTTTGTTTATGACTAAGTATTACATTAAAATCGATAATCAGATACCTTCAGCAACTAGTTTTCATTCTGCACCCTGGATTTCTGTTACCAATACACCTGATGTGTGTGTATGTAGGTAAACATCTGATTTCTGATAAACATCTGTTTCTCTGATAGTGAAAAGACAGATGGACTTTATCAAAGACTTTCAAAATTCAGAGATTCTTAGAGTCATTGTCCATTTGGAAGAACCATCTGCATTCAAGCTTTATTTCTTGGCTAATGTCTTGAGTTGTTGTTTCAGTATTTTTCACATAATGTCCATTACTCATGATAATTATGATGTGTTTTTAGAGTGCACATGTTCCTCCTGCAGAAAAACATCCACAAAACATGATTCTGCTCCTCCTGTACATCACAGTTGGAACGGTGTCCCCAGACCTTGAAACTTTCTATTTTTCCTCACAGTCATCGTGACCAAACGCTTGAATTGTGGTTTCATCAGACAAGATGAAATATCTCCTTTGTCCCATGAGCACATTTCCTTTCAATCTATACCAGTGGTGTTTAATCTTTTATATCATTGTTTTTGTATAACTTGGCACTTATAGATATCTGGGAATTGAACTTAAAAAAGATCCAGAACTGTAGAAGTCTTACAATTCACCCATAGCTGTGTCTCCAGTTAACTCAAACATTGTTTTTGTATAACTTGGCACTTATAGATATCTGGGAATTGAACTTAAAAAAGATCCAGAACTGTAGAAGTCTTACAATTCACCCATAGCTGTGTCTCCAGTTAACTCAAACATTGGGAATTAACCTGAAGCTCACAAGGCCATGATTTCATCATGTGGCCTTTCCCAAATTATTTAAAGTCGTAATAATTTTACTGTTTGTAAGCCTGTGAATGTAAAGAACTCGTTTTTACTCTGGCATTTAGCAATCAGAAATAATTTTGCTAATCCTAACTAAATCTATCTAAAACAGTAAATGCTTAGTCAGATTTAATTTGGCACAATGACAAATAAATGTTATGTGTATTTTTATATAGTGCATTTAATTATAGGGACTATAGGGAATTATAGGGACCACTCTTATCTTATGCAGATAAGAGTGGTGTGTTGGCTCTTGATGCTGTTTTTGTTGCCTTTATTCTGGGTGGTCGTTCTCTTCCACAGTTAGCTGAATAGTCTGGGAAATGCTCTCTAAAACAAATAAAATAATGTTTTCAATCATTTAATAAAAATAAATAAATAAATTGCTAAATAAATCAGATGTTCAGGTAGGAGTATTTTCCTTTCTCCTCTTATTTGAGCTGAGAATATTTCAGAGTCCTCCCTGGGAAGCTGCCAGGCCTCTGCTGACTCCACTCAGCAGCAAAGATATTTAAGGTTTTGCTCCTTATGTCAGCAGGAACTTTTTCCAAATTGACTCCTGAGTCAAAATTGATTAGCCTGACGCAGGGTCGTCTGCAGCAGCAGCAGCTTAACCATATGCAGAGCGGCACTTCTGGTTAATTAGATTGAAAACGAAAAAGTCCAGGGGGTTTGTGTTCAAATTGATGTCCTGATGATGTTCATGAAGCAGAGGCCTATTGTAGAACTGTATTGTAAGCTGCACAAGTTGCTAATAAAATCCTGCTATGAAGTATAGGAGCGATAATTTTTTTTTTGCAAAACCAGTAAATGTGGAGGATTATCTAAAATCTATACACTTAGATTTAAAAAATGGCAAAAATTTAATATTTGAATGCACATGAGAAAATAATATTTACACCATGAGAATCTGTTGATAAATGAATGATAAAACTTGCTTTAACAACATAATTTTGGGTCAGTTTTTCATTAAAAGCT
Source organism: Poecilia reticulata (assembly GCF_904066995.2). NCBI lineage: Eukaryota > Metazoa > Chordata > Actinopteri > Cyprinodontiformes > Poeciliidae > Poecilia > Poecilia reticulata. The sequence continues at coordinate 13,279,571 of NC_088837.1, read as the reverse complement.
CTTATGTGCAAAAATATTGACTTTCACAGTTAATCCACTCTTAGCCTGGATCTTATGACATTGTGTACTCTGTCCAGTCTCCATGACATAATGCATGGCTGTGGTTGTTCACTGTAAACAAACTTTTAAAAGGCTTGCTATAGATCAGCATGCTCTCAAGGGCTTGGTCTAATTGCTGTGCTTTCAAAGCTTTAATGGGCCACAGTTGCTAAAAGCCAGACTTTTTTGTTCTTTGTGTTTGCAACAAAGTGAAGTTTTGGCTCAGCTTTGACGTAAGTGGTAATTTTTAATTGGCTCTGTAAATACAAGTCCATCTCACCAAATTAAAATATGATCAAAAGGTTTCTTTTTTTTCTAGTATTTGAATTAGAAAAAAATGAACAAGAAGACATTTCAAAAATCTCTTCTTGTTCATTTGAAAAACATTCTCATGATGATAACCTGAGACATAGTGTGAGAGTGGAGCCCCCTACTGACCATGAGGCTATGAGCAATAGTATGGTTTGCTTATGTCTTGGTTTGGGGGTTATCAATCCATATATATTTTGTTTCACCTGAACGTGACTTTTTGAGTTTAAAGAAACTATGGCGAGGTTCCAAAATGACCAACAGACTAATGTTATTACAAAAAACAAAAAAGTTCTGAGATAAACACTTTGGGAGAACTCAAGGACTCACAAGGGCCTCTGCTGACCTGGAGGAATTTAAAAAGCATCTTATTCCACTTTGACCATCTCTGGTTCCCTGAATGCCTGCAGAGGGATAGCTTAAAATGAAGGAAAGCTACAGAGAGGATTGGAAACAAGGGCAGTGCAATTTAAAGGGAAAGTAAAGTGTAAAGTGGATGTCTTGCTGCTGATACATTAGCCACAGTTTAACATCTTGTCCCTCTTTCACTCCATTTGCAAGGTACGCCTGGATAAACTGCAGCTAGACCTACAGTTTCACGTTCATGACATTAGCTCCTGGTTTATATTCATCATGGAGGAGAGCAAGCTTATCTTCAGCTTGGACCACCTTGATGAAGGTCCCTCTGTTATCTTTTCCAAAGACAAACCGCAAACCCTGGACTGCCAGCATGACCTCAGTTTAAGAATGAATCTAGACCTGAACCAAAGCCACCGCCCCCAGCCGCTCTACCTGCCGCACTCTCCTTCATCTCCAGGCTCTTTAACAGATTTAACATCATCTTCAGCAGACCTCCTCATCTCGACTGGCTTGGTCAAATCCTCCTCCACAGACCTGAAGCCAAAGGAGAGCAGCACCCTGAGAGGTAAGCCCCTCCTCAGCCTAGTCAAGTCCCTCAGTACAGAAATCTCCCGCCGGGGTGAGCCTGATGACAATCTGTCAAAGTCGGACTCCAAGCTGCATCTGCATCCCTGGAAGCAAGTCACTCATCCAAAGATGCCAGAATGCGGGCCTGCATCAGGGGTGTTGAGCGAAAATGAGGACTGGGCATCCCCCCTGTCTGCCGGCAGCATGTCTCCCACTGAACCCCGGGGCAGTTCCCTGATTGCTGAACTGGAGGACACCAGGAGGAGGTTTTCAGAGGCCATGCAGGATCCATTAAGCATGCTGAGTAAGATCATGGGGGATGAGAGCTCTGGAAGCCCCAAGCAGGGCAGAGCATCTGGTACAGGAGACCAGCCAGCCTCCCAGGGAAGCTGTGAAAGAGATGGGTGCAGTGAAGATTTTGACCTCAGGTGCAGAAAGAGAGCGGACAGTGAGCACAGAGCTGTGTGTGACACTCCACTCCAAAGACTCCAAAAAGATCAACTGATGCAATCTTCAGTCTTCCCGAAACAAAACACGCAAAGCCGAGACAAGGATCTAGAAATCTGCACCTATGAGGATGTAATGGAGCTTCAGACGAGATCCGCAGGGAAGTATCCCAAAACGAACCTCCAGTCTCAAGTCTCTTTTTCAGGAACATCGTTGCCTTTTTACTGGCTCATCCCCGTAGGTCTGCTGGCTTACGGACTCTTTGTTCTCCCTCTGCCACCGTACTTCGCCGGTCTGTCCATGGGGATTGCATGTGGCTTTATATTGGGCTTAGTGGTGGTCTTCGTGTTTGCCCCCCGACGTGTCCGCAGCAGAAACAAACAGGAGTCTCAAGGCAATTCCACTCCCGTGAACGTGGATCTCCTGGATGGAAAGTCCATGGACACACAAATCATTGAGGTAATTCCTGAGAAACACTACTTCTTTTTTGGAATTAGTAATGTTGCTTTGTGTTTATATATGCAAGTTAGACTCTTTAAGACCCAGACTCTTAACCTTGGTCAGTTAAGAGAAGAGGGCCAAGGATTTAGGGAAGTTTTGTAAAGAGGAGTGGTCAGAGATTCCTCTCGAGTGGTGCTGGAGGTTTAAGGTGCATTACTCCTGCTTTTTTCTCTTTAGAATTAAATCCCTAAGAAAGTTTAGAAATTATTCATTTGCTTGATCTCCTTAGGAGCTTTCTCTTTGTCACATTACTTATTTGGCTACGTAAAAACAAGCCTGCAGCTGTATTATGATCTTTGCATGAGGGAAGGTCTGCACAGCAGCAGATATTTGAGATGCTGTAAAGCACAAGCAGCCCATCATAGATTATTTTTGAGGCTATTTCTGTCTAACAAACTGCCTGCAGGCTCTGCATCTAGGAGAAGGTCATAATGACCACAGAGTTATTGAGATAAACAAAGTGACATTTCAGATACATCCACTGTGGAGGGAGATGGATGCATTCTGACGGGTCTCATGTTTCCCCTCCTGCTGAGCTGTACTGTTACATTTTGCTCTGCCGCTGAGACATTATCACCAACTCACAGGTTATTTATTTCTTGCATTGCTATTTATGATTTTAGATTTGGAGGTGTATCTTTTTTTTTATTTTCAGGGCTGGATGAATGAGGCACACAGCTATGATCCCGACACCTTCCACCCCTCCATAATGCACTCAGTTTATGTGACGCTGGATGGCAGCAGGCTTCACTTGGCAAACCCCCGTGCCAATATTCCCCGATGGGCAGCTTTTGATGAGCCGCTCCACGAAGCCGTGTTTCTGCACAGCCGTACTTACCAAATGGCTAACAGCAAGGTGAATGTTTGATCAAACAAATCTAACCTGTTTAGAACAGAGCACAGACCTTGACGGGGGAGGAATGAGAAAGCAGAGGTGACCTCTAAACTAAACTTTTCACACTGACCTGTCTGCACCCACTTTGTCACCTAACACTGAGGTGACAGACCTACAGGACCAAGTGATGATGCACTGAACAAACTTGACCTCTCTGCACTTAGCAAGCTTGCAAAGCCTTTCAGCTTAATGACAGGAGAAACATTTTGCATGACGTCCCTTTGACATGCACATTGAAGGCTTAGAAGAATGAAAATAAAATGGAAATGATTGCTAATTGTCAGTGGCTGATGCAAATGTGTTCCTCCCAGGTGTCTCTGGTGCCTCCTGGTTTAGCTCGCAAGAGGGTTTGGAACAAGAAGTACCCCATCTGCATCACTGAGGGGGAGCTGGAGGTAGAGAGTCTATTGGAAGGGCAGGAGGAGGGTGAAACAGCAGAGAAACCCAGCATCCCTAGCCAACGGTCTCCTGCCCCTCTGTACCTGTTTGGCCGCACTGGAAGAGAGAAAGAGGAATGGTTTCAGCACCTTCTGTCTGCTTCGAAGGCTGCACCCCAAAGTGAATCGCATCCAGAGGAGAACACAGGTAATAAGAATGTATTTACCTGGTGAGCAACTTATCTTATTTTGATAAGACGTTCATGCAAAAAATCAGGGTTTTATCAACCAGCTGTCATCTTCTATCTTTCACACAGAAGCACAGACTGGCGGAGAGGCTGTTAAGGAAGCCCCAGAGGAGTTCGCCGACTTGTCGATGAAAACAAGAACGCTGCTGGAGTACAGCACCTACATGATGCAGCTGATTGGCTCAGACAGAAATAGTCCCGCTCTCAGCCCCAGCTGCAGTGACAAAGGAAGCCCCTCAGCTGGCAAAAAGGTCCATAAGCTACATCTGTACTTAGCTTTAGCTCCAATATGACACATATAGTGCCTTGCATAAAATCCTGAGAATTTTCAAAGTTGCTAACTGTTTTTGGGAGTATATGGGAATCAGTGGGTATTTATTGGGATAAAAAGAAATAAATCTGGAATTTGAAATGTCCAAGTTTGGCCTTTTAAATATGGTTTGAGAAAATACTAGATATTTTAGCATTAATTTGATAAGCAGATTTCTTGCAAATACACTTTAGTATAACAATGTTATTTTTTAATGAAATGCACATAGCACACTACTAGCTGTCACTTTAACCAGCTTCCTTGTTCATGCTGAAGTTGTGACATGGTAAAATGTGAAAAGTTCAAGTCCTGGGAATTCTGTTGCAAGGCACTGTAATGGGAATTACTGACTAAACAAAGTACCATATCAAGCTGCTTATTTTGTCTTTATATTCTCCACAGATTTCCACTGAAGATTGTGTTTCTGGGAGTGAAGCTGGAGGGGACATCGGGGCAGTCACTGAGTCGGGTGGATGCTCCACAGACAGCCAGCCTGCGTGGATAAATTCTCTGGTGGGGAGGATTTTCTGGGACTTTCTCCGAGAAAAATACTGGGCTGATCAAGTGGCTCACAAAATCCAGAAGAAACTCAGTAAGATCAAGGTGAAGCTGACTGATTTGGTGTTCCTGACAGATGTTTTTTTTAATTTTTTTTTTAGAAAATATTTGATCCATCAGCGAGTGTTCAAGGACTTACATGTAACCGACTACATTAAAGCAAAAATGAGACGCTCATTTATTTTTATCACATCGGCAGTGGGCATGTTAACGGTTTAACAATGATAAATTGCATGTCTTGTAAGTATTACTTTGCACAAAATCATAAGACTTTACAACAGTCACACATATTCTTCAGCTCTTTGTTTACATGAGAGTGAGAGCGTTTGCTGACAATGCACTCTTCCAGGTTTCCAAGGCAGGTGGGATACTACAGAAGAGAAATGATGACGCTGCATCACTCATTACTCATTTCCTCTTCTTTTTGCCTCACACCATCCCTTATAGTCTCCTGCATGCACAGACATTCATCCACACTACAGCTAACCCTTTCTGCTTATTGGTTTGAGAGGCTTGTAAGGTTTTTCTCTTTGATGTCAATACTCCGTGCTTACAGATGAAATTCTCCTCCTGTTTTATACAGTTGCCTTACTTCATGAATGAGCTGACCCTAGCTGATCTGGACATGGGAAGCTGCCTTCCTCAGGTCTTAACCACATCAACACCTTCACTGGATCGCAGAGGTACAGCATGCTTTATGCCAGTCTATATTGATTGTATGTACCCTGAACTTTCCTCCCATGAACCTTTTTGATTGTTGGAAACGTTCAACATTTCTATCTATCCTGGTTCATTGTGTTACCACTAAGTACCTGTGTACATTAGGTCAATTCAGTTCTCAGATCATTTGGGCTGTTAAGCATTGTTGTCATCTTAAATGCAAAAGAAAAATTGTGAAAGAGCTGTGCAACCTCCAAGAGCCATCTATAAGCAGACAGATATTTTGCAAATACAGTATTTAGATTTAGCCTTTTATGCGGTTTCAGCCAGATAGAAAATAAAAAACTCAATACACTCTCAACAGGGGTTCACAACAACTAAAATCAGACTACGCATTACTTCTGATTTATTTTCAGAACAAGATTTGCAGGATATCAGCAAAACACAATAATGTAGTTTTATTGCTAAACATGATTATATCAGTTGAAATTAAGTAATATTTTCCTAACTCTGTTTTTAGGAGATTTAGGTCACCAGGATCTCTATTAGATGTGGATCAAAAAAGACATTGAAAGTCCATCCAATATACAGCATTGCACATTCAGTAACTGATACATCACCTGGGGGCCTCTGAACAAAGCCAAAACACTTTGTTAATGAAGACTGACGGTACTAAACAGACAGAAAAAAAATAAACATAGAATCAGCTTGTTTGTGAGACTGATTAATCGAAACTCGGAAAACTTGGCAAACAACAATGTGGTAGACTGGTATTGCAGAAAGAGACAAGCTTAAGCAAGGCTGAGGATAGAGTCAGACGATACAGATAAGTAAATTAGAAAGAAAGAACAGCCTCGACATAGTGATCTAGAAACCAAAGAAAGGCAAACTAAGGACATCTCCAATGTTAATTTGACATCATACATAATCCTGTCCTCTTCCAACAGTCCCAATGTATATGTGCAAGTTGAAATTGGCCCTAGGAGTTGGTGCATCAGTGTATCATTGTTCATCCCATGTGCCTTTTTGCTGCCTGTGATGGACTAGCGACCTGACCATGGTGTACCCCGACTCTCGCTGAAAGAATAATTCCAAATATCTTCTTAGTACCACTAATGGCACCTGTACCCCAGTTTGGAAAATATGGTAATAGATTTTTCCTGAATTTGGTTTACTACGAGCGGATAAACATCATGGTTTGGTATTGATTTCTTGGAACGAAACCACAAATATTTAAATTGTTAGTAAAATGATCAAGCTGAACATGAAAATTCTAATTACTCTTAAAAGTAAACCTAACCTTTTCATAGTTATTTCACAAAGAGTATCCCGTTATAATTTTTATTTCTATCTAGCAAGCAAAACAAGTGTACTCGGATGGTTCAGGTCATAATCTTGTTTGTTGTGCAACAAATAGGATCGCACCCTCTCATTGTCTCACTTAGTGAAGTGATTAGCAATCCTCTTAATCAAGCATTTCCATCCATGACATGTCAAAGCTAGGCCCTACTGATCTAGCATCACTCCGGCCAGATTAGCTTTTGGCTCCTGCTCCAAGACAACCTCCTGGCTTAGATCAAAGTCCATTAAGAACACTGTTTGTCCGTATCCCCGCTACTTATCTTCCTCCTCCCATTTGACCTCCAGGTTTGTGGCTGGACCTGGAGTTATTGTACACAGGCTGCCTTCAGATGACCCTGGAGACTAAGATGAACCTGTGTAAGCTAGGCAAAGAGGGAGAGGCCGAAGCTCACAACATTCCTGAGAACCTGCAAATGGGGTGAGCCCCCCCTAGGCAACTTTACATGAAATATGCTGGGGTTTAATAAAGAAAAAAGTTCAGAGCTCGAGATTCACAGCAACGTATGCAACTGTGTTTTGTTTTAGCTCTAAGCCGAGGCTGTGTATACTAGCAGATAGTGACGAAGAGTCCTCCAGTGCTGGGTCTTCTGATGAAGAGGAAATACCCCCATTTGATCCACAGAGTTCGCTGGGTGATAAGAACAATCCTGCAGCAGCTGATGGGTGAATTGTTGCCTCAAACATAATTAAATCACAGAAGCACGGCGTATCAGCTATGCAAAGCTACTGATTTTACTCGCCAACTTTGCAGTTTTCCTTCTTTGTAGGCACGCAGGTGGTAGTACAGGCAGGAAAATCCTGAGATTCGTGGATAAAATAGCAAAATCCAAATACTTCCAAAAAGCCACCGAAAATGAGTACATCAAGAAGAAAATAGCCGAGGTCTCCAACATGCCCCTGATGCTCAGTGTCGAGGTCGTGGAGCTTTCTGGAACACTCACCATCAACATACCTCCTCCTCCGACTGATAGGATCTGGTACTTGCCTTTATCGTTCGGATCTTAATTCTTTTTAAAATTTTCATATTTACAAGAAACTGCATGTATGTTTTCATCTTCCGTCATGCTCCTTGCTAACTTTTGTTTGGTTTCAGGTATAGTTTCCGAGTGCCTCCCAGGTTAGACCTTCATGTGCGCCCCATGCTTGGAGAGAGGGAGGTCACCTTCACTCATGTGACAGAGTGGATCGAGAAAAAACTCCAGTGCGAGTTCCAGGTCGGTCCGTCAATTCACCATCTGTGTGGCCTTCATATGATTTAATAATCCCTGTATTGATTGGTAAATGTGTTTACTCTCTGTATCTGAACAGAAAATATTCGTCATGCCCAACATGGATGATTTGTATCTGCCCCTGATGACATCCAGCCTGGAAAACCCTCCTGCATCCCACCATTCCTCTGTGATTTCAACTTCCCACCAGTCTTCCATGGAGTCTCAGGAATACATGTCAGACTAGCGCCACCCTGTGGCTGGAGAGCATATGTGATGTTGAAGAAAACCAGATGTGCATCTGTGTGATGAAGCTTTGAGAGTGCAGCAGGTTGATGGTCATACTAAATGACCTTGTAATTAGTGAAGGAAAAATGCTTCCTGCTGAACTCAAACTGTGACCTTGGGACCACCAGAACTGTGGGGACCAGGATAAGCGCCCCCTTCAGGGAGTTTACTCAATTGCATTTTATTTACACATTTTTTTTTAAGTAGTGCAAAACCGATCAACAGAAACTGCACAACACAAAAAGACTTTCATCATTCCATCCACCCATACTGCATGATATTATTTTATGTTCTTTTCAAATTAAAAATTATTTAAAATTTCAAAATTTGTCTTTTTTTTCAAGTTTTATTTGCAGACCTTGTACATAATTGAAAAACATGCATCTATTCCTGGTAAGATTCTGAGAAAGTCAAACTAAAAAAAAAAAACACGTTGTGAATAAGTAAAATATATTTACTGTTCTGCAAGTAGATTATCAGAAGCCATTCTTTCAGGCCTCCTCTGACAGAGGTTGCGGCGTTGTCTTTAGAGGATCTTTTTTCAGTGGCCCCTATGAACAGAGGAGAGGTTAAATGTTGAAAAAAAACTTCTGATCCATAGATTGCAAATTCATGGTAAGATAAACTTGCTTCTTGCTTTGTACTTATTGAAATTAAGCTTTAATACACTCACCATAAAATCTCTCTTCTCTTGGGCCGTTTGGAAGCGCCCATGTCCGAATTTGGAAGTGGTGTCGATGAATTTGAGCTCAATGGTCTCCTTGGCCCTGCGTGACATGAGCATGAGCAAGGACTGCAGGAAGACACGCATACTTAGTTGAATTTCAACTTTAACTTCAGTGTTTCAAATCAGAAAGGTCTAACATCATACCTGAACGATACGTCTTATGTAAAACTAAGTCTCCCTACCTTTCTGAGTGTGAGGACACGTTTTTTAGCACCAACAACGCAGCCTTTCACCATGACAAAATCATTATTTACATCACCATAGCGAGGAAAACCCCCCTATACAGAGAAAATACAGAAAACTGAGCTGACTCCTGAATTGATTTTAAAGATCTTTGCTCATCTTTACAAGGGTGCTAATAAATTTGGAGAGTGCTGTGAATATGAGTGTTATCACAAGCAGTGACATGAGTTCAGATGGTACCATTGGAGTGATGGTTTTCTCGCTGAGGTCGTAGCCGGTGGAGGCATTGTTGCGCACCACCTTTCCATCCTGGAGGTGAACGCCTCTGCCGATACGAAATATCTGGGGACACATTAGGAAACCTCAGAGGTGAAGGCAGTTATCATCATATTGAACTAGTCATTTACTTATAGTTTTGATAAAATCAGGTTAACCTTCTTGTTGATCTCAGTGCAGTGCTGATAGCCTTTCTGACCAGCCCGAGCTATAGTGAAGGCCACACGTGCAGGATGCCAGGCACCAATGCAGGCCACCTTTCTCAACCCCTTGTGGGTCTTTCTGGGAAGCTTCTTTGTGTGCCAGCGACTTGTAACTCCTTAATGTAGGAAGCACAGATCCAATCTGTCTTGTCATGTGTGTTATGGACAGTACTGTTACTGAAACAAGCTACAGCATAGATCCTACCTTTGAAGCCATGACCTTTGATGACTCCAATGACATCAATCATCTCATCCTGGTAAAACACTGCGGATATGGGCACGGCTTTCTCCAAGTGCTCCTTGGCCCAGTCCACTTTATCTGCGACTCTGCCTCCATTCAGCTGCACCTCCATGATGTGAGCCTTCTTCTGCCTTAAGGGCAGCAGTCGCATCTAGAAACAAGACAAAAGAACAACAAGTAAATCAAGCCCTCAAGTCTCGGGCAATTGTGTTGCCTTTAAGTGGGGGAAGAAAGACGTCTGGCTATAATTAGAATTATTAGAAGTCATATTTAAAAACATCTCATGTTGTTATCAGCTCTGTGCAGAAAAAAAGCAAGGATCCATAAAGCCATTTTAAGATCTGACAACTTTTCCAAGCTTTAAATAATCTGCTTTAGCTGCCAGGATTGACCCTGAAAAAATATTTTTAAACTGATATTTGAAACTGGACTCCTCAGTTCTCCTCCTCAGACTCAGTGTCGTGCCCTGAGCCAACGTGCTAGGGATTTACAAGCTGTTCTGACTGTTGCCTGCTTCTTGTGAAGTGGTGTCGCTACACAGTGGCGCAGGTGAATTAAGCCCACCTGAGAGTGAACAATAACCCTGATGACTGAACAGTACTTCTTCATCAGATTCAAATCCTTCTCCAGCTGTTTCTTTCCGGCCTCATCCTGCCACTTCTTGCTGTACTTGGTGAAAGCCTTCTTCTTGCTCTTAGCCCTGAAACACAGACGGCCTCAGTGGAAAAACCTAACTTTGATTCCCCCAAATGTATTCTTGTCATTGTGGACAAATATCTCCATCTTTATCTCCTCTGACTATAAAACATTTTCCTTAAAGGAATTTTTTATTTTTTGAAGTTAACGTTTTTTAAGCTCACAACCAACCCAATAATTTTAGTTTCTGAAAGTAAATGTGGCAGAAATCTCTCAGATGATATTCACCTTTCTGCATATTTCCACTGGTATTCTGACAATTTATGTGAGGAAATCTTAAAGGTTGGAAGAAATGGAACAGAAGACTGAAATTAATTAGAACGCCACAGAAAAATAAACAAACTGTTATATTTACTAGGAATAGAAAAGAGATAGTAATTATTGGCATTCAAATAACAAAGAATAGCACGTAGTAACTACGTTTTTGTGTCTAGAAGCTGAACAATTTCACTGTTTTTCTAATATGCGCTTACTTAGACCAGGGCGGTGCACCTCCCTCAGAGTGTGGGTCATGCCAGCTTTATATCCCAGGAAGGCAGTGAGGTGGATGGGGTGGCTGGGGTCGTCTTTGGGCCACGTGTGGACCCTGCCCCTGTGCTTCTTGCAGCGCCTGCGGGGCAGGAACCCCATGTGCCCATGGCGTGGGGCGTGGAACTTGCGATGAGACTGAAAAACACCATAAGCAGCGCTGAATAGAAGCAGGTGACCACCTGAACATTCAATTAACATGGGTGAGATTTGCACTGAAACATTAAAACAACCTTTTCCAGTCATAGTTTTGAACTAATCCACAAACATTCTTCACATTCTGATTTTTTTTTTTAAAAAGTAGAGCTACCTGGGTACTAAAGGTCATCTTGTAAGGACTTATTTTAGCTGTAGAAGTCCCAAGTGAATTATGCGTCCAAATAAGAACTAGAAATTCACTCTTTACATAACCAGCTACTAATCTAGCATAGTGTCCTCAGTGATAACGATTACAATATTTAAATAGTCTATTACTTTTAAACCCACCAGCCAAAAAACACACATGCTTCCATGTCAAGGACATAATGGGATACAGCCATGAAAAACTGACGAAAATATAACCCACAGTAACCCAAAATAGTGACCCAATACTGACCATGACTTTGCAACCGTCCAGGCAGAGGAGAGCAGGAAAAAGGAACTAGTACTGCTGCAAGTGTCACACATAAGATGATACACAAATTAAGCACTCTAATTTGGTGTTTGGCTCCGTCCAAGAGACATATTCTCTTTCAAACAAGACAATCTTTGCCAAGCCCTGACAGGAGAAGACAGCGACAGGGAAAAGGGTAAAGAGAAAGGTCTTAGGTGGACTGGGAGGCCCAGCAGATGGCAACCGTACAACCAATAAAGGAGAGAGGGAGGACGACGAGGGCTTCACTGTCATGAAACTAAGGTTTAATTGGACTTTATTTATCCCAGCCAGCGAATTAAAGATTTTACCTTACTCTGATGAGTCTTTACTTTCTGCTCTAATATGAGATGGACTTTGTTTGTTGCTATAACTACCTGCTGTCAGAGTGCAGACAATTCCTTGGGGATATGTGAGTGTACTTACTAAATGGATGGATGGATGGGTTTTTCTATTTTCTGGGGTATGAATTCAAAGATGAAGAATCTAATTTCTTTTAAGATCTGGTTACTGAACTTGAATATGAATCATGGTTATCTAGCCACCAGTGAGAAGGATGGAAAGGGAGGTAAAAAGAAAACAGAATATTGCCAGGAGAAAGCTACAAAATGAGGTCTTTCAGAGACATTTTGATTCACCAAGTCTAGAAAATAATCCATATAATAGATGGTTCCTAGGCAAGAATGCCATAAATAAAAAGTTTCTTCTGTCCTACCATTACAAATGTGAAACGACCGTTTGGTAAACAAAGGTGATATTTATAAGAATCAAAGAATATGCAGAAAAGTACCTCAAGCACAATGAAGGATCTATGATGATGTGGATTTGTTCCAAAAAATCCTAGGATCCTTGTTAAAGATCATTTAAGCATGACTCTTTCAAAATCTTCACTTTTTGAATAATACTCTGTTGTCATACCTTACATTTAGCTTTCTGTCAAAGGTCAACAGTAGTGCAACAAATAAATAATTTGTCAAAGGAATATGAATGTTTGTGATGGTTGAAATAAAGCTGAATAAATACAATAATTAATTCTGCATAGCACTTTAACTGTAAAACTTTTTTTTTCTGTTATAGTCTGAGACCCGTTGAGAGACTCTAATTACTTAAGCTAACAAATAAAACACATTTTGTAAAACTGAAGAATGAGATAATTAAATCAACATTAAAACAATTATATATACACATTTAACGTTTTAATCAGTGATTATTTGCCTATGTTTTAATCAAATAATTAAAATATGTAAATGTTCACATTACATTCCCTCCATAATTTGTTAAAAATGTAACTGTTCATGTGTTGAATTGTGGAACTTTTGAGATCTTTCTAGCTCTCTAGCACTCCCTAGTGGATTTAAAAGGCACAACAGCTCAACCTTTATTTTTCTACCTTCGTGTAAATAACTATATTTACACGAAGGTAAATATAATTACCTTGGCGAAAAATGTCGCTTTATTTTTTACATTATTTCTCATAATCGCAAAACCCACAACTGCTAAATGATTTTTTTTATTTATATTTTGTTGACCTCTAATTCGCCATTGTGGTGTGTCTACTACGCATGCGCCACCTCGAAAGGAACTCTGTCGAGGTCGAACTGTAGGATCTGCATAATCTTGAGCAAAACAAGACACAAAATGCCCAACGACTATGATAAAGCAGTATACCCCGAACCTCCGCGGCAAACTCCGGCCGTGGATAAGCAGACGGCGCTGCCAAACCCAGCTCTAATCCTGACTAAACTGTTCTATTACACCGTGGACCTTCCTGTCACCACATTTAGAGGTAAGAGAAGCTAACGGGGCTAACAACAGGACACAGTGCGAGCTAACACGGCCTTCATTTGGTTTTCCTTCCCTCAGCCTGACGCTTGTTTCTCTCTATTTCCAGATACTATCGACAGCATTCGGTCTAAAAATAAGCTGGTCTACTACCACCAGAAGTTTCGCCGTGTTCCCTACCTGACGGACTGCCAGGAGGGAGACTTCACCTGCTACTATGAGGCTGACATGCAGTGGAGGAGAGACTAGTGAGTTGGAACTAATTATATATCCTAGGAACTTTTGTAAGGCACTGTATGTGGGGAATATGAGACTGCAAAACAATAATATGAAAAAACATTTAAGCCTGTTTATGAATTTCTTCTGAATAGAAGTGTGAATCTGCTGAGAGTTAATTTTGAGTCTTGATCCAGCATTTCTGAGACCAAATGTGGTTCTAAATGGCTAATATAGAAATAATCAGTGTTTTCAAAAATAAGTCTAAAAGACTTGCATCCCCAAGGTTTCTATGTATTTTCATTCATACAGTATAAAAATCCCACAACAGAATGACAGTAATGGTACAAAGAATCCTATTTTCATTTGGTGAGCTTTGTCATTATTTTTCTCATTAGGCAACAAATCACGTTTCTTTTTCTTTTTTTTATTTCACAAATGAGCAATTTTCTTTTCAAGAAAATGCATTCACTCTATTTTTTTTTGGAAGTTTAATATTTTTCTTTGCTCTAAAACCCAACTATATTAAGTCATGTTTTTTCAGCTGGAAAACAAATTTGATAATGTAGATATAAATGAATAAACTACTTTTCTATTGACGAATCATTAAGGTTTTTTGGCTCTAATCTAGCTATATAACTCTACAGTAAGTCCACAGACTACTGAGTGGAAGCTAAGATACTACAGGAATGCCATGAAGAGTTTAAATGTAACATTTAATTACATTTTATGGACAGACTAGTGATGCCTCTCACTGTTGTTTTCAAGTGCGTCTTGCCATTATCTTGCATACTTCCAAAAGTGTTACGATTTTGTCCAATGTTGAACAGGATCAAGGAAAGGTGTCACTTCTGTTCCTCTGTGGAAAGTGAACTCAGTTACCACTTCGGGTTATCGTTTTTCTCGCCACAGTAAGGTGGATCAGGAGATTGTGAAGGTGATCCAGGAACGAATGAGGGCCTGTCAGCAGAGAGAAGGGCACAGCTACCAGCAGAACTGCACCAAAGAAATCCAGCAGTTCAACGAGGTGACCAAGAACTTCCAGTCACGCTGTAAGTATCTCACCGCTGAAACCTGGACACATTTAGTGCAACATTAAAGCTAAGTCACTGTATTACTGTGCATTACATTTTTTTATTGTTGTGCATAGAGATGTGTGTATGCAATTTTTTTTCAAATGGAGCAAAACTGGAAAAACCTGGGCTCTAAAATGACAATTTGTTGCTTGTTTTGAAATTAAAATAAAAACATTGAGTTCAAGCAAATCATGAGAGAATCTTTAGATTTGACCTTTTCTCCCAGGGAATCCTGGCACGTTTTAATTGTGGCCTAATTCTTCCTCAGATGGAGACCTTGGTGCCTACGCTAATGCGAAGAGGTGTCTAATGAAGCAAAAAGAACGAATGATGGCAGCTCAGGCCCAAAGTGCTTAAAGACAGTCCTTCCTGTTCAATGTATGAATTGTAAAATAAAGTTTATGTGAGTAAAATGTGTTTGTGTGCTTTTTTAGTGCCCCCGCTCACATTTGTTTTTCCAACAATAAAGTCAACTGGCTGCTAGCTTGACCAGTGAAAAATCTGAGCGGTTCAGCTGATTTCCTCTGTTTGGGTTTGTTTTCTCGTAAATGTATTTTTGTCATTTACTAAAGTATTGTCCTTAAATAAGTTCATTTGCATACAAAATATCTATCTTCATTGCTGAGATTTAAATATATATATATATATTTTTTTTTTAAATCAGAAAAATACTGTGTTTTTGAGTTACACTGAATTATTTTACACCAAAATCTAAAAATGGTTCATCTGCAAGCCATGTGATCTACCAGTAACTCAAACAAAATGGATGCAACTTGGGTAGGAATGTGGCAAATGAGTAAAATGCCTTTTGTTCTGGGTTTTCCCCAGGAGCAGTACAGAACTAAATCTAGGAACCTGGACTTCAACCCATTTTATATATATATATATATATATATATATAGCATGGGTCCTTAAAATGAAGATGTGCCAGTTTTTAGGTCACTTAATGAAATACCCACATTTAAGTATTTAAAAAAAACTGCCCTGAAAATCTGAACTAATGATGCATCAAGATTATAGACTAAAGTGATCTTTAAACTAATCACTTGGTAGAAAGTCTTTTGGGTTCCTGTACATGTTTAGCATGGTTATTTCTCACCTTTCAGGGCTTAACATTTTCTAGATGTCGGGTATGTTTAAATCACAAGTTTGCTCAAAAACTCTACATGCAGAGCTTAAAGTAAAAAAAAATCCTGAGCCTGAAACTTATAGTGGTGATAGAAATGAACTATACTGTTGCTATTGCCAGAGTTTAATAAAAATTGTCTTTGAATAGTGCAAACAATTGCTTCTAACAATACAATTAACAAGCTAAACAAATAAGACTTCAGTACATTTCAACTCAAAACAAAATGTAAAATGTCGTGGTTGTTCTGTTTACTTCTGACGGGTCAATCAGAAGTAAACAGTAAATAGCTTTTGTAGTTCGAAATTTGAAACTGTGCTGTGTTATATAGTCAATTTCTAACTGATCTTGTCATTAGAGACAGCCCATTGCCTGATGAAGGTCAATTGCTGACCGAAACGTTGCTTTTGCTGTTCTCTATTAAAAGTGCCTAACGGCTTACAAAACAGTTCAGTTTCCCTTCCGTTATTTTATTTTTTCTACTTTTCAACACTTCTTTTACAGTTTATTTTAAGAAAAATTTTAGACTTTTTTATCAATCCTTCGACCTGATGTCTCTCCTCCTCCTCTTGTAAATCCTCCTCTCCCTTCTCAGCAACCGGAGCAGGTTCTGCCCTCAGATAATGAAACTGAGGTAGATCACCAGGATGAACAACTCTATGACCCTGATGATGAAGATGAAGAAGACCCTGCTTACGAACAAGGTGAGGAAGATGATGCTCATCTCCAATCAGAGCAGGCTTCGACTGGGGAAGAAGATTTTCCTGACTCTCCTCCCTTAACATTCGCACCTGCTCCCTCCCCGACCCTATCCCCCCGCACTGCAATGATGACCACAGCAACAATGACAGACCTCCCGGGGGACTGGTCACCCTGTACTTCAGAAAGGAGAGATAGTACAACCAACACACCCCCTCTCCCTGCAGATGAAGTGTTGACTCCTCTCCCTCAACGCCGGCTGGGACATCAGGAGCTCACCGCCTCTGCCCTCGGAACTACACAACCAACAACCCCTCCCTCTGAACCTGAGATGACAACGACTCCTGCTAGAGAGGAGGACACCCTCTGCTTGAAGGAGCTACTCAGGGAAGAAACCCTCAAACGTCCAGACACAGCCACAAAACCTTCCCCCCCTTCCCAGTCCACCGAGGCCTCACAGCAGGAACGTCAAGCTTCTCTGAGACCCAGAAAGAGCTCCATTCACCAGAGGCTTCGAATCTGCACACAACGGAAACTCACTTTCAGCACCGGGACCAACACACTGGACTCCACCCTGATCTCCTCCGCCAGAAGATCCACAGCGCCATCTTCTGCCCAGACCACATCTGCACAGAAACAAGAGGAAACTCTTAACAAAGTGCGCAACTGGGTCCTTCAACTGGACAAAAGGTTGGTAATTCTGGGGGACTCAAATGTGGGTAGGCTCCCTGCTCATGACAACCCAGATCTACGGGTTGAAAGTTTCCCTGGTGCCAAATGGAAACATCTCACCCACCTCTTTGAGAAAGCACCTGTGTCTGAGATTGTTAGCCGACTGATTCTCTCAGTGGGCATCAATCACAGGTCTCAGAGAAACAAAGAGGCTGCAGTGAGTGAAATGATGACAGCACTGAAGGCAGCCAAGCTAAAATGCCCGAATGCGGACATTATGGTTCCTGAGATGAACTTTTCGCTGTCTCTGCCTCACCATGAACAGGTAACGCTCACCTACATGAACACCCATATCATGCAGCTTTACAGCTACATCCCTGCACTTGGCAAGCGGGCCTTCACAGTGAACAGGGACGACATCCACTGGACGAAGGCCACAGCATCTCGCATGCTTAACCACTGGTCCAGGTGGTTAAAATAGACTGCCCCAAGAGCCCTGGAAAGAAGGAGGGGCATGGTAAGATTGTAAATAAAAATGTATGTAACCTCTCCAAATCTTTTGTTCTCAGTGATGCGCAGTGTTCCCTTCTAAACAGGGGTTTGACTTTTATTCCAACAAAAAGTAACAATAGCTCAAAGGAAATTAAAATGCAAATGAGATATGAGCTACAGAAATATCATAGGAGGATAAAATTGGCCATCTATTATAAGGATGATACCACAAATAACATGGGTGACAACTTACCTTTTATGCCTGAATCTGACTGGTCTCCTCCAATCACCACCCTCCCTCCTGAGGTGGACAAATTAATTGGCCAGGACCTAAATTATTTGGACAAAGAATTCAAACTTATTAAAACAATACCTAACTTAAACACAGAAGAAAATAAAGCACTAACAGAATTAATGAATAATCATAATATTATAATCAAGCCGGCCGACAAAGGCAGCTCCATAGTAATCATGGACAGGGAGCAATATTTGTGGGAGGGCCACAAACAATTATATGATGAAAAATACTACAAAAAATTGGATACCCCTATTTATATGAATACCGCCCCCCTAATAACAAAAATTTTAGAGGATCTACATAAAAAGAAATTTATAAACACAAAACAAAAATCATACCTTCGGGGGCCCCCAGAACCTAGAGCCAGAAGGTTCTATTTATTACCAAAAATTCACAAAGAAATTAGTAAGTGGTCCAAACCTTTTGAGATTCCCCCCGGACGGCCAATAGTCTCTGACTGCGGTAGCGAGACCTATCGAACTGCAGAGTTCATTGACTATTATCTATACCCCCTGTCCATCTTACACAAATCTTATATCAAAGACACCTATGACTTTGTCCAAAAAATCAAATTAATTTCTTTACCTCAGGACTCTATTTTATTTACAATTGACATAGACAGTTTGTACACAAATATTGACATAGATGAAGGAATTGGTTGTATTAAAAGAATCTTTTTGAAATACCCCGATTCGAGGAGGCCAGATAAAGAGATCATTAAACTATTAGAAATTAATCTAAAAAGAAACGACTTTGTGTTTGATGGCCAATTTAAATTTTGGAATTCATGTATATAATACTAATATCCCTTGATTAATTTCCAAGTTTTCTGCGATTTTATGTATTTTTCTGTATATATGTTTGCTGTAAATCTACTGTTCAAGTAGCAATTTTCTGATCCACCAGTAGATGGCGAGGGAGGACCATTCCACATTCACTCCCGGATGGAGAGCTTCTTCTCCTTTTTTTCCCCCCTCCCATCCTGTTAAGATGACGTGTTGTTCTGTTTACTTTTGACGGGCCAATCAGAGCCCGTCAGAAGCACATTCGCTCTCTAAAACACTGCAGCTGATTGACGGCAACACAAGACCTAAAAGGTTTTACTTACAGGCAAAAATCCCTCAACATTAAATAAGAGTCCTTTCAGTCAATGTTTCTGCATGTAATTTAGAACATGCAACATTACCAACTAAATCAGTGTTTCTCAACCTTTTTTGGCCCAGCCCCCCCCAACAAAGAATTTGCAGGCTACTTTGCACTGACCATTATTTTATCATTAATATTACTATCACTATTGTAGATGTTTTGATATTTATGCTTGTTTCTGTATTTATCATCAAAAATAATTTCCCATGGGGAAAAAATATATTTTCACAAGTGTCTACGAAAAATGCAATTTACAATCAAGTTAAAATTGGTAGGCCTAACAGCAGCCAATCAGAGTGGAAAAAATATTCTTATTCTTTGCCATTTTCTAGTTGTTAAATATTCCACAAAATGACCAGATAAAAGATGTTCAACATGCCAGTTTAAACTTTGATCTATTTCTAAACGATTGAGCTCTGCAACATTAAAATATGGATAGAACTGTAACTACATTAATCATAGCTCTTCTTCTCTTCAGTGTTTCTGTATGTTTCTGGTGGTGCAGCTCTGTGCTGCCTTCGGGAGAATGGGACATCAGAGTATCATCCATAAAATTTCACCCACATGGCATCTATCATACACGTTTCATTCCAGGCCACTTACAACACCGGTGTTAACGCTATAAAATGAACGCTACGAAATAGTTTTAGCAAGTTTTAATTCCTTTCTCAACTAAACGTTTCTTTACTAGGTGAGACAAACTCCATCTTCTTTCATATCGCATTTGATTTAACCGCCGAACCGAACGCATGCGCTTCTTTTCTACAAACCGTTTTACAGTCATTGGTCAAGAACACTGGAGCTAGAATTCTGACTGGCTGACATCTTTGTCTATTACCTAGTTTAGTTGAGGCGGGCCATTTGGTCCAATGATCGCTTTGCTTCAAAGTCTGGCCCCCAGACGGAGCTCTTTACGCCTAAGTTTCAAACGTCTGACTAAATAAATCTTCATTTTAATTGCAAGTAGTTCTTTAAATGTCCTCTTAGATGATATACTTACTCATGTATCCATAACAACCGGAACTTTCAATATCCAGCAAGTTATTTTCGCAATTTACCGTCTATTAAACGAGTGCCCTCCCCTGACTAATTACTCTCTGCAGCTGCAGCTGTGAAATTGCCGTATTAACCCGATATTTGCAGGAAAGTGTAACGTCTCCACTTTCAGAAACCGTTGGAATTTTTCAGATAGCGCTATGTGTGGCGGAATTACGGTACTGCAAATTTAGATGTGTCGCTGTCGACCTGTACATGCATGCTGAAAAATACATAAACTTAAATTTCTCAAAAATTTCCACTTTTCAGTAAGAGCTCCTGAGCAACACCTGGCCATGAAATGGATCAATAAATCCCAACTTATTAAAACAGGTTAAACACAGAATTTGTAACACTATGTTGCCACCTCCATGCAGATTCTTTAATCTTAAGATGAAATAAGTATGAAGTACAAAGTCAGCAGCAGCACTACTCTTATTTTTCAGATTTCAAAAGAAACTTGCACATGATACAAAACTCATAACGCATCAAGTGGTATCTCAGAACGTTTATTCAACGATCTTCTGTACAAAACATTTAGGAGGTAGGAGCTGGCACAGTCTGGCCCCGCTGCACAGACACCCTGGTGTGAGTCTTAGCCAGATGGTCGGTGAACTCCTGAAAAACAAAACAAAAAGATTTTTCAAAAACTGTACATATACAACTTTTAAAAAACGAAATAAAATAAAAAAAAATATATCCATTGCACCGACCTGGTATGGAGACTTTGTGAAAACTGTTTCCTTCCACAGATCAGGGGTCAGATAGCTGTAGGTCTTTGAGATGGCATCAAAGGTGGCCTTAGCTGTAAAAGATGAAGGTAATTAGTGGATGACGCACAAAACAAACACAAAGCTTTTCTAAAAAAAAATAAAGATGTTCAACACAGTAGCTCGGGAACAGAAGACGTATAGTATTTGCTCTTTTCTCTCCTGAAAATAACGACAACACCACCATTGCAGAGGTGAAGCTGAGCAGAGCAAAGAAGAAAAACTCATTTGTTCTGCATTAAACTCTGAAAACCTAAAGGGGAAGCTTACCAAAGTTGCCGAGCGTGGCAGTGCAGCCCCTGGCGGAGGTGTAGCAATCATCAATACCAGCCATCATGAGCAGCTTCTTGGGCACAGGCGCCGACACAATTCCAGTACCACGGGGAGCCGGGATGAGACGCACCAGAACCGAGCCACAGCGGCCCGTCACCTTGCAGGGCACGGTGTGGGGTTTGCCGATCTTGTTACCCCAGTAACCTCTCCTGACTGGAACGATTGACAGCTTGGCCAGGATGATGGCCCCACGGATAGCTGTGGCTACCTCTTTGGAGCACTTCACTCCCAGACCAACATGGCCGTTGTAGTCGCCAATGGCAACAAAGGCCTGCAAATGAGGACGGACAAAATTAGAGGGCGACTATTCAACAAAACGAGTCACAAGACACTCAGATCTGACGTTTACCTTGAACCTTGTGCGCTGACCAGCCCTGGTCTGCTTTTGGACAGGCATGATCTTCAGGACCTCGTCTTTCAGACCAGAACCCAGGAAGAAGTCAATGATCTCAGACTCCTACAAAGAGGAACAACGTCTCATCATCATGTAATAATAATATTTTAAAAAGGTTGATATTTTTAGCTTTCCCAAATGCGTTTTAGTACAAATATGTTACTACCAAAATATGTTACTACCAAAAAGAGGAAGCTGGAGGAAAAGACAATGACAGGGAATAATAGCTTTGAGTTGCACTGGACAAACTGATTTAAAGAAAAGATGGAGATGGGAAACATGGGTGGAAAGATGTAACTGATTTTGTCATGACACAAAAGCAACTGGTTGAACAAATGGAAAGTTGTAGAAAAGATGGAGAGGTGGACAGAAGGATGAGTTTTAAAGTGACAGGGCTCGATAACTTTTTGAAATTGCATTTCAGATGTGCCATATGACAAAAAACGTAATATTCACTGCATATTTTATATAAAATAGCTGATGCTCATACCTTGATGGGCAGAGAGTAGAGATAGATCTCCTCCAGAGTCTTGATCTTCATGTCCTTAACAAGGCGGCCCAGCTTGGTGACGGGAACCCACTAAAAGGAAAGAGCATCACTGTTAATAATTAACACTTTAAATCAACCGAGTTTGCTTGATTCAAATAAAAATCCTACCTCCTTGTCTTCGGACTTGCCACCCCGAGCTCCGCGACCCCTTCCACGGCCCCTGCCGCGTCCACGGCCACGACCGCGGCCACCTGCGCCAAAGCCCCCGCGAAAACCTCCTCTACCACCGGCGTCGTCCGCCATTTGCTGTAAATGTTCAAATCAAAACCAAACATTGGATTATCTGCTATACCTGGATAAAATACAAGCTCAATCATCACTACAAGACACGAGCATCGCCGCCATGTTCAGCGATTTTTTTTTCATTTAAAATAGAATATTTTGTTCCCATCTGCCTTTAAATATCCACAGATAAATAAGAATGGACGTCTATATGTTTGACTGGGTGTTAAAATAATGTGTTTAATTGAACGATGCACTAGATAATTAAAGATTTCAACACAAGAGCTAAAAAGTACGTCCACTTACGTGATCCGTATAACAGGAAGAAGAACCATGAGAAGTTCCGCCGGGTTTTTTCTGGATCGTGTCATCGCGATGTTTCCGAGAGGAGATAATCTGCTCTCTGCTGCCTCTATTGGTAGCTTTTGCAAATGTGATTCCTACCCCACTTAATATTACATGTTTAAAAACAGATATTTTACAAAAATACTATATTTCAAATATAATAAAAAAATACTATAATACACTAATTGCTGTAGATATGTAATTTTTCCCTTTCCAATGCTCTGCTATGGTTTAAACAATTAAAAGAAAGAATAGCACACATTATTGGGACTATTATCCACCTTTGTTTTAGGAAACTTGAAATCGAAAGTGTTTTAAAGGTTGCCGGTATGCATTATGATTTTTAGTATTATTGTTATCACTATTCACAACGCTACTAATGCTATAATAATTTCTTACTATACATAATTATTTTTTATTCTATTAATTTATTAGTCCTGCTGAAATTATTTTTCTTGTATCGCTTGGCTCATAAATAGTGAAAGTACTCATAATTCTAAATCTAAAGTATTTGTTATAATTATCAACCAACCACAAATGGATTCATTCTCTATTCCTAATGCTATAAAATGCACAGACAATTTAATACTGAATAATTTATTAAAGAAATAATTGGGGCTACAGAACAAACAAGCCAAAGAATCACTCATTTTAAGCACATCACCTGAAGAAAACAAACACAAGAGCAATTTTCTCCCTTAACAGTTGCTGTTGCTTGAAGTCCCACTGGAACTGCCGCTGCTCTCTCCAAGGTCCACTTCCTCTTCCACCTCATGTAGGTCATCCATTACCTCCAGGCTTTCACATATTAACCCTATTTGCCTCTTCATGTGGGTCATGGTGCTTTGCATCTTTTTCATCTTCCTATGCAGGGCCGTGGCGATAGCCCTGTGGTTCCTCTGCCTGGCCTCGTACTCCTGCCTCAGCTGTTTGTAGCAGTTGTGCTGAGTCTGGGTGCTGTGAGTGAGTATTGTCCCACAGCCCATGTGGCAGGGCTGCCGCCAGTGCTCACAGTGGCGCGCGTGGGTGTCCATGTCCCTGCGCAGGAGCTGCGCCCTGCAGCCCTGGTACGGGCAGGGGATGAGCTCGTACAGGCAGGTCATGCTGTGACAGTACTGTTCTGAGAGGGAAAAGGTCTCTGCACAGCCACGGATCTCGTTTTTACACTGCGACAGAGATGCACACACAGATCTTTGTTTTAACAATTACATAATTTAAATTAGGCACACAATATTTGGCAGAGTAACTCAGGAAACAAAGGAATTAACTCAGATTGAATTAATGCCAAGCAAATGTGAAATTAAGCATTACATTCCCAACGTCAAGTTTGTTTGAGAAGTCAGTCATATAGGGTATAGGGTAGACAAACCCTTTAAAATAATCTTAAGCTAATAAGATATTGAAGTGATATGACAGTCCACAAACACGCTTAAACTGGTTTGAATTTCCTACCTTTGCTTTCAAGCGTCCAATCGATTTGCTCAGCTTGAACATGACAAAGATCAGGCTTGGGTTTACCGGCTTCCTGCAGCAGGGGCAGGTCTCCTGTCTGCACAAGATAAATATCAGCTTGTCGTTGCTTCTCCACTTGAGCAATAAATTAAAAGTTCATATTTCAAAACTGATTAAATGTAAAGTGTCGTAGACCTTTTCAGCCACTGTAAGATGCATTTCTTGCAGAAGATATGGTGGCATGCACTTCTTACTGGACATCTGAGGACGCCCTGGCAAATGGTGCAGATCAAATCGTAGTCTGGAGGGTCTACAAACAGCTCCACATCGTAGCCCCCACTCTGTGCTGAAACGTCTGGGTCAGCCTAGTGAAGTATCAAATCTTTATTATAGCAACGATTTTGTTGGACATTTGGTTATGGAATAAAAGCAACACAGGAAAACTGAAACAACTGAGAGCAATCATAGATGAAGCAACGTGTTCTCTCTAACATCATGTCCCCACAGCTCCCTACAACAGCACTTTGGCATAAAGGAAGGGACAACAAAACAGAATTGTTCTGGAAAATCATATGACCAATCACATGATTACAACAACAAAAATAAACACTATACAGAGCAATTTTCTTCCCTTTTTGTCATTAACTAATTCCTATTATTTTAACATCATGTTTAGCTTGTTAAGTTTTTAATTAATTCAAATATGAATTGTAATAATAAAGAAGTATTTGCTTTTTTTTAGTTAGAGCAAAATACAAATTTCTCCTTTCCCAGAGATTTTACCATTGCCCATGTTTCAAATTTTTTAAATATAATTTGTTTATGGTATCCATAATAAATAGATAAATAAAATACAACTAAAGCAAATAAACTGATGCTTACTTACCATGATAACTCCTCGTCCCTTATGGTGTTTCCATTCTCGGCGCTGCTTTACTCCATATTATCGATCTCTCACATGTCACACACAGACACACACCCTTGTTATCAATACAACACACACATGAACATTCCTGACAGAACATGAAGAAGAGAGTGCGCCCGGAAAATTGGAGACTTTAGTTTTTACTGTAGGCAGCGTCCTTTCCCTGCTGTTCTAGCATCAAACTCAAGCTTCCCGTATCTAACGGGGATTTTTAAAAGCTGCACCTGCCTATTGTTGTGACTGAGCCCATATAAAATATTTTAAATCTGTCTACAGTAATCTTAGAAACTTTGCTTACTCAGTAATATAAAAACATTTCAGAGTTAGGTCTGGGATAATGTTTATTTTCTAGCAAAGGTAACAAACAGGTTGGCACGACAATGAAGCCGCCATATTGGAGAGGGACACCTGAGATTACATATTAACAAGTCTTTCAACACCCCATCTTCAGTAAACCTCTGGATGGGAGAGGGGTTCATCGTGCATTTTATTCAACTTGCTGAAGTGGCATATTTTTAAACAAAAAGTTTTTTATTATTATTATTTATGCATATATTTATTGATAATAATGTATTCTCAGAAACATCTAGCATCTCCATGTAAACCTCCTCCACAAACGTGGCGGACGAGTTAGCGTACGTACCTTCTAACAGGACTGTACGTAGTGTTTACGTCCTGAACTTTTGACCAATCACAGCTCCGCTCACTCAGATGGCGTACAACGCATGCGACACGGGCAGCAACATGCGGGACGGATTGTGGTGGCTGTAGTCAACGTGTGAAATGAGAAACCGGTGATTTATATCGTGTTTGTTTATTAAAAATATTCTGCTTTTGGAGGTTCCGGTTATCATTATGGCGAACACACCCCTGCAGTTCAAAACGAAGTAAGTTTATCTTGTGTCGCTCTTACCTGAAGACAGCTAGCTCGACCGAAAGTGTATGATAGAAAGCTGTAACCTCTCATTGATGGATTTCCGTCTTAATGTCATTTCAGTTACGCTGTTTCCAGCAAAATTGAGCCGTTTTACAAAGGAGGGAAAGTGCAGGTGAGCTCTGAGGAGTTTGTCTAAGCTGAGCTGTGTGTGGTTGGAGGGTGAATTGTGCTCTAAATGTGAAATTGTCTATATGTATTTTTTTCCCCAGATCAGCAAAGATGAGAAGTACATTTTCTGCACATGTGGATCCCGTGTCAATGTTTTGGAGATCAGCACTGGCAAGATCGTCCACTGTGTGGAACATGTGAGTTCATATCGACTTTGAAGCATAAATATAACAATAAAGTAGTTTGACTTGGTCACATTCGAGCTCAAAGTGAAATAAAGCAAATCTCAACTGAAATTCTTTTATCAGTCACTTCGGCTAAATATTGAATTTGTTATGAACTATTTTTGGCAACTTAATTTTTCCCAGACATTTTCCCTTGTGCTTCTTTGTCACAAACACAACAGCTTGTATGTAAATGTCTGCTTTTTGTTAATGTAAATAAACTACATTTAGATGCAATCGGAGATAAAAAAATCATTTTGTGTTTCTTTTTCTTTCCTAACTTTGTCCAAATAGGATGATCAAGAGGATATCACATCATTTGCAGTGAGCTGTGATGATGAGGTCAGTAGTGAATACTTCTCCTAAGCATCATGGCATATCAACAGATCAGGTTTTAAAACAGAAACACATGTTTCCTTTGTTTCCAGCTGCTGGTGACAGCCAGCAGAGCTTTGCTGCTGAAGCAGTGGGACTGGAGGCAGGGTACCTGCACTCGCTCCTGGAAGGCCATTCATACCATCCCTGTGGCCAGCATGACCTTTGACCCCAGCTCCACCCTACTTGCCACAGGTCAGCAATGCCATGATGTGAACACATATCACCTGATCTATGCTACATCGTCCAAAAAAAAAACGTATTTGTGTTTGTCCTGCAGGCGGTTGTGATGCTACCATAAAAGTTTGGGATGTGGTTAAGCAGTACTGCACTCACAACCTCAAAGGATCATCTGGTGTAGTACAGTAAGTGTCTGTTACTATGAACAATGTCCAAGAATGAGGATTAAACAGACAATTTCATGTGCCATCATGCCCTTACATCACTTCTGCAAAAAGTTAATTAAGACTTTATAGGGTAAGATGAACACAAAATGGTGCAAAATTGTGAAGCGTAAAAAAAAATCATAATTTTCAAATAGCTGCAAGTCCTTTAAAGTCTTTCTACTGGCTTGACTCATTTAGAGACTGAAAGTCGACCCATTCCTCTTTATAAAGCAGCTCAGATCGGATGGAGTGCCTCTGTGAACGTACATTTTCAAGTCTTGTTGGAGATTTTCAACTGGATTTAGGTTTAGACCATTCTAACGCATATCTGTAACTAAACCTTTGCACCTCTTGTTGGATATCTGAGGTAGTCATCCTGCAGTTCATCTCTGCTTAATAATTTTCTTGCTCGGTCTGTTAGTTTAGGTGGACCTGCATGTCTTGGGTATTATGTGGTTGTAATATGACAAAATATGAAAAAAAAGAAATTCGAGGGGTATGAATAGTTTTGCAACACCCTGTGAAGTTTGAACATCGTCAAGTCAAACAAAATCATGATTAGAAAAACAAAACGTTGTACTTTCGCCTGTGTGTTTGTGCAGCTTGGTCCAGTTCCACCCCGACATCAGCCGACTGCAGCTGTTCTCCTCGTCTGTGGACTGCGGCGTTCGGCTGTGGGACCTGCGCTCCAGCCAGTGTGTGTGTGTCCTGGAGAGCCACTACAGCGCCGTCACCTCTCTGAGCTTCAGCAGAGACGGTCACACCATGGTCAGGTAGGGAGGAATCGGCCAGCACCTACGCAGTTTGTTTTTAATTACCCGACTGCTTTTCGGACGCAGCACTGATTCGTCTTGATGTTTTACTTGTAGTTCTGGGAGGGATAAAATCTGCACTGTCTGGGACCTCAAATCTCGCCAGGCTAAAAGAACCGTTCCTGTTTACGAGGTAAGATGTGAGAAGGCATTCCCATTTTTTTTTCTGTTTCAGTAAAAATAAACTTAGTGTTTGTTTGTTTTTCCCTCCAGGCTGTTGAGGGAGTCGTCCTGCTGCCTGAGAAGACGGACTTATCTCAGATCGGAGTCAAAAGCAAAAGCTTGCATTTCGTCACTGCTGGAAGCAAAGGTTTGATCCACAACTGTCTTTAAATACATTTTTTATATCTCCATGCCTCACCTTTACTCTCAATTTTCCCTGCAGGTGTGCTGAGAGTGTGGGAGGCAAGCACTGCTCGCTGTGTTTATACCCAGAGCCTTCCCTCGACCCTCACGCCGTCCTCTGAGGAAGACAAAGAGGACGACAACCCTCGCAGTCTGACGTATCTTTTCCACCTGCCTGCCTCCTCCAGACTGGCCACGGTCACTGCAGAGCACAACATACTCTTCTACCAGCTGCCCAGTCTCACCACACAGCAGCAAGTCAGTACTGGGGCTTACTTATTATTGACTGATTACATGCATGGCTCATGCTGCATGTGCTGTCTTGTTTAGGAAGCCTGATCCATTATTCTATTATTGCTAAAAAAAAAGCAAAAAAAATACAATAATAAAAAAAAGGAACAGAAATCATCTAGATTGTTTAAAACACAATACTGGCACACATTTAATTAAGAATTTTATTAGAGTTGTTCATTGCAGTGGTTATGCTACCGTTCTTGTAACCTTTGACCTTATACCTTGAATAACACCTGTTTGGTTGAAACTTGGACACAGTTGGGTGTTGCAGCAGAAAAGTGATGCCATTTTGGAATCGACAACGCAGGCGGATGATAAACCTTAGAAATATTCATATAACGTTCTTAAAAATGAAAACATTCACTTCAGATCAGTTCCACCTTTTCTCTGTAGAAGATGGCTCAAATCTTTAGTCCAGATGCTGGTTGACGATTAAAAGAAGCACAAAGTTTCTTTGCAACCATCTGGAAAATTAACCCAAATATTAAAGTGGGTGTATGTATGATTTTCCTTGTACATACTTGTGTTAATTCAAACTCGAAGTTGTATGTCGGATTATTTTAAGATTTTTGCTGTATTAAGATAATAGCTGATAGATTTAGCAGATATTGGTTATGTTGGAGTTCGTGGAAACGTGTCTCTTTCTCGTAGTTTGTGGGTTACAACGACGAGGTGCTGGACGTGAAGTTCCTGGGTAAAGACGACACTCACATCGTGGTGGCCACTAACAGCTGTCAGCTGAAGGTCTTCCAGCTGCTCACCAACAGCTGCCAGATTCTCTACGGGCACACAGGTGAGCGACCAGCAGAGGGCAGCGCCTGTCCTTTAGCTGGATGAGAATCACATCCACCTGATTCACTGAGTTCTGTCACGATCTTTTACTTTCTGGTTGTTTACCTCCAAAAACAAGCCAGTAAGTTACAGAAGTGTTCATATGAGCATTAACAGAGTTTTCTAACTTCCCTACTGAGATTATTTGTAAGTTTGTTTGGAGTCAAATCTTTTTATTTTTACGAGCATGCAGCTAACAAATAAAAAGGCGTCAAACATTTGTCAGAATTTTAAATAAGTTACTCTTTCTGCACAAAAGAAAAGCAATAAAATCTGTGTGTGCAGCGCCAGAATCTAAACAAATCAGGTCTTTAATAGTCCGGTTTATGACTTGTTGAGCAGGTTAGATGAAGATGTTTGTCACTCACTGCTCTGTTTTATTTGCTTATCTTCCTCAGATACTGTCCTCACTCTGGATGTGTTCAAAAAAGGCTCTCTATTTGCAAGTTGTGCAAAGGTAAACACAAACTCTGACTTTGTTTCGTCATGTAGCCCATGCACCTACAGATTTTTGAGAAGCCATATACATTTGCATGCTGTTTTGTGTGTGTGTGTGTGTGTGTAGGACCGGTCAGTGCGTGTCTGGCAGCTGGACAGCGACAACGGTCAGGTTCGATGTGTAGCTCAGGGATCCAGCCACACTAATGCTGTCGGCTCCATAGGCTGCTCCAGGTAAAGCTGCTCTCTGATTGCTGAGGTTTCTCGTCTCCCTTACACACACACACACACACACACACACACACACACACACACACACACACACACACACACACACACACACACACACACACACACACACACACACACATGTTGTTTGAATGAACTTCAATTTTTGTTGGTGTCCAGGACGAAAGCGTCCTTCGTTGTGACCGGCAGCCAGGACTGCACTGTGAAGGTGTGGGATCTGCCAGCCGAGTTTTCCGGAGAAGAAATCCATCAGCTGAGCCCCCGCAGCACAGAGAAGGCACATGACAAGGTACAAGACAAAAAAAAAAAATAATAATTTAAATCATGGTATTTTTATGGTCTGTTTATTGTATTGTGTTGTATATATTTTATGTCTTGTCTAAATGTATCCAGTTGCAGAAGGAAAACAGAGAAATACTACTTTACCTTATGATAGTTAATAAAGTAAATAAAAGTAAAACTCCAGAAACCAGTCTGGAAAATTAGAAAATCTTGAAATGGAAATTTGTCGGAACCCAAAATGTGAGATTGTGATGCTCCAATAATTAGTTGGTTTTTTTGCACATTTTTACCGAGGGTGCCAATATTATAATAATGGTGCAGTTTTTGTGTAATTTTTTTTAAGAGTGATTGTTAATGTTTCACCATATCAGAAAGTTTTATATATTCATTAATTCTTAGGCCTTTTGATTCTCATCTTTAAAAAAATAATGTCTTTTGTCTGCGTCTTTGTATCTATGTTTATACGGGACATAGAGAGTCTTGTGTCGTTGATTTAATGCATATTCCAGCCAACATTTGACCTTAATTACATGTCAAATATTGAAGTTAAGGAAGAAGAAGCTGAGCAACACCTTTTCTAAATCCACAAACAAGTAAATGTTTGATATGTGGTTTTTTATTGTTATTATTAATCTCAGAAGGTGGATACAGATTTTATTTGTAGAACAAGATCTTGCTCTGTACCCAAAGCAGGCTACAATCCCAAGTCCAGATGTCTGTCGTCATGGAAACTGGTTCATGCTCAGAAGGAAATACATAATCATTTTTGGAGTTTTACTCACTCCTGGGTTCGTCTCCCATCAGCTTGATACTGGAAAGAAAAATTTCCACATCGTGGTTTTTCCCGCTACACACACACACACACACACACACACACACACACACACACACACACACACACACACACACACACACACACACACACACACTTTCTGGCATGAGACGAACAAAAGAACAATCAGAGTATTATCTGTGCCAGGTCACCTAACTCTCCTTTTCCTGAGTCACCTTCCTTTTAACACATTGTGAAAATGTCATGCCCTGTTACCTTGGAAGCGACTCTTGATTGCACAAATAAGAATCTATTTCAGTCAGGAACAGAAACTTTGAAGCACATATTTACTTTAACTAATTTTAATCTTCAGGGCGCTGAACTCTTATCTTTTTTATTTTTTGATTCCGTTCCAGCTGATTCCTGTTGTTTTCTTCTTCATTGTTTCTGCAGGACGTAAACAGTGTTTCAGTGTCTCCCAACGACAAACTGCTGGCCTCCGGCTCGCAGGACCGCACAGCCAAACTCTGGTCCCTGTCGGGGGACGGAAACCTGGGACTCCTGGGTGTGTTTCGGGGCCACCGACGGGGCATTTGGAGTGTGTGTTTCTCTCCCGTGGACCAGATCCTAGCTTCCTCCTCTGCAGACGGCACCACCAAACTGTGGGGCCTGCAGGACTTCAGCTGCCTCAAGGTGGGACAGCGTCACGGCATCTCACATGTCTGTCATGATGCATGTTTCGATTTAAAGCACGATAAGATAACAGAACTGCTCTGCAAATTACTTCCTATTAAGACATTTGAGGGCCATGATGCGTCGGTTCTGAAAGTGATCTTTGTGAGCCGTGGCACCCAGCTGCTGACCAGGTATTGACTTACCTCTATTCACAATTATTGTTGAGTCCTTTTACGAGATCGGCGTCTGACTGCATTGTGGTGTTTGTAAAGAATGACTGTGTAAAAAGAAATTAAGGCCAGCAACACAGAATTTTGCGGAAATATTTAATACTTCTTGAACTGTTTCACATTTCTCTCCAACTTTATTGGGATTTTATGTGACGGATCAGAACAAAATGTAGTGTATAATATCTAATAGAAGGAATCTGATTTTTAAACATCTGAAAAGTGTGGCTTGCATTTGTATTCAGCCCCAATAACGTGACAAAAAGCATAATTGATACATTAGTATGCATGCTAAGCAGTGAGATTTTCGCTAAAGCTTTTTTGAAGATACTTTTTTATATTGTCTTCAATACACACAGCTGCATAAAAACCTTTCTTGATTGACTTTTTCTCCCCTCAGCGGCTCAGACGGTTTAGTGAAGCTGTGGACCATAAAGACCAATGAGTGCGTGAAGACATTGGACGCCCACCAGGACAAAGTGTGGGGTCTCCACGGCAGCCGTAAGGATGACAAGATGGTCACAGGCTCAGCAGACTCAAACATCACAGTGTGGCTGGTGAGTTCAGAGGTCACTGATGGTCAAAAAAGCAGGTCAGAGTGGATTAGGTTCACTAATATACCATACAGTTCTTACTCTCTATAAAACAAATGTTTTTCATGCTGGTGTCATTATTTGCATCATTAGGATGTGACTAAAGTGGAGCTGGCAGAGGAACAAGCCAAACAAGAGGACCAGATAATGAAGTAAGACTTGGACAACAACTTGTTTTATTTTGTGTCACAGATCAAGCTGCTTGATCCCCGTCTTCTTACTTTAACCAAAACTGCAGACATTTATTTATTTGTTAAATCGCCATGTCTTTCCTGAACATTTCCATCGATGTGAAGGGCTGTGCGATAGCAGGAAAGCTTTATTTGTGATACTATTGTTGTATACTGTAATAGTTTCAATTATGATTAACCCAAAGTTTCCTAAATCTATCAAAAAATGTTATTGGAAAAACAGAATTTGAACGAATAACACTTGCAAATAATCTGATCAAATATCGCGTCCAAATCGTCCTTTGCATTTGCTGTATTACACATATTAATATTGTGATGGAGATTGTGATATGGTATATTTTACAAAGTTAATCTAAATTAAAATATCATCAAAGGGCTGATTTATTGCAGAAACTCGGTTCAAAAGGGAAACTCGGGCATATTGATTGATTTTCAACTATTTATTTCTGCTCATGTTGATAATTATGGCTTAAGTTAAAGTTTACAAAAACCCCAAATTCAGGCTTTTATTCTCCCCATTGTGTCTAAAGGCAGCAGGAGTTGTCCAACCTGTTGCACGAGAAGAAATACCTGAAGGCCCTGGGTCTCGCCATCTCGCTGGACCAGCCTCACACGGTGCTCACTGTCATCAAAGGTAGTCAGGTTGACCTTAACTTGTGTTTTCAACCTTCATTCTGTTTTCCTCCTACACAAAGTAAACACATAAAATGTCTTTGTCGTATTTGCACTGCGCTGCTTTTATTTTCCGTCTGTCACGAATGGCTTCCCACTGACTCACTCATTCATTGAAGCATAAAGGGGATAAACTCTTTCCTAACAATGGCTGTTGTTTTGCAAAAGTACCAGAGAATTTGAACAGGAAGTGAAGAAACGTGTTCATGACTTATTGTTGAGATTTCTGAGTGTTGACAGGAGGAAAACCTGCTGCAGAAATCTCAACAAACTATCCTTCTATGAACGGCTTTAAAAAAATAAAAAATCATGTGTATGTTTATCTGATAAAATAAGAAGCCAGTGCGTTTTCTGTGTGCAAAATATTCAGTTTGTTTTAAACCCGGCTGCTAATCGAAGTCTTGCTGCGTTGCTTTTAGCCATTCGTCAGGTGGAGGACAGCAGCGATCTGTTGGAGTCGACGCTGCTGCGGCTGCGAGTAGATCAAAAAGGTAACAAGCAAACAAATAAATCTGTTTTGGATTGTTGGAAGGTTCTGAAACAGACCATAAGTGCAGCTTGATTTATTTGGAAGCAATTAATGTCTTAAATATGCTCATTTTCTAATGATAAACAGACACCTAAAACAGACACATTGTTAATGTTTCACCATATCAGAAAGTTTTATATATTCATTAATTCTTAGGCCCTTTGATTCTCATCTTTAAAAAAATAACGTCTTTGTCTGCGTCTTTGTATCTATGTTTATACGGGACATAGAGAGTCTTGTGTCATTGATTTAATGCATATTCCATCCAACATTTGACCTTAATTACATGTCAAATATTGAAGTTAAGGAAGAAGAAGCTGAGCAACACCTTTTCTAAATCCACAAACAAGTAAATGTTTGATATGTGTTTTTTTGTTTTTTTTTCACAATCTAATGTTTTTGGTTGCTGTCCCACTCAGAGTCGCTCCTGCGCTACTGTGTCGTGTGGAACACCAACGCCAGGAACTGTCTGGACGCCCAGGCGGTCCTCCAGGTGCTGCTGACCCACCTGCCGCCCGAGGAGCTGCTGCAGTTCCAGGGAGCCCGGACGCACCTGGAGGGCCTCATCCCGTACACAGGTCAGCAGGCGGCAAAATGGATACAAAGTGTTACATCTGGAGTGAAACACTGGCAGTGCAACGAGCCTGATATTTAGTGTGTTTAAATGTGTAGAAACAGAAAGCAGTTAAAATTGCACAGATCGGGTTTTTCTTAGAGCTGAAACTTGTCTGAGTTCTTTATTCTGATCTGTTTAATGAATATAAAAACATAAAACGCGGCATCCTAGCTTCCAATAGCCCAACAGAGACAATCAAAGAAAGATCTGGAAATGTAAATTTAATGGCAGGTGTGCAGGTAGAAAACCTTTTGCTCTCTATTAGAAACACAAAGGCCAGACAGACGGCAGCATGAAACTTTATTAGTGGAAAGCTTGACCCTAGTTATTCATCCTCCTTCCTGTTGAAATCATAATAATAAAACAGCCTTTAGCGTAGTTGAAGTATTTTGTTGTATTTTAATCAGTAACTAGGCATATTGACACCTTAATTTGATCCTTACATGTATTTTATTTACTAAATTATTATTATTATTTATTCATCTTCCTCTTCCCACAGAGAGACACATGGAGAGGATCGGCCGCCTGCAGCAGGCGTCCATGTTTCTCAACTACATGTGGCAGAAAATGCGAGTAGCTGGAGCCTCATCTGGGTGAGCTGTTTCCCTCCTCAGTTTGAAATCCTTCTGTATTGACTGCTGCCTTATGTAGAGCTTTCCAATAACTTTACTTCCTGATGAGTACGTGCAGCTTGCCTCCTACATGAATTATGACACAGACTCTGTGCCAGTGTTTCCTCTTCACAGGGTCCAAGAATTGCTAGCTGAGCTGCATTTTTGCAAAGCCATAAATACCTAGCCGAAGGTTTCCCAGTCTCAACTTGCTGGCAGGAAATGCTGCAAGTGATTACTTCAAACGTTCTGCGAACTAGATCTTTAATCAATTTTATTCCATCTCGTCTAGTATGGAGCAGGACGAAGACATGGACACCGCTCCTCTCACGCAGACGCAGCCCTCGTTTTTCCTCGATAAAGAAAACGCAAGAGGCGGCACCGATGAGAGGGAAGACCGAGGCGACGACGGGGATAGAGAGCAAGAAGAGGAGTCTGGTTTTGTGGTGAAAGATGAAGAGGAGGCCGAAGAAATCAGCGCCTCGAAGAAAGCCTCCGCTAACGACGCACGGGAGAAAAAGGGGGAAACCAACGGGCGCCGCCAGTCAGAGAGCGAGGAGAGCTCAGAGGGGGAAGAGGAGGATGATCATGTAGTGCAAGTGATGCAAAATCTCCCGATTTCATCCGCTCCCCGACTCCAGGCTTTAAGCTAACAGGATCAATAAGTTCGCCTCTAGAAGGAAACCTCCCAAGGTTTAACTCTGCAGATCATTAGCTGACTGACTGACTGACTGACTGCGGCTGTCAGGGAAACAAAGGGGGAATTGATGCGAAGCAGATAACAGGTTTCACTGTAACCATTTCTGTGCTGCCTGAGCCCCTAATCAGTTCCGCTATGCAGGTTTTAGACGGGAAACAAAACGACCGAATCATCCTGATTTCATTTCACGTAACATCAAGGAGGCCTTGGAGAGGAAGAACTGATTGCATAAGCGTCTAGGCCGTGTGCCAGGGCGATTTTTCTTAAAGCCGACTCTAATTAGAAGGTATGCAGCAGTGCATAGCGCCTGTTTACAGGATTATAAACTTGCAGCTTCCTCATGTAACCTGCAAAGGAACAGTCAAACATATTTCTAACGTAGTGACTCATATGTTTATAAATAAATCTCTTCTATGGGCCTATTTTGTAAAGGTTTTGAACTAAATATTGACTTTTTATTTTTACCCATTATTTGTCTGATTGTTAAGCAGACTTGTTTTGTTTTTTGTTTTGTTTTTTGCAAACCTAACATGAGTCAGGCTTCAATAAATAAACAACAACAACAACCAAAAAGCAGTTTTCTGCCTTGAAGTAAAATTATGAGAATTTAGAGAGCAAATTGTGATCAACCAATGAAGAAACCACAAAAACAAATCCTGAAGACAACCAGCTTGGTTTTTTTTTTAGTTAAATAAAAACTAACGAGTTGTTGTCTAACAGGATGTTGTTGCTGTTTGTTTTTTGAAGCCTCCTGCATTTCAAAGGATATCAGTTTTACCCGTCAGAAATGTCTGAAGGAAGCTTTGGGGAAGAAGCAGAAATTCCTATTTAAGTCTAAATTCATCTCTGGGAAGCAAAGTCTAGACTCCTCAAGCTCTATCTGTGCAACCAAAGTACTTTGCATAAGTTTTCATACCCCTCTAACTTTTTCACATTTTGTAACATTAGTGTTGCGTATTTCGGGCTTACTGTCCTTGGCAACTGAGACAGAGGTTTGCTTTATATCCAGAACACAACTAAAAATAGACAGTGGAAGGGTTAATATGGTCCAGTCAAAGTCCAGACCTTAATTTAAAAAAAATTTAAAACTGATGTTTGCAGAACCTCATTAAGTTAATCCAGCCTACTTCACAAAGAACAATGGACAAAAATGAGTCTGCATGTTCAAATCTGGTAGAAATTCTTTTATTTGATATCTAAATATCAAAGTATAAAAAGGAGACTCTTCTCACTGTGATGTTTTTACATGTGAAGACTCCATGTTTTGTACATTTTCTTTCAGGTATGACACAAAAGCATTCAGTATTAAACCCACAAGATCATTTTATTCATTTTCATCTCTACAGTTAACTGAATGTAATATGTACAGATATCAGATGGGGGGGGGGTTGTCCGGTATGAGAGTTGATACAAAATTTAAAGCACCTAATCATTCAGACAAAATACATCCAGTTGTTGGTGGCTACTTGTTTATTTTATATATATATATACATATATATATATATATATATATATAATTTTTTATTTTATTTTATTTTTTATGTTCCAAGGCAGTCAATAGCATCATAATAACAAAAGAGCGTTAACTTTCATCGACCTGTTACCTCAGTCGAAGTCGGTGACGGGTTGCTTTTAGTCGCATTCTTACAGGTGACTGAGGAGCAGCGGGTGAGAATCTCCTGGGCCCGGGGTCTCGGGGGAACCTTGGGGGGCTGGGGCCCCTTGTAGAGGTTGGGGTCGGAGACGCTGGGCAGCAGAGTTCCCTGAGGGTTGCTCGTTGGGCTGAGGCAGTTGGACGCCGTGGGCTGTGGCGTGCGGCAGAATCGCAGCTGTTGGTCGTTGGCGCCGTGGCTCAGGTTGAGGGACGAGCCGGCGGACATGGCGAGGGCGTCGTCGTCACTGAAGCTGTCGCTTTCAAAGCTGTCTACCGACTCTGCTTTGAGGATCCGTCCGCTCTCCTCCTGCTCTTCGTCACTCTGCACCAGGATGACCGGAAGAGGGGATTGCAGTGGAGACATTGGGGAGGTGGGGTGCCTGTGTGCTGGAGCAGGGAGGCTCACTGCAGGCTGAGCGTGAGGCTCCTCGGACAACCGGTTCAGAGACTGGGACCTGTGGATGCTTTCTGTTGGGATGAAGCTGGGGGAAATGGGCCTGGAGTTAGGATGCTGGGACAGGTCGCCATAGGAACGCCTGTGGTGTAAGACGGAGGAGGCGGGCAGGAGAGAGGAGGAGTTTTGGACATTATACTGAGACATCATCTGAACCCGAGGGTATATGTAGGGCTGCAGGTTCAGAGACGGGACGTAGCCCACTTTTCCTTTGTGTCTGTCAAAAGGCAGAGAAGATAAGAGGACATGCAGATGTTAACTATAACAGAGCTGAGCCAACACCAGTCAGAAAAACAAAATATACTACAAGCATGTTTCTACAAAACGTTTAAAGCTAGTGTGCATTTACATGCAACCCCTATTTATCTGATGCCCATGAATAAAAACTAGTGCACCCAAATTGCCTTCAGAGGTCAATATTTTATGGAACCACCTTTCCGGCCAATTACAACTGCACATCTTTTAGCTCTGGACTTTGACTGGGCCTTACTGTCACACAATTATGCGTTGATCAGTTAATTTTAAGGCTCTGTTGCTCAGGATTTCTCCCTGGATTGCTTCTTTTCATCAACTCTGAGCAGTTTTCCTGTCCTCTCTGATGCAAAGCGTCCACACACCACGAGACAGCCGCCCACATGTTCCACAAAGGGGGTGTTTTTTTAGAGCGATACACAGCGTTTTGCTTATAGGCCCAAAACTAAAACTGTTTGAGATGTCCGAAGCTTTGGATATTGTTTCATAACCTAAACGTTCTTTAAACCTGATACAAGTTTATCCCTGACCTGTGAGGTGTGTTTGTTGATCTTCGCAATGCTGATATACACTGATATACTCTGACAAACTTCAAATGCTTCCATAGAGCAATCACAAACATTACAGATCCCATATAACAGTAATTAAGGACACCTCCTTGCCTTGTAGAAGGATTCAATGTTACCTTACGAGCCACCAGCCATTATCCGGGTTCCGTATGACCTCCACCACTTCACCGATGTTCACGCTTACTTCATCCTCTATTTTGGAGTTGTAGCTCTTGGCAACTGTGTAAGGCATCCCTGAGGGAGGCATAAAGAGCTTTAGGAATAATCTCCTCCAACTCATCAACTAATATTGTCAGGATGTTGGTTTCTGTGCGTGTACCTCTCGATGGTGTACCGTGCACTTCCTCCTCGTCCTCCTCATCGTCTAGGTTCTCCAGGTAGGGTGCAGGAAACCAGGCCATCCTCTTCTCCTCGTTCTCTACGAGCCACCACCCTGCACACGCATTCACGGGATCCCCCGATTGGATTGGGAATGTTCTAAGCATTGCTCGAGTTGTGCTTTGCTCACCTGCTTTGTCTTTGATGAGAACGTCAAGCATCTCGTTCACAGCTACTTTGAAAGGTTTGTTTTTGGTGTCTTTGGTCTCGTATGGGGCTATACATCTGTAGGTCTCTGTGACGAACGGCTGGGTCACGTTGCCGCTGCTGTTTTCCTGTCTCCCGTAGCTCCTGATCTCGTCCTCGGACGGCATGATGATGATGCTAAGGCGAATACACAAAGCTATTTTTGTATCTTTCATCTGCAGACATCGAGTTTGTTGTGCAATCAGAAAGCAAAGCTTTTAAGTTGCCTTTTCATCCGGAAATGGGAATTACGCAACGCGTACTTGTGAGCTTCTCTAATCAGATCTAATTACAGTAACGCTCCTCGCCGTGTGCTGTAGCGCACACAAAAACACTGAAGGTGAAATTTTTCACCTGTTATCTTCCCTTCAAATCAAATCAAGATGTCCCGTCTGTACTTATCAGATCCAGCCACAAAAAAAAGAAAACTTCTATTTATCACAAGTGCTTCTCCTGAACCTTTGAAATGTCATTGTTTTTTATGATGGCACCAAAATGATCTTTTTTGTCTAGATGCCTTTCAGTAAATATGAAAGATCTCTGGTAGGAGTGATCTCATTTTGATAATTGGGAAGTTCAGAAATCTTCAAAACAATGAATATTTAGTTGCGATTTTAATGACAAAAAGCTTTTGTTTCTTCTTTAAATGTGTGACAATGACCTCCTAATGTGAAAACTTCACATGACTTGATTTAATATGAGACAGATTTGTGGATGTGGTGTCTCATGGTGTCTCAAGAACTGAGACAGGACACCCAAACTATGTGAAAATGACACATTTCTGTTGTAATTAAGCATGGCAACTAATTAATAGAAGTAGCAATATTTTTCTTTGACTTGATTTTTTAAAAAGGTTTTTTCCTATTCTTCTCGTCTCATTGCATGCATTTCAACAGCTCCAACTGTTGCAGAATAAACTCCTACCTGTTTTTGGTGAACTCTGGTTTTAGCTCGTTCTCATTTGGTTGCAAGAACTTTGCCAGGTCAGCAGACTGTGAGACGTGTTGATCACAGCTCAGGAGTTCATTACAGTATTTCTGCAAATACTTAAGGGGCGCCAGTGATTTATCAGGCCCCTTGCCTTGGCTCTTCTGCTTGCCTGAACAACAAAAATATATACTTATTTAATTCCAACTGTATCCAGCTAGACATTTATTATTTATATACTGCTCAAAAAAATAAAGGGAACACTTTAACATTTAAGTGAACACTGAAGTGTTCCCTTTATTTTTTTGAGCAGTGTAGTTTAATCTCACCCACTTTGAAATTTAGGGAGGATTCTGTCAGATTTTTTCATTTTACTTCCAGAGGAAAACTTCTTCTTTAGCTGTTTCTATAAGAGAGAGAGAGAAAAATGAAATAAGTCATATAGCACAAGCTCAGGGACTAAATAGTGCAGAGTTTAGTACTTACATGCATTTCTCTGAAATCTTCAAAGCTTCTGTAAACTACAATTTCATTCTGATCCGACCAAAGCACCGATGTTATGTACATCTGAAAGAAGATACGCCATATTCTTAAAGCAGAAAATTCCTCTACGTTTATTTCCTGCAGACAAAGACACAGTCGCTCCTTACTTTGTTCTTCTCCTTCTGAAGGACTCCGGTTAGACGGATGCTGATGGGAAAACGCTCAGACCCCATGACAACTGGACGGCTGGACAGGAGATCATGTGCAATAGATGCCTCTCAGTCTCATTCAGGAATGTGCAGGAGGCCGTCGTGCAGGTGAATTTATATTTCCTCCGCCACACACAGGCGTGGTTGGACCGCTCACGCAGTTTCAATCAACGACCGTCTGCATAAAGGGAATTCCTGCAGTGTTCCAATGCCAGCATGGCTGACAATGAGAAATGTAAAGAATCAATCAGGTTGGCTTAGTAGGAGCTAAGATGCTGGGTTTGGAGGTGGCATGGTATGAGAAAATATTTGGCTTTTGTCTACAGTTTTGCTCAGAATGCAGTTTATTTCTTAGAACCGAGTTGGATGAAACCAAAAGTAGAAATGACAAAAGAGTGAAGCCTCAGCCATTATAAACACAGAAACACTGTAATTATTCTCACATGTGCCCTTACAGGAAGAGAATAGCTCAAATAATTTCCTATAAAATAAACTGTCTAAAAATAGATTTTACTTTATGGCAGTTAGGATGATGAAGACAGTTTTATTTTCCTGTTTGGCAGCTACAAATACTACACAAGAAATATAATAAACTGTTCTTATGCAAAATAACCAACTGTGTCCCACATGTCTCTTGTGTTCTTTTAAATAAATAAATTTTAGAATGAATCACTGAGAAAGTGAAGCATGTATATAAAAGCCGATAAAAATATATTCCTCAGTATATTTAGGCAGTAAAATAAATCTCACTTTACTCTTATTGGCACTCAAAACAAATCCTAAAATAAAGCAGCATATTGAATGTGATCATCACATTTTAAGATAATTTGGTAAATACAAAATAGACATTTCAAATTATTTAATATACTAAGGATAAATAGCCATCCAGTCTAAGTTTTATTATGTACAAATTACTTGCCATATTATTTAATTAAATTAAGCCCCTGCTTCTGCTGTCCACCAAAAAACTAGACCTGCCTCATGTTGGGAATTCAACCTGAAAATTTAGGAATATTTCATATAGCTAGAATATTACAAACCAATGAAGAAGTCAAACGAATTCAGAGAATTATGATACCACAACATTCTGGTTCTAGAGCAGGAGCGTCATGCCAACTACCAAGGTATTCCTAGCGCAAAACTATCTGCGCCAAGTTCACATCCAACACTTTCCAGATCGTGAATGACTTAAAACTTTGGTTGTTTCTTGATTGACTTTGTGGCTGCTGCCACCTAGCGGCAGAATTTCAGCACCTGAGAGTAAAACAGGAATTTTATGAAAAAGTCCAGAATATATAATAATTACTTTATATAAAGAACGGGTGTTATGTAAAATTTCATGGATTTTAAGGAGATGTCATGGAAGAACATGAATGGCATTGATTATAAGAACCATTTTAGATGATGCCATCAGTGAAAAGGAGTATTGCTGTTGCTCTTTACATATTACAATTATTTTTTAGGATTCATCCATTGGCATTATTCCAGAAAATATCCAAAATTCAAAAGATAATAACCCGGGGCACCCTACAAGAAGTAATTAGTCTATTTTTGTCTTAGAAAACTGAAGGGCCAACATTTGTATAAAATAGTTTATTCAACTTCAATGTTCACAAAGCTCAACATTTTCGTCAAATTAGAAACACCCTCTTTGAGATACTCTCCTAGACATTTGCTTGATTCCATTGCACAAGTTTGTTTTGTTACATGGTTCATAATAAATAAATTTAAAAAGAAAAAAGAAACATTTTCTGATTGCGTTTATGCATTTCATTGCACTGCTTTGAAAGAAACTTTCTTTAACCCAGCTGTAAAATTGGAAGCTACCAAGGCCAAACGCAATTTGGCTTTTACATCATCCTGGGTCAGGAAAATTTAAAGGACTCCAACAAGACGACGAAAGGATATTTTCCAAACATTTGCACTAAATTATCCCGGAAAACTGCATCTTTAAAGAGAAAAGCTTTACAGGTGTAAGGCAACAGAATTTTTAAAAAATAAGATATTAGGTTTCTACTTGTCACTTCCTTACTACCTTCACCGTTTTTTTTGTTGTTTTTTTAAATAAACCCTAAAACTCCCAGAAGATAAGTCACCAAACGTTTTCTTGTCCTTACCCCCAAAACCTAGAAAACTTCAGAAATATTTTATTTACTTGACAAATCATTAACACCTTCTGGTGTAAAATAAAGCAGCAGTTTGAATTATAATAAATTAAAACATTTAAGAGGCAAGGGAAAAACCTTTCCACTCAAGTTCTTTGGCTTGCATATAAAACCGTGGGAGGAAACCAGGATTATCGCCGACCCGTTCTGATCCAGCTGGTACCCGTTCAGCTGTTTCACTTCAACTAAACATTCTCTTATCAAAATCATTCGTCATCTTGCATAAAATAAACCCATCTCAGTTATCATAGAATCCTTTAGTCACAAACCACCAAATAAATCACTATGGGTAATTAAACATATTTTCTATTAAATATAAGATTTCCATCGCTGAACAAAATTAGCCTTTTCCTTTGCAAACCTCCACTAAAAGTGCAACGTGTCTCCATAATAAAGAATCTATTGTGATCTATCGTGATGTTCAATAACACAGAGTGCAAAAAACCCCCCAAAAAACACTTGATGGCAAAGAATAACAGTAGTAAAAAAGCCAAACAAGAAACAAATTGTCTTTTTTTTTTCTCGTCAGCCGCTCAGTCTGGACTGTTCGTGCCTCATCGATCTTTTGT
The DNA here is from genome assembly GCF_904066995.2 of Poecilia reticulata. NCBI lineage: Eukaryota > Metazoa > Chordata > Actinopteri > Cyprinodontiformes > Poeciliidae > Poecilia > Poecilia reticulata. The sequence goes on along the minus strand of NC_088837.1, from coordinate 13,235,711 downwards.
CCAGCTCTTCTTCAATCCGTGCTTTCCTATTTGCAAATCAGGAAATGAGCACCTGGCCACTTGTTAGCTTCCTCCCAGAGAGGAAAACTGGTTATCCATCGGTGTTGTGGCGTCACGTTCCAATTAGCTCCAGGGCGGTACTAGCCGTCTTTTGACAAAGAGTTTCTTCATATCACCGAAATTCATAAATAGGCATACTACGCTCCTGAACATGATTCAGACTTAGTGATTGGTACCTGCAGAAATGAAATATAAAAACTCACATTTATAACTGTCTCCCAAAAAAAAAAAAAAAAAAAAACTTTTCTCTGTGGGAATTTCACTTTTATTACCACTCTGAGCTCCTGTGGTAATAGTAGCCCTCAATGGTGGCTGTGGACTTCTGGAAGCAGATGTAGTAGAAGCCAGCGAAGGAGGCGCCGCTGATGTCTTTGATCGTGTGGTCTGGAACAAGAAACTGCTCCTGGAAGACCAAGAGCAGCTGAAGCCGAAGCGTAGTTCGAACAATTTAGAGAAACGGTGACGAAAAATCTGCTCACCTTCCACCTCATGAAGATGTAATCACTGTTTTCCAACGCCTTGTAGTCGAAGTTGTCCGAGTTAAAGGTTTTGCCATGCTTGTAAAAAGCCTGAAACTTCCCCTTTTAAGAGAACAGGAAATATGGGGATCAATAACAGGTTCAAACACATTTTTTTTAAACCTATACTCTTTAAAAATGTATTATCTGAAATGTAAACGAGACTCCAAAATTCAGGTAAAAGATGCCAAATACGAGTACAAAAACAGGCACAAAAAAAATACTAATTATTTTTATGTCAAGTACAAATTTGGTTCAAAAGAATGAAACTGTGGACAAAGATTTTATTAGTAAAACTATAAAAGGTGATGCTGAAAACATAAATAAACCTGGACAGACATACCCAGTGCTTTCTGTCCACATCCTCGTCTGCATCCCACTTCCGGGTTAAAAACGGCCGCCTGCGGCTGATTATTTCACCAACAAAGAAGGTTGTGAGAGTCGGAAACTCCTACAAAATATAAATGGACAAGAAAAAAAAAGGTTCATATTGTTAAACTGTAAACACATATTTTTCAGGTCAACTACCCAGACCCTTCTAAAAATCATATTTGCATCTTTTTATTCAAACTTAAAGTATAAATAACAATAACAACAATAAAAAAACCCCAATAAATTTAATGTAGATAGTTGAACAGAGGTCAAGCTTTACATATCTAGTCTGAAAAATCACAGGCCGAAAGGAACGGATTAATGATTATGCAGTAGAATAAGAAATAATATCAGTGAGCATATTTACAAAGTCTTTTGCTTTTGTTCTAAAGTTTATGCGCACATTTTGCACTTAAATATATTCATCTCTTTGACAATGTTTATTACCAACAACATGACATCATGAAGATGACACGCTGAACCTTCTGGTCTTCAAGTGAATGAAAAATGATCTTCAGAAAGGAGAAATATTTGTTTTCATACAACAAACACTCAAATTTGACCATTATTCATTAACATGACTGCTCGTCTTCCACACACCAACCTTACTTTCCGACCTGTGGACCTTTTATTCATTTATTTATTTAAGTTTATTTGATAGGGACAGACGCACATCGACAAAAACTGAACAGAACAGCAGTCCCATGTTTGCGTCATAGTGCTTATAGCAACAGCTAATTCGCAGCACTTGTCCCTAAATGGGCACAAGTGCTGCTAAGTAAAAGTTTAAGTAGTAATCATTTAGCAGAACATAATGTTGACAACATATACGCCATCATGCATATAAAACAGTGAGACGTGAGACATTAAGCATGGACACAGTTCTGTTTTTGAAATAACCAGAGTTTTGTTTGTTTTTTTTGAACATACTAAAACTGGTTACGGACTTTAAATTGACAGGAAGTTAGTTCCAAACTGCAGATCCTCTCACAGACAGAGCACTTTGAGCAAAGGTGGTTCTACATGTTGCATAACTTAACACGTATCGGGCAGAAAATATCTCACCTTAACCAATCTCACCTTCTCTAGATTCAGCCTGTCTGGAGCAAGCATGAACCAGTCAGTGTTCAGCCTTTGGAAGCATAAAGGTCAGTCTTACTACACCTGACCTAGTTTGCATAGCTTACCTCAGTCAGGCCTTTGATCTTCAGGTATCCACACAAATATGAGTCGTCCATCGTCACATGCTGTCCAACGCAAACAGATTATGGTACATAATGTCCCAAGGGGTTGACATAAAAAGTGCAAATGCATGACGTAAAAATGACAGCATGAGGTAGTGAATCCCTTTTAAACACAGAATCTAGTAAGCATTAAGTTATATATGCTCTCATTCCTATTCAATAGGAATAGAAAACATCGGCTGCTAGAATAGTGCCAACAATCTTTGGACAGTCTGGTGCACAGAATGTTAACTTTTTAGACAGAGGTCAAAATTTTATTTTTAGTCAACATTCAAAATATAAGAATAATAAAAAAAAAGAAAAACATTAATCAAGCTAAATTTAGGATTTAAAAAACCCCATATATTTATCAAAATACCTGCAGAACAACTTCGACATCATACGAGTTCCCTTTGCTCCTCTGATAACCCCGATACTGAGCGCCGCTGTAGAGCAGAGAGGTGGCCACCCCGGGCTGCTGGGTGTTGATAGGCGCAGGGGGAACAAGACAGGCCGAGGATGGACAGGCCGCACCGGCTAGACAGTGGCACTCTGCTCGGACAGGCATGATGAGCGCTAAGGAAACACCGTCAGCAACCGTCATGAACGTCAACAAGGAGCACGCCACAACCGGAGACAAAAAACGGGACTGACAGAAGTTTTATCACCGTAAAAATAACAGTGAGGTTGCTCAAAAGTATCAGCTTTCATTAGACTGCCGGACAGAATATATGTTGCGAGTCTTCCTATAATCGCTCAGCTTTCTTGTATTTTATTGGCTAAAAACCAAACGTCTGGTTGCAGCACGATTCTTATTGGTTGATGTGCCAATACGCATTCTGGGAATTGTATTTTAGACTCCTTTCTACGTTTTGTTTCATAGTAGTTACAAAAAATATATCCATAAACATTTTAAATCTCCTTACAAAGAAGAAGAGAGCGTGTCAGAATAAAGAGGATATAAATTAATACATGGATGAAAATCGCTTTGAACTATTTGGTTGTGTTGTGAGTTTTCTCTTTTAAATATTTTTTGCTAAATATAAAAAAAATGTCGATTTTTTTTTAAGGACTAAAATAGGTTTTATTGAAAATTTGAGATTAGTAGATTTAGGTTGTTGTTTTGAAGAGCAATAATTTATCTACAGTCCCTCATCTCTTGAACTTTTTCTTTTTATGGAACAACTGCACATTTCAATGTAGCTCAAGTGAAATGTTCAAAAATTTTCTGTGACACACCAACAGCTTTTCAAAATAGAAAAAGTTTGGTCAGATTTGATCAGATACAATTTTAAAGTCTAGCAGCAGGTTCTCAGTTGAATTTAGCTCTGGGCTTTGACTGAGCCCTCCTAACACATAAATATGCATTGATACGAACAATTCAAAATCATGATGTGATTTATTTCCTAATGTTCTCTGCATAACCTTCACAGAATTGGACTGCTACTACAATTAAATTACACTCAGGGGGAAAGGTGGAATTTTATTTAGTTGGATCAGAGTAGGAACAGGGGGAACTCTGTGCCTACACGTAAAACATGGAAAAGTAAATAGATGTATACTGCTCAAAAAAATAAAGGGAACACTTAAACAACACAATATAACTCCAAGTAAATCAAACTTCTGTGAAATCAAACTGTCCACTTAGGAAGCAACACTGATTGACCCGACGAGGGTCCCCGTTGTCAATCAGTGTTGCTTCCTAAGAGGACAGTTTGATTTCACAGAAGTTTGATTTACTTGGAGTTATATTGTGTTGTTTAAGTGTTCCCTTTATTTTTTTGAGCAGTATATATTATTTGCTAAATATCGTAATAGTGTAGACGCTGTCAGTGAAATATAGCAAAAACTTTCATTCCATCTCCTCCACGGGTTTCATCAAAAAGTCATAATATCGGTAGATGTCGGAGATGCGCACACGGTTCCTCCTTTCCTCTTCTTCCTGAATCTGCAATAGTGCATAAAGATGGTGATTGCGGATGAGTTGTCATTTCAGTTTAACATACACTTGTGTGTTTACTACAAAGTTATTTACTTCTTTGATGAGAGCTTTTTTCGAGTCATTAACTTGTGTATCCATTTGATTTTCTGGGTCAGTGACGGTCTCTGAGGCCTCATCTTGACTGGGTGAATCATTGCCTGTAGACAACTACATGTAACGACATTTTCAGTCTTAGCAGCAATTTCTTTTTACATTTCAATATTAAGCACGTTTTGGACCTCAATCATGGACATAAACGTGAAAAAACCTTCAAATGAATTTGTACAGTTGTACAAAAACAAAGTCTCTGGAGGTACAATTGGTCCCTTTAAAATAAATCTAACCGAGGCATATGTTTCTAATTATACTTTACTTTTCAGGTTGATATGAGGTTTAACAAACTGTGACTATCTCTATATACACACAGGACGCAGCTCCATTTTCTTAGCTGCGGGAAAGTGGGCAGTACACTTTGTGTGCTTTAATCAGATGAAAGGAGGATCAATATTTTCTGCAAAATGCAATTTTAGGATGGGCTGAATGTGAATCAAGGAATAAATATTTACAATAAGAATCCCACTGTTAAGTAAGGTGAAAGATCTATCATGCTGTGGGTCTGTTTCTCTTCCAAAGGTCAACCTAGTTAGAATGCAGAGCATCATGAACTCTTGAAATACCTAAATAAAATTAAAGAAGAGGTTTGAAAGGGTTTGGTTTGGATTTGGTTAAAAATCTACATTTTCTAGACGTAGCATAATTCACCTCTTGAGTAACAAAGAAGAAAAGTGTGTATTCACTGCAGATTATCACAAAAAGTTACCCACCATTTCTGAGATGAAGCTGTCTAGCAGCATGATGTTGTCCTAAAATAAAGAAAAACAACAGCACAGATGCAAGTGAAGGATTTCATAAAAAAAAAAAAACATGTATTAGATCACCAGTTGACAGAAAAAAATTCAAAAACAATCCCATGAACACTTACATCCAGATTTTTGACAAACTCAAACTCCAGAGCCAAGAGATTTTTAAACAGCTTGGCAGATACATTTTTTAAGTCCAGGAGTTTGAGACGGTACAGATCGGGGTCTTGTATTGCCTTTACATCTTTTAACCTCTAGAACATTTGAAACTTGTTAGCCGACAATAAAAAAAAAGAACAAGACAGCAGTGAATATATACAAATATTTGCTGTAAATTTGTTCAACTTTATTAAGCTAGAGATATATTTTCCTGCTCTACTTGCCGTTGAGTATTGCTCATCGAAGTCTGCAAGAGTCTCTATCGCCCTCTGCTGGTAGTAAGCGTCAGTCTCAATCTGGCCAGCGAAGAAAGAGTCCAGCTCTGTCTCCAGTTGTTTGTACTCGTCTGAGTCTGTAGGAAATATTTGTGAGCACAGCTCCACAATTTTGCTCTGAGACGTAAATGCAAGGTTAAGGAATCTGAGGCGTTTTGTCAGTTTGCGCGACTCGATGAAACAACACATCAGCAAAGAAAACAGAGGATATATCTGTGCGGGAGGAGCTCCTGGGAGGATGTCTGGGCTCGCTGCCTCTACTTTGTCTGCTGACGTAACTGGCCCAGCACTCTCCACAACCGCAACCTGTTATAGGAAAGAGCCTAAATCAGACAACGTAATACAAGAAATAAAATGTGCACGTTTGCAAAAGCTGCCTTTGAAAATATGATCATTATCATACTTTGTCTATTTTTTCCTGAGCTTGCTGTAACTCAAGCAACTTCTTAAGCTCAAATTTGTACTTGATGGCAGCCTCCTCTCGCTGTAATTGCACAAGATAGAAATGTCTCACTTACAGTGGGAAGCATCAATATGGGACCACGCACCTGGATAAACTGATGCTTTAAACAGAAACGTTATGCAAAACTGATGTAGAAAATAGACAAATCCAAAAAGATGCGCATGAATATAGACTTACCATCTGTGGGGTAATTAAAATGTTGTCTAAGAGGATCACATTTGGAATAAAGGCAGCAACATAAAGCGACTGATCATCCTTTTCAGTGAAGGGATTTCCACCGATGGAGAGTTTGAACAGCTTTTTAAATCTCATGAGGTAGTGCACCTTTAATTAAATAAGATGAAGATGAATAAACAAGGTGTACACAAAGTCGTGCAGTGCAAACATTCCGCAATCTGACACAGTATTCGTTTGGATAAAGAAAATAATCTTACACATTCCTTGCCTCTGATTTGGTTTTTTGAAATGAAGAAGTGAGTGAGGTTCTCAAGTGTATCCATGTTCTTGACGACAGAGATGTTGTTGAAGGCCAAATTCAGCAACTCGAGCTTCCGCAGGGAGTCCAAGCCCCCAATGTTCTCGATCTTGTTAAATGACAGATCTGCAAGCACATTTGGGAGAAACATCAACAACGTGTGAGCGCGCAGAGCCTTGTGAAAGCCATCATATCCCTCCACAAGTTAAACTCGCAACTTTGAATAGAATTTATTTGTGTTTTTCTTTTTTACCGCTTATCATAGACTAACACAAAGAAGTGCATGGTTGTGAAATGAAAGGAAAAAGAATATATGAGTAAACACAATAGTCAGTCAACCAATGTGTAAATCAATTTCAGTAGCTGAGGACCCGATCGGTGAAGTTCTCAGATGTTTGTTTATGAAGATTAACGGATAAACAGCAACATGGAGACCAAGAAACACACAAGAGAGGTCAGGTAACTGCAAAATCCTGGAGAAAAAAATATAGATAATATATAAAAGACTTGGTAATGAACTATAAAGCTATCCAGCAGCAGAACAGCATCCCTAAACATACAGTCAAAGTAAAAAAGGAATGGTTAGAAAGGCCCATAGTTAAAATATAAATTCAGTTTCTAGTTATGTGAAACTGTTAGAGAAGTGCCCAAAACACTAGCAGCTGAACTGAGCAAAAATAATGTACTGTAAAGTACTGGCTTAAAGGACATGAAATAAATTTGGATTTTTATTTGGGGAAAAACATTTGTAACTTTGTATCCTTCACATTTTTATCATGTTTCATAATTATGCACCACTTTGTGTTGATATATAAAACCCCCATAAAATACAATTATGTATATGGCTGTACCAAATGTAAAACAAAACTTGAACATATATGAATACTTTTAAAAGGTTTAAATTTTTTGTTTTGTTGTTGCTGTTTATCCAACACACTATTATAACAGACTAAACATAAATGAAATTGTCTCTTACTAAGCCAGGTCAGATTAGTCAGACGATTCAGGCCCCAGATCTTCTGTATGACGTTGTTATTAAGATCCAACCTTGTCAGAGATGTAAAATCGTGTATGAAATCCATCTTAGCCATGTCTGGAAACAACAACAATCTGAATCAGTTCACAAAAAAAAACAACAAATTAGACCGAAAACGTTTGAAAAGATAGTTTTTTGTTGTTGTTTTATCCTTTATACTTTTGAATTCCAGGTGTAAACGGATGTTTTCTCTGTGATCGAGACAGCCAAGATTGTAATTGTGCAGAGCGTATTTTTCTTTTGAAGTGTGTTGCCCGAGTAACATCTCCTGCAAGGTATACTCATCGTCCGTCCAGCTAGCTTCAGAATCCATGTTTTAGCAGTTTTCACTCTGTTGAAGGCAACAAGGTAAGTCAGAGGTTATTCTAAACTAAAACTTTGGACCAGTTGAAAAATCTTAAGTTTACTATAACCCTCATTTTAACAACCCAAATGTGTAACGTTTCTACTTACCAAATGAAAACGAAAAATGAACGAACTCTTCGTATCAATGTACAGTCTACAAAAACAGCCAAAACATTTGTGTCCCGTTGTTTCGTTTGTTTATACCCTGTTACTTAGCAACAGTTTAACGCCAAAAGTAAACTCATCAAACAAATAATTATTTTAATGTGATGAAATAAAAAGAAAAGCAAAAGCAAAATAAAACTCAACAGTAAAGTTGACTGTAAAACGTGACCCTTACGTTAAGACTCTAAAAAATGGTTGGCGTCTAACGGTCTTTCCTCAATCAACAGGTTGATTTTCAGATGCGTTCAAATGCATTCAGGAGCCGTTAAAATGCAAATGTATTTTATTTTAATTTATTAAAATATAAGGAAAACTCTTAAATATCTCTTATGCCGAAGCTAATCTTGCGTATTGTTTAATTCATTAGATACTTTTAAGAAATTCAGGACTACGTAGATTTTTTTCCTCCATATATTCACAAGTGACACCATTTCAGCCAATCAAATTCAGGGCTTATGTCAGTTCATCCAATAGGATTCAGAAGTGGGCGGGGCTTACCCGTGCAGCCACCTCTGGGCCTCAGCCTCCGTCATTTCCAAAGCGGATCGTTTGTTGTCAAAATGGAGTTTCTACTTGGAAATCCTTACAGCACGCCTGTGGGCCAGTGTATAGGTAGGTGAAGCTGCGAAGGTGTTTATTAGAGATGTGTTGTCTTGTTGATACATCGAGATATTTATAATTCACTCTTACGTTGGGAGAATAGAGCTTTGCTGGCATCTTCCTAGCCAACGTCATCCCCTCGGAATGAGCTCTCAGCTAACGTTAGCCAGAACATCTGAGTAACTTCTCTTTACTCTCTTTTCTCGTTCTGGTAAATCCCCCTTTATCTATGAGAGCAGAGACCTGCAGGTTTTAAGGAAGATAAATCACTGAGATTTCGTGACAAGTGATGATATTTTGACTATTTAGATGGCTTGCGGAGATTGACCACAGTGTTTGGTCACTGTCGCTTTTAATGTAAAACATCCAGACCGTCTAATAATGTGTTACTTATTGCAGAGCTGAAGCAGAGAAGGACGCAGTTTGGTGAACCACACCCCATGTTTGTGCAGTTTAAAATTACACACGATCTAGGCCAGTTAATTGTTTTGATTGATCATAAAAGAAAACATGTAGGAAGATGAAGCGGGTGCAAATCAATATATTCGCTTATTTATTTCAGTAATGTGATTACAATGATGGAACTAACGTGATTTTTTTTTTTTTCTATACTCAGATTATATTTTAAGTATTTATTTCTGGTAAGAGTGATGAATATGGTTTATAACAAATCAAAACCCTACATGAAGTTTCTTTAAAAATAACAATAGTACACCAAACAAATATTAAATGATTTGTCCAGTTCTTTAAGCACAAATCAGACTCCTGTCATCTGCAGAAATACTCAGATGACCTGGAAACGTCAGGTGTGCAATAGATGGGCGAGAAGCCGAGTAAACAAAACAAAGGAGATAATTGTAGATTTCAAAAGAAACTTGCATAAGACAAATGCTGTTTGTCTTATGCAAGGGAGAAGAAATGGAAGTGGTTGAGGAATATAAATGCGCAACAGTAAAGCCATCTATAAAAAGGGACAGAGCCGACTGTAATCTTGAGGAAGCTTAGGTCCGTCAGTGTTTGCATTGAGATGCTGCATATCTTCTATCGGTTTGTTTGTGGAGAGTGTAATCTCTTCTGCCATCAGCATCAGAGCCAAGGACTTGCAGGTCTGAGCAACCTGATGAAGAACCACTGGAGATTAGAAAGATTCTTCCTAAAATTAAGAAAAATACAGACAACAACCCTGAGCATCCTCTTCACAGAGTGTCTTCAGTCGGAGGCTTCGTCACAACTGCTGTAATACAGTCTGCTACAGGAGATCCTTCCTGCCCACAGCCATCAGTATCTACAATAACTTTAAAGAGCCTGTGCTAGTATAAGTTATGACAACGTTTAATTTTCCTTTTGTATCAATAATGTGCTCTTCAATTAGAATTTTTTAATCTAATCACATGTACTCCGTTGCACATGCACACAGCACTTGGTCAGCGCTTATATTGCATTGATTTTACCATAAATATAATACACCGCATTTGGATTTTGTCATCGACTTGCACACAAAAAAAAAAAAACATAAAATCTTTTTATACATAAAATTTTGAGACGTATGCCATATTTAGCGCTTTTCGTCAATACTTTGCTGCATCACAAAATATTTTTGCTAGAAAGTTCAAACTCGGATTTCATGACGAGGATCCATGATCATTAGATCTGAAATATTTCCACAGTAGTGTCAAGCAAGCTCAGGTTGTTTAAGCTTCAGCTGGTCTGCATTGTTGGATTGTATGTTTTGCAACCTCCTGTTGGCAACACTCCATATATTCTCTATTGTGTTTAGGTTAGGCCAGATTTATGGCCATTCCAGCATAACAACAGTCATTAAAACAGGCATTTTTTTAATTTAATCAAATCTGCTACATTTTTGGAAGTGTAAACAGGGAGCAAGTGCTGATGGAAAATGAAGTCAGCATCACATTAGTGCTTGTTGGCAGAGGGAAACATAAATGACTACAATTTTGCCAACTTTGTACATCATAAAACACATTAGACCAACACCAACAGATGACACCGTCTTGCTAAATTATCGAAAATTCACACTCGACCTCAATCAACTGACTTGCAGTCCAGTTCTTTTTCTTGTCTCTGCTTCACTTTCTTTTCAAGACTGATTATCCGTGTCACTTGTGCAACTTTTTTCTAACACACTTTTTCCTTCCACGAAGCTTCTCGTTGCTGTTCTTCAATACTTGTAGAGGATGTTGATGATAGTCTTCTGGATAGATGGGAAGTTGTCAGTCACTCCCATCGTTTCCTCTTTTTGAATTATATTTCTTAACCTTTTAATGACTTAATAATTTATTGAAATGCGTATCTGTATGTGAGCTGTTTTACAGTTATATTTTTATTAGTAGTGCCAACTTTGCATTGCCTAACTTCGTGACAATGTTTAAAAAAAATATGGAATTTGATATTATCGTTTTCCAAGTCTTGACAAACGTGGAAAAAAAGAATATTCCTTATTCCATTGTTTAAAAGTTGCAGTTCAGAATATCGTCTGTTTTATTTCTATTTCGATTGTGTACTTTAATTTCAGTTTGCCATATTAAGTTTTTGTCAAAATCACTATAGCTGCCAGAAGAAGGACAAAGAATTGCCACTCCTATGTATTTTTTGTTTTTTACAAGCACAATCAAACATTAATAAATGTGCTGTGGATGTTACATGTCCCAACATTGAAATTTCTAAAACAGTCAGACAAATCTGGAGATTTATAGAACTGAGAAATTAGAGAACGTTTTTTTTTTTTTCCAACTAGTTTTGGGTTATTGGTTATTTGCGGTACTCTTATCAGCAAATAAAATTAAGCATAGAAAACATCTTAAAAAGTTTTATAATAACTTTTTTTTACTCATTGTTTGGTAATTTAATGAATGTAAAGAAAAAAAAGAACAATCATTATTTTGTGTTTTACAGTGGAGTCGTCCCTCTGCTTTGTGCAGTAGTTCCCATTGTGTTGCACATCTTGAGTTTCACCATTTCACAGAGCTTGTCTGCATCCCCAGGCAGACAGCAGATGGGTTGCTGCACCCTATGGGGCTCTGACCAAGTAATTGTGATCCGTACCCTGCAGGGGACGGACAACCGATCATTTTACTTGGCCCAAAAATGGTACTAGAGGACAGATGCATGTTGGGTCCTTTTTTTAATTAATTTTTTTATTATTCTTGTTTTTTAATGTTTTGTGGGATTTGCTGAACAACTGGTATCAGAGATTTAATATTGCTGGCTGGGACAGCAAAGATGAAACGTTTGAACAAAATGTGGACAAGGCAAGCAGTTGTAAGGAGAGATGGGCTGGAGAGGAACTTTGCAGCTTTGTTGGCGAGTACGTGGTACAGCTCGTCACCGTCAAGAGACACGTGATCAGCTGGCTTCAGTTTTGCTATCAGTTACTAAGACCTGTGGGGGCTGGGAGGGTTTTGACACTAAACCAATGCGCTTTATTTCATTACCAAAGCTGCCCTTGTTTAACACCATTGGGACTCTTCTCTCTCGTTTGTTCTTCCTCTTCGTTCCTTCTCGGCCACTCGTGCTCTGTCCCGCCCTGACTCCTCAATCCGTTTGAGGAGCTTAAAGGAAGAGTGTTGTGGTTAATTCCTCCAAACTCAACTTCTAGACGGTCTTATGACGCAGAAGTTGGACGCAGCATTTTAAGAGCTTTGGTTAAATTTTTCTTCATGACTCCATCTTTTTTGCAGATGCGATCGCTGACTCAACTTCACATGCGTGTTGCTGTCGGCCAATAAAAAAAAAATAAAAATGAGAGAGGCTGGGAGACGACATCGAATGCAAGCCAACTTTAAAAAAGCGAAACAAAGACAAAGCTAATTTCTAATTGGAATAAATCATAGCCTAACTAATTGCAATAAATAGTAACTAGTAATATGTCAGGCAGCTTGCTGAGAGTCTGAACAGAAAAAAAAATGAGGCGGGTGAACAACACCCTGAGTTTCAGCTCATCGCATTGTTCTCCTCATCATCCCCTACCTCTATCCAAAAGACTTTTGAAAGAGAAGAGTGAATGTGTGTGTGTGTGTGCGCGTGTGTGTGTGTTCTCACTTCAAAGGCAACCGCTTTAAAGTATTTAAAGCCGGTGTGCAGTGTGTGAAAGTTAAACGGGACAAAAGGAGGTCATTTACAGTAAGGACGGATAACAGATGATGTTTACACATGGCTTCTAAAAGAGGCCATGTGTAACCACCAGGCCAAATGCTGAAAAAACCCAAATTCTTATGATTATGTATGATTCAGTAGGAAGAGATGTTATGGATGTGTCCCTGAGAAAGGCACTTAACCCCATGTTGCCTACTTATCTCTATATCTGTGTATTAATGTGTGTGTTTGTGGGTTTAGCTAGGTGAAAAGCGCTTTGAGGGATTAGTGTATTTGTAGATGGTAATTACTTCCAGTCAGTGGATTTAAACCATCACTGTTTCAGTTAAGAATGCATTGATCCATGATTTTGGTAAGCACCTGATCAAATTTAGGGACACAAGCAGAAATGCTGCATAAATGAACATATTTTTTGTAATTCCTTAATAAGGTGTTGGATTTAACAGTGCAACATCTACCGCAGAACGTTGGAGCAGATCCCCCCCCCCCCCTGAAATACACGAGTCCTCAAGAGAAAAACGTTACTGAATCGATAGGCACGACCTCAGAGATGCTGGAAATCAATGTCGGACAAGAAAAGTCTAATCCGTACATTTTTAGAATTCATATTTGCTTTTAAGGCATCATGTTTCTGCTGAAATTATGGATTCATTCAAAAAAAATTCAATCAAAGAGACTTTGAAAGGAAACATGTTCTGCTGATTCACTTGTAGTGGCTTTGAGTTGAACAGGGAAGCAAAAGATCCTCCTGACTGTCAACAAGTTCGCTCCCAAGCACCCCTGTTTCCCCACCTCCCAAGTACTTCATGCTGTGTTGTGTTAACAGAAAGTGCTTTAATGCATTTAATAAATAGACAATCTATAGTTTCTTATTTATTTGACCTGCTGATTGGTGGTCAGAGCACATTTGGCTAATTGGTTGACTGGTGTCGCTGATCTTTAGGTTGTAAACTTAGGGGAACCATAGCACTTATTATATTGGTTAATATAATACTATATTATAATATAAAATAATTTTTTTTTAATATGGTTTCATCTTTCATCTATGCAAAAAGTCACTAGAAGTCTGGATGACGTCTCTTGTGTTCTTCCTCCAGAGAGAGCCACAGACGGAGGCCTACAGAGTGAGGACTGGACTCTGAACATGGAGATCTGTGACATCATAAACGAGACAGACGAGGGGTGAGCGACTTTTGTTCATTAACGGCTTGGTTATTGGTCTCGGGATTCTTATCGCTCTGTGGACCAAAAACACTTAGACTCCCATGGCAGCTTGCGACAGAGCTTTCACCGTCTTATCGCAGTACTGACGGACGGACGGACGGACGGGCGGAGCGAGTGACTGAAGCGAATAATGCACTGCCTACTGTTGTTTTGCCAGAAGTCGGCACACCAGACAAAAACCCCTTTTGTTTGTTGTTTTTCCTGTGTCACTGACTGAATGAATGAAAGATTTCAGATCCTCAGCTGGGCCCGGTTTGCAGTGAAGCATGAGGCTGGCAGATTTAGCAGATCGGTTCCAGTGCAGGCTCTCTCTCTCTCTCTCTCTCTCTCTCCTTCTCGTTTTGCCACTCTCACTGCCAGCTTTCAACAAAAGCAGATCTGGAGAAAAAAAGAAAAAAAAAAGAACATTTTGTCTTCAAGATGTTCGGCGAAACTGTTGAACTCCAAAAAAACCAACAAAACTCAAGTTCGGGAGATTCTGAATATGTTTTGAGTAACCTTTGTTAGCTGTCATCCTAACACATGCTGTGTGGGCCTTTTGCACACAAAGCTTTTTTTTAAAAAGTGTGACAGCAGATGGTGTGCACTTGAACAAGATAAAACAAAACAGATGCAACGCCCAATAACAAAAGAATCTGAAATATGTCCTCCGATTGCGCTCGTGTGCTTCATGCACAAAAAAAAGAAGAAAATTCTGACTGTATTTTTTTTTGTCTACATCCATCTCTATCAGTTTCAGCAGCCTTGCTTAAGTACCTGTTATGCGCTCATGAATGAGCTCATAAGAGCTTATTATGCCCCATCTTCATTGAAGGGATGGGTAGTATTAGGCAGGAAGCCAGCCTGAGCTCTTTATGCATGGGTAGCTTTGATCTTGCCTTTTGGGAGAGGCTTTCTGTCGTCATTCAAAAAGGGGAAAAAAAAAAAGAGAGGCAGATGGTGTGACAGTTCTTCTCAGGCTCACTCAAATAGTTTCACTCGCAGAGAGACCGGCATCTGTTATCGCGACCCCGAAAATCCTCCATTCCAGCGAAGTCCGAGGTGTTCTGCTCGCTCGCAGCGGGGGCACGCAACGACTCAACGCTGTTCTTCCTTCCAGGCCGAAAGACGCCATGCGGGCCCTGAAGAAGAGACTGAGCGGCAACAAGAACTACAGAGAGGTGATGCTGGCGCTAACGGTAGGTTGTTCGTACGTTCAGCTGGACGTGGCGATTCCGCATTGAGCTTTGCGCAAAGGAAGCTCGGACGCACTTAAATGTGTTGCAGAAACACCTGAATGTACACAAAACACATTTGAATGAAAAAAACATGAGAAAATGAGTTGGTCAGTTAGTTTTCCTGTTCAGTTAATGGACTGTAGAAATGAGTCTTCCTTCACTTCCTGTGGTATGCAGGAAGTTCAGCAATAAGTGAACTTTCCAAACTTTTTGCCTAGAAAAGTTTTCAATTTAGTATTTTCATCATCTATGTATGAAAAAACGTATGAAAAAAGATTGCATTCACAATCTCAAATGTTGTCCTTCCTTATGTCTTTTCATTATTTTTTTCCTGTGCTTTCACTTCCATTCTTAAAGGATTTTTTTGGCTCCAGTGACTTTTATTTGATAATGTATTGACATTTCTGCTGTGTCATACAACCTCCATCGTCTTATCCGTTCCATTTCGCTTTTTTCTTTTTTGTGTTCCTTTCTTCTTTGTATCCTTCCTTATGTTGATCCTTCTCTTTTTTTCTCCACTATGTCCTTTTTTCCCTTCTGTGCCTCTAGAATACTTTGGATGTCTATACACAGACACAGACCGTTACCATTTATGCCAAACGGCAGAACACCGAGCTTCTGCCAAACTTGTTGCTTGTGGAAATTCCTCAACTTCCTCCTCCGCTGCTTTGCTTGTAACGTCTCTCTGCTTGACCGATTTTCTTTCTGCAGGTGTTGGAGACGTGTGTAAAGAACTGCGGTCACAGGTTTCACATCCACGTGGCCCACAGAGATTTCATTGACGGCGTCCTGGTCAAAATCATCTCCCCCAAAGCCAATCCTCCCACAATAGTTCAAGACAAAGTTCTGTCCCTCATACAAGTAATGGAGCTTTCTCTCATTTTTTTTTCCTGTGTGTTGTAACTGTTTATATAATGTTATAAGTGCATTGTTATTTGTTCCTGCTTACAGCTGCCCTAATCAGTGGTGCTGTGGTACATAACAATCATTGCTTTGCTAAAAGTTTCATAGAACTTTTTCACATTTTGTCTTGCCCAACCTTTGCAAGATAGCTCAAGCTCACTCGGATTTTAAGAAAAGGGTCTATGAACATTGGTTTTCCAGCCTTGCCTGATTGTTAATTTGATTTAGGTTTGGACTTTTAACTGGGCCAGTGTATCTCTGGATATGTGTTTAGGGTTGTCGTCCTGCTGAAAGGCGAACCTGCAGCTTCAGTGTCACATCTTGTGCATCCTCTAACAAGGTGTTTTTCCAGATCTACTCCGTATTTTTGTTCCGTCTTTTGAAGAAAATTGGCAAATTTTTAAAAAATGGGTATATTTTATTTTTTGTAAAAAAAAAAAAAAAAGAAGAAAACTCTGCATCTTTCTCTTTCACTTTTCAATTATGTGCTCCTTTGTGTTGATCTGTCGCTTAAAATTCAAAGCTCATTGAAATGCGTGGTTGCACCACAACAAAGTGTTGAAAAGTTCAAAGGTAGTTTCGCAAACTACCGCAGGTCAGGTGAGTCCCTGATGCTCCACTTGTAAGCTGTTTCCAGTGTTGCTTTTTTACTACATGAGGTCACTTCAGCCAACAGATGGCGACCGTTTACTTATTTATCAGTGTTTGCAGAAGGAATGTTTACACAGTTAAATATTTATCGAGGAAGATGCTTTATTCACTCACCTTCATTTTCAGTGGGAAAAAAAAAGCTAAACCTTTGCCTCATTCGTTTATTTATTTTTCCTAACAGTCCTGGGCCGATGCCTTCAGGAGCAGTCCTGATCTGACTGGGGTGGTCCACATTTATGAGGAGCTGAAGAGGAAAGGCGTTGAGTTTCCAATGGCCGACCTGGATGCTTTGTCTCCCATCCACACGCCGCAGAGGGCAGGAATAAAAACTCTTTCTGCATGTTCGTCAGCAGAGGTGCATTTGCTCAGTTTTTCCCTCTCGAATCGCAGGGCACGCCTGAAGTGGACCCAGCGATGATGAAGTACCTCGCTCCTAACGCCTCGGCTGCTGTTAGCCCTAAACCCATTCAGCCCACTCCCACAGCCACGCAGGCCTCCAACATCCCCAGCCCCGTCACTGCCAGCCCTGAACAGGTGATGACCCGCAGCTCCACAGCTGCGTTTTCAGCCACGGGTTTTTGTAATCTTGCAATGAACAAAATGCGATTTGAAGACGTCGCCAGCAGGAACGGACTGGAAGCCCTTCATGGAGTTGCTGTGCTTTCAGATCGCCCGGCTGCGGAGCGAGCTGGACATCGTGAGAGGAAACATCAAAGTCATGTCAGAGATGCTTACGGAGCTGGTCCCCGGCCAGGAAGACGCTTCTGACCTAGAGCTGCTCCAGGTAACATTTGAACTGTGATGCTTCAAACTCTACTAATGTTCATATGTGAACAGTCTTATAATCTCAAAAACACATGAAGAATGAATTCTTTACCCTTGCCATTGAGTTACCAGTTGGTAAGCTTCACTGGTTTGCGATCTTCGCTAAAACAAGATACATGTTAGCGTAGCATGCGATGCATTTAGGTCAGTTTAGGCCCCTCAGATCAATCAGGGCTTTTCACCAGATTGGGTCAGGCTGCTTTCAAGAAAAAACACTCTCATCCTTTGAGGCCAAGATTTTTCTCCCAGTCCACATGGAAATAGACTTGATTAGCCAGTCAGGAACTGTCCTTTGTGTAACTATGGCAACAAGTTAACAGGTCATTAAATGTCAGCAAGTTTGGGGTTCTGAGACAGAATCTGATGGCTTGAGCAGCTGCTAAGTGTTAGCAGTTACTTTAACTTAGTTGGAATTGGGGAATTGTATTTCAAAATGAACAAACGTTTTCCTGTTGTCGCATCCAAAATGAGTTGTTATAGCACTAAGCGTCCACGAGGGGGTGCAGTGTGTCAAGTTTTCACACTGTTAGCGGTTTAAAGAGGTGTGAGACTCGGGAATAGAGGTGAAATTCTCTAAACTGGCAGTCGGCCAGCGTTACAGGGACCCGTGCAGAGTTTAATCTCCTCTGGCCAAATCCACTCAGGTATTCGTGTCAGCCCCACAGATCTGGCTTGCTGCTCACAAGCTGCTGCCAGTTATGATCATCATGTTAATATCTTTTGTGCTATGGAATCACGTTGGATAAAGTTTTGGATAAATGTTTGTTTGTAAAACCTCAGCGCAGTTTTGTTTTCATCAAAACATGTTTTCTGTTTCTGTGTTGGCGGGGTTTTTCTTTGTTGTTTTTTTTGTTTTGTTTTTTTTCACACCGCGCTGTGGGGTGTCCACAGCTCTTTTGTTTTCTGTGTCCCTTCCCTGCGCGTGTCAATCTGTCGGCGTGTCCCTCCCGCCCAGGAGCTGAACAGAACGTGCCGCGCCATGCAGCAGAGAGTGGTCGAGCTGATAAGTCGCGTGTCCAACGAGGAAGTGACCGAGGAGCTGCTGCACGTCAACGACGACCTCAACAATATATTCCTCCGATATGAGAGGTGCCCCTAATGCATAAATGTCACAGAACATGCTCTGATTATTGAACTTGTTCTTCTGAAGCATTTGTTTGTGATAAACGCCTCTGTCATATGGCGTTTGAATATGAAAGTGATTTTCCGTCGCTCACAGGTATGAGAGATACAGATCTGGCAGGGCTGCACAAAACAACGGGGTAAGTGTCGTCGAGACAGACTTTACATTAAAAAACAGCACATTTTTGACATTTAACTGAGACTTTTTTTCAAGCTTAATTTGTTTGTGTAATCAGAAGCAATTAGTCAGTGATTGTACCTCAAAAGTTTAGTTTTAGGAGACGTGGCTAAAACAAATTGAGATAATTGTGAATAATTTCATAAACCAGGGTCACTTTGATTTACAGTAACGTCACACTTGTGTTTGTCCATCTCACTAAATCCTGCTGAATGAGAAACATTCAAGTTGAAAGCGTACTTTTGGGAGGCGCTGTACCTCTGTTCTTTTGCAAAGCCGATTCAAAAATATTACCTGGAATGGTCAAACCCGAGTGTTAGTCTGATAGGAGTCACTTTAAATCAATCTGTGAAAGAAAACTTCAGTAAACCACAATTTTAGTTAATCTGCAAAACCGTTAGCGGCTATTCCGTTATCTAAAACATTGCGTATTCACGCTTATTTGTGTTTAAAGTTTCTGTTTTCCTGTCTGTCCTCTCAGATGTTAGCGGAGCCGACAGAAGACAACCTCATAGACCTGGGCCCGGGCTCCCCTGCCGTGGTTACACCCAGAGTTATGTCCAGCCCTTCGTCCAGCTTCGCCCACAGAGCCACGGCCTCCCCTGCCCACAACCCTTCCACAGCCTCCATATCTACTGCACTCGCTAGTCTTGGTAGGCGCAAAGTTAGGATTAGTTTTCTAAAAGATCCAAAGAACAGGAAAAAGTTCTCCTGTTGGGAGGACTTAGAATGAGCATCAGTTCATATAAAATAGTCAGTATACCTAGAATCTTCTCCTTTCCATGTTTAGTTCCTGATTTAGGTTTTTTTTAAGTGCATTTTTATTCGGGACCTAATTATTTTTGTCAAAATCATTCAATCTCCCCCTCCTCGTCTCTTGTTCCAGATGTGGGTTCTGACAGTGTTAGCGGTACCCTCACGTCTCTGTCGGGCCACAACAAGGACGACTTTGACATGTTTGCCCAAACCAGGAGCAGCTCACTGGCGGAGCAACGCAAGAAGTAAGTCTTAATATCAGTGAAGTCTTTGTTTTGTGTTAAATTAGCAAATTCCTCCTTCTGTATATTTTCTTGTGGACATTTCCATAGACGTTGGGTCGATACCAAGTGCCAGTTATGCAGTTGCGGGTTGATCCCTCACTGTTCTAATTATCATCATCCTCAAACCATGAAGCGGGATCTTTTCATTCTGCCTCAAGCTTCTATGTTTCTTTGCCTTACTTTCCCTCCCACTGTATTTTGGGATTTCTTTTCTTTCTGATGTTTACCTTACACAATAACAGCACTAACACCACTTCCACAGAGGTTAGAGGTCCGATTCCCTGCATCAGAATTAATTTTTGTTTATTTTTCTGCTTCTGAGTTGCCAGTGTTAACTTTAGTTTTCATTGGTTTGGTGCACAGTGTAAAATATGAAGACCCCCATGCTCTGGGAGGCCTGGCCTCTGCTTTGGACGTGAGGCAACAAAACACAAGTGGGGTGAGTACATCAAAGCGTCCACTTTGTGTCAGATTTACCATGTTTGGGGCGTGGAGAGGGGGAAGAGGGGTGTTTATATTAGAAGTCAAGACGTTTTAACAAATCTGTCAGATTTTTGTGTCCCTACAGTTTATAGTAGGTCATACTGTATTTTTTACAGTGTGTATTTTTGTGTATAATTATTTAACTGAAGCTGTTGGTTATATTTACAACCTTAATTCCAGATGAAAGCAAGTGAACAAGTTTGGGTTAAACCAGTGACATGTTTTAAGTTACAGTCATGTTCGCTCTGGATCTTTTTGTCATTTTAAAGGATGGATTAAAAATGGATGATAGCAGCTGGCTCTCCCAGACACTTCAACTCAGGAGTGCGAAACTAGTTCCAAGATTCTCTGTCCTTTTTTTCTCAGCAAACGTTGGAGTTTACGTGGAAGTTATGTCGTCGTGTCTTCCCAAACTCCGAGCAATTTTCCTCAAGTAGTTTTTCCTTTTAAGATATTTCACTTTTTTATAGAATTCAAATTCTTTTCCCCCCCCACTTTGTTTTTCTCATTTCCATCTTTACGGAATGATACATTTCTCTTTTTGTTCTCCTCTTTTCGTTATTCTCTGTGAATGAAAGTCGTCTCTTGCACTTTTGACTTCTCCTCTGTCTTCTTCCTCTGGACTGTGTGCTTTGCTGTGGCGGGGCCTTTCTTCTCTTGTGTAAGGTCTTATTCTGTTGTTGATTCAGCTGAGGGTAAAAGGGGATGATAACCCAGCAGATCAGGAGCTGCCCATAGACAGCTGGCTTATTACCCAAGGAATGGTGAGGACTCTTATCCACAGTGTGTCCTCCTAGCCCTCCCGTCCTGTTTACTAGCATCTACGCTAGCCTCACCCATCATCTTCATCAGCTGCTGTTTTGCCTCGCCTTCACCACTGTGGTTTGAAATTCTTAACCAATCCTAGTAACAGCGTTTAATCTCCTTGAGCGTTCACTTTCATCTTAAATGCAGATGTGTTCTAGTGGTGGGGGAAAATTATGATGAAATGAAAACAATGTCAAACTTTATAAAATGCATTTTAAGTGGATTAGTTGGGAGAAAATATAAAATTTTTATGCATGTAAAGTTTTCATATGGTGTTTCTCTTTTTAAAATATGGAAACATTATTCAAGATGCAACTAATTTTGCCCACCTCTATTATACTGTCTGTTTTTGTTTTTGACAGAGCACTAAACATTGTGTTCATTGTTGTCGGTGTTAAATTCTAACAATGCACCCAATGGTTCTTATCAAGCTTTTATATGCTCCATCATCACTTGGCAGTCATGAACTAAAACAAAATGAGTGGACATACACTCATTTTACCTTGCACGATAACCCCAATGCAGCAAAATCACACCGATTCAATTTGTTTTTTCAAATGGTAAAGGTTTTCTGCTGCAAAACAGAACAATTTGAGGATTTTATCAGCTAAAAAGCAGAATTAGAAAAAAATCCAAGAACAATCTTGTACAGAGCCGACCCGAAACATAAGATACAGGACCCCAGGCCAACAGGGGGCTGTGAAGAGCCATTGAGTTCTCAATCAGTATCAAAAGTAAATTAGCCAGCTTATTTTTGCAGTTGAGTAGAATACAGATTTTTATATAAAGAACAAAAACTTCTTAATTAATTGAAACGATTTGTTATTCTAATTCTTGAAAATATGATTTTAAAGAACTGACACTCCTATATGTATGTTTATATACAAAACATACATATACCGTAAATTAGTTTTCTGTATTTAGTCACTTTGCAGTAGCCCAGGAACATGTGATTGGATAATGAGGCAGAGAAGGATGAGGAAGATGGCAACCTCGAGCAGTTTGTGCTCATCACCAAAGATAAATCATCAAAATACTTGTGGAAACTTGTTTCCAAGAATGGTTTTGATTCCTGTAATTCCACTGACTATTGAGAAAGATGTACACACATATATAAGACATATGTTTTGTATGAATAATTTTGGGTTGTTAGTTTGAGCGTGATGCACTTGTATAGCGCTTTATCTAGTCCGTTGGACTCCAGGACGCTTTACGTTTAGGAAATTCATCTTTGTCTCAGTATTCAACTTAAAAAAAAAAAAAGTATTTTAATATGTAATATGCAAACAAATAAACAGACAGTGGTTGCTGGGAGGCAGCGGTCTCTACAGGCGCGCTCCTAAATGAAATCTAGCTTTGGTCCCCATTTAACCTTGGGCCGGCCCTGACATTGGGGTGTATCTGTTCTAAAAATGCAAGGACAAATTAGACGGAGTTCTGTTGAATGGTCTATGTGAGGCTACACCGACCTGCCTCAAGCTCGTGCGTAAAATCAACGGAGTCCAAAATCAACGATATTTTGGACAATAATTGAAAAGAAAGTTAATGCTACGGCGCTGATTGCTGTGTTGTGGGGAGTTTTATAAGATCTTGCACATTTCGCTTGTAAATAATCTCAATAAAACAACTAACATAGATACTTATAGCCTTATGAGTTTAATTCTTTTAGTTTAATCTCACTTTATATACAAAATGTTGCATTTACTGGCTTGTGTTAGGCACAGATGTTATTTTTCACTTCTCTGCAATTTTTCCTCCTCTCTTCTCATAGATGCATGACTTTTTTTGTCTTTTGAAGGGCTTTTTTTTTAGCCTCAAGCTGTATTTTAATATGCTCCTCCTTTGCATAAGCTATGCTCTCACAAAAAGAAAGAGCTCCCCCAGCATTTTATACTGTAAAACAGGGCCTCGGAATAAGGCTTTTGTTACCTGTGATGATTGAATGGGATTGAGCTAAAAATGAAAAACTTAGATTTTAATAATATTTCATAAGATCGGGATAATTTTAAAGGGCTTTATGAGGCTAATTTTGCTCTAATAAATACAAAGTAGTTTTAAATGTTTTGCTTTTGGTGAAAGGTTTTCCAACTTTTGCAGCACAACTACAAGCTCCTCATTCAGACACAAATGAGCCAAAATGCCATCCCCTCTGACATGGCTTCCATCGTCACCGCCGCTGCACGCCGTGCGGCACCGCTCGCGCTCCCTGCGCTCCGTGCCGTGAGCGTGCATGCTCCGTACGACCGGCCCGTCTCCCCGCTGTCCCCCTGCTCCCAGCTTTCCGCATCCAATCAATCTCTGAATCCCCCGCTCAAGCGATTTGCTGATTAGCTAATGATGTGGAATAAGGACTGCGGCTGTGCGACATCAGTCATGGGCTGTTCAGCTATGCAAGATCGGTCAAATCAATGAGAGCCGTATGCAAACTGGGAGATCCCGTTCTCACATGTAGGCTGGCTAATTAGCTGCTCATTATATTCAGAGAAGCTTTTTTTGTCCCCCACCCCACCCTTTTTTTTTCTTCACTTTTTTATTTTTGTTAAATTTTTTTTATCCTGTGAGGTTTTGGTGATTCTTCTTGTTTGTGTGTGTTGTATCTCTGTTTTATGTTTTTTGGGGGTTTGCTTGTCTCTTATTTTTGTGGCTTTGGTGCGACCCTGTGGTTTGTCCATGGCTTTGCTCTTTAGATCCCCGTATCGCAGTCCTCTGTCATGGATGATATAGAGGAGTGGCTCTGTGCTGACGTGGTGAGACTTTTTTTTATACATTGATTTTCTTTTTTGTTCCACCCCTCCTCTTTTCTTTTCCTCATCTCTCTTTTTCCTTAGTAGCATATTTTAGCCATCCATTTTATGTTACTAATCATATTTTCCTTTAACTTCATGTTATTTATTTTGTTTTTTGTTTTTTGTTTTCATTTTGAGCTTGTTTGTTCCACAAATGTTGGACCTAGCACTGCGTTTGGGTCTGTCCTACTAAAGTTTTAACTGGTTGAATGCTGTTGACAACATAGAGGGGCTCAGGGAGGTTTCTTGGTGTGACGAGTTTGCATGAATATGAGCCACTTGGTGTGAACTTTACATCTTGACTTGTGTGACCTCTTGGTGTCTCACAAAGGTTTGTGTCTCTATAACTGCATTTTTTTTCTTCTTTTGAATAGAAAGGAGATGCTGCTGAGGAGGGAGTGACCAGTGAAGGTACTTGAATGAATACAGAAGCATGCCACACTTTTCAGATTTTCAGAAAACCACATATCAACATAACATCCCAGTAAAACACCATATGTTTATGGTTGTGTTGTGACAGAATGTGGAAAAGATCAAGAAGGTTAAAGCAAAACTTTGTATTTCCCAATCGCTCAGTAGGAACTGTTCTTCCACTGATATCTGCGTCAAAGATGAATTGTTTTATTTTTTTCTTCCGTTACAGAGTTTGATAAGTTCCTGGAGGAGCGAGCTAAGGCAGTGGACACTCTGCCGTCTCCCCCCGGCGCTAACCCTCCTCACACCGCTCGTCCCCCCACCGGCTCCCACAAGAAGACTGAGCGGACGGAGGATGCCCTCTTTGCCTTGTAGACTGTTTGCAGCGAACATTAGCTTCTCCAGCGGAGGAATCGGAAGGTCATCGCAAACAATTCCCTTCCAAAAGCAGCTCTTCTAGTTCCGTTTTATTGCCGACTGGATGGAAATGGTGTGGCGAGTGAGCTCCACCTTCTTGCTCCTCCTACGCTTAAACCCGTTGAGGTCAATGGCGTTTACTGCACACTCTGCCATCTTGAGTTTTACTATGAATGGATGTACAGGTCTGTTATCGTGGGATGTAAAACTCGCAGGCCTGCGGCTCATTTGCAGCAGTCCCACCAAATGAAGACAAACTAACTCGCCTCACGTGGCGTAACAATGTGGTATATTACTGCTAAGACGAATATAAAACTGCAGGCATACAGTTAGAATATTGTTATTTTACTACATTCAGCTAATTGCTAATTGCATTTGTTTTTCTAATGGGTTAAGCTATACAATGTACTACAGTGGTGGTTGTGGTTCATCGATTATGTCTTTAAATCAGCAAATATTACATTTAAGGATCCTTAATCCTGCTTGCCAGTAACACTGCAAAACAAGATTTATTATTAAAAAGGAATATTATACACAATAAACCAAGCATTTCATGGCATTCCTCTAACTAAAAGGGAAATGTAATGGTAACAGCATCAAAAGGAAACTCATTAACGCATTTCAAAGCACTGAAGGGAAGAGAGTTGCCCATTTTATATTTTGTAGATTCAGAAAAATATATACAAACATGAAGTGGGAACAGCAACCAGCTACAAGCACCTTTTAGCCATTCCAAAGAATGTTGAGGCTTTAATGACCAACTAAGATTTTAATTTATACACAGAGAATGTATAAAACGTTGGGGATAAACTGTGGAGGTCAGTGCATGTTTTGGTGATTGATTGAAAAACATGTTGTTTTTTATACTTCAAGTGATGAAACCATAAAATCACAAGCAAAGTGATATTAAAATAGGTCAGATTTTTTTATACTCTGTACAGCTCAGCGTCTCTGTTCTACAAAAGCTCATAAATGGGAAGGGTGAATTTTTTTGACATCTTTCTCACAATCTGAATATTGGGTAAATATGTATCTTACTATTAACTCTTCAAAATTTTAGGAAAAACAAACTTTTACATAAGAAAAACGCTCCTCCGAATGTGCGAATGTGATGATTGAAGAATTACATGCCTCTCTATGCATGTACACAAAGTCAAATTTTCTTTCCTTTTTTTGACAAACGGAATTAAAATCCAGTATGAAATATTAAATTCAAGTATAAGCATTTTTAGTCTATAAGAACTGAGCAGATTTCTTTTCATATATAACATGAACCATATATGTTGTCTCGTTTTCTCATATTACAACACCGTCCAAGCTTCAACTTGCACAAGCAAAATATATGCTTTAAATCGTAACATCACTGCAAATATATGCCGTTGGGGTAAGGTTTTTAAATAATGGGCTCACATGATTGTTTTCTGATGGGGAGGAGGGAAAAGGTGGGACTGTACCTTTTTAGGTGTTCAAGCAAAACATCCCTCTTCGTCAATTTATGTAAGTTTAGTTGCCTGTATCAAGACATGGAGAAAGTGACAGTTTTCTATTTGCTTTTGCTAGGGATTAATGTCATTTTATACTAAAATAAATCAATATAAATGTAATTTTTTCCACATATATTGGCTACAAACCCATAAAAATAGTTTGTGTTTTAATTGGACATTTTGATTTTAAAAGCAAACAAAATAACCATTTTTCCCCCCCTAATATTTCTAATAAGATCTAATTACCAAAACATGCATGGACAGTAAAGAGAATATACTTTTTTTTTTTTTACACGAATTATGATATCTGCACTTTGATGCAAAAACAAATGTTTTTTTTTTGTCTTTTGTGTTTGTAAAGTTAATATTTTTTTAGGGATGGGAAAGAATCTTAAAAATATCTTCACTTTGCACACTGCTTTTGTTTCTTCGTCTCTCCAGTTTTTGTTTGGGTTCCTACCAGGATATCAAGTTTAAGTTTTGATAAAGCAGCAATATTAGGCATTCGCATAGGAAAACCTCCATTATTTTTATGATTAGTATGAATAGTGCTGGCTTTAAAATTGCCTACATGACAGCGTATTGAAACTAGAATGATGCAAGCTTTAAAAAAATGTGCATTTTCACCGATAGGTCCCCGTACATTTAATGCTATAAAATCTATAAACGTCAAAATACGCTCCTGATTTAATATTTAACGTTTATTTTATATTTCATTATAGTTCATGTATCGTTCACAACATTGTTAGGTGCGGTGAGAGGCAGATGTCTATTCTAGCATGACATTTCTGCCTATGTTACAGATGTTTCCAACCACAGTTTAGCTTTGGTTTAGATGGAAAATATCAAGCCAACAAAAATATAAAAAAATCCCCCCCTATTTTAATTTTCTTTAATTATTATAACAGTACCTGTTTTCCCTAATATAAACTGATATAAACGCCTAATAAATGACTAGAATCAATAGTTTTCATTCGGAACCTCTGATTATGGTTAAACAACTATGATTTATTTTCACAAAGTTACTCAAGTCTCAATATTTTATTTTCTCCATAGTCGTAATATTCAAATGTAACTTGGTTCAAATGTAGTATTGATCTTTACTTGGTATTAATGCTGTATCGTTACAACTGTTTTAATATGGTTGCCAGGTAACTGAGATATTAATTGTAGTCCTTATATGTTTTTTTGTTTGTTTTTTTTAAAACTGTTACAGTGCAGGTTGTTCAATGGCAGATACCAAGAAAGTCGTCGGAGGTGATTTCAAATGAAACTTCTGCTATTTTCAGTATTTGTGTTTTACAAGTCTTTGGATCAGTAACAGTGTTTTCGTTACTTTCTTCGAAGATTGCAAAAACGTTTTTCACAAATGTCTTAGCTGTCTATATTTGGATACAGTATGTCATTAACTGGATTAATGCACAATGTGTGTACTCAAGGTTTGGACATCTCAGGTGTTCGACGTCTGTTTGGCTGTACCTTACTGTCTGCTGCCATTACTTACAATCTGATTTGTATTTGACTCTTTGCACGTGTGTGACTGCCCAATAAAGCACTAGCAATGTGTGACCTCTACCTCATTACTCTGTTTTTATTATTGGTTATGGATATGTTGTCCATGTAGGCAGTAACAAATTTTGTTCCCATGATGCTGTGCAAAAAACTGAATCAAACTTCATCTCTTTTGACTTGGTCTTAAAATCACTGGTTTTAAGAAGAGAATTTTTAAAAGAGCTCCAGAAAACCTTAAGGAATACTGTTTAAGAACATTTCCAGACATTTCAGATACATCTTGTTCCCCAGAGGTTCTATAAAAGATGTGCAGTACATTACTCGTTTATTTTGTTTACTAAATGATCTAATTAATGCATGTACGTGTGTGGTGTAAAGTTGGATCCCAAAGAAAAATTAAATGTAGCTTATATTAATTCAAATTCTTCAAAGAGTTATTGTAAATAGTGATGGCTGTTGGCAGGAAAGAGTCTTGCCATCATCCTAATCTGCAGCTCCATTCACAGATTCTGATTCAAGTTGGAACTAGCTGGGCCACTCCAAAATTTCTCATATTACTTCCAATCAGGAGAAACATGAAGGTAAAAGATACATTTTAGAATAAAACCCAAATCTGTCATTTGTGTAAATAATTAGTTGTGTGTGTAAAATTAGCATGACATGCCCAACAACCCTCCCCAAAAATACAAGGTTATTACACTACACTGTCGATGTAGTGCTACCATAGGTCACTGACCTATTTCCATAGAATTTTAAAGATACTTATTTGTTTACGGAAGATATTTTGTTTTAATTGCAATCTTTTTAGCATATATTTGCTTTTTGTTTTTTTTAAGCATAACCTGTTTAATTTTTTTTGTTACAAATCAAAAGTACTAACATTTTAGTTTTTTGTTTTGCTGAACTATATCGTTTGAATGTATTTTTATAAAAGTTATTTTTATGTTGGGATTTAAATTGTTTGTTTGTAAGTTTCAATAAATAAGTTACATCTACAATTTTAGTTCTTTGTTTTCACAAAAGTACCTTCGTTTTATTTTAGTGTTGCTACTTCCACCCCTGCACGACAGCAGCACATGATGTAATCGCTCAGATTCAGAGCTGTGACGTCGAATCACCCCACTCCGATTCTCAGCTTCTCATTGGACAATTTCGCTGGTTCTACAGGAGGAGGTGATGATTCCGGTCAGACAAACTTAACTACCGGCAGCTCCCTCCCACACGGGATTTTGATTGGTTGTTTTGCGGCAGGCCCATAATAAACAAATGCACGCTGCTGCCTTCAATATTAAGAATTTGTTATCATAATTTAAGATGGAGTAAACATTACTGAATTGAATATTAGAATTTATATCAGTACGTAGCACAGTTATGGTTTTGTTTGCGTTTTCAGTTATTTCTTGTCAACAGATTAATAATTAATGAGCTAGAGTAGTGTGTCGTATTTATCACAAATTAATAACCATAACGTCTCTTGTACTGTCTTATAAAATTATTGAAATGCACTCCACATTGTTTCATCGGTTTGCTCGGCGATCAAAACAATCATGAGAATCGTGGGAATCTGCGAGAAGCTCGCTGATTGGCTGGCTCACCTGTCAGTCTTCAGGGTTGTGTGGGTTCCTCTGTTAGTGCTGAATGAGCCTCAGTGTTTGACTCGGTTTGACAAGTTTCCCAGCGACGATCATGGCGGGTTGGTGTGTATAGTTTAGTTGACATATCGGCAAAACAGCGCATCCTGGATAAGTTTTAGGTCGACTTGGGATCCGACAGTTTATCAAATGTAGGGACGTAAACGATAAAAGACTCTCCAGCTTTCTGAGATTTGAGATAGCACGCCGAACCGACTCTGTGGTCCATAGAATCAGACGAGAGTGAAGATGAACCGCCTGTCTTTTGACGATCCTTCGTTGGATCTGGATCCAACACTGTCTCTTAACGACCCAAGTGAAATTGACACGGCCCTCTTAAGCGACATCGATGGTAAGGAGTTGTACATTTATTTATGTGGATACCTGTTAAGTCAGTCATGTTTAAAGAGCTGCAAGAGTAAACTCTGCATGGACTTTTCTCTGTTTTTTCTTTAATAATGTGTGTTGTGCATTTTGCAACAAGCAGCAGAAACAAAGTTAATGGCTCAAACAGCTTATAGTGTGTCTTAATAAGACACATAGCTAGAATTAGCTATTTAGCTTTTGAGTTTTCTAAAATGGTTCCCTTTGGTTTTATACGTCAAATTAATAGATTTCTGTTGTAAGTGGTTTTCACTATCACTTAAATGTGCACAAATTGGTTATTCTGTTGCTAATTTTAGCAAGTGGAGCTAATGTGCTGCTAACGGTTGTGAGTGAGCCCCGCCTCCAGCGTGCCTCGCCGACAGAGGTTACTGTCGTTCATTCCTCCTTCCTGGGTTCAGCTCCCTTAGTTGACCGAATTAACAAGTTTTTACGGTTTGCCCTAATATAATACGATATTCTGCATTATTACGCCTAGCTGTGTCTTGTAATTAAATCCTTGTGAATTATAAAACGTTCCACAGTTTGTGTTGTTAAGGAGGAGGGAAACTGCTTTTTATCAATAATGCAAGATTTTCTGTCTCCTAAAGATTCTCCGCCGTTCTTCAATGTGTGTTTTATGAGTACAGCCAACGTGTAGCACGACAAACGGCTGTGGGTGAACAGTATTCGGTCGTGCTCTCCTAAATTTGACCGACTGTAACCCACTGGTGACGCTGAACGATGGTAACCTCCAGTGGAAACCAAGCATCTCTCTCTCTGCTCGCTGTCTTGGTCTGATCGGCATAGCAAGTCTGAGAGCCGCGCTCTGATTGGTCAAGAGCGATCACCTCATACACAACAGTGGTTTTTATACATTCAGG
Organism: Poecilia reticulata; assembly: GCF_904066995.2. Lineage (NCBI taxonomy): Eukaryota > Metazoa > Chordata > Actinopteri > Cyprinodontiformes > Poeciliidae > Poecilia > Poecilia reticulata. The sequence continues at coordinate 13,205,125 of NC_088837.1, read as the reverse complement.
CTTCAGGGTTGCACAGCAGACACAACATACACCCGGCGGCGCGTTTCATGGATGCGATTATTCTATACTTTATCTAGTTAAATGTAGAAGTGGGAAATTATTTTCAATATTTGCCAAGAACACTTTATCTTTGTCAAGAGAGAGAGTTTGAGTTCTCAAACTGGTTATACGTTGGAAATCCAATGATCACTAGAAGTTTTGGTATTGACTATTTATAAATGAAATGGCAGTGCTTTGATTATAAAAGCTTATTAAATGCAAACAGCTGGATATATTATTTATTATTAATGCACATTCTTATTTCTGGAATACAAAAATGACTCAAAAGAGGGTTGCAAGTCATCCAGGTTCTCAACCAGCCCCAGACTGATATACTACCGCCACTCTGTACGTACCAGTAGATATTCAAATCTATTAGTTGCATACCATCATTTAGCAAAGAAAAAGAAACAAGGCAGGATTTTCTCAAAATTTCCACCAGTGTAAAAAAAATATATATAAAAAAAAACCACAAATGGATAAAACACGACACAGACAAAGGTGAAGCGCATATTCTTCACCTTCACTTTGGCGTTTAAACAGCTTGAGGCAGAAAGCTGTGCGTCCGTCTGGAGGTTCTGCTTTTGATGTGGTACTGTTTGCCTGGTAGCAACAGTTCCAGGAAGTTTGTGTCAAGTGTGTGAGGGGTATCTGGTAATGTTCAGGTCCTGGTTCCTGTGGCTACACTGGGCCTGATCCAGGACAGAGAGTAGACACACTCCAGACGCCTTTTAAACCTCTGATCTTAGCTGTCACTTCGCCTTTTCACCTTTTTATCACACTTGTATTTCAGTTTTTAACAGATCCTTTTTTATGTCTTAATGGAGTAACTATAAGGTTTATTTCTGGTTTATGGGTAACATTCCTAATTATTTCTGTTGTTTTTTTGTTTTTTTCTGCGCTTCTGCAGACATGCTTCAGCTCATCAACAATCAGGACATGGAGTTTGGAGGACTCTTTGACTCCACTCCCTTCTCAGGGAGCCCTTCCACCCAAGAGATGAATGCCTTGTCCCAGACCATTCCCTCTGTTTCTCCTCCTGCCACCACTCCCACACCTTCATCCACCACCACTTCCTCCATCCTGAGCAGCAACCCCCACTTAGACGCCCTGTTGGGCCCGCCCATCAGCCGCAGCTCCTCGGCCCCGGACAAGGCCTTCCAGCCCGCCACCTTCCAGCAGTCTCCCCTGGCTCAGGTGGCCAGCACCCCACAGAGGCAGCAGCAACCGTCGTCGAGCCAGCAGGCTCAGAGCCTCAGACAGCCCCTGGTGGAGCAGCCCCAGCCGAGCGTCAGCCCGCCTGCCGCCGCGCAGGCAGCAGCGTCGTCCCCTCACGGCTCTCCAGGTCCAAATCCGGCGTTCAGCTCCCCGACACAGACACTCTTCACATCCCCTGCGCCTCAGACTGCGACTGCGCCTCAGCCCCAGGCACAACCTCAGGCCCAGAGCAACTTTCAGAGCCAAAGTAGCTTTACGGGTAAGTCCTCTGCAGGGTGACGAACGTGTCGGAAGAGAAAGACGTGTAAGCTCGAAAAGCTGGAAAATCAGAAATTCGCTGTAAGGGAAAAGTTGTTCTGATATTTTTCAGTGCAGTTCCACGATCGTTTTCATTGTGTGTCACAGACTAATATTCATCATGAATTGACGTTCGCAATGCTTTGATCAGGTCTTTAATGTGAGTAAAAGAAAAAAAAAAGTTGTCCCTATGTCACCGGTGTCTCAGTATGGGCTTATTTGAACGAATGCTCTACGAATTGCTGTGTTAATGGCTCAGACTGACTGGTGTTGTAAAGCTGCTTAATTACATAATGAGCTCTTCGAGTGCTGTCAATTTATCCTCTGCTCATGTCCGCATAATAGTTTGTGTTCATTTTAATAATGTTGACATTTGTCGTGTGTCTTCTGCTACAATCATTAATTAGATGTTGAGGTGTGACAACAAAGAAGCGTTTGGATATTGCAACCAATTTCTGTCTAGTAGCCCTGGCTAAATAAATGTCGCAAACTGTTATCAAAGTTCTGCGCTTGCACAATACCCTCTGCAGATATAGGGTTCAGCAGAGTGCAGTAGCTACTGTGTAGTGTATTATACATGCATATGCAATAATTAGTTTAGATCACGCGTAGAAGCAACTCTCCGATTCGCTGATTTAAGGAGATATTCTGAGGGGTTCACTGGGGTTAGGATGATGTAGTTCTTTTTTTATAGTTCTTTTTTTTATTATTATAAGATTCAATCCTTTTTTTTGTTTATTACTGCATGGCTAAAGTCTCTGACCCAGGTGCAGTTTGGCACAGGTAACCGTTATCTCAGTTTCACGTGATAAGAGGAGGTACGGAACGACTCACTGAAATTTGTAAATAGGTAAAAGGTCATCTTCAGTCTACACACTTATTAGCAAATTGTTTTATGAAATGACAGGCTTAGTTAGAATATTGGCAAAAGGGCTGAAAACGGTTTTGCTTCTTGTGTCGCCGCATGAAGTCCTTCATCTGTTACAATAACCTGATAGCAAGAAATGAGCATTTCTGGCTTATGTCTGAATTACTTTCACAGAGCTTTTCTTTCACGTTTCGCAATGTCTAGATTTTAGATTTATGATGAATCACTTTCTACGTTCATTTGACTTCTGTTAGCCTTCCAGAGACAGTGATGACCTGATTGCTAAATAATAAATACATATTCTGAACAAACTGTTCGAATGTTTCTCACCTGATATTCAGCTGATATTTTTCCAACTGCTTTCCACCCCAAATAACGACAGTAAAGTTTTACAGCTGCAGGCGAACCTCTGCTTTCTGCTTGCTTATCAGTATTTTTAGACCACCTTCGTCCAGGACTGCTTCAGTTTTTCATGCTTGTTTGCATAATTCTTATGCTGAAATGACACATTTTTAGAAAACTACAACTTTTTTTATTTAGACAAGCTTTTTGTTAAATGCACCTCTTCTTGTTTTTGTCAGCTGTTTCCGCTTGTTTTTCTCGAACGTTTTACAGCACTTTGGGATTTTTGTCTGTGAAAGGTGCTATATAAATAAAGTTTACTCACTTGCCACTTTTCCTTTAGTGAAATAAAAGATAGGCTTTTTAAAGAAATGATAAGATAACAAAAGATTACGATAAATGCTTTGTAGTCGGTGTAAAGACATAAAAGTTTTAGCATTTGAATTGCTTCCATCCACTGATTCTCTTTTTCATAAAACCTTTGCCGCCTTTAGACTTTGCTTGATTGCTAGTGTTGATGTGCCACATGTGCAGCACTTCAGCTGCAATAAAAAATACAGCAAACACCCATATTAATTCATCTGAAAGAAAAAAAAAAAGTATTAAAGTGATATTTTATTGAGTTTAACCTGCTTGGTTTAACTGCGCTGTCACTGTTTTTGCAGCCGTCAGCCCCAGCAGCGTGAGCCCTCCTGCCACCAGCTTGTCGTCCTCGCCTCCAAGCGTCCAGTCAGTGACCTTTCAGACCCAGATTCAAGGCCTGACCACTGCCTCCCCGCTCCTGGCCACCTCAGCTAGCCCTCCAGCACAGACTATCACAACCCAAGTACAACAAGTGCCTGTAAGTGTGTGATGCCGCTCCTTGATTGCTCCTAGGCTGGATAAAGGATGCCTTCCTTGTTTATGGGTCTTTGGTCTGTGTGTGTTTGCATCAGGTGCTGCTGCAGCCCCAGTTCATAAAGGCCGAGTCCGTGCTGCTCACCACTTTAAAGCCTGACCCGTGTATGGTCACAACCATGGCCTCTCCTACGTCCCTAGCGACCACCACCAGCGCGGTTCAGAGTGCTTCCCTGCAGGTAGCAGAAGAGGGCAGATGTCAGTGTAAATTGTGAATTTTACATTTGAGAAAACTTCCCTGATTTCCGTCCGTCTGTAGGCTTTTATGGGTGGGGGTACCATCCTGACCACCGTGCCTGTGATGGTGGACGCGGAAAAGCTTCCCATCAACCGCATCGCCATCGCCGGCAAGCCGTCAGGCCTGCCGCACAAGGGGGAGAAGCGCACGGCTCACAACGCCATCGAGAAGCGCTATCGCTCCTCCATCAACGATAAAATAGTGGAGCTGAAAGACATTGTCGCTGGCACTGAAGCCAAGGTTGGAAACTGCTTACTCTATGCTCTGCTATGCTATGCTACAATGCTATTTCATGCTATTTCATGTTCTCGGTTCTAATCGTAATGTGATGGCTGACCGGTGTAGATGCTGTGTTTGATTTTTATTGCATTCACGCAGTGTTTTTCCTCCTCCCATTTAGCTCAACAAGTCGGCTGTCCTCAGGAAAGCCATCGACTACATCCGCTACCTGCAGCAGACGAACCAGAAGCTCAAACAGGAGAACATGGCTCTGAAAATGGCAGCTCAGAAGAACAGTGAGCATTTGAACCCTCATCCTGTCTGTGTTCTTCGGCGCGGCGTTAAGCCAGGCTAAAGCCCTCTGAGCTGTAGTTCGACACTGAGACTGTTCTGTTTTTTTCTGTGTGTGTGTGTGTGTGTGATTTCTTTCTTCTGCTTTTCAAAGAGTCTCTCAAAGACCTGGTTGCCATGGAAGTGGACACTCAGGCAGAAGTGAAGAACGAGCTGCCCACTCCGCCAGCCTCCGACGTCGGCTCCCCGACCTCGTTCTCTCACTGCAGCAGCGACTCAGAGCCCGACAGTCCCATGGGAGAGGACACAAAGGTCTGTGGCGAACATTTAATTTGTCGGAGCAGCGGTTTTGAAAGTTGCGAGACAGTCAGTTTTTTAAATTTATTTTAGGTTAAATTTACACTAATTGTCCTTTTCTGGATCTTCCTTTGCTGCAGTCCCATTTAGGCTTGCTGGACCAATCTGCAGCAGGTGGCGTGGTCGGAGGCATGCTGGACCGCTCCCGCATGGCGTTGTGCGCCTTTACCTTCCTCTTCCTCTCCCTCAACCCGCTGGCTGCTTTGCTCTGCTCGTCCGGCAGCAGCTCTGCAGGAAACGCTGCCGACATTACCCCCCATCACGCAGGGAGAAGCGTCTTGGGTGTAGATATTCCAGGTAAACCTGCTGGTTCGTTGTAGCGGTTGTCTGCCAAAGTTTTTTTTTTTTTTTGCTCGTTACTGAGTGTACCCGTGCTGTCCGTAGCTGAGTCTTGGGGCTGGATGGATTGGATGCTCCCCACCATATTGGTGTGGCTGCTGAACGGTATTCTGGTGTCGGGAGTTCTGATCCGATTGTTGGTTTATGGCGAGCCCGTGACCCGTCCGCATTCGGGATCGTCCGTGCTGTTCTGGAGACACCGCAAACAGGCCGACCTGGACCTGGCCAGAGTAAGATGGTCTGGTTATTAATCAGCCTTTTGAATGATGATTCATCCATGCCTTACATTCTGTCTTCTTTCCCTACAGGGGGATTTTGCTCAGGCCAGTCATAACCTGCGAACCTGTCTGAAGGCGCTGGGTCGCCCCCTGCCCACCTCCCAGTTGGACCTGGCCTGCGCGGTGCTCTGGTCCCTGCTGAGGTTCTGCCTGCAGCGCCTCTGGGTTGGCCGCTGGCTCGCTGCAAGGGCTGGAGGTCTGCGCAGCGATCGCCCCCTGCAGGAGGACGCGTGTAAAAGCAGCCGTGATGCCGCCTTGGTTTATCACCGCCTGCACCAGCTTCACATGACGGGTAGATTTAACAGCACAACTTAGCTTATGTTAATCTGATTTGACTTCTTAAAACTAAAATTTTGATCTATCCTAATGTCATCATAAATTGTGGATGTTTAGAAACCTTTTTTTTTGTGTGTGTGTGTTTGTGCAGGGAAGCTGAATGGCAGCCACCTGTCGGCAGTCCACATGGCTTTAAGTGCGGTGAACCTGGCAGAATGTTCTGGCTCATGCCTGCCTGTAGCCAGCCTGGCTGAGGTCTACGTCTCTGCAGCACTACGAGTCAAAGCCAGCCTGCCAAGGATCCTCCATTTTACCTCTGTGAGTCGTCATTTCCAAGCTTATATTAATCAGTCAAAAGCCTTCAGAGACTGAGGTCGAGCAAACCTCGCTGAACAAAACTCCGTCTTCTCTCCCGACAGCGTGTGTTCCTGAGCAGCGCCCGCCAGGCGTGCCTGTCGTCCAGCGGCTGCGTGCCTCCGGCCATGCAGTGGCTCTGCCACCCGCTCGGCCACCGCTTCTTCGTGGACGGGGACTGGGCCATTCGCAGCACGCCTAAAGAAAGCATCTACAGCCAGGCCGGAAACACTGGTAGGCCACCAGTTACCTAACGTAGCCTAATTTAGTCCATTGAATTGTTTTTTATTTCCCTCCCGAAAGCTATTCTAAAATAATTTAAATGGTTTGGCGTTCCTACAGTGGACCCTCTGGCCCAGGTGACTCAGGCTTTCAGAGAGCACCTCCTCGAAAAGGCTCTTTACTGCGTCGCCCAGCCGCACGGAGAGAAGAGTCCCAACCAGGCTGACGGGTGAGAAAACATCGGGGACTTTTAAAATGTCTGTTTTGTTTTTTTTGACCGGTATGCATTATTTTTTTTCTAAAAGACACAAAGTTTCCCAATTGTGAAAAAGTTCCTAATAAATGAGAATGTTGGAGCACTTGTTGACCTTTTGACTGGTCTCTGCTACCAGGGAGTACGCCGACGCCTTGGAGTACCTCCAGCTGTTGATCAGTGCGTCTGACGCCGCCGGTGCAACGTCCCAGTCCTTTGCAATCGGCTCCAATATGGCCACTGTGACCGGTAGGTTCAAAGTAATTAGAATATTAAAAGTTTGATCAGAAGTTTTTTGAAAATAATGGTAATTATGACAACTTTTTGTTTTTGCTTTCTGTAAATGATGATGATTGTCATAGTTAATTATTAATTTAGAATATTCACACTTTAAAAAAAAAAGAATAACAAATTTTAGTCAATTTTAACATTAATAGTATTAATAATAATTAAAAACAGCATCTTTATAAATAATAATAATAACCCTATCAAATTATATACTTAAAATACATAAATAAAACACACCTTTGTAAATAATAATAATGCTGTAATCATATAATATACTGTTGTACAATAAAAATATAACAATTGAGTAATTAAACCTATCTTAATGCATAAAATATAGTAATAACAAGCATTATTATTGTTTTATTCTATAGCAACATCATTCTTCCTAATAACTGCACAGTATTTATTCATGTTACAGTTTTGTAAAGTAGATTACGTTGTTGTTGTTATTATTTTGCTAGTTTTTTATGTATTGTTTTTAACACTATAAGAACTTTTATTGAGAACCTTTATATCCAGTTTCCCCTTTGCGGGACAGTAAAGGCTGATTCTGTTCCATTCTGCAATAATTCAAGCAACTGATAAATCAGAATTACAAATTCTAACATTCCTGGAAAATCACGACAGAAAAATGGCTTTTAATTGAACTCCTTAATGCATTGCTTCATTTTGCCTTTACATGTCCCAGCTGTGTCATTACCTGGGTGTTTTTTACTAAATCAAATAACCAACAGACAAAGTCCATTTATACTCTTTAGAAATCACGTAGTCTGATTTCCACTCGACTTTCACCCCCGCAGCACATCCTTTTGTCTCCACTAATCTAAGCTTAAAAAAAAAAAAAAAAAAAAGGAACCCGGTAAAATGGAGGCACGCCAGATTGCTTCATTTATCTTCAGCACTGTCAAATCTGTGATCACCTTGAAAGGAGGAAGGGAAGCGAGGCTGTGCCGGGGTTTTTAATCGGAAACGTTTTCTTGGCAGAGCTCCGGGATGCTCTGTGTGTTTTAAAATGCGCTTGTGGAGGTTGCATGGGTGTGCAGCAGAATATATTACCCTCCTTAAAACTTAAGATCTCGCTGTGGGTGCAAGGTGGGACTCTACCAGAGAGAATGATTCAGGGCTCAGAATATAGACAGCAGCTGTCTTTGTGTATTGTGATGCATGTTAAATGTGGGGGAAAAAAAAAAAAAAAAAGCAAGTGGGGGATTCGAATATTTGCATAATTGCCTGTCTACAGGAGGGTGTCTCATTTTTTTTTTTTTTTACTTTTTTTTTTTTTTTCTCCAATCACCAGGCTGCGACCCCCACTCTAAATGGTGGTCCTCGGTTGCCATAGTGATCATCAATTGGCTTCAAGGAGATGATGCTGCAGCAGAGAGGCTCTATCCGACCGTGGAGCACCTGCCTCGCAGCCTGCAGAACGCAGAGTAAGTTCCCTAACCCCTTCCCCCCACCACCACCACCACACACACACACGCACACACACACACACACCATCACCGTCACACACTTGCACTGCTTTAACCTGCGTCCTTTGTCTGATTTGCCGCTGGTTCTGGCAGGAGTCTTCTGCCCAAAGCGTGCCTCAACACATTCAGGGCAGTCAGAGCTCTGCTGTCCAAGCCAGAAAACTGCCAGCTGAGTCTGAGCCACACTGACAAGGCCAGCGCCCTGCTCCGAGACAGCCTCAACCTGGGACCGCACTGCCACAGCTCCAGCTTGGACAAGGTACGCGCATGCTGGAGTCGAGCTGATTTATCTTTTAAAAGCTTACAGTGGAATACAGAAAAAAAAAAACTGAAGAAAAAAAATCACGTTTAGGATATTATTTGCACACAAAAGCCGCAGGATTTTTTTCCTGGCCTCAGATCTCCAGATTCCCCCCTGCAGTAGTTCCTCTGTTCCTCTGTGGGGCGCTGCGGCAGCCCTCCCTGTGGTTTCTACCAGATGGTGATTCTGGTGGATTGGCAGCTCAAAATGAGTGTGCTGTGTTTGTGTGTGTGTGCATGTGTGTGTATGTATGTCTATGGCCAGAGCTGCAGTGCATTGTAGTTGCATTGCATGTGTGTCTCCTAAGAGTGCAATGTACCTGCAGTGCAACACAGAGCTGGACCAAGAGCAGCAGAACACACAAACACACACACACTGACAGGATGGAGGAGAAGGGAGGGTTTGTTTTTGCTTTATTAAATCTCTGTAGGTTTTCTTTTCAGTCTACATGTTGAAGGTAAAAACAACTATTAAAAATATGAAATATTTTAGATAACACATTTTCGTGACGCCAAATCGCATCCTATTTGCGTACTTCAACCAATCCGGTCGATATTTCTGCAGGTCGTCGAGTTAATGGTGTGCGACCTCCTGCTAGTTTTGAGGACCAACATCTGGCGCTTGCAGCAGCAGGGGACGAGTCCCACAGGTTCCGGCTTGGTCGGCCCCAGCGGTCCTGCCGGCCTTCATCAGGCGTCGCCACCAGAACTTCAGGGCTTCCAGCAGGACCTCTGCTCCCTGCGCAAGCTAGCACACAGTTTCAGACCCGCAATGCGAAGAGTACGTGCAATTTTTACCCATGTGTTTTCAGGAGGTTGACCAAACTGCTTTAACGGATCGGTTGCTATGCGACCAATAAGAAAGGTTGATTTTGGGTTTGGTGAACTATTTCAGGGTTGGTTTGGATCAAAACTACTGAAAGCCACCCATTTTTTTCTTTACTGATCGAACAGATTATACTAAATGTTCTACAAATTTAAAGATTTCATCATTTTAACACGGTCATTCCTTTGGAAGAGAAACAGGCCCACAGCATCACAGATCCTCCACCATGCTCATCAGTGAGCATAAGGTGCTTCTTTACATATTTATCCTTTGTTTCACATTAATCCCACTTGATCTTAGTGTCATCTGACCTAAGCTAAAGTCCCACCACAGTTCAGCAAACTCCCACTCTAGCCACTCTGTTTAACTTTAAAAACTTTATTATTTTTTATTTTTTTGCAAGAATTTTGTTCGACTTTCTGCATAAATGTACTCAAATTGAAGGTTGGATTTTTTAGATTTCTTACCCAATAAAAGGCTTTTACAACAACACATAGATACGCTTTGTGTCATTATAGAATCCATGGTAATGAATCTCTAGAGATGCTGAGCACATTGCTGCTTCATTTAAACGCAAACTCACCCATTTTTAAACCCCCAAGTTTAAATCGGTGACACAACCCAAAGCAGCTCTGACTGAAGCTGATCGCTCACAAGGAGTCTGTGGAGCAATTCTCAGTAAAAAAAAATAAAACTCTACTCACTTCCACTCCTAACACACACACACACACATAGCCTTAGGCAAGTGTGTGGCAGCATTGTTCACAGAGAGTCTCTCTAAGGTAGAGATGAGCGTTAGGTGTGAGTCATCGTTTCTCGCTCTTGTTCCTCCTGTTTGGCTCTGATCTCTCTCTGCCCTCTGCTTCTCTCCAGTTGTTCCTTCACGAAGCTACTGCCAGACTGATGGCCGGGGCCAGTCCCACCAGAACCCATCAGCTGCTGGACCGCTCACTGCGGCGCCGAGCAACACCCGGAGCCAAGACAGGTGCGTTTGCGTCGGTGGAGAGGCTTCAGGGGGTTTCTAGGCGTCATCTGACCCGTGCAAGTAATCAGGACGCGTCTGGCGAGACGAATGTTTTACGGTCGAGAATCTGCAGTGTGATGCTTGGCTCGGTTTGTTGTTTTGATAGAAGTCTTAAAAAAAAAAAAAAACAAGATTTTTTTTTTTTTTTGAGAGACCTAAAAGGGTCTGAATGCAAACGTATGTCAGACTCGGGGTGCTTGAAATCCGTGAAAATGCTTGAATTACATTTTGGTGTTTTTCAAGGTTTGGAAAGTCCTTGAAGTGCTTGACATTTAAACCTGACAGTTTTGCAATAAAGTTCAATCTAATAGTCGATAAAAACCCTACATGTGGGAACTGTTGTCTACAGCTGGAACCAGATATTTTTAGACACATAATAAAAGACACAAATACATTTCTTCTCGCTGACTGAAGTTGAATCAGACGAAACATTTCATGTTTTAGGTCAGTTGGAATTGCCAAATTTATTTCTATTTACGAAATGCCAGAAAACTTAAGAACACTTTTTTGTGAATTTCTTTGTCTGTTTCTTTATTGACCAGTGTTCCTATGAAGCATTTAATTTGAGCAGGAAGGTCATTTACCTTAACATTACTTTTGTTTGGATTGTTCCAATGTAATCAATATTTATTATTTCCAACAACTCAAGTTATTGATTGTCTTATTTTATAGTTTGGCAAAATTATTCAAATTGGGGGATTTTTTGTTGTTGTTGTTAAATTAGAATTTTGTTTTAGAATTTTGTCATATATTGATTAATTAAAACTATCTTTTTTAGTTCATTTGTATTGTTATCTCCAAAGTGTAGTGCAAGAAAAGTTAGAAAATTTCCCTCTAAAATGCTTGAAAAGCCCTTGGAAGTTTACTGCGAGCTAAGTGAACGTATCCACTTGGCATTTATATTTACTACTATTTATGTGACATAAAATCACAATAAAATATGTCAATGTCGTGGTGGTTGTTTGGGGGGGGTGGAAATAAAACAAAAGCACACATAATCCAAATAGTTGACTTGAGCTCCGTAGCTCACCAGATGTTTGGTTTCTCTGTGTCCAGAGGAGTGCGAGGCGCGGCCCGGCCAGCGGGAGCAGGCAGAGGCCGTGATGCTGGCCTGCCGCTACCTTCCTCCCTCGTTCCTGTCGGCGCCGGGCCAGAGGGTGGGCATGCTGGCCGACGCGGCCCGCACCCTGGAGAAGCTCGGTGACAAGCGGACGCTCCATGACTGCCAGCAGATGATCATAAAGCTGGGCAGCGGCACCACCGTCACCAGCAGCTAGAGCGAGGGAGAGGTTGGGGCGAGGGAGGCTTGCACGGACGCCGTGTGTACCGAAACAACTCCTGTGTACAAACGCACGCAGGAACAGGTGGAGGAAAAGACCCCCTAGAAACCTTCCAGTGTCTTTTGAAATTCACAGGTTGCTCCTTCTGCCTACCCGGTCTCGCATCTTAAGGCACTTTTAGAGTTCACGCACTCTATTTCTTTTTAAATTATGAAGTAATGTGAAAAAAAAAAAAAAAAACAAGAAAAAAACACAAAGCATCTTTTTTCTTATCAGGCTGAGCTCCCTTGTGAGAATTGATTGCAGTGTCCCACTCTGACCACCATGAGGAGCCACCACTGGAGATGTTTGCCGTGTAGCTCCTCCCTCTCTCCTCCCTCATCTGGCAGATCAGCACCTTTTTTTCCCCCAAATCAGACAGCCCGGCTTGTGGGGGGTCTTGGTGTCTCTTTGATTATGGGGGGGGGGAAAAAATTATTAAATAAAAAGTAACCAAACTCAATGGTTTGATCGTGGACATGCGTGCTGAAAAGCCACCCCCCCCACATACTGTAAAGGTTTGAGGTCATCATCTGGCTCAACCCCCCTCAATCTCCTGTCTGCACTAGGCCTGTGAAGCTGCTCTTAATGGAAAACAACAATAACAATAAGGCTTTATGAAATTATTTTCATAGATATTGTGTATTTGTTTTTTTGCTGTGTACATATTTTACACCATATTTATAATCTGGAGGAACTTTGATTAGGCGTTTTTTGTTTGTTTGTTTGTTTTTGTTTTCATACGCAGAGTGATAATTGCTTATTTCCTCCTCCTGAATCCATCTCGACTATTCTTAGACCAGGTTTAGTCGGGTCAGGACTGTACCGCATAGATCTGAGCTGGTTGACTCTTTAGGTCTTGGACATTTGTAAACATATGAAATCAAAAACAGTTTTTTATGACATGACTTTGACATTTCTGAAGATCATTTGTTGCCCTAAAAAAAACAAAAGAAATATTAAACCCCTCCTCCACATTTGTAACACTATCATACAAGAAAATATCTTTTTCTCATATTTTAGGTGGACCAGATCATTTTCTGATGATTTTTTATTTTTAAAGATTGTAAAAAGTTTCAACAAAATGTTGGCCATTTAACAGTATGTTTTTATTTTATTTTATAGTTGGTCATGTGAAATCTGAAAACTGAGGAGAAAGCTTGTGTAGCAACCTTGTTGGAAGGTATTGTCTTGTAACTGACATTTGTTTTCTTTCCTCCTTCCTCTCATTTCATCCTTACATGTAAATATTAAATAATTTTTTTAAAGAAAACTTGTGGCTTTCACATCTTTATTGGTGAATTTTTTTAATTTGAGAATGTGACTAATAGTTTAAACTTCAATAATTGTTCTGTGGATATGGGTCGACATGCTCGCTTGTGTTTCCTCTTTTGAAGAGTGACCTGTGTTCCTATGTACTTGCATAATTTGTAGATTTTTACATTTTAGGTCCTTTTTAAGCAGTTTCAGAATTGCATTGCACACTTTTCAGAATTTTTTTGTTGTGTTTAATGCACACAACAAAGTGCCACACACTCCCAGAAAGTCTCAGTAAATATTTATCCTCATATGGGAAAAAATGTGCTAAAAAAAAAATCCAAAAGTTTTCTGATCTCAAACCTTTGACGTATTGAAAAAGAAAACATGCTACTTCATCCCCCTCCCGTGCCTCCCCCTTATTATTTTTCATAAATGAGCTGTACGCCGTTAGTTCTGGTTTTTCTTCTTCAGTGTGTCAAAGTGTGCGAGTCGAGGGAAGACAAAAACACCAGGCGTTGGTCGTAGCAGCATTGAAAGGTGCTGGTATATTTAACATTGGCGTTACAAAAAACATTTCAAACAAAGTGATGCTGTAGTGTCATCGAGTCCAAAACAAACAGACATGAAAATCAATAAAACGGCATGCTCCCACTTAAGACAAGTGACATTCCAAAAAACGGGGAAGGGGGATTATCTTTTTTTTTTTTTTTTTGTATCATCAACGGATTCTTTTAATAACGTTTTATAAGCAATAACATATTCCATTTTATAGAAAATAAACATCTCTAGGAAATACTATACACAATTATATTAGTACATCACATCTTACATTTAAACAGCATCAAATACTTCTGTACACCATTAAATAATGAGCTTCGAAAAGAGAATGTTTTGGTGTGGCGTTTTTGCACTTTTCTTTTCTGCTTTTAATACTTAAATATGTCTCTTTCTGATGTGACTAGAACGTTAACGGCCTCCCTGCGCGGCGCAGCGTTATATTGCCCGGCAGAGAGAAGAGTAGGCTACATTTTCGATACACAGACAGGTGGAGCGTCGCTTTGCGTGGCTGTGGAGTAATTACACATCATTGGATATTTCTGAGCTGTACATTGATATGATGAAGTGACATGAGACCGAACTCCCGCTCCCGTAATCCAAGCCCTCGTCTGATCCGGCACGATGAGGATGTCTGCTGGACATACTGAATGTGCACACAGTTGAATTAAACTCAACAAATTTAATGGGATTTTTTTTTTGTTGTTTTGTTTTTTTTACATATATATCTATATATTTTCATTTCTGAGTAACACAAAGTCTGACATATAACAAGGGTGATGCAATGATGTTGCCTAGTCATAATGCACATCAATATACACCTTTAAAGATAAGAGCATTATATTAAAATACAATTTTTTTTTTCCTTTAGAACCTGTAAAGCACATAATTTACAGTTTCCTCGTTTATTTTATTTTATTTTTTTAGTTTCGTCTCGTGTTCCAAACACAAATGCTTACATTGAGATGGTACATCCATTGGTTGGTTGCTGTATTTTTGTGTATTGGGCTGTTTAGCAAAACAGCCCAACATCATGATGCTACCGCCACCATGTTTGACACTTGGTACAGTGTTTTTTTTTTTTTCCCTTTTCTTTTTTATATATATATATATATATATATATATATATATATATATATATATATATATATATATATATATATCACCCCCACCAAGACAGACGAGATCTTGAATTGAAGATGCGCTCACACACAAACACATGGCGAGGGTGTGGCTGTGGAATGCGTAATCACATACGCACAGGGAGAAAGAACACTGCTGTGGGATCCTGCTGGACGTTTCTGTTCGGTTCTCTTGAGCCCATCCGAAAACAGAAAGCACACACTCACACACACGAATGTTCCTCGCTCTGCATTTCAAATAGTTTCCGCTGGGGTCCAGACAAAAAGCACGTCCCCCTCCCCTTGATAGACGGCGTCACCCACCCCCTGCCTCGCTGCAAGGGACCGTTTTTCAGCAAGCAGCTGTTCGGCTCTCCAGGGAATAAGCGGCTCCTTGGCTCCACACCTCGACGCAGCCTCTCGCCGTCGTGCTCGTCTACTGTCATTTATTTTATTTATTTTTATTTATTTTTTGGCTTGCAGGATAAGTGGCAGAGTGATGATTTTGGAAGTGAAGGTGGAATGCGGGGATATCTTACAGATCCTGTTAAGGAAGAAAGGAGAAATTTAGAGACGTTCAGAGCGACTCTCTTCATCCTGTCTTATGAGCCCCCACCCCCTTTTTTTCTTTTTTTCCTTTGGTTTGAACCAGAAAAAGCTTCAGGCAGCTGTGATGCAGGTGGAGAGAGCCTCCAGGCCACTCTGAGCCGTGAGAGTTGAAGCTTTTTCTGCAGAAATGTGCAGAAAACATCAAAGCGAGGCTGCTGCATGAAAGAGGAGATGAATTCAGCTGACCAGCTTGGCTGCAAAAAGAAAACCATGTAAGAGCCAGGGATGCACTTAACAGTGTCTCGCAAAAGTTTTCACACCGCTTGAGCCTCTTCTTGTTTTTGTTGTGCTGCAACCACAAGTTTCTGTGTATTTTCCTACGTTTTTATCAGCCAATACAAAGAAAGTGCTGCATAATGATGAAGGGAAAAAAAAAACACATCACAAATTTCAGGTTTTGCAACAAATAGAAATTTGAAATGGGTTGCATGAGTTTGTATTCGATGCCCTGAAAAAATGTTTGGCTCCAGGCAGCTTTAAGTCTTTTGAGCTACATCTCTAAAAGGTTTGCACATCTGAAAAACTTGATTTTCTGCTCATTCCTTTTTTTTTTGCAAAATAACTCCCAGTCACTCTGAGTATCTGTGCATATCAATTATATTTAAATACGCATTTATTGGTCATTTTCAGCTAGATTCAAATTTGACACATCTTAACACTGTGGCAGTATTTCATGTTAGCCTGCTGAAAGGCCTCCATCCAGAATCAAATCCTTATAGTCTCTTCCAGATTCTGTTCTAGGATCATTCTGTATTTAGTTGCATCCGCCCTCCTACCAAATTCCCATGATTTCCTAGTTCTGCTAAAGAAAAGCATCCCTACAGCATGCTACTGTGACTCCCATGTCTTACTGCACAGTAGTTTTCTGCCACAAACTGCTTTTTGGGTGTACTTTAAAGCAAAACATAAAATTTTGGTCTCACCCAAGTGTAGGAGCTTTTATCCCATGTTTGAGATGTCTCCTATAAGTTCTACTGCAAACTGTAAAAAAAAATAGACTTCCTATTGTTTTCTTTGAGCAAGGATTTCTTTTTTGCTACTTAGTTGTGAATGTTTGAACCTTCTCCAGAGTTATCATGGGCCTCTGCTGCTTCTCTGATAAAATATCCTCTTCTCCAGCCTGTCCGTTTAGTTATCGTTGGTTCGTTTTTGCATCTGGCGCTTGAAAGACTGGGACATTTTTAAATTGCTCCATGATGTTACCTCTGACCTGTCTGCTGTGCTACTGGCTCTTCATGATGCCGTTTGTTTGCTAATGTTCTCCTGTCAAACATCTGGGACTTTTGTAGAACACCAGATTACACACAGGAAACAATCATTTCCTTCCAGTTCACTACTTTGCGGTGATCTGAAGTTTGTGGCCGAAATGTGACAACGCGTGCAATCAGCAATCAAGAAGGATTACTGCATTTGAAAGGCAGTGTGTCCTCCATTTATTTTCCTCCTTGTGGCTTCAGCCTGCCACCTGCCCATCCTCATGGCCTTCCTGTTCTCTCTCTGTCTCTTTCTGCTTTCTGGTCTCTGGAGTAACACATGACTTTCTTTCTTTCTTTCTTTTTTATACCTATAGTCTCTCCACCTCGCCGTCACAGGAAGGCTCTCCTCTTTTGCAGCCTTTCCTTTCTTGCACCATCTCGACGTCTTCCAGTCTGCCGCTCTCTGATACAACTGTCCTGATTCGGCTCTTTCTATTCCAGATCAGCCTCAGTGTGAAACTGTCTGCGTTTCTTCCCGTTCCTTAGTTTTATTTTTGCACCCAAGTGGATATACGCGAGCTTACAGCTAACCTGCTAATCATCCCGTGCTGATGCGCTATTAACGCGTTACGTTTAGGTGAATTTTATCCCGCCTTAAAGTGAGAACGCAGGGATAAAGCGAGCCCTCTGACGTGGCAGCCCATGGGTGGGGTGCTTGCATGTTTATCCGTGTCTCCTCTTCCCTTTGATTGGGCCGCTCAGCTTAAATTGGCTCGGCGCAGACGTGCAGCCTCTCAGATCCCTCAGCCTGATGACAGCTCTGCCTCAGCGCAGCTAACAACAATCTCTCTCTCTCTCTCTCTGACTTGCTCTCATTTTCTCTCTGTTTCTCACACTTCGTCTCTGCCGTTCAGACGTGGGAGTGGAGGTGAAGGGGGAGGCGCAGGGAGAAGGAGAAGGAGAGAGAGAGAGAGAGAGAGAGAGGGAGAGGATGAGAAAGGAAGCGGGTGAGAAAGGGGCTGATTGAGGAAGGGAGAAGCGAGGATGGAAGGGGGGGGAACAAATCGGGGAGCTTATAGGATATCAGAAGGTGAACGGATTGAGACGCTGGGAGAGACGGAGCAGCGGGGGAGCAAAGAAGCGGAATGAGGCTAACAGGAAAAAAGAAGGAGGAAGGAGAAATAATGAGAGGAAGAAGTAGAGAGTAATGGTGGAGAGAGCATGTGGGGAGGATAACAGGCAGCGATGGTGGGTGGGGTGTTTTGATCAGCTGCCAGCTTTTCATCCCTGCCAGTCTGCACAGAGGAGAGCAGGAAAGGAAAAGGGAGCAAAGGAGGGAGGGAGGAAGAGAAAATGCAGATGCAGAGAAGGGAGGGAGGGAGGGAGGATGTGAGCCTGGTGCCACCGCTGCCTCAATGCACTGCTGCTCTCTGCTGAATGTCAGCATCTCTGCCTCTCTCTACCAACCCCCCCACCCCCTTCTCCCAACCCCACTCGCATTTGACCTTCCACGCTGTGCTGCACTGTCCATTCATCACCAGCAGATGGTGTCTGTCCCACAGGAAAAGCAGGTGTGGTGCAGACTGTTAATGTTCACCAGAAAAGCAGGGAGCCGTTGTAATTGTGGAGGTCTGAGGGTGCTGGAAATGTTTAACAATTAGTGAGTCTGGGATGATAACGATGAATCTGTCCTTTGTAGTTGAACGACAATAACAGGGGCAGGATGAGCTGCGTAAACTGCACTGCGTGTGACATGCGGTATATCCAGTCGATTCACATTTTGGATGTGCACAAGTATACACTTTTCCTTTTAGAAAAGTAAAAGTAGGACAGGAAGGGAATCATGAGAAGAAAAGTTAAATCATGAGCTCTGCTTGTTCACGTATGTCTTCTAAAAATAAAACAAAGAAAGTGAAACTTCCACAATATTCATTCAGACTTGAATCATACATGGACTCTTTCCATGCAGCGAATATTATTTTGGGGTATCAGAGTGAAAGGGGGTTAATAAAAATACATAACAAACCTTTCAGATCTTTCTTTTTGTGAACCAATGCTGAAATCCATTTATCATTTCCCTTCCAACAAATAATTACGCAGTACCTTTTGAATATCATTGAAATACACTGCGGTTGTGACAATGTATCTAAAATTTTAGGATGTATGAATACTTTTGCAGAGCACTGTAACATAATCTACAACACGATGCTGCGAAGCGTCGACTTTCAAAGACTGAAAGATCTTCAAGCCTTGTAAAATATCAGCAACAAACACTAATGATTAATATGCATACACTTTACTAGTAACAGTTTTCTTTTCTTACCTCATGTTTTGGGCATTTGATGGAAAAATCATCCTCGTGGAATGTGCAGCCTACAGGCAGCAGGAGAAAAGGCAAAGAGGAAGATAAGCTTGCGTCGCAGCTAAACAAGAGAAATGAATCAAACAGACGCACAACACCCTTGAACCCCACGGAGACGGCAAAAGCCAGTAAACGATGAAAATGCAAAAGAAAGAATTGCACAGAAAGTAAGAGGAACGAGAGATGGGGCGCAAGTGAGTGGATGAGTTGCAGAGCGGGCAGGCAGATATGGCTGGTGCACTCAGCAGGATTAAAAAGGGCCTCACTCCGCTCCCTCTGCTGGCTCTGCAGACGTGGCAGGCCTTCTAATCCTCACACTGTACCTCTCTGGCATGAAGTTTCACAAGGGTAAGCCATGTCACACACATGCTGACACTTCCAACAGCAACAGCGAACAGGAACACACAAAATGGGTGAGCTGAGGGGACGTACACCTTCGTAACATGCTCCTGAGATGAACAATTTAGGTATTTAAGCAAGCATTGCACACGTCAGTAGAGGTTCACACACCCACATTTAGAGCCCCGACAGCCGCGTGGATGGATGGAGCCACAGGGGTTGCGGTCAATAATGCACACATAGAAACAACACCCCCCCCCCCCCCCCACCCGTCTGGTTCCCTTCTCTTTTTTTCATACTCCCACTTTCATCATCCTCTTTAATCAAAGCTCTCTTTTGGGTTTTCTCTCTTTCTCTGAGCTCTCAGACGTATCGTTTCGCATTCAATATTGCTACTACTCTATGCATTTTCCCTCTCGGTTTACCCACATCAACTTCTCTTGACTCACCATTTAATTTTTCACTCTTTTTTTTTTTATTTTAACTCATGCTTGACCTCACTTTCATCTCTCCACGTTGGCTTCTTTTGTTTAAATTTCAGTCCAGTTCTCTGGTATTGCTTCCTACCGTAGTTTCTTACCTATCTCTTTGGCGCAGATGTAGTGGTACTTATAAGAGCAGCCTCTCCAACAGCAGCTGAGAGATGCTCCTGAAATCTGGCACTTGTGACAGCTCTGGGGTTCATCAGACAGAGAACAAAACCAGTAAAGCACCATTCTAAAATAAATAACACACAAAGAAGGAATGTCTTGACTGTATATTGAGCCTCTTTATGATTATTAACATACCGTTTGAGCTGACTTGTTGGCAGCTTCCTTCAGTCCATATAGCCTTCCAGCTACCATAATTATCCCCTTGGTCCAGATGGTACAGTTTTCATGAGCCCAGTGCTCCTTGGCCACTGCCTCCATTTGTAGCTTTTGGAATATGCTTTCATTGCCCTCTTGGTCTTTTGAAGTGGCTGTGCAGAGATTCTGGAGCTGCTTCATTCTCCTGAATCTCTCTCTGAGGGTAACTCTTCTCGGACCACCTTCCTGACACGGTCTTTCCGGTCTCAGTAGCCGCCTGTAGTGCCGGTGATGATGCCTGCTGTTTCCAGCCTCTTCAGTGGAAGCTTCTGTACTTTCCTCCTTTTCTGAGTTCCCTCTATCTTCAGTCTTTGAGGAAGTTCCCGGTTCTTCACTGCTGTTGCTGTCATTCCCGTGGGTCTTGCTGCCGTCTTCCCTGAAGAGTTGCGTATGTGTGATAGTCAAAATTTTCCGTGGAATGCTATCTTCTGTGTAGTATGGTCCACACAAATCACCCAGGTCTTTGTAGTTTGGTGGTTTCCCACACAAGCAACACGTAAGACGCATGTCAGATAGGTCTGTGTTTACCAATGGTCCTAGTTGCATGGCAGCAGTGTGTGGCACTGCTTTAGCAACTGTGAAAGGATTCCTCATTCTAAGTATGCCCTTTTTTCTCCGTCTCTGAAACACAACAGCATCTTCAGGCTTGTTGACTATGGCACACCAAGAAGAAAAGTCTCTAGAGTTGTTGATCCGTACATAAGGACAAAAAGACAGTTTGGAATTCCTGTTGATTGGTCTCCTTCTGATTCTTTTCACAGAGATGAACTCCATCTGCTTTTCTGTAACGGTCACCACAGGACCCACAATACTAGTCTCTTCACTTTCTAGGTTCTCTCGTTCTCTTTTTTCTCTTTCTTCTTTTGCTCTTTCCTCTCTTTGGTCCTGCTCACATCCGGCTGCCCTTACAACTGCCTCAATTACCTCAATGGCATCTTTCATTCCGGGTTTTGGCCCGGGTTTTTTGTGGATCTTCACTGGCTTCCCAGGAGCATGCTCCATTGAGGCTTGGCTTCTTTTTTGTTTAGTTGGGTTTGCGGATGGTTTTCGGCCTCTGCGAGGTTTTTGAATAAGTTCTGCAGAGATGGCTTGGGGGGTTTCTGTGAATTTATCCTCGCTAGTTGGTAGAGGTTCTGTGGACTTTGTGGACTCTGTGGTGGTGACTTTTTCCTCTATTCTTTCCACGGGTTCTGGCGTTTCTGTTGTGTTGAGCTCATCTACTGTCTCGGTTTCCTCTAAATTGGCTTCACCCTTTCTCTTCTTCCTCCTCTGTTTAAGGTGCATTTCATGGTTGTTTTTAATGGCTCTCTGTTTAGCAAGCCTTGGTGTTGTAATAATGAGGCTGTCTGCTTCCAAGGCTACCACGGACGCATCTGTACTTTCCACCATGGCCCATCTCTTTCTCTTCGTTCTGACAGACTTTGTGGCATCACTCTTGGAAGTCTGTTGTGTCCTCTCATCTAGAGTTCCAACTTCTAACCACGTCTCTGTTGAAGACGAAGCCTTATTGTCAGCAGCCTCCATCTTGGTTTCTGTTTTACCTTTTTCTTGTCTTCCATAATTCTTATTTGTAACCTCATCTTCCACTAATGGTCTCACTATATCTTTTGCCGATTCCTCTTGACTTAGCTCATGCTTGCCACCTTGTTGTGTTACTTCTTCCATTGCCATTGCTGCTTCTTGTTCTTTCATTTCCTCCTTTGTAAACTCTAGTGTCTCTGTGTTATTTATTTGAATAAAAGCCTCACTTTCCTTAAAGACAAATTCAGAAAAAGCCTTCGATGTAAAATCCTCACTTAGACTACTGTCTTGCTGGGTAGCTGGGAAGTGTTTTTTTGAGCTGGGAGATGTAATCTTCTGTACCATTGCCTCATATTTCTGCCCTCTGCCTTTGCGTGGAGGGAGAACTTTTGTTTTGGTGGGGCACTGAGGAGGCACCACAGGCACGTCACTGTTGGTAGATCCACTGCTGTTAGGGGGAGCATCTTTTGTTGAGGCACTGACCTGAGAAGCTTTCCTGGGTGGTCCCCGCTTTCTTCTGGGGCCTCGGACACTTTTGTCTTTGCGCGCTGGTAGAATCTCTTCAAACAGGACTGACTGAGATGGTAAGTTTCTTAGTTTGGGCTTTGGACCTCTCTTCTTTTTTACAGATGGTGTGGAAATGTCTGGGCTAGATGCACGCTTCAGTATTGATAATGTCTTTTCTTTAGATTCTTCAGAGAGGGCTGGCTTTGCAAGTGGCACGGGTGAGTGTAGGGAAACATTTGTTGTTATCATGGCATCAGGATTTGGAGTTAGTAGTTTTTTCACAACTATGACCTCTTTAACCTTTAGAGAGATATCGCTGATTTTATTTTCTGTTGGTGTTGAAGTTTGAATATCTTCCCCTCCCCTTTCCTTTTCTTTTGTTAGCTTATCCTGTGAGGGTTTTCTGGATCTTAACACCATATTGTTGTTTTCCCTTTCTTGTACCTTTATTTCTGGGAGAGATCGCTTTTCCTCTGTAGGAGATCTTCCATCTTGGTTATATTGCAGTGTTGCATGTTTTAGAGCTTTCCTGGTCCTGCTTTGCATTTCTGGGACTTCTTGTCTTGGATCTTCCCGGTCCATCAATTTTGATTTTGAAATTGAGCCCCTGGGGCGACCAACTGGAGCTTTGATGGGAGCAGCCTCAGTAGGAGGCAAAACCTCAGCAGGCTTGAGTCCAGGTTTTGGACCTGGTCTTAGGGCTGGTTTTGGTCCAGATTTTGAACCTGGTTTTGGTCCTGGTTTGTGCCTTACAACAGTTTCAATTTTCAGTGGCACTTCTGATTCATGTGATGCAGGCTTTTGTCCTGTTTTTTTCCCAGGTTTTGGTCCAGGTTTGGGGCCTGCCTTTAGACCAGGCTTAGCACCTGGCTTAGGCCCTGGTTTTGCACTGGGTTTTGACCCTGGCTTAGGTCCAGGTTTTGGGCCTGGTTTTCTCTTCACATTAGGTTCAACTTTTGTTTGCATATCTGGCGCATTAAAAGAGCGAGTGCACATTCTGGATTGAAAACCCTCTGTCAGCATTTTAGGAGTCTGGCTCACCATAGAATCCTGATGAGCAAGGTTAGTTTGATCTGAGAATAAAACAGTCTTGCTTGGAGCCATGCTCGATTTTTGCTGAGAGGAATTTGTTTCTTTGTCCTCTTTTTCTTCCTCCTTCTTCAAACTCAGCTGTCGCCTTAATGCCACACCTGAATGTATGATTCTCCTTCTACCCCTAACATGCTTACGCCCATATGTCCTTGGCTGAGCGGATGGAACCATAGGCTCTGGTTTAGCTAGTGGTGTCACAGCACTGGAACAACTTATGCCTGGTTCTATATCATCATCCCCTTTTTGAGGAGATGGTGGCGTGTCAGCCCAGGATGGGGCAGAGGGGAGTATTGACTTCCCTGGCAGCTGAGGAGAGTCTGGCTCCAGGACCTTAGCGTCGTTGTGATCAATATGATCTCTAGCCTGAGCCGGAGGAGCTGCCTTATCATTGAGAGCAGAGAAGACTGGCATAGCAGACTGTGGCTGAGGTGCTGTGTCGCCAATGGCTGACTCCCTTGTTGAAACATCTGTTGCTGTCGTTGCCGCTGCTGCATTAAGAAGACCGGGTCCCCCTGCAAAATCACTGTCAGTGTTAAGAGCTAAATTGTGGATTTCTGTTCTGCTGCAGAGATCTTCAGGAGGACTCATTGGGATGTCTTGGTCATTTGTGTGCTCTTCAGTTAATGACTGACTTTCTTTCTCCTCCTCCTCTTCCTCTGCTTCCTCCCTAACTTCTTTAGACAAAAGCTGTGAAAAAGAACTTTTTTCAATTTCTTCTTTCTCATCTTTATTTATCTCATCCTCTTCCCTCTCCCCTGCTATGTCTTTGTCATTCTCATGAGTTTTGCTCTCCTTCTTGTCACAGCTAGACTCTTCCAGGACTTCAGTTCGTGGGGTTGGAGAGGTATTTGCCGAACTGTCGTCTTTCTCTGTGGAATATGGATCCTGCTCAAGGTCTCCTCTTGAAATGAACGGCAACGTTTTCACAGAGCTCTCGGATGCAGTTGGAGATTCAGACTTGAATATTTCTGACTTCATCTCTTGACTAAAGTGATCTTTGTTACTAGAATCAGAGAGATCAGCAGGGGATTGTTCAACTGAATCTCTTGCATCCGAGTCATATTTGCTCTGGACCTCTTGGTACATTGCGTCTTCATAGCAATAGCCTTTTTCTGCCATGTTCGTGTTTATTTTGCTGTAGAAATTTGGGCATTTTTCCTCATCTGTCCATTTCTCTTGCTTCTCTGTAGGGTTGCTTGAGTCTGAATTACTTATAAAATCAAGAGTTTTTTCCATTGCTTCCTCTTCTTTTCCAGCAGGTTTTTCAGTCCAAGCTGACTCTTCAAAGTTCTCCTTTACAGGCTGATTGATGTGTTGTATTTCTGATGAGGAATCACTTTCTTGTTTCATAGGACTTGGTATTGTAATGCTTGTTGGAGATCTCTCATCACCGATGCTCTTCCCTGGGGTATTCATGCCATCTCCTCCTTGCCCTGCCGTGCATCTTATAGGATCTGGGGTAAGGTTGTGCAGACCCGAGTCCCCAGACCTAGTAGACATATCATCTGGAGAAGCAATGGAGCAAGAGGAGGCTGTGTCCAGGCTGAGTTGTGTGTTGTTGTGGGCCTGGGCTGGACTTCTACCCTGGCCAAAGTAATAGAAACCTCTGTCCAGTGGTTCATCACTGCTGCTGGAGTAGCCACCCTCATGGAGTTCCATAGGCAATGTTTGGTGCTGTGGGGTAGAGTAAGGTTCATGCATGGGGGCCCCGCCCACATTGCCACCACTGTCTGGATATGGAGGGCTTTTGTATTCTTCACCTTTCTTGGTGGAGGTCCCACTTCCAGTGCTGCTGTTGCTCCCACCACTGCTGCGCTTGCCGCCCTTCTTGTTTGCAACCAGGGCTTCTGAAAGCAGGAGCTGCTGGACATTATTGGAGATATTCTCCACCTGAGAGGTGAGAGCGTTCAGGCTCCACAAGCTGGGGTTTGATAACAGCTTCTCCGAGAAGCGCTCTTTCATTGTGGGCGCTTGTGGTGTCGAAGTGTAGCTGTGGGATGCCGTGTGGGATATGTTGGGCGAAGGGTGGGACCGCGGGGGCATTAGCATGGTGTTTGCGCTGGCTTGATCTTGCATACCAGCTGAAGAGGATGACGACGACGAGGCTGCCCCAGGTGTCATTGGTGGCTGGCCATACTGGAATGATTCTGGATTAGTCATCAGTGGTGAAGGGGTGGAGCTGTATGAGGGTGAGCGTCCGACAGAGCGAGCAGGGGAATGACTCGAGGAGGGACTGCAAGTCTGATAATACTGTTCTGGAGATCTGACAGGGAGCTCTGACAGACAGTAATTTTGTTGGGGTTGGTTATAGTGTTGGTATTTAGGGTGGGGTTCTTGGGGGTTGGTCATTGCCTGTAAAGAGGTCTGCTGCTCATAACCTCTGGGTGTTGACTGCTGGTACCCATAGCTGTTCTGGGTTGACCTGTAAGTCCCCTGCTTCAAACTGCTATGACTACTTAGCTGTCTGCTATACTGAGAATTTGGAGGTATGTTGTAGCCTTTATAACAATGGGGCATGGGACTGCATTTTTCCATATATGGGGATGGAGAGGGGGAGGGCTGTGGGTAGTGTAGGTGACTTTGGGGATACATGAGAGGTGAGGGAGCAGGGTTAGGAGGATGAGGCTGATGGTGTGGACTTGTGTAACTTGGGGTAGAAGGCTGGTGGCATGGGGTTTGGGAGTGCCCCAACATGTTTGAGTCTATGTACTGGGAGGATCCAGGTGCAGGGGAAGCACCAGCCTCCAGTCGCCCCACCATCTCCTGTTCATACTGTGCTAACTGTGCAGGGTCCTCCCATTTCTGCTGGAGATGGCCCTCGCTCATGTACTGGGCGGAATAATTTCCTGGGCCCATGTGATTACTATAGCCTCCAGGGCCCTGCAGGTGTTGACTGGGGTTTGGTGGAGGAACTTTGCTTCCTCTAAAGGATTTTTTTGCCTGTGAGGCTGATGAGCTTCCATTTCCATTTCCACTGCCTCCAGTACTTCCTGGGTACCCAGAATAGTTTGGTTGGCTGTAACAGTCCTTGGGTCCTCCGATTCCAGCTGCTCCACCTGTGGGCACATTTGCTGCATTAGACATAGCCTCATATCCTGACCTGTTGTGCCCGGGGCCAGGGCCTGGATGTGGACCAGGGCCTGGGTGTGGATGCTGCGGATGGGGATGATGTGGGTGTTGCCGGTAGGTCTCCAGGCGAGATAATTCATGGGGCTCCTGCTGATAGCAGGGTTGGTTGCTGTGGTAACCACTGTTGCGCTCACGAAAGGACTGCATAACTCACTCCGTCTGTAGCCTGAGCAGGGAGGGGGAGGTGAGGTGAAACGGGAGGAAGGGGAAGGGGGGTCTGGGGTTCTGAAAGTATGGAGGGAAGAAGGAGAGGAAATAGAGAAAAAAGACAAGAAATTATGAAGGTAGGTTCTTGGGGTATAAGCATTTTTCTTCGTCTAAGGAGAACTTGAGTGTGCATTTCAAGAGACACTTAAAGTAACAACTAATTTCTTTTTCTGAGAAAAACACACATGCAGACACACAGGCATTCAAATCCAAAGTTGGTAATGTGTTGCATGCATTCCCAAACACACATATTCAGTTTTATTGGTCTGGTTTGATTGACCAATGTAAAACCTAAAGCATTCCTTGGTATTATTTTCAATTCTTATACAGTTCTGTGCCATCATTTGTGTTAACTGTATGTCTTGATAATTAAGTCATTTTTAAATTTTAATTTCTTTAATTTTTCAACCCTTTAGTAATTTTATGTTATTTTTTGGTCAGGTGTTTATGAAATTTTCAGCTGGGTCCCTTATTCCTTTCTGGTCAGATAGAAACTCTAGTTCACTCCCAGAAGAAGTGGTCACTAACACACTGTGTGTGTGCGCATGCTCTAAATGCACCAGCAGAGGGGCTGTGTTGATAGTGTAAGATGCATTTCTTCCAGTATGGGACTGCGTTTTGGGACTATACGGTTTCACCTGCATGCGAGTGTGAGTGCGTGTGTGTGCGTAAGTGTGTGAATGTGTTTATACAGAACAGAGATGAACAGGGGAGAGGTGGAGACTTTTGCTGATCTATAAAAGCAAAAGAGTCACCAGGAGACACTGAGCTTCAGAGTGCGCGTGTGTGTGTGTGCGTGTGCATGTGTGTGTGTCAGGGTGTGTATGTGTGTGTGGATGTCCGAGAGAGTCAGTTTTAGCACAATATCCCCACTCTCAATCCACTCTGGGACCGTGTTACATCTCACCAGACACAACAACATTATTCATCTATGAATACTCTGTGTGTGTGTGTGTGTTTGTGTGAGTCCAATGGACTATCTTAAACTTGTGCACTTCTTGTTAAGAAAAGCTCTGGTCCATCTTTTTTTAAAAATACTACAAACAAATGCTCACATTTATTGACAAAGAGACACTTGTAAATTCCCATGGAGACCTAATATTCGCTTCCTACCATCCTTGCTCCCCCACTTTCTGGTCAATACCATTCCACCTGGGGTGACGTGCGTGTGGGCATACTTGTTTACACAATATCAAGGAAAAGAAGTGGGTTTCTCCAAAACCGAGCATGCTGAGAACAGCAGGCGGGTTCAGCAAAGACACAAATTATTTATTTCATCCAGTGGAGTAAGCCCTCTCATTCCACATTGAAGATTTTTCAGTGTCGACTGCTTTGCTATAGATTTCGCACTCCTTGAATGCTTTCCAAGTTACAACCTCAAACTTTGTTGTGCTTTTCGGGGACGTAATGTGATTAATTTGATGTGGAATAAAAAAAAAAGTAAAATCTAAAAATTGCAGCAGGCGGTTTTATGACTCGACCTCAGTCGGAAGAATGGATGCAGAGCAGAGTTGTGAGCAATGATTCTCAATCGGATTGGAGTCTGAACTTGTACTGGGTCAGGTCTAAAAAAGAATGTGTTTTGGTCTAAACCAGAAGTTTTAAATTCCAGTCCTCCAGGGCTGCCGCTTTAAGATGTGTCCCTGGTCCAACACGGCTGAATTACTTCATTAGTATGCAGACAAGTTTTTCAGAGCCCTGTTAATGACCTGATTATTTGACTCAGGTGTGTTGAAGCAGAAGCACAGCTAAATGTGTTTAAACTATTTATACTGAGATGAAATAACAGAGAAATTCTATTAATCACCTTTGAAGAGGCTGCACTGAATTTATTTGTGGGTATCAGTTTAAAGGGGGGGTTGATCCCCTTACTCTTCACTTTTATGTTTTCTATATAGAACTGGAAATCATGTTTGAGTTTACTTGGACTTTAACACTTCTTTACGTTGGTCTATTACATAAAATCCAAATAAAATGAACAGCATTTTGCGGTTGTAACATGACAAAATATGAAAAAAAAATAAATAAAAAAAAGTTCCTGGGGTTGGGCATTCAAGACATGACACTGTAATCGTATTTTTTGTGCTTGATTGCATCTTGCAATAAAACAAAACAAAGAAACCAAAGACACCTTCCCTCGAATCGATTTACTTCACGCTTGCTTTTTCTCAAACACACACCGCGCGCGCGTGTGTGTACGGCGGCGTCTACATTCCCGTCACGTCCCCCTTCCACCTCCATTCGGCACCTCCCTCCCTTTCCACTGTTATCTTCCGCACAGAAGCGCGGCACCATGGTGTCGACCGATTGCCGTATTTGTGGATGCACAACGTCTCCGCTTCAGTGAGGAGCAGAGAGGAGAGAGGATGGAGCACACATGCTGAGATCGCCAAATCCTCCCTGTTTATTTGTCTGCCCATTCTTCAGGGCTTGCATTAGAACAGAGAAGGAGGCTTGAAGGAGAAGCAAACTTGCATTTTTTTTATATATCTCCATGCAGGCCATGCATTACAGACAACCAGCAATACACCCACATTCCCCCCCCCCCTCTATTCTTGTCTTCTACTTTTCCAAGCTGATCGTATTTTGCATCTTTCAACAAAGTGATATCTGCACAAGAAAGATAATTCCCCTTCCCATTCCGCTATCTCCCCGTCTTCCTCGTCTTTCTATTTTCTCTTCAACCCTTCCCGATAGAGATGGGGGCGGCAACGAGAGGGGAAAAGACAACAAGGCGTTGGTGGTCTAATAGAAGGTGAAAGAGAGAGAAAGAAAGAGAGAGAGAGAGAGAAAATGCAAGCCACTAAAGAGACGGACGGTGAGGGGATGCAACAGCAGGGAAGAAGTGATAGAATGATAAGTTTGATGAGGAAGACAAAGAGAAGGGGGGCTGTAGAGGACAGAGGAGAATGCATGATTTAGTGAGTGGGCTTCACAGCCTGAGCTCATGGGAAATACAAACTGCAGCAAATACCACACATCCACTTGCATGCACATTACACACAAGGTGGGTCTACAGTGCTTCGCGAACGCATTCATATCCCTTGAAACCGGCTAATCTGCTGCATTCCCTCAATTTCTCATCTCCTAAAACTGTTAGATAGATTTATTTATCTGCTTTAACTTTTCTGTGCATGTTTGCTTATTTTATCATTTCTAGAAGTTTTTCTTATGTTACTCCATCTGCTTTTATCCAGTGTGAAGCACTTTATTTTACACAGCAGCTAAAATTTTATGGAGTGATTGAACTTTTTGAAAGTTTAACCACAACGTTTATTTAATAGTATTTCATATAGGCAAACGCAGATGAGTATATATAATTTTCTTTTCTCATAAAAAACAGAAAAAAATGTGGCATACTTTTTATACTTAGCCCCATTTACTCTGATCTCTCAGAGTATCTGATCTCTCGATCAGTGGCCTCAAACTGCATTCCTCGAGGGCCAGAGACCGGCAACTTTTAGACGTCTCTGCTTCAGCACACCTGGCTCCGATATGAACTCATTAGCAGAGCTCTGCAGAGCTCGATTGCATGGTGGTGAGGCGGTTTCACCGTTTAATTCAAGCGTGTAGAACAAGGGACACATGTAAAAGTTGCAGGACTCTGGCCCTCAAGGATTGCAGTTTGAGACCACTGCTGTAGATTATGTCTAGTGCCACCGTTTTCCTTCGACATGTCTCAGAGGAGGCCTAAGGAAAGAAAAATTAAATAAAATACCTCAAATGACAACCCCTTCTCCGAAAACCTAGAACTTCACATCACCCTTTATACACACACACTCTCCCTATTTTGAAACACAGTTGTAGTAACAACAGGATGTGAGAATTTCTTGAGTGAAAATTGCATAGAACTAAACATAAGGCAATTCTAGGAAAACACCTGTTACTGGTTTCAAAAGGCTTGAAACTGGAAAACAACATTCAACCACAGCTCTATCTATGCTATTAAATAGCATAGATTAGCGGTTCTCAACGTGGGCGGTACCGCACCCCGGGGGGCGTTCAGAGGACGGCAGGGGGCGCTGGTGGAAATTTTTACAAAAGGGGGGCGCTGGGATGCCTTTGGGGGGCGTTTGGTCGAAAGTAAACTTTACACCTTATATGTACAACAATGCCAGTTTAGACTTTGAGAAACTTGGTAAAACTGTATTGTGTAACATTAAATCATGCTTGGCTGCAACTGTATCGATGGCAGATCTTCTTCTATTCAGTGTTTGTTAGCTTCTGTTAGCTTTTGGCGCAGCTCCGTTCTCCTGCTACTGGTAGCTTCACCGCATCAGTTCCAGAAGTGACGTTGCTGAGATTCACTTTGTCTGGTATTTTTGTACATGTGTTTTGGCAGTTCTGTGATCATGTCAAAGCAGCAACTTATATTAAAAAGTGTTTCATTTCCGTTTGAAGGCTGCACGCTTCCATGGAAGGACAACAGAAAATCGCTCTTATAAAGATGTAATTACTAAAATCACGATACCCTGACTTTGTATCCCTCTGAAAAATGAACCCATTTAAATAAAGAAATCCCTCCATGGGTGATACCACGACAGAGAGCGTTCATTTTATAGCGTTAACACCGGTGCTGTAAGTGGTCCGGTATGAAACGGGTGTGATAGAACAACACAGCACTTTTAAATTTCAATAATCAGAATGCAGAAATTGCTACCGTTGTTTTAAAAGGTTTATGTCAGTCTGCCTTTTCCCCATCGATACGGTTCCCGACCGCCCTGCACCTTAGGGGCTTAAAAATAAAAACGAGGTGCACATTGCGCAAAACTCTGAAACAGGAGAAGCGGGACATAAAATGGAGCGATGAACTAGATGTGAATTATGGCATAAAAACAGAGAATCCGACCCTGAACAGTGAAAAATCAACACATGATGTGAAACACATGACGATTAGGCGTCGCAGCAGGTGATGAGTGAAGATCACTGGTGGTGAGCGTCAATAAATGATAAAATAAATCTAGCAACAGGAAAGAAACTAAAGTGGACATAGTAATAAACCAAGAGAGGATAATACTAATCAAAGGAAACTAAATGGAAATGAATGAAAAACAAAATGCAAGAATAAACTAAGGAACTAAAGTAAATACAGAGGAATAAACTGGTATGGCAAGACCTTTCGAGCAATAATTAATACAGAGGACAGAATGGCAAGAATAAACAGACACTATTTCCAGATAAAAGGTAAAATAATATTGTTGAAATGCCATGGGTTTAAGACCACATCTAGTACTGAGAATAAATATATCTTACAGACCATAACAGTAAAGAACTGATCACTTATATTTATGTTTTTAATTAGATTTGATATATTTATTTCTTCAATATTATTTTTCATATCAGTGTTAATGTCATGAGGCTGATGACTCCATAACACTTTCAATTTGACTCATTAGGATTTGATTAAGAACCAGATTTGTTCTTTGTAATTTCTGTCCAGTAGAACTATTAATATATAAATCAATAGACAGGTCTATATAAAGATATAATGCATGTTTCTGTCTCATATTTGTATGGCATTACAAGGACTTGGAACTTTTGTTTTTCCACTGAAAGCTCTGGTTTGCACATAAATGCCATGTGGGTGAAGTTTTATGGATGATACTCTGATGTCCCATTCTCCTGAAGGCACCACAGAGCTGCACCACTAGAAACCGACACAAACACTGAAGAGAAGAAGAGTTATGATTAATGTAGTTACAGTTCTATCCATGTTTTAATGTTGCAGAGCTCAGTCGTTTTGCAAATAGTTCAAAGTTTAAACTGGCATGTTGTACATCTTTTATCTGGTCATTTTGTGCAAGATTTAACAACTAGAAAATGGCAAAGAATCATTTTTTTCCCACTCTGATTGGCTGCTGTTAGGCCTACCAATTTTAACTTGAATGTTCATTGCATTTTTCTTAGACACCTGTGAAAATTATTTCTATTCACATGGCTTTTTTGTTCTCTGGGAAATTATTTTTGATGATAAATACAGAAACAAGCATAAAATCAAAACATCCACAATAGTGATAGTAATATTAATAATAAAATAATGGTCAGTGCAAAGTAGCCTACAAATTCTTTGGTGGGGGGCAGTGAGGGACCTGGATAAATGCTAGGGAGGCGCTGGCCCAAAAAAGGTTGAGAAACATGAGAAACACTGGCATAGATGAAAGCCAAGTATGAGTTAGAGTGGTTTAGTCAAAGTCAAGACCTAAGTCCAACTGATCTGATTCCAAGTAATCTGTGGTGAGACCTGAAAATGTATGCTTTTGACAGCAAATGGTTGTTTCTACATTGATAATTAGACAAATTCTTAAGCTCTACAGACAAACTAGTCCCAACATTGATTACCACTACTGCATCCAACGTCTTTTCCCCATTTTAGCTGCCTTTTTTGTGCTTCATCACACCTGGGGAGGATCTATTCGTTTGAAGCATTAAAATGCATCTGCCTCCAAGTTGAACACTGCCAGGAAGGGATAGGGAGAAGGAAAAGAAGGAGCGGGAGGAATAGAGAGAGGGGTGAATTTGATTGTTCCACTGAATGGTTCATAATGCGCAGAACTGTGGCTGGTTCCAGTACCCCCCCTCTGACCCCCCTTTCTCTTCCTCTTTTTCATCACA
This sequence comes from Poecilia reticulata, assembly GCF_904066995.2. Taxonomy (NCBI): domain Eukaryota; kingdom Metazoa; phylum Chordata; class Actinopteri; order Cyprinodontiformes; family Poeciliidae; genus Poecilia; species Poecilia reticulata. The sequence goes on along the minus strand of NC_088837.1, from coordinate 13,172,050 downwards.
TCATCTTCAGAGGCAGCTTGAGATGGGATTTATCTGCTTTCTCAACACACATGCACACACAAAGGGACAGAGAGAGAAAGAGAGAGAGAGAGACACAGAGAGAGAGCGACAGCTCACTCGTTCCATCAAATCTGGCTCTGAAGCACTTTGGCTTCAAATCTCTTTCCTGCTCCTGGTCCGTCTGTCTGTCTGACACCAATAAACACACACGTGCGGATGCACAAAGCGGAGGCACACAGAGAGTGGAGGGATGGGACGTCTCTCTGTGTGTTTACCTCCCCAGTCATCCTGGTTAATTATGCATGCAGAGGCAGTTTGCTGGGAAGGTGGAGCGGCCTGGGAGAAATTGCACACGCACGCACGCTTGCGCATTCAATCACACGTATTCGCTAGAAGAAAAGAAAGAAAAAAAAAAAGAAAAGTCACACACCACCGCTGGAATTACACGGCCCAGCGACACACATGTTCACTAAAGCTCAGCTCGCATGCTCCTCAACAACCTGACAACACACTTAAATATACCAGACACGCAACGCTCGCTACCTTCTAGCTTCTCTCTTTTAGCGCACGCACACACACACACACACACACCCCCACACACACACACACACACACACACACGCACACACACGCACACACACGCACACACACACACACACACACACACACACACACACGCAAACACACACACGCACACACACACACGCATACACACTCGTGTCTAACACATCTGCCTTTAACACTGGGCTTAACGCAGCGTGCTCCAAAATAACGCAGCAACCCGCCCCGCCGCTGCTTCCAATCAGCACGCCGCAATCCCCTTCCCAATTACACACACTTCAGCAACGCGACACAGAGAGCATTCAGATGCCTCAGACATCACGCTCCCTTTTCTTATTTCCTGTCTGCATCCTCGCCTCTCTGCACCTCCCGTGCCCTTTCATTCGATAACCTCGGGTTCAATGCAACGGACGGGCTGACAGGCCGACCGGATGGCAAACACGCAACATCTCCCCGAGTCTCGCTCCTCTGCAGTGTCGCGGCCCGACTGCGTGGGTGGTTTCCTACCCAGGAGAGAGGCTTAGGAGATTGAGGCAGCCAATATCTGCTCCGACATTTGTCAGTGTCCCGTTGTCATGACACTCAGCTGGAGGTCACAGAGGGTCACCAGCAGCCAGTCACATAGATTATTGGAAGACACATGGAGGGGGGCAGAGATGTGCCACCAAGGACAGGCAAAGGGATGCTGATGTGAGGCCACAGGATACAGAATTTGTATTTATATTTAAATAAAATAAATAAAAATAAATAAAAAATGGGAAACACAAAATTATTCCATTTCCTGGACTTGATGGCTGTGCTTCTATTTGCATATATTTGCAATTTGCATTGCAAATCTGGTTCAGAAATAAAACAGCAAGTCAAAATTGTTCAAAGTGGTTCAAATTGTAATGCTTTGTGGCCTGCCCCTTGAATCCTCACTTATTCCTTCTTATATTCAAGGAATAAGGCTGTAATGCAGTGGTCCCCAAACTTTTTCCTGTGATTGATTGATTTTTACCCAGAAAGCACATGGGCAAAAACCGTTAGTGAAACGGTCACTGGGACTGACTAGTATATATTCCATTGAGGGAAAGTAATTTTAACATATGAATTCCTCATATGTTAACATAAAGTCTCGTTACTTACAGACCTGGAATGCAGGTTCATAACAAACACGTGTTTTCATCTGCTCTACCCAGACAACCGTACTGATTAAATAACATGAAAGTCAAGCAGTTCCCTAAAAGTCCAACAGAACAAAAACAAAACACCCACAGTTTACAGGACACATCCCCTGCTAAAGAGACCCCTGGTGGTTGAAGAAAAATCCACATATAAACTGGAAAATACAATATATGAAAAAAAATCTGAATGCTCTCTGGTATTGCCGTAGTTTGGGGACCACTGCTGTAATGGTATGTACGTCTGTCCTAAAATCTGTAGAAATCACTAAGGCTTCTATTTCATTTTACTGACTTCATTTCCTCAGTCTGAAGAAAAAAGGTGAAATGATAATAGTGGAAAATTGCTGCATCTACTGGACTCTGCTAGTGTCTGCAATCTGCACTGTGACCCTGGTGCAACAATAAACCAGAGAGCACGTACAAAACGCAGCTCGTCAAATTGGCTTCTGGATTTTCTCCCAGAATCTTCACTTGTGCTTCTTTAAATACAAACTAACATTGGTGCACTATCACCAAACCCAAAATGCATTGTAGTTATTTGCAAGAACATATGTTTTATTGCTTTTTGTTAAGTGACATGACAGAAAATGAGTTGATTACAATCCAAAGAAATCTGCAGCAAACTAATCGAGATAATCCCAAAAAAGAGAAAGAAAAAACATGCTCGGGTGAGCTTCATACGAGTGTTTGCCTCTATCTGAGTCGTGAATAGGATACGGAAATAAAGCAGGTAGTGTGTGCAAAACAGGCAATATGAAGCAATTTAATTTCTTTGTAAATTCACCCTATATCTTCATTTAGTCTTGTTTACTAACCAGCAAACAAAGGTGCAAAGGTTGCAAAGGTAGATGTACTGATGAAGAACGATTATGGGAACAGTCATAACTTGCAGGTATAATGTTTTATAGCTTTTGCAATGTTTTATAGCAAATGGAAAAATAGGTGGAAACTGCTGCACCCGCTGAAACTGATAGGCGTGTTTGCGAATCTGGTGACCAAAAAAAGCGGGAGGCAAAGCTGCATTGCTTAGTGAATTTTATCGCAAATCTTCAGTTGATCTCATTTATGTAAAAGCTAACTTGGTACAAGTATTTGTACAAGCAAATCACAATACAGATGTCAAACATGGATGTATATTTTTCATGGCATTTGTTAAGTGACACACCACAACAATCCACACCGAATTAATGCAAGACCGATGATGATAATCTTACCTTTTAGAAAAAGAAAAAAAAAACATGCAAAGTTCTACTTTTGCAAACTGTGTGTTTATTCGAATCTTTCATGTCAGATGTAAACCCACAAAATGCAAGATAAAACCCACTGCTACCGAGAGATGAACTGTAATAAACAGGTTTTTGATTTGTAGACGTTTAAATTGAATTTCCGTCCTACACAAGTACGATTCTCAATTTGCTTCATGTTGACTAAATCAGTTGAAATAAGAGCATGTTTATTTCAAACACACAAACATTTAGCTTTTCAAAAATGTAGTTATTGCTGCACATGAGCTGCTAGCAGTTATCGGTTAGCCTGTAATTATACCAAACCTTACCTTATGAACAAAAGCACCAAATCGCCTGCTATGTACGCATTACCCCTTTACAATCTACGAACTGGACTGCAGCGCAGTTAGCAACTAGGACAAGTTAGAACAATTGCAGTGAGTTTTGAAGGAAACTCACAGGATTTTTAACGAACAACTCTTTTGAATGACCTTATGCAAATATGGACGGGTTCGTTCACAGCCTCTAATGATAATTTGTCTTCCTGTGAACCTGGTGAGGGAGGAAAACAACAAGCCTTGATGCAGGTGAGCATACTGATTCGGTGAGGAAGGCCAGCTAATGTGAGGTTTGTGTCTGAGCATGTCTGAGCGATGTTGTCTTTCCTCCTCTCTGGAGTTTAAGGGATGACTCATCCGCAGCCACAGACACGGCTGGCTTTTCCGTTACGGAGGCAGGACGACATCGGAGACACAGATGTCTGCACAAACATTCTCAAAATCCAAAATACCAACCATGCACACTGCACACAGTTTATTTAAATACACAAAGCCGGCATAATGGAAGACAACAGGAGCACAGGCAAGACACAGAGCTGCGGCTTTGGAAGAAAACGACAAAGTTTGGAGAAGGAGCGGCAGACCTTTCTTCAACACCTCGTAGAAGGATGCAGAAATGAGTCTGATTTGATGCACGTAGAAACAATCTCTCTCTAAATCAGTTATTAAAAGACAAAAACGTTAATTCATTAGGGGGTTCTGCTACGAACGTTGCGTCTCTCCTTTTCTTTTGCCTTTCTTTCTTTGACTGACACATTCAGGTGATGTCCAGTGACCTTTGAGGGTGGTGCATCTTTTTTTAGCATGTTAAGACAACAACAAAAGAGTCCAGTTTCCATGGTATTCACACACCAAGAGAGCGATGAAGTGAGTGCAGCAACCAAGAAAATGTACACAGAATAAAAAAAAAAAACGGGCCAGGCTCATGAAGGCCTTAGAATCTCCTCCTCTCTAAATCCATCTGGTCTTTGATGACATCTAGCTGTTGTGCTAAAGCAGATGTTTACTACACAGTAAATTGTCCTCCTGCATGTTTGATGTTGTCTTAAACGTATGGCAATGATTTCTCTTTTTCCTCACATTTTCCTCTCCTTGTTTTCCATCTTACGTCATCTCACCTGATGTAATCAGCTGTCCTTTGTGCGACAGCCATTGCTGTCCCCCCATGAAACATTTGGCCGCTCAAGTTGTAGGGAAAAAAAGCAAAGCATCGAGTCACGCGTTTTACCTAGATTATTATTTTTTATTTTTTTAAATAATCGAGTCATTTGAGTGACTTGGACATAAGACCATCAGAACTAAGGTTGTATAAAAGGACAGATCACGTTGTATAGAAGGACATATCACTTCATGGTTCTTCTAAAGGCAGAAACAGAAGCACTTCAGCTTGCTGCTGCACAATGGGCAGGAGATGAGCATGTGATTTGTGAAAGGAAAAATCCCTGTTCACCTATTTTCTTTCTGTATGCTCCCTTCTCCTTCTTTCTTTTCCTTTCCTATAGCCTTGACCCAAAATCATTCGGCCCTCCTCTGTTCTGGTTCTCCACACAGCTATCATTTGTCTCTTTTTTTTTCCCCCAATCCGTTTTTTTTTCTTTCCGTCTCTCTCGCCGTCTTTCGGCACGGTCACCTCCATCCGGCAGCTGTCGAGCGTTGCCCTTTGAAGGACTAAACCTGGTCTTTGTTGACATGGTGACAGAGTGATGAGATGGGGCGGGGACGGAGAGAAGAATGAGCGATCGAGAATTACAGGCACGCAGGCACAATCAAGCACATGGCATCTGCAAAGGGCATTTTTTTCCTCTGGTATAGGCACAGGTTGTGCATGTGATGGGAATAAGAAGAAAGAATACTGATTGCTCACTCTCTGTTGTGCATCGTTGTGCTTTTGTGAAAGAGAGTCTATGTTTTTCTGAAGCCAGGTGACAACAAACGTGTGTGTGCAAGCATTCTGTAATATGTCCCAGACATGACCATGCAGGTATTTGTGAATATTAGACTCTGGGTAACCTTTCTTGCTCCAGAGTATGAAAAACGTGCTCCGTGGTCTCTATGACGTGCCAATAACCTCACTAATGCCCATGCGCGTTCTCATTTTGTGTACATGGTTTCCTTCTCTCTCGTACACACAAAACACACACGAGGCACGAGGCAGTTGGGATCTTATAAAATGGGGCACAAGGCTACTTGGTATTCAATCAGAATCATCCAGTGAAGGAGACTTTGGAGCAGAGGAAATAGGATGCAGAAGGAAGATTGGACAAGTGAAGACAAAGCAAAGTAATCAGCGTCTGCTCGGTCCCCGTCAACATCCAGGGCTAGAATACTAGCTGATTCTTTGGAAAATGCAACATTGATCCATTTCCCAGCGATGCATCCACGCACACACAAAGCACACGCCACACGAACGTCTATTTTTCCAGGTAATGGGATGCAGCGTCGCACCCCCCGCTAGAGGGAGCCGAGCCGGGGCAGGTTTAGTGTGACGTCCCCGCTGGGCTCCACGGCGCGTTTCCCTCCCATGTCTGCTCATCCCTCAACTCATTTGCACGTTCCCGGCTCTCACACATGTGCAAGTGTTCACAAAATTCACCGGCACACATCCAGACAGCATCCACACACTGATCTGCACCTGCTCCCGCTTTGTGCCACTTCAGTACCTCTCATTGATGACGCTGCGTCACTCCTCCTGTGTCGGCGTTCTGACATGCATAAAAACACACATTCTATCTCTTCCTGTCTGCTCTTTTTTTTCCCTTCTTCTCTTTTTGTCCTCCAGGTTGTCCTATCCGTGACCTCTGTCTTCCACAGCGATTCCTTGCCCTGAAGCAAATGTGCAGATGCTCTTTGTCTGACTGGAGGTGTGTGTGTGTGTGTGACCTTGTATTGGATTGGGAGAGGTCAGACTTCTTTTTGGTCTGGCGCACTGAACTCAAGGTGTTGGTCCATCGTGTGGCTGTTGCTTTTGTGTCTGAAAATGAGACGGATTCTGTTTCAAAAAAAAAAAAAAAAAAGATAGTAAGGCACGACAGAAAACCTTTATTAACCGGCTTAAACATTAACTGGTGAACCAGGAGTTGGAGCCTCACAAAAATGTTTATATCCAAAATTCCTACTCCATAGGTAGTCGGCCATTCTAAAATTCAGCTAAAAATACCAGCGGCAAGGACATTAAAACGGAGTATAAAAATAGTAAAGGGGATTGTTCGTGCTAGCCAGGGCACAGTTAATGATTCTCGAGATAGATTAAATAGTGGGAGCTTGCAGAAGAGTCACTGATCCTCTGCATTGGAAGGAATCAGTTGCGGGGGTCAAACATCTGATCAGAAGGTTTACTCTTTACTTTCACATGCATCCAGCCTAATGTGGACCTCCACTTCTTAAAGGCGGTTGCATTGCAGATACTATCATTACTGACTTGTTGTGGAGTTTTTAAGTAAATCTTCTGAAAGAGCAAACCACAGTGGTGTCCAATTAGCTGTTGAGAACAAGAGGTAGACATCATTCTCAGCTCCAACATCCAGTTTACAGAAGTGATGTTGGTATATTACAGAAAGATGCTGCTTCTTATGTGCTTATTTTCTAAACAAACATGAGTTGACAGGGATTATTTAACTAGCTTAATGGTTAAGCTAACTAAATGCAGATAGTGTCATCCACTAAGAAGCTCAGATCCCACTACGGTCTACTGAGTGAACATGTAGGTGACATTTAATATTTAAAGGCCAAACAACTTTTTTTTTTACTTCCTGTTTTGTGATTATCTGACAGCTACAACATAGATAGATTTCAAACACTGGCAGACAACTGCAAGCACTTACAAAATGGCGTCAGCAGAAAATATTTCTCCAATTACGAACTGCAACAAAAACAAGCTTTTGGCACCCAAAATTTCAACACGACCAACAGATGTTGCCAACATCTGTTTGCAGATGTTGGCAAAATCTGCAAACAGATATCGTCCATTAGATATCGTCTAGTGGACGATATCCACTAGAATTGATTTGTAGTGTCTTGCACTGCCAGTCCTTCTTAACAGTCCTAATATTTTTCATGGGCTGTGTGTGCATGAGAACAATTTTGAGGAACCGGAGTTTATCACAGAGTCTAACTTTTTTTTCTCTTTTTAACTATTCTCAAGGGGCCTATCACTCTGCTGAACAGGATGCTTCAGCAACCAAAGTGCAAACTACAATCTCTCCCTGGACCACCCCAATAAAGCCCAACAGCTGTTTTTTTTATAAGTTGCGAGTGTCTGTGCATGCAGATAACAATGTGTTTATGTCTGTATTTGCACACATGATGATTGCTAAATGCTTTATGGAATATTGTCCCCCTCTGCAATATTTCCCGTGGCTCAAGATCCAAAATGCAGACATTTATCCACGTATATCTAGAGCATATCTGGGTATCCCAGACGCTGCACTGATATAGACCCTATCACTTTGAATTTCTAAGAGAAATTCAAATGATTGATTTGACCATGTGACTCGCATGGATCCATCCTTTCAACATAGTTCAAAACATTTTTCAAATCAAAATGACTTTGAGGTCACTGCAGGAGCTTAACGTCAGCAAGCTCTAGCCATCCCAAAATCGATTCTGATGTGTGTTTTGGGATCTTTGTGATGTTGGAACACCCCTGTTTCAACCATCTGACACAAACTACCACCCTCCAGAGATAGGAAATTGGCTTAGGCCAGCAAGGCAAAAGCCAGCTGCGATCTGGAAACTGCCAGTAAAAGTTTGGACTCAGAAAAAAACCCCAGACCCAAAACCAAAACCAACAGGCACGACTGAAATTTGCAGTTGCTCTTAAAGTCAAACTCAATGTCTTGATTTTTGCAGCGGATGAGGCAAATTCTTATTAAACCACTGGAAGTTGGGCCTATTTTCAACCCATTTTGAAAATGTTAAGGAAAACATTTATTGGAGGAGGTTTGGGACAGTAAACTATATCTGCATGGATTTGAAAAAAAGAAGAAAAAAAACATGTTTAAACTTGTGCATCCTAGTTGGTTTGAAAAGTTTAAGCAGTTGTTTGCTGTAAAATTATTCTAACTTGGTAAAATAAACCATAAAAAATCCCCAAATTCACAACTTTGGATTTGTAGGTTATCCAACACAGGCAAGTCACCAAATAAGTGATGGTGGGTCACTGAAATAAAAGAGCAACACGAGGGGAAGAGTGAAGAGTGCAAACCAACAGCCAAGGAAAGGAGATGAGCAAAAGTGGGAGAGGAGGATTACTGCTGAACTGGAGGCCAAATATAGAGGAAAAGAGCACATGAGGGGAGGCTGGGAAGAAATAGAAGACCAGCAGGGGATAGGTGAGAAACAGTGCAGTGATGGAGAGGGAGAAGGGAAAATATGAAATGAGAGTAAGCGAGGGTGAAAAAAAAAAAAAAGACGGAGGGAGCAACGGGAGATAAGTGGCAAGATATGAAGCCAGGCGTAGGATAGGAGCGAGGCAACGAAGGGCAAAAGTGACAGAGCGATGCTGCGAGATCAAGGCAGCTGGGGGAGGAAAAGATGCAGAACAACAACGAGGAGAGGAGAGGATTGGGGGAACGGATGTGAGATTGAGGGCACAGAGACAAGGGAGGAAAAAGAGTGGGAGGGTTAGGGAGAGATAGATTGAAGCTGCAAGATCAAGGCAGATGTGAGGGAGGGTTTACGGCGAGAAGGGGGAGGGCATAGCAACGAGGCGAATGGAGAGATGCAGGGAGGAGAGGAGAAACGGAGATCGTTATCGCTGGGCCGTGCTGCCTATCGATTTGCGTCAGTGTCTCGAGCCCTGGTGAAATAACAGCGCTTGCTGAGATGCAGGCTTCAGCCGTCATTAGCTAAAAAACATAGCTCCGAAGACACCTGGGTGTGCAGCGGGGGCTCGCGCCCGTGTCAGCAGCGCGTGACCATCTGGCACGTTTGATGTCCCCCATGATCGAGACCAGTAAGCACGTTAGAGAGAGACAGATGACAAAGTTTGAGCACTTTGCAGGAGAGCAAAACAGATTGCCGGTAGAGTAAAAGCAGATTGCGGGAGAAACCAGCAGATTGTGGCGGGAAGAATGACGGACAGACAAAGATGCTTAAAAAAAGAAGAAGAAGAAGCAATCAGGCTGCGATGTTTCAGGTGACGTTCCTTTCACTTCGGGTGACAGATCTATCGGTCATTTCTCACACTAAGATGAAGGAAGACAAAGTGAGCACCCTGTCGTCCCTCTCTTTTCCCGCATGTGGTGCAGTGTGATGGTGGCAGTGGAGGTGATATGAACGTGTGTGTCTCACCAGGGACTGGGAAAGTGTGAATATGACTGTGGAACTCTGCCAACTGAGCACTGGAGAGGGGGAGAGGGAAAGAGATGAGATGGAGGGAAGGTGGGGAAGAAGGGGAAGATGGAGGGGAGTGGAGAGGAGAAGGGGGGGGGATCCCATCCTTTGTTCTTTGCTGATGAAAGACGGACTCGGATCTTCTACTCCCACTCCAGCTTTCTCTGATGAGCCCTGATGCGTTAGGGCCGAGCGAGTGAGCAGAGTGAACACACACACACAATCACGCGCACGCACGCGCACACACACGCACACACACACGCACACACACACACAACGGCGCATGCACAGCGGCCTTATTTCACTCAAGAAAGACCCAAATGACTCCCCGCTCACTAATTAAACTTTAATCTCCAATAGCTGCGCACAAATTACCTGCCACGCCACTGAGCGCTGGATAACAGGAATACGTGAAGAGAAAGAGCGAGAGAGGGGTGGACAGATGAGGCGCATTGAAGGTCACGCTACCTGTAGGATAAAATGAAATGTCGTGCGTTTCTGGCTCTGTATGAGCAATGAGCATCTGTGTGTGCGTGTGCCAACATCCATTACCGTGGTGTTTAGATATTTTTTCTTTCTTTTATGTGTGTGTGTGTGCGTGTGTGTGTGTTGAGAGGGCTGGGAACTCCTTAATGTTGCATCACACACCTGAATGTTATCACACACATGCAAAGTTGCAGCCAAGTCCTCACATCCTCCTCCTCCTCCTCTTCCTGGCCTCGTTCTCATTACGCTCTTTTTCCAGGCACATCCTCTGCTAGGACACACAGACTCTCCGCCATTTTGTGCCACACAGCAGAGGACAGCCACATCAGTGTATGTGTGTGTGTGCATGATTGCGTGTGTGTGTGTGTGTGGCACATGGTTAATCACGAAGAACTAATGATAATTACCACCATTTTCCATTCAGTCTTCTATTTCCAAGCTGGATGGTTAGTTTATATGTGTGGTTGTGGGCCTCGTGTCCATCAGTGAACCACTGGCAGGCAAAATTACCGACATGGAACCCCAAAGCTCTCCCTACATGCCATATTAGCAGCTGTATAGTTCATATAATCCCATCAGCGGCAGAGATAAAAGCCCTGTTTGGTCAAAAGTTAAGTTAAGACTTACAAATGATCAGTTTCTTGCACGCTGCATCAAACTCTTTCTATGAAAGTTAAGCAACTATGTGTGTCTAAATGTCTGAGTTTGAAATATTTTAAAGGAAACAAAAAGGCAAAAATGGTCTCCAGGATTCAATGAAAGCCAAAAACATCTAAGTTGCTCAAGCTTAGTCATGTTGGAATTGATATTTCAAATTTCCACAGAAACTGGTTGCACATGATTGTTTTTACAAGATTGATTTGTTTTTACATTATTTTAAAAGAAAAAGTGTAAGAAGTCATGTATTGTGTTTTAATTGTATGCACTACTTTGAATAATCAAATTTGCTTTCTGGTTGTAATGTGACAAAATGTGAAATTTGTTCCCCCCTAAATCCGGATGCTTTTAGTGAGACGATGCATTTTCCACCAATGTGGAGGATAATATAAACAGTTGTCGTCATTTTACAGTCAAGAGAAACATCTTCCATCCCCAGGCAATATAGTATTTCACTTTGCTGTATTGATGCCTGATGTGCCGGTGTTTTTTTTTTTTTTTAAAGATTTTTATTTCTACAATATTAGACATTTTTTTCTTCTTAAGACTAAAGAATTTATAAAGTTTTTCATAATTTTTTTACTTGATTAAAGTCGCATTTTGAGAGAGTATATGTGTTAAAGCACAATGTGAGATGAGAGGAATATAGTTCTGTTCTGCGGGCAAAACAAAATTGATCTGAAAACAAAGACATAAATAGAAAAAAAACAGATTCACAAGCACACAAAAGGACTACTCAAACCCCCCAATGTACACAACCATGGTAAAAATTCACAAAAACTGAGTAAAAATTGCAGAAGTTTAATTTACTCAGGTGTTGTACTTTTAGTGCATTCTGTAATGATGATTCACCAGAAAGAAAGGTTGTTTAAAAATGTTTGCACACAGACATTGATCAGGTTTTCTGAAACAATGTTCCTGAGCATCAGAACAGAGGACATGTTTGGTGTAAACCAAACGCACCATTCCAGGACAACAACCTCACGCAAACCGCGAAGCTCCAGGCTTCAACTTTGATCCCCAAAGTGCAGTTTCCCCAAACTGCATCAAAGTTAAAGTTTGGGGAAACTTTGATGCAGAAAGACCTGACCAGCTCACCATCTTACAGGACACCATACATTTTCCCAAGGGTGCTTGAAGAAAATCTAAGAGCATCTGTAAAATAAATAAATAAATAAAAGCTGATGCAGAAGTAGACCCTGCAACATGACATTAACCCAAAACGTAACAGTAAATCCACTGAGAGTTAAGAAATGAAAAGTCCTGGGCTGAGTCAAAACCCATCAGCTGGCTCCTTTTCATACCATAGAAAGTAGAACAGAAAAAAAAAAGAATTATAAGGGGGTAAAATTATCAGCATGTATTTTAGTGTTGTGCTTTAAAACTTGTTAAATTGCTGATGTTTCTAAACAAGTTTTCATATTTTCAATTTTCTTCTCAGACTGCATTTTTTTTTTCTTAAAAGATGCCCATATCTTACTGCAACTGTTTTCTGTAGTTCTGAATAGCTTCTTCTGTCACAACGTTCTTTCCATTTGTTTGGTAAGTTAAATATCAGTTTTATTAACCACGGATTTGTGTTGTAATTACCAGTTCAGCTTCTCCAATACTCTTAGACTACACTCGTAACAGTTGCAGTGTCAATACCAAACCTTAAAAGCTCTTAACACTTTCACGGTCTATCACCTATAAAAGTAAGCCACAGGCTAGGACAAAAGACAACTTACCACCTCCTAACCAGTTTATACCAGCTATTCATACAAGACAGCTCCTGTTACATATAGTTGAGGTTTTATATCAGGGACAATCAAGGATACGCCCGTCATGCAAGGATGCTAGTGTGTGGAATTTTGTGTATGAGTTAGCCTCTTTGTGTGTCTGCGTGTGTGTGTCTGCGCGTGTGGGGGGGTGTGGTGTGTGTGTGTGTGTGTGTGCGCACTGCCCGCCATGCGTGGCTAGACAGAGTCAGGTGTTCTGGGAGGGGCGCTGGCACAGCGGTGCGCCCATATGCTTGTGACTGAGTGGCGGGCACGGGGAGGGCAAAACGAACGGAGATGGGATGTGCACCATGCCTGTGGTGCATGACTTCATCCCTCCTGCAGGCACAGAGGGCACAGAGTGAAGCTGATTTACTAAAAAACATGCTGCTAATGCAGGAATCAGAACAAGGGAACAAAATAACAAGCAAAAAAGACAGAAAGAAAATAATCTCCGCAATTAAAAATAAACACACGCGTCTCTCTTTTCCGTCCACTTTTTCGAGCTTGCTTTCCGTGCGTCTGTTTTTCAGAAGACTCATTTAACTTTGCCACACCAGAAAACAACTTTTCCGATTATCCGTGAAATGCATGCATCTAGTTAAGCAGCCTAACTCTTTAACATTAAGCTCATAAGACTCTAGTACGGATGCGTCTTGATGTCTGTTAGGTGTGTGTTTGTGTGCTGAGCTGACATTGCCACAAGGTGGCTTGGTCAGTGCACCGAGATGCAGCTTGCGTCATCTGAACACCCACAGACATTATCAGCATCTCACACACACACACACGCACACGAGTTTCCAAAATCTGTAGGAAGAGGCATTTGGATCATGACACCGTGCAGCTGCATTAACACACGCCCAAGTTTTAGTTTAATCCAGAGAGACGTGAAGAGCGAGCGATGCCTTTGAAAGTTCATTAGCAGGCAACTCCCACAAACACGGAGACCTGCAAGCAGCTCGTGTGATTTGGAGGTTGTTGATTTTATGACTTTTGATGTAGCCACATCATAACATCAAACCCATTATGCCAATTTTCTATTTAGGGTTAGATATTACATGCACTCATCATGGAAATGCTTATAAGTTTTAGAACTTAAAAATGCATTTGAACCTATATTTTTGCATTACATAGTATACAACGTCAATGACTTTTGAAAGAATAGGTTTCATTTTTCTGTGAATTTTCTTGATTTTACACAGAACATTACATGTTACATGTAAAGACTCCAATGTACACTGCCTGGCTATAGAAAAAATGTCACTACCCGAATTTAACTGAACAAATAGGTATGAGCTATTGAATTGTTACTGCATGAACAACTGTCTTCCAGCTGACAACAAGTTATTTAACCCCAGGTGATGCAATGAGGAGCTTCTCTTATCTTAAACAATCATGTGGAAAAACACATCGTGTAGCTGTTGAAAGGATGTTAGCCTGCTTTAGAAGGGTCAAGTCATTGGCATCAAGCTGAGAAAACATCCAGGGAGATTGCAGTGAGTCTTAAAATTGGGTTGAGCACTGTTAAACACATTTTTAAAAACTGGAAGGATAGTGGGGAATCATCATCTTCAGTTCAGAAATAATAATAAAAAAACTCTGAATGGCCGTGATCGGTCATCACTTAAACGTTTGACGACATGAAGCTGAAGACAAACAACAGAGGAACTCAGGGTTATGCTTAATAGCGAAAGTATTAAGAACAATTTCACACAATGTGAAGGGAACTAAAGGGAATGGGGCTCAGAAAACCACTAAGTGGGGCCAACCAGAGAAAAATGTTAAAATCGGCAAAGGAGCAGTAAGATTGAACTCTGGAAAAAATGCCAGAAGGTTATGGGATCCGATAAGTCCAGATTTACCTTCTTCCAGAGTGATGGGAGCATCAGGATGAGAAGAGAGGCAGATGAAGTGATGCACTCATCCTGCCTGCTGTGGACTACAGCAGCCTGAATCACCAGGTTGTTCCATCAATGGATTATTTCTTCCCTGACGACACAGAGGTACTCCAAAAATGATATTGCAGTGAATTAACAGAGTTCAAAGGGTTTAAAAACTGTGCTGTGAGCGAAAACAACCGATTTTTCAAATTTCAGCCAGAATTATACAAGAAACTTGTTGAGAGAGTCAGGTTGAGGAGCAATTTGCTGAGTGTGTACATTTATGGTTGCAGGGTTACTTTTAAGCAAATAGAGATTCCAGGAAATTCAACATAAATTCAGACTTGTACAGCCAATTCTTGTTTTTAATAATAGATAAAGTACTTTGTTTCATAATCAGCTGCCACTGGAGAAGGAACATTTTAAATGCTTCGGCGGAAGACCCAGATGTGAACTCCAATCTTGTCCATGATGACTGCAGGTAAACTTTTTACCAGAATTGTGAATGTTGTTAAGTGTTTGGCTTATAAGCTGCGCCATTCGGCACCTAGCAACCATCCCGCAGCCAATCAGTGCGCCTCCTTCCACGTATCCTTGACAACGCAACACGATTCTTCAAATGTACATCCATGCAGGCCCCATACTGGCTTTCAGCTGGCGAGAGCCAGACTTTAGGCAGCATTAAACCTTCATTTTGGACATTAGTGTACCGAAGATAAACAAACATCTCAGAAAGATTGGCCGAGGTTCCCAAACTGTTCAACAGGGTGGGATTTTGCAGAAAAAGCTCCACTTCTTCCAGTAAAAAGCGGAAGTGCACTGCTTAGAGCTTCGCACTCAGGCAGATGGCGAAAAGAAAGGCTGATGGAAAATTTCTCTTCCAACACGTTCATCCTCTTCTACAAACTGAAAATAAGTATATATGGATGAAAGAGGAGGAGGCTAGAGCAGCCACTTCTTTGCTGCTTGCTTAGGTTAAGGTTAGCCAACACTCAGACATCATTTTCTACGTTACGGCCCAAAAATGAACCAAGCTGTCATTTCAGTTTTTTATGTATGAACCTCATGGCTTTCCGTTAAAAGAAGGCAAAGCGTCTCATTGACTCCCTAAACCACCATAGAGATGATCACTTCCTATTTTAACCCCCCAGACATCCTCTATTTCTCCTTCCCACCATCCCACGTCCATTTCTTCTTCCTCTCTGCTGCCTGTTCCTACCTGTCTCATTTGCATAGGATGCCTTATTTGCATACATATGAGCTAAAGAGAAAGGGGATTTGGGAGCTGGAGGAAAAAAAAAACACGGGGGAAGAGGAGGAGGCGAGATATGCAGGCAGGCGGCTGCTGATGAAAAGAAATGAAAAAGGGGCCTTTCAGGAGGAAGCTGCATCCGCCACCCTTCTCCCTCTCTTTCTCTCTCTGTCTCTCCTGATTTTTTTCCCACCTTTTCTCTTTCAATTCTGTTCTCGCCCTTTAGGTCGCACCTTAGAGAGCGCCTGCAAAGGCCCCATTAACGTGAAATATCAGGCCGAGAGACGGAGAGGGCGAAGACGGGGGGCGAGTTGGGGGTTGGAGGGGGGGAGAGAGAGAGAGAGAAAAAAAGGGAACAAATAACCAGCAAAAGAGCAAATGCGGCGTGGGCCAAGTAAGAAGAGGGGGATAAAAACAGAAGAGAAAAGAAAAACAGAGAGGAAAAAGCTGACAGATAAATACGGCAAAGGAGCTTGTGTGTACGTATCAGCCATCTATTCCCTGCAGCAGCCTGGCTCTGTGTTGCTGCGGCGTGGCTGTTGCTGTGGTGGCGATGGATGGTTGCTTCGGCAGAGCAACATTGATTGGTTGTGAAGTAAATCCCCCCGTTTTGTAAGCCCCGCGGGGTGAGCTGTTTCCCTCTGAAAAGGACGGAACATGACAAGCCCCTTTGCTTCAGTTGCACATTAAACATGCACACCGAGGGTGCAGCAAAATATCCTCGCACATCCGATCATAAACCCCCCTCTAAAAACTCCCCCGAAACATACAGGAAAACGTGAGGAGCAACCCATCTCCTACGTCTCCACATCAGGACGACCCAGATGCAGCCCATGAAATCCTTCCCTGGTTGCACACAAATACCTTAGCGTCACACACACACACGCACGCACACACACACACGCAAACAGCCATATTTATCCTGCTCGCTCCTGCTAATTGCATGCTTCTAATAACCTGGTGTAGATAGAAAACAGAGCAGTGCTCTCTCTTGTCTCTCGTCTCCCCGTGGACAGAGTCCAGACGTGAGGCAACTGCAGAAGCCAGGAATATGAAAAGGCAGCTGCAGATAGGAGAAGGGCAGATACAGATGATTGTGTCTTGTTTGTGTGTTTGTGTGTGCGTTCGTCTTCTGCTCTTTGTTTGATCTCTACAGCCGGGCCTGAAATGGTGCAGCGAAACTGGAATAGCGTTCCTGCAACACACATGCATAGACATGAGCTACAACGCACTGATCAGTTTTTGTGACCTATTTCTGTTCTGTTTTTTTTTTTAAAGCTTAGACATTCTTTGCTACTAAAACAATGCTTTTTGTTTAAAACAAAGACAAAAATAATAGACAAATTTGTATTTTGCATTCTAAATATAGATAGGCCTAAGTTAAAGAACCCTGACTTGCCAAGGATTTCTTTAAAAAATGCATGGTTTCTAAGATAATTGATACTCAAAATGTCTACATTGGTCAATAACACCTGATGTGAAGTGTCTTCCACTTGTTTTCCTGTTCTGATGTTCCACGTTTTATTTGGTGATTGCTACAAACACAAACATGGTAAATATTTGCAAACAGAGCCGCAAGTGTGTTTTCGCTCGGCCTGCGTAATATTCTTCACAAGAAAATGGCTTCTTCTTTTAATACCCGAAAAACTTGGGTTTACTATAGGTTAAGGCTTAACCAGTACTGCTCTTTTAATTTTACGATTTTTCAGGGGCACAAAACCAGAGTGGCAGAAGCCGTGGCTGCGAATACGCTCACAGACAAAAATGTTCGATATAAATTAGATCCAGTCTTTGAATTTTCTTTTTTTGTAGTAACAACTTCTGCTCTGAAGAGTGTTTAGGACCATGTAACCTGGTAGCATTGAACCAACAAAGTTTGGATTTTTTTTAAGCTAAATTTTTAAGCCAATTTTGGACTCCAGAAGATTTTTTTCTGTAAACCTTTTACGGAGGAATGGTACACGGACCAATCGCGCCACAAGCTACAGACAAATATCTGTGTTTGTACATGTTTGCAAGTGCGCGCACACGTGCGTGCGACCACTTGTGTGTGAGGCATCTCCTGGGGACCATCAGGAGCGGGTAGAGAGAGGACAGTCTGCGGGGGGAAGGGAAGGGAGAGGAAGTGATGAAAGGTGGCAGGGGGTAAGGAGCAGAGATGAAAGCATGGAGGGTAAAAAGGGCAGAGAAGGGATGCGAGAAGGGAGAAACAAAGGGGAGAGGATGTGCCGAGCCGGGTTGAGGGAAAGAGGGAAGGACAGATGCACTGACTGCTGATTGGACAGAGAACAAGGGGAGAAGCGAGGGAGAGAGCAGAGGAGGGAAAGAAAGAGCCTGTCACCTCTAGTCAGCGGCTATTAGCGGCAGCAGCAGCTCTGAGACACCATCCCTCATTCTGCTCTGCCAGCGCTGGCACAATTAGACACACACACATGCACACACACACACACGTTCATACATCCATCTTTCTGCTCCCTGATTCTGTGCGTGTGTGTGTTTGTGTGTGTGGCTGAGACTAATTGAGAGAGTGCGTCAGGCTGGGCGCAGTGTTTTTTTTTTGTCTCGGTCTGCTATGTGTGTGTGTGTGTTCACGTAATGAGGAGGGAAAGAGAGAATGTCCTTGCGTTTGATCTGCTTGTGTGCGTACGTCCGTGCATGCATGCATTTGTGTGTGCAGCACACAGGGCCCCCTGCCCAGGCCTGAGAGTGACTGATAGAGTCCATGCCAACTGGAGCTGCATGCCACAGTCTCCACGCCTGCACCCGTGTCCCGCCACTGCCAGCCCCCTTCGTCTCTCATCTCTCCGTTTCCCTCTGTCGGCCTCCTTCTTCTCATCTTTCTCAATCCTTCCAGCTTCTTTTTTCCCTGGTTCATGTTAAATCGCTTTGTTTTTTCACAGTTTCTTTTTTTTTTTTTTTTACCCGGCAAGACGGCTCTTCCCTTTTTCCTTCTCATTTGATGCCCTCTCATCCTTGAATCTTTTTAATAGTCGAAGCTCAACCTGCCCTCCTCTAATTTGTCTCACTTGCGGCCCATTTGACGCACCGACGCCACATTTCGCGAAAGCCTTTCTGTTTTTCCCGCTCTAAACATTTTTAGCTTTAACCTTCCACCTCAAAATGAACCACTTTCCTTCTCCGTTTTTTTTCTATAGTCCTCTAGTCATCTTCTCTTCTTCCTTCTTTTTTTCCCCCTACATCAATAATTCATTTTCCGCATGCAGCCACTAGTGGCAGCTGTTTCCTATTTTCCGCTCCATTCATAAACTCACTACTGTCTTGATATTTTTGCTCTAATCTTTCTACTTTCTCCTTTTTTTCCTTCGTCAACTCTGAGATGTCCCTATTCATGGCTCGCCTTCGTTCTCATCGGAGTCCTCATTATTTACCACCTACCTTCGCCTTCCTTCCTTCCTTCCTTCCTTCCTTCCTTCCTTCCTTCCTTCCTTCCTTCCTTCCTTCCTTCCTTCCTTCCTTCCTTCCTTCCTTCCTTCCTTCCTTCCTTCCTTCCTTCCTTCCTTCCTTCCTTCCTTCCTTCCTTCCTTCCTTCCTTCCTTCCTTCCTTCCTTCCTTCCTTCCTTCCTTCCTTCCTTCCTACCTACCCGCTCCTCCCCTCCCTCCCTCCCTCTCCCTTCCCCCTTCTCGCTCCTCCATCACCTTCTTCTCAGCCGTGAATCTCCTCATTTCCATAGAGCTTTGCAGCAGCCTGGCTCCTCACACATGCGCATGAAACGACGCAGCACGCATTCCTCCATCCTGAAACGTAGAGGTCAGGGAAGATGAGCACGTGAAGTGTTCATGCACTCGCACAGGTCTTTTGTACAGTGAGATCTGACTGCTAAATTCTTCCTATTTTGTATTTCTGGTTTTACTTGGCACGTTTTTTGGCGCCAATAGCCATTATTATCGACAGGTACCAGACATCAAATGGACAGACACAGAATGGGGGGCGGTGGGGGGAAGACATGCAGCAAAAGTTTCAAATTCGGGATCGAACCCAGGATGGATGGAAACAGCTGCCTCAATTCTTTGTACTTTATTGGAAGATAGCATGGCAAAATCCTTTTGTTTCTCATTTTAATAAATTAATATCTGCATTTGTATCCACCCTTTACATGCTAATGCTAAACTGAAAAGCCAAGCAAGCAGAGAGCATTATTTAGAGGTGAAGCCAAGATGAAAAGAGGAGCTGCAAAGATTCACTGCTCAGGTGGGATAATCTGCAGGTCATACATCTCACCTACTGTTGACCTGTTGAAGTAAACTACGCCTCCTACTGTCAAACATGGTAGGTGAAGCATCATGCTGAAGCTGATCAGAGTTGATATGAAGATATGTGGAGCCGTAAATAAGATCCAGCTAAGCTAAGAGGCTAGACGGAGAGAGCGTTCAGTGGAGAAGGAGCCTGCAATGGGGAGATCGTGCTGCGTCTTATTTAAGGGTGTCAGAGTAAATCGGGGTTGAATGCAAATTCACGTCACGGTTTTCAGATTTTCGCTTGCATTCACAAAACCACACACACATTCACACACTCATGGTAGGCTACTACACTAAAAAAAAAGAAGCAACATTTTGGAAAACACGTCACTTTTCACAATTATGCACTGCTGTGTTACTGAATTAAATCAAGTCCCAATAAAAAACACTGACATTTGAGGTTATAATGTGTGCAAAATCTTTGCCATTCACTTTGGTTCAGTTTTATGCATTCGGAACGCCACTGACTGATAGTTTGGGACTTGTTCTATTATGAGAAATTAGGGCTGTGCCACTGAAGTCCAGTACCTCAACGTGGCAGGGTGCATAGAGTATAAATGCTGAACCCAGTCTATTGAGGAGTCCAAACTAACCTGCCTTATTATGGCAGAGCAGAAAAAAAACATACCTGTAGGATTCTGCCTTTTTTTTTTTAAGCTCGTCTCCGTTATTCTCATTGCAACTTTGAGTCCATAGAACAAACAGCAGCGGATCAAGAGAGGGACGAAGAGAAAGTCTGCTTATTAGGGCACCGCTGGCTGCAGCGTGCATGTGATTCATTGGGAGAGCAGCGAAGACACAAAGGGAGCGAGAGACAGAATGAGAAAGAGGGAGATGGATCGACTTGTGATCTGGGGCGGCTCAGGATCAGGGTGGCTGTCTGCTGTCCTAAGGGAAAGAAAGGGCTCGCTCATTATTTCAGGAGGGTGACACTGGTTTTCACCACGCGCAGAATAAATAGGAACGCCGCGGTCCAGGCTGCACAAGTTATCACTGTGCAAAATAGGCTGACAGCACATTATCCGGCAGCAGGCAGAGGTCTATCTGTCTCAGGTAATGGTCACCTTCTGCGTTCCTTTTGTGAGCTCGCCCCTTATCGCACAAGCACCTACGCCTGTGTGCAAATATGAACGACCTTATCCGTTTCTAGAAGCCACGTGCATGAAATTTCTTCAGCGTGCGAGCGTCTCTGTATGTGTGTGTTGGTTGGGGGGTGGGGGACGTCTGCGTGCGATGACGTGTGCGCACTCGTGTGTGAGACGCTGGTGCAGCCGTGCAGGCCTGTGACTTACTCTGTGTGACATTTGACATACTAAAGTGCCCGCAGTGTCTGCTCCACGGGACCCGGGCTGCGCTCTGAGAGCACGGCAGCACGCCTCCGCTCCCACTCGCCGCATCGCATCTCGTCAAGTTCGTCCCCTCGCATTTTCATTCTCCCATTTCACCTCATTCATATGCTATTTTGGGATTTAAAAACCAGGTAGGCTTTTATTCCCCCCCGCACCCCCACTCTCCTTCCCGTCTGGTTTCCAGTCAATACGCTTCCCCCTGTCCTTGTCACCTGTTATTCTCTTTTCTGCCACCTTTTCCCTTCCCCTCGTCTGTTTTTTCCTCTGTTTTTTTATCGTCTCTCGGCTCACACCACGGCCCATTAGCTTACATCAGTCCACTCCCGTTGCCTCAATAACTTTGAGCGGGTAGGCTGGAGTTGTGTTAAGCAGTCGCGGGTTTGCTGTTTGTCTTTGTTGACGTGCGTTTCTTTGAGAAGGAAGCTGCGGGAAGGGCCAGTCCGCCGCCGCCGCCGCCGCCACCACCGGTGTTTCTGGACGCCCGTGCTCGCTTGCATCCGCACAAACTTGCACACATCAGCTCAACGAGAGCGCCCACCACGCACGCTCCAGATAAACAAGTGCGCTCACATCTCCCAGGAAGTTACCATGGCAACTCCCTCCCTTTCATTCCCCTCACCGGTTCACTCTGTCTCTCTCTGACTGAGCCGCCTGGTTGGCTGGCTGTCCTGGAGGCGAGACAATAGCGGGTATCAAGGCCAATGTCACTTTTTACTCCCCCTTCCTCATTCTCTACTCCCCATTTTCTGCCTAAAACCAACACTATAAAAAAAAAGCAAACAAAAAAACAACTAAAAGCAGGAAATAAAACGGTTGTATTGATAAATGTGACATCACGTGTATCAATGTGATGTCACATGTTTGAAAACAATAGTACAGTATTCAGCGAGTTTCTTGCAATTCTGCTCAATCTCTCCCCTTTCCTCCCTCTCCTTTACTTTTTTTGCATAATGTGACCAATTGCCTTCTTCCCTTTGTAGGGCGCGAGAGGAAAAGGGGATTTCATGCAGGCTAACTAAGCCCCTAATCCCCTGTTTCATGCCAGTCTCCCTGTCTCACTTTCTCTATTTTGGGTTACTGAAATTTGTGCGTTTTCACCAAGTTGCCATGGCGGAAAGAAGTATTAAAATTATTCCAATCTGTAGATATTCAGTAACTAGGATCGCAGCTAGTTTAACCTAATCAGTATAAAGTGTGTAAAGATTTCTGGCAAAGCCACGAATGAATGAATGAATGAATGAATTGAGGTTAATCACGGATCCTAAAAGGTTTACACTTGCAAACGTGTTTGTATCCCTTGAACGTTTTTACATTTTGCCGTGTTACAACTGAGTCTAT
The DNA here is from genome assembly GCF_904066995.2 of Poecilia reticulata. NCBI lineage: Eukaryota > Metazoa > Chordata > Actinopteri > Cyprinodontiformes > Poeciliidae > Poecilia > Poecilia reticulata. Next base: position 13,149,450 of record NC_088837.1, on the reverse strand, counting down.
TGCACATTATCATTTTTTAGAAGTAAAAATCAGAAAAGTTTGTTGACCATTTATTTTTTGAGCTCAATGAATTGATACCCCGTAGAACTACTTTTCACTGCAATATTTTGCTCATTTTTCTTTGCAAAATAGCTCAAGCTCCATCAGATAGCATAGAGTTCACCTTCAAGTCTTATTTTATATCCTCGATTGGCTTTATAGCTGGCCTTTGACTGAGCTATTCCGATACATGAATATGATCCTATTCCTTGTTGTCCAAACAGAATGGCCATGTCGGCATCCATTTTAACTTCTGTGCCGTCCAGTCTTCGCCTTGGCATTGGGATTATATCAATAAATCAACAAGTTTTAATACTTTACGTTACAGACTGATTGATAGACTCATCTATGATGTCGTCCAAGTGAAGAAAGAACTGAGCCATTGAATGAAAAAAAAAAAAAAAACTTCCTCTGTAGGGTGACTAAAGTCAGCAATTGAAGAAGGGCGAGGAGCTCCATCACAATGGGAAATAGAGTTGCTGCTCCTCAGCATCGAACGGAATCGGTTGAGGTGGTTAAGACGTGTGATCGGGAATCCTTACTAAGTCAGAGGTTTATCTGGAGCATCCCAGTGGGAGAACTGGAACATGCCTGGTGGATTATGTTCCCACTCTGACCTGGGAATGGCTTGGGATCCCCCAAGTTGAGCTGGAATGTTTCTCTGACCATAGTCTGTGTTTCCCTCCTGGACCTGTTAGCTTTGCAACCCAATCTCAGAAGTAAATGGATTGATATATTTTTATCTTTTATTGTTTTGTTGTTTGAAAGAAAATCTGTATTGACACTGTGGGATTCTAATCAAAAACACTGCATCACCTGTGCTGTCTGAAGCAAGTAATAATAATGCTCACAATAACCACATTAATATGAGAGAAGATCCTGAGTCTAAAGAAGGGCTTTTCTGGAGATTTAATATATTTTAGACAAATAATCCTCTTTATCCAACAGTTTAAATTTAATGAAAACAGTCAGGACAATCTGAGACAGATGTACAATAATCTATACTAAGTGAGGGTCTACTCTAGATAATCTTTTTCTTTTTCAATCTCTGCATTTAAAGTCCATATTAACCTGGTCATTTCTTTTCTACGCAATCCAACTCGATTGTAATTTCACTTCACTGCTTTCTCCCATTGAATTGGATTTCTCTGGTAGAATTTCAATCAGCGAACAGAAGAAGTTTGAATGATAGTTTTGATTTTTTGTGCCGTTTAGGAACTGCAGTTTTCTTGTAGTTTTAGCAATGACAGCGGAGGGAGTGAACAAAGCCATCAAGTCCGCAATGGCCACACTTCCAAATACTGAATTAACATTAACAGCCATCTTGTTCGACTTGGCACCTCTCTTCTCGCAGTGGAGGGTGATTGTTTACAGTACAGGCAATTTCCTGTAAGCTTCAGACTTCACTCTGGAGCTGGCACATTGCAAACACCATGACCAAACTTTAGAGGTTGGGTAAAATTTAAAACTTCAACATAGTCCACGGCTGGTTTTTATCAGGCTACACATCCACATATATACCCGCATATAGATTATTAAAAAAATATGCTTTTGAAACTGTTTTTTAAAAGCTTTTAATCAGAACACAGTTTGCATGTGAGTTACGGCGCACACGGTGAAAAATCGTTTTTCAAACTATGGATGTTTGATTAAAAATCCAATTAACCCTTTTCTAGGCTACACTCACTTCAAAGTTGACAATACTTCCTGTCAAACTTGAGGTTACTGAGAGAAATATTTAAGTTAATTTCAGATAGGATCATTAAGTTATAGCAGGGTATGTTACTTGTATTCTACATAAGTAAGGAATAACTATTCTTACTTGCTTTTAGCAGCGGTAACTCTGCTCACTGTTTCCTTAAAGTTTGACAAAAGTTCCTATTTTCTGGCTTTTTGTTTAACAGTAGTCACTGCCTCTATTGTTAACATTAATAATGGATGGCTGTAGCTTTAAATACAACAGCGCGGTTTAGCAAAGGTGCTATACTTAGCTACAGTAAAGAGGAGCTGAAGTGGCTGTTCTTAAAGCAGATGGGAGTCTTTGGCCGTAATGCTCCCTCACTGTCTGTCTCACGTCTTTCTTTCCGCCTCTGAATGACTGCAGCTCAGACCGTCACTCAGTGGTGGATGTGTGCGAGGAGGCAAGAGAGTGAGGAAGGAAGGAAGAGAGCTGTCAGGCGCTCCGGCTAAGCATCTAATAGGTTCCCATACTGAACTGACATTTGAAGGCTGCAGGAGCATTAGTCTTGAAATGAAAAGAGAGACGGATCTGGAAAAAGAGAGGAAGAGAGAGAGAGAGAGCGAGTCTGCGGTGTGCAGCAAGCATTCTGCAGCCTTTATCAATGGATCTGTCTATCCTTTCGCTGTGCGCAGCCTCATCTCTGTGATCTCCACCCACCAGAGTCCTCCGCCTCCTCACACCGTCCCCTGGCCTCTCGCTGTATATCTATCGAGCCCAGAAAGAAGAGACGGGAAGGACGGAGATGAAAGGAGCAAGGAGGAACACAGTCAGGGGTTGACCCAGGGAGCGCTGAATGAGCATGCGAGGCATGGCAAGAGGGATGAGAGGCACTGATGAGAAAACGATAAGAGCCAAAGAAGGGGTGAGAAGACTGAATGTTAAATGTATAATTAAAGGTACGTCCTGATGGAGACCGATGTGGCAGAGCTGACAAAGGCGGCTAATAGAAATAAATAGACAGAAAGAAGGACACAAGGCAGGTACATCAGCAGACATCCAGAGTGAAGACCGTTTGCCCTAAATCTCAGTCTCCCTCTGTCTGACAGCAACGTGGAGAGATCAGAGGCTTCTCACAGCCTCTTTATGCTCAATTTATCTCCTGTCATTTGTCAGTCATTGTTTTCTTCTAGGCTACTTTCAGGGCTCTCATTTCAGTCTCTCAAGAGCCATCTCAGGTAATCTACTACAAACAGCTGCAACTCCTGGAACTAGAAGGCATTACTGTCTTGGCTTAGGCAAGGTCCAGGTACCAAATGGCTTCTGGAGACGAACTATGCAAAGCTAGGCATTAGGACAGAGTGTTACTGGGAGGGTGGCTCTGGGGCGCTAACCATTAACTGTTAACTTCCTCCATCGTTTTACGAAAGAGTAAAAAACATTTATTGAAGTTATCTTGAGATAAACTTTTGCATCATACTCAAACATCTACTGATAAATAATGGCAAAACAACTTTATAGGCCTTGGAAACTTCAAATGAAGAAATACTTTCACATGAACGTTAACAAGTCAAGTTATGATGCTGGACATTCAGAGAGGGCTTGAAATGACTTCAGCTTTGCCAAAAGGACAAGTAGCTGCTTTTGAAAAGATCCCCTATTTATAAATTGTTTGCATCTCTATTTTTATGAATCTGTCTTTTTGGAGACATGTTTTGAACATTTTGCAGAATATTCTAGATTCCGGAAGCAAGAAAGAATCACCTAAATAGATGTATGAAAAGGGCATTAGGTCAACAGCCACATGCCCTGAATTGTAAAACACACAGTCCTGTGTATACGTGGTTTTCTTTGGGCGGTCACTCCTCCAACATCCATAATAAGTGTCTGATGAATGTTTGCTGTCTGTACTTTAATGTGTGTGTCTGCACACTTGTTTGCACTGACAATCAGTCGCAAAGTTTGCTGCGCATACGTATATACATGCGTATCTGTGTGTATGCACGGGCATCTAAATCTGTGCGGGGAGCCTGTGTGTGGAGATGATAAGCACCTGAGCCCCGAGGCGGCCTTCAGATTTCCCCTCACGTCCTCGGTGAAATCAGCCCAATCACTGCACTGTCATCTGCCTGCCACCAGAGAGAGGCCTGCGCTGCATACTGACAAGCTCATTTGCCTAGTGCTGTGTACACACATGCATGCACACACGCACGAGCATGTGCACGCTCACTTATGCCCTCCAGGCTTTCCACTTTCTCCCAAAATTGAGTTCAAATAGAACCACTGTGGGAGACATTTGTTGGAATTTTTTTTTTTTTTTTTTTTGCGCAGGTGATAAAAAAAAATGCTTCCTCCTTTTTTGTTAATCGCCAAATTGAAGTGTCATTTTTCTTCCAGCACGCTACAGTCAGATGAATACCTTAACCCCAAATGGATCATCAAATATTACTTATTACGGCCAAGATTCCCTATATGAGTTGCGTTAAAAATTCATCTGGTGTTGATGGCAACTGAAGCTTTCCATTGATCAGAGAACAGAACTGATTCCAGCCTTGCCTGTGTGTGGATAAGTTGGAAAAGGTTATTCTGCCAACTTCTGATGTGCTGCCATATTTGATTCATTGCATTTTACAACTGATATCATCAAAAGTGAGCCTTCTGAATCTTAGAAATTAGAAGTAGCAAAAAGCAAGATAAACCAAAAAATATTTCTGTGTGACATCTTGTTTTGGTACCTATATGCCTTTCATACACACCACAGTAAAAATGTGCATTATTTGGCAGTGGTTTCAGTTTATACTTAAACTTTTGAACATATTTGCAGCGTTTGTAAAAACCAGACCATCTCCAATACTATAAGCTGGTTAATAGTCCCACGGGGTTCTGATATGGAGCCACTCTGTTTTGTTTTTGTTTGTTTTATGGCCTCCTGTTTGGGCTGATGATCAATACATTTGTTAACATCTGTATGATGCACTTATGCAGATGATATTGAGCTGTGCTGCAATGGAAGATGGCGTAGGGTATTTTTATTCCACTCAAGCTGCATGACAGTAATACTGTGCATTTGGTCAAATTAATGATAAATATGCTTAAATACATACTGGCAGGGGCATTCTTTTCATTAGTTATAACTGCTTTTTACTTGTAAATGAAATTATTCCTCGAGTTTGTATTATAATTGTCCCTGACATTGTTCCATAATCAGACAATTAACTCTTTCAAGCACAGTTGTCAATTCAAGTCTTGAAAATCTAATAGTTGGGTTTGACCAATTTAAATCTCCATACAATCCCATCTTACAATTCTGACCATATGGAGACATTGATTAGTGTCTGATTAGTGAACATGGTGAGGCATCCATGTAGGCGTGGGCTGTTTTATGACAATTTTAAAAAGTGAGATCTTTAAGAGCCCAATAGCATTTTATTGGTTATAAAGACTTTTAATGAGCAACCAGAGATAGAGAAGGGGTTCCTCTGGTTATATAGATGGTTATATAGACTGTAAATATACGTAGCTCTCGCCCTCCTGCCGTTTCTGCATGCTGTAGGTCAGCTGAGTACGATGGCTAGAGAGAGAAAATACCCGCTCCTCCAGTTGAATGTTTGGAAATTTGTCTAATAGTGAAAAACACAGTAATGGTTTCAGAAAAGATGCTACTCATCACTTTCCTTAAGCTGACACTGACCAAACATTCACATCCAGCTATGTAAGATCTAGAGCCCATCTGTAAAATAAACAGTCCACTCCAGATTTGCTAATTTTGCAAATGCCCTGACTAATTAGCAAGCTAATATAAACTCGGAGGCTTTTACTGTTACATTAAGAAGAGAAGGACTGGAATAAAGGTTTACTCTTCTTGCTGGCTTTTCCCAGCAGGCACTGTTAAATTTCAATGTATTACTTAAAATTGAATGAGAACTTTAACACCGACCTATACAAATATCTACAGTGCACGCTAAAAACATTGTAATGAGTAAATGGGATGAAAGGCTGATTTGAAAGATTAACTGGAAACCAAAAAAATATATTGTGTAGTGCTGCAGTTAATGGCAGTGGGCTTTCTAATGGTTTTCACATTCTTGTCGATCAACTTCTGCTTCGTTATCACATCACTGTGCATTTCGGCCTCACACTTACATTCTGTTGACCCAAAACTGTCCTTAAAACCTATATATAGAGACAGACAGGCGGAAGACAGACATTAACGGGCTGCAGGCTGAATGAGCGGATTTGAGAGGAGGCATCTTGCCGTGTTTGTTCGTGTTTTGCAGTCCGGTAACGTGCGAGCTGGAGAGTAAGAAGACGCGGAGAATATATTAATTCTGCATGTGTTTATGTCCGTGTGCCTTGCCGAGCTTGTGCGGCGGCAGGAGCCACACAGAGTGCTGCTCTCCTGTCAGTGTGATTAGACGGCTGCACTGACAGAGCAGCGATGGAGAGACCAGAGGGAGAGATAGAAAGCGGCGGAGAGACGGGGAAAGACTTTCAACCGAGGCGGGGGACTTGAGGGAGGGAGTCTTCAAAGAGCATGCGGCCAGGCGGCTGACACGTACAGCATTTCTGCCTCTGTTTTTCAGACGCACTCACCCGAATGTTAACACTCACCCAGGGCTGCAGTGAGGTCATTTGAGCTCCGCTTTACTTTCGGTTTAACATGGGCACAACACTTATCTATGCATGCGCACACAGTTCACCTTGACTCTCCTTCCTCAGCCCAAAAGAGGCCAACGTGAGAGCGTGTCTCAGTGTCGGATGAGAGGTTTCCATGAGAACAGCAACAGCGGCAACCCCCATGGGCTCATTTACATATTCAAGTGCAGAAGTGTGGTTGAATTACAGTGATTGAATGACCTAATCGATAGGGTGGACTTAATGGATGGATGCTAGGAAGGACAGACAGAGGAGAATGGAGATGAGGAGAAAGCGAGCTAAGAGGAAGAGGGGCGTGCCAGCTGATGGTAAATCGGAGTGCGGATGATGCAACGGACCAGCATTTTGGTTACAAATTGAAATCGGTTTGTGTGTTCTCCGATGTACAGCTCAATATTAACCATGGCTAGTACACACACTTCCTCAGCATGTTGCATAAAAAATATAAGAAAAGGAAAAATTGGAGGGCAAACAGTTTTAAATATTTAGTTGCACAACATGGTGAAAGAAGAAATTGTGGCATACATCATGGTATTTCTTTCTTGTCAATGACGGACATTCAACTTTATCTGATGAACAAAATGTGAGCTAATAATTCAAGCCCCAAATAGAGAGTTGGATGCTTCGTCTGTGTTCGAGACTCTTCTTTTCATGTAAGAAAAGACGTAACTCAAGTTACCTGTTGTGTAGATGCAAGAAAGCATCGCTGAGAAGGGGGGAGTTTCGCCCCCTGGTGGATAACGGATGACACACGCATTAAAAAAAAAAAGAAAAAGACAAATGAAAAATCTAATTAACTTTATTAGTGCTTTGTAAGTCTGTATTGCAAATGTAATTTAACATGAGGAGTTAGAAAGTGGCTATTTAGAAGCATTTTGTAATCAATTATGTAATCTGAAGAAAAACAAAAAGCAGACATCAGTAGATTTTAATTGAAACATTTTAAATTGGACCTTTGGGCATTTGCTTCTAAGTTGAAGTCATGTTGCTGCATCTACAAAAAAATACCAACAATAACAGTTTAAGCACCAACTAACTAAGATGGTTTTTCCCACTAAACAAGGTCCACTGCTACAGCCATATTACTTCAACGGAGCGCTTTGGTCTTCAATGTGACAGATTAAAAACAAATCTATCTCAGGAGTTTTGAACACAGCATTTTTGGTTCATTGTTGATCTCTAAGAGCTCGCCCTCAGCACACAAACTCTGATGAGTAAGCACTGGTGTTTTGGTGCCTGAGTTGGTGCCTGAAAGCTGAAACAAAATGGTCCCCAGCTAGAACTAGCCTCAGTTTTTCCCTTCCTTGTGTTTTGAGGGAAACCCACCAGAGAGCTCTAACAACGTGGCATCCCAGGTCCACTGAAGAATGACCCTGGGTTCTGCTGGGGTGAGGTCTATGCTGAATTTGTCCCACTGGTCCACTATTCCTATTTTTGAAAGCACAGACTGCACAGGGAGCTGCCACTGTGAGGTACAAGGACAGGGCAGAAAATGTGTGATAAAGCAAATCCAAGAAAAGAAGTGAAAGACCTTCAGAAGGCCAGCAGAAACTTTGAACAATTGTGAGAAAGACTGACTCCTTCTTGAAAGAAATGTAGAAAACAAAAAAGATTCCTTTGAATTATCAAACATTAAAGATCCATAGTTGCATGCTGTGATCTTATTAAACTTTTTTTTTTTGATTGTCCTTGACTCTCTCTTGCTGACCACACAGATTCATTAGATATGCAACAGCCAATTTTCTGAAAGGCAGCCTTCGCTCTGCTTGGCTGTGTCTGAAAGCCCAAGATTATCTAAGCATCAGTAAGCCACCGAGGAAGTGGATCAATCACGGTTTTATTATGATGAGTGTGTTGGGGTGGCTGCGCAGAAAAGTAAATGGTGCTACATTATGCAGTGCAATAACTTTCCATAACGGAAAGGCAGCCGCAAGAGGCGAGCAGCACAATGAGATGTTTACATAAACATAACGGGAAGGATGCTGACTGTGTGGAATTGACAGTTTATGGAGGTGTGTGAAGCTTCTAAGAGCGCAATGTGGAGATGCTGTGGTCCAACAAATAAAAAAAAACAAAACAAAAAAAAAATCTGTTTGACGGTGGATTTGTGGCGCGTTTCCATTTAATCTCTTTGTAAATTCACACGCGCATCCGCGCCCAGACGTTTGATTTGGTGCAGTGGCGAAAGCTGGACCGAAGGTGAGGCTGCAATCAGCAGCTGCTGTGACAATGGAGCCCCGGTGGTCAGAGGGACAGAGGAGTGCGATGGGTGGTGGAGGATTCAGAGCGAGATGGGGGGGGAGGGAGGGAGGGAGTGAGGTCTGCTGGGGGAATCAGTGATGGGGAAAATGGATGGAGGCGAGGGGAGAAACGGGGGGTTGGGGGGAGGAGCTGGGGTGGGCGGCTCTAATGGCCCGAAGACACAGCTGGCTGCAGACACCGAAGGACATAGACACCGAGAGAGTGAGACAGACTGAAGGAGGGCGATGGCGGCGGTGTGGGGTGCAAAGCAGATAAAAATAGAGGGGGAAGAGAGAGCAAGAGACGAGGAAAGGAAAGGAAAGGAAAGGAAAGGAAAGGAAAAGATTCTTCCTCTTTTTCTGCATCTGGTCGCCTGCTGGGGTGGACATGGACGCTCATAGCTCACGCACAAACAAACACATGGATGTCGCTGCCATGCATGACAATGAATTATCCATGGAACAATAGTGGCTCCTTATTATTAATGAACATTAAGGATGAGACAAACATGAGAGGCGGGGTGGTAAAATGACAGGAAATTCTGATTAACTTCAGTTCCAACCGTTTACAGGAGGCTGATTAGAAAACACCATGAATATAGAACTCTGGTCATTCAATTTTTTTTAACCCTTTGAATACTTATATTTCTTAAGTGACTGTACCAAGTATTTCGTGTGAGGGACAAGTCAAAAAATGTGTCGCTTTTATACTATACTACCTTTTTTAATCTCTCTTTTTTTTTTCAAAATCACTTTCTCTTTCTTACTGTTTATTCAATGTCACATGCCGTTTATTTTTCTTTCGTTAATTATGTAAAGCACGTTGAAATGCCTTGCTGCTGAAATGTGCTATACAAATAAAATTTGATTGATTGATTGATAGAAAACCCTGAGCTTCATCTGGATAGTCAGAAACCTAAAACTATAAAATCTTTCCAAATGCACCGGGTGTACATGCAACCAGGTTCGTTAACAGAAACACACTTTGGTGTGGATGTCGTTACTGCAGGAAGGATTACTCGGTGGTAGCTATTTTGTGCATCAGTGAGGTTTTTTAAAATGGAATCAGATGGAGAAGAGGACAACAAGGAACTATTTAAAAGGCAAATATATTTTCTATACTTTCAGACATATCTGTAGTTCAATCAGGCTGAGAGAGTGCTACTTTAGCAGATAACAAGAAGGCAGGACAGGGTGCAACAAAAATGTTCTTTACCCTCTTGGGGTTTCAACCCGAAACAGGCTGGATCTGGAAAATGTTGGCCGAGTTAAGGTAAGTATCTCCATTCTCTTGAAAAATGCACTTAGAGACTGCTGCTTTAGCAGTGGCAGCTATGCTATGACAGCTAATCGCTAATTTAAGGTGCTGAAGAGAAGTCAAAACGTCTACGCTGTGAAGTAAATGTTTTTCAGTTCTTCCTTTCCCACACAATCTCTGCTTTTAACCTAAAAAAAATGAACAACGAATAAAATATCTCAAATAGTCTTTGTTTAAATTTAGGTTCCCAAAGAAGAATTGGAATTGGCTAAAATCCGCCAACATTTTTTCCCAAAAAGCAGAGAAATCTGCTGCTAAATTCTGAATGACACATTTCTACCTCCTACAAAAGCGCTGGCTCCTCCGACGGATGCACCTCAACTATTAACTGTAATAATGACATAATGCAGAATGAATATATTAACGAGAAGAAGGAATGTGGATTTGTAAACTCCGCTGAGACGGGAATGTGTAATTATGCGCCATGCAGGAGAGAGAGAGAGAGAGAGATAGAGTGATATGAGAGAATGATGAATAATGAGAAAAAAAAGGGAGCAGACCAAATAATGTGGCGTAATATTCTAAAGGGGAGCATACCAAAAGGGGAAGAAGATTGGCGTTAGAACAGCAGATGTAAGATGAAGATAGAAAAAAAAGCAGGAGGGGGTAAAACAGAGAGGAAGAGGCAGAAGGGGTAGAGAGAGGGAGGAGGCGTGGTGTCGGATGTTGACGGAGCGAAACAGAGAGACAGGCTGCAAGAAAGAGAAAGAGCGGCATCTGTGCACACCAGGAGAGCAGTGGAGAGCATAAAAGGTTAAAGGAAAGGGAGCTGGGGAGGAGAAGTTGGGTCAAGGAAGAGGCAGACAGAAACAGTGGAAGACGGAGGCTCTGGGGGAGAAGGCAGGGGGCGAGAAGGGGATGACTCAAAAAGAAGCAAGGAATGAGTCGGAAGGGTGGAAGCAGATTGCCACGAGGAAAGATGGATCTGTTGCAGGCTAGAAACAGAAAGGAAGCGGTGCAGGAAAGACAGTTACACGAGGAAGAGTCAGAAGGAGTCCCATTTGTCTCCAAGGTGAGGCTTTAAAACCTACCGTCCTTACTCGTTTTAAACAGTGAGCAAGGAAAGTCTACTTGTTACAGATCAACAGAGCCTAGAGGGTGCCAGGTGAGGAAATAGAAAGGAAATCCATTTCCAGAGCTTTGGAAAGCACACCAATAGATCTCCAATAACACTGACGTCTATGTGCAGCAGGTGCTGTGGTGAGCTATGTTTTCAGTTTGGAGCTGAAAGGGTAGAAACAGCGGTCAACACAACGCTTAAAAAGGGTTTAGAGGCCGTCCCCCTGGGAGAAGGCTATATTTAGCAACTTTAATAGTTTTCAGGCCATGCCTTCTTTGGAGAACGAAACCTTTTAATTGATCTTTAAAGTTGCCCAGGTTTAAATCTAATTGATCAAATTAAGTCAACATTCATTTACAGTTGGACATTTCATTCAACACTTTTAATCGTAGGAGTGGCATCCTGCTAAGGTTGAAATCGTAACTTTTTAAGACCTTGATATGCCCTGACGTTGATACCCGGCCCATGACCTCACAATAAAAGCACCACTCTTGTGCAATGGCAAAAAAAGCACCATAACTGGAAGACAATGCTCCCGATTTAAGGTGACCACTTCTACTCCTCTCTCCCCTCAGTGAACAATTATTTTAAGAACCAAACTTATGGTGATTTTCCTCCAAACCGGTTCTAATCCTCAACCAGAGGTGGCGCTAGATCCAGATTCTCCGTGAAACTAAATCGGCTTTACACAAGAGCAGATCTAAATATCTCGCATAGTAAGTGTTTAATGTTCAATCTGTTTTAATTGTTTTTTATGGAGGGTCATAGTGCATGGAAGAAGCTTAAGTATCATCAGAATCAGATTTAGAATCAGCCATGGCTCTGTGAACAAACAAAAGAATTTATATTATTTTGGTTTTCAAGTCCCCACAGCCCACAGACATTAGAAATGAACATATAAACTTTAATGGAAATAAAATAAGGATAAAAGAGCAGACTGTAACTGTATTTGCAGCCATTTTTTATATACATAAAAAAGAATAAAAAAATATTGTTGTGACAATGCAATAACGCTTATTTAGTTTCACAGTAGAGTATCTGACTACTCAGGCTGTAAGGTGTTCATTGTGTTCAGCAGAGAGACAACCTGGAGAAATAAACTGTCTCTGTGATGGATGGTTTAGGCAAACGGCGCTCTGTCGTGCCGATCTAAAGGTAAAATTTGAAAGAATTTGTGTCCAGGATGTGTGGAGTCCGCAGAGATGCTAGTTGGTCCTTTTTCTGACCCTTGATGTTTACAAGTCTTTGAGAGAGAATAAAGGTCAACCCTGTTGACCCCCACTGCAGACCTGATTGCTGGTTGCTGTCTGCTATAGTTGTTTTGTGGATAAGCCAAGCCACAAACTGATGATTTATCACAAAATCTGTGGAAACAAATGCCTCAACATCACCATCCTAATATATGGAGACTATTTTAAACACCAAAAGATGCTTTCGAAGGCTTCAGAATAAAGATCGGCTGGTGTTTGAAACACACCAGCGGCACTGAAAAACTGGAGGTGACGGCAATGTTTTGACTGGGATGAAATGGAAAATATGAACCGGCGCTTCAGATCTACGAGGTGCATTGATCTAGTTCGATTTTGTTATGGCAGATGACATGATACATGGAATCAGTACAATATTTCTTTCAGTTCTGTACTGGATACATACATTTTGTACACTTGCTTTTCTGCTTCAGTTTTTATATACGCTGAAGATGTGCCTCTTTAGCTGGTGCGTCTGTGTGTATGCGTGTGTGTGTGTGTGCGTGTGTGAGTGGGTGTCGAACCACATGAATAAATATCGCCACAGAGATAGCCCAGGGTTTGTTGACTGCTCTGATGTTTAAATTTGTGCCGCGGCTTCTCCCGGCGAAGCTCGTGACTCACTCTCTCTGATATAAGCTAACGCGCTAAAAGCAACTCCGGGTCAGCGCTTACCTCTTCTAATTTAACGCTGAGGGGGAAAACTGCTTAGGTAGCTGCGGAGTGTTGCCAGCCCAAAGTAATCCCACCACCCCGATTACCGTCTCAGTTACTTTTTTTAGGGTGATCGATGTGTGCCATTGCGCTAGATGTTGCCTCATGTTAATGAGATCGACACAGATTTTGTTATTAGCCAGCTAGGCTAATGTATTCTAATGCATTCTCTGCTGCCCGTCTCTTATCCGTGCAGGATATGCATGCAGCATCCTGTCTGACTCACAGAGATCTCATTACAGATCTCTCCAGCTCGACGAAACCCTGTCGCTGGCCTCTCCACCTTCATCCATCTATCCTTCACTCCATCTCCCGTTGCTCTTTGCCCCTCTTTCTCCCCTGGTCTTTTTAGTATGCATTGCTGTGTGGCCTGTGTAGGTGAGAGTCGCTGCCTCTGCTTGAGTTCGCGGGGTGAATGTAAGAGGAGGAATGCAGGAGTGTGCATACATGAAAATCCAAGCTTAAGGTTGACTTTTTGCATCGTGATTTGGGTCTTGATCCTGATTCCGTTTGCATGCGTAAACATGAGAGCTAAAGCCTAACACAGACACAACTGCTACTTGTTTCCCCTCTCCTTTTTATACCTCTTTGCTGCTTGCTCTCGCCCAAAAATAAAGAAAGGTGTTCATTATGTTTTGCTTAGTGAGGTGGAAATATATTGTAAAGACTCTGATAATTGATCGTATCAAAATTCTAATTAAATTTGAAAATTCAGCTGAGGCTTATCCGTTTAAGCCTCAGGTGGTTTGTGCGCGCATGTGTGTGTGTGCATGTGTGTGCTCTCCTTCTGGCTACCATGGCTACGGCTCGGTCAGTCGATGGACATGTGAGGCGGAGAGGAAGAGGTTATTAGCATCTCTCTCATGTTTTCTCTGCATGAGAACATCAGCAATTAGCCAGATCCCAAACACACTCCGTTCAGTCCTCCATCTAGGTGACTGAACATCCCTCCTGGGGGATGCGAATGAAGGTCCGCCTCTGACGTGTGTGGAGTGACTGCTTTGTTTACATATTTTTTCATATTTTGTTTTGTTCCTTGTAAGAGAAAGTTTGACTGAATCAACACAGCTCATTATGTGATTTGTTGAACACCGGGTCCGGCTTATGGGAGATGGTTAGTTCTTCGCGTTTGACGTCAAAAGCGCGCGTGTATATGTGAGGGTGATCATTGTGGAAGCCCAAGGTAAAGAGGCAGCCTTCATAATGACGCTCTGATTAAAAATTAAAAATCAAACAAATGAAAAACTCCTCTGCCCCCGCTCTGCATCTACCTCCGCAGTGTGGCAACCTTTTCCTCAGAGAGTCATGAAGAGAATAGATGAGAAAAGCAAACAAGAAGGGAAAGAAAAACGGATAAGGACAAGGTTTCAAGCACAGGTTTGCAGAGCTTTGAAAAATTATTTGCCTCTTTGCTAGTTTCTTGCGCTACTCCCTTTTTTGTCAAACTTAAGCATTTCAGAAAAAAATTATTTCAGGTAAACATGACCTGAATAAATACGACACAGTTTGATTTACGATGAAACCTAACCATGTCCTATGTGGAATTGTACAGTACGGCCAGAAAGCCATTTTTAAAAGTAGCTTTTATAAAAAACATGTTTTTATATATATTTTAAAACAATTACTATGTCCTGACAGTATTGTATGAGACAAATAATCTGTAAGAAAATCAAGCTCCTCTGCCATCTGCAGGAATACACAACTTGGTCATAAACAACCAATCAGAGCCAGGAGGAGGGTCTTAACACAAGCATCACTGACCGTGTGACAACGCTCCTCCTGGCTCTGATTGGTTGTTTTTGACCGAGTTGTGTATTTCTGTAGATGGCAGTAGGACCACAGAGAGACGGCAGAAGAGATTGATCTTTTCACAGATTATCTATCTCATGTTATACTGTCACAATATAGTTACATACTGCAGCTATGAGGCTTGGTTGGTCCCCCAAACCACAGTCAGAACTATTGTCCACAAAGAAGATGAAATGTTCACCATTGAACAATGGTGAACATTTCCTGGAGTGGATAGTCTAATGGAGTGCACTGACGACTCATCTGCTAAAGCATTTCTTTGGTCTCTTGCCTCAGTTACACTGGCGTTCATGGTTCAATTATAAGAAAACAAACAAATAAAAAATAAAAAATGTTTTCCAGGGTCAAAAACACTGTTGACCAAAAGAACAAAGGTCAGTCTAACATGTTCCGAAGAGCATTTTGAAGATATGATGACACAAAACTGGAACGTTTTTTTTTTTGTTAAAAAATTAGCTTCTTGTATTGTGTAGTTTAAAGCAAACCCAGCAATTCAGAAATAGTCTGACAGTGAAACATGGCGGCGGCAGTGGTGACCTGGGGCTGCTTTGCCTATTTGTGATCAGGACGACTTGTGATAATCTCAAGTGTATTTAAAATAATGCAGAAGGGAAATGATGTTACAAGCAGCAACAAGTCCACCTCTAAATGATTGAAACTGTAGCAACAGCAGCAACAACACCAAAGGGTTTGGAGTGTGATACTCAAAGTCTGGACATAAATCAGATTGAGATACTGTGGCAGCACAACCTTAAACAGGTTGTTCATGCTCATAAACCTTCTAATAGCTAAATTACAAAGAAAATAAATAAAAAAATAAGCAAAGCAGAGGCAAACTAAGTTCTTTCACAGAGGTTATAGATGTTATGCTTGGAGAGTGATAACTTTTTCATCTAGGGTCAAGTTTTGTTCATATAACAATCTAAATCATGGTTAAATTTCTTTTTTTCTGTATTTACTTTATCCAATACTGAAATGTATTTGATAATCTGAAACTACATTTGATAAATTGCAGAAAGAGAAAAAATCTGCAGGGGGGCAATTAGATTTTTACACAACTGTAAACAGAAATGAGCTAAAATAGCAACGCAGGGCGAGAAACGGTAGCAAAACAAGCCGAAGCAGTGTCAGACAGAGAGAGACCCCATTATCACACTGGCAGCTGTTTATTTATATTGTCCGCTGCCCAAATTTCAATCCAGCTTCCTTTCTATCACCACAGCAACACCGTATTGTCAAACCCTATCAGCATGCCAGCGAGGCTGCTATATGCAGATCTGGCATCGGGCCGTTGCTTACTTCCAGATCCCACATGCAGAGCAGCGTTCATTGGTTTCACCACCTGGCTGGCTTACTGTGTGCCACCGGTTGCTATGGAAGCTAATTCACAGGCAGGAAACTCACTTTGCAGCACAGACACAAGCAAATCACAGGAGGAGCCGTCACGTACACAAGGATTGAAGAAAATGCTCACATGCTGGCCTGCAAAGCTGGCCAAAAACCAGATTTGAGTTTCAGGGTATTGCAATGATACTTGAAGCAGTAAAAATATCCAGTATTGAAAATCAAGCATCACACGCATTACTACCACTGATTCATCACTCTGAAAAATATTTATATGTACTTTTACCTCATTTTTGTTGTACTTTTACTGTGCTTTTGGCCACCTCTGTCGGTCTGTTGGAGCCCTAAGTAGCTGATTAGATTGCCCATGACTTGGGCCGGCTCTGCTTCAAAAGATATAAATTTTATGTACAAGAACAACACAACACCATCTATGTCAGTGAAGAAGATGGAAACAGATAGCTTTTTTTTTTTTTTTAAATCTGTGAAAAGTGTGGCGTTAATCTGTACTCAACCTCCCTGAGTCAACACCTTGTACAATCAGTTTCTGCTGCATTTACAGCTGCAGACCTTTTAGTGTATGTCCGTACCAACTCTAAGCATCAAACATCTGATAAATTTACAGATTCTTCTTTGCAAAACAACTCCAGCTCAGCCAGATAGGATGTGCTTCCACTACCCATGTACAGCTTGGAGGTGATGATGGAAAATATGAAAGTGAAAACCAAAAACAGTCTGCTGCATTTTAAGTCATTATTTCAGAGAATGTCTTAAATCTATCTGCAATAAGAAAAATCACTACAACTAAAACACAGAATTCATACGTACCTAAGATAAAGAGTGCAGAAATGCTCACATTTGTAAAAGATGAATTTACCCACAATAACTGTAAACTTTTAATTAAAGCTCAGATCTCATCATCTTTCGTTATTTGCACGTTTTCCTAAATTTAGCAAAGATAAAATTGGAGGAATCATTCTCAAAGACAATACAAAGCGAAATAGTTTTTTAGCAACTTGCTGTTTGTGATTCAGACGTGACTGATCAGGTGAGGTATGTGAGGGAGAGGATGTTTTTTTTTTTTTTTGCATGTCTCGTTCTTCAACATTTCTCTCTCGCTGCGCCTTTTATCTTTCCTCTCACTTGTTCTTAATGCTGCGTTATGTAACCGCAGCAGCTGTTTGAAGTCGCAAGAGGATAGGAATATGGGTAGAAAAGTTTTCAAAGTGCTGCTGCTGCCACTGATCAGAGCACAGGGGAGAAGCGAGTGACAGTGTCTGCTTCCAAAACAAACGCCTGGTCCCATCACACATTCTGCCTGTGA
Source organism: Poecilia reticulata (assembly GCF_904066995.2). NCBI lineage: Eukaryota > Metazoa > Chordata > Actinopteri > Cyprinodontiformes > Poeciliidae > Poecilia > Poecilia reticulata. The sequence continues at coordinate 13,132,021 of NC_088837.1, read as the reverse complement.
GCTTCAGTTTTTATACCCAACTATTTGTTGTTCTTTTCAACAAACATGTGAAAATCTGCATGTCTGACAATTTGCGTATAATGTGTGTCAAACTATATACGCAGGAAACTACAGGAAGGTGCAATACCACTAATGTCCACAAGGTGAAAGATCCAAAACAACAAAGAAGGAATTACCCTAAATTTTACTTGAGAAAAAGACTGGGACATACTAGTGATATCAGATATTTAGTATTGTTTATTTGTTTGTCACATACACATTCCAGTCTAATTGTAAGTTCACTTCTTAAAGGAACAGATGAAAAACTAAAACATTGATGTTTTGAAGCAATGACAATTGAAAAAGGTTTAAAAAAAAAGGAGAATTTAAAAAAAATTTGGGTCATTTATGCATGGAACGGGAAAACAATAACTGCACTAATCAATAGGCAAACGATCTGAATTGACCTATTTTCAGTCAATCAATCAATCAATCAATGAGACTTTACAATCTAATAAGTTAAACAACTAGATTAAAATGTCCGAACTGAAGAAATTCACTTAGAAATGAGGAAACACAAGATGTGGCATATTATATTTTTGAATTATTAGACACTTAAATTAGAATATGTTACTGTAGAAAGAAACCATACAATCTATAATGAATTAAATGTAATCTAAAATAATACTAAAAAACCAGGTACAAAGATGAACAGTATCAATGATATTTTAATAAAAGAACTAACTAAACATAACATTTTAAAAAACAAACAAACATAACATAAGATAAAATAAAATAAAATAAAACATAGATTCCAAAAAAGATGTTTCCTTTGCCTCTCCTGGCTGATATTCACACAAAATAGTAAAAAATATTGTTTCTACTCATAATTATTATTTAGATCTACTAAAATTGAGACCTACAATTTTTCAATCAGTCCAGTCAGTGTTTTGCACTGGCCAGTGGAATGAACTCTTTTAAACTGTTTTTGTGTGTGCTTAAAAAATAAGTTTAAATTTAAATAATCTTGTAATTCCTTTATTTTCTGTTGGATTTTAAACTGCTCTCTAACAAACCTGAGGCACATTTTGAATATACTGAATTCTCCTTTATGTTTTCTAGACCTTATAAAAATATATTTTTTAGAAAATTGGAGAGGGAAAAACTCTGGTCAGTGTATCTCCACTTTTAAATGATGTATTTTATTTTATTTATTTTTTTGGTCTCTGAATTAGCTCATCTCGCTTTCGGTGCCTTTTCCCTTTAAGAAAGCTAACCAGCTGCTGCTCTCATTTCCCTGCACACTCCCACACATTGATGCGTTCGCACTTAAGTACCTTAAAACACACTCTAAAATTACTAGATTACTATAATTACAGCCTCGCTTGGTGCTGACAGCTGTACAGGCGACTGGATGTGTCCCACATATGCAAAATTTGACCAAAAACCTTTAAAAAAAAATGCAGATACAATTCTCCACACGGTAGAAAAAAGGGGAGTGCGATTGATGTCACCGCCTTCAGGTGCATCATTGCCCCTTGTTCCCGCTGTGATTATGTATTTCCTCACAGGAAACGCACACACGCAGCACTGAGCCATTAACACACACCTGTATGTGTTGTTTTTCACGCGTGACGTATACGGACTATTCCATTTGAACATTTAGCAATTTCCAAACCCAGCATCCTGCTAACAAGCTGTCATTCTCATGGAAACACTGTTTTGCAAAATTTAGTGCACACAGTCACATGTGAGGTGCCTTTAAGGCCTCGCGCAGACACTTATTAGCACGGATACACACCAAATGTGTTGATTACTGATCTTTTACAAGCACTATTTATTCCTCTCTAATGAGACACATGTGATCAAATACTCATCAGCGATGAAAGATGGCCCACCACCACCCCTCGACACCCCTCCACCAGCCTCCTCCTAATTCTGCCTATCAGCAGGCACGGTGTAAAGCGTTGTTTTGATGCAGTGAGGCTGGGATGAGACGATGAAGAGGTAGAAAACAACTCGGAGGAGAGGAAAGAGGAAGGAAGACGGTGAGGGACGTGAAGGACAGTTGATGAACTGCACAGAACTGGACACCAGCCAGATGCTTTTAATGAGCAAAGTGCTGCACCCAACACCTCACACCTAATTGTACACACACACACACACGCACACGCACGCACACACCCCCCCCCCACACACACACACACACACACACTGAACCATACACATTGATGCAGGAAGCTTATTTTTGCCTCCCATACTCTGCAGCATCCCGCCATCCAGCACTAAGTACTCCCTCAAGATCAAACAAGCAGCTCACAGTAACCAGCATACAGATGAGCCTTTCTCCCGTCCTCCTTCTCCTCCTCCTCTTCCTCCTCCTCCGCCTTCTCTCCCCTGCAGTAACCTCTTGCTCTTCCTCTCCCCCCTTCCTTCCCTCTCCTCTCGCAGAGGGGAACACATCGGCCATCACTCAACAAACACACTGCGCTGACACTGCCCGGGATAGTCCAATAAAAACATATTACCTGCAAACTGCATTAAGGCCCAAGTGTGGGCCAGATGCACACACAAACACGACCTGCGCGCGCGCGTGTGTGTGTGTGTGTGTGTGTGTGTGTGAAGGGGCAACTGTATGTAATCAGATCTAGGTTAGCAGAGATAGCATTCTGTTCACTGGAACAGCATGTACCCGCTCTGTCACACTGCATCCGATCTGAGGCCCCCGGATATAAACCGTGTGTTCTTAGGACGCTCATAAAGATGGAGGCCGAGCGTCTGAGATGACGAGAGACCAAGATCTCTCTCTCTCTCTCTCTCTCTCTCTCGGTTTGTCCTTGTGTTTGGGCTGCGGGTGCGACGTCGTGTTGCCAACACCATGTGTTTTACACTTTTGCTCGTGGTTCACAATGAAGCGACAAAAACACACTTTTGTGTTGGCAGTTTTGAAGTGCTGCGTTATTTTTCATAAACACATAAGCTGCCGCGTGATTATGCAAGCCGCAGCGCCTCGCAAAAATTATCAATGCAACCAGAAACTATCTTGTATTTTACTGGGATTTTATGTAATACACCGAGAGTTTGTGGTTTTTGGACAAAATCTGAAAAGTGTGGGGTGTATTACCATTGTAGAAAGTCATTTGTACAAATTACTCCCAGCGGACAACATTCATTACTTTCTCAAATCCAGATTGCTTGAAAGAACAACTTTATTCCAAGTTGAGCAACTCAGACTACAAGTCTGACTTGTGATGTCGGTATCAGTCCAAGTCTAGACTTAAGCCTTTGTTTTCTCGCTTTAAGTATGACATGAATCTAACTTGCAGTCCTCTTTGGTGTGTACTTCTAAATGAATACTAAGTACACCCATGTGGCAAATTTGTCGTTATTTTCTCATCAGCACTTTTTTTCTTGGAGAAAAAAAAAGCAACCCCGCAGCATGATGCTGCCACACCATGTTTCACTGTGGGTAAGAAGCACTTCTGGAGCATCTGCTTTCTGTGCAAACTTCTTATCAGTTTAATGGGTCAAACTTGAGAAGAGCGTGAAAAACTGTTTTTCCTTCCTGAGATGTGGATATCTGCAGGGTTGCTATTGACGTCTCGGTTGCTTACCTGCTTTAAACTTCTCTACAACTTTCTGCCTGACCCGTCTTCTGTTGGCTGATGATGCTGTTAGTGACCTAGTCTTCTCTAACAAACACCTGAGACCTTCAGAAAATACCTGTTTTTGTCCAGATATAAAATTATGCACAGGTTGACTGTATTTAGTACCGTCTGACGGTGATTCAATAAACTGGATTTTATCTAGGGGTGTCATAACAAGGGTAGGGGCTAAAAACAAATGCATGTTGGACTTTTTAGATCGTTAGCTGTAAAAACACTTAAAAGTCATATTGGGTTTTTTTTCCCACTTGACAATCGTGCATTATTAGTTTGTTTTGTTGCGGAAACGTGACAACGTGAGAAAGTCGCCGGCTAATTGATTCGTTTCACATCATCTTTCTTCCGCTTGTAGAAACTATAAGCCCTCCTTGTGCTGCTTTCTGGGCAGAAATTCAAAGCACAAACCCACTGCAGCATGCAGAAGCCCGGATTACCAAATGGGGTCATTTACCAGGTTTTGCAGCGTAGCAAATACGTTGAGAAGTTTAATAAATTGAGGCTGCCGGTCTCTGGGCGAAATTAGCACACACTGTTTTCCACCCGCTGCAGCCCTCAGAAAGTTCACACATCTCTTTGCACATGCTAAGCTGAAAGGGAGCAGCTCGGTTTTGCTTGCATCACAAAAATCGGCGGAGATCATTTACTAACACCCAAAGAGAGATGATTTTAGGGAACCCATTTGTAAAAAAAGGAAACACAAATTGTCAGCATCCATGAATAAAAATGAAAGGCTGTGAGTCATACGTGGATGTGCTGTTCCCCCGTTTGTGTTTGTGGCACTTTTCTCTAATGAGGGACAAACATTTAGTTTTCTTTTTTTTTTTTTTGTTCCGTCTATCTCCCCGTTTGCCTAATAACAAGCCCAAAAAGATGACCGTGAGCCATCTGGGCAATTACATGGGCACTTGGGGGCTTATAGTGTGTTGCTTGGAAACACACAGACACAAACGGAGAAGTTGGTTATAATAGATGCAAAAGCAACGGAGCGAGCGGATCTAAATGCAGGTGCAGATACACGGACAGGCGGGGACATCAGGGGTAAAGAGGAGAGACGACAACCGGGCGTTGGGGTCTTAAAGAAAAGCAGCTGATTTTCCCTTCCTCACGTATTTGTTTTGATCTGGAACAGAGGAGCGGAAAGGAGGACGGACGGAAGAGGAGGCGGAGAAGAGGAGAGAAGCACAGAGGGCAGCCTTCGCTTTTCATTTCACCACAACAGCATGTCTCCAATTTCAGCATGCCCTTTACTGACCACCTGAGAGACGAACAACAACAACAACAACAAAAAAACAAAACACCCGCTCTCTGCTTTTTCCAACTCTCCTCCCGATCTTGGTGACGCTTCCTTTCATTGTGTTGCATCATGCAGGAGGGAGATGAAGTTGGGCGCTCCTCTGCATTTTGATGTCGTGGTCTGTATCCGTGATTGTGCATTTGGCGTCTTATCGACCTCTTTTGACACGCCAAACTTTGCTCCACGTATCGTTAGGAGACACGCTCTCTCCACCATCAGCTGCACGCGAAACACCAGCGAAACGGGGATGTTTATTGCCGTTATCGCGCTTTATTTTACACAAAAACATCCATTCGTACAGGAGCCTCTCAATTTATCAGAATACAGGTGAAAGGATAATTTGTCCCAGTAATCCAATCGGACAATTGAAACTCAAATATGCAGATTTGTTGCACAGGGAGGATTTCAGGTATTTATTCGTCTTCATTTTTGATAGATATGGCTCACAGTTGATTAAAACTCCACATTTTCAGAAAACTTGAATATCACACAAGTAATAAGTGGATTTTTATGACAGAAATGTTGGCCCGCAGTGACGACCACCATATGGACTCAATACTAGATGCTCGTCTTGCATTAATTACTGAATCAATGCAGTGTGGCATGGAGGCGATCAGCCTGCGGCACCGCTGACACTGATCTTCCTCTTGAGAATACTCGAAAGATTCTTTATGAGGTGCAGGTCCGGGTAGTTTGCTTGCTAGTCAAGCAGAGTTATGGCACGGATATTAAACCAGACACTGATGGTTTTGGTTGTGCTGAATCATACGGGGAACCAGCATTTCCATTAAGCTTTTCAACAGAAAGAAGCTGGCTTCCTTATGTCATCACCCACAGCTTGAATTTTGGATCCCGCGTTCCTTCACTCTGCCTCCAGATCCTGGGATCTTGATTTCCAAACGATTCTTTTGCTTGAGCGCTACAGTTTATCCTTCCACTAAACTTTTCATCATTATTCTCGGACACAGCCCTCTGAGCGTAGCGAGCTTCATCAGCGATGACCTTTTGTGTCCAACCGTCCTTGGCAGTGACTGATTGCGTGGGCCACAGCGCCAAATTTCAGCATTAAAAATCCCTTTTATGTCGTTCTTATGCGATACTCGAATTTCAAATATCATTATTTCATTATCTGTAAGCAGTATATATTATAATTTATAGAGACGCACCAGTATTGCCTAATTCCGTTTTCCCAGGACACACACACACGCACGCACACACACACACAAAAACACTATCTCACCCGTTTTCTCTCCCAGACGCTTCTCTATGCACCCTCTCTCTCTGCGTTATCTCGGCCGTCACCCTCCCCTCCTCCCTGTTGCGCTGCGCACCCACACACGCTCTCACATGTTCTCCACCTCCCTTCCAGCCTTATTTACTCTCCCTCTCCGTCACACCTCTTTCTTTCCATCCATCTCTCCCCCTCTCGGATCCTCTCCTTTCCTGTCTCCTCCGGGTCAGTGAGGCTGTGGGGCAGCATCACTTTCAGTCAGCTGTGACACTGCAGTCTCAGAGCAGATTTTTTATTTATTTTAATGCCAGTATAGCAATAAAAGCTCCATCTGAAGTGAGCTTTTGCAAAAAAAAAAAAAATGTATGAGTCAAACCGTACGTAAAGGGGCAAAACATGTAAGACCACGCTGTACTAAAAATAGCATGCAAGTCAGAGAAACTCCTCAAAAGCAAGCGAGAGAAATGCACAACATAAATTCACTCCTTCTCATACACGATGCACATGCGTGTGGGTGTGTGTCGGATCCCTGCTTATGCAATGGTCAGAGTAAACAGCCATGCTATGACACATCCCTGCTCTGACTTATAGTGCCGTGTTGTGAGGCTACGTAACACACGCTCGACATGCCGACTGCTGCAAGGGAAGAGTTGAGGCTTAAAAAGCTCGCATCCTTCCCACATTCATGTGTTTATAGAGCTGCTTTTCCATGCTGGTTGTTTGAACAGATGCTGGAGGAAAACAAGGTCGAGGCAGGTGTCGAGGAGTGTATGTGTGTGTGCGCGTGTGTGCGTGTGTGTTTGTGTTCGTGTGGGAGGCAAATGCTCTGCCCCAGCAAAATGAAAATAGAACGCAGTCCCAGGAGAGAGCCGGCTGTCCTCTATTTGGCTTGCAGATGTACACACACACACACACACACACACACAGACAGCAAGACAGACACACGCCCCCCTTTTTTTTTGGATTTTTTGTTTTGTTTGCATTCACTGTCCTCACTTCCATCTGCATCCCCTTCCCCAACAACGTTTGGAAACAAATGACAGGTGAGAGCTCTGTACCTGTGTTGGGGTGGGGGGCGGGGGTCAGCCGTTCTCTCCTCCTTTTTGTAGTTCTCCCTCCTAAAGCCCTCTTGTTCAGCCGGTCTGAGCAGAGGCGAGCTGAGCAGAGGCGAGCCGAGCCAAGCGTACGGCGGCGAGGCTCAATCCTTTCACCCTGCGATGCTGAAAATGGCACCAATATTCCCTGACAGCAGCAGGCTTCCTGCCTCTCTCTCTCTCTCACTCTCTCTCCCCCTCTCTCTGGCGCTCTAGCTTGCCTCACTCCTCGGCTTGTCTGCTGCCATGTTGAGTGCACGTAGGGTGAGGGGCGGGCTCAAAGGAGGGGAAAAGGAGGAGAGAGAGGCGAGAAGGGAAAGGAGGAAACAGTGAGGGGGACTCAGGGGGATAAGAAAGCAATTAGAAGACAGACCCTCTTCCTTCCAGTCAAGAATATATAATGGAATTAGCTCTAAAAGTGTGTGTCTCTGTGTGGGTTGGAGGTCAGGGGAGGTTAGGAGAGGGAGGTGCTGGGGTGCCTTGTCTTGCAGCCTCTGCTGGGGAGTCTAGCAGCCACCAATTGCAAAACTGGGAGAGAGCAGATGGGAGGATGTGTGCGGAGTGATTGCAATCGTCCTGCAAGTGTGCGTGTGTGGTGTGTGTGTGGTGTGTGTCAGGGCTGGAGAGAGAGACAGAGAGAGAGAGAGAGAGAGAGAGAGAGAGATGGAGAGATTGCTGATGTGCTGTTTGGAGGGAGGAGGCGGCTGCTTCAAAGCCTTCCCCATCTCCGGTTTTTTCTCCCTCATCCTCCTCTCCCTGCTGTGCGTGTGTGTGTGTGTGTGTGTCTGAAAAAAAGAGAGAGAGTGGCGAGGAGGTTGCAAGCCTGTTTTGGTTCCGTTCTCGTTTTTTTTTTTTATGGCTGTATATTAATGTGAATGTGTGTGTATGCGTGAAAAAAAAAAAAAGAAACTCCTTCAAATCTGTTTACTCATGTATGAAAAGAGATGACCATAATCCCAATGTGAGAGACGGTGATAGGAAAAAGATGAGTGGGAGCTCGCAATGTCTTTTCTGCGTTTAGGAGAAAATTAGATAACAAAAGGGGGGGAAAAAGCGGCGAGAACGCGTGTTTGTCCCCGTGTGAAGATGTGTGAGTCTGTCTTTTGATGGATGGGGACTGAGCCAGGCGCTGCATGAGGGAGATATGTGCATGTCACTGATTGTGCAATGAATGAAAATAGGAAAGGAAATGAGAGGCAGAGGAGGGGAGGAAGATTCTCCTCCCATTTGCAGCCGTCTCCGTCTGCCAAAAGCGCCACATTATAAATAAATTAATAAATTAATTAGTAGTAATTGTGACTAAAGACAGTCAGAAGGTCCCCTTAAAGGCAAAACTTGCCATGTGACAAGTGATGTAAGCTTCCTGCAACATCTCAGTTTTTATAGTCAGCCATCAGGTAGTAAGTTGCTGCAAATAGGGAGATGGGTGTGTGAGTGTAAAACGGTCCCTACTTAGATAACAAGTGTTTTTTTCTGTTGACAATCCTAATCTCCATGTGAATTCAAAAGATATACACAAAATATATACACATAATAAAAGCTAACAATATAACTAACAATGGATTAAAGCAAGTATGAAGGATTTTTTTTTTTTGTGGCACCTTTCATGCCTCCTCAAACTCCCCAGGGGGGAAGGGCTGCCCAGGTGCATCAGCGCCGCTCTCCTGTTTCAGTCTGCTCGCTCGAGCAGAAGGAGCGCACGTCGCAGCGTCATTTTGAATATCTCCCGCTAAGCCACCAGAGCAAAAACCCCCTAAAAAAAAAAAAAAAAAAAAATGGCGCTCGCGTGCAATAGAGGCGCTGACCCGTGATCGCTCCTGGCGCACAGACGCACGCACGCGACCGAGGGATGAGCGGCGTCTGCTCGCACCCTCGTGTGACAAACTCGCGCCGTTCAAGGGCGATTGATTCGGTGTTTAATTTCTCCTCCGGTGCTCTTGACGCAAGAGGATGCGCCTCAGTCTGACCTTGACAGCAGACTGGAGGTTTGCTTCTGTCGCCACGGACACACAAACACCAGCAGCGTTTCGTTAACGTGTCTGAATCTCATTCAGACTGTATCCATGGATTATATAACCGTCTTAATAACTCACAGGTTGAGAATGAAGTGTGTTGTTGACTTAAAAAAACAAAAAAAACAAAAAAAAAAACAAACAAACAGAGACACTATTTCTCATTGAAGCTACTCCTAAAACCAATCAGCCTGACCAATCACCTTGAGAAGAGAAACAAGGTGCTGTGGCCTTTGTGTGTATGTCTGCCATGTCATGGGCCTTCTACGCTTTTTTTTTTTTATCCCTCTCTTGGTTGCGCCGTCCTTAAAGCATCAAATCACATCAATCTAATTTAAAGGTAATGCTCTGAAGAGTATTGTGCAGCATGGAGCTCAATAACAACAAACTAACTGAACCAAGCAACGCGTATAGATGCAGAACTTGCTCGAACTCACGCGCCCGAATCATTTTGGTGTGGTTATCCTCCACGGGATGCAATTGTTTTGATCAATGCGAATCTAAGCTAGACGTGATTTTGCCTACAGCGCTGCCATCAATTGAGATGGACGGGGGTTAAACGCGACTGCTTCTGAAGTAGCGTTTGAAAGAACATCTAATCTCAGTTTAAGAGACACACACACACACACACACACACACACACACACACACACACACACACACACACACACACACACACACACGCACACACACACACACGCACACGCACACACAGGTGTGCACTATTTGGTTTGTAGAACATCATTCAGCATCTTTCTTTATTAGGTTCTTTTCTCCCAAATACAACCAGGCACAATGCAAAGGGCTTAAATTAGGCTACAATACAGGCATCTACAGGAGGAAGATGAAGGTAAGGCAGTGTTCAGCTGTCTAAACCTACTTTGCCAAAGAGAGCCAAATATATTTGTACAAATGTTGGTGTATATTAGAGAGCTAGAGAGTTTCAGATCATCTATATGTTTCATAATAGCATGTGTGCTTGCTTTGTGTAAATATTCTACTCTGGAGTCAGTTAAATGGTGTTTGCCATGTGAGTGACCCCACAAGGTTAGCAGTAGAAGAAGAACAAAGGAAAGGACGTAACATACAGGAAGTACCTAAGACTTCTCCAGTACGCAACTTAGCTAGCCCTGCTGTTGTTGTCGCACTGCCCTCCAGGAGATTTTTGAGCCAACCTCATTTAAAATATCAAATACATTTAGAAAGCCCACAAGATTAGTTTCTCTCAATAATCTCGGCTGTCCTTCTGTCACTTCACCTGCCTGCACTCTGCTTTACCTTTCTGCCTGGTGCTTTGATGGTTGAACTCAGGTACTTACTCTCTTCCGTCCTGTAACTCTCCCATCAACCTCCCTCTCATTCGCACGCAGGCTCTCTCAGTTTCGAAACTTTTTATAGAACTATTTTGCAGTATTAAAGCAGTGGCACAGATGTTTAAAATCCACTGAACGTACTGCGGTAATCCTGAGATCTTCTTGCAAAATACTACACTATCATTTGTAATAAATCCATGCTATTATTAAGACCTCTGGATATGAATGCGTTGTGCTTCAAGCCAGACTCCTTTATTATATTTGTTTGAGAAGTAAGATAGAAAATAGATTTCCTGTTATGTGGATGCAGTCAGAGTCTAAGAAGAACTTTCTGCAAGGCTCGTTGACTCAAATCAGTTTTACTGATATGGCCTCCAATAAGTTGGCATCTTATTCTTAGCTGTTGGTCGGCACTAAACTAAAGGACTGTTTTATTGATTATATCTAATTATTAAGGAAAACATTGAAATCTAGACTAAATAATTCCAGTCTGAGTAGAAATTTTATTAAACTTGTGTTTATTTGACTTGGATTTGCAGTTGAATGTATCTTTACTCCACTAAATACAATACATGCTAATTTTGTGGCCAAGCAATATCATTTTGTACATAAGCAATCTTTCAAAGTAATGGGAGTTTTGAACAGCTGCTTTTTTTACTGCCTGTAGCAGCTAGCTGTGCTGCATCGCTAACATCAGCTTCTACTTAAAAAGCAGTAAGGGGGGGGCTGGATTTCAGTGGATCTGTTAATGCTACAGCTAATCAAAATATGTTGGCATGCATCTTAAAGTGCATTATTCTTGCAGCAAGATTTGACTCAAATTCCTGCCTCACGATTAACTGAATATTTACTCCCAAAATGTTGAAGTATTTCTGCTGAACGTCTGTTAGATAATTTTGTTAGCATGTTGTTTACAAGTTTCCAAGAAACATCTATTCAAGTTACCTGGTGATGGATCAGGATCAGGATGAAGGTGAAAGTGGGGTTTGGTTGCAGGGCAGGAAGGGGTGGCTCTCTGTTGCCATAGAGGCAGGACAGTGGCGTTTGATGCTGTTACTAGGCAGGATAAGCTGCTTCTGAATGAAGTGAGACGACGTGGCCCGTGTGCTGTGGAGGGTAAACAACATCAAGGCTCAGTTTGAGTGATCCATAATTGTGTTGATACTTCTGACTGCTAGAAGAAGAAAACTTGCACAAAATTATTTAGTCTACAAAAAAGCTGTTAAGAATATATACTGTAAGACATCAATGACAAAAAGAAGCAAATGGCTTATTTCTGTTCATATAATTTCACAACTTCACTTTTGTGTTAGCACACAACCTCGTGGGTAGGCTATTAAGGGCTTTTCTGCCTATTTTTAATATTCAGATTTAATTTGAGCCAACAGGTGTCTTTCTGTTCACAAAACTGAGGAAGCTTTGCTAGCAGTGTTGTCGTGCTACCTTATTAAACTGAAGTCCAGTTAAAGTCTGACATTCAGCTTAGATTAAAGTCACAAAGAATACTTACGGCGAAACGCAAAAGTAAATCTCCGGCTATGATGTCAATTCAAGACAACAAAAACACGTCAGATGTAAACAAGGTAGCCATCTTAACCAAACTCTACCGCCACCAAGTGAGCCATGACTGTACTTCTTTTTTAATCAGAAAAGCTGCCCACTGGCTCCCTCTACTGGCAAAGAAACAGTATAATTGTTTTTTTTTTTTTTACTCTGAATTGGAAAAAGCGGAAGTTCTTAACATATATATATATATATATTTTTTTATGTTGCTGCCCTGATAAGTCATGTGTCCTAACGCAAAAACAGGATCAACAAATAAACATCTGATAAATTGACATTTCAAAATATACCCCAACTTTATGTAATTTACATCTTATTATGGCACTGCAGATGGGGCACATAATTACTAAAGTCAATCTAAGATGCTCTGCCTGGTTCTGTTCTGTTTTGAATCAAAAGGACCTGGTGCTGGTCTCTGTCACTGCAGTTTTACTCAACCTTTGATGGGGACATGATGGACCAGCAGCACCATGGACAGAGCATCTGTAAACCACAGAGTGGTCGCTGTGTTTCTTCAGCACCATGGACAGCATCATACGTTCCGCCCCCCCGCAACTAACAGCAATTTGCTACGCCCCGGGCATCAAACTTCACGCATCCCCAGCAACATCCACATAAAAAAAAAAATTAAAAAAAACGGTGGTCCCTTTTAGTTTTATTGCACACTTTAATCATGTCGTAAACTTCACAGTAACAATGCAAGAGCAGGAAACAGAAGCAAACCACTGTGCAGTGCAGCTCAATAGCTCTTCAAAATATTTATAGGTATTTACACAGAAAATATAAAAAAAAACATGAAACAGTGCCCCATGGTTATGCCCGTGTCTGGATGAGGCGTTTAGTTTCTTGTTTTCGCCCAGAAGCACTTCTTTTAAGTCGACTTCACACCGTTTGTAGCTCTGGGAATCCCGTTAATACTGCCAACCCAAACACATTCAAGTACTGTAGTTCTGGCATTGCACAAGTACTGGGTTAGCCAATACACAGGACTCTTAGAAGAAGAAGAAGAAAAAAAAATACAATTGCACCGGCAACACTTGCACAACTTAATCTCTAAAATTAAACATCTTTGTAGTTTTGTATAATCTGAACAGAAATGTGTGATCAAATATAATGTCAGTCTCAAAGCTAAACAATTACAAAGGATGGTGGGAATGCAGGATGCTGCTCATACTTTCCTAATCTTAGAGAGTACATTCAGGAACCTCTCCGAACTTGCCAAACTCTGTCCTAATAGATACTATTTGCTTTATTAGAAATTACTTGGTTCTTTCAGGAAACGTGCTGTATTAGAAGCTGACTAGTAATTTGGCACTTTCCAGGTTCCAAAACTTTCATGAAACTTGGTAATTGTATTTGAAAGTTTTGATGAAAGTCCTGGGACAGTCAAAGGAATACCCAGTCATGGTTTTATTAGAAGTCACCCCACAATAAAACCACAATAGTCCCTACAAGTCTGCAGTAAAATGCACAAAAGAAACCAGTAAGTCTCATGAAAGCTCCAGAAAGTACCTTGCATGTTCCTGAAAGTACAAGGTCAAAAAAAAAAAAAAAAAAATCATGAGAGTTCCTTCAAGTATCTAGAAATTATCAATGGAAGATCAATGAGAGTACCTGATACATAATGGGAAGGTTCCCTGAAAGATTCAGAATGTTCCAGGTAAGTTCTGAAAAGTAACTTTTAAGTTCTGTTATGTTGTTTTAGCTAAAGTATTTATGATGACATCTTTATTTTCCAGTATCTGAAGCAAAAGAACAATGTAAAAGTAATGACAGCAAAGTATTCCCTTTTTGGTGCACCAAATAAATAATAGTAATAAAAAAAAAATCACCAAAGCTTACTAAGCCAAAAAATACAGAGGAAAAATGACAGTGAGGTTGAGATTATATCTAAGCTGATTACACAAACGTTGGGTCTGTTTTTATGAATGAAAGGTTGTATTCCAGAAATGTCTTTTCACTTGTTTGTTTTGCTGAATTCATTTTTTCATGTTTATGTCGTTTGCTTCCTGCATGTAGTGCAAGATAAAATAATGAAAAATCTGAACAACAAAATAACAAGAAAAACAAAGTCAAAATCCCTACTGTACTACAGTGTAAAATACAAACGTAATCTGTGATTTATACTTTTCAGAAGTAGGTAGTAACATCCAGCTTGTTCTTCTGTAAGTCTGTGCCGAGGGAAGTAAAGCTTACAAACGCATGTTTTTACACACCCATGTTCTCCTGGCTACAAGATGTTAGTTTCCAGGCATGTCATAGTTTTTGGAACATTCACTAAAAACAATAAGTCTTGCTTAGCTTCTAACAAAGTCTTCTGCTATGTCGTGATAAATGATAAAGCTTATATTGTCTGACTTTATGCCCTTCAGTCAGTCAGTGTGTTGCATTTGGTTATGTATTTATAAAAACACATAAAACATACCAGGATAAAAAAAAAATCAAAACACAGCAGGAGATCCTCTATGTCTCAAACAGAAAAAAAAGAAAATATTCCTGTATATGACAAATATAAAGCCTCCACATGAGCATGTTTTTTTTTAATTATTATTATTATCTATATAAACACACCTAAAAGCACTTTCTATAGAGGCAATGACGGCAGTCTTGGAATTCACTGAATTCAGCTTTGATTTCGGAGGTGGGATTTTTGGTCCAATCCCAACAGGTAAACAGCCAAACGCTGCATGGGGGTCCATGTTGCCACCCTGGTGGTTTCTCTCCCCCACTACCTGTGGGCTGGGCCCCTGTGAGTGACTGTGTCCCCAGAAAGGTCCTCCTCCACAACGTTAACAGAGCCTTCTTTATCTATACAGCCCGCCAGAACCTGCAGAACCAGCCGGAGCCTCCGATCCATGGCGAGCAGGTGAGGCCGGATCAGAACGGGGGTCAGGCGGTCTCGCAGCAGAGACTCCTCCATCAGGGAGCTCAGCTGGTACTCCTCTTTGGCCAGCAGCTGCAGACGCAGGTAAGTGGACTTTCTGACCCTGAAGCAAATAAATAAATAAATAAATAAAAAATACAGATGTTTTTTACTGTGACCCTATTGAATCTATTTGAATTTAGTTAATTAAATTTAAAAGTGACACTTAGATGATCATCACTGACTGGAGTTTCTTGGTGCACACAGAGAGGTTTTTTTTTTTTGACAACTTTTGACGGAATAACTAGCCGTTTACCACAGGGGAAAAACAAACAAACAAAAAAAAAACAGGGTTTGGATAAATGGGAACCAAAACACTAGATTGCACAAAGTAAACGGAAAGACGATTATTTTGAAAAATTTCCAGCAATAGTGATGACAGCACTCAAACACTAAAACACACTTTTAAGGCTAATTACAGAAAGTGAAATATAGGATACATTTACAACATACCTTACAAAGTCTTGATCTGAACTGTATTATTCAGAATGACTTTGTGTCTAAGCATCAAATTGACAAATTATGGAAATCTATCACAGATTTAACCAACAATCTGACCTGCAGCACTGGCTGAGCGGCACGAGGATGGACAGCTCATCATGCGAGTGTTTTCCAAATCTACAAGCAAAGGAAAAACATATAAACGTGTGATCAATCACGAGACATTTTCAATAAGCTCAATATTATTTGAATCGGAGATAATTTAGAATAAATAAATTACAGTTTCTTGGCCCACTGAAGTGGTTTTACATTTTGTCACAACAGATTCGGTGAAAGAGTTCAAGAGGCATCAATGCTTTTGCTGGTTGCCTAAAGTATCCTATGCTGCCACCAACCTTGCATTGACATGGATACGGGTGCAACAAAAAAAAAAAAATTGCTGAATGTATTTACCCCCTTCCATTATCGAGGTGAATGATGAAAGTTTCATTTCCAAACTTCTCAAAAGTTTCGTAATGATGACGATCCATGTTGCCTGTAGTAAAAGAAGAGCGTTACAAAACATTTCTCGTCTCTTATAATAATAAATCATGAGTGGAATTCATCTATGAGTTTAACAAAAATAATTATCAATAATAATTTAATTTCTTACCCATTAAGAAATCAAAGATGGTCATGTCCATGATGTCCAGCAGTCTGGTGCCACGATCATATGGAGGTGTCTGCTTCACTTCGTCACAATAATCTGGATCCACTTCCCATCTAAAAACGTGTAAAAAAAGGGGGAAAGGTGTTGATAATTTCTTTCTTTCTTTATTTTTTACAGAATAAAGCCCATCTAATCACGATCAAACTTGCTCACTCTGCTTTCTTGCGCTTGTGATAGGAGCGTCTCCAGGGGTTCCTCCACGTCTTGCGTTTGGCCAGACTCAGATCAGGTAGGAAAGCTGCTAACGAGCCTTCGATCTGGTCTGGTTTACCGCACAGAGCGTGCTCCGTGGAGCAGTAGTAGGAGCATTCGCCGTAGAAGCAGACATTGTTGGCTGAAGAAGGAAAAGTGGAGACAGATTCAGATCTCAGAGAAAGGCAAAAGGAGCGTTTTAGTCACATTTATGTTAGATCTGTTTGTATGTAATATGAATGAGGGGACAAAAATGTTGAAGCGAATAATGAGAAAATGGCAAAGAGGCAGGGTGACGAAAAGCCAAAACAAACCTTGGCTCATTTAAGGAAAACCTGCCAATCATTCATAATTGTTCTGTGTAATTAAATGCATTTGAAAACAACATATTTATGTTTGAAAATGAATATGTTTGTTGCATAAAGTGCCGTAAGATGACATTTGTTGTGAGTAAACATAATAAATAACATGAACTGAATTGAATACAAAGTATCTGCTATGTTTAAATTGATCATCTCTACATCATTCAGAATCTGCTTCATAGCAAAAACACAAATTATTTTTTCATACAGTTGTAAATAAGTTCAGGCAGTAAAGGGCTGGACAGATTTTGAATTGTTTCACATTTCCTTTGACTTTTAATAATAAAGACAAAATCTGCTTAAAATAAATAAAGACAACCAAACAGAATCAACTGTTTTATGTTTGACATTTTATTTGGAAAATGTTTTAAATATTAAATAAATTCATCATATGTTTAGTTAGAGACCGCTTCAATCGATTTCTGATTGGATTGTTCTTTCCCTTTTGACTAAACTCACCTATAATAATTAGAAAACATCTACAGAAAGTTTTATTCAATGGTGATCTTCTAAATGGTTTACCTGCATTTTCTTTTATTTGCAAAAACTTTATTTGTGTCGCCTAATGACATGATTATATTTCCTTCTCAAAGAATTTCACCGAGCATCTGTGGACTTACAGCGCCACCATGTGGACAGTTCCTGTCATGCTCTGCTATCTTATTTTCAGTACACTCAGCCCTGCATCACTGCTTCGAAGAGCTCAGCAGATTGTCAGCCTGACTGGTCGAACTGCTGGTGCTTGCAGTTTACTTGCAGCAGAAGGAAAACAGTTAAACATGGCTCCTCCGTGTTTGTTTCTTCTTACCACATCTTCCTACCCATCAAGCTACAGCCGGAGTTTCTACCTGGTGAAATGAAGAAGGTCCTCCACAGCTTCTTGTCGCGCGTCACGTCTCTGATCTCACTCGTCATGTTGACCAGTCGCCCCGCCACAGGGGGCACTCTGCGAAAGTCAAGGACCCTAAAATGATAAAGATGGACAAACAAAGATTTAGAAATCATTCGGCTTTATGTCTATGTTTGATTGCAGCAAAATCCATATTTCAGATTTTTGCACCCTAGTCTTCAGATATAGCTGGGAGTTCTTTTAATTAATAGTTAGAATTTAAAGCTAAAATTAAAACTAAACGTTTTAGGCAGTTAATTTCTAAATGAGATTTTAAAAAAATTATTCAAAACAATGTTGATTTGCCTGTGTGGACATGTGCAGACATCTTCATGTTCATCTAAATAAAGATACCCAACTGTAAATCTATCTGGAAAATTTATCACTACTTGTTTGATCTATTTGATGTTAATTAGCCAAAATCATTTATAATTTGTCATTCTATAATGTTTCTGTGCTTTTGCTCAAGTTAATCTCAACCCAGAAGGCCACTGAGCATTTTATTGTCTAGTTTTACCGTTTCTCAAAGAGTCAGCACAATCAGCAAGATCTCCAAAAAAAAAACCCAGACATTTTCATTTCTTCCTCTTTAGCTTCATCAGGTTTTACATAAACTCCACAGGTCCAGTCCTTTGTTCTTGTTCCTTTTCGTTTTATTCCTTAACGCTTCCATAGCTGAACACTATACCTATTCAGCTCCTGTTTAGCCTGCGTCACTGTATGTTTGCCGCCCCCAATGACCCTGAAACCATTTGAGACCAAAAGTGAGCCTCCTGGGAGCAGGCGGACACACAAACAGCCTGGCTGAGTGTGTGAAACTTTACCCTACAGAAGATATCATTCAGCGCCTGCAAACTGCACCGTCATGTTGGGTCCAAGTGACAAAGGAGCACCTGTGTGTAAGCATGCATGCATGAGTGTCTATTGGCAACATACATTGGGTACCCTTAGAGAAAATGGGAAAAGAGCCTTGGAATAATTAATATTTTATTGCATGAGCTGAAACTCACATTGAAAAACAAATATAGGAAAGGACAACTTTTAATTTAAGTGCATTTATTTAGTGGTGAAAAAAAATCCTGTTAGGAATTAATTGCTTTTTCTTCCACTAAATAAGCAGTGGCTTTTCTGTAGGACGGAGGTTTGGGAATGGGGGACTTTGATATATGAAGGTTGCTTTTTGTGTCTGGTGAATATTTGTGAAAATGTATAATTATTCTGATGAACGATTCATCAGAATAATTATAACTGACTCCTGTCAGTCTTCTAGTCCGTTAGATTTTGGGTTTAAGGTCCAGATGCCATGAGCTCTAACGAGGTTCCCAGGTCTTTTTGAAGAGAAACTGGCCCACAGCATCACACATACATCACACGAGGTACTTTCCCTCTTTGTTATATACAAAATGCATCTGCAATGTTTATTTTAAAAATCTCAACCTTGGTGCCAAAGCACAGGGTTCTAGTTACATTCTCAGTCGTGTTGAGTAAACTCAATGTTTATTTGTGACGGTTGGAAAGAAAACTGTTGTGCTTTGGTCCCCTAGCATTCCTACCAAACAACAGTTTTGTTATGTGGATCTCTTCGAACTTTTGTTATAGAGACTTGACAACTTCAAAATGTCACCTTCTGCTCTGGGTGTGAGATGTGGAGACTTTTTTTGTTTTTTGTTTAATATAACTCTACAAACAATCTTGCTTGGTATTCATGTGGCCTGTGGCTAAAAGTAATGAGCCTCTTTATCACATCATGTTTATCCTGTAGAGTCATGCTGTTCTAATTAGAGATTCATGGAAACCTTGAATCATGTGAAAAAAGTAAAGCAATAAATAAATAAATAAAAAGCTCCTTTTATCTTTATTCTAAATTAGTTCTCACATAGGTGTTTTTTGGAGAATTATTTCTTAACATTTAAAACGTTTTTTTCTTCTTGAATAGATTTAGCCAAAGTGAACTATTTTTTTTAAATTTTCTATGCGAGCTGTGCTGCCTTGATGTAAAAATATTTATTTTAATGTCTTAATGAGCAGATTTGTGGATTGTAACTCTTAACTCTTAATGGTGCTTTCAGGGGTAGGAAACACACACAGTACATTGCTGTGAAAATGTTCTCTATTTCACTTAAATGGATCAAATCCTCAAACACATCTTATCTTAGTATCAGTCAAAAAACCTAAGTAAAGACAAAAATGTAATTTTCAAACAATGATTTTATTCATTAATAAAATAAAGCTATCTGGCCCTATTTATTAAAGTAAATGTTCCCTCTAATAACGGATTTTGTCATCCTCTGCGGCAAAAACTACCATAAAGTCTTTGTTTACGCCATTGTGAAGGAATTTTGTCCACATTTCTTTGCAGAATTATTATTATTTTAATCCAGCAACGATCAAGAGTTTTTGAGCATGAATGACCCTTTTAAGGTCAGAGTCATTTATGTCAGCATTTAAGACTAAACATTCACTAAACATTATGTTTGTTTGTTTTTTTTGCCTTTTACAGGTACCGGTTTTCATATGACTATTTTTCTAAAACATTGTGTCTTTAGCCAAAAGAATATTTACAGGATCATCAATATGTTTATATTATTTTTGGAAATATCAGACAGCTGTTCCATATTTGCTTTAATTTTAGATAATAGGTCTCTCTGTGCTCCAGTGGACTTACAGAAGAGTTAAATCATGATTTAACAATAAGGGCGACTTTTTAACCTCATCGAGTCAAGTGGGTTTGGATAACTTTTTTCCCTTAAATTAACGAAGTAATCATTTAACAACTTCTATTTTGAATTTACGCAGGGTATTTTGTTCTGATATTAGAACTGATATGATTTTTAAACATTTAAGTGTGACAGGAATGCAAAAATGGAGCTTACACTCATTGTTTGTAGGAGTTAGGTGTTCTCACATCCTCCCATCCATCCCACCGTGACCCAGTTTGAATTAACAAGACGGCATTGGCTCAGACAGGTATCCTGAGCTTCAATGGTTGTGCACAAAGTTTAATTTGGAGGCAAACCCCGCATGGTGCAGGCAAATTGCTCTTTGATGGTAACTCAGAACGCCTCCCTGCAGAGTTAAACTCATGTTCTGTAGGTAATGATACACCTGTGATATTCCTGTCTGGCTCTTCCTGCCCAGTGAAACAGGTGCGAGGAAGAGCAAATTTAAGAGAGAGTGAGAGTTTGACTTTGTAAGCACGTTTAAAATAATTATCATGCTCCCAGCATCATCCTCCTCCTCCTCCTCTCTCATTTATCGCTCTTCTTAGTGCTGAGTTTGTGTCTCCTGAAGTCGTCGGAGTCGAAGGATCACGCCGAAATCAATATGCTCAATTGCAAAAAGAAGGGATGATCCCTTCTCCGAGCACATGATCTAATCCCTCGCACTTAATCCTATGGAAATTGTCGCAGGACAAATCCGCCGTTTCTAGATTGTGTGTGTGGGTCGAGCGCTGCGAACCACACGGAAAAGCTCACCTGTCCAGGTGGAAAGCGGCAATCTCAGCGTTGTGCCTCTCAAAGTCGGAGAAGTAGAAGAAATCCGGAGGCGTTTCCTGCTCTCTGGTCTGCCTGGAAAACAATTGGAATGTTTTTGTTTTATTGAGACAATTTAATTAGAGTTTAGTTTGAAAACATTTTAGAACAAAAACACACTATGAACGATTTTATCCTTTCGATATTACTTGAATCTTTTTTTAATTTGGAACATTTTCACCCCTCTATTTGCAAACTGTTTCACCTCCATCAGTTTGGTTTTTAAATGACTTTTTTTCTCGCTCCTCTGTGAGGTGAAACACATCTCAACGGCTGCACCCATTTCTAGGACAGAAGCTGACGTGTGAGACCAAAAAGCCTGTGTGAACAAGTCTGCTGAAGGGAAGCTGGCTGGGATTCTTGTTCACGTCCGGCAGCCTCCTCTCAGCTAGCACACACACACACACACGTACGCACACACCCCTACACACGAACCCAGGCGCACTCTCATTCAGGAGATATGGAGCTCTGCCAACCAAGTCATGGATCTGAGTCAGAAAATGTTAGAACCCTCTTTGTGTCTGACTCTCTTGTCTTTCCCTTTTGCCTTTCCGCTCGCCCCGGCTGTCTGACAGCGGACTTGTCTCTTTCGCTTGATTTTTTTCTTTATCTCGGCAGTACATATGTAGACCCACCTGCCAATATAACCTTCTCCGTAAAAGCTTACACCAGCACAAACCAGATGAAGTGTGCAAGCACCCATCTCTTATGTCTGCACCGATTCTCCACTGTAATAAAGTGAAAACTACATGGTTAAGTCAAGTGCTGCCGTTACCTCCTCTTTCACGTCTTATATTCATGTCGCACCGCAAAGGCAAAACACCGCTAGCAAAAAAAGAAAAAAAAGAAAAAAGAAAATCTTTCCTCCCATTACTTTACCTGTCATGGAAGCAGCCATTTACCCATAAATCAACTCCTGCCTTTGAGATCCCTTCTTTGCCACCCAAAGCAACCAGGGGATTAATGATGTGTTTATTTTCATGGTAGATACTGCGTAGAAGGAAATAATCAGCAGCAAGTTTTAGGAGATCATCGGCAGAGCTTTATTTACATAGCACCTTTCAGTTGAAGAGATGTTTCTAAGTTCCTTTTGAGACTGAAATTATTAAAATAAACCTACACATGGCATATTAAGCAGCACAACAACTTTTAAGATCTGTTTAAGTGCAACAGGCCTACAAGTATTGCGTGGTGGGAACTTAATACTTCTTATAACTCCAAACACAGCAACCCCGAGGTGACTGTAATTTTCTCCAAATTGTTATTTGAAAGATACATCAGTAGTATTGTTCTTTAGGGGTTATCTGATGTCACAATATTTATTTTTTTCACCTGCAAGAGTCGTCCACAGTAGAAGGAGGGACCGGGTCGGTTGGCGTGCTTTTTTGTCTGTTGGCCATATTGGATTTAACAAAAATTATTTCTTGCATTTGCAGCTGATGGCCAGTAGTTTATGGTGTATTTATAACATAAAAATCCACAAGAAGCACAAGAAAATGGCTTTCAGATAGGTGTCCACTGTAGTGACCACTATGCATGAAAGGGTTAAATGCATGCTTTAGGATAACCGTGGTATTGCCATGAAAAAATACCTCAATGTCTCTGAAACCTTTTTTCCAATAACACAATTCATTCTGAGCTTCTTAGCAAGTATTCTTTCAATGAACTGCCGGAAAAAGCCAAGTGATGGTCACCGCAGATCTGGTTCCTGTGGTCCCAATGGAAACGAACGGATATGATGTGAAAACCTTTAACAAGACAACAGATCTAAAAACAATATGCAGAGTCACAATCTTGTTTTTTCCCTGCAGTAATGCACCCACCCACCCTCCATGATGAAGTGTCCTTGATAATAAAAAGGGGCCTTTATTTGAAGCAGAGTGAGCTGAGGCTGCCACAGAGCTTCGGCATGTAGCTCAGGAGTG
The DNA here is from genome assembly GCF_904066995.2 of Poecilia reticulata. NCBI lineage: Eukaryota > Metazoa > Chordata > Actinopteri > Cyprinodontiformes > Poeciliidae > Poecilia > Poecilia reticulata. The sequence continues at coordinate 13,108,896 of NC_088837.1, read as the reverse complement.
TGTGTGTGTGTGTGTGTGCGTGTGCGTGTGTGTGTGTGTGTGTGTGTGCGTGTGTGTGTGTGAAGGGATGAAGATGAACTACTTGCCTACATGGACCATGTTTGTGCTGATTCTGTGGTTTTAATGTCCTTTCATGAGCTTAAACCTGCACAACGGAGGGCTATGTTAGCAGACATTCAATGGGGGCTCTTGACTCAACATTGACACACTTTTCTCTCTGCTTTCTCTCTCATAAATTCCCAGACTTATGATATGAATTGGCGACAGAGAGGGGGCAGTAGAGACAAACAGAGCCACTTACATATCGTCCTTCGGATAAAACCGAGGAGAGAAACTAAGCAAAGAAATAAAAGAAAAAGCTAGTTTCTGACAAACTTTGAGTTAATTAAGTAGCCATTACATATCTATTTTGGTTTTGTAGTAGACATCAATCTGCACAGTTTCAGTTTGTGGAATCAGAAAGAAATTCTCATAGAGGAGGCCATTAAGACTGGGGTGTTACTCAAAAAAACTCAAACCTGCAAAATTCAAAATGTCTAAGTGAAAACTTATTTACAAATGCTACATCACTTGAAGTTCTACGGAGTATAAATAGTGAACATGTTTATCCCCCCCTTACGTTAATTCTGTTTTTGCTTTCATGTCGTGCCTTAATGCTTCACCACATTAAGCACATTTTTAACTGGTCCTGTGCAAAAATAAAAGTGAGGTTCAGTACGATATTATATGGTACGGTGTATTCAGGAGTGTTTCCACCCAGTGGAAATGAGACATTCATGGTCCCCAAGATTTTTTGGGAATACACAGTGTGGACCAACAAGACAAAAGCTGAACTTCTTTAATGCGTGTGTCCAGTTACATCTGGCGCATAAGTGAGATGATCTGGGCCCGCTTTGCTGCTCCAGGACCTGAAAGCCTTGCTATAAATGTGGGAACTAAGAAATGTATTCTCTAGCAGAAACCCTAGAAGAATATTATTCGGCCATTAGTTGGTAAACTTAACCAGCGCTGGGTTAGGCAACAGGGAAATGATTCAAAGCACACCAGCTAGTCGACTCTAAACATAAAAGTTCATCAGCATTTCACTGGAAAGTTGGGGAAGTTGAAGGGAATGAATGATTAATGACTTTAATCCATAAATTAATCTGATTTAATCTTGCAAAAAAAAAAAATAAATAAATAAATAAAATTCAATACTGATCCAACAAGGAGACAGCAGGAGGGTACATGAGAAACCTGTTTCTACTGGTAATCCACAGACGATCTGAGACCCCCCACTGGCGAGCTGCTGTGTTGCTGTCTGGCCCTGAATCGCACATGGTTTTGGGCTAAAAGTCTATGAGGACGTGGGCAGGGTGCTGCTAATGTAATTGGGGAACAAAGAGATATAAATATGCAGACAGGTTGGCAAGCTTTTGAGATAAACACCGAATAGCAGGCTTGAAAGCCTCCTGCTGATGGAACATTTTCCTACAAAAGGTAATGCGACTGAAGGGTATAACAACTCGCTTCTTGTAGCTTAAGTGGCTTTAATCTTCCACTTTCATATTCAGAAGAAAGAGAGAGCAGAAGAGAAGATTTATTAAGAAGACTGAAGCCTGCTTAGTGTCCTCTTACCTGCACAGGTTTAATAGTTGTTCTTACAGGGTGGCCAAATCCAACCCTCTCAAGTGATCTGACCCTCTTTAACACCAATTATCAAGTATCCATCACCCTCTTTTCAAAATTCAAATGTTCTTTTTTTTTTTCCTGTACTTGTTCTTAGTGTTGCATCTCGACTGCCCAATAAAAGCTTTGTTTTTTTCAATATCGTTGCAACATTTTCCTCTTAGTTTTAGCCGTCACAACCGAATGACATATTAGAAAACTGTTTTGGAAATTTTTTTATATTACATCAATGAAGTTCATTCGTTTTCTTAGGATTTTAGCAGAACATGATTGTGAAGTTGGGGGGAAATGAGAATGTACTTCTCTCCCATTAACTAATTGTTATTTTTTACAATTTTGGACATCTAGACATTATTTTTTCTGTTAATTATTCTTTGTAAAATTGATTAAGCTCATCCAGATTGTAGTGAGAGCCTCTATGTTTTAAGCAGAGCCACTCAAACGCTATGTTCACACCACAGGCAAAAATGATCCAAATCTGACTGCTTTGGCCATTTTAATCTGACATCTGATTATTTTATGACATCCTGAGTTGAACAATCTGGATTGATACTTTCAAATGTAATCCTAAAACGGATATGTGTACATTGATTTTCAAAGAGATGTTGTATAAAAATTTGTGTCACATTTCATGTGACTTTTACTTTATTGGACGTGACAGACTTTCCATTTTGCACCGGTGGAGACAGAAAGTGGTGTAATCGAATTTAAACAATGGATGAAACAAGCATGGCATATCTTGTCACTACTACTCTATTTATTACTTGCTCGCCCACAGTGTTGTTGGAGCTGCAGGTCTGACATGAGCCTCTGTTTTCTCTTTCCATACAAACTTATGTGTGCGTCAAACTAGTAATGAGTCATATTTTCTTCTGCACGTCCAGGTCACAGAGATGTAGGTGGTTTACGCTAATGGCTGTCACTTTACAGTTAACTCCAGTCGGTTTTTCTATCATTATTCTCCTGCATTTTGGTCCATCTACCTAATCAACTTCCCCCACCTTCTCTGTATCTCCAGAAGAAAAGTGTTAAGGCATCACGATGATGCCGCCACTATATTTCAATGCTCAGAGACAAAAATTTTATGACCTTCTGCGATTCCTCTACTTGGCATTTGCCACACTTAAGCAGGATTTCTTCTTGACACTCTTCCATGAAGATTTGTGAAGGTACCAGAACCATACTTGTCCAGCTGAACCTAGTCCTAATCAGTCGTGTCCTTTTGGTCTGTTCACCATTTTCTGTAACCTCTGAGGTCTTCATTGAACGGAAGGATTATTTTACTGAGATTAAATTACACATAGGTGGATTTAGAGCTGCACAACATATCACAAATATTTATCCTGATCGCAATATTACAATATGCTTTCTAATACATTAGCTGCTAATTTAAGTACCGTGGAATCAGGCTCTCAAATAATTTACTGGATGATGCTTGTTGTTTAAGAATGTTTTAGAAAGTTATTCCATTATCACTCACCAAGTCTATTTCACGTCATATGTTTTCCTGACACTGTGCCACTGCCTATATGGACTCTACTTCCTAATTAGTTTATTTCTGAAGGCAACTGGTTGCATTCTTCTAGTCATGTTGAAACCATGTACATTTTTAATTCACTATACATTATTGTCCAATTAAAACAAAAATATTTTTGCGAGGCACTGTAGATGCGTATTTTCTTGCACTTGAAATGTATCGAGTTTCTTTAAAAAAGATATCTGGTAGTGGGCGTCATTGAGGGGTGTAAACCCCAAAGGTCTTCTGGGGAGAACTGGAAGTGATTAGTGTGATTTATACAGAGCACCTCTGGGTAAATGACATCTTGTTAAGGACTCGCATCACCTTTAGGAGGCAGGCAGGTAAGAGGGATGGAGGACAGGAGTAAAAAAAGCTCTTCAGGAAGGTGATTTGTGTCAGAGTGTGCTGCTCTACAGGTAGTATCCAGCATGGGCCTATCAGAGATGTAACTGTCAAGGCTCTGCGACTCCATACGTGTGTTTACATCTGCAAAGAGCATTTTATTGAGTGGGTGATGTGCATTTTTTATTTTTTGTGTGTGTGGCTCATTCCTCACTCTCTGTCAGCTCGTTTTCCTTTTATTCCTCCCTCCAACGCCGTCACCAGAGAAATATCTAAGAGTCGGCCCACGGCCCCAAGGTAGCTGTCGAGATTGAATTTCAAATCAGCGTTGCACAAGTTGTGTTCTAGCCTCAGCTATTTTCAACACATGGGGTGAGACGGTGCCGCGAGGGGAAAGGCAAGTCATCTGCATGTGTGGGACGCAGTGTGCGTGATATCATCACAGGAATGCAAAAAGGGAAGAGACTTGACACGAAGAAGATGGATGAAGGCTGAAGTCAGTGCTGCAATTTCAAAGTTATTAGATGCTCATATGGAGGGGAGATAGACTGGAATTAATAAGAGCATAAAAAGACCATCAGTGATTATCCTTCGGCTGCACCGAGCACTGGTTTGGAGGTGGAAACGTCTTTTGATTGAACTTTAATAGAAGAGAGTACCGGGCAGCTATTTTGCTACATTAATGAACTGCAATTAAAACTATATGATCAATTAAAGCCGCAGCACTCCATATGAAACATTTAGCACCATAATTAAAACAACACATTAGACAGTAAATGTAATATCTTTTCGAGGAAATTGGAACGCCTGCTGTCGTGGCAGCAATGCGTGCTCTTGGAGTCGAGCTGCGGAGTGAAGCAAACGACGCAGCTGCTGCAGGCTGGAAGCTCAGACACAAGGATAGAGATAATTTTCTGTTGCAAAAGAAACTTTATAATTTGGTGATCACATTTTAAACTAGACACTGTGTTTTTATACAAACTGTAAAAACTGACGCATATATATATTTTTTCTTTTCTGCTGGACAATAAATCAAGACAATTCTTTTCTTGTTTCATGTCGGAATAAGTCAAATTACTTTTGTTTTCTAAACACCAGAATGCTAATAACTTTTAGGTCTTGAAAATAAATTCCTGTAAATAGGTTTACCATTTGCCTTTAAACTATTTGGGAAAAGAATAGGTGATGATGTGACGGTTAATTGACATGGCTTGAGTTAACTAAAGGAGGTCGCTTGCTAAAGCTGGTAAGAGGATATCATTAACCAGAGTGAAAGAGTCTTACATTGACATTGAAAGGCCACACATTGAGAAAGAAGCAATGCATCAAAAAGCAACATAAAAAGTCAGATTATAATTAAAAATGCATTAAAGGACAAAAAGCTTAATTTGTGGAGGAGACCTGTGGCCTAATGAGACTTAAGTTGAAATGTTCATCTGTGGTAACTATGAATGGAGACCAGGCCTAAAAATAAAGGAGAAACAGAAAGGGAAACGGGGGGAAAAAACGCTGACGGTGTTTAGCAGGAGTTCAGGGCAGCTTTCCAACTAAGAAGGGCAGGCCAGAAGCCCCGGGGGCATTTTTAAGAAACACGGATCACTGAAGGTGATCCTATGATGCTTGACTGGAGGATCACGGGATTATGGTTGCAAGGATACAAAGTGTAGCAGTCAATAAATCAAACACCTTTGTACCTACAGAGGGTGTATTGCACTGTGATGGTTTTATATCAGTAAAAACATTCATAAAAAAAAGAAATACGAAGATTTTAATAAGTGTTTAGGTCAGCGTTAGGCCTATAAGCTCCAGAGGGAGTCAGATCAATTAATTTGGTGAATATATGAGCCAGAAAAGGACTAAGAATGACAGGGCCTAAAGTCATTTAACATCACAATGTTGTATTTTCATGTCATTACCCACTCACTTCCTGTTGACTTACAAGGGTTTATTTAGTTCAGCATTCATAGAATTTAAATGCTCTTGTTTGGAATGATTTATTTCCCATTTCCATATACGGGCATGCATATAGCTGTGCTCAAAGTAGACATTCAATGCAGTTCCAGAATAGTGCGGCCAAGTCATAAATGTCCAATCAGATTAGAAATCTTGATGCTCATATTATGACGTTTTTGGCTGCACACATGGCACAATTTTAGCGTATTTGACCTTCTGTCCGCAACAAAGGCTGCGAGCAAAATCTATGAGGTCGAGTTTGGAATCTAAGCAGACATCTCTGAGCACGGCGGCAGTGCTGTGGGCTAGGTCACTATCTGTAACCACCAGAACTCCCTGGCAACCCTTCAGGTAAATGGCACAAACCCTCGTAACCATCGGAAATAGCTTTTCTCTCTCCGTGTGCGTGTGTGTGTGTGAGAGAGAGTGTGTTCATGCTCGCCTGGGGTGGAGTCCCGTCAGAGCGTCAAAGAGGATGTGCCAATACAAGCGTCTCATCTGGCCAGATGGCTGCAAATCTCTGTCTGAATGTGTCAGGGATCAGGCTGTGGCTTACAGGGCTGCAAATCCCTGCTGCTCTCTAACTACCCTCTATGCATACTGTTCAACAGTGCAGTGGAAAAAATAAAACCAAAAAAATGACTGCATTACGACTAAAAGGCCGAGGATCAGGAGAAATACTTTAATATGAGAAGGTATCAAAATAAAAGCTCTTTCATTCAAAATGTGTGAAGTTATTAAAAAGAAAATGTCTTTACCCTGAGGAGGACTTGGACCGTTCAGCAAAGGGAACTAAAGCTCTGGAGCACTACAAGACATAATGAATATGATGTACATCTCTCTTCAGTGAATGTTTATTTTATCAACAAAGAAGAATGTTCTGTGGTGGCTAAAAAAATGAGTCCAATGACAAATATTTTTAAGCTTTCAGAAAACCTCAAGAACTTTTATTCAACACTGTTACCTTGAAAGCAAAGGAGTGATAAATAAAAAATAAAATAAAACTTTGGTTAATAGGAAAAAAATAAACAACTGAGAGGCAGTGTAAAAACCTGCGCACACTACTTTATAATAAAATATATGCTATCAAACCTTGAGTGGAATGACAAATTGCAAATGTGAACTGAAATGAGAGAGGAGAGAGGCACTGTGATTCCGATTTATATAGATCACTGGTGCAATAAAATGTAAAGATCCAGTCTTTTCTGCTACATACACAGACAAATAACACTTTATGGGCCACTTCACATTGTTTACTTTGCTGCATTTGTTGCAGCTTTATTGTTCCTTCTCTTTGCACGTTACTCTGAAAACACATTTATAGTTTGTCAACTTTTGACTTCATAGCGTTTCACGTGGAATTTTAAGGACTAGAGCAACATAAAGTATCAGACAAGTGTGAAATGGAGGGAAACTGATACATGGTTGTCGAGGCTTTTCACTATTTCAGGTCTTAAAGATGTGATTTACGCTACAGTTCATGCTGAAAACACCTGACATTAGGGTGGAGGGTTCAGCATACAACATACAACTTTGAGCTACAATAAGATCAGATGTTTGAACTCATTTGGGTTGCATTTTTGTGTCAAAATATCCTACATAAGTCCGTTAGTCCAGTTGAGAACCTGTAGCTGGTCCCGATTCAATCTATCAGACCCTTAACTAAAAAGTAGCAAAGACTTTCAGCAGCAAAATGTGCTTCTAAAAAGTAATGATTGGTTGTTGGGTTGTGGGATGGAGAGAGAGACAACAGCAGGCCACACTTAATCAGATGTTTGTATAATTATATAAACTGATATTTGGTTAAAAAAAACAAAAAAAAAACATATTTGCACATTTTTAAAAAGTCATAAACTGGATTAAAACTTGGGTTAGCTAATTTTCTAAAACACAGCACAGGAGATTCCTAAATGCCTCTTTGTTGGCACTTTTTAACCAGCCCAGAAATAATTCAGTTTGCTTATGCCTCAATAGTGCATAATGCTTAAAACCTGCAGTCACTGTGCAGGACTGAGTCACATTTTTTTAAATATGTATGCGAAAGCAGGAAATCTCATTAGCGTTGCTGTGCTATATTCAATTCCACAAATCCCAATTTCGCTGAATGCGTCCTTATGTTTCCACGTGAAAATAAGTCCATTGAGCTTGTTACTAAAAATGTATTTACTAGTGACTTGCTTTTAGATGTGCTCTCAAACGGGAGCCTTCTTGAATGAATGGAATAAAGGCTGATGACTAAACTGCACGCATTTTGTCCATTCAGAATATTCTCAAGAGACTTTGTTTGAGGTTTAGTGATGCAATAGTTGCTCATATTTATATCTTAACTGGATATTTGGGGTATTAAACATTGCAAAGTTATGTAGTTTCCCTGTCTGCAGCTGTTTTGACTCACTTATGAAGGACTTTCTCAGCTATTTAACATTCACTGAAGACAGACAGAAGGGGACTCATTTCCGCAGAGCTCCTATAAGGCATAAGTTAAAAAGTGTAGGATTTGATGATGCTGCAGAGAATTATATGATTAGTGCAGGTTCATATACTGGAATAATGTATGTAGTAAATATATGTTGAGTGTATTCACTGAAAGGGATTATATGCTCAAAGAAAGGCAAGTCTTAATGTTTGCAGCTACTTCCTTTGTCTTTCTCTCCCACACCATCGCCCACAACAAATACACGTCGTTTTTATCCCCAACAATCGGAAGTGTTCCAGCAACGCGGAGCCGTACTTTGTTATATTTACATATCCACATTCACACAGTGGATTAACTGTTTTCAATAGTCTGAGCCAATCCTTTAGAGTGCGAGATTCACAGCAGGCTTAGCACACAATCTGAACTCTGAATTATACAGAGCGCACAAAATGTCAAGGGTATTCTTGGGTCAACAGTGATTTGATGTCAGAAAGCACAAGCATGAGAATATTTATAACAGTAAGCCGTGAAATGTGACACCGAGGTCAGGCTGTGTGAAGATTTTCCTGTTATCTTGGTTTTTATACATAGTCAAAATCTGCATTAAGTCTGTTTCGGAAGGCATCGGCTGAACTGTGTGGAGTTCCAGTCATAAGTTTACACAGAATCATCATTAGCATATTTTAAGATCAGGTGAGTGAATGCTGGTTTTTATGGATACTACAATAAACCGCACAGTTTAGCAAGAAAGTATTGGTCCTCTGAGTGATTAAGGCTTTTTTTCTTACAGAGCTGGGATAAGCAACTGGGATAAGACTTTTGTTTCTCGCTAAACGTTTCATTTTTTCTCTACCAGACATATAATCACTAAATCAAACTGTGATTTCTTATTTGGAGAATCAGACTTGCCATAAATAATAAATGTTAGGCGGCTACACACAATGATGGCTATGCATCTGTAGTAGAAGATTAATTCTGTAATGATTTAAAATATCTGTTATTAGGTCTGCTTATGAGAAATATAAAGGTCAACTCTGTTCCAGAGATGAGATAAAAGGGGAGAGCAGGCACGGTTCTTATCAGCTGCCACAGGAGTTGAAGGATGGGTTGTTTCAGGATGAGAAAAAAGGTTTTCAAACCCAAGGCGTCATCACCTCCCAGGACAAGGACCACAGGAGGGGCAACAAGACAGAGTACTTACACTGCTTTGCACTCAAACAGTTGCCTCCATCATTCACAACTCAGGAATTCATAACGGGGAGCCGGGGGATGAGAAAAAGAAGAGGAATAAAGTTTCAAAGTACCCAAATCTCCGCCATAAACCTAATTATGTGGGAAAAAAGCACAGGATGGCTCCACCCTGACACATCTGGGACCTTGCAGGGCAAACAAGAGATCAGCATTCTTTGTGAAGGCCAACTTTACCTCGATAATGGAAAACAAACTTAAAATCTCTCCGCCTGCAAGGATCTGCGGTGATTTAAAGAGCTCTCCCTCTTTCATGTGTGTGAAAAGGTTTTGTTTATAGCTGCAATCCAAACTGAGCATTAGCACCGGTCTTCATGTCACAGAGGCTGAGTAAGAAGCCATGGTATTTAGCTCAACTTGTAAGCTGCAGCCGTTGGGAAAGAAAAAAAAAGAAGAAAAATCCCAGCCTGAGCGCGTCAGTAAGGTTGAGAATGTGCAGGGTTAGTAGCAGACTTTTCTCTATTCTCTAGAAAGGGCAGATAGTAAGGATACCACTACTGTCTTTCTTCTGCCAAGTTAAACTATCTTCTGCAATTTGCAGAGTTCTCTCTAGGAAGCTCAGCAAGGAAGTCCAACCTTCAAAGCAGTTTGAAGAATAGGTCGCGTCTAAATTAAATTGTGCTAATATTAGAAACATTCCATATTATCCTGTTACGACACATGCATTATGGTGTACAAGAACACTCCTCTCAGCCGGTTCGTGGAGTGTGTGTGGCTTGCGCCCAGAAGACTTAATCGGATTGTGAAAACATTTTGGACCTCCCTTATCTTTGCCCATCGGTGTGGTGAGCATCTCAAGATGTCTCAATGAAAGCAATCCTATTATCTCAACACAAAATACACAGACAGAGACACGTGCATTTTCTTTCTTTCTCTTAGTCTTTAGTTAAAAAGAGAGTTCACATCTTGGGTCTGCTATAAGAAATTAAGCATTTAGGCAGAACAATGTGCAGTGCTTTTTTTCAAGGGCAGCAGTGAAAACACCTTGCCAGCTCTCAAACATTTACCGGCATCATGTGTTTTGTGATCATCTCGACCCGCTCTTCTTTGCAGAATAGTTTCAATGCATCTAAAGTGGGTGACCAATCCAGAACTGTTTAGCGGAGGATCTCCCAGTCGTGTTCTGCTGCATAACCCAAAAACCGTTGAGTTTTCTCAACGCTGGAGGGCAAAATGTATTGTTTCAATTATGGAGTTTTATGATGCGGGAGTCATAAAACTATAAGAGATCTGTTTTGGTCATTATGTTTACCTTTACGTTTAACCTGCTGTTTTGCAATGTTTACTAAAAGTTTGTTAGCCATAAGTAGGACAATTTTCAATTTACGTTTACACATAACAAGAATATAGAAAATTGCTTTCCATTCAAAATGAATTGTTTTGTCATGTTAATTCATTACTCACACACCCTTTTGTTCTTTACATCCATAGAATAAAACACTCATGACACTAGAGATTTATTTAAAAATGGCATCACTGGAAGCTGTTAGGATGAGGACATGGAAATATAGTTTTAAGCAGTAATACTAGATTAGTAGGACTTTATATACGACACTAGTTCAATGGTTTCAGGGGTGAATTATTATTTCTATTGAAATGCAAACTTTGCAGAATTTTACATTTTCCATGCCAGTGGGGATAGGCTGTGTGTTATGTAACTATACATTAACTGCTTAAAATATTAACAGCATTAAACGTTCTGTTTTTCCAAGACTGTCAGTCATTCTGACAGAGAGAACGTCCAGCACGTCTCCGTGCCTGGCGGTGATTTAGGAAGTGAATGATTTATTTTTAGTTTAAATCTGAAAGCTGTTTCTTTTCGTCTTAACAGGGGGAAGCCAAACTCATTTGTGGAGTTTAAATATCATTCATGTTGTATCCTTAACTCCATGTTGAAGTGCTTTTCTTCAAAGAACTTCTTAGATGTGACCCAACATAGGATATAAATACCAAATTTTGTGGTAATTTTTCACTTAGTACATTTGGCTAAAGAAACAAGAATTATCCCTCAAAATCCTTTAAGTATATACTTGACAGTCTTGCATCCGCAGTGCCAACCCGTCGGCCTGCACCCATTTCCTTTTCTGCCTTAGTTTCCATTCATCCTCCTTCTGATTTCCTTTCTAAACTCACCACAGTGACCATTAGGCACAAACATGATTGCATTCACAAGCAAAAAATAAACAGGCCCACAAAAGCAACTCCATCATTGCTGAAGACGTTATTCTAGGAGTGTTTATGTTCTCCCAATATGTTTCAATGAAGCTGTTGAAACAATTGGCCAACTGCTCAAAAATGAAGTGTTTGGTTATTTTTTGAAAACATTTATTTGAGTTACAAAACCCTGTGGTTTTCATTTCTAAAATGTACACACTCCGGCAGGAAGCAGCTCACAGAGCGAAAAGCTTAGGTTTACCAGGCTGTCAGATATTTTTAGGACGGCTTTTTTGTCCCCAAAATGGATTGAACGAAGCAACGTGAAACTCAACTGAATAAAACTCAAAAGCTTTGATATTTTCGGCCAGAAAGCAATCGAAAGACCCCTCTGGAAAAGCTATTTTCTGTGCCAGACCCCCGAATTGAGCTCCGTTTCCTCCATAAATGAACTTTTCTATTTAGATCTGTCAACAAGCTTGTTGTGCTCTGTGGTTCGAGGCCGGATGCCATTCCTAAATAGAAACCATCTATCAGAGGCTAAGTGGTGGCTGAGAGATGTCATTGTGGTCATGAGTGGGTGACGGTGGCAAAGGGCAAAGTGGTGAAAGGTCTGAAAAAACAGTTTCCAGGGTTGCATTTTACGCTTGTGTAAGAGCTAAGTGGGATGGGACGCGTCCAGTGAATTGGTGAATAAATCGGGTTAATGACTATGTGCAACAACAGAGGAGGAGACTTCACACCAAAACCACAATTAATTTCTTACAAATCTCAAGATGTTCGGCCGTGACGTGAAGATTCTTGCACGACATAATTGATCTTAATAGAAGAAGGTTAATTAAACGTTGGATCAAATTTCAAAAAGGCAGTACTCCATAAACTCTGACAAGGAATCTATTGCATTTGAAAAAAAGCCTTATAATCCTTATTGCTTGTCAGGACCAAGAGGTTGGTTGCTCCCCTGAGCTTTGGGTGAGAGAGCATTGTAAAGCTGTGTGGAATTCAATTGTTTCATCCTTGTGTGGATGGTATGAAAAGAACATATCTACATCCCTGTTGCACTACAGTTAAATACAGTGTACTCTGGCTTTCAAAAGTTTCACCAGGTCATAAACACGCACGCACGCACGCACGCACGCACGCACGCACGCACGCACGCACGCATGCACGCACATTTATACACTCATACAGAGATCATTCGGCAACTTGGGGTTAAATGCCTTGCTAAGTGGCACATCAACGTGTGAAAGGAGGAAGGACTACGCCAAACCCTCATCATGTTTGGATGATGGACTGAAAAGGGCTGAACAAATAATCTTTCTAACTAAGGCTGGATTGAGCTTTTGGGCCTGATGTGGTTCAGAAGCCGCTATTTGACAACATCCTCACCCTGTTAGCTACGCATTCCCCACATAGCAGTATGACATTTTTACATATCCATGATTTCAGCTCTTTTTTTATGTCTTCTCTCCATCTATCAGAGGGTAGATGGAGAGAAGAATGACCTTTATATCCGTGGCAAAATTGAGGGCCTCTGAACCAGGACAGAGAATCCTCTGTTTGCATCACTTCTACGTAGAGCTACCAAAAGAAGGGCAGGAAGAGGAGGGGCAACTCAGGGAAACCCCTGGATCAGGTTCCTGCTTCCCCATCCTGGTGATACCAGACCTGGAGAACACAGACCCTCCCACATCCTGCCCTGACAATGGGCAAAGCCGAAGCAAACCCCGCTGCTCTCCTCTGGTTTAATTGGTAAACAATGAACGCATTTTCCTCCTCTTCTGCTGGCCTTTGTCAGAGGGGATACGGGAGTCACACACGTCCTAATTACCACCTTGCACGGGACAGGCTTAGACAGGCACAGGCCTGGCTCACAATGGATGTATTAACCTTTGCATAGCTATTATAAAGAGCCAGAGTTACAGAGCTACAATGCTTTCTCTCATTCTCTCTGCTGAAGAACTGCTTCATTCATGCAGCTCAGACAGACATTCAGCAGGGCTGGGGACAGCTCTACCTGGGAAAGGTTGTTCACTAATGACGCTATACTCAGTTTTTACGGACTGTGCGGTGTGTGCGGTCCTTTTGTTGAGGCTTGGTGACAAGGAAGAATGAAGCAGGTGTTTGCAGTTATTTTCAAACAGCTGCGATGACCAAGATAATAGTCCAATTTCTGTCCCTGTTTAACTGATCACACACGTTTTCCTTTCAGAAAGACTCAACAGCAATATTTCGGGCCCCTATAATAAGAAGTCCTATTTTCTTAGGCTTACTGCAAAAAATGCAAGTTTTCTAATCATAGATAAGGAATAATCAAACTATTTTAGAGGATGGATATCAACCTTCTGAATTCTAATTTAAAATACCTACCGAGGGAAATCTTCCATCATTTCAGCAGCTACGCTTGCTCAAATGAGATATTTTCATCCAAGGCAAAACTTGGCCTGCTTTTTCCTGGTATTTTAGATAAATGCTCATTTAAGCTGTATATAGCAAGTTTTCTCCATTCCATTCAAATGTGGAACTTGGAGTGGGAAGTTTAGGAATACCCATTTAGGATTTAAAACCATAATCATATGATATGGAAGAAAGCAACAGACCCACACAAAGCAATAGCAAGCGCAGTTTAGCTGCCAAAAAAACACACAGAAATGCAAAAATGAGTATGGTAAAGAATGAGTAGAGTCAGAGTTTGACAAGGTGAAGCACATACGAAAAGTTCCAATCAGGCATAAAAACATAAAGCTAATTGCTAACAATCGCTGAGATACAACCTATGAAGATATTTCATAGGTTGTATCTATGAAACCAACCTATGAAGATATTTCATAGGTTGGTTTCATATTTCACAGCAACCAGTTAAAATGCTTTGAATCTTAGAGATTTTTCTACTAAGGAAGCAATGATATCAAAAACTCACAATATAAGATGAGACATGATACTGAGTTAATGAAAATGATACAAGACTTTAATATTGCTTACAAAGAAACGCCAAAGATTCAACAAGCTGGTGTCTTCTTCTAGTACAACGTTTACCATTTCCCAGTTGCTAATGGTAGGGACCACTGTGATTGTGATGTAGCTCAATGCACCCCTACATCCAAACATTAGTAGATATAGCGATGTTTACACATTGATCGTGTCTTGTCTGTTACTCTGTTGCCATTAACAGTTCCTACTGGAAACCCAAAATGCTGTCAAACAATCATTTAAAGGTGTTGGGGCGTCTTCTAATACGACGTTATCAGGCAACGCCATGCTGACTGATAGCACTCATACGCTAGCAGTCACCTCAGCAAGAAATATTGTAATTTTTTTAAATGTCATGCGATCTTGCTATACCCCTTGTTACGTTCTACTGGCATTTTAAATATTCACGTTTAGCTGCACTTACTAGATATTTAGTAAGATCGTGTACAAGCACAAATGCATTATGGGAAAAGTAAAAGTATACAACATAGTGCTCTGTAAGTTCTAGGGTTTCACATATATAGACATAAAAAAACAAATTATTTTCCAGATTCTAGAGAATCAGATTGGAACCTGATCAAAATCCGATATTTTACCATTTATTAAATGAAGACTATGCCAAAATGGAAATGCTCTGTGTTAAAAACAAAGCGTGACTACGATGCAGCAGCTTGCAGACCAACATTTAGTAGCAATTAGTGTTAATTGTCAACGAAAACTATGACAAATACGCCCAGGTTGATGAGCTGCAGTAGCTCCTTTTTCAGAAATTACACTGTTGTATCAACAGCTGCCCGCATCAGACCTGCAAATGGTAAACTTTTTAAATTAAATTGAATAATTTTCAAATCTGTTGGAGACCATATCATTTCTTTAATGTCCTAACACAAAAAGTTACAATTATAAGTTCATTTTTTTAGAGATTCATATACTTTCGGCTTAGTAATGAGAATTGGTGGATAAATTGCATGCCTATAATTAGACTCCTGATGATGGCAATAATGACAGCGATGTAATCATGATGGTCACATTGTTGTATCACGAGCAATCATTCCGAGCACCCGTGGTGTCTTTGGCTGCCATTTAATTACTTTACGCTAAGGCTATTCCCAGCTCTGTCATAGTATACTGTGAGTGCATAAACACTTTGTTAAATCAAGAGCGAAAACAGCGAGGATCTAAAAATACAGAGCTGAGAGGCAGAGAGTGACAAGCCGGGATTAGCGCCGCCTCGGTGAATCAAACAAAAGCACCCGAAAGGAAGTATGGATGGGAGGTGGAGACAGGAAGGAGCACGGACAGCAAAGGTTGAGAAGAAGGTGGGGATGACGATAAAAAAAAAAGAACACAACTCATCCTCGGGAATCGACCGGGTAAAACATTAATGAGACAAGTGTGTGAGAAGGATAAGAGGAGAGTCTAAAATAAGACAGCCCTCAGCGAGTCTGTGTCTGAGTGCAACTGTCAAAAAACAAGTTATTTGAGATTTAAGATACATTCAACGCCAGAAACTCTTCTGTCAACCGGAACCAAGAATAGAAGCCAAGAAAACAAAGAAAATAGGAACGGGATGATGACACAAACAGCACTCATAATCATTACTCATGTGACTGATACAAAATTACTAATTTTTGCAGATTCAGAAGTTTTGCAACTCCCCAAACACACACGCACACACACACGCACACGCACACGCACACACACACACACACACACACACACGCACACACACACACACACACACCCCCACACACACGCACACACACACACACACACACACACACACACACACACACACACGGTGACACATAAGATAACGCGCAGAACGAAGGGAGATGATTGACACTTCAATTAAAGCATCTCATGCTGAAGTTCTGCCACGCAAATTATCAACTCAAAATGCGTGTGTGCGTGTGTTTGTTTGTGTGTGATGATGAACATGCAGATATGACAGACCACTCGGTGCGGCTGGTTTTATGACTGTTAACTGAGCACTAATTAACTGGCTCATCTCACAAGAGCCCACAAGAGGTCAGGGCGCCCACACACTTGGATTGCACTAAGCAAACACACATTCACGCAGCTAAAACACACACGAGCAACAGCCGCAAGTGTGAGAATTTCATTAAAAGACTTTGTCTCCACAGTTGAAATGGGAAACGTATACAGCGAAGAGCAAGGGGAGGTAAAAAAGAAAAACACTGGAAACCAACTTCGTGGCAGAAGGCTGTGTTGAGAACGCCGACTTTTACAACGGTATCAGCCTCAGGCGGCGCTACACTGAAGTCTTTGATGGAACAAATAGAATTGAGTGGGGAGAAGAAGGGATGAAAGACGAGAGCAGAGAGAGGGTGGGGGAGAAGGAGGTGCTGCGAGATGAGCAAGCCTCATCCACATTAGAGCGGCTTAAAACCCAAATTAATCTTAAAGACCTAAGGAGGGAGTCAGCAGCGCTCTGAGCCTGGAGAAGAGCTGCTGGGGCTGGCAGCCTGAATCCAAGCACAAAGCTGCAGGAGAAACAGATGTTGAGGATGCCTCAGACTAGAATACAATATCTGTGTGCCCGAGTATGTGAGTGAGAAAGACCATTAGAAGTACGAGATAGAGGAGAGAAGAATGGATATATTGTTTGATAGCAGATGCTAAACCAGCTTCCCGAGGTTTTGTTCGCTTGTGGAGTAGTTCCAAGCGAATAAGGAATCCTGGAAAGAATTGAAATTAAGGAGCCAGCTACTGCCTGTCACTACAGCTCAACTAATATCACCTTAATGTCATCTATGTTTGAATGTTTATGCATTATACATCTACTGTTATTATGGCTTTTTTTAAAAACAGGTCTGTGGTTTCACTGAGGCTGGGGAGGAGAACAAGACTGGAAGCAGATAACAGGAAGGCTTTACACAGTAAAGCAAAGTTGATCTCTTTTGTCCTTCTGAGCTTCTGTGACATAAAACATGCTGGATTTCAAAAGGTTTGACAGCTTACGGATCATCGTGAAGGCCACAAGCCAAAATGCGTTTCTGGAGTCTTTATTTAGCAGATCTTTGAGTTTCTCTATGAGCCTTGGGAGTAGTGCCAAAAACATTTAGGATTTCTGGGCTTATGGAAATCTCAAAACTGATGCCAGGATCAACATTTAGAGCAAGGCTCTCAAAGGCTAAGGTTCTGCAGTGTTTATATGTTTAAATGGTCCTACATACATGTTGAAAATGGTTGAATTGCTTCCTCAGCATGCATCAAGTGTTGAAGTTTTAGGCCCTTGCGCTATGAAACATAGACATTACTAACGATGGTCCCGATGGTGCCAACTGCCATAATTGTGAAAAATTATCTCCTTAAAAGTACATATTTCTGGTCTGAGATATGAATAAAGTGTTACAGCTGTAATACTCTGTTGTTATTCTTAATTATTCCAATAGATTTTTGATGAGAAAACCAGTTGAAATAAGTTAAAGTCATTGGCTCACAAATTTACAAAGATTGTTTTGATGCTGAGAGCACTTTGAACATAAACTTACATTTGACTTGAGAGGGTGAAAGCCATCAAATAAGACGCATGTTCTGGTTCACAGCTGCTCAGTTTGCGCATGCCTTAGGCTGGCTTTTTCTGCTCTACTCTCAGAGCGCATACCTAACGGTGCAATGTCGTGTCAAAAAACAGAAACAAATATGTTTACAATGTAAAAGCAAAACAGTATGATTTGCTCCTCTGATGAAAACCATAATCTCTACCGGTGTTTCTGCGTGGTCCTCGGGGCCCACAGTCCTCCCTTTTTTAAATGCGTCTCTGCTCCAGCATGCCTACTTCAAATGATTGAACAACCTCAGCATGCCGTCAAGGGCTGCAGATGCCTGTTAATCAAGGATCTATTTAAGGCAGGTTTATGGCAGAAGGAAAACACCTAGAACACACATTGTGTGCCCTGAGGACAAAGGTGGTGAAACAATGATCTATTTTAATTATTTCTTGTTTTCCATGTGTTTAAACCACAGAGCCATTGGATGACAGAGTCTGATTGAAATGACAGATAAGGCAATAAATGGGCAATATGCCGCAGGATATGTGCTGTAACATTTTGCTCCAAACACTGTGCAACCATACCCAGCTCTGCCTCACTGGGTATCAGAGTCAGCCTCGGTTGAATCATCTAAATAAACAGTTCACCTACCTCGTTATGTTTACTACCTAAAGATATGAGTTTTAATATTTCAAAAGCAATTTCTTCTCCTGAATCACGTGCACTTTGAACTGCCCTCGTTGCTGAAATGTGCCATGCAAATAAACTTGACTTGTCTTAAATGCCGAACTGTAAACAAGTAAAATAGCAGCGCAATCAAACTGTCCACCAGATTCATTAAGAAATGTTTTACGGCACTGCAAGGCTCCGTCAAACTGCGAGTCAGACTGGCTTTTAACCACACAAATTGAAGACATTTTGAACATTATGCTTCATTAGCCTTATTATTTACGGAATCAACACATCATCCTTTTTTTTTTTTCTCAAAAATAAAGTGATCCGGTCAGAAAGTTATTTGCAGACACAGAAATATGAACGTGAATGTTTTCCCCATCTAAAGCAGTGAAACTAACATGCTACAGGCGCACACACAAACAAACACCCTTCACTTGAAATTTATTGCCTCCTTCATCTCTTCCCACTCATGAATGAGCCACACCTGCTCTCTGCAGATTGCCATTGATTGGAACAGCCAGGTCAGAGAAATTGCCTGGCATCCTGAGGTACTGCTCCGTCCCCCTGGCAGCCAAGGCAGCAAAAGCAGAGGCTGCAGACAAGCCGAAGACTCTTTCCCTGACGAGCACATTTTAGATTGAGAGGCTGATTGAGCTGCAAGAAATCCAAGAGCAGAGCTGTACGCAAGTAGCAAATAAGGAGAGAGATGGATGTGACAGTTCGGCTGGAGCTTTTTGCACAACAAGCTGGGTGAAAACTGTCTTGAATTAGGTTGCTAATATAAAACGATTTTTAAGATCTTCAAGGGTTTTTGACTTGTCGCAGGAAAAATAATCACGACCAAAGAGTGTGTGGGGTTTGGAGCGAGCGAGCTGGTATTCCTTTGTGGTCATACCCAGAGTGTGGGTTTGCAGTCGTCACCTCATGCCCAGGGCGAGCGCACTGAGTGAGCGGCTACAGCTGCAGCTTGGCTCGCGGTTCGTGCATTTCCCGGCACCAGTTGTGGGTGACGGAGGGTGCACAAACTCCGTAACCTTCACGGAGAATGTCTCTTTGCAGCGTGTATGTGTGTATTTCTACACGTGTGCGCGCACGGCAGCTGCACCAACAGCTGTCTATAGTAATGTGACTCGTCTGTGATCGTGCATACATTTAGCGATGAGTTCAGACAGCAGCTCCTAAAACCGTGTCTAACTTATGATAGCCGGCGGCGCTGCGATGGCCCTTGAGAAGAATTTGAGAGATGGGAGCACCAGAGGAAAAACAATTTGAAATGTAAGATGTCAGGAGCGTTTTTCACTTCACATGCATCAAAGATGCAGGTGCATCGCAGTTCATTATAAAGTTACTTGGATGTACAGAAAAGCTTTAAGGCCGGCAATCATGGGGAAGGTAGTTATCCAGCTGAAGGTCATTCAGTTCCTCCATAGGGATAGAAAGCTACAAAAGGTCAATGTTAAGGAAGCCAGCTATTTAAGCAAATTAATGGTAAGTTGTATCTTTTTTCAACTGTAACACAATTTTTCATAGTTAATTGGCCCAGGCTTGCCTGTCATTTGAGCCACTTTATAAGGCCTTCATATCTGTGTAACCAATGTTTTTACATTGTGGCAATATTTATTGTCCTCTCAGTGGATAAAAAATCCCAAGCTTTTCCAACAAAGCATTAAAATTCATAATAAAGTCACTAACCTTTCATTGTTTCAAACAAAGAAGGGTTCGTTTCTCCTGATTTAATAACTTAATACTCCACGAATACCTTTGAGAAAGATGCCATAACTGAACCAAGGGGGCAGCCTCGTATAACAATGGGCTACAATAAACATGCCTGCTCACAAACTGTCTGAAGACGATAAAGAAAATTGCCTCTTTGTCGCAGCTATTAGATTTCAGAGAAGACACAAATACAAAGAGCTCAAGCACGTCAAAACTGATTCGGTTTCTGTAGATGATGTATTTAGATTTCCTGTGGTACTAAGGGTTTGCCGTGTGTGTCCTATGTACCTGTGCTGTGTGTCAGATGTGCATATACACAATAAAATTAATGCTACACGCATTCATTTTACAGCTGATGGCAGAAAGGCAGAGTCGGTACAGAAATCCCTTTCAAGGAATCCTGGGATACACAAACTGTTTTGAACAACAGAAATATTAAAAAACACAAAGGAGGAGTGAAAACAAGCCCGTACTTTACATACCAGAGGGCTACACACCTCCTCCCTTAACCTCTCCACCTGCCATCTGACAAATCCATTTAGAGTGAACATGAACATTAAGGTCCTGCATGCACACTCAAACCAGGATTTTGGCAGAGACAGATAGGCAAAGGAAACATGAGCCAGACAGACACAAAGATCTGGCATAGGGAGGGGCTCTGCTTGCTCTGTGACCTGGCTCCAGCTGGAAGACCCAGTTCCCTGACAGGTTGGCAGTGCTACGGCCCTCTGGGGTTTAGCTACTTCTCAAATGTCTTCCTAAATCTGTTTCTTCTCTGTTCAGATGCCACTTCTTCCTCAGTCTTTGACAGCCTCTGATTATCTCGAGATACAGCCATCTTATATTCTCTGCTTTGGTTAAGACACCTAATCTATTGTGTTTGGTCTTGTAGTAAAGCATCCAGCACAAATGTGATGTTTTTTTTGAGCACTGAGAAGAAGGAAATTAGGTGATATGTTGTCTGAGAAGCAGTGCTGGAGATCTAACAAACTAGCATTTCACTTAGGGTTTGAAAAGTTCACTGTGGACACAGAATTAAAGTAGGTTAAAATGTAACTTTTCTGCATATATCAGTCCAGATCACACCATTATAGTTTAACAAACATGAGCTGCTTTCTCTGCTTATTAGAATTATGCAGAGGAAGATGCATTTATGAATTTACTTAAAGCGATCAAAAGACAAAAGGAGAGCTTTCATATTGACAAAAAATCTATATAAAATGCAAAAATAAAATTTTCTTGATAGATAAACTTTATGCTCACAAACACCACACGCCGTCACCTCCACGTTCTGGTAGTTGACTGTGCCCATTATGTCATTGTCATGGTATGAACTGTGTTCGGGTCTCACCCATCAGAACCAAGTGAACCATCACCTTGCAGCAAAAATGGCTTCACACGGAGAGGCTGTTTTTGGTGGGTGAGGATGTGTTTCGTAATCTAAACGATTGTTCTTCGAAAGTGGGCTCAAAGTTTCAGTGAAAAAGTTAGCTAGCCAGATAAAACAAAGCTTCAAATACTTTTTGAGCGCTCCACAGGGAAGACATCTTGTGGAGTTGGCTGGCAAGCTGTCAACTTGTGTAGACTCCAGACTTATGGCTTTGTAGAGATTTGCATCCACCTCAAAGGAGGCCCGAAACATCAAACCCTCTCTGAAGCAACACTTGATGCCGTACAGCAGGATGGGTCAACACAAACACTGCGTTAAAAGGATGCTCTGAACCACTCTTATCAGGATGCCCTACAATTCCTAAAATAAATAAAGGTTGGATCAGTAAGACAGAAACGACAAAAGCTCAGTGTATTCTTTAACAACAACGGAAGTTTTTTTTTTCCTTCTCAAGGATTTGTTTTTCAGAAAGGTCTTTATTGCAGTAATTTCGCTCCGAGGAGTTTTGTATAATATCTGTACACACTGCAGACAGATGACTGTGACAGTCAAAGCAAGAAAGCCTGAATAAAATATGACAGGCCAAACAAAGAGCTGCAGGAATCTGTAGCTCGTGGTTCAAAAACTGACATGTAATTACTGTCAAAACGGTTTCCAGCAGAATCTGAGAAAGACAGCTTCGGTCATGTCTAAAGTAAGAACCCAGAGCTTTTCATTTCCAATTTAAATGCATGATTTTTCGTTCAATCAGTCCCTACAGTAATTTGAGCTTTACGATAGCATTTATTGTACTCAGTCAGTTTACCTCTACATTACAAGTCTGTTTGAAGTTGACTTTTTCTTGTAACGGATCATATTTCAGTGTTGCGAATGCATCTTCATCGTGCACCAAAGAGATTCAACTGCTTGACAAAAGTGAACAGATGCATCTATGATAAAACTTTTCATGACCGTTAGTAATGCTGCTTAATACCAACCACTGAGAACCACCCCAGGACTTCAACAAACCCTGTAGTTCGCTTTTGTTTTCTTGCCCACCACCAAAGTTACATACTCCTCTTCAACTCATACATGTTATCGTCCGATTGCCTGTGAATCACCCACACAGACATGCACAAACCTAGGGTGATCTTTGTTCTTGTCAGATGTGACTATGCTGATGGTGCCTGCCGGGTGTTGTTGTTGACAAAAAGATTCGCATTCACGGATGTTACAGTACAGCATCGACTGTTGCGCTGTTAGTTGTCACAGTCTGAGCCCTATTCGGGGAGGAGGCCACCGTTTCACCAAATTTCTGAGGAGTTTTGCGTGTTCGGGAACCACGGCTCAGAATAAACGCAAAACATTTCCAACCAGAACTTCTCTGAATTTGTGCATTTGTTCTCAAAATAGTATTAAACCGACAAACTGTGTCTGACTCCTGCAGGCCACTTTGATGTAATGTCACTTTGGCTGTTTTTTTTCTTTTTTTTTAGTTTTTTTTTTAGCCAGGCTCAATGTTGAATGGAGCCCCAAGCAGAATTTGATTTGGGATCCCAATTTTAGACAACCAGCCACCACAGAGCCACCCTGTTTAAGTGTGTGAACATTGTGCATTTAAGACAACATGCAAAGTAGTCGCTTTCTTTTTACCACCTGATAGGCAAAGTGTAGCAATAGGTGGAGGAGGGAACATTACTCTACATTACTCTATGGTCACTCTAACAACTACTTTGGCATGGATTTAAAGACTTTAAAGTAAAAAACTTGAGTGGGTTTGAAATTTTAAATTTTAAATGTTTTAAACACTTGGTGTACCCCGTTACAGTTACCGGGCAAACACCAATTAGCAATAGGCATCTTTTAAACCTTGATTTTACATATTTCGGTTAATTTATTTAAGACTTTTGTAGACTGTGTGATTTCCCAAACAACTTAGCAAATTTAAAAAGTTTTCCTGGTCACTGAAGCCCTCAATCCAACCAACAACAAAACAACTCCTGGGACTTTTTTGAGAATCTTATGGGGACACCTGCCTTTTGGATTGGGGCACAAAGCAGTAGCTTAGTTTGCTTATGCCTGGGGCCAACTCTGGCTGCTTCACTGATGTTTTTCTTCTCTCCTTGAATTGATAAAGAACATCAAAGCCAATCCCAAGATCAAGTTGTCAAGCTAGGTTATTTTGAACCTTTCAGAGCTTCACTCATAACTCTTGGAGCAGGGAGATGCATACACAAGCATGCACATACACGCGTATCCTCGTGGATGTCTTCATTGCTTTACCTCCTTCCTTTTCCCTCATACTCCCCATATCTAATGTTCTCCACAGGGGCTCTCATGCAGAAAACCTTTTTGCATTTCATAGCAATCAAACTGGGCTTGTGAGCAATTACTTCTGATCGCCGCACAGTTGGCCTGGACTCTGTTTATCCGTGCCGACATGGGAATTCATGGGGAATAACTCAAGACAGCAGAGAGTTAAAAGGTATTTCTTTTTCAAGAGCAATGTGCCTCTGCCGGCATATCGGGCCTCCCCAAAGACGACTATGGGATGGCTCAATGCTCGTTTTAATTAACACATAAGCCTGTTGATGTTAATTAAAAAGGAGACAGGCGATTCCCCAATCAGAATAAAAACTCACAAAGAGGAGAGAGATGTCTATATGAACAGAGACAGTGTCGGCACTGAGTACTTCTTGCCTTGTTCAACTCACCTGCGATAGCAGGATTCATCCCTTGAGTGTTTCCACATTTTGTCATGTTACAGTTACAAATTTCAATGTGTTTTAACGGGATTTTACATGATAGACCATGATTTTAGTTTCATCTAACCTCAGCTGTGCTGTGATATCTCAACATGGCTGGCTGCAACGGCGTACCACACTTTTAAGATTTTTTACTCTTAAAATGTATGACAAAATGAAAAAAAAAAAGGTTGTGAGGGGTATGAAAACCTTTGCAAGGCCAATGTTTATAAAAATCCAGGTGACCATAGCGTACCTATTAAAATCATTTTAGCCGTTCCGGTTCTACTTACTTCATGGGCTTGAACAGCGCTTGTCCATAGTTCTGGAAAGTCATGATCAACTTCAGCTGGGTGCCTCCGGATTTCATGGCTGGGAGGAAAACAAGTGAGACGTTAGGCTATAAAGTCACACCGTCGAAAGCGTAAACAAAGGCAAGCACACACTCTAACGAGGGACGCCACCACATCTGCACAGATGATTCTGCGTTTGCTAATAGTTGAAGCTTTTGCGTGAATTCACAACAGATCTGCGTGTCTGTTAAACAATTTAGCAGACAGTGTGCAACAAAAGAGAAACAATTAGGGTTTCTGAAGCTGTGTGCGACGTAAAACAAACGTGACAACTTGCAAATAAAGAGTGATCTGAATTCATCAGAGAAGTTTCCTCCTCCTTTTAGGATCAATAGCTTGACATTTCTCTGCAAACCTCCATTGATTGCTCACATCGCCCGTGACGTCTTGTGCACATTAGCCACTTCCTTTGTCACTCAGACACGCTGACCTCCTGTACGCTGGAAGCTTATGTCTCTGACTATCAGTCATACCCGCGTAGTCTCCCACGGGGTGATGGATTCTGACGGCGAGCTTCCTGCCTCCCTCTGACTCAAACAAAAGGACCGCCAGGCCAAGCTTGTCCGAAAAGCCTTGTGTTCCTGTCACAACGGACCCGCGTTTTGAGGGGATTTGCTCATTTATTACAGCATATTAACTTGAGCACATTACAAAACACCGTGCCGCTGCCCAGCCCCAATATCAGTATAAGCTCCCTGTAGTGCGCCAGATTGTTGGACGAGCGTACAGTTGTATTCTGTGTTTACTGACTCTCTTAGTGCTGTCGTCTCGAGAGCTCTAACATTTTGTTTCTCTATTTTCTCCTTGCTTCTCCTTTTTTTTTTTGTTTGCATATGTCATCCTTGTATTCACATCCTCTCTGTTATGCTCTGTCTGTCTCAATCCATCCTACTCAGTGCAGGCTAGTTTTTTTTCCCTTTTGCTTTGACTCATTATATATATATATATATATATATATATATATATATATATATATATATATATATATATATATATATATATATATTTTTTACACTGTTTGACACAGCAGCACATAACCTCAGGTGCTCCACCTTTTTACTTCTGAAGAAAACATTCTGGGATTAAAGTCATATAACACAGGGCATAATTCTGCACATTGAATTAAGATGCACCCTGATGACCAAAATCTGCTGTTTTCTAGCTTGATCAGCCCTGACTGGTGACTGCCCGGTCTAAATAAAAAAAATAAAAATCTGATCACCAAGAGCAAATTTAACTCACCAGCAGGTCACACTTGCGGTGCTCTTTGAAGTAGACACAGTCCAGAGGAGCTCGTCTCAATTTGAGCTATTTTTAGAATCGGTGAAGCGTTGAGAATTAAGACAGACCATGAAGCAACAGAATAGATTTTCATGTTGTTCCATGTTCAAAGTCCTGATTTAAGCATGAATATCCTACCTATGTTTATGGCCAAAGATCAGACTTTAAGCAATAGCATAAATAGTTTTTATCCGTATTTGTAATGCAGTATGCACATGTATGTGTGATATTGAGAGCTCTTGAGTTCAGGCCCCTTTTGTTGCTTTTATCGTAGTTAGCAATCTCAGTTAAAATAATGTTTGGACTTGAAGTAAACATCTAGAAAATGATACAATACACGACAAAAATGTTCACTTTGGCAGCAAATACATACATATATATGTAACATGGACTTTGGAGGACCAGTAAAACTTTGTTCAGAGGTATTTTCATCTAAACCACCCAGATGAAGGTATTTGAAACTAAGTTGTTTCTTATATTTTATATTACATGATGAGACATGTCTGTCATTCATTCAGGTTGCGAAAGAGCTCAGAAGAGCAAGACTTTGAGCAGCTGACAGAAAGAGGAAATGTAGTGCAACAAAGTTTTTTGGTTTTTTTTTTTAGCTCTAGACCTCTGTATGCGTCATTGCTGTTTTTGGAAATGTTGACAGAATTTGGGAAATCTGAAATCGAAATACTGAAACTGCTGTTGTTGCGTTAGCCACTCTCACCATGTTAACTTCAAATGTCTGCTGCTGAAGCGGCTGTTAAGTATCAACATATTAATAATTTAGTCTTTGTTTGAAAAAAAAAAGAGAATATAGTAAAAACCCTGTTTTACAAGTGCTCTCTGTGTGAGAGCACTTCTCTGTCTAATATAAATAATTCCTGACCGCTTATGACAGGAGGGCAATGAAATATTTCCACAGATGTTCTTATATTGTCCTGTATTATAGCTCTTAGAGAGAAATTAGAATTGCCTTGGTATCAGCAGGTCAAAGCTTTACAGAAAATTGAGATTGGAAATCAGCTGCAAAAGTCTGATGCATCTCTACATGTAATAAATTTACTCAATCAAGGTCGGGTGGATAGTCTCCTGATGTAATCATGAAATGCTGGATCCTGGAGCGTTGGAGAAATTGAAAGCTATGACCTCAGTCTTATAAGCCAAGCTTCCAAATGTTGCCATAATTTGAATATTAAATGAAATCCCCCCTCATGCAAAAAGCCCGAGCATAGCTTAAGTGATTGTTTCTTTTTGGTTGTTATCTCCGCTGACATGAATTTACAATAACATTTACCAGCACAGTTTTGTTCTACAGGCCTCCCATCACCCCCGCCCCCCCAGCAGCATTCAAAACTGCACCCCACTCTCCACGCCGTGATGATAAATCCATCGCGCCTTCACCTGTGCCTCTTTGTGCTTCCATGAGTGTGATTTATGAGTTAAGCCGAATCCCGAACAAAAGGCCACAAACGCTTCCCAGCAAAGACAGACACAAAGGAGAAGAGAGAAACAAGCACGGTTTGGAAGAAAATGCTGACGAGGGAGGCTTTCTAATGCCATGTAGCTCATATGTGTTTTTGTAATTTCAGCCAAGCAGATATGAGTATGAAGGCTTGTTGTTTGTTTAACAATGTGGGTCACTGCTGGACGTGCTTCTGGAGACTGAAGATTACGCGGGGTTTTATTGCAGACAAAAGAGATGGAGGGACGACGACCAGGCAGATAGCTTAAAAAGGCTTGGGCATAAATGAAAATAATACAATTGCTAGATAATAATCCAAAAGAGTGCTGGATTATAGTGGAAAAAGAAAAAAAAGAAAAGAAAACAGCTGCAGCTCATTTCAGTATGAATTTGGCTCAAATTTGTAGATGGAAAAATATACTTAATGACAGATATAAATATTTATAACTTCTATGTAGTCTTTATATAACCATTTTAATTGCAAATACAACAAAAAATAAAAATTACGTACGGGTTTTGACTTTTTGTTTGTAGGTTAATCGAGGGCAAGGACTCATCACCATAAAGGTATTAAATTAGAATTAAATTAGAATTACTTCCAAAAATCTTTGCAGTAATCTCATCAAAGATCAATTTTGCTGGGTTGTGAATAAATAAAAACAAGACTTACACTGCCCTTTCAAAATAATGGAATATATTAGGTTTGGGGTTGGAGAGAGAGGAAGAATAGTTAATGGGCAAATAATGACAAAATTATAACAAAAGACAGAGGAAAGTCATTGCCCCAATCTTGCCATTCTGTTATGATTATATTATGCAGAGATTGTAAGAAACCACAGGTGGAACAACAACAAAAAAAAGCTATAATTAGCATTTTTAATACAGAAGGAGACTGAGAAGCAAGATAACCAGCTTGAACCTGATGGAGTTTCTCAGGGTTAAACCTTCTCCCAATATGTTCCTCTCTCATTTTATGTCAGATTTTCACCACATTGCTTTAATTTGATCTGTTATCCACGACTTACTGTATGAACTACCAAACACAGAGATCCAGCACTTTGCATGTCAAAACACATTGCATGTAACTTAACTGTTTTGGCCATTTTAGACTAATAAATGCAAAAGTTAAAACATATGTACCTCAGATATTTCTACAGAAGTCAGGCTTCAACCCATAATGAATGAATGAATGAATGAATGAATGAATGAATGAATGAATGAATGAATGAGTGAATGGATGAGTGAGTGAATGGATGGATGGATGGATAAAACTGAATGCACATCAACCTTAAAAAGATGGTGGCAGCATTATGATGTGGGAGTGGTTGTCTTCAGAGGGAAACTAGTTATAGAATCAGGGGAGAATCAGCAAGAAAATGAAATTTTCCACAATCTTTTTTTTTTGTTTTTTTCCCTACAATCCAGAGATGGAAAATGAAACAAATTCCACAATTCTCCAGCAAATATGTCGAAGTATATAGAAAAAGAAATCCATGTACATTCACCGCCTCACCATTCCCTACGACATGGCTCTGTCTGAGTGACTCACCAACGCTGTTGATCTGCTGAGTGACCAGGTCCTTCAGCAGGGCGTCCAGCACGGGGCTGTGCCTGGGGTACAGCTCATATCGGTTGATCCCGATGTGGAAACGCAGCCAGTTGGGGTAGGACTCTGCTGTCGCCTCAGCAGTTGGAGAAAACTCGTCTTCGTCCTCGTTCCCCTCCTCGTTATGCCTGGGGGACAATAAAGCAAGAATGAGAGGGGAGGGCAATGTTTGACAGGAGTTTGTTTCACATAGGTTTAGTGATATGAACCACTAAATCTATGGTTCACATCATTACACCATGAGGATGTAAGGAAATGTGTAGAGGAACATTATAAGACTATGCAGAAACTGAAAGTTTGTCATGATAGATAGATAGATAGATAGATAGATAGATAGATAGATAGATAGATAGATAGATAGATAGATAGATAGATAGATAGATAGATAGATAGATAGATAGATAGATAGATAGATAGATAGATAGATAGACAGACAGACATTAACATTAGTTAAGTATTTTCTCTAATACCATCATCTTCTTAACATTAACAGTTAAACATGCAAATAACTGATCACTGTTTTATTGAATATTCAACTTACCATCCCTGGTTTCCTGTGGCTCTCGGATAAAACCTGATGTCATTGTTGACGTTAAACAAAGTATCATCATCCGTGAGTGGAGGAAGGTCAACCTTGTATAAGGGATGCTCAAACAAAGCCGACAACCGAGAGAGAGCCTGGGCAGAGGCGGTGCGACCCACGCTCGCGTCACCGATCAGCGGCTTGTGCTCCTTCGCCGACGGTCCCGTCCGCCCGCGGGAGTCCCCGGCTCTGTCCACGCCCGCCGCGCTCTTTTCCAGCGAGTGGGACGTGAGGTTTGAGCTGGGCTCGTTGCTGAAATCCTGCAAGATCCTCAGCGTGTGCTTGTTAGGCCAGCCCGCCTCGGCGGCCGACCTGGCGCGCTGCTTCCCCCAGCCTTGAGAGTCCCTGGCCGGGTGCTGCGCGCACTGGCAGCCGCCCTCCTCGCCGTCCGCTCCGGCAGCTCTTTTCTCCAGCTTTGGCAGCAAGTCTATCATGATGTGCAGAGTGCACGCAACTAAAAACACCATGAGGATCAACACTCTGAATTTACGAAACAATATCATGGTTATTTATGGGCTATTTTTTTTTTTTTTTGTCTCCCTACAAACAGAGCAGGCTTTTATGGTCCGATGAGAAGGCAGCAATATAACTATCTTCTATTACCATTTTACTCACAATAAGCGCTAGGAATCCCATCGTATTTAAGAGTCATGTTTAATTTGTAGTAGTCCAAAATCTTCATGCCCTGACAGGTGGACTTGCATGTAAAGCGCTCTTCCTGTGTTGCCTTCTTGAGCTGGATGTTGGTGTCAGGAGGACGGCGGTGGGAATAAATGTTTCAGAGGATGTAACAAAGGGGAGCAGGGTCCCGTTAAACGCATCGATGCTCTTCCTTTAACCTGCTTCCCGGCGCGGAGTGAGACATCAAACGAGCCATAACTGCTTTCTGTTCAAATGTAAAGTCACAACAGAGGTAGATTTCACTTAATCCGCTTTCCAGCGATATCTGCAATTAATCTCTAAGACCAGAAATTGAAGAAAAAGAAGAAGTAGAAGAAAAAATTCCGTAAAAAGAGGATGTTATCGGTGCCTGGATGCTCGGATGCTGCCCCACTTCTTCTCTCTTTTTTTTTTTCCTACTGCGAGCGTCGCTGAAGTGAAATCAGATGCTGCCTGGCAGGTGTTGCGATCCAGGTCGTGATTTTGTCCTCTCAGCACCACCTTGTCTCTCCCCTCCAAGTGTTCGTCCAGGGTGGGTCTGTTAAATCTTAGACATCTGAGCCCAGCCTCGGTGGCGTCATGAGGAAGAGATTGGCTGCGTCCCCGCACATACAAGCAGCGCCACTGTGACATGAAAGGCGAGCTTCAGGGATGAAACGCTCGGGGAGCCGCCAGGCTGCAACTCTCTGGTGTGCCGCCAGAGGGCGTTGGCGCAACCTGAAACTTCCGGAGGTCCAATTTAATTTAATTTTATTTATTTATCTATTTATCTATTCACCCCTGCCCCGCCCCTCTACAGGTTAAGTCTACTGGTTATAAAAGTGAGATTTCTGGACACTGAATATTTAATTACTTTAGTATAGTAATTATTACGTTACAACTCTTAAAGTTGTAGTACTTTGAGATAAATGAATCTTTTATTGGAGTGAACATTTGAGAAATAATATTAAAATAAGGCAATATTTAGCAAAATTATGACCACATGTATAGGTTTTTCTTTGCACAGGTCTCCCTTAGTAGTATAGTGTAAGTGTGCCAAACTCTCACTAATCTAGCCCCTGGGAGCTCTTTCGTATACGCAACACATTTTTTCTAAAAAAAAAAAAGAAGAAAAAAAAGAGGTCTTGAATCCGACGGTCATCTTTAAGTCTTTGCTGGACTTAATAAAAGGAAATGAAAATAACAAACAGATTCAAAACAAATAGAAAGGGACGGTTAAAACACTGTGTTACTCTGACTGCCAGACTTCTACAATGAGGAAGTGCTCTAGTCTTTCATAAACTAATTAGTCAATAACCAATCAAAAGGCACCATGTAATAAGCTTAAACACAATACAATTACAGATTCTTATCTTTTCCAAATAGAGTAAAAAAATGTAACTCATCACAAAATAACATTATGTGTGAAGTTTAAAAAAAAATGTATACACCCAGGTTCAGGTCGGGATCCCACTCGGGGGCCACAGATATATAGCTTTAGGGTCTTGAGATATTCTTGAAAATATAACCTAAATGCCAAAAAAACAATAATAAGAAAGCACAGTCATTTTGTAAATAGTGTAAATGATACAAAACCCAGCTTAAACAAACAAAATCAATAAATTGGCAACAAATAAATTCTGTTGATTGAACTTCTTTTTAACTAACTCAAGGACAATACTCCTATGAAGAATCAAAGTCAGAAGTCTCTTGCTCTTTTTTATTTTTAACTCAAACTGGAAAGTTTGAGAACCACTGCTACAGATCATCCATAATACTGAATTCTCTCTTATGTTTTCTTCTCTTCGACTCTCCTTACAAGTTTCAAAAGCTTATGGTTTGGGGACTGAAACAACCAACATGATGGGGCAAGCTTTATGTTTATGGCTGATGAACAATTTCTCCTTGCTGATTTGACCATAACTTAAAGAGACCAAATAACAGCAGCTGATACGGCAGCCCAGGAGAGTGAGCATGCAAACTGGAGCATGTGAGGCTGCTGTGTGTGAGCGTGGGCCCAAGTTAACCCAGAAGCTGATTTACTGTCTGCTTTCCTCTGCAGGAGAAATTTAAGGGAGTTAATCCCACAAGTAGAACCATTGAAGAGCTTTTTTTTTGGCTGCAGAGGAGCTTCCAGCAGCAAAAACAACAAAACCATTGACTGACCAAGTAAGATGTCAGTTGAAAGCTTAAAGGAGAGGAGTGTGTTTTAAAGGCTGGTCATGATGGTGATGGAGAAACTATATTTTCCTTTTGTTTTCTTATAATTACAATTAAAGTTAAAACAGTCAAGCCAAAAATGACAACAAATTGTTTTTCATCTACCGTAACTGTTTTTTTCCTCGTTCTTTCTTAGCCTCTTTGTTATAAAGCATAAGTGTGCGACGATTTGGTAATTTTATCATTTTAAATAACATAACTAAAAGTGTACCATTACATAGCAATCGGAAATTACTCAGGAGGATCGTTATACTCAAAGTAAAACCTACAAAACACGCCGACGACGGAGTTAGTGCTAGCCTATGATGGATGTTTGTGCCACTTGTGTAATCAAGGGCAATAAAGTGCCTGAATAAGTCTTTATGTTGTAATATTTCAATCACTATTACTTAGTAACCTTTCTGTTTGTAATGTTTACACAAATGGCTCTTAGGTTTAGTGGATAACAGACTGTATTGTACAGTTTGTTTTCCAGACCAGAAGATCTTGAGGAATGAACGGCTGGAGGAATGTCAGTAAAACAGTGGAGGTTTAGTAAAGTGATGTGCAGAAACGTTATCCTTTTTAGACATCAAAATGTATGTTTGTTGGAAAAACTCATATGTCAGAATAACACCCTGAATCTGGGCCCTTCCAAGAGAAAGTCTAAGGCTGCATTTAAGTCGTAGACTGACAAAGAAGAGGAATAAAGGCTTGTAGATGCCACTTTTTCCGGTTTTTCTAACAGTAAGGAGGTTTTTAAAAAATATTTTTTTAACCTAATTTTTCACACTGTAAGCAAAATAAATATGGGCCCTCTTCCACCCGTCTGTATGTTGGCAAAAAGAAACATTTGTATCACATACATTAAATTTGTGTACTACAAATTAATTCAATGTTTGTTTCTTAAATGAAAATGTAGTCATTTAAAAAATGCTCAGTTTACACTTTTTTTAAATTATTATTTTTATTTTTACAGGAAACATAAGGGTTTGGGTTTCAGTGTTTTCTTGCCTCAATGATTAATTTCACTCAAAGGTGGATTTTTGTCCAAAATGTTAAAGTGAAAGAACTTACTACAGCAATAAGAGATTGATCTTAAGGATTTTTACACATCATTACCAGAGATTCCAAATAACCATGAACGCATCATTCCACACTAAAATAGTACAATTATTGACTTCACATACATGTATTTCTATCAAAAGGGCAGAGTTTATACTCATCCTTTTTCTCCTGCTCTGGCAGGATGGGACTTGTTGCAGCTGCATCTTTTGTTACACTACTAATTATTGCTTAGGAACATAAATGCTAAAGACCACCAAACACGTTCACTAAAAACACTATTCCTTTTTAAGCAAAGGTTCTTGGGAGTTTAAACCTCCACTTTTCTAACTTCCTGTGACACCTAGCTATGCTGCAGTGCAAACAGTAGTGCAGTGCAAACAGGAGCAAGTTGTGCTGTATTTTTATTTATTAAGAAACAGGAAAACATTATGCAAGGGTTCAGTTAATTCTCTCCCAACCGAGTACAAGGCAGACATCTGATTCGAAAACTTTTAGTTCTTCTGTGAGAGAATGTTTCTCTTTTGACTGAACTTTGAGTTTTGTAACACTTTTGAAAGTTAAAATATTTATTTTCAGAAAAACGAAACCCCAAAAGAGCATAAACTATTTCAGCTATTTCAAACAGAGACCCTTGTCAGACATGCACATAAAGAATGTAATTTTAGTCAAAGGTTTAAATAAAGTTAACTACATTCCTCACATATTATTCCTTGGTTTCAGACATTTTGCAGTCAAAATACACCCACCTGCTGCAGAAGAGTTAATCTATTTCCTGATGAATTTGGAAAACCTTTTCATGTTAACTATGGGAACGCTGCAGACTGAAAGCAATTACTGCAATTGGCACTTGGGTCTGGGCTGGGCTAGATTTCTTTCTAACTTGGAATAAATGACCCGTACTTTAAAGCCTTAAAGTTTCAGTTTGCCAAATGTAGACTTTTGTCTGCCAGAAACCAATAGTGAAAGTCTAGTTAAGCACTTTGTATTTAGCTCAGTCAAATCATACCAAGGACAGAAATCTAAGCAAATTATGCATATTCTCTTGGCTTGTTTGTGCTTGCTTTGCACGACTCATGGCTTGGGCCAAACTGGAAGAGTTTCTTCTGGCTTCTGTCTCTCCTCCCAAAGGTGTTGAGCTGGTGTGTGTAGCCACGGCTAGATTTGTTCACCCAAATAAAGCAGGATCTGAAAGTTAACAAGCCCATGAATTGATAGCAAAAAAAAAAAAAAAAGTTATGCACAGGCATAACTGGATACTGCCAATGTCAAAGTTATTATCTGGGAATTCTATAATTTTCAGCCACACAAGACCCCTGAAAAACAATAATAAAAAACACAAGAGGGATTTTGTATCATTTGGAGGTGCAAGTGAGAACCAGTTGCTTTTGGCACACAGTATCCATGTGGTGTTGGGAAGAGAACAGATTCAGTCATTTTCACTTTTCTTGTCTCTTTCAAGAGGGCAGGTTCAGACTGAATTTCTTCTTATCTCAAGGCAGAAAATGTATCTTATGAGCAGACATGTATTTTGCTGTTAATAAAACGCATGTTTTCTCATGCAGTGTGTGTTTTAAGCTACTGGGTAGGTAGACTGCTCATCCTTGACTTGTGTCTGGAAGGATAAAAAATATTTTTTAACGCAGACTAATCTAATTATTGTTGTGATCAAGTGGTATTTATGTGAAGTTGGCTTACTGGTTATTTCCTGAGGCAACGAGCTGCATTTGAGGCTGAAGCAAGCGTCAACGTCGTTTCTTCTATTGATGGCGCAGAAACAAGGCACTTCATGATCTTCAGAGTCTCCTTGAGAGACGTTTACCCGGCTGGTTCGGCTCTGTGGTCGTATTTTGTTTTGATGGCAACGAACATTTAGAAAAATTGCTTGAATTTTTCTGAGGCAAACCATTACGGATATTTATACCAATAAATAATATATATGACGAGAAAAAAAGCAACAAATGCAAATGAATAAACACATAAATTTGAACAGAATAATTTGTAATCTAATGAATTTTTGATAGCTTCATGATTTTCTGTATGAAATAGCTAGTAATGGAAAACAAGAATGAGAGAAAAACTAACACAGTGTACTGTCAGATCAGACATAAAGAAAGAAAATAAACAATCATTACAAACAGATGAAAGAAAAACAGGAACTTACGTGCATAGGTTGGGATAGCAATCCGTCCGTCTGTCCGTTGTCTTCCACTTATCTCAGATAGGACTGCAGAGGTAACAAAAGTGAAAAAGAGTAACATTTTTCTTATTATTCTTGGGGATTTTCTGGCATTTTCAGTCCAAATAGAAAATATATGCTTTCCAGTAAATTCTGGATCCCAGTTCAGTGGGATCTGCTAAATTTTCCTCCATAAATTAGGGAATTAATTTCCACTG
The DNA here is from genome assembly GCF_904066995.2 of Poecilia reticulata. NCBI lineage: Eukaryota > Metazoa > Chordata > Actinopteri > Cyprinodontiformes > Poeciliidae > Poecilia > Poecilia reticulata. Next base: position 13,073,028 of record NC_088837.1, on the reverse strand, counting down.
AAAATGGTTAATCCAGTGACGATCATTAGAACGTTGCTATTCAGGATTTGGAAAAAGAAAATGTTTGCCCTGTTTATTCCTCAGTCTATTAGTTTGGTGTTGCACAAACACAACGGTGAGATCGTGAAAGAGCCGTCTGAAACCGCCACAAAAAAGATTGCCGCAGGTCTAGCAAGGGATTCAAAGAAACATCAAAAGAATATGAATACAGAACAAATGATGCACAAGTCGAGGACATTAAAAACAGCAGGCAATCCAAGAAAGTTTATTCTGAAAGCAGACTGCAGGATGTTTAAGAGGTCTCTAAAACCACTAGGCAGACTCTTGCTAATGTTGATATGAAAGTTCATGCTTCTGCAATCAGAAAGTAACTAGACAAGTTAAACCTTTACAGGAGGTGTGTGCAAGGTGCACGTTTAGAAACCAGAGCAGAGGAAATATTTTGCATAGACAAAATCCAGCACTCAAGACAAAGAACTATGACAAAAGCAACTTTGAAGCATGGAAGTGGAAGTGTCATGGTTTGGAGGTGCTAGGCTACCGTGAGGAATTATATGGTGAATCACAGGACGCTTGAGAGAAATGAAAAAAACAAAAACATACACACTAGAAAAAAAATAGATGAAGCAGCAGTGGATCCTGAAACATAAGAACAACCCAAATCATACCTGGACATTCAAACATTCAATGGCTGAACTCAGTCAATTGGGGCAAGAAATTCATCAAAAAATGACACGTGAAAGTGAGGAGCGGAAAAAGTTTTCTTTCAACCAATGTCAGACAACAATCCTCTCATAAATTAGGTGATGAATGTGTCCTTGCTTTCCCCTTTATTAAATTATTGTTTATTTTAATGATTGTTTTTTGTTGAGTAGAGTGTTGTTGGAGTTTACTTTCAATTAAATTACCACTTTTTCCTCACATTGCTATTTTCCCCTTTACTTCCCATCGATGCATCCGCAGTGATTACTTTACAGTGATTACATTAACTTTGTCATTTTTTTCCTGTCCTTATCTGGATTGCTTTGATATTTATGTCTTTACACTCAATAAATAAATGTCAGTTTTGTGAATTGGTGCTGCATAAATAAACTGAACAGAAAATAAATGAACTCATTTATATCTGAAAAGAAGAGAGCAGAGAGAAAAAAAAATGGTGACCTGAAATCAAAGATTGAAAAAAAAAAATGTTTTTTTTTCAAAAGATACTCGGGATTCAGGTCTTATTTGGCACATTGGAGTTCTCAGAGAAATATGTTTGTGTCTGTCTCCGTGTCTGAAAGATTGACCCGAGGGCTTGTCTGTTCCTGAGGTAGGCAGCAAGACTATTCAAAGTTCAACTTGATTTCCCAGACCTCACGGATCAAGATACAAGAGCAAAGTTACAAAGTAATGCAGACTCTGGCCGAGATGAAGCCACATCACTGGTCTGATCCAGTGAATCAGACGTACACACATCTCCCAAAGGAGCAATGGTGAGGGGAAAAAAAACAAAAAAATGAAACATTTTTATGACTGTCTCCCATGAAAGGATAAAAACTCCATCAGTTCAAGCTCGGGCTGGCAGTTATACGAGAGTGATGATTTGTTAACAGTTCATTTCAAGATGAAAGATAAATGGGTGTGTAAATTTTCTAGGCGCAGAAGTTATAATTGGGGACTAATCTCAGGCAGTAAAGCAATGAAAATGTTCAGAATCGGCTCGTTGTTGGGTGTAACAGGCTGATGAAAGAAAGGAAAGGCCGACTGAGGGACTCTGAGCTGGTGACTGAAATGGAGAGAAGCAGGATGAGTGTGAGGGTGGGTGTTGAGCAGTGACACATTTATTCACTTGACTGAGAACAAGCCGGAAAATGGACTTCTTTGGGGACATGCGAGGGACATTGTGTGAAAGGAGGCCATAGTTGATGGTAATTTCTAGGCTATACTCTAAAGAAAAAAATCTTCTAACTCCCATAAAATCTGTTTTATCAATGAAACAAGTTTTACTTCCACGAGTTGGGAGTTTAATTGTTGTAAAGTCAATGTTGTTCTCAAGCTTTCAGGCTTAAAATAAAGACATCAAGCACAAATGAATAATTCATCAGTCTTACAGCGCATGGCAGAAATTTTCATTTGCGTTAAATTGCTCGAAATTTCCACGTTACGACCACAAACTATTCAAAAAAGGTTTTATGCAAAAGAATCTCGCAGAGTACCATCTTGTTGAGAAGTCGGTGGATAACGACAGATGATTTTCCACGTTTTAAAAAACATAAATCTGAAAAGTAGGGCGTACATTTGTATTCAACCCATGCCCAAGTCAATGCTTTGCACAAACACTTCTCTCTGAAATTATAGCCGGAAATGTTTTTTTTTTTGGGGGGGGGGGGGGTGTGTGGCTCCAACAGCTTTTTACATCTACAGAAACCCATTCTGCTTTGCAAAATGGCTCACACTCTACAAAGAAAAAGTTGAACCAACTTAATTGAATTGCTTCTATGGGTAACAAGCAATTCAATTAAGTTTATCCAACTTAATTTATTAATTTTAACCAATTCAATATATTCTAATCATCCAACTCAATTTGTTAATTTTTTAAACAAATTTATTAAGTATGTTTAAGATAACAGATTTAAGTCAGTCTTACTCAAATCATTTAATTTACTTCAAAAAAATTGTAAATGGACTGAACTTACACAGCACTTTTCCAGTCACTTTGACTACTCAAAGCACTTCACATTAGAGTCACATTCACTCAATATCCATAACGACATGTGCCAGGAGGGAGCTAGAATTGAACCTAGAACCTTCCGATCACAAGACAACTACTCTACCCACAGAGCCACAGTTGCTTACTGGGGAATCTGTCCTTGGCAAGCTTGAGTCATGGTCAAATATGGTATTGAACTTAATTATTTCAAGTAAAGTCAAAGTAAAAAGGTCCTTTAAGGAAAATATTTGTAACTTTTAAATTAGAGTATATTTAGAGGACACTGTAAAAAGAGTTTTTCAAAATATTTAGTTTGGAACTACTTAAAAGTTTGAGTTAACTTTCTGTAGAATTAAGACAAAGATATTTTAAATGTTTATTAGAAGAAAATAAATGATTTGAGTAAGTGTGACTTAAATCTGTTATCTTAAACATACTTAATAAATTTGTTAAATAAAATTAAAAAATTGAGTTGGATGATTAGAATATATTGAATTGGTTAAACTTAATAAATTACGTTGGATAAACTTAATTGAATTGCTTGTAACCTATGGAAGCAATTCAATTAAGTTGGTTCAACTATTAAGTGTAAGTTTCGAGTTAAATGAACACAAAAAAGTAAGTTGGCATAGCAAAAGCAAAAGAATTAAGTTAAATTAATGTAAATAAGTACATAAGATGAACTTCAGCCCAAAAAACACATTTAGAGTTCCCAGACCTCACGGATCAAGATACAAGAGCAAAGTTACAAAGTAATGCAGACTCTGGCCGAGATGAAGCCACATCACTGGTCTGATCCAGTGAATCAGACGTACACACATCTCCCAAAGGAGCAATGGTGAGGGGAAAAAAAACAAAAAAATGAAACATTTTTATGACTGTCTCCCATGAAAGGATAAAAACTCCATCAGTTCAAGCTCGGGCTGGCAGTTATACGAGAGTGATGATTTGTTAACAGTTCATTTCAAGATGAAAGATAAATGGGTGTGTAAATTTTCTAGGCGCAGAAGTTATAATTGGGGACTAATCTCAGGCAGTAAAGCAATGAAAATGTTCAGAATCGGCTCGTTGTTGGGTGTAACAGGCTGATGAAAGAAAGGAAAGGCCGACTGAGGGACTCTGAGCTGTTGACTGAAATGGAGAGAAGCAGGATGAGTGTGAGGGTGGGTGTTGAGCAGTGACACATTTATTCACTTGACTGAGAACAAGCCGGAAAATGGACTTCTTTGGGGACATGCGAGGGACATTGTGTGAAAGGAGGCCATAGTTGATGGTAATTTCTAGGCTATACTCTAAAGAAAAAAATCTTCTAACTCCCATAAAATCTGTTTTATCAATGAAACAAGTTTTACTTCCACGAGTTGGGAGTTTAATTGTTGTAAAGTCAATGTTGTTCTCAAGCTTTCAGGCTTAAAATAAAGACATCAAGCACAAATGAATAATTCATCAGTCTTACAGCGCATGGCAGAAATTTTCATTTGCGTTAAATTGCTCGAAATTTCCACGTTACGACCACAAACTATTCAAAAAAGGTTTTATGCAAAAGAATCTCGCAGAGTACCATCTTGTTGAGAAGTCGGTGGATAACGACAGATGATTTTCCACGTTTTAAAAAACATAAATCTGAAAAGTAGGGCGTACATTTGTATTCAACCCATGCCCAAGTCAATGCTTTGCACAAACACTTCTCTCTGAAATTATAGCCGGAAATGTTTTTTTTTTTTGGGGTGGGGTGGGGGGGGGAGGGGCTCCAACAGCTTTTTACATCTACAGAAACCCATTCTGCTTTGCAAAATGGCAAACTCTGAAAGACAGGATGGAGTCTTATGGATTTAGGTCTGAAACTGTGACGATGCCGCACGTTTAAAATGGTTTGATTGAAACCCTGTCATGTTGCTCTGGTTGTGTTTAAGGTTACTGAGGTGATTCTCTGCCTCAGTTGCACGACTTTGAGGCCTTCAAAGGTCATTTTCTGAGACTCAATTACAGACAGACCGCCAATTGGGAAGCCCTTAGAGTCAATGGCTTGCATTGGGTCTTACTTAGAGGCATCAAATTGAATCTGTCTGTAAGCAAATTGTTACAAAAGTCTTGGAAAAACAATTTGGATGCCATGCATGCATATTTTTTTTCCTTCTTCAACTTTACAGTTTTGCGAAACTTGCAGCTGTCATATTAAATCTCAATAAAACACACCGGAGTTTGTGCAGCAAATTATTTTCATACGGGTTGCTCTTAATTTTCAAGTCATTACAGGAAACAGAACAAGACTGGTGGTCCCATTGTGCTGACCGGTGTATTTTGAGCCCTCACAGAGCAGAGGAAGATAAAGGAAATGAGGGGACAGCAAGCTTTGACCTTGAAGTGTGTGTTGTTGTTTATGCTTTCTAAGGCCGGGTGTGTGTTCCCAGAGACATGACAGCTACTGTGGCCGCTGACCTGTCCATCATCAGAGGACTTGGGCGTGAACCCTTTTCTGTCTGTCATCCAGCCATCAGCTGACAGTGTAGCTGACAATGTATCGTTACTCACTGTCCCAATTCATCACACACTCAAAGGGCAGATGATCGACGTCGGTTGTCTGTATTTCTCCCTTCGCTTTCTAAAAATCAGCTCAAAACAAGTTGAAGAACAAAATGTGGGATTTATTTTGTTTTCTTTTTCTGACGTCGTCGTGTCTTGAATACTCCATATGCAAACGCAACGTTCCTTTGAGTGCAGCTGTGAAAATTAATGTCTTTTTGGTGTAATATGGACCGAGCCTGACTCAAGAATAGTTGGCAGCATGTGCAAAGCAGTGCAGGCTCGCTAACCCAGACTTATTACACCTGCATTGAACAGAAGAAAATGTATGATACTGCTTTTAAACAAGCATTTGAAAACCTACTTACTGTTTTCTTATAGCAATAATTGATCTGATAACCGACTATTTTTGCCACAGAAGAAATATTTTTCTTTTTGTCTTGGATAAAAGCAATTTGATAATAGAACACTATTGTTTTAAATGGTGTTATTACTTAAAACTATCATACTGTGGGAATCAACAGGCCATGCCTGACCTGCTAAGAAGAACAAAAACTGCAACCGTAAGTTTAATTGAAAGATCTAGCACAGCTTTCAAAGTTGTTGTTTAGAGGCTGTGTTTAGTGAGTTAGTTAAGCTCTGGAACCAAATACACGAGATGTTGAAATGTGAATAAACTGTTGGCTTCCTTAAGTCTAGACAGAAAACATCACAGTGAGCTGCAGCTTACCCAAAGATTGCTTCATCAGGTCGTTTTTATCCTGTCTCAGCTTTTTAAGTACATATTTAAATACTTCTTTTTATTTCATGTTGAATTTTTTTTCGTGCTAAATTTATTTCTTGTTTTCAAAATGTTTCTCATCTCTGTTCCTTGGTCCTTTTTAAAGCATTTGAAACCCCTAATGCATGAATGGTGTGTTAAACTTGACCTGCAGATCATTAGACATGGTTCTTTTCATCAGACATTGTAAGAACTATTTTTTTTTGAGGTTTGGAAGTTTTTTTTTTTTTTAAAGATTTAATCAATAATGTCAGTACACAACCAACCCATTAAACCAATCCAGATTTTGAGGATGTGACTAATGAAACAAGAGCAACTTTAGTAAGCCTTAATTTATTTACTAAAAAAGATGGCTGTATAAGCAGTCTGGTGAGTTTTAAAGGCATTCAGACAAAATGTTAAGGTATTCTGATCGACCCACACTACTGAGTTTCTAAACTGTTTAGGAATGATGTTTCAAAGGTAAGGACAGTCTGCTCTGGCTCAAAGCATGATGAAATACGCCGCTGAAGGTTCTACCTGCAGCGCAGGGTTATCATGACATCTTGATGGTCATTGACCAGGAAAACAGCTCGTGTGCTGATGTGGCACTCTCCACGCTGATTTGTGTGTTTACAGTTCAGTTTGTGAACAACAGGGTAGCCATTCACTCTCGCCGCCTCCCCACGACTTTAACAGGCAGTTTGTTGCTCAAGAGTCTGTCATAACTCTACAGTAATCCGTCGTGGGCCACATCCTGTTAGTGCTCTGCTCCCACTCGCTTGTTGACACACAGGTCATTGCAGGCCATTCACTTTGGCACTAAGATTCAGACATAAAATGATGTGACAGACACTCAAATATAGAGAGCAAGAGGCATTTCTTTTCCCATTACGGTGTCAGTGTGTGTGCACGATGGCATGTCCCCTGTTGTGTTTGGCCACGACTTTTCATCCAGGAAGCCCATAATTAGACAGCACCGGCCTCTGCCAAGGAAGGATGAGGTTAAGGAGTGGGAGTGAGTGGCCCGTTTTGCTCTGTGGTTTTTAAAATGAAGCGTAATTATAGGAGAGACACCCCTGCTGGACCTCAATGACACATTTCCTGTGATTACAGGAAATGACCGGTATTGATTGTAAGAAGAGAGGAAGAGTCATGTTTAATTGCATTAGAATAATTGCTTATTGATGGCCGGGGTGAGGCCTGTCGCTAATCATAAAGCTGTAGCCCGTCAGGTGTGGAACCTGTTTACGCCACAGTGGCCAGAAAGTTGGGAGACTCACTTGACCTCACCTTGTGGTTAGGTGAGTTAATTTCATCAGGTCTGAAAGCCTCGCAGTCCAGGAATTCTACAAAAAGACGCGAAAGATCAGGACTATTTTCTACCCCCTAATCTACAGATAAAAGGAAATTTTGTTCCACATTTAAAGGAGTTAAATGGTGTAACTGCTTCCTCTTTAAATCCCCTGAATGAATCAAATTAAGTTACAACTGATTTTTCAAAACCTGCCAAGTAGGCCTGAGCATAAATATGAGTAATATATTTCTTGGTAAGTGCTGGGTCACCTTGTGCACCACTCAATCATTATCGAGGATGTACTGCATTATGATTTTGTAGCTGTTTATTCTTCTTCTAACAAGAGTAGAAATAAGGCCTACAAATGGTTTCTGGTGTTTTGAAAAGAGACCAACAGTAGTCTAAAATTAGACTGAACCACACTCTTGGACATATTGTGTTTTCAATGAGCTGCTTATTTATTTGGAGAAAGTCTGTGGGCATCAATCTTCAAGTCCTACCACAGATTCGGAAAATAATTAAGGTCTGTGCTTTGACTGGACCACTCTAAAAACTGCATATGGTTTCATCCAAACCACTCAATTGTAGCTCTAACTTGATGTTTAATGCTGAGGGGAAATACTTCCTGGCCACAGTATTTGCAGGAGTTTTGCCCTGTATTTATCATGATCCCATCAACTCTGATTGTTTCTGCTTTAGGGAAGCCTCTCTACCACCGCCTTGGTTCCTGGTATTTAGTGTTTCCACAAATGGCGTTTACCATTGAAAGTCCAAAAAGACCTAGTTTGTCTTTTGGACAATCTGACCAGATTAAAGTCTGTCAGATGTCTGCCGTGTTCCCAATGCGACATGTGGAAAACTACCTGTTATGGATTACTTTCTTTTTGCTAGTCATGCCAATAGATTCCACTCCCTGAGTTGGATCTTAGAAATAGCTTTGCAGCCTAACCCTTAATTAAAGTTATCCAAAACGTTCTTGTGTGATTCTTGGACTTCATGAAGCTTTGTTTACAAAAACCAGAGAAGGACTTCACAGAATAACAGGATTTATACTGAGATTAAATCACGCTCGAGACTCTGTTTACTAAAATAAGGGCAAAATCAACAGCTTGCACTGGGTTTTATTTAAGGGTGTCACAGTAAAAAGGAGCAGAATGCAAATTCATACCAGAGCGAAAAACACCAATACCCCAAAAATAGCTTTCCTTCATAGTTCATTAGAAATCATAGCACAAACAGTTTTTTAGATGACAGGGCTGCAGTAACAGATATGGTAATTGTGCTGTCAGCAGCATCATGTTTGCCTGTCTTGTTCACTAGCTCTGTATTTCTGTCCACGTCTCACAGTGGATGTGTTTTGAGCAAACCAGACAGCTTTGATCTTCAGCCAGGGACAGCGGCTTCGGGGCAGGCCATGGTGCAGAAAGTTGCCCCGCTCCCAGGTCACCGCGGTCTGGAAGCCAACACGGGATCACAGAATAAACAAGTGGTTTTAGTCCGGGGAAAGCTGCGGGGCGGCCAACAGAAGGGCGTGTGTTTGCAGGGCCGTGCGTGTGTGTTATGCGCGCGTTTGTGTTTGTGCCAGGGAGTCTAAAAAATACAAACTTGTCCATGACCTGCTGTCTCCCGGAGCTTTTTTAGAAAGTGTTGACTGCTTCATGTCTCAGCTGAGAACAGTGATGGTGTATATTTTTCAACTTGTGTGTTCAAACTTCTTCAATATTGCTTTTTTTTCATAGCACAACTCATCACAGGCTGTGAAAGTACTTTCAGACGATGATATTACATTGAAGTGCTGCTAGGGGACATTTATGCCTTTCATTTGCAATGTCGTCATACACGAGCTCCCCATCATCAAATTAACATGCAACACAAACAGACAGAGATGGATTTTAATCTAATCAGCTTAGCCATGACACTGCCAACTCCAGGAATTACTCTATGATGACTCATTTGCATAATTTGTGTCCTCAAATAAAATGTAATCATTTCATATCGTGTCAGATATGTCAAATTTGTTAAGACATTTATGTACCATGAACCACGCGTTTTAATGAATTTTTCAGCAGAAGATTTTTGTCAAATGTATTAAACTTGTCAAGGAATGACAGGTAAAACGTGAGTGGTCTTAAGATTTCCTGTTTTAAACAGCTAATGTATGTGTAATTACCAACTTTTATCTCACTTCTGCCCTATTTTGTGAGGTTAGTGTAAAGTTTTTACACTTTGAGAACTTAAGATATTTCTGAAAATGTCTAAGCGCTCCTTTTACAATGCTTGATTTTTGTTGCATTAAATATGAAGCTATAAATCTTTTTGAAACCAACCCTCTTGGTTACATAACAACAAGTAAAGTGGGATGATTTTTTCGGACACTTACAAGATTTTCAACCTTTTGCAAGGCCATAGTATGTAAAGAGCTTATGAAGACTCAAAATTATTTAAAAAATTCTACAAAGGTACCTATCAGGAGAGGAGTATAAAAAATTCACAGCTTCATAAATATGCAATGGCACTGAGGAAACCCTAATGAATAAATTGGAGAAACTTATTAAAACTACACGTTTATCCATAACTGTTTAAAAAAAAATAGAATCTGGACAGGAATGTTGCCAGAAGTACAAAAGATGAGTGACACAAGAGATGATGGAGGGATTTCTGGTTAATACTTATGTTTTATAATGAAGGCAGTCATTATGTATGAACTAATACATCCAGGCTATGCTAAGATTTCTGGAAGATTGTGATTCAATCATATCAAACCAAACTGGAAATTTTGTTCACTATTCCAACACTGAACATCACGAAAGTAGCCATAGTAGTAGTTATGGTGGTAGTATTTACATTTTAGTTGAGGGCGCCTTTCTGAAATCCCATGCCACCTTACAGAGAAGACTAAATACGTAATCAATAAACAATCAGCAACAGAAAATCAATAAACAAGATTTGACAACAGTTAAAGTTTGTGCTTAAGGAACGTAATCCAGTCTGAACAGGTGTTTTTTGAGCTGTGACTGAAATAAGGGAAGATAATCTATATTCCTAATTACTGGAGGAAGTGAGTTCCAGTGGCGAGGAGGAGAGCGACTGAAAGCTTTGTTCCCCCATGGCGATAAGATGGGCAAAAGGAACAATAAGATGATTGGCAGACAGAGATCTGAGAGAGCAGGAAGCAGTGGCGATGTGAAGCAGGTCACACATATGAGGAGATATAGATGCGCTTTAATGTGAGAATTAAAATGTGAAAGTTTTTTTCGAGCTTCCTTGGGTAACCAGCGAAGGTGTTGAATAACTGGGCTAATGTGTTCTCTTGAAAGAATACAAGTTATTACCTCTGCTGCAGAGTTCTGAGGGAGACGGAGCCTATGGACGGACTTGGGAGACCAAAAGGAAGAGAGTTGCAATAATTGGTCTGGAAGGTGATAAGGCTTTTGACAAGGCTGGCAACAGAATAGAGAGTAAAGATGGGACAAATTCAGTTAATGTTATTAAAGAGAAAGCATGCAGAGTGGTAATATAATTAATATGGGACTAAAAGGAGAGAATACTATCAAGTATGACTCCCAGACTTTTACCCTGAGGGCAAGGATGAACGGGGGAAGTATCAACATTAATGGAGGAACTGTGAAGTTTGGTTACAGAAGAGATTGTACCAACAACTAAAAGTTCTGTTTAATTTCTAATATTCACGAGGCAATCCGAAAAGGAGGAACTGGGTTTCGAGGAAATGTAGAGTGGGGTGTGATCTGCACAGCAATGAACATTAAAATTATATTTTCTGAATATGTGGCCAAGAAGGAGCATGTGAATATTGAATAAAAGGGGTCTCTATACTGAACTCTGGGGTACACCTGCAGAAATGGGAGTCATACTTGAAGAGTGTGATTTAAATAGGATAAACTGAGTGTGGACTGAAAAATATGAGGCAAACCAAATGAGGGGTACGACATGTCATGATGCACTCAGTGAGACAAAGTGGTGGCAGCATCATTCTCTGGTATTACTTGCATTTGGATTGCAGCAGGGGTTTTTTTTAATTTCAAAAACCTGATTTTTGAAATATGTGTTTGTATTTTAAAGTAAAAGTCTGTAAAAATGATAATGTTGAAGGGATTCAATTAAAAATGAATATTAAATAAATAAAAAAATTCTATAAATGTATGCAAAGCACATTGAAAAATGGTTGATCATTTTCACATCATATGATTATTTGAATAGACAGTGAGCAAAAAAGTTGAATTTTACAGAAACACTAAAAGTGACCAAAAATTGGATTCAGTGATTTTGCCCCTGAAGGGGACAATTTCTTCAGCTTAAAATATTAAAAATGTGTACAAGTAGTAAGCTTTTGTACATTATACATCTTTTATTTAAAATGTTTTTTTTATATATATATATTTTTCATGTGGCTGCTCATTTTGCCTTGGAGAAAAAAGCCCTGCCATCATCTTTCTGTTTAGAGTTGGTTTTTCCATTACATGAATTTGTTCTATCTTGACTTTCTGCCATCGTTCAATATCATAATTTAAACACACGCAAGAAAAACTGACAACAATATAATAAATACAATTATAATATCAGATGAAGTGTTTTGTCTCTTCATAGCAATAGTAATTTATCAATGTTTAAGTCTTAAATGTAATAGCTTTTGTTATTATGCCTTTGATATTCAATGCATGCCTTTTCCTATTTATCGAAACGTACATCATTAAAAATATAAAGTAAGTTTTTAGTTTCTCTCTTTTTGATTTTCCAAGAGTTACCCAAATAACAAAGCTTTATTTTTGTTTCATATCACTAATGATTACATTGAAACTTTAGAGGACTGAAATAATTACAGATCGGATGTTTTTCTCTCAGTGTCTGCGTTACAGTCTAGTTTTGTGTAGTTAGAAAAGGCAATCTATGACAGCAGCACAGAGGCAGTGGTTCAGCAAACTTTGTCATTACCCTTCTGCCCAGGGGGGCTGTTTCTTATCAGACGCTGGATGAGAGGCGGGTATGTTGCACAGAGCTGACACTGAAGGACAGGCACAACCGTGCACTCTCGTCTTGTACCTGAGGCCAACTCAAAGTCACCAATTAACCAGGATCATGTCTTTGGACAGTGGAAAAAAAAAAAAAGTAGCAGACTAAACAGAAAAACTCAAACAACAGATCCAAACCTTGAACCTTCTTACGGCGATGCTACTCAAGTCACCATTGTGTGCGTTTTCACATGCCGCAGTGTATTATTTTGATACGATACGTGCGAGCCATTCGTGGCGTGTATATTTAATCTTTCTTACGTTCGTGTGTTTCATGCATATTTCATGCGCGGCATTCACGAATGCGGTATAATGTCAAGTAGCACAAAGTAGCTTCCTGCAACTCACTGGGAAAGTGTGAAATGCCTTCCGCCCACAGCCGTCCCTGAGGTCCAGCAACACAAATGCAGCCCTAAATTCTTTTTATTCACCAGGACCGTCGGCCGCTCCTATGATCCGTGTCCCATCGCTCCTATCCTGTCGCCTCAGGCCAAAAAAGCCCTGAGTGAGCTGTGCTAATGTTTCTCCCGTCTACTGGGAGAAAATTTGATAGACTGGACAAAGAGGGAGGCCAAAAGAAGGAGAGAAAAAAAAGTGCCTTTGTCCTCTATGAGAGTGGAAAATCTTTAAGCACAACAGACATAATCACAAGAGTATTCCATAACCGTTTTGCAAGGTAATGTTATCTTGATGTAGAGGAGAAGACAAGGAGATTGAGAGAAAAGATTTCCAGTAAGTGAGAAGGCCTCCTCAGCTTACTGGATTTGTTTTTTATCAGGTCATCCTGCTTTTAAGCTGCACTGGCACAGCCAGGCACATTGCAGGGTTTTCAGTGAGTCTAATTTTTACTCCCAGATTTAGCTTTTAAAGTCTGCAGCTGATCCAAAAGCATCCAGGATGATTTTCCAGCGGTATCTGACTGCAGATGTTGATCTCTGACCATTGAGTACTTCACTGGGTTAAAATGTGTTTTCTCTAATGCTGTAACAGCCAACTTTCCCCTTGATCTGTATCTACACTGATAAGTAATAGATTGCTTAATATCCTAACAACCTATGTCAGCCAGAAGAGAACTTGAACAAATGCAATAGAGTAGAAAGTCTGCAGTTACATACAGGTGACATATTGCTTTTTTTAAATTATTATTCTCAATGGTTGTAGCTTTCAGCTATACAGTTTTTGAGAATATTTTAAAAGAGAAACATTACTTCAGTCCCACACAACAATGGGAAAGATGGCTGTCTTAACAGATATCCAGCAAAGTATCAGCAGATGTATTTTCACTGACCATGTAATTGCACAATTTTACATTTGCTCAATGGAAACATGCCAATTTCGAGAGAACTCTCAATTTTTGATGAAACGTTTTGGCGCTAGGACGAGGTGGTCTTTTTTGGCCCGATCAAAAATGATTTATTTCACAAAACTGCATTGAAAACACACAAGTTACACGATAATTAGCCGGCTGTTGCCATGGGTGTCCTGCAAACCACGAAGAAGACGATGACGGAAAACACTCGTAGGATTATGGTGGGTCATATTTTCACTGATTGATCACATGGACAAACTTAGTCACGTGTGACTTTAATTGTGTTTCTTATTAAATGGAAACACTGCAACTGTGAAATTGTGTTTCTTTTTTTTTGCTGAATATTGACAAAGCTTTCCAACATATTTGTAATGGAAACACAAGCTACTGACACCAACCAGAGAGGGTAAGATAAGGCAAGGTAAGGTCATTGCTAATGAAGCTGGCTTTTCACAGAGTACTGTATGGTACAGCATTTTTTTAAATAATTTTTGCTGTCCTAGTGGCCTTTATTTGTAAGTAATTTGACAGGAAGGGGCCAAAGAGTAGGAGGAAAAGAAATGCAGCAATGGTACCGAGGGACAGCTGGTACGTCTTTTTATACAGTATGTAAACTTCTGGTTTCAACTGTGTTGGTTTCACTTGTACAATTGATTTACTTAACATATAGTTTCAATTATGTTCTAGTTTAATAAATACTAGAATCAGAATCAGCATTATTGGCCAAGATTGTGTTTGCAATCTGGACTACAAAGCGATAAAATAAAGAACTCATCTCTTCCTGGGACATTCTGCATGTTACATATAGTTCAACCTGAGTTAATCATAAATGGTAAAGTTAATAAAGTGGGCAGCTAAAGTGACTTACAGAAACTAATAAGGTGTAACACATTAACATAACCTCAAACAGCAAAACAGGCTTTATCTGTTACTCTGTTACAAGGCATAAATGTTACAAAAAATCACAAGCCGCACCAAAACGCTGTGTTATGAAATACCTCCCCTGTGTCCAAGCATTTCCTGTCCTTTAGAGAAGCTGCATATTTCATTCAGTCTCTGCTCTCCTGTAGCATAACCGTAAGAACAAGGTCAAATGAGATGAAGCATGGTTATGTCCTCACTCCAGGCTAATTTCTTTAATTCTTAAACAAGATGTGCATGACAGAGAATTAATTTTCAGCACAAACAAGCCTCTGTTTGTTTCCCGGGGATGTTTGGCGGCCCTTTTTTTTGTGTGTGTGTGTCAAGAGCTGGAAGTGATTAATAACACTGTCCTGCACCTACTACAAGTGGGAATTAAAGGCAACTGGCAAAAATAAGTGTAGGTGTTAGAAAGTGAACTGGGTGATGTTTGCTTTGTGTGGCTCCGGCTCCGGACAGAGAGCTTCATCTACACGCTGTGTGGCTGCAGTACTTTCCTGTGCAAACACTTGCCTTTACCCTGTGTCCTTTCTGAATGTCAGCGGGGGCTGCTGCGGACCACGTGTCCCTCCTTCTTGCTGCAGATAATGAGCGTATTAATATGTACATAGGCAGCCAGGTTAATGCCTGCCTGGCACTCCAATTTCACGGCCCAGTCCCGGGTTGAGCACCGACGAGCTGTGATTTTGCCTTTATCAGATGAAGAAAGAAAAATATAGTTCTGAATTATTGAACAGATACATGACTGACAGGCCAGCTGATGAAACTGAAAGGGAAGGTAAAAGACGGGGAAGGGAGAACAAAAATTGTTATAGTGAAAATGACTGATGTCAACGATAAGTGTAGTTGAGGAGGTTGATGCTAAAAAATACTGACACCAAATATGGCTGGAGGGGGAGCGGAGGAGGTGGACAAAATTGCTGAAATTGTTATTTGGTTCTCTGCGATGCCACGAGTGCAAAACGTTTCTCCGTGGAGTAGAACAAAATCCTCCATCCGTGTCTATACGTCTCACTTTATGTCATAACCATTACCAACTCTGAGCTTAGTTTTCTTGGTTTTCAGCTTTGTTGTTGTATTTTTGCTCATCACTTGTTAATAACTTTTGCTTTTGGTTATGTTCACTTTCTTTTCTCCTGTTTTAATTGGGCTCCAGATCTCAGTGTTTCTCTGTCTGTTCATTAGCCATTTTCCTCCAGCTCCTGCAGCCATGCCCTCCTTGGCAGCTGCAGTGTATTCAGGTAAGCTGACATGCTGGTTACTCACTCCAGTAAACGTTGGATCTCTGTATTCAATTATTTGATCTTCAGTCACTCCTTGCTGGTTTGTTTTGTTGCTACCCAGAGGAAACCTGCGTCCTCCTGCGTTCTTCTCTTCCATTTTTTCTGTTGTAAGTTTCCCTTTCACTTCCAATATAAATAATTTAATCATGCCTCTGCCTGTCTCCCTCCTGTGTTGCGGTCCTCGACAGCAGCAAAATAACTTTTTCATGTACGAATTAAAAACAAAATAGAAAGGAAGTCAACTGTAGTAAAATTTTAAAGTGGGACAATTGGTGCCACTGCCTTTCTTACAATCCAATATGGTTAGCGTGGGTTCAAAACAAAAGGACAGACACAGAAGTGAATTTTTCATTTGAACTTCTAATAGCTTGTGTGTTATGAATTCAGCTTGGCAGTAACCACAGTGGTTAGGATAACCCAATTGCAACCAGAACATACCTATGTTGAGTTTAGTGTTATTCCCAGATCCTTGTTCAGATCTAAATAAATACAAAATAATACTTGTTCTTGGTTCACTGTTGTCCCCTTTGATCTATACTGGTATTTTATTGTGTATTCTCTATTGCACTGTTCTGTTTTGTTGTTCCTGATGGAAACTAAAACAACTCGTCTTTGTGTCCATTATTTTTATGTAGTAGTTATAGCTTTTTGAAATCTCCTTCAAGGCTTTCTCTGCTTGATGCATGCTAATGATTCAGACTCTTCTTAAACAGGCTACCATCTTTTCCACATCTTGCTCCATTTGGTTGCTTAAGAAATTAGAAGCCAATTATTGTATCAGTTGAGGTTAAATTACTCATTGCCTGCTTAAAGATGGTTGCCGACACAGTAATTATCCAATAGGAGGGTCATATTTGCTTAGCTAAATCAAGGTGGTGCCTTTTTTGTTGCCAAGCAGTTCACATCAACTACTGATACTGTTTTAGTAGAACGTTATTTAAGGAATAAGAATATACAACTTTAGCATTTTTAGACAAATTCCTTTGAGTGAAAATCCGCTGGTATTTGTCAGCTATGAAAGAGCTGGAGAATATTTTCAGGTAAAAGTCATTTCCAAATGTCACGCAGATAAAGCAGCTCATCCAAACTGCTGGGATCAGACTAAACGTTGGGATAACATGTCTACGCATGTTGTCCTGTCTGGATGCATCCTGCTGCTATTTCACAATTGCAGAGAATCAGACACATTCCAAACCTTTAATTGCCCGCTTTAAATCAGATGTCAACAGAAGTAAAATTTTATTCACACTATCAAGTTTTCTGTGAAACACAACCTAAGGTTATCTTTTACACACCTCAATTTATTTTCCCACATAACATCAAAACCCACAGCAGACTCATAACAACTTGGTATGAACCAACAGGCATGCCAACCTACAATATGTATTTATTACACGGTTTCTGTCAATGATTTATTTTTTAGGTTCTGTTCATGAAGCTTGCCCTTGTCGGGTTGGTATGAAACACTTTATGAGAATCTAGATGAGAAGTGTTTATAGATCAATTTAGGCATTTTGTTTTTATGATAAAGAAAATACACCTGAAAGAGAAGTGCAGCAATGACAACTCAATAAAACAACTTTTACTCAGAATGAACAGGTTGTTCTGATGTAGTTCTCTCTTTCTGCGTGGCTTCAAAAAATCAGAAACATTTGTTTTTCATTTCCATGGTTGCATGGTTCCCGAAATGCAAACATGCTCGGCTTTCATATATATTTGAATATCTATAAATATCATGACCTATAAAATTCTTCTTTGTTGCTTCAGCCTTGTATATATATATGAATTCAGTGAGTCAGAACGTCTGTTACGTGCTGAATTGCCTTAAGAATCAAAATGAGAAAAACTAAACTTTGGCTTTAACGTTACTGACAAAGCAGTACTCTTAAATACAAAACATAAGTGATTTGTGCTAAAACCTCAGAGCAGACTGAAACACTTAAAACAGCAGAAAAACCCAACATTTTAGCCCCCAAGGTTGATGAAATTTGAGCATCTACTGTATCAGAAAGTGGTATCATCATTTATATTGAATTAATGTGAAGTCAGACAATACTGTAGCTACAAAGCAGCACCTGCACTGCAAATCTCCAGGGAGTCGCTTGTGGCATTTCAAAACCTTTTGAAGGCCAATGTGCAATCGCTTTATGTGAAAGCAAACCGGGACATTTGGAACATCCTGCAAGAGATTACAATAAATGCTTTTATTTGGCTGTGAATCATTGAAGTTTTAAATACGACATTACTGAAACAACTTTCAGAACATCACAAAATGTTCCTATTCTTAGCAAAAAATATAAAAAATACAAAGCCGCAAACAACGCATTAAGTAAAAACAGGAAGTAAATATATGAATACAGCTTTGTTTCAAAATGAAGAAGTACTGCATAGGAAGGACATGTTTTCTGCTAAGTGCTCCAGCCTGAACAGTAATTCTCCAAATCATTCTTTTGTTTTTGTTTTTTTACTCATCAGTATACCATAAAGCTTCTGCTTTTGCAAAATTATATTATAACCCCTGATGGTTGATGGTTGTGCTTCTTACTTCCGCCTTATTACTGAAGGAAATGCAGATGTGTTTTATGGACATGTAAACGGTGCTTTGAAACCATTTACCGTATTTTCTGCACTATAAGGCGCACCGGATTATAAGGCGCACCTATTTTAAAACTTTTTTCATATATAAGGCATTATAAGGCGCATAGAATAGACGCTACAGTTACGGTGGCCGTAACTGTAACTGTATTGAACCTGAGCGGGACTCGATTTGTTCCGTACTCTACAAATGTGGATGTGTAATAATAAAGAAGCGCCCCCGAGTATTTTATATAGTAGTCTGCCCCAGTCATTGTTTCACTCACAGTGTTGGTGTTGCGATATTGTGCCCAACTGCTTTCTGGGTAACACAGACCAACCGACACGCTGCCGCCGCAGTCTCTGTCTCTCTTCCCCCGCACCCCGGCTTTAAATGTGTAGGGGCTGGTTCCTTGGTAACCCTAGTCGAAGCACCCCGGATGAATATCTAAAGTCACTTTGTTGACATAAAGAATGTTAAAAAAAAACAGTTCGACTCCGGTTGGCGAGGAGAGCCTTCCGTGACTGGGTCGGGGCGTGGCCGGACGATGGTCACCCTTCTCCGTTCGCGCACAGCATGTTTGTGGAGAACGTGGTGCTAAATAACCTGCAGACACCTGATTATCAGGTCGGTAGGTAGATAGGTCAGTCAAACTTTATCAGCAAACCAGCGTTCTGACAGCTATCCCAGCATGCACAGCGCGCTTCTTCTTCTACGGGCGAAAATGAAGTCGGCGGCTGCTTACCGTAGTTGCTAGACCTGTTGTGGCTCAATATTGGTCCATATATAAGGCGCACCGGATTATAAGGTGCACTGTCGGCTTTTGAGGAAATTGAAGGTTTTTAGGTGCGCCTTCTAGTGCGGAAAATCCGATACATTTTCTTCGACCTCACAAAACAAATCAGACTGTAGATACAATGTGGAGGGGTGTACATTCCTCCCCAGCTAAAATCCCTATTCCATGGAGCTCAGTACATTCTAATTGTTATGTGTTTGATCAAATCACTGCAGCTCCTTTTGGTTGTTTCCACTGAGTGGCATCAGGTGAACTTTGTAAGAACAGGCAACTGGTAGTGAAACATAGATAAACATGGCAACTAAGGACAGAGAGGCATGAGAAGAATTATAAAAAAAGACACTCAAAGAGTAGCGCTCAGACCGATAAAATAATCAGACTCTAGCGCAAAACCAAAATTCAAAATGACGACTTAAATCATGAGATTTCTTCAGTATTCGAATTTCAGGTGCTGTGCAAATATTTGTGCTTACTTTGGATTTTGTATTACAAAAATTTGTAAACAGATGCTTGATTACAGAAATGTCCACTCAAATCTCAACAACTACGCGCGGCGCATTTCTCGATCAAGAGTGCATCAATGGCCGACTCAGTGGTTGTATGCAAATGTACATTTCTGAGAACTAATTTGCACATCTAAGAACACAATAAAAATTGTATGCGCTCTCTTCTGCAAATCATGGGTTCTGTACAGAAACGAGATGAAACATTTAATTTGCAGACGGATGTTTGATGCCAATAGTTTCTAACCTATTATGTGCAACTAAAGCAAGGAAATGTGTGTTTATCTGAATATTAGAGGTGGCTCTGATACAATCCTGTATTAGTAATGAAACAGAGAACGGAATAATGATATCATCTCACTGTGCTATTCAACAGCTCCGCCATCCTCGTGTAGCGCCTCTGGCACTGACCTTTCAGGAGCCTCCCTCTCTCACACATGTATTTTACACTTCAAAGTAAGCAGTTAAATTATTCCAATTAGGCCCGAAGCGCTGTTCTGGTCACACCAAACTGCTGATGAAAGAGCACACTAAGCTTGTCATCCTCCCTCAAAAACCCCACTGCACTTGTATATTAAACATATTCTTTTATTCGCTAATTAAGGGAGAAATCTGGTTGTCTTTACCGTGTACACAACTCAAAAAGCTACCCATTGTGGATCCTTCGTGGATATCCTCAATCCGATTAAAACAAAGTACGGTGATTAAAAGATAAGGGATAGAAATATCCTTCCTTCTTACGAAATCTGCATTAAGGCTTTAAAAGTGGCCGCGGATTTATATCTGAACCAACGATTTACGAAGGAAAAAAAAAAAAGAAGTTGGGAATCGTACACAATTTTAGATAGATGAAGACTGAGAAAAACATGGAAGAGTGTTGTGAGCCTGGTAATTCTTTTAGTTTATCCTACTAAAGACACTAATCATGACCCTTTTTCAGTTATGTCTAGCAGAGGTATAGATTATACAATCTCTCTCGTTTCTAAGAAGGAACAGCGCTTTTTGATATTCGGTGTGTCCTAATGTGAACTTATTAGCCTTTTACCAATCACAAAGTTTTTCAGGGCTTTTTAGATCTCGTGTGCATTGCACCGTGTGTGTCTACACTCGTGGATGAGCTCTCTCTTCTGTCTAGTGAACACATCCTCTTGCCTTTGAAGAAGCAAAATGAAGGGAATTATGCAGGAGAAAATTGCAGATGGAGCCCATTATGTCTACTGTAATATCAATTTCACAAACAATAATGTCGGGGAAAGAAAAAGTAATGAGAGCAGAGGACTATTAGCCCAACATCTGCTCTGTTCTGCTGCTTCATCTGTCTCTGCTGTCTGGACTGCTTTTTATTTATTCTAACCTGCTCATTAGCTTCTTCTTACTCTCTTCCACACGAGGATCAAACTTGAGTTCTTTCAGCGCTTTGAATTGTCTTGTAAAATGTACCGAGTACAAGAGAACATATATAAAGCAAATGTATTTCATATATCATTGTTGTCTGGCTTATTGAAAATTTATAGCTAAATATATATTTAAGGCTCTGGAAAAAAATCAAGAGATCACTGCACTGAATCCCATTGAAAACCTTGTGGTTATTCCACCCAATATTGATTTCTGAACTCTTCCTAAGTTATATATGTAAATATGTGTGTGTGTGTGTGTGTGTGTGTGTATAGGAAGGCAAATCCTAAAAAAAGATTCCTCCAAAAAGTTACTTACTCCACATAGTCTACAAGAGATAAAAACACTCAGCTGAAGTTTCTGTCCTCAAGTGGAAACAAGTGAGAACAAGAAGGCTGGAGTGACCCTCAGAGTCATCATGTTTAGGTAAAATGCTTTTATACTCCATGTCACTGTCAAAGTCTCGTATTTTAAATCGTTTAATTCATGTAATTTCACCACCCATTCTCTCCTCTAAAAGCATTAGATGCTGGATGCTGAGTGGGTACACCGGCACTTATGGTGCCCCCGCTGTCTCACCTCTGTGGAGAAGAAGGCGCCGTGACATTTAGGCCTCCATGTTCTGCAGGTCTGGGGCAAGCTGTGAAAGCCAGCCAGCGAGAGTTGAAAGAAGGGTGGAAATGCCAGCAATCAGCCGGGTTTGTACGTCAGAATCTCAACCTTTTTATTGTCTTTATGTGGGAGGGACAGCCATAACCATTAGAATTAGAAATGCTCTTGTTTTTGATTATATATGCTTATGCAAAACCATAAAGTTGATTCATCTGTGAGTTTTGAGGTTTCTCTCTGGTAAGAAAAAAAAAAGATATCTTGTAATTTAAAACTAATTTCCTGCTTTATCACAAAGCTCAAGTCTTTCAGCATCAACTTCACTTGTGTCTGAAAATTGGATGAGTTTCAAAAATAGTCAACAGCTATATGTAAATAATGAGAAGTTCACTGCATTTCATTGGGATTTTATGCGACAGACCAATACAAAGTACAGGCATATTTATCAAGAAGTTGAAGGAAAATGATGCACTGTTTTCAAAACTCAAAACTCTGAAAAGAGTGTCATGTTATTGTGTTCAGTGCTCTTGAATTCAACCAATGGCCTTCATGCAGCACCAAAGCTTGTAATATGTCTCAGAATAAAAACAGCTGTAGTGTCGTCATTTGTGCCGACGGCCTCAGTGGTTTGTCAGTTGGCAATGTCGACCGTGATTCACTTGATCCAGCAGCAGCAACAACAAAAAAAAGGCACATTCAAAACAAATGTGTTAATGATATTAGAAATGTCATAAATTGTTGGTGTATCATGTTCGATGCTGCTCGTAGAAAATAAAGGAAACACTGACCTGTTCCTGAGCTGAATGAAACTTTTCTTCTTCTTCTTCTTTTCCTCCCCAGTGGCCAATTTCCAAAAAAACAGCCAGAGTGGCTCTTGAGCACCTCAGGTTGGCAAAGGACTATAGCGGGGAAATCCACGTTTACCACAGCTGACCACACACACCCACATGTCTGGATTCCACAGCTCGACCTCAAACAAGTCGACACAGACTTATGACTGCAAGTCACATATAGGCCAACAAAAACAGCATCAACCTGCAACCCACACACAACCCCCGTGACTCAAGGCCCTCATTTTGACCTTGTAAAAAAGGATAAACATGCAGACGCGTGTGTCCACAAACGTACACATGCATAGGGAATTCACAAGCACACAGGCAAAATATTACAAAAACAACATAGTGTGCTACTTCTATTTAGGATATATGGAAAGTTTGTTGTGGTGCGTGCATTTAGATGATTTATATAAACATTAAAAAAAAAAGAAAAAAGTAAAAACATTGACATGGCTTGAATCATTCAAGTTCCCCGACATGTGTCATAAACCACAGATGTGGTTTCAGTGTCACCACTGACATGCTGAGAAAAAAAAAAAAAATCTCAGTTTGAAGCAACTTTCAGTCTGAATTTGTCTTGATGTAACCTCTTTCATGGTTCAGGTTGTTCAGAACTGCACAGCACTTTACCCATTGGTTAAATTTAGAGCTCCGTTGCAGAATAATTTCCAAGTAAGCATTATGTGATAATCCTGGTCGGTTTGTTGTTTTTTTTGTTTTTTTTTTTAGGCTCAGCCTTACCTGCGTTTTCTGCTTCCCCAACCATACACTGCCACACATGCACACGCCGTTTCCACCCTACTGAAGACAATAATGCTTTTATCACAGCTGAAGTGTTCTCCGCTCCTGCAAATGTCTCCTCATCACGACTCCTTACTTATCCTAGATTTTGAACAGAGCTTTCCCGACTGATTGTAATTTGCTGTGCGTGAGGTTGAGGAATGCAATGAACGGCGAGGAAATTTGTGAGCCTGTACAGTGGGGGGTGGGGGCGGGAGGAAATGCGCATTTATTTCATTGAGTAACATCGCTTGGCAAAAACCGCCACCGTACATACCTGGGGGGTAATGACTTGACAAATCAAATCTGTCAGACTATCAACACTTGCCACTTCTCCTTCCTGAGCAGGTAAAGAGGGACCCAGTTAACCAGCACTGAAGGAGGAGAGCACAGATGTGTACAGCGACTCAAAAGGTAGGAGAAGACGTTTCTTCAACATTCTGGGTTGAAGAATTTTAATTTGTCTCTGTGTTAGACACACAGGGACGAATGAATGAACAAAGCTACCGGATGAACTAAATATGTGAAAACCGGAATTTGTATGTCGTTAACTGATACTAGACAAACAGGAACATCAAATAGCTCAAAATCAACATGAGACATAAATCTAGTTAGTTGTGATTTCTACTCTAGTCAGCCATGAACACGCAGGTAAGGAGCCTGACTGCTTACAGGAATGGTGAAAGCATGGGAGGAGCAGACGCATACACCCAGCGGGTGACACCACAGAGTTGAGAAGGGCAAGAAAGCATAACAACAACACAGCAAACCTAACACTGAAACTGTCAGGAACAGAGAAGTCTGTTTAAGAAGTGTTAAAAAAGAAGGAGGCACTAGGAAATGCTGAATGTTGCCTGAAAGTAGTGATGATATGTTTGAAATAACAAAGGCAGCCTTGGTGTGTTTCATTATGTCATCTAAAGAGAAAAGTACAGAAGGTAAACTCAAATTTCAGATATTGAAATTAAGATTTACATGGTTATTTATCCAGTGAGAAGACAGGAGTTAGGAGAAATGCATTTAAAGAGCAACAGAGCAGAGACTTAACAGGCCAGCACCCTAAACAAGGATTTAAAAGCAATCTGCAGCAAGTCTACTCTGTCTACAATTAACTATGTTTATAGAAGAACCCTTGAGACAAAATATAAAATGAAAAACACTAAGAATTTGGTAGTATTCAGGTAGATGTTCAGCTTTTGTTTGGAACGGCATTATTGCTATGATAAGCACAGACAACAACCTTCCAGTCCCCGGCAACCTGAATAGTCTTAGCCAGTTTTTATTAAACGGTGGGACCCACTGTAGGTGGGTTACTTGCTTTTGTCTAGGGAAAAAAAAGACAAAATAAAAAACAAGAAATCAATAGAGTCTTGACTTTTAAGTCTTCTTTCTCTAAAATATACCCAGTCTTTGAATAGGATATCACAGAATGCATATTATATAAATCTATACCTGATATTTCTCTAAATAATTTCTTATACAAAATACATTGTCCAAATTCTGTTAAAATGTTGTAGTTGACAATTTTAAAATTCAGATTACATGTTTAATATTATAGAATATTCCAACAAATAACTGAGCAGTGCAGTCTGTCTGTTCACTTATGTGTAATTTGAGGATAACAAACAAATGATTGGCAGTTTTGTTGCTTCAACCATTAAAATTAAATTGTGAAGTATATGACTTAAATTTTCTGATAAACGATCCAAAAAAAAAGTCAAAGATCACAGTCAGGACCACAGACATGTTGACCTTTTTATGAAATTTATATTAAAAGAAATTACTTTAGGTAAAGAAAGCATGGAGCAATAGGAGCATGTTTTGATGCTTCACTCAGTTTCTGGTAAAAACATACTATTAAATAAAGGGAGTACTCTTGTTCGCACACTGTACGAGTGCACATAAAAGAATCACAATAAAATACATGTGTTTTAATTTTAGAAAAAGGATCTCCTCTCACTCAAACTTTTAACATTAAGATTTTTTAAGTCTTTCAAATTACCCCGTGTTCCACATAAGCAGTGAAAATGGGATTACTGCATTGGTTCAGAAACAGCATTTTGAGATCCGCAGAGAATCAAGCTGCTGTGCTAAGGTTATATTTGGTCACTTTCTCTGAAGCTTCACTCAGCATGACGGCTCATTTCGGAGAGCAAACACTCTTTGCAAGAAGTTGATATTTGTATGCAGCCTCCCAGACACGAAAATGGCAATGCAGTCTGAAGAGATGCACAGGCTGCAAAAATGTGACTGAGCATTGGAGTTGAGATTATACTAAATATATTTCAGTAAAATTTGATTAGGATATGTTACTAATTATATATGTATGCGTGTGCATTTGTGTGTATTAAAAGCTTCTTTTTATGGAATAATGCATAAAAACACACATTCAGGATGCAATCCGGAGCTCTTATGAACATATCTGTTTATAGTCGACGTAAAACTAATTAGAATACTTTTCAATATAGTTTCATGGTTCGAGTTCCTCTATATGGAAAAGTGTTAAATTACACATCCAAAAGTATTTTAGCAGGATACTGAATAAAAAAGTTAACCTATTAAAATGCTGAGCAAATTACAGCCACTTAAATAATCTAAGTGGCATCTCAGTGGAGGCACAATTAATTATTTGAAACGGTTTGCTTTAATGTAACCCAGCAGTTGGCTGGATACACCAACGGAAACATTGTTCGGATTATAACATTTCTGAAGTTTTGTATATGAAATTCTTTAGACTGACACATTATGATGCTTTATGATTAGGGTACAGTAATTATATTAAACTCTAAATACATTTCTGCAAGGCACATGCTGAGGGTTTGTTAGAAAACACTTGGCCAGTGGAAACATCTGTGGGGGGGGCGAGGGGGGGGGTAAACCACAGATTGAGATCGAACCACATTTATGGAGGGACTAAGATTGGCAGAAGGATCTAGTTGTGAAAGATAAACAAAATACTCCCTCTTGTGCCGTATTGTGAATTCCTGTGGTGCCAGTCGACCAGAGAGTGGGTTTAACTTCTTTTCTACTCCCTTAAAAATCAACACATTTCACAGCTGACTGACACTCGTGCGGTCTCTAACGTGGCGTTTTTTTGTTGTTTTTTTTTTAGATTTCTATGAAACAGTTGAGGCTTTATACAAAACAAATAAAAATAAGCTAAATATTTAAAAAGCTGGTAAATGTATCAAAGCTGGTATGTTTGTATGATGTTCCTTGGGATTTATTTTTGCACAGAACAAAGAGGATTGTGTGAAATCAACATTTGGGATGTTGACCACCAGTTTAGAGTAATTTCCTGGTGACATACTAGGTAATAGTGTATTTAAAACAGAAACATATCGACTTAAGCTGAAGAAAGTAACAACATCTACTATTGGATTTTATTCTTGAATTGAATACTGAGGCCACCAATCTAGACCACATGATTCTGTGTTGCAGCATGTCATTATGAATAATTAAGTTGAGGCTCACATAACATTTTGTGCACTAAAATAAGTCCAAAGTTTGAAGTGCAACCTGTTAGAAACCAGTCAGTGCAGAATGAGATTTGGAAATTTCTGCATCCTGTTGGAAGACTTTCACACAACTTAGGAAATCACACCGCTGTTAAAGTCGTTGACGCCAACAATGCAAACTATGCTAATTACTCGGCTTCATTTGACTAAAATAGGATCCTACTAAACTGAACCCACGATGTAGCATCTTTAATTGCAAACAGAAACGCTAAAGTTAGGTTTGCTATACATATTTCTTTAACAGACAGCAAGCTGTGTATCTGGAAGGCAGGAGCAAATTAGACAAAAATACTATCGTAATGGTACCTTGAGGTTTGAAAGGTAAGAACAGCTATTTGGGATAAGTGCCTCAAGGTTTCTGTGGTCAAATTAAACACCGTGGCACAAAAGAAGGCTTTTTCATGGAACTCGTTATGAAAATTAGAAGAGAGGAAAAAAAAAGAAGAAATATATACGCTCAAGTAAAGCACAGACAGAGACATTTTGCCTAAGCACAACAATAATTCTTTTTATTCATAATTTCTGATCGTTGCTGTTAATTCCTTCACACCGACCTCTCTTTAATTATTTCAACCACATTTAATACGCATTCAGAGTTTGAATCATTTCCATTTATCTCTCAAAAACTTCACAGATCTCAGGTATTCAGTAGTGACCGTGGCTCAAAAGGCAGATTTTCTTTCAATCTAAACCACTGGTCCCTGACCTCTAGCATTTGTCTGCAATTTGAAAACCTGAGCTCAAAATGCCAGTGTGAAACCGGCTGACAAAGACAGCAGGATCACAGAGGAAAAAGTCACCACACTGGTAGGCAAATACAAAAGCAGCGGTGGTGACTAATGGTTTCCACAGAGAGCACTGGCACAGAGTTCAGACAAACACATTCAGGCCCCTTGTTATTACAACAAAGAGCCTCTGTGAACCACAGAACAATGAGACCTTCTCAATCTCTTGTGTAAAATCTTGTTGAGAACAAAGTGTGTCTTGGTGTGTAATTAAGTCAGTGGATACCTGTAATTTAAGACAACAGTTTATATGAGTGTTGGTTTTGATCATAGGACAATAAAATGACCAGATTAGGAAGGATAACCTGCAGTCGTTGCCGTTATGCCCTGGTTGTGTCCAGAGCGCAGGTGTCAAACTCCAGTCCTGGAGGGCCACTGCCCTGCAACTTTTAGATGCGACTCTGCTGCACCACACCTGAATAGAATAATTAGGTCATTAGCTGGACTCTACACAAGAAGGAGGTAATTAAGCCATTTCATTCCAGTGTTTTGTACCTGTGGCACATCTAAGAACTGCAGGACTGGAGCCAATTTTTACTAGATTTACCCATTTTCATTCTGATGTCTCCTTGTAAGGCAGTGACGTTAACCGATGTGATTAATTCATTCATTATTTGCTCTAAGTAAACTAAAATTCAGCTTCGACAGCTTGTGATCTTCCAAGAGTAAAACACTTTCTAATTCTGTTCCAATTCTGCCACAATCCAAGCAGGGTTGTGTTCTGCTTCCTGCTCACCCTCAGCCACCAGCCAATAAAGGACTGTCTGCTTAGTTTACCAAATGAGCTATAAAATGAAACGGAACATGGCTTGTTTTTCCCCGTATGTTGAGTTAAATGCAGCTGAGCTTCTGGGATGAGTTTCACTTTCTCTGCTTTGTATTAATATTGGCTGATTAAAGTGCAGCGTTATGCTGCAAGACGTAATAATAAAAAAGGAACCTTAATTGCAGTCACTACTCTGGCTTTTAATCAGCATTTTTTTCGTATGTATTTAAAAAGTGCCCTGCAACAGACTGGCGACCTGTCTAGGGTGAACCCCGCCTCTCGCCTGGAACGTTAGCCGGAGATAGGCACCGGCAACCCTGCCGACCCCACTGAGGGACAAGGGTGTAAAGAAAATAGATGGATGTATTTAAAAAATATACAGTGGAATCTAATTGCATTTTTCTGGTCAGGAGGCCATCAATAAAGTAGCCCCTTTCTTTCGATGGCAATGATCAAATACGACTAAAGATGAGAGAAACACTGACCACATAATTTGATGAAACATCAGAAAAACTTGCCTAAGGAGTCAGTGGAGGCCACTGGTCAGCAGTCCCGCTCAAAAAGAGTACAGTAAATACCGTGGCGGTGTCGGTGCTCTCCACTACTTCCATTACTCCATTGGGTTTTGAATCAGCATCTTAAATAAATCACATCATAGCCAGCATCTGTGCGAAGGAGATAGTTGCAGAGTGGCAACGCATGCAGCAGGATTCACAGATTTTGAGATGTTAACCATCAGAAAGAGAGAAACAAAAAAAAAAAAAACTGCAGTCTCTAAGCAAACTGCATTCAGTCAACCCAGTCAGGTAGCTGCCTCCACAGCAGTTAGTCATGAAGCCTCTTCTCCATAACAAGCCACTGACTATGCTGCTTCACATCATCAAACGTGATGTTCCTCTTCATCAATAACTAAAAAGAAAGCTACATTGTGGCATGCAGTACTTTTCAAGCTAATGAAAGAATGCTCTGGTTTGGATCTTTGCAGCTGGGTGCGTATCCCCTTACATGAAAAGTAAGATGGAGCCTCAGACTGACAGGGAAAAAAAATCCACAAAATTAGATAATTGTTGCCATGACACAATCATTATGGGAAATTTGATAAGATTCAATGTATGATTTCCAAAGAAACAGAAACATCTTTTTTTTCCCCCTCAGCATGATGAAAATTCAAAGTGATGTTGTGTTCAAAACGGAGTGTGAAAATTGCTGTTATGAAAAAGCCGTGACATGTCAGTGTACTTTTGATTTGCTTAATATTTGTGTTGGATTGAGGTCGGCTGTGGTCAGCTGAATATGTGATTTCGTCCGAGGCTTTCAAGAGGAGAAAATGAGAATCCCTGATGCCTGTGTGAAGTTGTCCACAACCAAAGGAAATGTTCCAACAAATTACCAGTATTGGCTTGCGATATGTCGAAAAGAAACAACTCCGCTCTCAACTTAAAATAAAAATTCATTCTACAAGCTACTGCAAGTCTCAACTGGATTGATGTAAAAGAAATGAGGACTTGCTTCCTTTAGGCGATGGAAAAACTGATAAATTATTTTTTGGAGGTTTGTAAAAATGTTGCTCTTATCTTATTTCCATCATATGAAGGCTCACTTTCTTATTGGGGGTTTTATTTCCTCTTTTATACCGAATCTTTTTTTTTTTTTTGCATTTTCTAAATCTGAGTTTGAACGATGAGTGAAACAAAACAGAAAAATGCACATAGTATAAAACATGGCTTCTGGTTAGGTCTCTTCACACCAGTGTGTTTACATTAATAGGATTACAAACATCATTAGATTGGAGGAAATTTGGTAAATCTCAATTCAGTTTCAAGGCTATCCATTCTTGGTATTCACTAAGTACTAAGCAGGCTTATCTTTGTCACGTCTACACTTATGGATTACTCAAGGGTTTTTGAAACCTCAAATTGATGTTATTGGGTCATGTTGCAAAATATTGATAGATTATGTCATAAACCCTGTAACCTGCTGGTCCTGCTCCTTCCTTTTTCACATTGCCACTGCTGCTCGTTGACAGCATGAGACAAACATTTAGCTGTTTATCTGCAGCATGAAAAACTCAAATCTTCTCTCAGTCTCCCAGAAACCAGCCTATATAAACCACACAGTAGTCTAATTTACATAAAGTGCAACATCCATGTAATTATGATGGAAGCTGTAAGAGAAAAGAATAATGTAATTGGAGAAAAAAACTGGGTAAAAATGCATTACTAGTGCTGCGAATTAACTTTATTCTCTTGATTTTGGTTTTGTAACTCAATGGTTCAATTAGGGCTGCAGGTCAAGACAAAATAATGCAAGAACAATTTTAAAGAGCCTAATTGTGGGTGGGATCCGATTTAAGTGACTTTGCACATGCGCTGTTTGTTGCAGCCTGGAAAGCGCTGAAACTGCTGTCAAACTTTTGATTTATTTAAACGTTTATCAATTCATTTTGGTCATTAAATAAATAATACATTTTTTGGGTTGTGGAGGTTATGTGTTTTTACTATGAAATGCAATTATTTGAATTTCCTGCAAAGAAAAAATACACATCTTACAACAACAACAACAAAAAAACTTTAGTGAGTTTTTATTTATTTCTAAAAACAAAGGAAAAACTGAAAGCATTGACTTTATGAAATTTCTCACTGGGTTTAGAAAATTATTAGTTTTACTTGACTTACATAAACTTGCAGTATTTCAAATACATCTATAAAAAAAACATGCTTAGACATCGATCAGAAGAACTTGTTTGGTGACATATTGAATGAACATATTTTTTCTGAATCCACTTCTTTTGATTTCACTTTCTTGTAATTGAATCACAGCCACCTGCCTATAACGTGATAATCCACTCAATCATCCCGACAGGCTTCCCTTTAGCTGTCAGCTGTGTCTGTATTAACGCTGACAGACGAAACCAGTGTCTTGAAACACAACTGTCAAAAGTCCCTTTTCAAATGAAATAAATAAAAAAATAAAAAAATAGCACAGCTGCTCACCCTCACAGCCACTGGACAAGTTTGCAGGCAAGGCCAAGTCCTTTAAAAATGAACCAGACGGAGGGTACTGTTAAATTTGCGTCATCCTCACTTTAGTATGTATGGAATATCAACAAAAACAAAACAAAGCAAAACAAAACTAAAAAAAACAAACAAACAAAAAAACCCGCATGTTTTGGCAGGGGGAGAGAGAGTACTTTTTTATGCCCGTAGGTAAAACATATAACCCAGAATTAGCTTAAGTACCTTCATTGAGGTAGAAAGCGCCATTAGGGAACAAACAAAGAATAGTTCTGGGCTATCCAGGCAATCACCTGCTTCCCAGTACCTATTATCCCCAGGAGGAACCTGCACTACTCCCCAGAATGTCTCCAAGCAGCTTTGCTCTCCAACTGCTGCCATATTTCTGCTCCACTGGACGATAAAATAAAAGCCCTCCCAGCTGCACACACACTCACATGCTGAGGCACACACACACACACACACATAGAGATATACAGCACTAAGAGCCTTGCAAGAAGGATTTACAATTAAGGGAACAGTGACTCCTCTTACTGAATGCAAAAGTGGGCTCTTGAGTGATCCATTGCCTTGAAGTGGAGCAAGTCACTTGTCAACACGGCAGACTGAGCTTCAAATATTTTGCTGTGGGCTTATTGCAGTTTTAGCTGGGCCATGCGATTAAAGTTGTGGTTAGTCAAACATATGACCACGTTTTGGAGCAGAACTCAAGTCAGCGACTCAAGACAAGCTTTGTTTGAACTCATAGTAATTAGTGTGAATGAATCTGAGAAATTTTAACCATAAAAAAAAACAAAAAAACTATTTCTCACCAATAAAGCAAAGCCTCTTTGGATAATCAATTACCTTCCCAGGAGTCAGACAAGAATTGATGTTATTTACTTATTGGTGACTAATTTGATCAACCCTCTGTACACTAAGCAAAAAATATTAGTTTGCAAAGCCTGATGCCAACTCTGCTCAAAGAATTTTATAAATTTACAGCAGCTCCTATTAAAATTTCACAAACAATTTTCTTATGTTCATCAAAACAAAATAAGCGCTAGAGGAGACCACGTCTTGTTCATAAATGAGCACACAACTCCATTTGCTTTTGATGTCAGAAGTTGGTTGAATGTTTTTTTTCTGTTTCAATGTTACACGCCATTACTTTTCTACTGGTAAATTGATGTTCATTAATAATGCATCTCTGACTTTATCTATATTCATAGGTTTTCAGTAATTCCAGTTCTCTTCAACTAATTATTGCCACATCAGTGTTTAATTGTTGCGTAGCAACCGAATAGGTGCTTTCAGGCGCACAGCTAATATCTCCAGAAGCTTCACAGACCTTTCCTGAATAAACTGCGTCTACTGTTTGCAGTAGTGTTATTGAGAAGTTCACGTTTCTCCAAGTTTGAGGTTCTTAACACTCTGTTGTTTTTAATTAAGATTGCCTGACACTTTGTCCATTTATCTTGCCTAGTCAAATGCTCACTATAGAGAAACAGCACCACATAATGACTGGCTTGTCACGCATTTTTTTTCCCTTCAGTGAAAAATTACGGGTTTTTTTTGCTGCATTTGCAGTAGTCTGACAGGTGAGCTGATGGTTGTTGCCCTTCTATAAGGTTATCGCTTCTCTACAAAGGAACACTGGATCTCATTCATCCTGATCATAAGGGTTTTTGGTTACCTGTATGACCAAGCCTCTTTGTTCCCAAGCACTCTGGTTGGACAGATGTGGGATGTCTGGCTGGTGGTCTAAATTTCTCTCATTTTCCCCTGATGAAAGCTACTGTGCATGCTCTTTAGGCCATGAAGATTTCCTTACAACACTGGGCAGATTAATGCCTTCACACACTCTCGTCTTACTGGTCGCCCATACATTTCTCTCAACATTTTAGGTTGATTTTCATCACTCTGGCATTCATGTCATGTTCCATGTCAGGACGCGACATACAGATGCCATGCCAATAAACTGAAGTACTTCTGAAAGGCTATTTGTTTTAAGAATTCAACACAAAAGTGTATCTCTTATATTTTATATGAATTTACTACACTTTGATATACTTCTTATATATTTTTTTTTCATTAATGATGATGGCTTACAGACTAATGAAATTTGAATACTGACCAAGACCAATTCAAAAACATAGTTTGATTTAAAAAAAGAAAAAGATGCCGTGCTTTGGTCATGTTTTGACCTATGTGATCATTGTCACTTTCTCAAAAGGCACTAAATCATACAAGGTCATTACTAAGAGAAGTTGGGACTTTACAGAACGCTGCATCCAAACATGTCGATAAAAAGTTGAATGCAGGAAAACTCTTGCAGAAATAGGTGGATAAGCAAAAGGATCAATCACGACCCACAGACGGCGGCTCTTGAAGTACTCTGGATATAACTGGAGTATTTACTTTTCTACGCCACTCCTTAACCAAAAATAACATCAGAGGTGCCTCAGAAATTGTGACTTCATTTAAATAATTTGGGATCTAATTTGATGGAAAATATTAATTTGATGTTTATCTTGAAAAATACAAAACTCTGACTTAAAATAGCGTTTTAAATGCGTTTAGAAGTGCAGCTTTCTTTTGCTGCTTCAGCAAACCTCTTTCCTCTGATTTCTGGTTTTGGTGATATTATTTATATGCAAGCTTCTGCCTCATGATATACCACTGAACTAAGTATATTATGAAGGATTATACTTTGTACCAAATTCAGGCTCTCTGACTCATCGTTGCACCTTGTGTGAACCCTTGGGACAGATCTCTCTAAATGAGAGGACAAACGTCCTTGTTGCTGCTCATTTCAAAAGCTTTATTTAGGCAATAGAACTGCTTAAATTTCAAATGTTTTGTTGCATGATTCTATTATTTATATCAGATCTAGAGAATACTGTTGAATGTTGCCTGAGTGAAAAGAAAACTTAATGTTTTGCTTCACATCAGTAGTGTTACCTTAAAAATGTCCTCAGTCTTGAAGAACGCTTTTTACTCCTTAGGGTAAAGAATTGTGTTGGACTTCAGTTGGTACAATTTTAAATATTAAACGTTGGCCTTTTAAATTTTGCATTAACTACTGGAAGTGTTTTATTTAAGTCTGTTTTTTTCTGTTTATGTTTTTACTAGGAACTATTTTAGTTTACATTTATGCCACCAACTTGAGCAGGAGTCCTTGGAAGAAATGTGCTGTAATCTGTATTCTGTATCTGTAACTAAATATAACCTGAAGTAATGGTAAATAGGCACTGAGTGCCAGTTGTTTGAGGTCCAGTTTCAGGTTTTCTAACTCATTAATGATCTGTGAAGTCATGCCATCTGGTGCTGTTGGTCCACTGGCTTATATTAAATGCAAAAATCAACAAAATCTTATGTCACATTGTGGTTTCTTTGACTGACGAGCTTTATGTAGACCGGAACAAGAAGCTTGAATTGATTTCAATGTCATAAACACCAATACTTGCTTCAATAACTATGGTATCACTATTCTTAAGGGGACAACATGTTTCCCTGAACTAAACCCTACAGAAAATCTTAATATTAAGATTCTTAGAGTCACCAGACCAAGGCAATGCAGATTCAGTGAAGGCCGAATTGGACTTCCTGAGCACCTCAGTGGAGCCACAGGGTGAGATCTACCGCGCCACACAGCACTGATGCAGTAACTCATACAGCCAAATGATCCACTGAAGAGTTCATGGACATACTTTTCAGGAGGCCAATGATGCCTTTTTAATCCAATGTAAAGTTTTTTGAAGAAGGTAAATTGTCTGGTTTTTGTTAGCATCCAATTCATTTCAAATTACTAAAATAAATTGCTTTTCAATGACAAGTACCTACATATGCTACAAATATCTTAGTAGAATTTTTACAGCTGGTACAAATTGTATTCAACAAAAAAAGACAGACAAGAAAAACAATGTCACTAACTGGTTCCGTTTTCACAGCTGTTTATTTTACTTTATTTTTTTTGACGATTGGGGCCGTCTTTTCTCATTTTTCTGTTTGCATTCCAAGTGTTTTGCACGTTCTTTCCATTCCCCCCCACCCCCACTCCTTGTCTCCCTGGAGTATAACATCTTCAAGTTATTTAAATCTGCCCTGGTGAGTACATTTTCATCCAAAGCCTGTATTTTGCTTGTTCTTATATCTTTAAAGAAAAACCAAAGACTCCCGTTCTTTGGTTTCCCTTGAGTGGCATATAAATTCATGAAGTAGATAAAGGGTAAGAGCCCCGCTAGCAATGCTGCTTTGTTTGAGCGGTTGTGACATGTTTACCAATACTGCTTTATATCTTTGCTGAGATGCTCCCATTGTGGGATGAATGCATTTGTGTTTGAATGCACAGGGATAAGTCTGTTTTGAAGAGGATAGCAAAGGGCTTGAGAGTCAAAATGTCTTTGCAAGTGCTTTAATTGTTTGCATGTCCTTGAGTCAACTCAGAAATATTTTTCTGTGGCACCCTGTTGAAGGAGCATCAGGCAAAATTATGTACAATTCATTTTTTTTGAGAACTTTGTAAAGTTTAAAATAACATTTCCTAATAATAAGGGCAAAGACTAGCCACGGAGTCCATTGTGAAGGAGACGACTTCCGTGGAACAAGCTCAGGAAGATTGCCAGCAGATTGTCTTCCATTCATGTCACACAGTGCGGCTACACTTTGATGCACCATAAAAGCCATTATTTCTTTGAGTCTGATAGGAACTTAATTAGAAACATAATGAATCCGCCACACATCTGACAAGCCTAATTAGGTCTATCTGAAATGTGGGGTTAATTGGGTTTTTAGTTCAGGGCCCCCAGAACACAGACCCAAAACCCCATCCTGCCCCTCCGTCCAGGTCCCCAGGTCCCAAAGGCTGTTTACTCCTGTGGAGACAACAGAAGGTCAGTTTTATTGTTGCAGGAAATGGCAAACAATCTCACCGTTGTTTGCCGTCTTCCTTGGCACTCGCGGTGTTGTATCTGTTGAGAGTGTTGTGATCCATGGGAACTCCTCCTGATGCCCTTTTTAATCCCATTAAAACTATTGTCTGCAGCTTTTGGCTCACAGGCTGGAGAAGAGAGAAAAGTGTGAGGCTGCTGGAACAAAGCTGATATCTTTGGTGTAGGCCTGTTCACCAACAGCGATGCAGAACTGAATAATTGTTTTTTTGAAATAAATTATTTTTGATAAATGAAGTCAAATGCATGTTAATAAAAATGTACATAAAATAAGGAATATCACAGATATCAAGTCTGTTTTTATTTGCTTAAAAATAAAAAGTGAGCCACATAAAGCTCTCTGCATTGCTTAGCCAAGACACTCCTGTTAATAAACATGTCTTTACGCTTCAGGTAATTTGTTTAAAGAAGAGAACACATTATCTTTTAGCAACACTTAATTTTGTAGCTTAAAAAATTGCACTTCAGTCATAGGCAACAATTGCTTGTTCCTCTATTGGTTTTGGAGGGAAGAGTTGTGAAAACCTGCTCATGCAACGCGCCACCGATTTATGCAAAGCTTGGAGCGTCAGCCTCAAGCCGAACTCCAGACCACCAATCCCCCACGCCTTTCCCACATAACTCCACCAGACTAGCACCGCTAGTCCACCAGCAGGAGCAATTACCAAAAACCCAGTGAACTGCATGCCTGCTGAAATTGATCATCATACAAATTGCAACGCTCCCAAATACAGTTGGAAAAAGCAACAGTGAATGACCTGGAAAAGCATTGTTGTTGAGAGAATGAGGCCAATTTCAAGGCGTCACATAAGGCTATCATGCAAAGTCAAGTATCTTTTAAGTTGCCTTTGATATACAAAGCATGCAACAGAAGGTAACAGTTACTTGACTGTGGTATAAAATGGCACTATGAATGGAAATCTTCACCCTTCCTCCCTGGTCCCCTTTTTAGTTACTTAGAATCATGGATCAACCGTCCACACAGAGGACAGTAAATTATATTTAATTGGGTTCTTTCTTTAAATTCCTAGAACAAATATTTCTGTGCACTCTGACAATTATTACCAACTCTCCTAGATTATCACCAAACTGAATATACAACAGGTTCAAAGCCTCAGTATTTTTGCCTTTAAGGTGTGGTGTAACTGAAACATTTGGAGGGTGCTTCAAACATCTTTGAAATCGACATTGTGCCCAAACGCCTAGTGATTTAAACGTCAGTCGCAATGTTTATTAGGGTACCAAAGAGATAACTGAATGGCTGGAGAGACTAAAAGATAAACTTTCTCAATTTCTGGGTCAAAAATGTCATTATGGAAAGTCATGGTCAATAGAAGGTGAACTCTCTGTTAAATCCAGTTTTTAGACAGATTATCCAGGTTTGCTGAGGTTCTAAAATTCCTAACCACATGTACATCAGTGTTTCATCCATGCCTTTATTTATGAAAACAAAAATGAAGCAACAATTGAAAAGTATGTAGACACTAAAATACATTCCAAAAACCCGAGCTATTTTCTAGTACGAACTGTACATCCAGCACTGAGCTATGCCTATAAATAGTTTGGAGAACTGTCTTACAGTGTAGGTGGATATGAGCAGGTTCATGTTGGTTCATAATGTGTTTGCTTTTTTACTTAATTTACCATATACTCTTTGAATAAAACAAATCTATTTACATCACCTTGTAAATCACACAATAAAACAAGATAGATTACAAAACGTGTGCTTTAGTGATGTCATCTCTAATAACAGATTTTATATAATTAGTTCAAAGGTACTTCATTAATTCCAGTGGTAATCTAAATAATATATATGTACACTTCTGCATTCAACACACTAACTCAAAATTCATATTTCAAATTATAGTTTCTGTTTAACATTAAAAATATATATATTAAATGAATAAAGGTTCAGTGTCTAATCTCTTTAAATAAACACTCATGGCTCTGATTATATAAAGAAAAAGAAACCTTTTTTTGTCCATTTCTCCATGCTCAGTGTTTCATTAATGTGTGATCAGTTATAGGCAGTTCAAATATAAATCTGCCACAACTTGAACTGACAAGGACTAATTTAATAATAAGCTTTTTTATTTACCCGTGGTGGTACTGACTCTATGAGTCTATACCAATTTACATGTCTGTTTTCTTTACAAGTTTGCCGCAAATATTAATTCTGCATCCACTAGATATCAGGTTTTATTGCTGGAAATATTGGTTTCAATGCTCTGTTCTTCCTGGTGAACTTGGTAAGTTAGAAACTTTTTTTCACGACATATGATTCTAAAATTGTGACCTTCGCAAACAGTAGAATTAATTCATGAAAAACTCTGGATAGTTCTGCATAAGCATTCAAGACCAATAAATGCTGAGCAATTTTGTGATTTGGCTAAAGCCTACGAAGCATTTCATGCAGAGTGCAATAAAAATAATGTGTGTTTTAGGATAGTTCTGCTCA
Source organism: Poecilia reticulata (assembly GCF_904066995.2). Classification (NCBI taxonomy): domain Eukaryota; kingdom Metazoa; phylum Chordata; class Actinopteri; order Cyprinodontiformes; family Poeciliidae; genus Poecilia; species Poecilia reticulata. The sequence continues at coordinate 13,034,250 of NC_088837.1, read as the reverse complement.
GAAACACACACTTTAATTCCTGTTGCCTTTGCGCACCAACGTCCAGCCGCATTTGGAAATATTAGTATGTGCACAGACTTTCAGCCGTCAGTGTTATTACACACTGGACTGATTTGACATCTGATAACGTACAACAGCTCGGGTTATCAGAATCAACAGTAGTTGTATGTCGAGAGTTACTGTAGGTGCCCTGTCAGCCAAACAGAATGCAAAACAAATAGTGAATGCTTTCATCAACATTCAGGTGCAATTGTAATTATACCCTGAGGAGGAGCTGACAAACTGATGACAGTAAGTGAAGCTGTGAAAGGGCCTGGATTTGGCTAGTCTGAAAACAACAGAAGCACCGAGGCTCACACAGGTGAGAAGACGTCCCTGCACACAGACACTGTGAGGACAATGATAGTTGCACCAACAATAGAAGTCAGATAATCACAGCTGCCTTGGTGACAGCACAGCATAATTAACACTAATGACCCTACACTTTATGTGAGCCTCTACAAAGACAATTAGTCCTCCCACTCTCCTCCTCCTCCTTCTCCTCTCTGGGGAAGTGAACACGAATTTAACCCACACCGTACCAACCAACCTAATCCCACTGCTGCCTTCTTTTTTTTTTTTTTTAAATCATATAGACGCTTTCTGTTTACATTTATCTATGCTAGTAGCAAAGATATCAGCATCAGTATGTACGTATAATTCAGTTTTTGATGTTTTGAACTGCTGTGTAGGGATGCTATATCAATTCTGAAGGATTTTCAAGTTTTGTTCCGTCTTGGGAACAACTTTTGTCCCAATAATTCATGACCATTCACAAGCAGGCAATTACATATTATAGATGATGCACAAATGCGGGACTTGCCAAGGTGTGGCTGACATGTGATTGATCATAAGGTAACTGATTAATGACTGGAGTGAATATGACGACGAAAATGCCTGGTGTTAGAGACCCCTGGGGTGGAACAACACTTCTGTGGAGTCAGCACAATGACGCAGGGGGGGAGGGGTATTGCTGAGGCTGATGGGATATCAGTCAATTAAAGAGACATAAAAATATTAATGAGGAGGTGCAATGTCTCTTAGCTCAACAATATAGTCAAACAAACTATATTTATTGAATTTGCTTTTACAGAGACTCATAGATTCTCTGGAAGTAATGTTTAAGCTACACTTGAACAGGGTAGTGTTTTTTTCCCCATAAAGTCTTTGCTGCTGAAACTTAAAGGAATGCACAAGTTATGACTGTGTTAGCGAAGACAAACACAGTGCATACTGTTCTTTTAGACTTTTATTTTTAAAAAGTCTTGAAACCTTGTATTTTATCACTCTGCTCTGCAATTATGCTAAATATTATGTTAGTCTGTTTCATGAAATCCCCTTAAAACACAAAGTTTGTAATTAGATTAGGACAAAAAGTAAAACAAAAAAGTTTTTTTGCATGAATCCTTTTTTTTTTTTTGGCCACAGAGTTGTTGCAGAAAAGCTCTCTGGCTTTCTCTGAAATGGCAACGTTGTTAACAAGCACCTGTTATTGTGTCTTCAAAGCAGGTAAATGACACGACTAACAAATTAAAAACAGGAGGAAAGTAAAAATAGATCTCGGACATTTTTTTTCTGGTGTCAGACACATCAATGGCCCCTTTCAAACAAAATGTTCAGCATGAATAGCCACTGAAACTCACTTCAGTTCATCAATGTTGCCAGAATTAAAGCACACAAACTCGTATATGACTCAGCTGGTAAAAATGACTGTGCAGCTGAATACTGAATGGCAACAAAGCTAAGAGTTATTGAATGCAGCCTACAAAAAAACCCCAGAAATGACATGCAAACAGAAGGCATCATTAGCAGATAATGCAAAGAAAGCAATACTATCAGATGCATATAAGCGGTCTTACATAGAGTTAGCATTATGTTCAGATGATAAACCAGACTTGCTAGCATTTTCCCTTCTTGCAGCCGGACCAAATATCTGGTTGACAAACAGATGTCACTGATCTGAAACGTGTTACTTCTGTGCAAACAGCAGAAATTATTTATGAGGTTGTATTTCTCTTACTAATAAAATTCAGTGGCACACTATCAGGCATCATGTTTTGGTTTAGAAATTAAACTTTATTAAACTGAACTTGTTACTCAACTTTAATAATGTGATGCGTGTCCATGAGGCTTATTAATAGCCAGCACTATTTTAATAATCATTTGAACCACTCTTTTTTGGTTGGTAGGAAGTAAAGCACATATCATTCACACCTGTGCATGATATGTGCTTTACTTCTGTATAAAGCACATCATTTAGCCTTTTCACAGAGTACAGTGCGGTGGCCACCCCCTGTGCCTCGACGCTCTCTCTGGCACTCACAACTAATTCTCGTCTCTGGTCCTCATGCCAATAGATCTGCGGCGCGTGGGACCTCCGATAATGACTTCCAGCCAAACTCGCAGTGCCAGACCCCGGCTTCTAACACCATGTAATTAGCAGACTATTGACTTCTTCAGACACCTGGTTCGGCGAAGTTGACAAATGGCTACAATTAATCTTGTGCTCTCTAGACAGTGCTGTATTTTGGGGGCCTGACATTTATTCGTTCTGTACAGAAGCTTCATGCTGTTTATTCCTGTCGTGTGACTGAGACTGTGGTAGTGTGGGAATGCACAGTGTGGGCTTACAGTAAGTATTCCTTGAAATGTACCTGGAAATTTGATTGCCATGTGAATGTAGGGGTCAAAATTATTCATCTCCCAACCAAGAAGTTTTAATGTGAATTCGAATCAGAAGAAAGATTTTGGAGATGACTTTGAATGGAGGCTTTAGACTCTATTCAGAGTCTCTTCTGATAATTGGGAAATAAGTCTTCTCTGCAGTTTAAAAATAACAGGAAGTTATTTGATTGTTGCATTTCTTCCAGATTAAACTTATGATTTTATGGAAATATACAGAACCAGCACCATTTTAATAATCATTTGAACCACTCTTTTTTTTTGGTTGGTAGGATTATACTAAAACAACTTCATTGGCTTTTAAAAGCAAGAATTGAGTATACAAGTTCAAATACATTGAGCACCCGCCGTTAGTCCATGTTGATAACATCACTTCACTGTGGACAGTTAATGTTCCAACATTTTCCAGAATATTTTAGGCTTTATTCTTGGTTTTAGCTGCTGATTGACCATCAACATCATTACCAGTTTCCTCTCATCTGAGTGAGGTCATGATAAAACTGGGTGTTCCAGCCAGATGTTGATCCCAAGCACACATTGAAACTGTTTTTAGTTTGGATCTTAAACCTATTGGACCTCAACACATATGGAAAATTTATGAGCTGTGCTTAAAAACGGTGTCCATGACAGTGGACCAGCAACTTTAAATAAGCTATGTCTGCAAAGAAGGATACTGAAATATCCAGGCAGAATTATACGAATAACTTGTTGATGAGGTCTAAAAAAATGCTACTAATAAAAGTGGGATTAATGCATAATTTTTGAGCCTGAATGATACATTTTGCACGTGCCAGGAATGGAGAAATCTGCATTAAATTCAAACTTGTGCACCCGGTTCCTGTTTTTACAATTCTTTGAAGTTGTACATTTCACCATCATTCCGAAAGGGAAATGGAAATTAAATGGATCTCTGCAAGCCAAAAGTGAATATGAGATTCATGGCCATGATGAGTGCATGTTAACCTCTAACTGGCACTGTGTATACATTTTTTAAAAACTAATTTTAACCAGGATGAACTTTGACAGGCACTTTCTGCAGCTCAGTCTGCAAGCACTGCCTCCCCACGGAGAGCCCAAATAATCTGCTTCTTTTCAACATAAAACTAAAAAAAAAAAGACAACATTGATAACACGTTAAAGATACGGTTGTGCAATCCAAACACAATTAAATTGCTAATTTAAAACGATGTTACTTGGCATTTTAATTATGTTTCACACCGAACTGCTTCGTTCCACTCAGAGATGAACAAAGCCCAGAAACGGTAAGAAAAAACAAAACCTCCTCCTCTTTAAAAATTCATCCTTTCATGGTCACAGCAGCAGCCATAACAACAACATTCACATGTACCCATTTATCAGTTACATCTGCAGTGCACAGATGAACGAAATGGATGATCCAGAGGATTTCATTCCTAGTTTCTGCTGCTATTCTCTGCATGGGGCCGAGAAAACTTTGGGCATCAATGCAGGGCACATCCCCTCTGCTGTGATAGCACCTCTTTGGAATATTAAATACTGTATAACCTGCCATTTTGTCTGCTTTCTGGTCAAATGCAGACTGAAGTCTGAACTCCCAATCAAAACTGCAGAGTCTGAATTCACCCAGAATAACATGCAGGCATGATATTAGCCAGCTGCGTCTCTTTATCAGTGTAGATTTAAACATAGTCATCGGCAGCCAATATTAAAACTTGTGTCACTGAAGTGAAATATTTGCTCTAATCTGTTTGTGGCATTTGCATGTTGAATATTGAATACTGCATTATTGCACATGAGGTTCTGCGAAAACGTAATTGCTGTTTTTAAAAGTTTTTTTTTTTTTTCATTAAATGCTTCAGATTAATATTATTAAACAATTACATAACCATTCTCAAATGAGTGATTACATGTATTGAAGAAAATAAAAAAAGCTTCCCAAACAAACCTGGCTTTGTGTGAAATTAAATTGCTGGGCTTAAATTATCGGACTTTTACTTGAAGTGGAGTATTATTCATTTCTTCCTTGACAGGAAACGTTTTTTTAGCCGTCATGGAACCAGGAGCAAAGCAACAAACGACCCGATCTCGCCTGCTGGTTTTGAAATACATGTCTTGTTGTGACAGAGGAACAAATTGATTTCTCCTCTCATTTCAAAACTATGAAAAAGGTAAAAGCCACATGACTGCTGACACAGAGTGTGGTATAAAACCGGAGTGTTTTATATTTACTTGTTATAATGTAGCAAACAGGAGGACATTGTAAGGGAGTTGTTACAGGGCATACTGAAGGGGAGTGACGGATTTGGAAATGTAAAAATAAATAAATAAATAAAATGCCTGCAGGGCAGTGCTAAATAATCCTGCAAACTAGGTGCTCAAGTAGGTCCAGTGAAAGTGAGTTTAGTGGTCTGAATAACATACACACACCCTCACACACATGCATAGCTGTTTGGCTGTGTGGTCACAAAACACAGGGAGACTAATGATATTTTTTTGCAGCTTCCCTAAGAGACATGAGTTGGCATGAACATTTAGATAGACGTGAGGATGTTAAAGTGTGTGCGCGTGGGCAAACAATATTCCCACATGGCCAGGCCACCAAGAGGAGCACAAGCGTTAATGGGATATTTATCAAGCCTGGACACTCAGGAACTGACAAGGATAAAGAAAAAAGCCTGTCTGACCAGGACACCCTTGGCTATTATGATAAACAAGCACATTATTTGAAAGTCTAATGGCCTCTAGTTGGAAAGAGCAAGAGCTCCAGTGTCCCACTCAAAGCTTTATTCTAAGTAACCCCTCATCATATAAGGGGCAATGATCTATATGTTCCCCATGTAATGCGGACACTTTTTATTGTTTTAATAGATTTTGATTGCATATATTATATAGTGCCAATCAAGCAAAAAGGCAATTTGCAATTTAATTGCAGACAGTCTAAGCAGGTCCAGTGTAGCTTCGCTGCTTCCAGCAGCTAACTATGTGACTTCAAACAGGGCCTTTTGAATGCATTCAGAAACTCAAACTGCAGTATATTTATTGGGATATATTTGACAAGTAGGGCGTAATTATGAAAAAAATCTGAACACTGTGCATTTACTCTGACACTCCTAAATAAAATCCAGTGGACCAATTACCTTCAGAAGCCATTTAATCAGTAAATTACTGTCTAAGAGTATTTGAAAAATATTCCTTGAATGGGGGGGTTAATATACAAAATTGACTTTTTGGAGCTTCAGGTCATGTTACAATGTTATTTCCTCATCAAACAAGTACTCAAAGTGTTGCTTTAACTCATTCATGCATGGTTGAGAAACCCTTAAGTGTCTCTTGGTAGCCATTTGAGGGTGAATGAGCACCTGTTCATACAATGCACTGCAATGCACTGCCTGTTTACATAGAGCTCTGCCTTAGATATTCAGTTTGCAGCCAAACCTTCACCCCACAGAGCACCCCTCCAGTGTACAGACCCCACTCAGTTCCATCAGACTAGCAGCAGCAGCAATTACTAGTGTGGAACTCTGTCTGCTGAGCTTATTGTACAGACTACCATGCTCCTAAGAACGGTTGTAAATGGCATTACTGTGATGGCAGCTGAAGGGGGACTGCTGGGAAGGGTAGGAGGTTCTTAAAGAGACAGACATCAGATACGGCTATAGTGTGAAGTCAAATTTCTTTTTGTTTTTTTTATATACAATATTTTCATAAGAACTAAAGGTAGCAGTTACTTGATTGTGGTATAAAGTGAACCTACGTGCCTGGAAAACGGGTAATACTCCCTGACCGCCTTTTAAATATGGCCGTTTCTCATTATAATTTCATTTATGGAGTTCCTGATCATTGGCCCTTTTTAATATTCTCAATCCGACAGTTTTCAGAATCAGTGCATTGCTTTAAATTTGCCTTTCTGTGCTAATGTGGGAATTGTCATGAATCTGGAAAGTCAAATCAGTGCTCGCATAATTAGATAATAAACAAAGGAACAGAAATTACATGGTCCATTGTGCATAATATTTTTGTGAGGGTTTTCATGCCTATGAAGGAAGTCTGCAACTACAGGCCTCAGAAAGACAAAGTCAAGCAGGTATATTGTGGGTATGATTTTCAGAATATTCCTCTCTCTTTGACAAGAATTGAAAGTTTACTAGTTGTGCTTCCATGGATTTTCACTGTAACTTACTATTATAGTAAAACTCTGGGGTTTGAGAATCCTTGTTAAACAGCGTTTTAACTAAAACTCTTTAATGTTTTTCTCTTTTATTTTTTAATTCTCTTTTTCATGGTTTCTTTTTTAAAATCTCTTTCTCTTCCTCACTGTTTATTCAATGTGACATGCTGTTTTTATTTTAATTATGTAAAGCACTTTGAAATGCCTTGCTGCTGAAATGTGCTATACAAATAAAATTTGATTGATTATCAAACGGTAATATAACTGCTTCTACTGCATTACTGTGAATTGTTTGTGTAACTGTTTCAGTGCAAACTCACATAACCTTTGGCTAATAGTTGGTGAGATGTAACAGTTTCATGCTCAACATTTAACAACCAAATTTAAATCTTTTTAACAAAAAAATGAGAAATTCACCTGAACTATTTTGTGTTGGGTCTGTTCATTTGGCATATAAATGTGAATATGAGCCTGACTTAAATTAAATTAATGATGCAAAATGGGGAAAATATCATCCCCCATGTGATCTCATGAAAAACATCATGTTATTAAATTAATGGAGCAATTCCTCACAGATGTGTTTTTAACTGTGATAATAATCCCCTTTTTTTAAACATGCCATGCGCAGCAAACAGACTGTGAAGTTTAAGAGCACAGATATTGCTGCAGGCATATACATGGATGGAACCAAGGAAGAAACATATTTGACAAAAAGTTAATTTAGAAAGAAAACACACACACACACACCTAACAGCTAAACTTGTAAATCCAAGCAGTGTGATTGGGAAATACTCCCCCCCCCCTCGCATCTTCTTGTTGAGCGCAAACAATTTTTACTCTCTGTAGTAAAGCGTTTTATTCAAAGTACAACTTGTCCTGAATCTGAAAGTGTTCTTGTTGACATTAGAACTTGCAAGTAAGATAAACTACACTGGATGCCTTTGCACAAAACATTATCTACAACATGTAGCTGTATTAAATGTATATAATTTTTATAGTAGACTGAGCTGCAAGGTGCATGTACAGCAGTGCAAATCTGGAACTGAACACTACACAAGGCTTATGAGGGGCCGTTTAGGACAAAATCTATGTTTTGTCTCTCACACACTACAAGAAACTCACGCACACTCCAAAAAACATCACGCACACTCTAAAAAACATCACGCACACTCTAAAAAACATCACGCACACTCAAAAAAACATCACGCACACTCAGAAAAACATCACGCACACTCAGAAAAACATCACGCACACTCCAAAAAAACATCACGCACACTCTAAAAAACATCACGCACACTCTAAAAAACATCACGCACACTCTAAAAAACATCACGCACACTCTAAAAAACATCACGCACACTCCAAAAAAGCATCACGCACACTCTAAAAATACTCAAATTGCGTATACATACTACTAAAATGTCTCACGCACACATTTTATCTTTCTTGCACACATACACTGTACTAACATCTCGCACACACACACAAAAGCTATCTTTCTCGCTCACATACACACTACTAACATGTCGCACACACACACACAAAAGCTATATCTCTCACTCACATACACTACTAACAGTCGCACACACACACTCAAGCTCTCTTTCTCGCTCACATACACTACTAACATGTCGCACACACACACAAACGCTATCTTTCTCGCTCACATACACTACTAACATGTCGCACACACACACAAACGCTATCTTTCTCGCTCACATACACTACTAACATGTCGCACACACACACAAACGCTATCTTTCTCGCACACATACACGGTACTAACTCGCACACACACACAAACGCTATCTTTCTCGCACACGTACATAAATGCTATCTTTCTCGCACACATACACTGTACTAACAACTCGCACACAAATGTTTCTCTCACATACACAAGACTAAAGTTGCGCGCACACACTCACACACTCGTTTTATGTATGTGTGAGAGCGAGACTCTTTTTTGAATGTGTGAGAGCGAGACTCGTTTTTCGAATGTGAGAGCGAGACTTTTTTTGAATGTGAGAGCGAGACTTTTTTTGAATGTGTGAGAATTGTCACGGAAGAGGCGGGGCATAATTTTTGATCAACTGCGCATGCGTTGATCCTAAACTATAAGCTTCGATTGTTGACTCACTGTATGTTCTATTACTTAGTATATTTGTGCTTTTAAATATATATAGAACTTTAAACTTTCTTGTAACTTAAATGTACTATAGAAATAAATAAATCTGATTGATTGATTAGAAATAGCAAAATTGCTGTAGTACAATCTGTCCACTGGGTGCCAGCATTACAGCCAACTAGTGCCGAAGAAGAAAGAGTCTGCTATACCGAACATGGCTAACTCTAGTTCAAACCGAGGCGGTATTGGACCGCAGTGAAGTTAGTTTCAAGTTGGATATTCGATATTCGAGCTCCGGGGAGTAGGGGCGTTTAGCACAAGGTTGATCCGATTTATGAACGCTAATGTCGGCCGGGGGTTCTCCACAACTCCCGGCCGCAGCGCACCAAGGTTTACTCTTTCTTCTTCGGCACTAGTTGGCGCCGGTTAATAATTCCTGTAATGCTGGCACCCAGTGGACAGATTGTACTACAGCAATTTTGCTATTTCTAATCAATCAATCAGATTTATTTATTTCTATAGTACATTTAAGTTACAAGAAAGTTTAAAGTTCTATATATATTTAAAAGCACAAATATACTAAGTAATAGAACATACAGTGAGTCAACAATCGAAGCTTATAGTTTAGGATCAACGCATGCGCAGTTGATCAAAAAATGATGCCCCGCCTCTTCCGTGACAATTCTCACACATTCAAAAAGAGTCTCGCTCTCACATTCAAAAAAAGTCTCGCTCTCACATTCAAAAAACGAGTCTCGCTCTCACACATTCAAAAAAAGAGTCTCGCTCTCACACATTCAAAAAACGAGTCTCGCTCTCTCACATTCAAAAAAAGTCTCGCTCTCACACATACATAAAACGAGTGTGTGAGTGTGTGCGCGCAACTTTAGTCTTGTGTATGTGAGAGAAACATTTGTGTGCGAGTTGTTAGTACAGTGTATGTGTGCGAGAAAGGTAGCATTTATGTATGTGTGCGAGAAAGATAGCTTTTGTGTGTGTGTGCGAAATGTTAGTAGTGTATGTGAGCGAGAAAGATAGCTTTTGTGTGTGTGTGCGACATGTTAGTAGTGTGTATGTGAGCGAGAAAGATAGCATTTGTGTGTGTGTGCGACATGTTAGTAGTGTGTATGTGTGCGAGAAAGATAGCATTTGTGTGTGTGTGCGAGAAAGATAGCTTTTGTGTGTGTGTGCGACATGTTAGTAGTGTATGTGAGCGAGAAAGATAGCTTTTGTGTGTGTGTGCGATATGTTAGTAGTGTATGTGAGCGAGATAGCTTTTGTGTGTGTGTGCGACATGTTAGTAGTGTGTATGTGAGCGAGAAAGATAGCATTTGTGTGTGTGTGCGAGTTGTTAATACAGTGTATGTGTGCAAGAAAGATAAAATGTGTGTGCGTGAGACATTTTAGTAGTATGTATACGCAATTTGAGTATTTTTAGAGTGTGCGTGATGCTTTTTTGGAGTGTGCGTGATGTTTTTTTGGAGTGTGCGTGATGTTTTTTAGAGTGTGCGTGATGTTTTTTAGAGTGTGCGTGATGTTTTTTTGGAGTGTGCGTGATGTTTTTCTGAGTGTGCGTGATGTTTTTTTGAGTGTGCGTGAGTTTCTTGTAGTGTGTGAGAGACAAAACATAGATTTTGTCCTAAACGGCCCCTCATAAAGGCTCCTTTGTCACCACACGTTTGATTGATTTATTATTCATTTATAACAGGAACTATTCAAGATGTGTACGTCCTTGCTTCAAGTCAAATACATACAAATGCAAGATAACATTTTATGACACCTAATTAAGGTGGTAGAAGCAAAGAACTAATCACATTTCTCTTCAAAATCTTTTTTCTTAAAATATTTTCCAGTTATGAAATTTGATTTCTCACAGTAAGAACAAGATGCTGATCTGTTTTTATGTAACAGGCTATTAAATATCATTTACCATACTTACGCTTTCTAAGGAATTTCAACAGTGAGAAGTGTAAGCAATTGACTGATTTAAAATCTTTTTTCATCAGCTATTATTTGAAGGCAATGTTGTACAAATGGGTTCAAGTATTTAGTGCATTAAAACTATTCATACCTCTTTAAATATGTCTCATTTTTGTGACTACAAGCACTAAATTCACAATCTTTTCTTGAGATTTTGCACATCTGCAGACAGACATTTTTTCTTTTTTCTTTTCTGAATAACTCTTCAAATGATTCAGATTCTCAGTAAGTTTGAAGTTTGGACATTAACTGGGCCATTCTAACATATTCATTTCCTTTGATCTAAACCTTTCCATCATAGCTCTGACTGTATGTTTAGGGTCATTTTCCTGCTGCAAAGTGAACCTCCAACAAAGTCTCAAGTGCTTGCAGCTTCTGAGAGATTTTCTCCAAGATTGCCCTGTATTTAGCTCCATCCATCTTTCTCTAAACTTTGACCAGCTTGTCCCTGCTGCAGAAAATCCTCCCATTGCTCTCACCCCTCAGTGTTCAGTGTGTTTTTGATGATTTAGAGTCAGTTTCCACCTCACATGGCACGCCACCCATCTCCAATTTCTATTTGAACAACATTCTGAAAACAATGTAAAGTCTTCCTGCCACTTCACAGCCGTGCACTGCTTTGTGGTTGTATCCTGACAAAATGCAACAAAAATCAAGGGGTATATTTACTTTTGCAAGAATTTGTAAGATAATCCAGAGAGAGTAATCATACAAACATTTTGTGCAAAAAGTTTAAATAGATCTCTGGCTCAGGACAGCAATCCCATCAAATCGACCATTTTCTCTCTGATAGTATTCGAAGTGACAGCTCATATGGAGGCTCCTGCTGCAGCAAAGAAATGGGGTTCTCCACGCTTGGCCTGCTTTATATAGACTAAAGTAAGAAGAGCAACATAAAAAGTTCACATATAACCTTGCTAAAGTGCTTTTAAAACAGATAAATTCGACATGCTTTATGAAAACAAATTCCATATATTTAAATATATATATATATATATATATATATATATATATATTTTTTTTTTTTCACCATGGAATGATATAAAATATGGCAAACCTATGAGACAAAACTGAAGGCCTTACAAATATGAAAATAAATGTCGCTATGAAACCCAGAAACCAAAGTTGTTTTGAAGATGGTCGGGTTTTATTTATGGATGCCTCTGTGCACTCAATGTGTCACTTGCTGTCTGTAGGGATGAGGAGCAGTGTTGACATGTCAATCATAAGTGGTGTTGCCTTGAAAGACAAGGTGAGGCGCCACCTCTTGGGACATAGTTTTGGAACTGTTGAGCAAGTTTGACATTTTACAGCAAGGTACCGCAAAAGAATGAAAACTCCTGAAAGAGCGACGGAAAAGGTATAGCATGCTAAATCCTATGTTCACAAATGTTTAGCCTCTGGTATGTACTCTCATTTAAAAAAAAAAAACAACAACAAAAAAACTGAATGGGCAAATTAAATCTGAAACCAGCAAAATAGAAAGAGAGGCTTAATTTGAAATTGAAAAAATTGAACTGGGAGAGAAAATGTGAGAAGGATAAAAGTTGGAGTTCTTGCTGGTAGCATAGTCAGTCCATTCCCTGATGTCAAAGTGCTGCCTTATAAAGAGGCTGTCAGAACAAGTCAGTTTCCACCAGATTAACTTAAAAGTACACCACTTAAAGATCCATAAATAATAAACTCCTTCCTCCTTTGAGCATCATATTTTGATCACCTTCATTAGAGCGCTAAGAGCTGTCCAGAAGTGTTTCTTTTTTATCGTGAAATAATCCGCTGTCACTAAAAAAATAAATAAATCTCATATTTTTCCACAAAATAAAGCAAATGTAGGATTGGGATTGATTCTTTGGCCTACGTGAGTGTTGTCCTAAAAAATAGGAGTCTACTTAAAGTTTTTAAATTTCTCTGATCAGCTTGTCAGCCTCCACAACATTTTGTCATTTGTGCTGCTCATAGTAGGAATTTATAATTTCTTATAAATTATAATATTGTAAATTAGCAAAGTACATCAATCAATCATACAATGTAAAGAGTAGGAGTCCTGGAAAGGACCATGAGGAACTCCTTTAGGTACTGGGAGAATAGAGGGAAAACTGAGATGAGCATTGCAATGAAAAATATTCAGACTTGATACAGACTAATGTCTTACAAGCAATTTAGGTCCCAGATGTGTTACTGACACTCAAGATGTTTTATTGTGTGAAGATTTCAAAGTAGCTACTCTTACAGTTCCCATTGTGCAAAAAGATTCTCACATCATTGTTTTGAAGTAAAAATAAAATTGAGATACACTCTGGCTTCAAAGCTGTTGTGATATGCATCACCAAACACTGTCACGTTTTCATCAACTTACTCTCTCATCTTAGCTCCATAATTACAAATCCTTTAAAAGTCAGTTTTTTCCTCAAATCTTTCATTCTTTCAATCAAAAGGGAATAATAGGAAGCATTTAGTCCGACTGCTGATATCATGAACTTCATTGAGGCAGAAGGAAAAGGGAAAGGCAAGAAAGGGAAGACCAGATGTGAAATTCCAAGTTAGTTTACTTTGTGTTCCTACAAAAACAGCTGGTGGTCTTTAAAGCAGCACCGTTTCTCATATCTGTCATGCTTTTCCCCCAGGGCTGTAGCCCTAATTGCCAGGACGTGCCGAGGACAGACTGGTGAGCGCTGAAGCTTTATGTTTGGCTGCTTCGGAGCGTAGGCTGCAATCACAGACGTGACAGAGCTTGTGAACTCTTCACTGGCACTGCGGGAAGTGGGCTGGAAAAATGTCTCTTTGAGTACTTATTATATTTACAAAGCCTGAAGGAGATGCACTCAACTATGGATGGGTCCATTTTTGATTCTAATACATACGCACACTACGCGCATCTGTTTGGCAACACTGTGAAGCGCAAAACTCTAAGTAGTTGTAAAGGAAGATGTGACAAACCCGGGTGTGGACTGAAGCGTGAGTAAATTAGACAAAAACAATTCCGCAGTAACACTGAATCATAAACATGAGTCAGTGATTGTTAAATGCATGGCACTGAGAAATGATACCTTCCCTGAAACTCTGGTCATTCTCTGGAGACAACCAAAATCACTCAGCAGCTAATCACTGAGTGTTTAATTAGGCAATTAAAATTAGAATGTTGTACCTTACATTTCCTCCCACCTGTGCACGACTAAATTCTAACAAAAACAAAATGATTTCTCAATACCTTGTAAAAGTAGTAAATCTCTTTAACTGTTGTAACATTTGAATGTTTTACAACCACAAACATGCATTCAATTTCTGGGGGATTTTTATGGGAAAGATCAGCAAAAAAATATTGCTCAGCTACTGTGTGATGGAATGAAAATAATAGTAAATATCAATCCACAAATATCACACTTTAAAGATTTTTATTTGCAACAGAATAAGTAAATCAAAAATTTATACTTGTTATTTCACTTTAAAATATCCATCCATCCATTTTCTTACACCCTTGTCCCTCAGTGGGGTCGGGAGGGGTGCTGGTGCCTATCTCCAGCTAGCGTACTTTAAAATATGCAAACATAAAATATGTTTGTCTATCACATAAAACTACATTAAAATGCAGTGATGTTCGTGTCTGCAACATGGTAAAAAGTGGAAAAAGGTCGAGAGATGTCAGTGATTTCAGAAAGCGCAGTATTTCAGCTTGGTGTAAAGTCCATCTGGTGTGATGAAACGCGCTTGATCAAATCCTTTGGTGGTTTATCCCGTTAGATCTCGAAGAAATTATTAAAAAGCCAGCCGAACAGTGTGCATGACTCCAACCCAATGTGCAAATGTCTTCATTTCTGCCTTTTCTGAAGTTTTACAAATGTGAAGCCAGATGAAAAACTTGAAAAAACAAAAAAAATCAATAAATCAATGTTGCCTGTACTTCCCATTTTTCTGTTTTTTTCCTTCTTTTCTGCGAGTCTGTTGCTTGTGTGAGAATCACAACTTCAACTTCCTCCTCGTGTTGCTCCTTTAGGTTCCAGAGCTGAAATATTAAACCTTTGCAAAAATCTAAATGCTTCAAAACCTTTTCAGCTTACCCCAAAAGCAAACAGGATTTTTGCTACACTCACAAGTCAAGAACAATGTCAACAGAACGGACTTCTCAAACTAGGCTTAAATGAGGGACATGAAGCAAGAAAGTAAGCAAACATCACCTATATTTAATCTTTAACACAAAAGTGACAGGACAATCTGCAGCACTTCAAAATGTATCTTTTGATAGTTTTCACAAGACTTTAAAGCTACTGGCAAATGCACTCATTACAGGCAAAACACAGCAGCTCTACTCTGCCCTCCAGCAATATGTTCAAGCTTAGCTTAGCTAAAATCCTGCAGACACACAAAGTTACCACTGGAGCAAGCCGGGTCCAAGGCCTACGTGTTTCCACTGGAAAACGACAATGCAGAGAGAATGAGAAGGCAAACTTAGGAGCAAGATTCACACATTAAATTATATTAACGTAGAGATGAACTGCAAATGCCCAAATGACGAAAGATTTACTTTTCGTTTGTAGAAGCAAGCTATGATGAACATGTTCAACCCATGTGCTTTTCAACACTTTGTCCGTAAAGTGAGGAATGTTCCACAAAATACACTTAAAGAAGCTGAGAAAGATATCCACTTCCTGTTTTCAGAGTAATGATTACCAGTCCCAAAAATTTGTGGTGTTGTCCTGATATTTTCATTCTTCTTCTTTAGATATCTGAAAAAGGAATGCTTGGCTTGATACAGGTGGAAAAATAACATGCTATTCTGTCATCAAAGTAAAGTAAATGTTTTAACCCTCTAAGATAGAGAACAAGAAAACCATGGATATCAATTATTGGTATTAAATATCATTACTCCACAAGTACACACGTTCTTTACACAGTTTTAGGGACTGCCTGTATTATGCAAGGACATGAAGCTCCTTGTTGAGAAATATTTTTGCTTGTAACTGCGTCTTGAAAAAAATAAATACATTGCAAACTGTTTGCTTCTTTTGGACTTATTGGGCATGTTTGCATCTTGTATTTAGTACAGCTGGTTTTGTAAATCCAGGGTAGAGATAAGACAGATAGCATATACAAAGCAACAACGAAAAATTAGCAAAAGAGCAGTTTTGTGAATTTGCCCCACAGTTTCCATCTGCAAGTCAACATGCCTAATCACTTACAGACCCTAAGTAACTGTATTTCTGGATATACTGTCCACCGACTATGTTTAGGCTAATGTGAGAATGGTTATTTATGGTAGATACGTAAAGACCATGTGTTTCATACAAATAGATAGATCTAATATCTAAATCAGTGGTTCTTAACCTTTTTTGAGGTACCGAACCCCCCAGCTGCATATGCGCATTCACCGAACCCTTCTTATTCCAACCCCCCCGACACACAAAATACTTTGCGGTATTCTGATTTAGTAATGTAATTATATTAGCTGTGTAACCACCCCCACACCACTAGAAGCAGTAGCAACCCCGAAAAGATGCGACTAAGGAGCAGATTTAGACTATAGAATTTGGTAAAAACTGTGAGTTTTGCTGAAGTAATTAAAGACACAAGTTCAAATCTATGCTGAGAGTGGAGCTCCTTCAATCAGTGCTCCTCCGCAGCTCTGATTGGCTAAGCAATGTAACGTGATCCTCTGCAGCAAGTGATGGCAAAGCGGGGCGTCATCACGACTTTACACAAGTGTGTCTTTACCTCCGCAGCAGAGGCTCCACCGAACCCCTGAGACCGACTCACCGAACCCCTGGGGTTCGATCGAACCCAGGTTAAGAACCACTGATCTAAATATAAAGATCCTTTGAATCATTTTTAAAATAAATACAGTAAATATCTTATTTAATGATGCATGTTTCCCTTAGATTTGGCAGCTTTTTTTTAATGAGAGTCAACTACTTCTAAACAGATAAGATGGTTAAACACCTCACCGCTTTCATTGACCAGCTGACCATTGTCTAACATTTCCCACTGCCCTTAAATTTCTAGGTGTGCTAGTGGTACTGACCAAAAAAAAAAAAAAAGCTGGGAGAATACATTTAATCTGTGATGCATTACTGCAAAAGGTCAAAGCGAAGAGGCTCTTTACGTCTTCTGCATCCTCCACTTAAGTGCCTGCTTCAAGCTTTAAAGTGTTTCGTTCTCAGTCATTTTCAAGCGCACATCCATTAAAATCACGTAAACCGTTTGAAATGGAATAGATTATCTCCACAATATGAAATCTTCCAACAGTCGGTTGGCAGTCTCCCAGTTTCTCACCATGCCACGCTTTACAGACGCCGCTCAGCTCCTTCTTGGAGCTTCTTCCCATCAGCATGAAAATGACTTTCCAGAAGAGTAATACTGGAAATCTGAAGACTGATTTAAAAGGTAATACAAGCCCAACAAGCTGAATACAATTGACGCTAACTTCATTTTGGCTTAGAAGGGACTCTATTCATGTGACATAATAACAGCCATTCACTGACGGAACAAAGCGTGGTCAGATAATAAAACTTTAATAATGGCTCCATGCAAGATTGTTCAGTGCTCAAAGAGCTGCATATTGAAATCAAATAGAAGACATTTCATTTGAATGGGCACTCTCTATCATTAACGACATGTATATTTGTATTGTGATTCACATATCTTCTCTCAGCAGCAATATCAGATTTAGCAGACATTGGTTAAATGCTCAGACTGTGCTCTCTGAGGTCAGTGATTGTGAATAATCTGTCAGTAAGCATCAATTGAACTTCATTGCGACAGTGTATGCAAATTGTTGTTTGAAAGCTAGCTCAGATGATGTGAAAACACTCTTCTGGTAATCTTTAGCATGAAACTGTTTGTAGACGAAACATGCCTTTGCAATAAACAGGTCCCTTAGGCTGATAGGATAAAATAAATTATAAATAAATATTAATTGTAGTGCATTTGTAGCCTGAAAATCATTGTGCAAGATAAATAGGTTGTTTCTTCTGAAGTTTTTTGCAAAACTAATTTATCCTGAAATGCATTTCAACCTGTATGGAGGTAAAAACAACTTTTCTTAGCGTTTCAGTTTAACTAGCTGAACATGTCGGAAAAAATACCCCTCAGCAGCCATACAGGCCGAGTTATGAGTTGATTTTGGGAATCAATAAGTCAAGTCATTTGTATAGCATATTTCAGCAACATGGCATTTCAAATTGCTTTACCTCATGACAACACACAGTCAGCAATTGAAACATTACATTATGCTAAATGCGATTGTTACACACCAAAATGTTGGGGAGCATTTCATTTAGTATGGTTCAAAATCAACAGATAGTTTTTAGTCTATATTTAAAAGAAACTCAGTATTTCGGCTGTTTTAGAAATTTCTGGAAGTTTGTTCCAGATTTGTGGTGCATAGAAGCTGAATGCTGCTTCTCCTCGTTTGGTTCTGGTTCTGGGGATGCAGAGCAGATCAGAACCAGAAAACCTTAAGAGGTCTGGAAAGTTGATACAAGAGCAGATCTTTAATGTACTGCGGTGCTAAGCCGTCCAGTGATTCATAAGCTAAACCAGTATTTGTTAGGCTGAGTTGTGACATTAAAAAGAAAACATATAAACACAGAGACTAAGGAACATTATCACCACAAAAGAATAATATTTGTCCAGGATTCCAATAAGGAGGAAGCCGACTGAGAATAGCACACTATTCGAGAAAGCATAAGACTGACACTCATCTTGAAAAGGTTTTGATTCGATTTATTTGAGTGTTTTGTGATTCATGTTTATTTTTGGCTGTGTTGTTTATCTGTATCGGTTGTGTTTCAAATAATTAACCAGGCACATTAATCACTAGCAGTAAACCTCAAGACAGATTCAGACATTGCGTTCTTCTTCCAAAGGTCCATTGTTCTCCAATATGCAATGAAATGCCAATGAATTCAGAGCACATGGTCTCATCGGCATGTTTTTCACCCAATCCAACAATTTCTTTTTTTAGTAACAGCAGACCCCTCTTATAAGATTAGAGTGATTACATAATAATGTAATCTATATGAGCCTGTATACATGATCACACCCACACATACTCATTAATAGTCAGAGCTTTAGGAAAATTGTACATCTACAAGATATTGGAAATCAGTTTTATTATATTTAGTATTTATTTTAATTGCTGATTGAACTGTAGCATTATGTATGTATTGATACATAAATGCCAATAAACACCAGTGACTGGTACCATTATTGAAAGTTATTGAAAAGTTTATACCCAGGTAAATGTTTAATTTCAATAATAATAATTATAATATTAACATTTCTTTTGACTTTAAATCTTTGGTGCACAACATAGCATCCTTTACTAATCAATATTATTACATTAATTCAGTGTAATTTGATTACAATTAATTTATAGAATGTGATTTTTTTTATGCTGAATTGTTTGTGTAAGTAACATTTTAGGTAATACAGTAAAAATAAGATTTCAGAACTTTATTCCAGAATAAAATAATAAAACAAATACAAATTTTAATTATATGGTGCATTATCTTAAGACATTAACAAAAAAAAAAAAATAATTGAGTTGGATGTTTTGATGACATTTAACCAAAAAATCCCTGCTCCTTTTAGAAATGTAACTGTTCATTATTCTGAAACAATCCATCCCCTTGGATATTGTATAAAAATGAACACAAAGCAGTTTGCTTTCTCTGACTGCTTTGCTTCCCTGGAGAGCAGCTTGTGATTTCGAGATGACACAAAACAATACGATACACAAACACACAAAAACAGAAACGTTCAAAAACAAAACAGCGAAGCATCCCCCTGTAACTCTGTTGGATCCGACGACAAAAAAACGACTCCATCTTGATCCAGTTGAAGCAGTTTCAACACGATTTGGAAACTGGTGAATATTTAATAGCTGGCACAATTTTCAGACGCAAAGAAAAGCTAATGAGGAACAGTTCAAATCAAAGCTTTCTGAAAGGAAGCAGATACAAGGCACAAAGCGAGCTTTTTTATTCCTGAATAAAAACCTCGGAAAGGCTTCAACAGCCTCACCAAAGAAACCGAGACAACCCAGTAAGAGGCTTTTATTCTATGCTTTCAACAGCGAAGGGGTACATTATTTGCAGGTTAAAAAACAAGTTCTTTTCCTTTCTCTAACATTGATATTTTCAGTCTTGTATAATACAGAACAGTGTTTTACCCGTTTTATTTGTTTGCATTGGCCTAGTTCTGGAGCGCCGTAGAAAGCCAAAATGTTTCTTATTTTTGAGTACTGTCTAATTTTCAGTATGTTACAGTTCATGACGCCATGCACACCAATAATGATTAGGAATGGGCATGAAGCGTTTATGCATATTCCAACATCCTGTGTTTCAAGATAAGTCCTGCTTTTAGATTTTCTCACTTAAGGTGTTCCGTACGTATTTTGATCTTTTTATTTCCGACTTCAGTACTTTGTGTGCTTGTTTAGTTTTGCACTTTTGTCATGATCTCTAATGTTTAAATCCTTGTGTATTCATATCTGCATTAAATCTGGTTCATATGACACTGATTGCTTCCTCAGGAATTGCAAACCTGCCCGTTCTTTCCTCGTCAGTTCCTGTCCAGGTTGCACGCTGTTTCCCACCCAACGATTGCTTCAGACAGCTCCCACCCTGCGATCCTGCAAGAAAACGTCACATAGGTAATAGATGGTCATTAAAAAAAAAAAAAACACGGGGAGTACATTTAAGAAAATACATGATGACATATTTTTTAGATGTTTCTTAAAATTTACAACAACTCTTAGTTGAGAATATTTTAAAATGTGTTTCTACATATCTACAGTGTGTTTCTACATATCTACAGTGTATCATTTATTCAAAGCTGTTTGATGCTAAAGATGGATTTTCTGTCACCACACAGAAAATAAAGTCATATTCTTGTAGCTTTTCTTTGCTGGGACATTTTAAAGTCATGTGTTACTTGAAAACATATGATGCAATGTTTATGGACTCACCCAAGTGATATTCCTTCCTGGACTGGTGCTTTACAAATATTTGAGACTGTGATACTTGAGATAGAAATTTTATATGCAGGTGTGGTGCTGAGAGGAGATGAGCAAGTTATAAATTTCCTATTTAAGAGTTCAATAAAAAAAAGAAAAATTCAGATTATTACTGAAAAATGAGAAGGATAGAAATATTAAATATCAACTTCAAATATGCTTAAGAAAAAACTTTACCGTTTGTTCTTGTTCAGATAAAAAGAAGCACTTATATCTGCACATTTAAGCTTGATATGTATATGCACCTGATGAGGAATTGTGCACCTCTTTTTCTTCTCTTACACCCACAGAAAGATATTGAGACTGATGTTAGAAATGTGGTGGCAACAGGAGAAAATACAGTAGAATGGATAAGAGGCAAAATGATGCAAAGTGAGGATAATTGGCTCATCATTAAGTGCTGTGTGAGGGACAGTCCAACACCATCAAAGTATTTTCTGTGTGAGACAGAAAAGTGCAGAATTTAGTGGGCAACTCTGAAATACCTGTATTTTGCTCTCTGAATAATAAATACCTCTCAGAAAATCTGTGAAGGGAAGAAGAAGGCAACTTATAAAAAAAAGTTTTAAAGTAATGAATTGTGAATGAAGAGAGCACCTCAGAGAGACAAGACGCAGGAGCAGCACCGCTGGAAAAGTTTCCAACTTAAATCAGCAGCAAAATCAAGACGGAGCGCAGGTTTCAGTGGGGAGATGATGAAAACACACTGGGAGGAGGAAAATGCTGTCCTTATAGATGTTCACAAAACCCTCAGTTCTAGACAGATGATTTAAAATGTAGGTAGAAAATTTGCATTTCTTGCAAAAATGCAGTGTGAATGCTGCAAGTTGAATATGTTTGGTGAAAATTGCAAAAGCTTTTTGAAGTAAACTGCGGAAGACTTGCAGAAATGGATGAAATTTGCATGAGGAGCAGAAGAAAGCCAAAGCCTGCACAACGCGCATTGAAAAGCTGCTGAAAAGGAGTGAAAATGTTCAGTCAATGCAAAAATCCCACCCAAAGACTATGGAAAATTGGTGCAAAACACTGCTTTCAAAGCTAAACTGTAGAGTCACCGGTAAAATTAGCTTAAAAAACTAAGGCTAGCTGACATGCTAATGACAGTATCCCTGGTTTAATGCACCTGGATCCAATGATGGCTCATTAGAAGGCCTAAGAAGAACATTGACATGCTGAAAAGGTTGTTACCCCAGCCTGGGTCTTTCCATAAGAAAGACCCAGGCTGGGATTTGAACCCAGGACCTTCTTGCTGCAAAAGCCACAGCGCTACCAGATATTCCACCATGCAGCTGTAAACGAGTTTATATGTACTCTAAACACTATTCAGGCAAAAGAAGAAAGCTCAGCTTGAATCAACTGAATTTTAAGCAGAAACATATGCTCGCTGTACACAACATGATGTTGCTTTATTCCACCACCTTTGTTCTCATCTGTTTTACATCCAGTCTATAGCGGAGGTGTGAATTCAGTTTAGTGTTACAAAAGGAGCCCTGCTTTGTTTCATATTAATTCACACCTTTCAAAACGAGCATGTAACCTGCTGTGACAAAGCACAAACGATTTGAGCACGGCAGCGAAACAAAACAGAAAGCAACTCGAGTTCCTGTGAATGCGCGAAAGAGCAACTTCAAAAAGTGGTGCATGTGTGCAAGCATTAAGTGAGTGTGTCCAACCGTACGGAGCATTAACTGAGGAAGACATGCTGTTGCAGCGGGGCTCAGGGGGATACAGAGATGGAGACGGGCTTGGAGTGTTCCCCTTTAGTGAATCTCTGACGCGGCCCTCATTTAGCCCGAGTGTTTAAGCTCCCCTGCGGGCGCCATGTGTTGAGGTCAACACCTTTCTATTTTACATGAGCTGCCCTCTGTGTGCTTCTCCTCCCTGCCTCAAGTTGCTTGCAGAGATCTTCAGTCACCATCAACAGACACTCACTTGAAATAACTTTAGAAGTATAAATACACAAATAAAACACAAATCTATTTCATTAAAGAAAAAAAAAGGTGGATATTTTACAAGAGAACGTAAAATGGTGAATTTCTGGAACCAACAATTATATTACTCATTCACAAGACATTTTTACTTGAAATTTGTCAGCAAACTGTCCTTGGAACAGGATTTCACAGCTAGTATGTCTAATTTTATGTGCACTGATTTTATGTTCGCTTATTCAAAAAAAAAAAAGGCCATGACAATGGCAGCCAAAGGTTGTATGAGGCCCAAAGCATAATTTCATTTATGGAGTCACATCTGCAGTTAAGCCCTCCAACTCCCACCATACCACTGACCTCGCTTGTACATTGTTCATGTTTCACCATTTTTACATCCACCACAGCTTGCTTCGCAGCTATTATAGTCAGTGTGACAATTAATTAATAAACTATACGACAGAATGTATTTTGTTCGAGCGCTCATTCTATTTTAATTGCTTTAATATTTAATTTCTTTCATATTTCTATAAAGCATCTTAATCTTGAGATGAAATATTTAGCAGTATTTAACAAGCAAATTTGGCCCTTACACTTTTTTTTGCAGGTTTGCTTTAATTTAGCCACTCTGGAGGGTTTTCAAGCGTGAATGTCCTTTTTAAGGTCAGTCGCCATAATCTAAATTCACTTTTGCTTTAAAAAAAAAATCTAACTGGTGGCTGGGTGTTTTCTCTCAAGGTTTTCTTGTAGAGAGCAGAATTAAGAGTTCAGGGCCTGAAACTATGTTTTATTTTCCTTTTCTTTGAAATTATGTTTTTTTTAAGCCAGAACTACAGTAATGCAAACACAGACAAAGCATATTTTTTAATTACAATTTGGGATCATCAAGATATTTTGGCCAAATGTGAGATGGTACCTTACGTCGCTCTGCCTGGGAAGTCTCCCTATTTTTTTATTTTTTTCCCCCATTGTTGAATCATAAACACTGACCTTAACTTTGGAAAGTGAGGCCTGGATCAGATGTTTTAGGTTCTTTTGAGGTCTCCAGTATGAGTTGTTGATATTTTCGTAGTAGGATGGATTTTGCAGACCGACTCCTGTGAAAGTTCAAAACAACTCCAAACTGACAAATGTCAGTTTCTGTAATGTTATATTTCTTTAATTTGGGGAATGTTTTGTTTTTTTCTCATACTTTTTAGCTTACTTCAAGTTGTCAGAAATGTTCTATGCAAGTGATTTCTTGATTCTACATTTCTGCCATTAACTGGTTGTTGGCTTAGCTAATTTCATTGAACACAATTTTATACATCTAACAAAATGTTTAATTACAGCTTACTTTACATTTAACAAAGGGTGTAATTGTTTTTCTTCGCCTAAGACCAGTTTAAATAAGTTTTACAATTGAAATGTCCTGATAGCGCGACTAATAAGACAAAAACAAAATAAATCTTAGGCGAATAAATATGTTTCCAGAGCAATAACTGAGAAGAAATATTCTTGAAAGTCAACCAAGTTCTCAGGCAGAACATCTTCAGACATCCCTGTGAAAGCCTTTGGATTAAAAAGTCTCTGAGACGGAGGAGCCGGAACGAGCTGGGACGTAATCCTGCAGTAAAGTCTGTGCTAATAAACAAGAACACACACCGGACATAACTTACTTTTTGGTTTCAGCACAAACTGGCGCGGTTCGTCGTGGGTTGCACACAGGTTTTTTTTTGTTTGTTTTGTCTTCTCATGACTGGGCGGACCCTGGGATTACAAAAAAGGGCCCTCCAAGGCAGGGAGTCAGTTTGAGTTTAGACTTCAGGTCAAACTGAAGGTGATGGACGTTTGATTTGCTATGATAGAAGTGTTTTTAGCCTCCCTGGATGACCATTGTAAACATAGTGCACATTTTCTCCAACTTTTTTCACCTGAAGAAGAGTACGAGAAACACCATCTGAAGTGAACTGCGACATTTTTTATCCACATCATAACAGAGTCCCGCCACAAACACCAACGTTATGTTTTGTACTTATTGCTTATTTAATGCCCCCTGGGTTTAACCAGGAACATTTTTTTTTTTTAGAAAATGGACGGAGAAAGGATGACCTTTCTCATATTTTAAAGCTTGAAAGCTTTTATTGTTGTTGGGACGAATCCTGATTCGTCTCTTCATCCTCTCATTATAAAACCTTTAAATATTTCGACTTTTGAAGTAAACTTTCAAAATCCCACTTGTCTGGTTAGTATGAGTTTAAAGTCAGCCACATCAGAAACCTAATGTATGCTGTAATAAAGTACAGCAATTGCACAAGATTGCACTATCCCGCGTCAGCTGCAGCAGAGAATTTGAGTCTATGAGGTCCTTGTTTCCTCGGGCTGCAGAGAGAAAAGAAGGCACACAGAGTGCAAGTTTTCTACAAGGTCCTTATGTCTCTGTTGTCCCTTAGGACACATTTCCCTTCTGTTGGCTTCTATGGTACAAACAGCTGCGTGAACATTCATACAGAAAAACTGGAGATTTTTGTTGGTTCAAACAGAAACGCACCCCACTCCCATCTTTCCTCCAAATTAGTTTGTGTCTGTTTTTAGCAATTAAATCTGAACTGTTGTAAGAAGTAATTTAATTTGTGCTCTACTCCTACAGGAGATAAATCATGCACCGCATGTGGGATGTTTACCTCCAGCCTCTAAAAACAAAACAGGACTGTCTCTGAAAACTGGTCGCAATTTCAGCCTTATTTTCTTTTGAGAGCAGAAGAAAGGACTTCCTGCAGTCTAAAATCAGGACTCGTATTAAAGCCATATTTGTTCTTGGAAAGTCGCAAATGGCATGCTGCTTTTCTAAGATGTGGATCCTCAGTTAGGTTTTGTGGTAATGTTGGACCCAAATGCAGGCAGGATAAAGCTAAGATTGTGATGAGTGGAAGTTAAATTAAAGTAAGTTTGAGGTAAGGTTGCTAAGTTACTGTCCATTTCTTTCTAAAAGAAGAAATGTAAAAATCCCACCTATAATATTTGGTATTCAGGAGATCCACGACTGAAAAGAAAGGGAAATCTGTGATAAATTATTCTGACCTCTGCTGCAAAGAGTGCTTGGGCAATCTGTTCCTCATGACGGCATAATGACAAGGATTGTTAGTACACTCAAAAGCAAAATGTTCAATTCACTTAGCATGATCTCCATCCTGGTTTCAGCTTTCAGTAAAGAACCTCGCAAAGTTTCAGTTTCGCTGTGTGCCTGAAAGCCAACAGGAACCATCCTGGTGTCACATATACTGTACTGGCATGTCCTCAGAATGTCCTTGCATACACGGTGCTTCCAGGTTTAGGGCGCATCCCGTTGCATTTACACATCACTTCAGAATACAGTGAAGGTTCTGGACCGTTCAGATAAGGATTCTAATTTTGCGAGTCAGTGCACTTCGTGTCGACCACTAGTGGCTAATGGAGTAAATAATTACAAAGCTACCCTGTGATCATTCTGATTAGCTCCTTTTTTCTCTCTCCTCTTCACTGCACAGACGCAGAGGCTTTGGCTGCTTAGCTGTCATTATACCAACCTAGTTCAAACATAAATCAAAACTCAGTTTTTTTTTTACAAAATACCAGCTTTAACCAAATCCTATGCCTGTGACTGATATTTCTCTGCCATGTTAATTTTAAATCACAAAAGTTTTAAACATCCAAAGTTCTATCGACAGATATATAGAAATAACACTTTAGATCATATATATTTCTGGATGAGTCATCGAGCGTCAACATCAGCACAACATGTACGAAACGATTACGCTTAAAATAAATAAATAATTTGTCAACCATTTTTAGCCACACCTCCAATGATAAATATATCACAACCACCATACGTGGAGATGCACACAGAAACAACTATTGACAGCAATTAGGTGATTTTAGGCCGAGTGGAAATTGGGCAGATTAAAATTCTAAAAATCAAATCATTCTGTAGTCAGTAAATGCACCATTCTGACCTCTAACACTTCAGAAGAAGTCGTTACTGAATGAGGAAGAATTAACATTAGCTCTTTACAATATATACAAAATTAGGGGACCTATAGAATAGCATACGTTTAAGAGGGAACTTTCTTATTCTAACAAAGCTTGAGAGTGTCATAGCAACACTCTCGCTATGTATGCTACAATAATGTTGCTGTTTTATCCTTCTGAGATTTCAAACTCGGTCTAATAAGAAACTTGAACATGATAGCAGTCATTTTAAATAGAATATACATAAATACAGATATTTACTAATAGTAATTGAGTTACTGAGCTAAACTGAGCTTAACTGAGCTTCGCTTTTGGTTTAGCCTAAAAGGATCGTAAACCCAGTTTTAAAGCAAATACTCATTCACAAACCTGGTGGTGATATATATGATTTATGACCATGCAAGGCTAGAAGAAATATTTGGAAAGAATTGTATCTCTCATAAACAGAAATCAGAATGAACTTAAGTTGCTCTTGACAGGCCACAAACAATCTGATCAGTGTTTTTATCATCAATAAAGCCAGAAGGTAACTAACTTTACATTTATGACATATTGTACAATTCTGCATCTAAAATCCTTTTAGTCAGTAAGAAATAGTTATTAACAGTTCAGACTAGTTTGAACAACACAAAACATCTTTTTGATAAGAATTAAGACTCGTGTTATTTTTAACCGTTATTTTAAATGCTAGGAGCCTAAAAAGCTTTGATTATTCATCACTTTGAAGTATAACACTAACATGCAGGACATCAATTGATTCGTCTTGCACAATATCTGTTGGACATTTGAGCGAGAGAATCACATTTGCCTTGTACTAAATCTAAAGAACTGGCCTTCTGACTTTGTTCTGTTCGACGAGTGAATGTGACGTCACACGTAGAGGTGCTGGATCAAAAATTTACTCTGTCTTTTTCAGAACTTGCTGGGAGTGAAAGATGAAAACTCACACATAGAGATATCTCCTCACAGAATCGTGCCAGACGGATGCTTTATTCATCGCCGTTCCGTGTGAAACATCATGTTTAATTTTCCTTTCCTTTTTATTTTATTTATTTATTTATTTTTGCATTTCGAGCGTTATCTGAAAAATTCTAAAGATCTTGACGGAATATAGAGCGGTCACTCTCCAAATCTTTTAGCCTTCTCAAAGATTTATAGCGTTCAGATTTGCGAGCGACACGTCAATTTGTCATCTTTGTTTACAACCACATCAAACATCATATAAAACCCCTTCCTCCACAGAGTCACAGGAGATTGAGCTCAGAAGTGAAATGTTGAGGTTAATGCCGGCACTGAGCCACTCCTGGGAGGTGCAGCAGTGGGTATGAATTATCAGTCCTGGTTGAGTGGCCAGCCTGCTCACAGTCAGACCTGAATCGCATTCCCTCCATCAGCAGGATGTTAAGAGTCAGAACATGGAGAGGACTGCAAAATGAGGCCTGAAAGTGAGGGTCTTGGAGCGGTTTAAGAGTTCATGGCATGGGGGAAAATGTGTTCTTTTGTCTTTTGGGGATAAGTTCGAACGAAAGCTTGACTTGCCATTTCCAAAAACTTTGCTGATGACATTAATTGATCACCACTTTATTTCATATTTTGCTTATTACTGCGTTTTTGCAAAGGAAATGCAATTATGATAATGGATTGTTGGCTGTTATGCATTTTCTAATTTTAATAAAATGAGTTAAAAGCTTCTGTGTTTTGTTAGAGAGCCCTTTCATCGCCTTTAATATGCAAAATGCTTTAAAAACAAATCAGGGGGAAAAAAAACAGTTTTCAGTTGTGATTTGCTGCAAAATGGGTGGTTAATAGTTTAATCTCAACCAATGTTGTTTTGGTTTTGTTAAAATGTATTACAGAGCTTATATTAACAACCAAAGAAATGTTTTTTTTTTAATCTTTTTGTTTCTGTATGCAGCATATAATTAAAGTTTATTACTTATGCATCTAATTAAGTTCACAAAACAAGCACAATTTTACAAACCGGAGGGATTCCCACTGGGGAGTTAAGTTAAAAGCTACTCAGAACAGGACAAATTTACACCTTCTAGAAAATTTGAAACATAAAAAAATTGTAGTTGAAGTAAATTATTATATGATTCAAATTTAAAAATGAGTTATTTGTTTACAATGCCATTTTTCTCAATTAATGTTAATGTTTTCTTTTACACATGTATCCGTTTTAATTTCCTTTAGAGGTCAGAAAAAATACAAAAACAATGTTGCCAAAGTTTTATACTAATAGAAAAAAAAACCCAGGATAAAAATAAGTCAGAAAAATATGGCAGAGGAAAAGTCAAAAAGTAAAGCACTGTGGAAAAACACAGCAGAGTGGAGTTTGATGTAGTAAGAGGTTTTATTGAGCCAATATGCAGATGACAGGAAAAGAACACCGACGTTCCCAAGAAAAACTGAATATCCAGACGGATATACACATATTTTATCTGTGACAAAAGATTTTCTCTGGCAACTAACTCAACCTCTCAATAATGTATTATTTCCACTCCTTTAATATAGATAGACCAATACGTACTAAGCACATCTACCGTGTGGAAAATGGGAAATACAAGAATCACTGTTTTTACAGTCACAAACATTGAAAGTGATCAACTTGATTAAATCAAAAACAAACAATCATACCAGTCACAACTATAAATTATTTATTTGCAGGCAATATCCAGACGAAGGTTTAGTGACAGACATTTGGGTTACGATACATGTACAACAAATCATATTTTTAAGTAGACTTAGGATGCATAGACCACTGAACATCAGTACCCAGATGGTCAGCCAATACTTAAATGTAAAAAAGACATTCTTACACAGTTTCAAAGTGTCGAGCAGTAAGAATGTACCCAATTATGTCAAGCAAAACTGTCAAGGTGCACAAACATGTAATAATATTGCTTGCCTGAGGTAAAATGAGTTGTTGTTTTTAAATGAGGGAAATTGCAACATGGACAGCACTGAGCTCGACTCCCAAATGAGAATTTCTCCTAGCTTCCAAGAAGAGCTTGGACTGACTCCTTATAACTGCGAGTAAGATACTTATTACTCACAAACCCTTGACGCTTATAAAGACGTATCCATTTAGCTATCATCTTTAGGTTTCAAAGGAAAAAGAACCCACTTCTCACAGACAACCGCTCTCTTACAATAGCACAAAGCTGCCCAGACTGACTCAGCTCGTAGCAGCTATGTGGAGCCTATATTTCTAAGAGGAAAGCACGTAGTAGCTGAGGCAATTATAAGCTCTCCCCCAGAAGATCTGCCAACACCACTGTCAGCAGTTTTCCCTCAGACCCACTGCTGAAGCAATGCAAGACTTTACATTCTAATTTACCTTATTATGGTAATAGCTAAGGTTTTTCTCTCTTCCCTGTGAAGAACAAAAAAAAAGCAGAGAAAAAAAAACCCCTCTCAAGTGTTTTTCTTGAGTGATCAAGGAGACATCAGTTAAATGACTGAGGACATATTCAAGTGAGAGAGCAATGCATTTTGTAGAGCTAGAAAATTATATATATATAAAAAAACTAATCTTTTATCAAGTGTGATGGGAAGCAAAGTCTAATGGGTTGTCTTTCTATGTACGGTTTCTTTTAATAATTGTAATTGTTGTATCACTTTCTTATCCACTATTAAGAAAACGTCATCCCACTATTGCAAATCTGCTTTGCATTCCAGTGACATGTGTTTGGGAACATATTCTCCCATTGATTTTTTTCCTTCGTTTTTTTTTTAACCACAATCCAAAAATAAGATAATAAGAACAACTGAGATGAACACAATTTTATAAGTTGGACAATTTTGAAAAAAATATTTATTAGATTTTGCAAAGATGGAGAAATTTCTTACCCCTCCTGTACGTGGAAAAAAAAAAAACTTCTATAAGATGAAAAAAATAGAGATTTCATTCTGGCATCAGATAACATGTGGGGGTGTTGATCTTTATTTTTTTCTTTTATCTCCTTCCACCAAAATTACGTTTTAGGTTTCGAGTTGACAAACGATGAAGTTTGATTTAACTTTACAGTTTCTGTCAAATCTTCTGTCACTAAAATAATATCCTCTCTCCTTCAGAAATCCAAGTTACACAGAAATGCCAGCTGCAAGCATATGTGGTGGAGTTAACATTCAGTCCTGGTATACTTGGAAAAAAAAATTATTGGAAAGGACGAAGGGGCAACTGAACCAGAGTCATATTTGTAGCTAAAGGCAGATTGATAACTTTTATCTGCTCTAAGCTGCAGATGGCTAACCTCTATATTATCCAGTAGATTTTCTCACAATTACATTTTTAAATATTAGTATTATTCAGTTATTAAACATGTAACCATAAGCATAATTTTCAGTCATTCTCTTTTAAGTTTTGTATGCCAGTGATGCGGCAGCTGCTCTCATGTACAGTTTGTGAATGTATGGCTGTAAATGGAAACTATTGTTTAAATAATGACAAAATCTGACAAGACACGAATATGTCTACAAGATATCTCACATAATAATAAAAATGAAAACAACTGAAACACAACATGCTACTCCTGGCTGCCCAGACAGAAGTCCATTTCATGTTGGCTGTCAGTCAGCAGGCTGATAGTCTCATCTGTCCTGACTTTCTGTTCAATGTAAAATCAGCAGCATTTTCTGAATTACTACTGTTGAATTTCTCATCTTCATATCGATCATGAAGCCGCACTGCAGCCAAGCACTTTCTGGGCCTCTGATGCTGAGTTCCCATTTGCACATTTCCAACCATTCTGGTGTTTATGCTATGTTTGTGTTCTCTTTATTCCTTTTTTATTCATATTTTTTAACTTTTAGTTTAAGAGCCTTTAATGTGTTAACCATAATTATCTTTGATCATTTCCTGGCAATTTATGTTACACTTTGTTTTAAAGTGGTTGAGCGTTAGCTTGAAGCAAGTTATGAGCATTTACAGTCAAACGTTGGTCAAAGAGAAACTGAAGGTAAGGTAGCAAGAAAGTCAGACCAACACTTATATCAGGGGAGCTTATTACAAATATTGATCACTGTGGTGTATCGTAATTGCAGAACATAATAAAAGATCGATTAAGGCAGTCAAGAGAAACAAGCTCAACTATAGAATGAGAAAAACAGGTAAGAACTCCTCCAACATCCACATGTTACAATTATCTTGTGCTTGGTTCAGCAACTTTGGATGAGGATTAGGAACATATGTTTTAATTATTAATTCATTTTCTAATTTTCCAATTTGATTTTCATAATTTCAGTTACACACTTACACAACTTCCTGTCCTGCTTTACTTTTCCATGGCCATTGTCTTTCACTCCCGTTATCAATAAACAAACAAACCCCCTCAGGAGGAGAAACTTTTATCATTTGGAGACCATTTCAGCAGTATTCGTCTGTCCACAAACATTTCAGTAGATCCCGAAGAGTCAGGTCTTTATGTAACGCATTAAGGTATCAGCATTGGGTCCCATCTTCTCCTTTTGCATTCACCGTTTAGTGTTACAACACTGCACCAAAGGTATCATAAAAATATATCTATTTTTTATACATTCATTTTTATTGAAGGATATGTTCCTTCAATAAAGCTGAATGTATTTTACCTTACAAGTAATGGTCAATGTCAAAGTCCAGCCTTTTACTTTACTTTGCAATTCAGACTAACCCTTTTACTTTCAAATTTGTTTGGAGTATCTCAAGGAAATTTGCAAAAAATCTTCACATCTGTCCTGTAAAAGCTTTTACATTATTTGAGTTGTTTTTTTTCTTTTTCTCCATTTGACGACATTAAACAGTGATGGGGGCTTCTTGTTGATTTTTCAGGCAAAGGGTCTGAGGCCAAAACTCCCAACTGTGTGTGAAGTAATCAGGTTGAAAGGTTGAAAGTCTGCGGGGGACAGAGATATGGAGGCTCTGTAGTGTAATGGAAAGTAATGTATTGAAGCAACTGTGCCAGTAAGCTAAACTTACTGGTCCATCTATGCTCCAACCCGCATTTATTATCATAAATATGCTATATTGCTACCAAAACATCATCTTACACAGAAGTGGCTGAAAAAAAATAGCCATAGAGGAGCTGTGATACAGTCAAATTCCTTATCATGAGACCCTATCAGTTTGAAATTTTATCTTTTTATTTATCTGGTAAATCAGACCAGTAACTAAGCTAGAGACAAGTGGAATCGGAAAGTTAGAATATATTTTAAATTGCAAATTTGCCGCTTTAGAAAAGGAAAGCTTACGTACCCAAAATAAAACAACACAAAATTATAAACAAAACAAAAAATCTCATTCAACATCTCTTCAAGTGTCGAAGAGATGTTGTGTATCAATACTTAAAACCTAATTGTTTAATTCCAGAAACTATAGCTACATCTGAGCAGCTGGCTTCTTCTTGGGCAACAACCAGCACAGTCAGCTGGCAAGAAAGAAAATATTTGCTGGATTTACAAGTAGGAAGTTGTGCCAAGTGGGAAGTGTGCTAAGCTGAACTTGCTAAGGAAATATGTTATTCGTTTTAGTAAAAATTACCAAAAATTTGAATTTCTGATAAGATTTTTGCTTGTTAAGTAGCTGTACATTCACTAGTGTCATGTGTTACTTTCCAAGCCAAGCACATGACAACCCCCTAAGGTCCACTCATGCAACAATTAGCGGTCTAAATACTGTACTTTACTCCCTGAAGACTAGCTATGAATATTTCATAAGAAACAAAAGACATACAGTGCATGTCAGAGGGCAAAAAAGTGCATTGAGAGTCAGTCTAACAGAAACCGTCCTTTATGCACAAAGTTGTTTATCAAATCATTCACTGTGGAAAATAGGATAAACCGACATTTCAATGACAGAAAAGCATTTAAAGAAACAACATAGCAGAAATACACACTATGACATAGATTCTGCATGTGCACAGCGTGAAATACTGCACACAGACACCTACCACAGGAATATTGATAGTTATTACACAATATGTACCGAGCTGTCTTGAATCATATATCAGCAAGAGTAAGCAACAGTAGATGTATTCAGAGACTGAAGGATAAAACCCAGTGCGGCTAGAATAAAGAAATACAGACCAGTCCTTTGATCCTTTCATGTAAGAAGTCAAAATGGGTTTCTAAAATTATGAAACATCAGGCACATACAGAGACATGAAAGCAACAATTCACATATTGTACACACACTCAATTCAAAACAGACCAACACTCCTACACCCAAAGGAGAGAAAATATTCACACATACGGAGCAAACGCACACACACACACACGCACGCACACGCACACGCACACACACACACACCCACGCACACACACACACGCACACGCACGCTCTCAGAACCTCCAAAGCTACATGACTCATTTCTTAACTTCAGCCCACTTTTAACCTCCTGTTGTGTGATTCTATGTCTCGGTTCAAAATCGTGTGCTTCTGCACAAAGTAAAAGGCATTTGATTGCAATTTTTCACATAACCTTACTTTGTTTGACAGGAGCATGCACATCCCACTCCCTTAGCTGCCAATTAACTTTAATTAATGAGCCGTGGTACTTTACCTGCTAACAGTGTCAGACTAATCTACTATAAATGTAAACAAAATTACATTTAAAACAAATGTGAACAGAATGAAACAACACAATTAAATCAAGCTCTTGAGGCTACAACCGCGTGTTTGACTGCAGTTCAGTGACATTAAAATATATGAAGACTTGTTGCTTACTAATGCTGACAACAACTGTGAAAAGGAAACGAGACGATGTAAGGCAGCTAAAATGAGCACGCATAATCTTTTGCTGCCACAGTTTGTATGATATTAATTACCTAATTCATTCAACCCAAATAAAGTTTAAAAAGAAAAGCTAATACAGTAGCTGTTTGTACTGCAAATGAAGAAAAAGTAGTGCATCAGCTGTCTTTACTAATCTTTTCTCACTATTTCCATTTCTGAAGGGGGGTTACGTGGAGTTAATATTCAGTCAGCTTCTTCTAAACTGTGTCCTGAACAATTTGAGGTTAAAATAACAGAGATTCAGTTGTAAAAAAACATAAAAACAGGTCATTTAAGAGCAGCTCTTAGCAGGGAAGCTCATTCTGACCAGCCATTATTAGCAACCAACTGCTATGCTTAATGAAGCTCCTTCCATACCATATTACTGCTACCTCACAGCTCTAATTTCATAGTTCTGTAGAATTTCATGGACAGACTGTTTCATTTATTTTACAGCAGATATTCAATCTGCCCAATTACTGTCAGGACCCTGGTTTGTGTGTGCCATGGTCAGATCTTCCAATGTGAGGTCAAATAAGGGGCTGTCAGACAACCAGCCTTGACTCTTATTGGTCGAGTCCAGTCTCAGAATATCTAAAGTTCCTAGTTCTACATACCTGAGCTAATTTTATGTCTGTGATCTTCCTGCTCCTTTTTAAAGAGATGAATTTATCATCCACTCAAACAACAAATAAATGTGATTGAGAAGTTAAAGCGGAAAGGATATCTATGTAAAGATATCTATTTCGCACGTTGCAAGTAATGCCACAAGAATGCCAACCAGTGTAGGTATGTTGATCCGTAAAGTACAGTTCTATAATCTGGTTATTGTAACATAAGAGCTGATATTTTATAGGGATTGAAAAAACAGTGAAGTAAGTCGTATACAGGACAACTCGTAATCAAATGTGACTCGATAACTACTCGACTTACAAGAAACTACAAAACTGCCAGATCAGATCTACACAATTGACTGTATACAAAATATCACTGTAAATAAGAAAAGGGAGATGTTTCTACCAAAGAGAATTTGCATGGTCTTAGTATTTAATTAGTAAGCTATTTTAGTGATAGAAATCTAGGGAGAAAACTGTGTATTTCATTATTATATTGCTTTTTTTTTCTATTTTGCTTTTTAAAATCAAGTTAAAGCCTAAGATACAATAATCATAAAAATATATATATATATATATATATATATATATATATATATATATATATATATATATATATATATATATAAAATGTTTTAAAATGTTGTTGGTAAGCAGTTAAAGCACATATTGTCACCACCAAAATCTTCATTCATTCATTTTTAGGTGAAAGGCAGCAAAGAAGGGAGTTAGAAGAAGATCATCACAGCAGAAAACGTATAGTGACTTCAGTCTGAATCACTCATGTCTGTCTTCCCCAATCAGCTTAATAAGGTCAGATATGATGCTGATAGCAATCTAAAATCCCTGCATGGTGCCTCGATTGCCTTTGAGGTCCCGAGACGTTATCCTCGTGAGGCACTGGAGGATTCATGTAATGATTGTTTTCCCAGAAGTGCTCCGCTGTCCTCGTTGATCCGGCACCCAAAGCATAAGTGACTACAAGATAAATGAATCTGCAACAATATGAAACCTTCAACTCTCTGTGCTACTTCACTGCCTCACCTTTATTACTCTCTTGCATGATGCACTGAGGTCACTCCCTTATGGGGCAAAGGAGGTTACAAACAAAAGAGGCAGAGAGTCCCCACTTGATAAACTCATCATAAGAGCATAGCTTCTCTTTGGTTCAACTAGTTTTTCCCTCTACCTGCAGGCACATATGAAGATCTGACGGTTCAGTAATCCAGGACAGCCTTTCCCACCAATTTAGACACAGGAGAGAGTTGGCGGAAGGAGATGAAAATGATGAAAACATTTTCAAAGGCAGTGATGCAAGGCCATTCAAATTAGGGTTCTAATGTGGCGCTGCCCGTTAAAGCAAAATGGCACAGAGCTCGCAGGCACTGGCAGCGGTGTTGCTATTAAAGATCATTTTCCTCTTTTAATGGCACAGACACCTTGTTTAATAAGCAGGGATTACGGGTCATAAAGAGCAACGGAGCAACGTGTGCTTCCACACAGGATGGCAGACAAATAAAAATAGACAGACAGAGAAAGAGTGGAAGACAAATAAGACGAGTAGAAAGCAGGTGGAGAGAGAAACACAATGGAAATCTGAAGTAAATAACATAAATAGAGGTGAATGAAACACAAGACTAAGTTTAAAAAAAAAAAGAAAATCGCCTGGCGACCTGTCCAGGGTGTACCCCGCCTCTCGTCCGAAACGTTAGCTGGAGATAGGCACCGGCAACCCTCCTGACCCCACTAAGGGACAAGGGTGTAAGAAAATGGATGGACAATGGACAGAGACTGACAACAGCAAACCAATCTCAACAATGTGTCTTAGCTCCAATTACCAAATCCTTTTGATAAGCTAAAATTGCAGGTGCTATAAAAACTTCATGATCTTGCTCTCCTTTTTTTTTCTCTGCACAATAAGACAAATGATTCAAGTGACATAATGGTTCTTCTTCGTCTCATCTGGCTCTTTATTTTTTATGAGCCACTGATCACATTGAATGTGTTTGAGTGAGACATTTCTTCCCCCTTGAAGAGGTTGTCAGAAGTCTTAATGAGTTGTGTGTTAAGCGCCATGTGGCCTCCTGGTAGGATAAACTCAAACAAAGCATGTATCAAATATTGTTTATTAGATTAGATTGTTGAAATGCAGTCAAATCTTGTACATGCAAATGTGCAAACGTTTCAGTATTATCATTTTGATTCACTTAGTTGTCAAAATGGTTTTAATTTCCCAAAACAGACTAAAAACAAATTTGATAAGTCGACTATATCCCTGGAAAATACTATACTATCACAAAAAACACCAACTAACATCAACAGTTCAAGCATTAAGAACATGTTTACATTTTGTTGTGATGTAAAAAGTCTGGCAACTTTCTATGCATTTATTTTGGACCTTTCTGTGTGGAACAGAGCGTGAAAAAAGGGAGTTTATCCTTAAATTTACGTTATGTTGAATAAATTAGATGACTGAAGTCCTCAATAAAAATGAAATTTAAAAGTTAGAAGCCCATTAAGACAAGCATGACAATTATAATCGAAAGGCAACTTTTCAAATCAAGAAGAAAATTATAGTAATATGAATTTACATGCAAAAATATGAATAGGGTAGGTGTTTGTTTGCGACTTGCTCCTAATTTGACTCTCTTTCTTTGCTTGATTATAACTCCACATAGAAAGTTATTTCTTGGAATGAGTAGGCGTTCACACCTCTCAGTACGCTCCATTTGAAACTCCATGGCAACACTCTCTTTTCAAAGTGATGAAGATATTTAATCATTTACATGATATAACGTTTTTTGTGGCTTGAACTTTTGTTTTGTTTTTTTAGCTGCTCAATGAGTCAAGATCATCTTTTGTATGTTTTCAAACTGTAACAAAAACAGCACATGTAGAGGTTTTCTTGAAATGTGCAGGTTTATTTTCTGGCATTTTTAGGAAAATGTATTAAGATTTTTGTCCAATTCTTTATATATGTAGGAATTTGAAAAGGTTATGTTTTTAATTATTATTATTTTATATTACTATAAGAACAATAAAAAGGTTAATATTTTCATTGAGAGAAAAAGTTTTATAACCTGCTCAAGCAACGACTTCCAAGTTAAGAATAACAGAAGCTATATGAAAGTCTCAATAACTGTTAATCACAGGTGTTATCAATACTACATTATTCACACAACACAGTATGTCTTCCCATCTTGGACTTTTCATTTACTTCCATTCATTTCTAAGGCCTTACTCTAAACCAAACCATTACCAGTGCATTCCTAACCCTACACTCAAATCACGCCTCAGTCCTAATCCTAACTCCTAACACAAAGCTCTTCTTATGAGGCCTGAACTTTGGGCCCCATAAGGAGCAGTTGGACCCTACATTGTAGCATTTCTCAGAAATGGGGACCTTGCACTGTGTTAAATACAAGACCACAAACACACAATTAAAAGATTACTCTGAAACCCCAATCTGACTGGAGTATGACTAATCCTGGTGTTAATTAACCATGTATAGTTTTGCCACACAAAGTTGCCTTTACCCACACATTATTGACATGTCACATACAACGTTGGTGTCGGTTTCCTGCCCAAGGATATTTTTTAACACGCAATCTGGAAAAACAAGGGGATCAAACAACTAATCCTCCTATTAGAAACTGACTTTTACCTTTTTCCCCAAGCCACTGCTGATGGTTTTGCCTTTTCTCCATCCCTGATTGACAGCAGACTAAAGGTGTAATTTTTTAGCTTCTGTCACTTATAATAATAGGTGATGTGCAAAAATTGTACATTACTTCAAAGCTGAGATATTGAAAGAGTTGTCTCAATTGTAGCAGCACATAATTTTTTTTTAAGTATGCAGTTGATAAGGATAAGAATTATTAGCCACAGATCAAGCTGACAATGCCAAGAGAACTCCAGCTTTTATGACGGCATTATCAATCAAATAATGCTGTTGAACAGGATCCCAGCAAAAGCCGTGTCAATAGATTCAGTTGAAAGGAATAATATTTGCATCAAATACTGTGTGAGCTCAACCAGAAATCTAAACAAAATAGATTTTTCCGGACACGGATAATAAATTTCTCCCAATTTAGTCCAGTTATTTAAATCTTGTGT
Source organism: Poecilia reticulata (assembly GCF_904066995.2). NCBI lineage: Eukaryota > Metazoa > Chordata > Actinopteri > Cyprinodontiformes > Poeciliidae > Poecilia > Poecilia reticulata. The sequence goes on along the minus strand of NC_088837.1, from coordinate 12,994,873 downwards.
AAATCAATAAACAACACTGTGCAGCACTAACAAGCATTATACAAGATCTGCAATGTGTTGATGACTAAAGCTAGTGAATTTTCTTTCTTTAGGGTATAAGCAAAATGACTGAAGCCCAGTTTTTTTTTTTTTTTTTCTTTGCTATGCAGCATTCAGAAAAGAACCCAGTGGAGCGTCTGTCATTACATTATGCTGACGCTTTCAGCTAAATACGATAAAAACACTCGCTAACTGGACCCCTGCTGTCTGACATGCATCTGTGATGGATAACAGCAGAGTTTTACAATCTGTTCTCCCACCTCCATGCACAGGAAAGAAAAAAAAATATAGAAGAGAGAGAGATCAAACTGGCTTATCCCCCCCTCAAAACACTTTTAACCAGTTTCTGCACGGTCAGCACAAAATTCTGATCGAAGGCGTTAGATAGCCGGTCTTAATACCATAAGCCCTAGCACCACTTCACATTGGATAAAAACTAAGAATGATTTGCAATGAATCAGCATTCAGCCACCTATACAGCTTTGAGACGGGAGCAGACCCGCAGCCTTCATCTCTTGCCAGGATCTTCAAAGACTTTATAGGAGCAGCAGTGAGGCAGAAGTTTAATTCCTGTTTCTGGTTTACAAAAGCAACAGTGGCTTGTTTACATTAAAAAAAACAGTGTATAATATTCACAACCTATGAAAACTTCCTTATTTTGTCACATGATTTTGTTTAGATATTGTGTGATTGACAGAGAATAGGTAGTGAGTTCTACAACTTAAAGTCACTACTAATTTCCTTTCATTAATTGTAAAATTCAATTGTAATGAATTTTACAAATTGCAAATATGAAAAGGATATAATTTGTTTGTGTTCAGTCGTCCAGTTTTCTTTTACACCCCAAAATAAAATACTTCTGAAGTCACTAAATTAGCAAACAGTGTCAATTCATTATAAAATAATCTTTTTTTATTTTATAAATGTATTTTAGAGAACATTAGTGAAGTAACACCTTTGTAGAGACCAGGAAATACTAAATAAAGGTCAGGGAGAATATTTTCATTAAGCACTGTTAGGTAATACAAACAACACACCAAGTGTTCAACATCTGTTCAGCAAGTCATCAGAAAATGTACGGCACAATGGCAAACCTACCAAGACGTGTCCGTCCAGCTAAATCGACAGGCTGCACAAGGAGAGCATGTCATGTGTAAGGTTAAAGCGATACCAAAAATGGAAACAGGAATTTATGAGGATGATGTTAAGAGGATATAACGAAAACGAAATGTAAACTTGCAGGCATTACACAAAGAGAGCAGAACTTCAAACCAGAATGAATGAAACAGAAGAAACCAGAAGAGAACAAAGCAAATCCAAGATCTTAAATACTGAGGTCGAGTGAAGAGTGACGTTAAAACCAGGGGAGTGATCTTAGTCTCTGACACTTGCACTTTTTGATCTTAGGGTGACTTCTCCCCAGTCTTGTTTGGTACGCTTTATTGAAATTCTACTTCATTTGTCATTCAACTAGAGATTGAAGTGCACTGCTTACCCTTAAAAAGGGCCTAAATCTGTTTTTGCTGAATGAATGTAAAAGAAAGAATGAACTTGTGTTCTACAGTTTTTTTTTTCTGTCCCAAACATTTTGGGTTTTGACAAATCACCAGATATCTAAAAATTACAGATCACTTCTGGAGCGGCGGGATGGATGGATGGATGGACGGACGGATGGATGGACGGATCTTTGTTATGACTTATTTATCTCAGTCGCTGAACCACTATCATGCTGAAGAGGCCTCTCCTCTTGTACAGCTGCACTCAGCTGAGTTTTTTTTTTTGTCTCAACAGAATTATCGTCTTACAAAAACGTAAAAAAGGAAATTTTCTTACTTTGGAAACTTTTCTTTTCATGCCTCTTGCAAGAAAGTTTAGGGGAAAGAAAATACAATCAATGTTTTATTATTATTATTATTATTATTATTATTTGAAGATAAATTATTCTCTACAGTGTGTAGTTTAGGCCAAATGGCATTACACTCTGTCAAGAGAAATTGATAATAGCACTGACTTATGTTTACTTATCTCTTCTCATCATACAAACTGTTATCACACATGACTGTCAGGAGCAAATTGTGCATATGCTGCTGTCTGCTGTTAAAATGCATCAGTCTGCTGCTCAGCCAGCAGCAAATGTTAGGCTGACACTCATCGCAACCAATATGGGAATCTGATTCCAGCCTCCCTATAACCAGTTTCATTTACACAGAGCTTTGTAATGTGTGCACGCATACACACACACACACACACACACACACACACACACACACACACACACACACACACACACACACACACACACACACACCCACACGCGCACACACCATTACCCATCTCTGCATCTCAGTCAAACTACCCAGGGACCTTCACTCTCTGCCTCATACATCACCCAGATAACACAATACTTCAGGGGGATGCCTGTTCAGTGGCCTGACAATGTCAGTAACAAATGAAATGGCTTCTTGTATCCAGTTGTAAATATAAAATATGGTATTTTTACAAAAAGATGAATCATGTGATCATTGTACTCAGCTCAACACTGAGATGAAATTTGTTTTTTAGCTCATGGTAAGTGGGACAGACAATGCTCAGGAAGTTGGAGAAAATGTGTAATATGACTTTGGAGAAGGACAAGAAACGACATGGTCAAAGCCGCTACTTAAAAGTTGTTAGCTTTGTATTTGTTAGAATGACAAAAAAAAAAGATAATTTAAAAAGTAAAATGCCCAATTTATTGCAAACCCTTAAAAACAACAAAAGTAATTGTTTTTGTTGGACTTGGGATGGTGTTCCACTCTCCCCCACTCTGTGCACCAGGCACCGCTGATTGGTGGGCGGGGCGAATGCCTTTATAGTTGGGCGGGCCGCTGCAAGGTGCGTGCGTCTTTGTTTCTCCCACTGTGGCTACAATTCGCGGCTACATGTCGGCTTGTGGGTTTGGTTGACTCGTCTGCAATTGTAAGTGCCAGTTTTGCTATCCGTGGTTGAGATCATGGTTGGTTTTTGGGTGCTACACCTATCGTGCGTTTCTGCAGTGTTGCTCTGATGGCGTTGCCGGTGTTACACCAATCCGCGTTTCCCCATCAGATACGGTTCCCCCGGCGTCTTCTTGCCGCTCCGCCCCGCCCACGTGGCAAAATACGCGCGTGCTTGTGATGAGCACTGAGAAAGCACGCGCGTAGGGAACTACGGACACCGTGAAAGCTCAAACAACATGTTTCGGCAAAGTTGCCACTTTCTTCACGTTTTTGCGGGAAACTACTACTAATAATAGTAATATTAATAATACAAATAATAGTAATGATAAATACATATGTCACATATATATTATAAATGTATATATGTTTATTTATATATATTTATGGAATAAAAACAGGGCAATGTATTTTAATGCTCAATATTACCCATCAGATACCGTTCACCTTGTTTTACAGTGGGGGAACGGTATCTGATGGGTGAAATATGGCCGTATCTGATGGGGAAACGCGGATTGACGTAACACCGGCTGCAGCTGGGGTTGCTGTGGCGTGCGGCTTCCGTCTGGTCCTCACCTGCTGACCCGCTTCCTCCCTGGTTAGGCTGTGTTTCCACCCCTGGGTAAGCTACCTGCTATTTAGCTTTTGATTTCTTTTATCTGGATCCACCGTTAATGGGTTTTCTGTTTCAGGCAACTGATTGTGTTTGGAGCTGCAGCGCTTTGGATGCTCTGCTGTCTTGCTGTTTGTTTGGGCCGCTCTCAACTAAACCTGTTGCGGATTGGGCAGGCTGTGTGGGTGGGCCATTACTCCTCTGGCCCCATCGAAGGGCATTTGGAACTGGATGACGACGACGACGATTTGTTCCATTGTTTGAAGTGTTTTCTTTTACAGTTTGTTCTGTTTTGAAGTTACTAATTTGTTTTGTTTGTTTGTTTGATTTAGTAATTTCTTTTGCATTGCATGTTTTATTCCTTATGGAATAATTGAACTTGTCCGTCCTTACCTTATGTGTTCCCTTTTGTTCCAGGGACCGACTAGTAGGCCTGAAGCCTCGTTTTTTAAAAAAAGAGAAATGTTTTAAAGAAATTGTTTAATAAAATATTGTGCACTGCTCAGTCTGTGTTCGGGTGCATCTTGTAACTTTTAAAAAGATCTACATCTGCTGGTCACAAAAGGTATAAGTGCTCTTTAGACTAAAGGGCTGAAATGCAAAACAAACAAATGCATTGTCACACCACAGCATTCACTTTCTTTTTATATCGCAGATTTTGTTTTTCTATTAGCTGCTTTGTTTGGATTAGAAAACTGATATTAGTGAGGAACTTGTATGCCGTCGTTTTTATTGTCTGGCATAGAAAACAAAAATGAGAAATTTAACAAAGTAACCTAGTCAAGAATTTCTTTTCAGCTGTGACGGCATGCTCTGCAAAAGAGAGAAAAATAAGAACCTTGATTTGAGCAATTATTTACTTTCTCATGCCTGCAGTTACCAAAGTCTTGAACTGCTGTGCTATTATGTTTTTTATTGATTGCCTTGTAGCGAAGAATAACTTTTATCACCTAACAGATACATATTTACAGATATAGGACCATTGAGTTGGAATTGCATATGTGACATATGGCAGTGCTATATTTTAATATTATCCTTATGCTAAACTCTCCAGTTAACTAGATGGTAGATGTCTGTCTGTCACATAGCGACTAAACACTCCATCTGCTTCCAGTAAGAACTTGTGGAAATATCATGCACTAAAGATGCAGCAGAGAGCACAGACATCTTCTTCGGCCAATAGGAAATCATTTCAAGTGGCAAATTTATAGTTTTTACTGTTTAAAGATAATGAAAATAATCACACCACTGATTTCTTGTGCCACTGGTTGCTTCTTGAATAACAGGATCTGCTGTTATTTACATCTGCAAGTTCATACGCATCATCTACACTGAAAAGTTACAATGTCCAAATGCAGAACGTCCTTTCTTGCTGTGACATCATTATGCCTGGAGTGAGGTGAAAGTCGCAACACATTTAAAAACTGTTTTCAAAACTGATTTTTTTTTTTTTGTTTTGTTTAGGTACAAGGCTATTAGTGACCACAAAAAAGAAGGAAAAAAAATCTAGCAGCAACCTAAGAATAACAAGTCATTTTCCCAAAGTGACAGCATTGATGATGTGATGCTGGCTGCTGTCGGTGGCAGATTTTTTTTCCAGAGGTCACTGATGGAAAATTGACTTTTTGTGACAGAATAAATTATTTTCTTGCTAAAAAGTCTGGCTAAAAACATGAAAGATAAAAAAATATATATATATTTGATTTAAGAAACCCCTTTTAGTTTATTGTCAAAGTCTGGAGCAAATATTTTTATTAATCTAAGATGTTTTCACTTCTCAACATTCAGGAGGGTGAATGTACAGGGGCAACCTATCAATTGGTTAAAGGCTGTGCAGGCCCGTATGATTTCTTAAAAGTTTTCTTTTGAAGCTGATGAAACAAAATAGTGGCTTTTAGAAATCAAGACTTTCTCCAGCACTGAAATCTTTCAAATCCCACCTGAAAATTCAAAAGCTTTGGGTTTTTCTGTCGTGAATGAATAAAACTAGGAAAGAAGAAAAGTCATAATACATGTGGAAATTCTTGTTTTTTGAAATTCTTCCATGTTTAATGAACGGTTTATCCCTTAAGAACAGTTGATCCCCTGCAGAATGCCTGGCAAGTCACAGTATTTGCCTTTGCCGTACTGCGTAATGCTGACATACAGCTCAGCTACAGGAAAAAAAAAAAAAGGCCTTCACAATTCAAAACTCATATTTTTCAAGCGAAACACACAAAAGGCTGGTGTATAGTACATGTCTTGGTTGTCCAATTGTACAATAAAGGCTTTATCTTTCTGCTAAGGGACTCCTTGTTTTGAAATTTGAAACTGAAAAAAAAAAATAGAGAATCTATCATACTTTGCTGGTTTATTTCTTAAAAATTCACCTTGGACAATGAACCAGTGAAATTATGTTGTAAGATCCCATTGAGACCAAAAGCAACCTTCGTAAGGTCAAACCACAAAGTATATATCCTCTGTTTCACAAAGATGAAAAGCCTCCAGAGGGCTGTTAATCCATGACCTGAGTGATATCCAGCTGACCTTCAGCTGCTACAAAACACCCGTGAGACTTGTGCTGTTAGCACGCGTCACAGTTCTCTAAAATGGGACAAACTGAAACGGAGTTGACGACAACCTGTAAAGTAAAATGTAGGAATCAGGGGGAAAAAAAGCTGTTAATCTCTTGTAGAAAGGGGTGTAAGTATTAATTCAGCTCAGCAGATGACATAATACACCATGCTGGGTTCGCAAAGATAATGATTTTTTTTTTTTTTTTTTAGAAAAAATAAGATTCCCCTTTTTTTTTCTCCCAAGATAGCGTAAAGAGTTTATAAATCACTAACATTGTTTGAAAGAATTGGTAATCAAAATATAAAACCTCAGTTCAGGCTTGACCCTTCACCGTATGTAGCACCCATCCTGTTTCATGCTAACGAGAATTGTGGTGTTAATGGCAAAAAATAATATTAAAAACCGCAAATCTTAGGCTGTTGTTTTAACAAAACTTTGCACCTTTCTCCCATTCAACCATTCATCTTTTCTACCAGTGTAAGCGCCATAGATGCCTGTTTCTAGTGCTCACTGGACATGTGGCTGGATACACCCAGTCTTAATGCATGGCTGCTGAAGAAAGGTAGAAATCAGGCAGATTAATTATAGATCGATTTTAACTTCCTCCAAAAGAAAGGAAGAAATAATTAGTGTGCAGTTGAAAGGTCTGGTGTTGACTCCAGTTGTGGTTTTTTATGTTTTTTGAATGTTATTGCTGTCAATCGTAAAGAATGCCTAAATTAAACCTTACTCCTACTCTTACATAACTCATACAGGTATGTGCCACCCCTTAAAAATCAGTAACTATAATCAGATAACTCATATTGTTCGCTCTGTCTGTATGTAGTTTCTTAAAATAGGTTAAATGTGCAGGGGTTGAAGTCTTAGGCCAAAGTTTGAAATATCTAACAAAAACACGAACACCAAGCAACACAGAAACAACTCTGTTTAATACACGGCTTGTTGCTGTATGCAAGGGTTTGTGGGAAATCCACACTATTACTTGACATAATTGCCAAAAAAGCAATCCACTTAATGTCTAAGAAGACGGTGAGGTCAGGACAAAGTGTTTTCTAAAAACAATGCTGTCTGAGAGGGAAGCTCTAATAACCAGTTGCTTTTGTGCAAATGCAAGCTTGATTTAGCAAATCCTGTTGTTGAGGTAACAAGATGACAAATGCAACATAATAATGCTTGAGTTTTCCAAAAATAATTTTAATCTGCAAACGGACTTGCACGCTTTAAAAATACTGCTGCAGTACTTTTCAAAAATGCATCTGTTACCTATACAAAGCCAATTACTGCTAGCAGGGAACAAGAGTACCGAAAGGGTTAATTTGCTTCAAGTATAAAGTGCTAATCCCTGAAGGTTACTTTTTTATCTCACGTCTTCCTCTTTGCTGCTCTCCCTTAATCTCTACTCCTTCATATCTTTCTGCTGCCTAAATGAAGTAGAGAGACGACTGGATTTCCCGTAAAACTCTTTGATGGTAAACGCACTTTGACTTTGAATACAAATGCCACCTTTCACAAGCACCTCAGCCAGGGATTATTATAAGGCTTTTTTTTTTTTTTTTTTTTACATCCATCCATCCAGCTAAAGGTCTTACAAATTCATAGAACAGAATAAAGTAGCAGATTGTGTGAATACATTTGTGTTTCCATGACTTGCTTTGTGTTTTATACAAAAAAATCTCTTAACAGCACTTCCCACATTCACTACCTTTTATTGGAATGCGAGGAATTTCCCTCACCCAAGCTAAAAACTACATACAGAGGATTCTTTTCTGTTGTTTTTTTTTTTTTCTACGTGTGTGCCAGTCGATGTCCGTTTTCCTCCTTTGTGGAATTGCAGCAGTTTTACAGTAGGACGCTGCTCCCTCGATTAAAGCAGGATAATGTAATCCCGCAGCACTGACATGGATTATATGTCTCCCTCATTGATCTATGCATCAATACCCCAAAGAGCAGACATCTTGCGTGGCTGACACTGAGCATAACTCTGAAATTGAAGCAGATGGACTGAGACAACACTGCTGTGGATGCGTCACATCAAAAGCAAGCTCACATTTCATCATATTACATTTCTTATAGGGCATTGAAACCATATCTTTTCTTGAGTGCACGGAGTATTAATAATGAAACAACAGAACCAGTTTTTCTTTTTTGTAAAGGTTCAGATCCACCTAGTTTTTGGGGTTTTTTTGCATATGTATTAAAATCCATTACTTTGGAAATATTATTTTGATGCCATATGTTGTATTTGTAGTTGGGGGATTATTTTACACAAATGAGGACAATTTGCTGCATTCACATTTAAATACATTGAAATATTTGAGATTAGTGTTAATTTGTTGGGAGGGATCAGTTCCTTTAACTCTTTTTTTCTTACCTCACCTCAGTGTTTATTTCACTGTTTTTTTGTTTTTCTTTACAGCAGTTGATATGTGTTAACAAATTACTAGATTCCTAAAAAAAACATTATGTATAACATTTCATCTTGAAATATCCTAAATTGACCAATTTCCGTAATAAGATGAGGTTTCAGTAGAATAGGCTGCTGCTTAAGGATTTGTTTCGTCGGCTTTTGGTCTCAAATGTAGTTAATTTTGCATTTGTTACATTTCCTTATTTTGTTTTTGACAAAATATCAGATTTTTTAAATTTGTTTAATCTGCTCCATCTGTTAAATTAGTTTTGTTTTTTTCTTTGGAGATTTTTAAAATGTATATTGAGGAAGATGGTCAGTGGACCTAAGATTTACTGCTCTGCAGTGGCAGGCCGTGCATTTTACACCTAGGCCTTCAGTAGTGCTCCGTCTGAATCAATCCAACCCTCACTAACTATTTTATGGCTATAAACTTCTATTGCAGGTACAGCTGCGACACACATAAAAAAAAGCATCAAAAATAACCTGATAAAATTGCAATATTATTTAGGAATATAGCAACATTTTACTCACCAAAAATCCTGATTATTTGTACACAAAATCCATCCTCCTTTCTTTCCTCAATCTGTTGTGCAGACTATCTGTGCGTTTCAGTTCCATCAAGAAGTCCTTGTCTATCGCCATCGAAGCTAATGCTGAAAGTCGAGCCTGTCGTATTTCTGGGATAAGTTTTAATTCGCTTAAAGCAGTGGTTCTTAACCTGGGTTCGATCGAACCCCAGGGGCTCGATGAGTCGGTCTCAGGGGTTCGGCGGAGCCTCTGCCGCGGAGGTAAAGACACACTTGTGTAAAGTCGTGATGACGCCCCGCGTTGCCATCACTTGCTGCAGAGGATCACGTTACATTGTTTAGCCAATCAGAGCTGCGGAGGAGCCCTGATTGAAGGAGCTCCACTCTCAGCGTGGATTTGAACTTGTGTCAATCTGCTCCTAAATCGGTTGGTACTGCCTCTAGTGGTGTGGAGGTGGTAACACAACTAATATAATTACATTACTAAATCAGAATACCGCAAAGTCTTTATTATTTATTATTAATTTTTCATTCTCTTAAGAATGTAGAGCTAATTAAATTATCTAAACAAGACCTTAAAGTGGTTCCAGTTTCTCTCGATGGCCAACCTGTTGAAACTGTGGCAAATTTTAAATACCTTGGGTCGTTCCTGGACAGTCAACTCAACTTAGCTGAAAACACTGACTATATTTTGAAGAACTGTTCTCAGAGACTCTACCTTTTAAGAAGACTTAGTGATCATGGGGTGACCTAACTAGATTCTAGTTGGGTAACCCCTATGTCTTGAATTTGGGGGGGAAAAAAAATCATATTTTATTTATCGCTACAGAAGGGTTCAGTGCATGCGCATATGAAACCCTAACCCTAGGGTTAGGGTTCGGTACCTCAAAAAAGGTTAAGAACCACTGGCTTAAAGGCTGAGGATGTCCGTTCAACAGAAGCAGTAGACACGGGGATGGTCACCTCCAAACCAGAGCAGTGCTCTGGTCTGCTAGCGGTTAAAGGTCTTGTGTTTGGGATTTGGTGCCACCTGCTGCTTAAACTAAAACATTCAAAACAAATGGATGTCTCTAATAAAAAGAGAGCGTCAAAAAAACAAAACAAAACAAAACACTTGTATGTTACTAATGTAAAGAAACACATTTATGCATAAATAAACAGCAATCACACTTCTGCTGATAAGTGTATAAACATTGTTCTTTTACACTCATTTGACTATTTCATCTTAAAACATGCCAAAGGCAATGAAGCCAGACCAATTATTTTATCGACATCCCCTTCTGTTAATCAAATCAAGTCTAGAGGCGGATCCTGTACATGCTTTCTTATCTTAATAATTAATTTTGTCTTTCTGGATCCATCCCCATTGGTCTTGCCGACCAAAACTTATATGCCTTTTCATTACAAGAGACTTGTTGTACAAAAGTGAAACATACTACCTTCAGAAATAATCACTACTTTTAAGAAAATAACTTAATACTAATTGTCCTGAAATACATATAGGCAAAGGAGGAAAGGTATTTAGAGCTTGATTATTATTATTTTTTTTCTTTTTACCTTTTGCTTTAGGTCATCCCTGTGTGTCGTAAATCTGATATTGCAGATGGTGCCAGAATGACTGAAAAATTACTTAAAATAAAAATATTCAACTACGACACTGTAAATGGTGGAGGCTATGCTGAAAAGCGGACACCGAAAGAAAAGAAATAACATCGGAGACAGAAACAAACGACGCCACGGCGTTTAAAGGCTGATTTAATTCTCCTGCTGACATATTAGAATGGCCGTCCTGCTGGATCACTCTGATTTGTATTAGTTAGCTATTTAATGCAGCTGCTGAGAAAGGGATTTCACTTTTATTTTATAGAGCTTTCGTGCTGCAAGACAGCTGGGAGCAACTCCCACCCTGGGGTACTGATTACTCATCCCACCATTGAACAGCAAGCATTACTATCGGATTCAGGGATTCCAGTGAAATAAAGCAGCCTGCACTTAGATTCCCTTTAGGCTGAGCAGTGGATGTAGCCTACATCAGAGCAGGACAGCTAATGGAAACAGCTTTCATTAGCTGCCGTGAGAAATTCTGGACTGCTTTAATGAGGGAGAAAAGATGAGTAAGGCAGTTCTCAAACTTGAAATATCACCTCTGGATGTGAGCTGAAGTAACACCTGCATGAAGTAGATATATATATTTAAAAAAAAAACCCTGCTCCATATCTTGAACCTTAAACAGCAGTAAAGAAATTCAAGTATGAAAGAAAAAGAAAGAAAAAAAAAGCAAAGTAAGTGCAGGTTAAAGTATGTAGATTTCAATTACATTTTCTTTTTTTTGAAAAAGTTTTAAACAGAACACAAAAATGTATGTCCCATATAGATGCCCATTTTCCCCCCCACCATTGTAGCTGGCAAAGAACACGGCACACTTTGCTTTGAAGCAAGTTATTTCAGTTTTGAGGTCACAATTCATGTTTCCTTCTGGATTTCATGTTTATTCCTGAGTTACAGCAGAAGAAAGTGACTTGAAAACCAAGTGCTCCCATTTTCACTCCCTGTAAAAAGATTTACGGCAAATCCTAGCATGAAACTAACTACCAGCAGCATTAAATAATAATTACATCTCAGCAGAAAGTCATTATTGTTTACATCTGATTGTATTTTTCTGTTAATAGATCTGTTGAAAGAGAATTTGCCGTTTCGTCTTTACCAGTTTTACTAAATATTATCAACTTCTCTAAATAGCAATGCCTAATTGCTGCCGCCTCACCGAAGAGAAAGATCAACACTTTTTTTTTTCATATACTACTTGAGGTTGTCTGTTTAACAGGTGAAGCTTGGCTAAAAAGGTCATCACAGTCGTGTAACAATCAATTTACAGAAGGATGAAAGACAAAAAAGAAAAGCAAGAATGTGTTGCAGTGGTCTATAAAAACCAACAGAAAGAAAGCAGAACGTAGAAGAGCTAAACTTAAATTCGTTTAACCATCTCTCACACACTTTGTGCATTTGACATGAAGAGGGAATGTTCAATAGTACAAGTAAGGTTTTAAGTAAGGTTAGATAAGTGAAAAATGCTGCATTTCACATGGCACATGGCATCAGACGTCATGCAGTGATTAACTGGAGGTTGTTCATATTGCAATGTAAAGTCTACTACATTGTAAATGTAATATTAGCAAAGTATGCATCACTTTGATCAGCTTTACTGTTCTGTTTAAATGCTTCATGAGTGAAATGATCTTGTATCAGACATTTCAGCTTTAATAGAAAGGCCACAAAATGTAAGGAGTTAAGGTTAACCTTGTGCAGCATTTGTTGAAAAAGGAAACATTTAAAACAAAATGACCACATAATCTCATATCTTTGTTTTACCAAATACAAACAGGCGATACGCAAATCTTCTTATAGAGTGTTGATGTCTTTTTTGGTTTGCTTGTTTGTTTAAGACATCAGAATTTCTGTGCTCTGCTCAGACATTTGCATGCCTCACAAGGCACTTGTTCTGTCTGTTCACGAGAAAACTACTTTTATTGGACATTTGGTCAAAGTTAATTTGAAGATCCTGATGGTAATTTTTTTACTGCCAAGAAGTTGGAATGTTTTTACACTGGGTGTGTGGAGGTTTAAAGGTCTTTATTCATCTGAGAGAAGGTTTTTAGGAAGCATTATGCAAGCCAGCACGGCATGTTCCTCCTCGGGCTTTGCATTGCAAATTACGTATTGCATAACGAAGGCACCAATATTGAAATGTTTAAATGCACAACCAACTCCGAAGTGGAATGCTTTCTGTCAGACTTAATAAACCTGGACCCGGTGTGTTGTGTGACATTTTGCAAGATGTTTAAATGCAGCCACTTTCAATGGGTTAGCTGCAAGAGCATGTATTAACTTTTCTCTGGAGCATTTCCTTAAGGGAAACCCCATCACTCAAATTATGAATAGGTGCATTTACATATATTATAATTGTTAGGCTATTTTCTACCTGACCTTTCGAGACATTTTTTTTTGTAACTTTTCAGTATTTATCCATATAGGTTTGGTACCACGATGGAACCAGTATGACGTGTTGTAATTATGTTGTTTTTGAATCTTCAAAAAAAAACACACACATTTAACTGCATTAATGAATAAATGTGATAATTCTGTGGATGCTAACTGATCAACAAGGTCAATGATTTATAAGTAAACCTTGGTCAATCTTATAAAGATTGTGTTTATAAATAAGCACAATCTGCCATGTAGGTTTTATATAGGAGAACTGAGAGTATGAGCATATTCTCCTTGCAAAATCTGGTTTTGATGAACGCCAAGACACAATTTGATGGCTGAGATCAGCCCTTGTGCTGTAATTAGCTCAAGACGCCAAACTGAGCAGAAACAATCCAAGATTTTAAAGCTTCAAAAGGGACACTTTGATAAGTTATCCTTCTTATGTTCAATCAGAATTGCATTTCAACAATTAGAAAACAGTTATTACAATAGTAAAGTATGGCCACATGGACAAAACTGGAACTACTGTTAAACCAGAAGTGTATCAGTAGACCAGATTCAGGGAAGCTTTGAAGATCTGTTCTTTTTACTTGTGTTATCCAGATTTCCCTGAGTTGGCTCGATGGTGTGATTTGCAGACTGCAGTGAAGAACTGGGTCATGATGTCCCCAGTGAAGAAGCCAGGTGGGTGAGACCCATTAGCCAGTAACTAAATCCACTCGTCAGGTGGTGGTAGGGAGGGCGAAGAACAAGCCTCCACAACGTAATGAGAGGTCTCCACCCAGAACTCACGCCCACGACAACAGACATAGCACATCACGCTGCATTGCAGGGAATACACACACATACTATAATGTGTAAACTGATGAGAAATTATAATATTGACTCAAACACATCAAATCACACAGACACATATTTATTTAGCCTCAAATATTTTATTTCTAATTTTCCTGCTTTCTGGCATGTTCTTAGATGTAAAATACCGAGAAATAGTACCTTGAGATTAATTATGGATATGCATCACAATTTTAAGAAATTTATTTATTCTTATCTTTACTTAATCCAGTTTAAGTAAATTAACAAATTACAAGCCCTACATGAGGATGGTGAAACTTTTGACATTTAACCGTTACGCCAAATCTATTGTCATCTTATCAGCATCTGAGAGGTGGAAACGGGCCGAGTCACAGTTTTTCAGGTTAAGCTCGGGTTACCAGTTTTAGAGGTCGGTCAGGAAAAAAGCTTAGTAGTTGCAGTGGGTGGACTAACTTCCACAGAGCACACTTGTATGCAAACAACCAACGATTGCACAATTTTATTTGGTTACATCTGGCATGGCTTACAAAACCGTGCCGCTTGGTTTGTGTTGTACTCCACGGAGAAGGTGAAGATTTTCCTTCACCTGCTGGTTACTTGATCTCAACGGGAAAAATTCCCCAAATGCTGTTCTGCTTCTGTCAAATCAGAGCAGAAGGCCTGTGAAGCCTTACGCTCCATCGCAAATACACTGGGGTGGTTGTGTTGCTCTCTTCCTTTTAACCTGTCGATTTTTGATTATTTGCAATGTGCTAATGTTACTGTGTACCAACGAATGGCCCATCTTCTTGTAGGAGGAGCTTCCAGTACAAAAGCCTGGAGTAGAAGATCTCTCATGGGGATTGTGCAATCTGTGCCTAAAAAAATGCGCAGACTGTGAGAGCTCAGTAGCCAAGAGCAAATGTTTCTATAATTTCCATTTTATTACTTTGAAGATTTTTTTTGAGTTATAATTTTTCCATTCATTTCTTGGCTTTGGTAAACTTTTTTTTTCTTCCTCTGCGACCATCTGCATAATGTACTTGCAAGCCTCACAACTCAACCCATGTGGTTCCAGTTTTCGCAATGACAGGAAACTTTCTGCTATCATTCAGCCCCTGTTCATTAATCTTCAGATTTGCAAAGTCATGAGAGTTTCAGTCCTGAAGCAGTGGAGTAATCAATATCCATCATCCCCAACTCAAGTCAAACAATCCCTTATGACATCCCTCCCAGGGCCCATCAAAGACAAAACCTCTTTTTTTTTTTTTTCAGAGCATCCTCCTGTCTGGACGCCCATGTTTCTGGTGAGTGTGTGAAAGTGGCAGGGAGGTGATGCAGGGATGATCCAGGCTCAGAGTAGAGAAGCAGAGACTGGTAGTGAGGAGAATGAATAGTGACTGGCGCTCAGCCTTGTGGCAGCTTAATGACTTGCGGTCAGTTGACTCTGTCTCAATTAATCAGACTGCTCTTTCCAGCTTGCCTACTTTTTTCTCCCCCCCTCCTCCTCCTCCTCCTGCTCTTCCCTCCTCTTGGCTCTAATTTTTGCCCTCATCTCCATCCCTTGAGCAGGGAGACAGCATCTTGCTTCTAGTCTTGTTTTCTTTTGTTTTCAGCTTTTATGGCCCTGCTTGTGTATTTCCATCTCCATGTTAACTCATTACTTTTTCTTTCACATACTCCTCGACGGTTCCATTTGACTGAACTTTTTTTTTCTCTCTCTCCTCAGCTCTGCATCAATAGGAGACTGAAAGAATGGGGACATTTTCGCATCACCCTCCACCATCCATGTTTTTTTTTTTTGCCCGTTCAAATCTATTGAGACACAGAGTCCTCCAAGTCTCATGACATTAGGTTTAGAAGAGGACTTGTGCAGGCACTGGCTGCTGTGAGGATTGTGTTGAATATTAAGGGGTGAAATGAAGTTTGGCAACACAAGTGCCTCAGACGCACTAACTTCTGGGAAACATGAAAGTGTGGGTAAGATGTTGGTCAGCTCTCTCTTGTCAGAACTTATCTGCTTTAGTGAATTTCCCTGGAGGGTCTCGCTGGCTTCCCAGGGTGGTCCTGACTGGGCTGACATTTGGACGACTGGTCTGTGATGGCCTTTAGGGCTGCTTTGTGTAGCAGCAGTTGTTGCCCCAGCCTGTTCCGGCTTTACTCCTCCCTCCGTCTAATATATATATATATATATATATATATATATATTTTTTTTTTAGTCCTTTGTCTCTGTGGATTTTGTCTCTTGTTGTCACACATTTCTCTCTCTCTGTCACTTTTCTTTGTGGCTTTTTCGTTCTGCACTCATTTCATTTCTGTTTCATTTTCACATTCTCTCCCTCCTGTCTAGCTTTCTCTCTCACTTTCTTTGTTTGATAGCTTTTCTCGTTTTTTTTTTTTCCCTTTTTTTCAGTCTCATCTGCTCTCTCTGTCAGCAGGGTCATTGCTGGCCAGGCTGCCTTGGGGTGGGTTTTGGGGGTTGGTATCCGCTGCCACATGCTCGAACGAACAGAGAGAAGGCATGGGTCTTCTGCATTAACCGGACTGACCCCACCCTTTTAGCTCTGCTGTGTAGAAACCAGGAAACAGGGAGCAAGCAGAGGTCAAATACTCCAGGAGGAATTATATTGTGAACTTGAAGCAGCACTGATCTATTTGTGGGGACTGTTGCTGCTGTTTGGGCCCCTCCTGATGAATATCTTGATTTTGCATGTTCAACGGATCTTCTTCTTGAAACTGTTGATTTACAGCAAGTGAAACCGATGAATGACAGAAGGAAAAGCACATGCAATCTAATGAGAGGCAATTCCTCATTGAACTGAGGTGCAATCAGAACCTCGGTTCTTTATTTTTGCTTAAAATGGTTAAAATGTATCTTTCATAAGAACATTTCCTGTTGGTTTCTTGCTCTTTATCTGTGTTTTGCAAGTCAAATAAACAGACAAAAGGTTTAAACCTCTCTTAAGGAGAAAAAATGATTTTCAAGGTTTGCTATTCTTTGGCTGTAAAGTCACATTCCCTCTGAGCTTCTTGTGTGGATGCCAACTTGAGGGGGATAAGCCTCACAGCAACCAGGTTTTAAAATGGAGATGCAAACAAAATATTTGGAACCACAAATTGTCATGCATCTTTTCATTGAGCTATTGAAAGGTAAGCTTTCATGCACAACTTGTTGGGAGATTTGCCTCACTCTGTCTCTTAAAAGTGATCAGATTTTTATTTGGAATCTTTTACCCAAACTGTCTCGGTTTGGATTATGAAAATAATAATTTCATGCTTTACTTCTTTGCGCACGTTTAAAGGTTTCAGATCATCAGAAATAATTTTCGCATCAGGCAAAGGTAACTTGAGTGAATAAATATGCATGTTTTAAATGATCATTTTTATCCACAAACAGATGAAACTTAAGACAGACAGACAGACTACAAAAAATTGCATATGTTGCATCAGTGACACAATCAGGAGACCAACAAAATATCTACAGCATGACAGGCTTCACCTGGCAAAGGGAAAACTCAACAACCCTAGAGCCTATCTTACTTTTGCTAAAAAAAAATTTTTGTTTGTTTTATTTATTTATTTATTTATTTATTTTTTTTTTTTTATTTACCAGGATAAAATAAAACCCCAGAGAGATTAAAAAGCTCATCCAAGAGAGTCCTGGCCGAGAGGCAGCATCAAATACAACATAGAGATTGTGATGAATCCCAAAACTTTGGGGAAAATATTCTGTAATCTCTGAGGCAAAAGTGATATATTATATATATTATATTATAACAACAGCCAGACACGGTGGTGGTCGTCTGAATAGTCTAAAAGCTGAAGTTCTGAAGGGACCTAATCAAAGTCTGGATCCAACGAGAACAATGTGGCTGAATTAAAACACATCTGCAAAGAATGGCTGAAACTTCACCACAACGATGACAAAGACTCACAGGCAGTTATAACAAATGCCAACTTTTTTGTCTTCACTCCTGGGTCGGATTTCAGGGCCAAGTGGTTTTGGATTGCTTTTTCCCTGAATAAAAACCGAATCCTCATGTGAAAAAAAAAAAATTGTATTTACTCAGGTTATCTTTCTCTGATATTAAAGTAAAAAATTGTTCATGATTCGAAATTTTTCAGTGTGGCAGCAAAGCAAAAACTTCGGAAATCTTTAAACGGCAAAACAGTTTTAACAGCACTGTTTGAATGTTGCTCTGCATGAGAAAATATTAATAATTACAAAGCAAGAGTTGCAAGATAGTCCCATACACAAGAATATTGTAGATATATGACAATGTGTTGAACTTCACCTGTGAAGGACTTCTACGCTGACAAAATGTATTGTGTATGAATAAATCCTTATTCATAAAAGTGTTTGATATTTTCCGAATTATCATCCAGCAGAAAACTAAAAACTAAACAGATAGTAAAATGTTAGCATAATAGTGCTTCATCCTGCCACAATATCTGTTAAAACACAATAAATCCTGGATGTGGAGAAAAATGTAATATTTACCTCTTAACGGTAAATCTGTGATTTTTTAAGGCAAAGGGTTAAAAAAAATAAAAACAAACATAGTAAAAAGAGATTGAATGTCTAATTGAAGCTAAGATTTTATTCAAGCTACAGTGGCTCAGAAAGGTCAACAAAATGCAAAAGCCACAACAGAACAGTCTTTTGCATTTTGTTGACTCTTCTGAGCCACCGAACTAAATATTTCATGAAGCAAAACAAAGACTGTGTTTACGTTTCTGTTGACTTAAAAACTCCACCACCTCAAGGTAAAACCTTTAAGTTAAACTGACTGACCTTATCGGGCATCTGAGAGAAAACCTCCCACTTCTAACAGCCACTTCTAAGCAGAAAAACAAAGGTATTACACAGGTACAAAGCGCCAGCTTAAGAAATACTTTATAAAGTAGCTCCAAACTAAGCTTTGCTTGCACCTTGACAAAGAAGTGAGGAAAGTCTCCCCACCCTTCCTCCTCCTTGCTCTTTAGCCTTCCCAGTGGTGTTCCAATCTGTAATTACAGACTCTATTTGATTCTAATCACCAGGCTGAAAAGACAGATACCACATCCCCACCTATAAAATCCTCCTACAAAGACCTGGGACCGTGCAAAGCTATATTTCTCCCAATTATCTAGTTGGGATCGACTGGCTCGGTGCTGAAGTTCTCACAGTGTGTTTGCCAATTTGCTGTGTCAATTAGATTTTCTCCTAGGTAAGTAATCAGACTCGGGGAGAAGGTGAACGAGGGAAAGATGAAGGGAAAAGTAATTACAGCTTTTTGGGAGGTTGGCAGCTGCTCCAAAGTTTTTTTTTTTTTTCTGTACCACCCTTTTCTTTATTTAATCCCTTTTATTGTTTCAAATCAAGAAAACAGACCAAATGTGAGAACAGATAGTTTGTACAGAAATAAAATTAAAAAAATTGCAACGAGTGCATTTGAATGCTTTATTGTTCCAGTTCAAAATCTGCAAAAAGACAGAAAACAAAGGAAGAAAAATTATTAATAAAACACAAGACTAGTGAAAATAGATGCAACTGTTAACATTTGGATATACATTTCTCGTTCAATGGTACATTGTGAGCAGAAATGAGATAAATTGAGAGAGAGGGAATTAGGTCAAGCTACTCTCAGCTGTCCTGCCTGTCCTTGTGAAAAGAGTTCCAAGTCTCTAAGGTTTAAAGGCCTCCTTGCAATCACCCTAATCTTCCCTCCACAGATTTTGTATTGGATTCCAGTCAGGACTCTGGCTGCTCAGAAATGTTATTATTACTTCTGAAAATTACCTTAGACTTAAAACTGACAGGGATATGAGGGATTTTGGTCTTTACTGTATATTTCCCCATGTTAATATGTTAGATAATGCTAATCTAAAAAAACAAAACAAAAACAGTAACACTTTATTTGACAGGGTGTGCATAAGACTGACATGACACTGTTATAAACATGACATAACATCTGTTATGAACATGAAGGAGTCTTTGTGAATGTCTATGACTGTTGTCATGAAGCGTTATTCAGTAAATAATGACACGTTTAATGCAAGGTTGCTTTAAAAGTTGCCTTGAAAGTCCATTAAAAAAGTAAATTTTGGATTCGTTTGTAAATAATACCACTTTAATGCAAAGTTGGCACTTTTAATGAACTTTCAATGCAAATTCTAGAGCAACTTTGCATTAAAAGCGTCATTATTTACTTGTTTTTTCATGCTTGGTGATGAAATGCTTATAAGGTGCACCTTCAATGAATGGCCTATTTGAAAACTTTTTTCATATTTAAGGCACACCACATTATAAGGCGCATAGAATAGACGTTACAGTTTGGGTTGCCGATTTGATCTGTACTCCATTATTACACATCCACATTTGTAAAAAAGAGGTCCCCGAGTACTTTATATAGTTGTCTGCCCCAGTCATTGTTTCACTCATGGTGTTGGTGTTGCGATATTGTGCCCAACTGCTTTCTGGATAACACAGACCAACCGACACCCTGCCGCTGCAGTCTCCGTCTCTCTTCCCCCAAGCCCCCTGGCTTTAAATGTATAGGGGCTGGTCCCTTGGTAACCCTAGTTGAAGCACCCTGGATGAATATCTAAAGCCACTTTGTTGACATAAAGAATGTCAACAAAACAGTCCGACTCCGGTCGGCGAGGAGAGCCTTCCACGACTGGGCCGGACGATCCATCACTCTCAAAATTCTTCAAAACTCTTACAAAGGCGTTCTCAGTGCAGTGATGTGGTCTACAACCTGACTGGAAAGCACAAAAGAGAATAATTTTATAATGAAGTGGTACATTTGTTCATAAACTGGCTGCTTGGTGATCAAAGATAGATTGTTAGCTTGGATATGGACCTTTAATTAGTTTTTACTTTCCATAGTTTAGCTTTTTTTTTGTGCTTTTTTCAAAAGTTGAGAATCTCTGGAGAAGTTAGTATGTCTATGGGTCAACAAAGACTTACTTCGTTGTTTTTCTGTAAACTTACAAAAGAAAACTGTCTATAAACCACAGAGACACGTGGGTTTCCAGTGTGAAATAATAAAAAAAAAACATCAGTGTCATTAAAACTCCTTCACTGTTTCCAGCAAAGTGTCGGCTTGCTGGCTGATAAAGCATGGCACTAATACAGAATAAAGCACCGGCTTTAAAAAACAGAGCTGTAGCGTAAATGTTTTTGGAGGATTAACTTGGGTTAATGTCTTCGTAGGTCCTTCAAATCGAATGCCTGTTAATTATGTGAAATGGCCAAATGACAAGAACGTCATTGAACAAAACACGGAAATGCAACCACACTAAAGCACATGCACACACAACTAACTTTAGCACCTAATAACGTCTTATCAGGCTTTTGTTAATTAAAAGCCAAGCAATACATTCCATCACTTTGTCACTTCCACAAGAGTGAGATACTTCCTGGAGTAATCACTCAATATAGTAATCACTTAATTTCTTATTTATGTGGTGTGTGTTTGTGCGAGTGTGTGCCTCCATGTACAAGTGTGTAGATGCGTTTGTGTGTTATTGATTTACATTCAATCTATGTAATTGCTTTCACTAAACTCACATCTGGCTGGATCCATGTCAGCACACAGATCAGCATGAAGAAACAATGAACCTGCTGGAAAGAGAATAACAAATTGCTTTATGCCTTTTGTTTATCGTCTGCTTATCTGATGGCAGGTCTGTCTTTCCTCTGTCTTCAGTTATTGTTGCGTTGAATCTTTGCAGAGCCAATGTTAGTGTTTCCTAGATCAACAAAACGTTTGCAATGTTTTTCCTAGTGTGTTTCTGTGAATATTTAAATGTCATGTTTTCATTAGCTGCACCCAAGACATTATTATCATTAGCAGAAATAAAAGCTTTAAAACACCATTCTCTGGGGAATTGATCTATGCAATGTGCTTAACTTGTGAGTTACTGACTTTAACTTTTCGTTAATCTAATTTATTGGATGACAAGGACTTCCAGAGTGAGGCTGGCTCAGAGGTAAGCCATTTGCAAACGTTTAGCTAAGCCTTTCATTGAAACAGGGGGGAGAGTAAATTGACGGAGGTGAAAAAAAAAAACATCTGGGAGTGTGTTTTCCACAGCTGGAGACACCTTAAGTCTTAAGTTTGAAAAAGCAAACATGCGAATTTGTCAAGGACAAAAATCTGTTGATGTCCAAAAGTTGACAATTGCCATTACATTTCATGTAAAAAATATTAATTTGATTCAAGTCTTTGAAGAATGCTAACATTTTGTTTGAATCAAATTTGACTTTTTTTTTAAAATGTACATGAAAGCAATTTCTTTTAATTAATGTGCAGTTTTTCCAGTACAATATGTGCATAAACCAGAAGGACAGATAATGACAACTTTAACTCCATTATGGACCCAAAACTTGGCCTTCGGTAGAGAGCACTGGAAATGGACTGGTTTCTTTCAGTGTCTCCATTGCCCAATAAAGATACCGCTTTACGAAATTGTTAATCAAGCCAAGAATGGCAGTTGGAAATGACAGATGGATTTAAAAGGATCTGGGATTAAAACTAACAGCATCACTTCCCGTCGCACAGAGACTTCAGACACTCGGTCCAGGACTAATATAATGGGGGCGCAGCAGCAAGACAGAGAGGGTGAAGTCTTGCCGTGAAGGTTAGGCTAATATATCAACACACACCAGGGATCTGATGGGTCTCTGAGCACTTTCCTTCAGTGTGTTTTCTTTCCATTTTCTCTTCCTTCATCACTTTTCATCTGTGCTTCTGTTATATGGTGTCTGAACTGGCCTGAAGGAGTTGGGTTATGACAGACTACAAGCTTGTCCTGTGTCAAATTTAAGTGTAATGGTGGAAAATCCGAGACACACAAGCCTCCACACAAGAATAGGACTGGCGCATTTTGAAGTGTTTGCTCGATGGATTACAGCGTTAGTATTATCACAATCTATGCTATAATGTAGTGGTAAGGAAAATCAGGAAGATGCAAACATCTACAGTCTTCCTTGTTTCCGCTCATGAGGGTACAGCCAATCAGCACCAAGGGAAATGAATTACACTCCTTGATTGGCCAGTTTGCAAACAGTAGTCAATAGTGGTGCGTCAACTACCATTGTGCCGAGGTATTTCAGCTTCTTAAGCTGACTGTTTTTTTTTTTCATTTTGAACATTCAGATGTGCTCTAAGAAAAACAAATCTGTAAATAGTTGTGTTTTCCTTGAATTACACAACCATTCAAGGAAACAGTTAGAATATTTCCTAGAATACTCGGTAGGTGAGTAGAAGTCACCTATTCACAGTAAAATCTGTGAATAGCTGAGGCGTCGACGTTCACTGCGTATACTGTAATTTAACTTTTGCATATTTTTTATGTGAATCAGGAAATGGATGCCTTCTCGTTGTAAATCTGTGTTCTAAGGATGAGAAGAGAGGGGAATTATTTTTCACCACCAGACATTAATTATTTCAAAACGTTAAAAATAATGAATCGGGGGATCAATAATTGCTCTGGGGGCTGGAGGGTGGAGGTGGGGGGCAAAGAGGGTCTTTAGTATGTTAATTAAACTCTAAATTACATGAACTGAAAGTTAGGAAAATCAAACTTGGAGCTTCTGAACTATCATACTTTCATGATATATTCTAACTTTAAAATTTCATTAAATCCTTTCATTTTTTTCATCTTTTATGCCATTTAGTAGAAACATATGAGTAACACAGGCAAGAGGAGAGCAAAGTAAGGCAAAGTAAGGCAGTCTGAGGCTACGAAATGAACGTCAGGACTTATACGCCATGTGTCGACGAAGGTGATTTTGACCTCTCCTGCACAAATCCGTCACAGAATAAAAGAACGAGTGAAGGAAAGATGTTCTTGCATAAGCAGCAGCAGTTTTCTGAAAGTTCAGATTGACATTGTTAAAGAACCAGAAAGATATCTGCAGTCAGGACTGACATTTCAAAGCATATGGCACCTCTTTAAGTGTGCAGGGAAGAACAGCCGGTGGAACGCTTCCTCTCTCGACTCCGTCAGGAGAAAGCGAAAGTGACTGTTGCATATTCATGACCATATTCATACCAGCATAAGGTATCTTCCAAGATGTCAGAGGGGCAGGTCACGGTTTGAAAGCATTTATCTCTCAGCGGATCCTGTTAGATAGCAGCCCACAGATGAGTTCTACGAGATCCCCGAGCTCGCCGTGATTTTGCAAGAGGTCAATGAATCAATGACCCGGCCAGGTAGGAGGCTGAACGGAGCCAGAGGCCAATCAAATCGATTCCACCTGGCCAAGACCGAGGTCAGAGGTTTCGTTTGCTAAGAGTCAATACTCAGTCCTAGAAACTTGGTGTTAGTACTTCATTATTAATCCCTCTCAAAAAGCTGATTCATTTTTTTCTTTTTTTTTTGTATTTGCTTTTTACTTTTCACTCGGCTGAAATATGTGTTAGCGCTAAAAGGATGTAAAAAAATAAAAAATAAAAATTGTTTTTGTTCCAGTGAATCCATTTAAACACTCTCCTCTTTTCATTTGTTATGAGTCAAGACAACAGATTAATTGATGCATTAAAACAGACTAAAGCCTGAAATGAAGCGAGGCAAGGCAAGAAGTCTCGGAGGTACACGAGGATTAGGAGAGAAAGCAGTTCGAGGAGAATAAATAAGAGCAACGCTTGTGCAAAGAGGGAGAAAGACACATGAAGAGAAAAAAATACTCCACGAAAATGATAGAAAACAAATCATCGAAGACATCAAGTTTGAACGAAGATTTTAGAGATTTTTGTTCATTTTTTTTTCTGGAAGGGAAAAAAAAAAAAAAAAAGATAGCACACAGTAAGGTTCTGAGCTCTGTTGGCTGAGGCCATTTCAGCAGTCACACCAGGCCTGGCAGGAATATTGTCTCTTTAAGACCAGGCTCTCACATTGCTTGTTTGTGTGGCTTTCTATTTCTATTTTCTCGTCCTCACACCCACTTCTTGGCTGATACCTTCGATAGTCCATGCTTTGAGAGCTCTCACCTTCTTTGTATCCATCTGTGATTTTTTTCCCCCCTCCAGATGACCCCCTGTTGCTTTAAGTTACATCTACTTAGTGTGCCGATGACAAAGTGATCTGCACGATTTGCAGCTTTTCACATACGAGAGCTCCGTATTTCGTACCGGAGAAACAGACATTGTAAATATTGTATGCAAGTGCAATGCATGACCCTGTTACATCCTTCAAAGTCAGATGGTGAGTCCCAGCTGTCTGAGGCTGTCATGTCTTTTTAATGTGTCTGTCAGCAAGTTAGAGAAGCCACATTAAATAAGTAAAGCCTCGTCACGCATCACGGTGCTCCATCAAACAATCTAATTTTCTTTTCAGTGGCTTTCCACTGATCAGCTTAGTTTTTGCTAATGTTAGAAGTGCAAGTTCATGTGAGTTCAAAACGCAAATTAATATCATCAGGGACGAGCGAGCTGAAACATGTCACTTGGTTTTACAGATTATTTTCTCCAGGCTGATTTACTACCCAGCTCCATCAATGACACAATTTTAGGTTTTTCTTAAATGTGGAAGAACCACTCTTACAACTAATTTTTTTATTTCTGGAAACGGATGCCTTGCAATTTCATATCTTTTTCTTAAAAGTCCCAAGTCATTATTAATTTTAATGCGTTATATGAAATCCAGCAGTTTCTGGACATAATCATCGCTGCAACAAGACATTACCTGCTCTCTATTTTATGCACACAAAATAGTGTCAGACATATATAATGACACAAATCTAATATTATTGCGAAACAGCATTTAATGACTGGGTTTGACTTTTACATTCTGTCAGGTATTTAAAAAACTTATTTCCTTCTACTAATAACCTATTTTTGTATGCATGGCTTGTTAAATTTTATGATATAATTCACATTATTCAAATTATTTGTCTGGGCATCCTGCTGCAGCTCTCTTGTGTGCTGGGCTGCAGGTCTCCTCCTAATGAAAAGTAGTGATCGCAGCGTAGCTAACTAGTGCAAAGTTTTTTAAACAGGAAGAACAATTTTGTACTTGTTTGCCAACACACAGGCCCTAACAACTGCTAAATAAACTGGATTTATGTTCCAAGCAAAATCAGGAATGAGTTATGCACTTATAGTGTATAAAAATCACCTGCTTTGTTGAATACAAGCATCAGACAAACAATGTAGCCATAGATATTATGTATTATGTATGGGCTTAAGCTTATCTTACGCAGATAACAATAGAAAAGAGCAGAACAAATGCAGAAGAAGATAGATTTTTTTTATTTTGTAAAGTCTTATTTCTTGTTTCTACGTTGAGCGTGGTGACGATCCCCTCTCCAGGTTTGCTGCACGACACTGTTGTTCAGGGCATCCAGGCATCTGGCATTTTTCGCAGAACGACTGGCGTTGTCTGGCACTCACCCCGGCCGCGACAGCTGGAGGTGGGGCAGACCGACAGTCAGAGACCGCAAAGATCAAAGAGAAGTAAGGATGGAGGGACAGAGCCCATCTGTCAACCTTAGCAGTCATACCCTGGATAGCGGCAGCTGGCTTGAGCCTTCTGCTGCAGCCTGGCACATCACCAGCAAATGTTTTCATGCTTATTATTAGCAATAACCTATGAAAGACTTAACAATGATTAACCCAGCAGGTTTATTAAAAAAAAAAAACACTCTTCTTGGCATTATTAGATAAGTGGGACACTCATCCATTACACACTTATATCTGTGCGTGTGTGTGCGTGTGCGTGTGTGTGTGTGTGTGTGTGTGTGTGTGTGTGTGTGTGTGTGTGTGTGTGTGTGTGTGTGTGTGTGTGTGTGTGTGTGATGGAACAGAGATTAGGCCAAAATTATAATCTCGGAGTGAAATTAAACAAAGAGCCAAAAAAAAGTAGAATCTTTAAAACGAGCCAGACCTCCTGTCATTGAAAGAACATCCCAAAGTATCAACAATGGTCTCTTGGATAGTGATAATAAAAGGCATAATTTGAGGAAATTTAGGAGACAAGCATACGTTGTCTCTTAAGAAAACTGCAGCTTGTGTTGCCAATTTTTTGTTTTATTCAATGAACGCTGTTGTTCGTTTAGTGTGGTGCAACATTTTTCCGTCAACATTCATACATGCCATCATTTTCACCCTATACAGCTCACCTACTCTGTTTAGACATTATTTTCAGATGACTGTGCTCAATGCAGTTTGCATGAATAACCAGTTCCATTGCGTGCGCCGCTTGTTTCTTGTGCGTCCTCTGGATTGTTTTCTCTCTGTGAGCAAGTAGAGCAGCGACTCCCTGGTTATAACTTAAACTGCATGTAACGCAGCTATTGTTTAGTCATGTGCAATGGGGCATACTTGGAGGAGGTAAGAAAATAATTCCGGTATCCTAGATTCTCTGAGTGTCAGTTTAATCTTTTAAGCGGTATGAGAAATTTGGGGCAAAATGGGTTTATTCAGATGTTTTTTTTTTTTTTTTTTTTTTTGGATTCCGTATAAAAGTTGCACGATGTAAGGAGAATATGTGAGTCTTACACTTTAGCAAATGTGTTCACAAATTATATTTAGGCCTTCACAATACCTCATATTATGTGGCTCCAGTCAACCTGGTCTGTCTGTCGCATGGATGTATGATAACCCTGAAGCAGTCCACTGCCGCAATTGTGAAGTGCAGGACATCTTCATGTATTTATGACTCTATTAAATTCCTGCACAAGGACAGGGGGCAGGGGGGGGGAGGTAGAGTGCTATGGCCTTTCAGTCGTTCTCCCTCCCATCCATACACCTAGTCCTCCCAACTAACTCCCAACCATTTCACCATTTCTGTCAGTCATTAATGTAGATTTATGTCACCACCTGCTGATAAAAAGTGAACAAATGTGTGGTTACCACAAAATAACCCTGAAAAATGTGAAAACATAAAAAAAAAGAGATGTGCATAATTTATTATGAGCTGTTCCTCCAAACCTGAATTGGGAACCATCTTCTCCTAACTCAATACTTTCACCTCATCATTAGTATACTGGGATTGTTTATTTTGTTTCTATTTAAATTTAGCCAACATTAACAAACAACCGTTTATTAATTTCATTTCACAATTAAAGCAATGTAGTTAATTTGGACCAAAACTGCATTTTATTCACAATTTGCTAAAATACACGTATTTTATATTCAAGGGTTTGTGTCAGTATGAAAACCCATCCAGTTTTGTGTCGTTCTTTTTTTTTGATATTACTAGTTTAAAGCCTGTACTCTGTAGTAAATCAAATTAAACTTTTGTGTTTAATTTTTAGAAAAATTAACAAAATATAGAAAACTGAGTTTGAGAAAGTGTGAAACTTTAACAGAAAACATATAAAGAGGATAATGTATCCTCTTTATATGGATACATATAAAGAGGTAAGTTTTACAGGGTTTAAGTAAAAAAAACAAAAAAAAAACAGAATATTTTGCTGAAGCTACCAAAAATTGTAATGTTTTGTCACTTGTATAAGTGTAATCGTGCAAAAATGCAACAGCTGGGGAATGAAGCAATCTTTAAGAGAAAAAAAAAAAACAACAAACGTATAAAATACATCACTGCATCCACACTGACACATTTCTTTTCTGATGAAGCTGTTTGTGTTACTCTGACTTCAGCGGGTCCATTTGACCTTCAATCATCCACAAATTCAAAATAACATTCAGCATGAGTGCTCTCTAACAATAGAAATCACCAAAGCTCCAAATACTTCAACCAAAACCAGCCAGAATACCAAAGAACACACACTGGAATCAAATTCAAATATAAGCAAATGTGTTTTTGGGGTGGCTACTTGAAAATGTTTTTTTTTCCTTTTTGTTTCGTTTTTTATCAAGGTCACAGCAAATGTTCTAAAGCCTTCATTTTATTTCACTTGTAACTGTTCAGTACCAGGTTAATCTGAAAATAAGCTGAACCAGTCAACATCGTGTATGTCGCGGATAGATATAAATGTAAAGTGTGCTACTGCATCTCAGTATGAAATTATTCCATTAAAGGACTACTGGCTGAAAATAAATGTGACATTTGCAACTGTATTACAGTAGTTGATAGAAAACAAAAATAGAAAGGACATGGCTTTCAACTGCACAAAAGCAGCAAATACTGTTGATACAAAATTGACCCGATTTTCTAAGGAATCCTCTGAACATTTTGACTCGGAAGAAATTCAAGCAACAAGGACCAGACTGCAAAAGCTTCCAGAGCAATAGAAAATACACATTCAAACACAATATTCTACTTTTTATTTGAATTCACACAGAGCAATGCTAAGCTTTCTTTAGTATTTGTGTTTTGATGAAGAAATATTGTGGCTGGTCCCTGGTCGTATGGAAAAGATGAAGAAATATGCATTTTGGTGAATAAACCCTAAACAGTTTCTTTACACTTTGCACATTTGTTTAAAACATATAAGACGTAACATATGAAAATATAAATGTTGTTCATGTTAGATCAAGAGTATCAACAATGGAACTTAATCACACGGTCTGAAAATAAACACGTGATATTAACAATTATTATCAACAACATAATCAACCAAAAGTTAGTCAGGAAGTGCAGATCCCCCGGGCCTAAACCTGAGACCTGAGGTGAGATGATACTTGTTTTATACCGTCTTCAAGTAAACAAACGCCAAAGCTTCATCAAACCAGAATTCCCTCATGAGTACACTTAATCATGATGAGTTAGTCGGGACATGAGGTGGAATGCGCACTCACACAGACATTATTCTCTGAAGACCAAACACAGAGGCAATTAAAAAGCTGTGATGATAACTATTACATGACAAACAGCTGCCATAGAAACCCAGACCTGCGGGGCGGACAGCTCCCGCTAAAGAGCTGCTTCAAAACACAGACAAAAGCGTGAGAGTTGGTATCATACGTGCAAGACTGAAACAGTGAGTAGATTCATACCCTGAATTATGAATCCATTTTCATATCCTGTGCAGCCACCTTTGGAAGCAACAATCAACAGTAAATGTTCATGGCGGGTGAATTCTTTCTGCGATTCATTGAGGTTTGTGGACATTTGTTTATGCAGAGCTCCGTTATGGTACCGCCACTTGATTTCATTTGGAATTGAGGTCTGGACTTTGTGAAGATGCTTGTAGACATTATTCTGTGTCTCTGGGATGTTTTATTTTTGTTTTGATGTGACTTTTTTGAAAAGTTGCAGTCAAAGATACATTCAAAGATGTATATTTTATTTTTTTTCATTTTTCCCATAACATGATCTCACAAAAAACGTTGAAATTGCTGCACATAACCTTCCCTTCCTTCTCTTTTTCTCATCACGTTATAATCCCTCCACCTGAGAAGACCTTGCATCATCATCCTGCTGCTGGCCTCTGGTCGAATATCTCCCCCACGCCCCTGAGTCCTTGCTCTCTTTATTGTGGCAAAAAAGGATTTATTTTTTAATACGTGGGAAGCAATAGCAAGCACAACTTCTGAACAAGAATTAAAGAGGATTGTGTTTATTCCTGACAACTGGCAAGGGATGTAACAGAATAGTTAAGAACAACATTCGCATCCTTTGTTAACAAGCTTAAGATGACATACTGGCATTGATTAACTAATCATCATTTACTTAACATTATCTGTATCCATTCAACTTACACAATACCTCTTGAATAGTTTGGAAGAAAACTATGCAAAGGTTTTTGCCTTTTGGCTCTGACTAGTTGCTGAACAAGACACAGACCATGCAGCTTGGCTCAGCAGTAGGTCTCCCCTCTGTGATCAAATCCACAGGTATAATCAGCCTCAGCATGTGTACGCTCATGGTGCGCTTAAACACAGAAAATCACCTTACCACATTTTAATAACCGATCAAACTGTTGTAAAGGCTGAAGAAAGTGCAGGGTGCAGAGGGAAGCGCGGGAACCACGTGAAACAGGAAGTTAAATTAGAAGGGAGCCGAAATTCAGTCAAATTGCAGTGATTGGTCAGAAATAAGGAAATATGGGAAAGTTAAGGAGTTTTTTCAGATTTGCAGAAAAAATCCAGTGACTGGTGAATTGCAATGAATTTGTGGATGATTAGTGAATTTGTATTTATAGCGATCGTAACTTCGTGGATGAAATGATTATTAGATTGAGAACATAATCTGGGCCGAGTTTATAAAGGAGTTACACAGATAAATTGATGGTAGACCCAATGACATGACAAAATGTTAAAAGACTATTATAATATTAAGATTCTCAAAGATAATAATTAAACATTCATGTTTTAATTTGGTTTTAATTTTAGGAAAGATAGAACAGGTTTGGATTTTTTTACCTACAGTGATGCAGGCTTAGTGGAGCAGTGGATTGAAAAACAAAATGTTATTTCAGTTGCTGGAGACTTAAAAACTGACTTGGACTTGAGGTGAAAGACTTGAAACCAGAATTGCAACCTAAAGTCTGAACTTGACTTGTGAACATGTCTGATTTCAACTGGAATTTTATATTTTATCTTTTGTGACGAGTTCCAACGTTTTAAAGTTGCAAGACCTCTTTGCTATCTTTTGCTCCCTCCAAGGATTCAGATAAAAGTCTGAACTCTGACTGAGTCACTCGGAAACACAGATTTTACACATAGTCGTGTTGACAAAATTAAAAGATCGTTATAAACCTAAACCTGCCAGGCGTATGAATAATTCTGGGCTTAAATGTGTGTGCAACCAGAGCGCTATCGATGCAGTCGCGAACATAAAAGACAATTAAGAAAAATGTTGCATCGACATTTCCGGTTCCGATTAATCCAACAAAGAGCTGCACGTCTTTCGATAATGTCTTACCGAATCACTCACCCATAAAAGTATATTCAGTTATACGTGCACGTTTTTATACACGTGCACGCACCAGCGGTTCTGGTTGTTGGCTGCAGAGAAAACCTTACATGCTCCTCCTCCTTCCTCTCTATTTACCGACAAAATTAAGACATTGATTTCTTCTCTTGTTCCTAAACCTGTATCGATTTAACTCAGGTGTCTGAAATTACCTCTTGCCTTCTTGTTCCACGCACGCTCACACGAATATTTTAGGACACAATGATTGCAAATTTCTAGAGAGATGGCGTACAGCACTCAAGTGCAAAAGAAACCAGCTTTGACTCAACAAAAAAAACAAAACAGCACATCTACATGGAGCTTTAGGGCACACAGTCCCTTACAACTCTTGGTGTTGAATAATGTTATTACACACACACACACACACACACGCACACGCACGCACACACACACACACACACACACACACACACACACACACACACGCACGCACACACACACACACACACACACGCGCACTCACACGCACGCACACGCACACACACACACGCACGCACACACACGCACACACACACACACAAAATATCTAAAAATGAATTGAAACTCTGAGGTGAGCACACCAGCCCACTACACTTCCTGTGTAACTGTGTAGCTCCGCTGGGACGGAGCCTTGGGTGGAGCTCATGTGATGGGAAAATAGCTTGATAAGTAGAAACCAGCAGGAGAAATTGCCTCTTTTCTCTCTGCTTCATATTCTTTTAGTGTCAGTCCTTTTTCAGGGCTTTTTGCCTGTACAGCTTCAGATGTGATAGATGAGTCGCTTCGACCGTAGATGCGGCAGTCTTAAATCACATGCAGCCTTTGTCCGACATAATATCTAAACAACACTCTCAGAGATGAGGAAGGAACATGGCCTCCAAGAATGGGAAGGAGACACTTCTTGCTTTGTGTTAAATATTATGGGTCGATGAACATCATTTCTTCACATTTAACAGCTGTTTCCACAAGAGGTTGGCTAAAAGGATTGGCTTCTATCTTATAATGGTGTGATGTAAAATGCACAGCATGATGTGAGGTCCAGTATGCATCTAAACGAGACAAGATAACTGACATTTGATATGTATGTATGACAGCTGTCTCCCAATAAATTTATTTTTTGGCATCAGGAAATAAATCAACAAAAATATTTCTGACATGAGGCAAAAATAACTGCCTTGAATGCATTTTTAACTTAAAGTCAACAGCTTTTTTGGTCCAACGTTACTCAGAACGGTTTTACCCAGTTCACTTTGCTGCAATATAAGCAGAAGGGAGAGCACTTTAGAAAATTACCAAACATAGAAGTTAATCCACTAGGAATAAACACAGCTGTTGGATATAAAATATGACAGTGGTTTAAACATTTACTGTTTTAGATCCACAATTATTTGCACTCCTCATGAAGACACACAAAGAAGTAGAATAATCACAGAATCAACCTTTGTTATATATTTTTTAATTTAATATTAGGTTGTTGTTTTTTTAATATTTGTGCCATGATTATAATAATACCCCTAAATACAATTTAACTGAAGCCTTTTCGTAAAACATACTTTTATTAATTTTAAAATTGATCATAGTCCATAGGAAGTTTTGATTATCAATCTATAACTATTTTTTCCCCCCTAAATTAGAAATATAATTGGTGGTCAAGGGGAAAAGAGTATTGAGGGTTAAGATGTGAGATAACAAGTTGTTATGGGGATGTACAGCAGTTAATTGAGGTATTAAGAGATGAAGTTACTAACTGACAGCAATATCCGATGGAGGATTTAAAAGTTGATGCGATTTTTGATTGCCTGTCAGTCAAACTGCTGCAATACAGGAGTGATGTAGCTGGTGGATAAGACGATGCCAATCAGACGTACAGCTAAGTTCTGTGCTGACTGAATTTATAAGGGATAGACTGAGATGATATAAAGCAGGCCTAAATATACAGAACAAAGGACGCTACTGATATGAGAGTGGGAAGGTAATGTGGTTTGAAGGATGACACCTAGATTCTTAAGCTATAAATGGATGGACAAAGCTAGAATCTACAAATAGTCAGATATATATTCTTTTTCCTGGTTATCGTAATTGAATTGAGAACGTATGAGGAAAATGTCAGCGGTATAGATGCTGTTTGAGAACTGT
Source organism: Poecilia reticulata (assembly GCF_904066995.2). Lineage (NCBI taxonomy): Eukaryota > Metazoa > Chordata > Actinopteri > Cyprinodontiformes > Poeciliidae > Poecilia > Poecilia reticulata. The sequence goes on along the minus strand of NC_088837.1, from coordinate 12,961,039 downwards.
ATGTTTAATTAAAACAACAGCAGGGTGGGAGAGACTTTTGCATAATTGAAAAGATAGAGCTGGGTGTCATCTGCATAGCAGTTGACATTAATACTGGAATTGATCTAAAACAATTAAGATGAGTGACAAACAAACACGGCGTCAGGACGTAATCTTGGGAAACCCTAAAGAAGGGTTGAGGTAGACCTGAAGGAGTGTCATCAGATGGGTTGAGCAAGTTAAGAACTATGTAGGTAGCTTGGGACATGGTATCAAGTGTCTGTTTATACAGTTTTAGCAAGTGGTGCCAGTAGTTATGGGGGCCATTGTATGTGTTATGCATGCATACTTTCTCTATTTGAATCATTAGGCAAGTAATAGGTATGCATCTGTGAACAAACAAGCTTGTAATCCTTTATATTCATTATTGCTTAAATGACAAAAACCTTCTTAATTAGCAAAGTACAATGAACAAAAAGGTATTGAGCGTCTTACAGAATTATAGTCTCTCTAAAACAAGTGCGGGAAACCATCAGTGAGAGGAAAAGGTGAGACTTTGCACACTGTCAGTAAGCCCCACTCTTTCCTCTCCAGGGGCTGTACCATTGATCTGTCTGAGAGCAGAGTTTCTAGTAGTTTGGGAGAGCACAAGGGGAGAAGGCATACTGACTAATCAAAGGGGCCAAATGAAAATTGAGAGGCAATTTAGGGAACCAATAGCACCGTGGGAGCCTGCAGTGAGTGGGAGTTGGCAAAGAAGAAGCATAAAGGGGTACCGATTCCGAAGGAGGACTCAATTCAATAGAATAGACTAGTTCAGTTCGCAAAGAAAGTACCTTTGAAAACCACCGACAGGTGAAGTGAGAAACATTGATTAGTTCCTTACAATGCAATTCCACGCAGGTTCAAGCACACATCTCAATGTTTCTTTGACAGTTTCCACTGTCCTTATATTCACTGCAACCAGGTCAACGACACATTACCGTGATGCAAAGTGACAAATGCACCAAAGCTACGCTGAACTGACTTGAGAAAAACAACAAGGAGCCCAAGGCAATACTCAAGAAGAACTCTGATGCAGATAGGCAAAACTCGCAAACATTGGAAGCACCAAAGTATCATGTAACCTCCAGAAAACCTCGACCGAAGATTTCAGACTTATTCTAGACAGGGTTTACATGAGTGTTTTCTACCGTGATGTTTTTCTTGATTCCTTATTTCTCTATGCTCTTCAACTTATTTTTTAAGACAGAGGCCTGAACCTGCATCGGGCTGCTTGAGGGCATAGTTTTTATTATTGTTCTAAAGTTGTATGTTGCCTGGGGTGAATTCAGGATAGTCTAACGAGCTGCTACATTGCCATATTGGTCTCCTCATCACTCAAAGAACCAGCCTGGCTCTTCTGAGTTGGCATGTCACAGTTGTCATCTCTTGTGTTTGCGCTCTTGTGCTATATTCAGTTCTCCATTTGTGGGCAGCTTGAGAAGTTATATATATATATATATATAACGCGACATTGGCTTCATTGTAGGCAACTGTGTGCAGGTAATCCTCACAGATTATTCTGAGTACAGCTTAGACATTTCATCAATTGGAAATCCTACGACCATTAACAACATGACATACTAATTTGTATCATTCTTATACACACTAGATCAGCTGTGTACATTTGCTATTAAAATTAAATGAAGAACACGGACATTAGACCAATACATCTTGGTCTCACACCCATAATGATGTATCAGTTTCAAGTCTAATGCTTTTCTGGTTTCCCTACAAATCTATAAAATGGGCCAGATTGTGAGAGCATCAAGGTGAGAAGATGCCTCTCTGTAGATGGACAGAGTTAAATCTAGGACAATCCTGGAAGAAAACCTGATAGTGGCTGCAAAATACTTGAAACTGGGGAGGTTTCACATTCCAGTGGGAAACATACAGGTCGAGCTACAGCCAAATTGTTTAGATCAAAGTGTATTTATGTGCTTGAATGCCTCTGTCAAGGCAATTATTGTTTCTTATAGACACTCTCTATCCAGTGTGACAGAAGTTGAGCTATCCTGCAAATTAGAAATCGTGCTACACTTTTCAGATTTTACTATGTGGACATGCTTAAGAACTTTGTAATTATTTTCTTTCTGTGTAAGAAATGTTTTCGGTTATTTTCACTTAAAACTTAAAAAAAAAAAAACAACGTAAAATTTTGTGGTTGTAACATCACAAAATGTGAAAGAACTGAATTCAGCAGCAGCGCACACTTTGGACGACACTGTACATTGCTGGTATTGCTGCTGCATTTCCACCGGCGCTCTAGATGCTTGAATGTCTTGGGCGGAAATATCTTCTGTAAGGAAGAAAAGTTACTTCATTTAGCCATGCATCCCTGCCTACTGGTAATTATAGCTCTATTGGCTGAATCATTAGGGTAATTTACTTACAAAGTGCTCTCCACTCTGCTTTCAAGAGTCAAACTGCTGCACCATTTCCCTGTGGCATCACACCATCACGCTCACATTTTGACCCAGTCAATTTAAACGGTCACCTCCTTCCAGCTCCGAGCTTTAAAACTCTTTGCACTCAGCTGCACTGTTTGTAATACACCCAGGACGTGGATTCTATCTGCAGTCCTGAAACACTTTACATCAATATGTCAGGGCGGAGGGGAGGCACATTAACAGAGGTATTTTGTCTCCACTGTTTTTCAGTTCTGAAGTTCAAATATCTTTCCTTTCAATTATAGAAATAATCATTTATTTCTAAAACAGTGGCAGGAAAATTATTATTTTAATCTTTCCTGTTTACCCCCAATAATATGTCATTATAAAGCTAAAGTTTATCTACCTACTTCTCTTTCAACACTGTTTATTTAAAATGGGCTGCACTTTCAATTCAAGATTTCTGTTTTAAGAATAGCTATTTCAATTGATGTTAACATCTGCTTAGCATGCTCAAAAGCTGGTGAACACATGCATTACACTCAGAAATAATAAAAAAAAAGGTTAATGATTCAATGTTTAACATTCAAAATAGATGACTGGTTACTCAGGTGTAAAAGTATGAAATAAAATGAAAAAAAATCTAATTAAAGTAAAAAGTAGAGACAAAGATTTAAGCCCAAGTACATAAATAAATAAAAAATACGGAAATATTTACATAAATCAGAATGTACCGGTAATAATGCTGATTACCTATACCTGTAACATTGTCTAGTAGTTGACAATTATAAATTTTTCAGTTACTTGTCAACTTTGTTGGTAGGGATAAGAGTGTCCAACCAGCCTTAAAATGACAGAAGAATAAAAAAAAATGTAGCCTTGCAAGGTATCAATTTTTAACATGAAAAATGGTCAGGAACCTTATTCCAAATTCCATGCAACTGAATTTGCTTTTCAGATTTAACAAGCTTATTTTTTTTACAAAAAGGACTATAAATAAATACAAATGATGATGATGAGGATTCACCATCAAACGTTGCTAAAAAAAAAAAAAGATAAAACAGTTAAAGGGAAAAATCTAGCACAGATACACAAAACTAATATCCTGCATTTCATTTGGACAGATGTGTGTGTTATATGGCATTTCATGTTAAATCATTGAGTCAGCTGATCAAATGTCAGCCTGAGAAAAGCAAATGTCAGGTGTTGGCTGATAATGATTGTTATGGGACCAAATTGGTTTCTGGATATTAGTGGAAAACTCCTGTATACCAGCGTATAAGGTACGATTTCAGCAGCATTAGCAACACTGAAGGGCTCATTTTCACCATAATGCCCAGCAGAGGTGGCTTGTGAAGTCTAAAAAAAGACATAAATTACCTGTAGTCGGTTTGTATTCACACCAGAAATTAACCCCACCAGAGTTTGTTTGGACCATCGCAGAAAGTGGGTCTTGATCCAGTTGTTTGCACCAGAGGGTATTCGAAGACCAATGAGGGTCCATTTAAAGTGACCCACATGTGTTGGGTATGAATAGACCCTAAAACATCAATGCATTTGGACTACAGTGCAGTTTATGCACTGAACATATGGTACCATCATATGTTTTGGTAAAGGAAAAGCAAACAAGGAAAGTGAAACGGGATTTACAGAGCTCACCCATCAATCCACTGTGTCAAGTGAAACAATATTACTAATGTGTGACATCTTTATTAAGAGCAAACAGATGTCTTTTTGACATTTGATCAATGACATATATCCATTCATTTCCAACAGATAAATAAGATTAGGCTGTAGCAAGAGTATTTGTCCAGAATCCAGAAGTTGCCGGTCTGAATTCTAGCTTCTTCCTGCCACACTGTGTCTCCACTTGCCACTAAGCAACTTGAATATACGCTGCCTCTTCACTTGCTCGTAGTCTGCAAGCTTTTACAGCTAAAGCAGAGCCAAATGCCTAAATAACAGTAACTGAATACAATCAGTTAAAGCTTGGCTGGAAGATGACGCTTCAAGGCGCAGCATTGTGGAAATAGGTGGCTCTTTCTGAGAGCAAACATTTAGGAATCCCTGAATAGCTTCCACAGGAGTCTCAATGGTATAAAGCTACAAAAAGTTGATCTTACAAAATATCCCCCTTTAATGATCCACTGCTAACATCTTGGTGCCAAATACCACAGCACATGTTCAGGCATCTAGAAACCTAAGGAATTTGTCAGATCGAATGTTTAAGGTGAAAGACACAATAAGGCAAACGGCTATCATGTTATGCGACTGGTGCAATTTTAGACTTCTGTACACAATTAGAATGACAAAAGGTTAAGTTCATGTTCTGAAGAAGCGCGACTCAGATTATATAACAATGGTATCCATATTGTTTCTCCTTTGTCTCCGGAGTAGGATGCATCAAGGTTAGGTACCTATGTGATGCAACAATATTGACCCACTTGAATATTACTCAGATTTAAAGAAACAACTAGCCATGGATTAATTCGCAAACTGTTGTCATTTTTCCAGACAACTTAGCAATCATTTGTGGCACACCTCCTACAATGCAAGGTTTGGATTTCTTTTAAAGTAGGATTCTCTGAAGAAGTCAATTGTTGTCCCTGCAACCTGCGGTCACAGTTGATGGTTACTCACACAAAACGCACATTTTATGTGAAATAAAGAAACATTAAAAATAATTTAGCAGAGAAACTATCTGATGCAAAATTGATGTTTAAAACGGAAAAATTTAAAGCAGTTCAACTGAATGTTATTTGTACGTTGCATAAAATTTCATCAGATAGTCACTCTGACAAGTCAAGCATCACATAATCTGGATTTTAATGCTTTTCACATGGAAGCTGGTAGAAATTTCTGCCCCTGCTGTGAACTACAGTCAGATTCAATTTGAGGTTGTTAAAACTTGTATTGGTATCAGGTAAGATACTAATTGTCCATAACCTCTCCACAAAACGCCACTTAAAGATACCGGAGCTTTTCCTTATATGTTACATTGAACTATGTATGCCTTCTTGACAATCTAAGTAAAGACATATGATTGTCACTGTCACCGCCCCAACACTTCCTAGCCTTTCTGCAGCTGATTTCTAGTTTTAGTTTTACCTTTTTTCTCTCCGTCTCTCTATGCCCGTGTTTCTCATTTCATTGCAGCGACTGTTGAACCTCTGTAGGAAGCCTGTAGGTGGCACAATGTCTCTATGCATGATCAGCAGAGCTTTCCGTTAGGCCCATCAGCATGCCAGGAGAGAAACAAGCGCACTGCCATGCCCCAGAGAACAACAGCATGTGGCTCTATCAAACAGTTCTGGCTCTCTGCAACCTTGATGGAACTTTTTGCAAACCTGATACATGGGTTAAAGCGTTTCCTGGGTTAAAGCGTTTCCTTTGTTTGTTTTTTTTTGCATATGAATTACATTACGGGTTACACAAAATTGTGTAATGTATTCAACAGCTAGGTTTAGGAACAGTAGAAGAAATCTGGCTCTTTGTGAGTTTCTGATCTAAGCTATGAGCGCCCTCTAGTGTGTGAATGTCAAATGTATCAGAGTAATTAGATGAAGGAGGGAGATGGTGGTTCAGGGAAGCAACCCTCAGCCGTCACATCATTAATAATTGCTCCGCATTGACGTCTGACGTTGTTGTCACAGATTCCATGTTTGAAAACCTCATTGAACGATTGATGCAACAAAAGAGCACAACAGTATTATCGTCAAAACAAATGAAATAAAACGACACACCTTCACAATGTATTGCTATGCAAGCACAAGTGGCTCCAAAACTGCGTATTCAACTAAATAAATAATTTTAACAAGATGTCTCAGGTTCATAGAAGCACACACACACACACATATATATATATATATATATATATATATATATATATATATATATATATATATATATATATATATATATATATAAAAACATCTATTTGTTTTTTTTTTTGCTCTGGAACTTAATGGAGTCCTTCAGGAAATGTAGTAAAGTAAATATAAGACATAAAAAGGGTCACAGTTACAGTAAATCACAGGGAGCCTCTCAGCAGCTCCTTGATGAATGTGACTCACCATGATGCTAATGGATGATGCAAATCACACAGTGTAATAACTTCAATGCTGCTTCAGTCGAGCTTTTTGTTTTTCTTTTCTACTCACTTTCTGTCTTTTCTGTCTCATAATTGCAAACACTTTCAAAACCATATACACAATCTGCACACAGACTCATGGGTAGCTCGCACACCTTTTATTCTGTCCAGCAGTGATGGATTCACTTTGATAGAGCCATTAAGACAAATACACAGATGGAAAATTGTAAAGGGAAATAATTCCCTCCAGCTATAATACATCCTGCCCTTTTACTTTCATTCATGATGCATTCTGACTGCATCACTTTCCTTTCAAAATTCTCACTTTTACCTCTTCAGTCTGTTCCTCCCTGACATGTAGACAAGATGAGGGGAAAAAAAATAAAAATAAAAAGGAAAACTGCAATTCAACCTCGTTCGGCTGTTCTTTCAGAAGAGTGAAAATAAGAACCTTCTGCAGAAAACCTCTAAAAAGATGAGACAATAGTGTTTAAGTATGGGAGAAAAGGTCTTCAACAAGAGAATGTTAATCAAATGAGAGTGGAAGGACACGTCTGTAAGTGTGTGATCATCAAAACAAACAAAAGAAAACGGGAACTCTTTCCTTTCCTCTACGTTAACGTAAGTTGAACACAAGAATAAGTTGGATTTCTGTGTGTTTTCTTGTGGCATTTAATGCATGTTGGTGGTAAACAAATCTTCTTTCAGTGAAATTTAATATGGATATAATGACTTCATCAATGTTGTGTCTATAATATGACAAGATGTCATAAAGGAACAAGAAGCTCCACTTTTAGCCTCCACTGCTGGTTTTTGGTGTTGATGGGCTTGTGTTGGCCAGCTTAAAGAAGACCACTCTTGTATTTTTAGATGTGTTGTGGCTCTATCATTTTGATTCAGGTTGAGTTTTATATCACATCAAAATTAAATGTATAAAATCTTGGTACTCTACCTGCAAATGTTTTCCAATTCAGCAGAGTCAGGTTGAAGTGTCAGACTTTGATCTTATAGTCCTCAGGGATTTTTATTTTATTCTTTTCTGTACGACCTCACCAATCGATGATCAGAAACTGAATTATATGTCTGTTTGCCTCCTTTATATCACATCATTCAAACACCTAAAATACATCTGGAAACCATACGTAGCATTTCTCGCACAGAATAACGTAACACTTGCATCGACGGTGATCGAACCCACAGTTTGCGGTGAGACACCGAGTCCAACAATAAATAAAGTATTTGTGCTAACTAAGAGTACCTGAAATCTGGGCCAATTAGACCAAACGGATAATTGTTCAATTAGAGTGAAGTGTTGCTAAACTGCTTAAGTCTCAAAGAATGAAAACATAAGCTGTGATGACCTAAACCCAAACCTTCCTTAGTGCATCTCACACTTACGCCGTCACCATGTTCACACTCGGCTCCGTGGAAACACTTCCAGGCGCACATCAAGCACACTCTCAACTTGGTGATGAATCATTCATTTGGAGGCACATGAAATAACAAATTGTGTCATTTCACTTGCTGCTTGACTGAATCCAATCGCTTCTCATATTACTTGTAATACGAAATTATGCAGATAGTCTAATCTTTCTCGCAAACCCTTGACTCTCTGTAGTTTTAAAAGGCACTTGTGGAGACGGCGTACAAACACGCGTCCACGAACAAGAAACAAACGAGATAGTCAATATGGTTGATACAAGGCAGCCATGGCGCCTATCTAGAAACACTCTGTAAGTGAAGCTTTATGGAGCAGTAAATAACTGATTGGTGCCACTTGCTTTAATGTGATCAAGAAAACCATTGCAATGTCTGTTGCATTACAAAATGCTGTAACCTTAATTACAGCGCTGTGGTGAAGCATTTGTACCCTAATTAGATTTCTTGTTTCTTGTGTTCTTTAGTCACATTTAAAACTTTCACCTGATTGATGTTTGGTTTTGTTTTGAGACGAGTAATAAAACAATATTCTTCAGATGATGATTTCGTTTTTTTTCAGCGAAAAGGGTTTTCTAAAGCAAACCGGTTATTCTCCTTTATGTACGGTAAAACGAAGGGAAGAAGCCCAATACTGACATGGGAGTGTAAAGAAAAATAGACGTGGATCAGAAAACAATAAAATGAGTAAAAATCTCAACACAAATGAATTAAATTACATGGCAAGACCTTAATGACAGTAATAAAACAGTAATAATTAAAAAGTACACATAAATCAAAATTTAAACGCAAACACGCGTGGCTCATGGAAGTGACTGTCAATCTACAAATGGAAAACATTACATCTGGTATTAAACTAACACAACACGTCAAAAAAAAGAAAGTCGGATAACGACATGATCTTTAGCAGCGTTGATGACTCGGGACCTGGACAAGTTTCTTTAACTAACTATGAACAACGCTGCTCTTTACTCTGCAGTTAGTGCACCAGGGGTGTACAGCAGGACAATGATCGAAAAGACAACAGTAAGTTCACTTTTGAATGTCCCTGAAAAACGGATGACTTTGGAGTTATTTTCAAACTGCAGTTACTCTGGTTTTCCTTTACTGGTATCCGTTTTATTATCTGGGACATTTAAGTGTAGCAAAAAAGCAACACCCCCCCAAAAAAAATTATGGGCCAGGCACTTTTTCAAAGAACTGTTCCTCCATGCAATAGCATAACAAAATGTCCCTGTTTTGTGCCAAGTTATGTACATATCTCATCAGTACTTTTCGGTGTGACTGCATACGCCTCAGTCCAACGGCATTTACTATGGTTCGTGCAAAGAGTGCATGCAGTCACGCAACACCTGTACATGGTACTGCCTGTTCTCCTTTGTTTTTCTCTTCGTCTCCCTGCAAAGCTGATGAGACGGGCCCTGTCAGCCTGAGTAATGACAGCTGATCTGCCAGACTTAAAACAGCAGAGAGCCTGCAAGGCGGCGGCACAAACAAGGAAGAGCAAGAATACATCAAATCATTTGCCTTTGTCTTGCTCTACCTTGTGAGCTCGCTACCTTTTTTCTCCCCCCAGCTTGATGCTTTGGTTTTTTTTCCCCAAGAACTAACTTAAGCCTCCCAGTTATGTAGTGCTCGGGGTCTGCGGCCTCTCCATTCACAGCCTATTAGCACAGGCAGGCCCCATCACCCAGCTCAGCCATGCATGTGATGGACCCTCTGTAATACAAATTGTCTGCACCACTTACGGCAGCTCCAGCAGAGAGCAAACATGACAGCCATTAATTGGCCCGGCCTTCGGTCTGGGACAGGCTTGAGGAGGGAAAAAGAGCGAGAGATCCTGCTGCACAGCGGAGGAAGAAAGAGCCAGAACTGTAGGGAGGTGGGAGGATGAGACATGTGGAGTCACTGAGGTGCAGGAAGACGGGAAGAAAGGAGAGAAGGACTTGTTATTAAGGAGAAGGGACAAAATTGTCAAGAGTGGAGAGGAAAGGGGATCGGAGATTTGGGGTGACAGAGAGGAATCCACAGAAATGGGGGCAGCTGAACCTGATTAAATCTTCTTTCCGACGAACGTTTCTCAGCACTTTTACAATGTAAATTAAGAAGTTTGGGGGAAAAAAAAGTTTTATAAATTCAATAAGAAGGTTAATAGCAATATAGCAGAAATAATAGCGTGCAGTTGTTAAAGCAGTGACATTTCATTTAATCTGAGTCAAGATTTATGGTTCTTATGGTGTAAATGATATTTTCTGTACTTGAAATGAACAAAACATAATTAAAATAATACATTTTAAGCAATATGTTTAGCATATATTTGTTAATACAGAACATTAGAGGGGAAAAAGGTACATTTGAAGAAAAGCACATTGCCTCTCAACCCTGGTCATACCAAATCATGTTATCTCTCGCAATTTTACAAAGTGTGTATGAAAAAGCAATTTGACCGTTTTACAGTGTTGAAGTTCTGTTTGTCGACTGTGATAGGCAGCTTTTCCAGCTAAAATTCAATTTCACAAACCCTCTTAAAAAACCCTCTACATTCTTTTGGTACTCACTATTTCCCAAGAATAGAGAATCGGCTGTGTTTCCTATCTACATCTCACAATAGAAAATATTTGGCCTTCCACATCTGGTATTTTTAAACCAAGAAAGCACAAAAGTAAAATCAACTTAACCAACATTTTTAGAGACACAGAACAACCTGATGGCATAGAGAAACCAGTGATAAGGAACAGCGATGCACTTTATCCACACAATAGAATGTGGCAAAATGTCCTATGTGCTATATTTGTGTTTTGCTTGATTATTTTTACTCCAAGATTAATGCAAAAGCCTTTCCTAAAATGCGGAAGTGGTTTGAAAGTAATAGCAAACAAGTAAAATTATTATTTCTTGGTAAGCTATGTTAAAGTTCCCAGAATTCACAAACAATTTGACTCAGATTTCTTTACACACTGGGGCAAAGTTGATTATTATAAAGAAAAAGGATGACTAAAACATCCCAAAGTCAGTTCAAAAGGGGCGGTATCCTGCATATCTTAGTTCTTTCCCTGGATCACCACACCTGAATCAAGTAATGGTTTATTATCAGACTCCGGTAGCACTTTTCCACATTCTGTTGAAAATCTGCTTTTGAAAACTTTATAACTGGACATCAAGGTAATTCAGATTTTTTTTTTCCACCTTTAATGTGACATTAATTCTGTACATTCCAGCTGAATAGAACAAATGGTTTACAATGAAAAGTGGGAAAAAATGTGCAGGATTGTGGTTCCACCATGCACATATTGATTTAATGCCAGCATTCAGTCTTGACTTTTGAGAGTGATTGACATGAAATTATGCCCAGCTAGCATGACTTTATTCTGTTAAGTCATCGGTTTACAAACAATTTTGGATCAAATTAATTGTGTTGTGCAAGGCAGTCGATAAACAATCCGCAGCACTATAAGATCGCACAAGGTCGGGTCCATTTTTCTTAATTACTGAAATGAATCTGTGATCATCCACCACAGTTGTCTTTCGTGGACGTCTGGGTTTTTATGCATTGCTGAGTTCACAAGACAAGTGCCTTATTTTTTAGGGTGCAACAAACTGTAGATTATAGCAACTTCTTGGGTGTGGTTGTTCTGTTTTTCGATTTTAAAGATGGCTTGTTTCCCCTGCATGGAGACCTCCTTTAGACACATGTCTGTTCACATCAAAATCCTCCAAATGCAAGCACTGTGCTCTAGATCATCTCCAGGCCTTTTATATGCTTAATTGATAGGAACTTAAGGAAGGGACTGCTCACACTTGTCCATGAAATAAATAGCTGTTGAGTCAATAAGAGTTCCTAAAATCGTCACTCAACTTTAATGTGAATACCTTGAGAAGAAATCCCATTATGTAGCTACAATTGCAATGTTTGTAAAATTGTCTCTTTGAACGAGAAGTGGACTTTTAACAATTATTTGCAACTTCTAAAAATATTGGATTTTTAAATTTTTTTTTTTTTTATAATCTGCATCATCGTAGTACTCCGTCATTCATGTACATGTCTTTAATGGCTTTGTTTGAAATACAACAAACAAAAGCCAGACTTCAGCTGGACTTGTATTGTAACAAGTGAGTGAATGTAAAATTCATAGCAATGCTCTGAACTGGTAAGCTTTACTTCTCAGCAGACACAACTGACTAAGCAAAAAATATCTTATTACATGTTTAATATGATGTCAAAATAGAAATAAGCAATGCAGCTGTAACAGCTTTTAGATGATTAAAAATGAAGCAACCAGATAAATGTACTCTGGGTAAGCTTGAAGCGTTTGTCTGGCATTACTAACAAGGTCACCTGGATTTATAACAAAAACAAAAACCAAAAAAAAAAACAAACTCAGACTTGTAATGACTGGAAGTCAACACCAGAGGTCAGTGCAAGCCTAACCATTTTTCTGGCTGCTGCTACAGATTATCTGCCTGTTCAGTGGCTTAAAAAAAACTCATCCTCTTATTTTATACAAAGAGTTTGGAGAAGAATCTGTCCTTGAGCTTTTTCAATTTGCTTTGTTCAAGCAGTAGAATGTGAAATTATGTTTGAACGTCTCTTCAGTTCAGCGTCATCACTCTTTAGTCATTCTAGCAAGTTTCTGCAAAAGACTTTTACGTGTGTTCTTTTTATATTGTCAACATAAAAAAAACAACCTCAAAACAAATCTAACTTCATTGCAGTGAGAGCTACAAGTGCTAGTCCTGTTACATGTTGTAGACACCAACGGCTCTAACCTTTAAGGTTTTGTTGCTGTGGCCTAGGGGTGAAATACAACCAATGAAAAGGAGACTTTCCAAGCCTTTTCACCTTGACTTAAATGCACCCTTCTCTCAATTCCACCCTTCCAACACACACACACACACACAGATCGAGAGAGTTCTGTAATCTCTTAATCTGTCCAGTGAGAATAAGGGTGGGTGTGTGATGCAGAGACGAAAGCAGAGCTATATGACCTCTGGTATATCCATGTGTGTAGCACGTCAAGTTGTACTTGATTTTTGTACGATGCAATTTTAATGTTTTTTATTAGCAGGCAAAAATCTAAAGCATCCAAGACACTGCCCCCGGAGGACTGAAGTTAGACATCCCAGGTTTAGATAAAGCATTAAAATGACTAAGAAAAAAAAAGGATGTAAATTTAATTAAGTCTCTCTGCCAGTGATTCAGGATGGAGGGTTTTCATCCAATCGGATGGAGTTCAAACTATTTTGATAAGTAGAACTTATAAAATTTGTACGTGTTTAAGGTTGGTAGTTCAAAAGACTTCCACCTGAAAGTGCTCCAAAAAAACATTTGAGTTGAAAACATGTTGGACACAATTTCATGTTCCTTTTGGCTCAAAATCGTACTTCTGAATGTTGCCCAAAAATACATTGAGGTTTGTCTTTATAACATGATCAAATTGGGAAAGATAAAGGGATATTTGCCAGTTTTTTGGGTTTTTTTTGCAAATCACTGTAAGGTGTCTGAGAAAAGCTGTTCTAAACTATTGTTCTCCTGCAAGACTATTAATTTAAACTGTTGATGACCTGATGCTTATTTTTCCCACAGCAATCTACAGTTGCCAAGAAGCACTTAAAATGCTGTAAGAAAATATTTAATATTTACCATGCAGAGCAACCTTTACCCATTCAGGCTTCACAAACTGCAGTAACGGAGCAAATCGTATTACTTCTCTAATCGCTTGATTGTCTCGTCTCACAGGCGTAAACATATTTAGCATTCTGCAGTTCAGGCTGAGCACTTTGCGAGCAGATGCTGCTCTGAGTGCTCTCCGTGCCAGTCAGCACAAGCCAGAGTTTGAGACAGATGCGAGAAGACCTCAGTGAAATCTTAGCTGGAGGTAACGAGATGCTGCAACAAGAATCCCTTATTTATGCACTAAATCGTTTCACTAAGAGAATGGTTTATTCATGACATAAAGAAAACTTGCTCTGTGGGCGGACAATCGAGTGCATTATGTCTTCGGATGACTTGCGTCTGTGTGTGTGTGTATCGTCACTGCATGTTTGGAGAAGAAATGAACAAGGAAAACTGCTATCTAAAGTACAGTCAGATGTGAATAAATCAGCCCCATTGGTGGTTGATGTGTAACTGTTTTTTTATTTTATTTAAATGATGGTAGATTTGAGTGAGATGATTCATTTAAAACTCAATTAACTTGTTTTTTTTTATTTCAAAGCAATTACATCCAATCAATCCCATGACTCTGTGAAATCAGTTTAAACACCTTTGCTGAATTCAGATGAGCAAGAAATGAAAAGAGACAGAGAGAGAGAGAGAGAGAGGGAGAGAGAGAGAGAGAGAGAGAGAGAGAGAGAGAGAGAGAAAGAGAGAGAGAGAGAGAGAGAAACAATGTTTGCCTTTCAGTTGTTGGAAATCAAGTCAAGTGTTTATTGCAGAGCAGGAATGAGATTAAGGTGATTTCAAAGGGGAGGTAAGAAATGAGAGCGGATATTTCACGACATTACATTAAAACAAAACACACACACACACACGCAAAAAAAAAAAGCGCGAGCTGTGTTTGCGTGCAAGCGTTTTCCTGTGCACACAGAAATCAAAGGGTCTTTGAGGCGGCTGAGCTGCATCTGCATCGAGGCCTTCGGTTCTTTAAGCCAGAGAGTGTTGTGTTGCCATGGAAACGCCTGTTGAGCGAAGGTCCTATGAATCTTTCAGTATCTCCCCTTCGCTACCAATACTCCATCTCCCCTCCTTCTCTTCCAACCACTTGGGATCTTTTGATAACCCCCACAACATACAAAACTTTTCACAGAAGAGAAAGCATCCAGTCGCTGGTAAAATTGTCGAGAGGGGACGAGTAGGAATACTGTCATGTTATTGAGAATCAGATGGATTCAATCTCAGCACCCAAAACAAACAAAGAAAAATCGAAGAAAAAAAACAAAAAAAAATCTAGTGCAGCAGTATGAACAGAAACAAATAGTGAGATGTCAGATAAAAACAAATGCTGGAAAAATGTGACAACAATCTGACCAAGACAGCTGGAGTTAACTATGAAATTGTCAACAAATATATTTTCTTTTTGTTTTTGGAGGGGGTACAATTACACACTCCAACGACAAGACGTACATCTCCAAACTGAGCTTAAGCAGCTGTAAATTATTCACTAAATTTGCTAATTTGACAACCAGGTCTCAGCGCTCAGCAAAATGGCCCATTTCAAAATTTATGGGGTTCAGAAAAAAAACAATAAGATTGCTGAGTGCTGTGAGGAACAAACTCAGAGGTTTGTTGTATGAATGTGACAAGAATGAAGACAGCAGAATCAATACTTCAGCTGAGTGTAAAAATAAGCAACATGGAGATGTTCAGGCAAATACAGGCACTTTAAACAATGTGAAGCACGCACAAAAAGAAATAGCTACTTTTGGGTTTATGCCACATTCACAATTGATTCTTCGTTGGTTTTGGTTTTATAGTGGAAGCAAAAAATGTTCAACCTGATCAGGATTGAAAACTTTCCAACTGGACAAGCGTATCACATTTGATGAGGAGCAGTCTGTGTTCCAGCCAACGGTGCATCTATTAAGAAATCAGGCCAGAGCAGTCGAACTGTGATTCTGTGCTGTGTGATAAGGTGGTTTGAGTCTGTGTGACCTTTTGTACAGTCAAATTTCTTCCAAATGTTTGGCACACTAAAACTTTTCTTGTAGTGGTGTATTTGCTCAAGTTATAGAGTACAATCTGGAAGCTGCAGTGCACGGTAAAAGAGAACCCTTGAAAATGTTCTCACATTTGTCAGTTACGACAAACTTCAATTTATCTTATTGGGATTTTGTGTGACAGACAGCAGCGAATTGGAAGAAGCATAACACACGGTCCTTATTTTTATTATTATTTTTTTTTTGATTTAATACTCTAAAAAGTGCTGCATGCATATTTTTCATATCTTGTTTTTCTTTTGAAAAACAAGATATTGTCTGTATATGAATGTGCACTCTTACTCTGCACATATACAGAGTAAGAGTGCTGGCAATCCTTTGCAGAAAAGCTCAGGGTCAGTCTGACTAAACAGAGAGCATTGGTCAATAGATGTAAATGCTTTAGCCTAAAACGTTCTATTGTTGCTCTTCATTTATGTTCAGGGTCATTGTGCTGTATCCCCACTTGGGATAAGCGTGTTAGAAAATGGACGGATAGACGTAAAAAAAAACATATTTTTAATAAAAGTTACAATCAGTTTTATCAGATTGTTTTCTTTTTGTTTGTGGCAGTGAATGTGTGAATGTACTGAACTTATTAGTTTCACTTGCAGGTCACATGACTGCCTGACTTGTTTACTCTATGCACCAATTTCAAAGAATCCTTAACCGCAAACAGCAGACTTGTTTGTTTGAGCGTAGATTTTCCAATGTAGCAAACAGAATCTGCGTGGATATGCCCTAACCCACAGTTTTAGAGGTTTTCATTATGAACATTGAAATGTTTCCCGAATCCAGCGCTCAGCTGATTTTGAGCCTTGCCCACCAGCTCAGCATTCTGGGAAATCCAATTTCCCTTTCATCAAAAAAGCAAGGCTTCATTTTGTTGGACAACCTCACTTTCAGTAGTGGAGAAAAAAAAAACCTGAAGATCAAACTCAGATGAAGAAGCCTTACTCCATCTTTTTCATTCTTACTCTTTGGGAGACTTGATATAAAATCTACTCAAGAACTGTGATATTTATTTTTAGTGCTACTTTACATCAGCCCCAAGATTACAATAAAAAAAAAAAATATATATATATATACAGTAAATATAAAAGTACTTTTGCGTGTTCCTTCTTTTGTTTTGTTCAAATCCATCTGTTGCGACCCGGCTCGTGAGCCATAACAAAAGCCAGGGAGACACGGCCTTCAATACAAGAAATACGCTCTTTATTAAACAACACAAAAAAAAGTAAACAGCGACAAGCGGGTGGCCCCCCCTGTGGTCGATGTCATCTCTGCAGCCGGTGGTAAGCGGAAAAGTCCTGCAAAAGAAAAGAAAGATCAAACAAAACAAAACAAAACCCAAACAAAGACGGGGTGGGCAGGCAGGTGAGGGAAGAGCCACCTCCGTAGGGCAGAGCTGGGTAAAGTAGCCGACTCAGCTCCAAGCCAGCTTCAACTCCTCTCTTCTTCCCTCGTGCGCTGAAGCAGGCTGCTTATATACCGAGGACACGCTGGGCCTGGCGAATCCTGGGCCCGCCCCTTCTGCTCCACCTCAGGATAAAACACAATAAATGACGGACCCCCGTCACACCATCTAACAGTACTGCAAGAATATTTATGCCACTCAGCTTTAGATAAAAATTGAATGCATACATTCAATTTCTATAATCTCCTTAATATCAATCTTACTTGAAAAATGTTGGTTTAAACAGCTGACATTGGTATGCGTGTAGGTGTACTCCTACAGTTTGACTTAAAAAAAGAAAGAATGAAATAAGATTTTTCTTCTACAATGGTGATATTGCAGCAGCAACAGCTATTGCAACACTCAAAGCTAGTTTGAATTTTTTATATTCGCAACCGTTTATAATCCTACATTTATATATAAAGGTCAGCTTTGAGTCCATATCGACTCCACAAGAGTTGTAGCGCCGTGGTTTCTTGACATCAGGTACTCTTGTGGATCACCTTGTGGGTTCCACACAGTGTTTTTATGGACATCTCATGCATAGCACACAGCTCAGATTCAGTGGAGATAGGTTGTTCTTCCAATATGCAGAATATATAAAATAATCAACATTTTAAATTAAGTTCCAGTAATAATAGACATGGATGTGCTGCTCTCCAGAGTTGGCCTCAATTACTCAACAGCATTTCAAAATATTTGCTTGTTTTCTGTTCCTGCTTTATCCTGCTCATGAATGGGCAGGATCATATTACTGCTGCCAGGAGATGGCTGCCATATAGGGTTAGTGCCACGCACCATTATGTCCTAAAATTTCTATTCATTATGCTGCGCCATGGCGGATTCTGCTGCCTAGGATCTGGGAAACCAAACATGGACATAGTGTGGCATTTGCATTAGGAATTTGGGTTCAGATTAGGCCATTCGGGGGGACGCGCAGTAGCATGCACAATCCACAGGAGCTCTTGAATTGGTTTTTGAAAAGCCGGATTTCGGTCAGGGCCTCTGGAAGGTTGGGGACTCTGCCATTGGGAGTCATTTCGGCCATAAGGTGTGAGTGTATCTCCCTGAGTCCTGTGAAATGGGGATTTGGGGTCTGGGGTCGTCGGGGTTCCTTTGAGCCGTGAGGGAGCTTGTTTTCCATATGGAAACCTTTGGTTATTTTAAAAAAGCGTGAGTTTGGGGGTTGACTCATGTGACTCAGGGGGGTGTTGAGGCCCGCCATAAGGGATGCTAGGGCGGTGCTGCCCGATGTCTGTGCGTGTCAGTATGCCACATGTAAACCTTTGGTTATTGAGTTTTGGGGATCGACTCGTGTGACTTGGTGGAGTGTTGAGACCCGCCATAAGGGATCTGGCGGCGCTGCTGCCTGATGTCTGCATGTGTGATTAAGCCTCCTAAAGCCGTTCCGAGTGCGGATTGGGGGTGGGGGGTTTCCTGGGTCGTGGGGGAGGTCCTCGGAACCACGAGCGAGCATGTTTGTCACACGTGAGCGTTTGGTTATGGAGTTTGGGGTGGACTTTTGTGACTGTGCGTTGTTGAGGCCCGCCATAAAGGATCTGGCGGCGCTGCTGCCTGCGTCTGTCAGTAGGCCACATGTAAAGAGTTCAGAGTGTGGATTGGGGGTGGAGGGTCTCCAGTCGTGGGGGAGGGTCGTCAGAAGCACATTTGCCACACGTGAACGTTTGGATATGGAGTTTGAGGCCCGCCATAAGGGATCTGGCGGCGCTGCTGCCTGATGTCTGCGTGTGTCAGAAGGCCACATGTAAAGAGTTCAGAGTGTGGATTGGGGTGGGGGGTCTCCAGGATTGTAGGGGAGGGTCGTCGGAAGCACGAGGGAGCACGTTTGCCACACGTGAACGTTTGGCTATTGAGTTTGGGGTGGACTTTTGTGACATTGTGCGTTGTTGAGGACCGCCATAAAGGATCTGGCAGTGCTGCTGCCTGATGTCTGCGTGCGTGATCAGGCCTCCCAAAGCCATTCCGAGTGCGGATTGGGGGTGGGCGGTTTCCGGGGTCATGGGGGAGGGTCCTCGGAACCACGGGGGAGCACATTTGCCACACGTGAACGTTTGGTTATGGAGTTTGAGGCCCGCCATAAAGGATCTGGCGGCGCTGCTGCCTGATGTCTGCGTGATAGTCGGCTATATGTAGAGTTCCGAGTGTGGATTGTGGGTGGGGTGTCTCCAGGGTCATGGGGGAGGGTCGTTGGAAGCACAAGGGAGCACGTTTGCCACACGTGAACGTTTGGTTATTGAGTTTGGGGTGGACTTTTGTGACTGTGTGTTGTTGAGGACCGCTATAAGGGATTTTCACAAAATATCAGCCACGACAATGGACAGGGGAACCAACAAGTTCATGTCATCTTTTTTGGACGACATCAAGGTGTTTGAGCCACGCGATGCCTCCAACATTGTGTGCGTCACAGCTAAATGCTACTGGTCAATGAGAAAAACAGCAGATTCTCACACCCTCAGCATAAATATAGCCGTGGACAAAATCACTGATGGCTATTGTTCTTGCAAGGCTGGGTAAGTCGGGCATTCATGGCTTTGAGGATTCGAATGTGCCTAGGCCTTATACACGGTACTCTGTGCTAGCGTGGCTAACACAATTACAGTTTAGTAAAAGCTAGCGTGGCTAACACGATTACAGTTTAGTAAAAAGCCTCTTCAGGTGAAATAAAATCTTTAATGTATGTCAGATACGGTACACATTGCATATTGATCTGTTCAGCTAACGTAAGGCTGTAACAGACAACTTCTACATCCTGAAGCCTATCGGTACTGCCATTATGCGGTACTTGGCTAAAAGGTTTTCATATTGAATGTGTTTATTATTGACTTTATTTTATTCATTCACTAAACACAAAGAAAGCAAAGCAATAATACTTACACCAGCAGACACTCCTTTGTTCTTATTGATCCTACGACAGTTGAGCTGCAAATGCGGTCGTGCACAAGCTTTGATCCAAGCAAAGTTTTTCATTTCAGATTTTGGAAATCTGAATTTTATTTCCACAAACACGATCAGGATACCTGACATCGCCTGTACAGATACCCCACTGACGGAGAACCAATTTTTTTCGAGTCCTGACGAAAAACTTTCTGTCGGTCTGGTAGTCCACAATGTATATTAGCATGAGTTTGTGAGACGGTAAGGCACGTGATAGCTGTGCTGTGACGTAAAATGGGCATTAGCCAATGAAATGCAGCCCCTGTGGTAAGGTCCATTGAGTTTGGGGTGGACTTCAGTATGGTCGACAAATATTACGCGGTCGACAAATATTTCACGGTCGACAAAACCACGGTCCAGCTTGCTTACATTAGGCAGCAATTTGACCTGGCTACTGTAGGGTTGAAGTCTTTGTTTTTCTCAGTTAATGTTCATTTTGTGCTTGTCCATTTTGTATGACAAGTTGTTGTAGCTTCCATGTTTTTTCTTCCTGTACTTAGCAGGTTTTCGCAAAAACAAAATTAAGAAAACAAAAAAAATCCCCCCACATAGACTCAGCCTTGTCGTGGCGTGGGGGCTTAAACAGGGTTAGGACAATCAATAGTCTGCACGCCTTCCTGTTTTATTCATGCAGATTTTAGTGAGTGAAATAACTTTGAAAATGAAACTTCTATGAAAGTTTTCAGCAACAATGAGCAGAAGAGATGTAAGGTTCTTTTATTATTTGAGTTACATCACCTTTTTACATTCAACCTTTATATTTTTAGGTAACCTAAGGGTAAGCAGTAGCTGGATGTATAATCTTATAAAGTTTTCTACAGCTGCATAACTCTCACACAGCAACTTTAGGGGTTATGGTATATATTTTCCACGTCACCTTGTAAAACTGTAATACTCATTCCTTGTTTGGCTCCATTTTGGTCTCCCTAAGGGAAATATATAACACCGTAACTGTTGCATACGGTTTTGTAGTTTCAAACGGCAAGGTGCTTTCTGGAAACAATCCATGCTTGTTCACTAAAAAAGAAAAAGAATAATCTATTGTACCTGGTGGTGCAGGACACAAGGTCTGATGAAAACTGTCAAAGAAACAGCATAGCTGTCAGAAAAAAAAGAATCAGTGATGTATCTCTGTGGGATCATGAACACCACACCCCTTACACCTTTGTAAGAATTCAGATTAATAGTCATGCTACAAGCTGATCCAGCAGAACATTTGAGAAAAGTTTCCTTTAGATTAAAAACTGGTAAAAAAAAAAAAACACTCTGCGAAGTCAAACTATGTATTTTAGTACATGCTGTAAATTACCAACAACCTAAATCTATTGGTTTAAAACAAGACTAAAATATTCAAAATAGAAAAACTAAGTTGCTGTTCAGATGTTAGCAGTTGGATCAGTAACTTTTATCCTTGCTATTAAGTTATGATCCTGCTTAAACCCTTGTACGTGCGAGGACTGAGGCAAACGTAGAGATCTATGGCAAATGATACAGGTTTTACGTGTGTGAGGTCGGTTGGACCCCATTTCGACATACAATGGTTAAATGCAAGACTTCACTAAAGTTTTTACAGTCTCATACATGTGATACTTTCCCTTTAGTAGTAAAAATGGATGCAGATTAAAACATAAACTTCTCTTGAGCCAAGAGAAGGGTTTGAAATGTTTACACGACTCAAACCCTTGTTCTTTGCCTTTAATTTTAGCAGGAAAGTCCTGGGTTGGAATCCCAGCCAGGGTTGGCATATACAGATTATACCTGGGCACAAAACCTTGCCTGCTATGCTAAGTAGTTTCTCTAAATATCCCTGAGGTGTGTGCGTGCATAGTTGAGTATGTCTATATAGAGCTTTGATAAACTGATGACTTGTCCTAGATACACAGTGATCCCCGTTCTTCGCGGGGGTTCCGAAAATAACCCGCGATAAGCGAAATCCGCAAAGTAGAGTTACCTTTATTTTTTTACAATTATTACACAACATAATTAAATACTCTACATTCAAACCAAAGAACAACCCTGTTTTCAGGTCAGCGGATGTGCGTGTTCAATCGGGCCTTAATGTGATCCGGACCTGCCCCACCAGATTCACAGCTGTATCTACGGCAGAGCGATGGATCTCGTCAATAGAGTCTCTGGTCGGTTTTGCGCCGATTCTGGCCACAGTTTTTTCCAGCAGGCATTCAAAGTTTCAGTTTTCATCTCCTGAATGGCCAATCTGTATTACAGTACGTATATTTAAATACCATAACATTATTGGCACACAGGTAGAGAAGAAGCGGAAACGCAGAACACAATGCACTGTGAAAAAAAAAAAACGGCCCTAAAAAATCCACAAAGCAGCGAGACCGCGAAAGGTGAACTGCATTATAGCGAGCGATCACTGTACATTCATTTTGCCCAATGACAGCTGAAGACAAGAATGAGATCCCTGACACAGTACACAGAGAAGCTAACAAAGCATACATAATGGACAGACTCAATATTGTTTGTTCCTGATGATATTTCTGCCATGCTTATATCAAAATATAAGCGATTCACTAAAATGTGCCTGTTTTGATTTTTAAAAAAAAGAATAAGCTTATGGGTTTTCAATCAATTGCAAAACTTCGTATCAATACAAATTTAAACTGAACTTTTACACTCAGGCCTTTCATTAAACTGATCCCAGTGCAAGACCTGTGCTGGTGCTACAGAAGTTTTATTCTGCCTTCGCAACTAAAACTATATGCTCCCACTGTAGAACTTTTTTGTTAGGGCAGAGGGAAATGCTTCTTTTGACAGGCACTAGAGGGGATTTCACTGAAACTGAAAAGGAGTGGAAATGTTTGACATCAACAAGGTGCGATGTTAAAAAAGCCTTTAGCTAGTTTCACTTTGATCTGCATATAACAATACTGAGTCAAAATACCATTGCAATAACAGAACCCCACTATTATTTTCCAATGCTTATTTCTATACATCACTCATCACATATTTTAGATGTAGTACCTCTCAAAAGTGCACAATCCAGGTAATATTTCAGGTTTTTGATAGATAAAAATCTACCCTTGAGAAATTGTTTCCAAGCCATCTCCACCTTGGATGTGACGAATAGCCTGTACAATTCAACTGAACAAAACAACCGCCTCTTGCGAAAAATCCTTTAAAAAAAAAATCTAAAAGCTGCAATAACCTGATTGCACAAATGTGAGCAAACTTTGCTGAAGCAACTTTTTACTTAATTGCAGCATTTAGTCTTCGCAGTCACACCAGGCATCAGTTGAACTCTTTACAAAATACAGTAAGAATAGTTTAGTGTGAGCCAGCTAGACCCGATCAACGGCTGACTGCAAAACAACCTACGGCTGACTCTAAACCAATCAGCTGCTGATTCTAAGCAGCCCCGCTTGGCCAGCCCGATTGGAACCACAGCTCTTGTGGTTCCAAGGAGCTGGGTGGAACCGGGTCGGAAGTTCTAATGCAAACACGGTCGGCCCTACTTTGAACCTGTGCCGTGCCGTTGCTTTCCTTGCGGTGTGAAAACAGTTATGTAGACCTGCCATCACAGTTGCCATTGTTTGCTAAATACATGCGCAGTAATTTCAAAAGCTGCATTTTTAAAAATCGTAGTCTAGTGTTTTTGAATTAATTGTAGTTTTATCGATGTTTATGACTTCGCATTTGTGGAACACGCATACCAGAAGAAGGATCAAACATTCCCTGTTTTGAGTCATGTAATTGTGAAGGTTCGTGCTGGTTCTCCAGCTATCCCAACTTTCTTTTTACAATTTTAGAACTCAGTGTAGAATTAGACTCTGTTAAGAACTGGAAAATATAAAGGTCACACTCATACATATAAAACCTTTATTAATTTGCATATCTACTCTTGAGTTTGGTTTCTGATAGTTGTTGATTATGCTTCTGAGTCAGTGGTGGGTTTTGATATGTTTCATGCGCAGTAGGAAGGAGAAATGTAGAAAAAACAGATAGAAAGCATAACTTGGGTGTTGCAGCTTTAACTAGTTTTTGTCTTTATGCATGTGCACAATAGAGAGACGACACTCCATGTTTGCTGTTCTGACCTGAAACAGAATTTTGATGATTTCTTTCATTTTGATTGGTCGGGGGATGAGGGGTTAGCATAAGGATGGGCTTGTCCAGGGTGCCATTCATGCAAAAACCATCACTGCTCTGAGTCATGCCTTATTTCCGCTGTGGAGCTGTGCCTCAATAAACCCTGCCTACACTGTTCATACCTGTCTGTGCTTTCATTTACTTTTTTAGAGGCCGTCATTAAGAGCTGCTGCTCATTGGGGAACCTTTAAAAACTTTAGATAGGTCTCTGATGTCATGTGCTCGGTAACACCTGGGGATTTTTGTCATCCCGTCATTAAAACATAAAAGAAAACACCTACAAGGAATCGAGTTCATATTAAAGAAATAAAAACCCACAGACCACTTCCACAGCAATATCGTCTCATTTCATCCGTAAGCTGGGTGAGCTATATTCTTGGTGAAGAGAATATTATATTTTATAGCAAAGCAAAACCTAGCAGAGTAAATCCTGCATGACTTGAAGTTGAAACTGATTGGAGATAAAGATGAAAAAGATGGATAATTCCACTCTGAGCTGGGAGTGTGATGTAGAAAATCCCTTGCAAATCTGAACTGCTCACAGAATGACAAAATTTCAAACCTTATCAGCCTGAGATATCAAGCCAGGGTTGTGTTTTTGTGTAAAGAATCCCAACATTTCCACTAAAAGATGGCAATTAGAAAAAACAATTTTTTTTCTCTGCTGGCTATTGCACTAGTGAAAATTAGGAGATACGTCTTGTTTATTTGATTACAAACAGATATATTTGAGCAGAGTTGGTGTTGCCACAAGACAAAATCAAAGGGAAAAAATAGCTCTACTTCCTATGATTATATTTTCATGCATTACTGAAGTGTATTACCATGAGCACCTCTTTTCTTACATCGTCTTACGACAGATCGAAGAGGCAGAGGAGGAATTAAGAGCCAGATGCCCTAAGAGACCGAGAAACAGTGTGAGCATTGAAAGATGAATGCGTTTTCTCTAATTAAAGCACATGATGGGTTATCATTATTACTAATAGATATCACTCACAGACAGTTGGCGAATTGAGCTATTATCTCTCCACGTGTCAATTATTAAGCGACCGCAGCAGATTTATTTGTTTTCTCCCGTTTGTGCTCTTTATCAGTGAGACGAGCACTTTTCAGATGCAACCCCTAGGAGGAAGAGTTTCTTTGAGCAAAACTGGAAACAAAAAATTAAATGTCATTTGAAAAAATGTGTGAAAATGAAAGGAAACATCAAGTAATTAAGCTCTATCAACTAGTTGGAGTTTAAATTCAAAAAGGGAATGGCTAATCAGTTCATTGAGGAGCCAAGCAAAGGGAAGATCTCCAGGCATTCCTTCTTGTGTTCATTAGAACATCCTGGCACTTCTCTGTCTACATCTACACATAAAAAAACAGATGCAGAGGCCTTGAAGTTTTTTTTTTTTTTTTGCAATTTTGTTTCCCTGTAGCTGGCTGGGGAAATTCATCGGAGAGGGACAGGAACGTGATCTGACAGAGAGGAGACTCATTCAAAGTGGTTGTTCTGATCAAACTCTGACACCAAAGCCAAACGTCACTAAAAAAAAAGTTTGATGCTTGAACAAATTTGCCATTTCGTGATTATCTGAAGACATCAAAACATGTTGCAAAAGCCGGAATTTGTCATTAGATTTGTCTTTGATGTAGCATTGTAGAAAGTGGTAGAGATCTAAAACTAAAACAGGAGCTTGAAGAAGCGTTTCTGTGGTGCATTTATGAGCAGTCAGTATTATACAGGTGTGTAGTTTTTAGCACAATTAGAGTCAGAAATTCATTACTTTATGCCAAACAGGTGACCAAAACAACTAAGAGGTATAAAAAAAATGTTGAGTGTTGTCTAAAACTTACATTTCTAGTTGGTTGGATATTACCAGTTTGCCTGTTTGAATTTGGAAGTCTAACAGGTTATTAAGAACAGTGAGTTACTTAATTATTGTCTGTCAGTATGGCCATGAAAGTTCAGTGTTATATAAACAGCCCATGATTGCCACCATATGATAAGTCACTTCAAGCATCAAGTATGCTGATGTGAGTGACGCTCAGGTTCATAATATCTAATACAGACAGACCATCAGTGCTGCAACAAATTATTACATTTTTCATAATTTTCATGGTATGGGCCCACATCAGTCAGATGTAACATGACTACCTGCTGGTGACCCAGGGGTTAGAGAGACTTTGTTCATCCCAAAAGGAACAAAGCCTGACCAAAGCTGCAGAGGTTTACTATGTGCTGTTAATTGCTGTATATTTTTCCAGCTCTGTCTTCTCTCTGTAGAGGCTAAGAAAATGCCCACTTATGAATACAGAGCAGGGAAAAACAAAACATTTGTACACCTTGTTGCAGGTGTTATGTGGGTGAAATTTAAATGCTACAGAAAACACAGAATGTCATCTTTAGACAGAGTTTAGAGCATTAAAGAATTGTTGGTCAGCAGCAAACACAAAAACATTTAATTAAAATGGCTAGAGGCTATTGAAACATTCCCAATAGAAACATTCATTTTTGGCCAAATTAATGCCAAAAATTTGGCCAAAAATGAATGCTTCTATTGCTTCCCAATAGAAGCATTCATTTTTGGCCAACTTATATGTTGGCCAAAAATGAATGCTTCGAGCCTCTAGCCATTTCAATTAAATGTTTTTGTGTTTGCTGCTGACCAATATTTCTTTAATATGGCTTTAAACATTATGGAAAATTAGATTTGCACTTAACGGTCAGACTTTCAGAGTAGGTGATCCTAGAAACTGGATTTGCCACTTTTGGTGGCAACAGCTGGCATTAAACATTAATTAACAGTCAACTTTAAGTGGTATTAAGGAACCACATTAGAATTTAACCCGATACTTTGACTAGGCCACTTCAGAACCTTTCCTGAGCCCTTCAGAGGTCGGCTTGCAGGTGTGCTTTGCATTGTTGTCCTCCGGCATGAAGCAAATACCCTTGAATCAAAAGTCAAAAACTGATTACCAGAAAATATCATTTTGGATTATTTAATAAAAAGCAGAATTCAGGCTTCTATCAAATGCAATTCATTGACATCCTAAGGACATAAACATATTAACTTTAGAAGAAATCTACCATTTTTTTATCACATTTTCTACAAATACCAATATTCTATACAAGAAAAAGTATCTATAAATTTTATTTAAATAAATTGTGTTTTTCTTTATTTCGAAACCTACATAGAAATAAAATGATGGTCCGTTAACTGCCTTAGAATATTTTCCATAGTAGATATTAATCAAAGAGTCTTTTCTTCAAAAGGTCACGCAGTCCTAAACACGTTTTAGCTGGACAAAGTGAAAAATATCTTTCGATTACAAAGGTTGCAGACTCTTAATCTAAGGTGATTATAATCCAGCATTGTTTACCAGGAACTGCGCTCATAAGTAATTTATTTATAACTTGCCTGCTTCCCGTTTTTTTGATCATGTTAAAAGACAGGTTTCACAAAAAGAAAAACAAATAGCATATTTAAATATAAATAGTGTTTCTGCAGGGTTACCACACTTTCATTAGAAAGAGCTTCTGAATCATTAAGTATCTGATGTGGAATGAAACAAGTCTTTGATTTGTGTACTCGCACACACATTAGTTTACTTAGCAGAGCAAATATTCCTGGAGAATATTTAATATAAAACTAACAGTCAACAAGTCACATTGTTTTTATCTAAAATAATCAAAGCAATGTCTTTGTTTTTAAGACACATTGTTTCTGATTTTAAGCGTGAAAGTGCTTTTAACCTGAATGGATTCGGCAGAATCCCGTTTGTTCTCAAGAGTCACGTCCTAGAAGTGCTCATAACACTGTGTTCACTCTGTTTGAGCATGCAATCCCAGCAGGAGGGCTCAAATATTGACACACATATGTCGCTGACTTAATACTGAGCAAACAGGTCTGCAAGAGGTTGCACTCCCTCTTCACATGGGAGTAAATAAATCTTTTTTTCTGTCTCTGTTACAATGCTTTGCCAACACAAAGTAGCTGCTCTGCAAAACAAGCTATGTTTTTCAGGTCAAATCTGCAGAGCTGTTCCCCGAAAATGATGAAATCTGCCCAGCCTGTCTGGATCAGGATTCAGTGTTATAAAGTGATGATTAGGCCCTTAGTAATTTCTTCACCAATCTCTGTAACAGCCCTCTAAAGACTTCTCCCACGCACTCTCGCTTGCTGACCTGACACTCAAGCTGATTTCATGAAACACCTCTTCATTACTGCAGGTGACGTCCAATTTCAGGAGCCAGAAACAACAGATAGAAGAAGAAGTTAAATAGAAGGAGACCGACAGACATGGGAGGCGAGCTGACTCAATGAGCTTCTATTGAAAAAAATCAATGCAATCATTAAAGCGTGAATAGATGTTGTGGAACATTTCATACCCACAGTAGGGACATTCAGACATGACACAGCGAAAGATCCTATGGCTCCCCACATCGTCTCGCTTTGAACAGCTCAGTGGCATCGTTTCGCAGTAATGGCAGGTCTGGTTATTTCTCTGTGGTACCATCTGATTCATTGCTTAACATCACATGGTGGGCAGTAAAGCCTTCATAATGGACGTTAACCTAATCCAATAATATGACCTTTGCAAGCCCACTTTGTGATCATGCTCCATTAATTTCTGGTAATGCTGCATAAAGCCTATGCTAGAAATTCTTCCAGTGAGGCTTAATTAAAACCAATCTGCAAAAAGATTCATTCACAGTTATCGTAAGTGTTTGATGGCTCATGGGAGCAAAAACACTCTAATTCTGACCATTCTTCATGGACGTTTAGCTTAACTGACCACGACCGCGCTATGCTAGGTGATTATGGTCTTGGTGTAAATTCTTATGGAATTAATTGCCAGCGAAAATGTTGTAAAATATAAACCATATTTCCCAAACTGTCCTAGAGGACAAAATGATCTCAAATAAAGACATTCAAGTTTCTGTTAAGAGTCACGCGATTACTTAAAATGAAATTGAGCATTCTGACGCATAGCACAGGGTGCCATCGAAACAACTGAAACGTGGCTGAAGGATAAAGAAGGAGCCGTTAGGTCAAAGGTAGACTCATTTGTAAAATAAATAACTTCAAGACTGTCCATTTTACAAAAAAAATGCATTGATGAATCAAAGCATGTTAGTTATAACAGTGTGTTAAAGTTAGAAGGAATATTCATATTTCATTATATAATCAAAAATATTCTACAAAAATGTGACTCAACCTGACTTTGCCAGTGCACATTTTTTTCCTGCCATGAAACTGGAGCTACCTGTCCAATGTAGTTTTGAGCAACTGTTGGACAATAGCTATTTTCTCGTAGAAAATTTCAAAAATATAACAATCATTACACAGAAGTCGACAGGCATGTTCTCTTGACTTTCCCACTTTAAAGATATGCTAATAAAAATAGGCCTATGTTAAAATAATATTATCTAAATAATAATATTTAGATCATATTTAGATCAGTTAAATAAGTAGTTGTTGAACTAATATAAAGTTCCTACATACTATGATAGTTTAAAAAAAACAGTAAAAGTAATGTATATATCTCGAAGATTCATTTGTTTTATAGGACCTGCTCGGGGTGTATATTAATCAAGACACCATAGGTTATGTAAAATTCAGCTATTTCTTCACATTAGATTAGTTCTACACCAAATATACTGAAACTAAAACTGAATGTGCTTACATTCAATAGTGTGAGATTATGCTTATTATAGAAAAGACAAATTTATTTTATGCCATTTTTGTGATTTTTTTATT
The DNA here is from genome assembly GCF_904066995.2 of Poecilia reticulata. Classification (NCBI taxonomy): domain Eukaryota; kingdom Metazoa; phylum Chordata; class Actinopteri; order Cyprinodontiformes; family Poeciliidae; genus Poecilia; species Poecilia reticulata. The sequence goes on along the minus strand of NC_088837.1, from coordinate 12,931,132 downwards.
TTTTTTTTACCAGCGGTGGCATTAAATTGGGAGGATGTATGAGCGTAGGGATTCCAAGCTTTTCCTGCCAATCTGCAGGCACATATATCTATATTTACATTACTCTTCATTGCATGAACCGCAAAATGTCTTTATCCCAGTCGTCTTAGTCAAACTAATCATCCTGGTCATGCAGCTTTCTTGCTGCTGAGCTCGCTGTTTCAGTTTCATGCCTCCCACAGTGTGAACTCATTCTCATCCACATGTGTCCACTCAGTCTTCACTGCTGGTAGCTCAGACAATGTTTTGCCAATATAAACGCATGGCCCACTTGTTAGTACAAAGAAGATAGATGAGTGAAAACTGTGTTGGTGGAACGCATAACAATTTGTGCTGCTCATCACTGAGACTGCCACATATCACCAAGTTCTAAGGACTACCTGGTTACAATGTAAAAAAATACTTAAAATTATATCTGATTTCTAAAACTAGAAGATGCTACGATTGACTGCCGACCTGTCCAAGGTGTGCCCTGCTCGTGATCAGTAACTAAGCATCATCCTGATTACCCCCTAACATCACTGCAAGGACAATTTATAGATAAATGTTTAGTGAATAAGGTATATTTGCAACTGCAATGACTGAGTATATCGTCACCTTCCTAAAATAATGTCCCAAGTCATTTTTTGCCAAAAAAGTGAAAGCGATTTGTTTTAGGAAGGTGACAGTTGTGATTCAGGTAACTGTAATACAAGGCTACACAGAACCCTTCAATTAAGTGTAATCTTCTTGTTGACTTATTTTTCAAAGCAACAAGTACACTTCTGATTAAATGCATATTTGCAAGCATAACAATTTCAAATAAATGAAGAAAAAAAACTCTACGATGCAGCGTTCGCTACTAAATCCGTCATCAACTCCAAAAAAGGAAAATCAGGTCTCTATAGTTTAACGTGAATATCCTGCATTGTAATATTTGTCTTGTTTATCCAACAAATATGATCTGTTCCCATCAGAATGTGGGAAGGTCCCATATGACATTTTATGATAAGTAGAGCTTTTAATTGTGTTGACAAAGCCGACTTTGGATCTCAAGCACTGCTTCTTGACTTTGTCTGGAAAACATTACAATTTAATAAAGGGGGTGAGACAGATTTATGGCAGCAGAAGCTGGATGGAGCGGAACAACGGTTGCCTGTGACGTGCAGAGAATGCCGCCCATGAATTTGTCTGACATGGGAGGTGGTGATATAAGCCCCTGCACCGGTGTCATGAGATGGAGACTGAACATCACCAACTTTGACTCTTGCGATCAATTTTAAAAGGATAAAAATTATTTGTTCTTATAGAGCAGGAATATGAGTTTCCAAACATGTCAATTTTTTCTCTTCAGTAACACCAATAGTAGGGCAACAGAAATAAATTCTGATTAGATTTTGGAGAAAACTAAAGTAACTGCTGTGAAATGTTTCACTGAATTGTCAGAAATTAAAACATACTGCATCCTTCTGCTTAAATGTCTTATTTTCAAAACATCATAATCACTGCAACATTGACCCTCCACATTTTTCATACATTTCATAAAATGTTCCAGCTGTTTGTGACTAAAGTAAGGTAAATTAAAAAAAAAAAACAACAAAATTGACAGAGGCACTTTTGATAAGAAGACGAACATAAAAAAAAATGTGAATTTTCAGGCAAAACTTTATCCCACAAAGAAAATCAAACTTTAATTTTCAAAATCACCTCATTTGAATCCAACGGAAAGTGCGCCACAGTTCAGATTGCATAGAGAACTCCCTAAGAAATTTCAAGAGATGAAAAAAGTTTGCTTGGAGGAATGAATCAAAAATAATTAATCAACGCATGAGGCTGCTTTCTGCAGAAGTCTTGAAGTTGTCCCTGCAAAAACTAACTTATACAAATAAATTAATAAAATGCAATTACTGAAAAAAGTTGACCTATTCAACAGGTTTTTTCTTACTATAATGTAAATTTTTTTAATAAATGAAACCGCAGACACATCCGTGGAGTGAAATACAACTTTACAGAGTCTGCATATTTTTGCTTGATCAATTTCAAGTTTTAAAGGACACCAGCGTCACATCTGTAGTACTGTGAAATACAGCATCAATAAAAAAAATCCTCCAACTCACCGAAGACCTGATATCACCGGCAGTATGAGGACGGTTAAAAGTAAGTGACTAAGGGTTAGAGGATCAAGATATATATATATATATTTTTTTTTTTTTTCTTTTTCAGATTGAGGGAAGGTTTTTTTTTTATTATTTAATATCAGATTAGAGACTGTGCTCAAGGGAAATAAAAGTGGAATTAGCTTTCGGTGTAACTGTTTGCACCCTTTGTGAAAAAGAGATCATTGGGCAGAGGGCGGGCGCCCCCACGGTGAGTCTGGAGCAGTGGCGCTGATCGGATGGAGAAGAGAGAAACTGGGTCACCGAACAAAGGAGAAGATTTTCAGGTTTTCTCAGAGTCGCACATGCACCTGATTTATGGTGCGTGTTTAACGTCTGGCTACGTTCTGACATCTCTTATAAAAACCCTATTTGGGACATAATCACTGGCTTGCAAAGCAGTGAATCTATTTCACACACTGCCAGAAAACAATTCTGTTCCCATCACATATTATTTTCCAGGCTGTGAATCGTCTTCTCTTCTTCTTTTTCTTTTTTTTTACCGAGATCAAAAGAGCTCATACTGTATCCCTAGCGTATGCCCTATTTTTCACTCTTGTGCCTCGAGCTTGATATTCCAATGATGTGTCTCAGTTGGGGATGAGGAGGAACAACTTAGCAAATCTGTAAATTCAAAGATATCCAATGACAATTAATCTGAGCTTATTTTGTTCTTGTTTTGTCCCAGAAAAATGGCATTATGATATCGTATACAATAGGGAATGTAAGTGATTAAGAAAAAAAGAATCTAGAAGCAGAAAAAACTATAAGTTGCGATAGGAGAGTTTAGATACGGACAGTTTTTAGGTTTGTTCAGCGTACTGCTGAGGCGTCTGAATAATTTACTGGGTGCTTAAATAGCTCCTTGCTTCAGGTGAGTGAGTTTGGGCGGCATAAACTGCGAGGCATTCTTGTTGGGCTCAGACAGAGGCTTTTGGGATTTGGTCTAATTGGTTGAATGAACTCAGATGAGATGAATCAACTATCTTTCTTTTTCACAGAATTAATCTCGACTTATTTTTCCTTTGTAACTTGAATTTGACTTTGTTTCACACACTCCTTTCTCTCTGAAAATCTCAGATCGTACTTTGATTTTTTTTAATTTTCTTGCTTTTATTCACCTTTTCTATTTTTTTGGTATTTTTCTCACATTCCCTTGTCTTTCTGCTTTGTGCCTTCGTTTCCGTCTTATATTCCCCACCTCTTTTCCACCCTTACAGCACTATCTGGTCTCCATGAAACCATTAATAATGCAACAAAGCTTGGGTGCACTGAAGCTCATTTTTAAGTGTTTGTTTTTGCATTGAAGTCCGAATCATAAGCCTTCGTCAGAAGCGAGTCAGTAACAACAACAAGCCTTTAATCATGTTCATCAATGACAGCTTACTTTGGCCTCACTTTCATATTTGCCAAGCAGTGTAACTAAAAAGATAATTATTACATTCTGGTTTAATTTTATTGGCAGTTAAAAATTCATTTTGAAGGACAGTCTTGGGTACTGTTTGTTGCATCCTTTTAGCGTGCAATCATTATTTGCTGAGGTTTGTTAAGTCTGGTTTCCTGATTTGCATGCAAGTGTTTTACACATGAAAGGATTTTAAAACGAGAGCCACTTTGGTCAGGAAGATAACTTTTCAATATTGAGTTGATTAACATTGCTGCATGCAAAGCGTTGTTTTTGCCAAATGTGGCCACTACTTAATCGAATTAGCAATGAATTGAGTAGTAAAGTTACTTGTGCTCTAGGGTCACACAGGAGGATGATAAGCAAATAAGTTTTAACAACTCAAGTTATTTTTTTCCCTCCCCACAAAAAATAATAATCCAGGTAACACCAATTACCAACAAATAATAAAAAAAAACACTGTCCACCCTTATAGAAATAAAATTAATGTTCAAAAATTAGGGTAGTTTTCTAAACTGTAGCTTTAAAGCTCACTTCAACAATTCCCTCCCCCAAAAAAAAAAATTACATCTTCCAGTTAACCCTTTAATATAACATTTTACTCAGTCAGCTCAGACAATGTGCGCATAAGTTGTCAGTGTTTTTGAAAATGTTCATGAAGGACTAATTTGTGTAATGAAAAAAAAAATGTAAATAATTGGGAGCCTCCTTTTTTTGCTTGGACAAAAACATCTAGCTCCAGCAGCACCAGTCCCTCTGCGTCGTCCCAGGCTTCAGACAGAGTCACAAAGATGGCGGCGGGATCCTTCTGCTTCTGGAACTCCACTAGCGCGTTCAGATATCGGCCGTACAAAAAAAAGAAAAAAGAAGAAACCTGCATGCAAAGCGTTAACCGATCATGCAGGTATGCGGAAATCAACGAGATCTTTCAATTACTTCTTTCTCAGTGAAAACTGAATTACCATTAAAAATAAACAAAAAAAACGCTCAGTAATAAAGAACTTAGCATTAGTAGAAATGGTTACAAACATCACTTCAGCATAAAACACAGCTATGCTACTTACAGAGCTACACCTTGTACTACGGTTGATCTTTTTCCAGTTCTAAAAAAAAAAACTGAGCAACCTTAGCTGAAGCTAGGTAGCCATTCCACGTAAGTAAGCAGGTGAAAATAAAACTACAGACTCACCGGAGAAACCCCAGAACAGAATGTATATCGTCCAGTTCAAAATAAACAGAATTTGTTCTTATAGCAGGAGCACTTACGAGTAATCAATAAAGAAAACTTCTCTACTTCTGCTGAAAAGTGCTTAGTCTACGCAGTATCTGTGGGAGCACTGTGGGTCTAGAGCCCTCTACAGGATATTCAAAGAACTACCACAAAAACACATAAAACACACAGATCAACATAGTTTATGTGGGTTACATAAAGCTGCAGCAACACTTTTCTGTTAATGAAAAACATTGTGGAACGTAAAGTTCTACAATTTCGTAAGTAATAAGTATTTGTGGCAACAAAAAAAAAGAACTTCACATGAACCAACACATTTTCACTTCTTTTAGTTATTTTTAACATGCTAATTCACAATATACGCCACCTCAAGCCACTTTTCAAAACAAACAGATCCTGCTTGAAGATTTACTGTAGCTTTGATGCAGTTTAAAAATGTCAGAGAGAAATGGAATTAATGGTAGCAACAAATGCAGTTAAGGCATAAATGTAGTAGGAGAAATTAGCAAACATATTCTTAAAATGATGTGGTGGTGGCAGAACCATAAAGTGAGGATGCTTTTCTTTAGCAGAGAAAAGGAAGCTGGCGAGAAAAACTTAGCAGATGGGTGGAAATAAATGCATATCAAGACTGGGGTAGAGGTTCACCTTTGTATAGGACAACAACCCTTAACAAAAAGCCATCAAAGTATATTTATGTATTGGAATGACCCTTTGAAAGTTCAGACCTAAATCCAACTAGGAATGTGTGGCAAAGACAAAAAAAAAATACTTTTCAAAGACACAATCCAATCTGACTGCTTAAGCTGTGTTCCAAAGATAAATGGCAAATCAATTTCTGAAAGACTTAATCCTGATGGATTTCAGCTGTAATTGCAATAAAGTCTGGTGTTAGTATCAACTATGGAGCTGTATAAAACATGATTTTCAATTATTTTCCTGCCACCTCACATTTGTCCACTACTTTGTGTCCACTACTTTGGTTGTGTAAGAATGTGAAAAAGATTAATTTGTATTTTAATGGAAGATGGAAAAGACAAACTTGCTATGGTAATTTTTTTATGTTCTTTCTTTAAACTGGATCCTATTTTAGATTAACAGACTTTAACACCTCTCAAAGTAAATCAGTTTTGAAGCAGGACCGATGTAACAGGCTGAACATGTTCATGTCTTGTGTTTTTGTTGATTTCGTATTTATCATTTGTCATCATTTACAACTGTTCAAACCACTTTATAGTGCTGCTTCACTTTGTTCATCTAAATTGATGCTTTGCTGCATTTTTTGTACTGAATCTATTGAGATGCTTCACATGCATTTATTCTTAATGCGTCACGTAACACTCATGTGGGAGGAGTTACAGCTCTGAAACTAAAGGCCAGAATAGGTGATATGAGCAGTCAGAGTAATATTTTACAAGCTGGGATATTATAAGGTCACCAGCTCTTCAAAACAACAACTTCAGGATTGTTGTGACAGTAAGTTATTTAAGAGTCGATTCCTGGAAGAAGTCTTTCATGGACAATCTGTAGGGACTATATAAATTGAAATGATAAAAAAAAAAAATCCTTCTGTGCAGCCCAGCCTCGTGAAGTATTATTGGGCAAGAGTAAGTGGATTTCTGTCACTGGTTATTAATTTTTGCCCAGGATTGTTTTCATAATTTAACTGAATGTCCTTAAACTAAAGGTAGGACTTCTCTGAAATTGTCAGTGTGAGCTTAAGCCACATAAACAAGAGATTAATCAAATGAAGGCTTTTTTACTCATTTTAAGTAGCAAATAATCTATTAATGACTTATAACAAAATTGGTAATAATGTGAAAACTCACCAGCAATGTAAGAAAGTGTTTAAACAAATTCCATAATATTTTGCTCTGAATGTAGTTGCATCGAAATACTTCAAAGCTGTAATGCCTTCAGTTTAATTGTAGCATGATAATGCATAAATAAGACTCAATTTCTTTAAAACAAAAGTTTATTTTTTTGTTTTGGTGCAGTTTGGTCACTAAATTTGGTGCAAATGATGTTTCAGTCATCATATACTTTCATCTAGGATATGTACAAGGCAGTTTTGATTGCTATTAGGGTGAATTTGGTAGTTTGTTCACTTAGTCAAAGGAAGGAAGGAAGAAAAGAAGTAAAGGAGGAAAATTGGAAGGACGGGTTGACGGGTCTTTTTTATACCTAGTGTTGTGAGTAAAACAAAGCTGTTTGTTACAGTTCTAAAATATGACAGATCAATTAGCATCCACTAACATATGGGGCCAATATTGCATTTTCTGTGTATCCACTTGAAAAAAAAATAAAGAATCATGTTCAGCTCTACAACTTCACATTCCTCCACTTTCCATCCATCATGAGAGATATTGGCAAGGCAAAAAAGCTTCAGGCGAAAGTCAATTAAAGCAATACGCTCCATGAAACTTTCATCTAGGAGATTGTGAAACTTTTCATGCACTTCATCATTCAATGTTTGTCCTGAATTTCTTGCTTTGCCTGCTCTTCCTCGGAGTAAAATAATTGGAGCAAACACCCTTTAAATCCCCCTTTCTTGATTACAGTGTGGACATAGCACATTATATTGCAGTCTGTTTTCTTTACTCCTTCCATCTCCAAGTCTGTAACAAGCTATAGCCACTTTGCTACGCTTTCTATGAAAGAGTCTCGTGAAAATTCACAAAATCTAAAAATGTCTTTTCACTGCTGTTTCCTACACTTTAAGTTTTTAATCCTTCTGAAGAAAAGTTTAGAGAAAGGTTAACATATTCCTTGCAGTTTAGTTTTTCCACAATAATTTATACAAGTTGGCATGTGCCGCATTGTTTACACGAGTGGGAGTAAGGATCTTGTGTGTAAGAAAATTTAATTGTTTTTATTTATTTTTTTCATCTCGTCTTATTACAGAAAGCAGTAGCAGTTGGGCGGTATGAATGTGGTCATCTGTTCCTCCTCCACCCCCTGACACTGTACAGTATGATTTCCATGAGAGCTGGATGCTGAAATGAATTTTTAGGGACACTTTTCAGATACAAAACTTGGTGCGAAATAGAACCCAGTTACTCCAAAGAGACACAATCCGCAATAAGTCTTCTTAAAGACTTACTTTGTCTTTGATGCTTGCGTGCACACACAGAGAGACTTGGAGGCAGAGACAGCACAGACTGTCCTCTTAGATCATCCAGACATCAGTGACCTGTCATACTGTAGTCCCTGCTGTCAGTCCGCAGCAGAGGGGGATAAGTCTTTCTAGCAGCAGGCGAAGACAATGATACCTAGCCGCCCTCTGAAAGAGCAAGAACATCAAATACACACGTATGCATGCACACATGCCGGATACACACCACGGAGCTAGTCGTTGTGAAGTCAAAGGAGAACTACTGTCTTTAAGTTCACTCGTCACATTGCCTGATATACACGCCGCTGCACCCAGTTGGGAATACAGGAATAACACGCGCTGAAGACAAAACAAGAGCTCGGGAATGAAGCTAAAAGTACAGACAGCCATTCTGGCAATGTTTTCCAACTTAATGGTTCCCCCCGCCACCTCCTTTTAGTGATAAGTTTTATGCAAAAGTTTTTAAGAGTGCCAAAGAACATTTTGCACACACAATTCAACACTCTCCGAGCCCCATTTTGAGTTTAAACTCCAAATGAATATAAGAAACGCATCCAAAACACCCTTCAATCAGTGACTGACTCATCATCTGCTGAATCATAATTCCGAGCAAACTACTGCTCTGAATATGATTTTTTTTTAAAGTGCTTTTTTCTGTTGTGTCTTTATTGTGTCTGCCTGTTTAGCTTGTAAGACGCAGAGGCAGAATGTGGGCGAGAAGAAGTAGATTATGAGCCAACAGCGGAGGTGGCCTATAGAGCTGAATCAACTCTATTGACACACACCTAATTTGCTGATCCCAGCACTTGACACTTGATGTGGGGAGACTGCGGGGGGTGACACAGGGTAGTGCTGCAAACACTTCAGAAGACCTTCACACCTTAAAGTGAAGTTTAGAAATTGATTTTTAAAACCAAATTTTGTCTCTTTCTGTTGAAGGAGCTTTAGTCCTGAGCTGTGGAAGAATGTGTGTATAATAATGGTAAATGTGATTTTTTATTTTATTTTTTTTGTTATACTTTTGTTTAGTTGGCTTTATTTGTAATGTTTGAAAAAATATTCATGCATACACAGGCCTTAAAACAACATTTTAGTTGTAGATGTTCATCACAAACCAATTTCAGGAAAGCTGTGTGTAAATTCATGCCTAACCTAACCAACTATTTAAAGTATTTTTCTACCATCTCAATTAGTTTCATGATCAAAAACCCTCGATTGAGGAAATAAATCTAATCTAATAAACCTAATAAATCTTAGGTTTATTAGATTAAACCTAAGATTTAATCTATTAAATCTTAGGTCTAGAATAAGTAGACCTAAGAAATGTAAACTAGAGTACAAATCATTACTAGACGCAAGCAGTAAACATAAACTAGAATCACTAAGGAAGGGCTGAACTAAACCAGACTGATCTAACAAAAAAGAAACTAAGAAAGACAGAATAAACAAAACTCAAAAACAACTCGGGATCCTACTAACTGAGAAACAAAATGTGTGTAGATAAAATAAAGTTAAGCAAAGCTGTTACATATTTATGTCAGATAAAGCTGAGATTTTTTAAAGATTTCCAAGAATCAGAGAGGCAGCAAGGCTGTGCTGGATGCTCTTGTTTGCATAAAGGATCCATGACCTCAACTTTCTGCAGTAATGTTAATGTTTTTGGTAAGAAATGTAAAGGAAGAAATAAAGCTGAACTTCATGGGAACCATTGGGAATTCATGCAGAATTATGGAATCTAAAAAATGCCCCTATTTTTTGCTTTATGTATTTAAAAAAACCACAAGTTCTAAATTCAAGAAAAAATATACCTAAAGCCTGAACATTTGCTAAATTTTCCAGATATTTTCCCTTTTCTCCATTGAGGAGAATTTGCATTGAAATGACCTGCAACGTGTTATCAGTGCCCTTTAAATTGGAAAGTAGCCAACATTTTGTTATTCCACAGATGCAACAGCGACCAGAAAATTAATAGCTTTATATTTTATTGGATCAATGAGCCATTAAAATTTAAATCAGAGATGCTAAATCTATACAGCTGCTCTGTTTTGGCATCTATTTGCTCTGTAATTTACTATTCCACCCAAGGGTTTTGGTGAAGTAATTACTTTACTTTAAAAAGGCTAAATAGGTAATTCTAATTCAGAAAATGTGTCCTAAAAGACACGAGCACTTCAATAAAATGCTTGGTCTGATGCTCAAGCTCTTCAGAAATAAGAAGAGCTTATTTTGTTATGTTTTTGCCCAACTCTATCAATTTCTGTAGGGCCATTTGACCTGATGTGCTTACTTTTTAAATACTTATCTGCCTGGACATCATTTTTGTTCATTATTGACTTGATTTGCAATTACTTTTTTTTTCTGGGTCTGTTGTGCATGCTCTGTTATCCAGCTAGGACAGGTGGTGATTGGGCTCTCTTTGTTCACATTGCAGGCATTTATTTGTTGATTGGTTTTAGTGTGGATTAGGAACCAAATGTTATTTTTCCCCCCGTAGTTATCCTGAATAAACATGTTGTTGATGGATGTATGAAAGAAAGCATATTCAATATAGATGTGTAGTGATTACTTATTTCTACATATGTTTAAATTAGAAGAGTTGTAACAGCAAATAAAGAATCATTCTAATTTGATGCTAGTTTTATTCAAATACAGAATTAGTAGTGGGCCTGTTGATGATGTATATAAAGTGCCTTGAAATATTTTTTTCACTGCAATAACATAATCTCCCATTGAAAATAATGGTATGATTTAGAGAGATTGGACAAAGATCCCTCACTAAATGTGCTCCAACATTGCTAAATGCTATTTAAGAAGAAGTGCTGCCTTGTTGGTAAAGGGGATTGTTAAAGTATTGACAGCATGGATGACAAAAAAGTTGGTGTTACTAAGAACAATTTCTTAAGATGGGATTTTTTTTTTCTTATTGAATAAATGTCCTTCGATTACATGTTTGAGTTTTCTAAACGCCTCAGTGTGTGCCGCTGCAGCAAAAATGAATATATACATACTGAACAGGAGTGCCAATAAATGCCCCTAGCATTTCCCCTGCACATCTCTGACATGAAGTTATGTATCTAACAAATATCACAAACTAGTGTTGCTGCGACACTTGTAAGTGCTGCATAATAAACAACTCCACTGCAGTGCTTACATTAACTTAGTCTGCAAGGCATCTTAAAACAAATTCAAAATGGCTTCATTTGATAATCTTTACTGTGCGCTCTGCTCTTATTGTTTCAGTTCACTCACAGCCGACTCCTTACAAAACTCAACAGCCACCGGCAACAAGCTTCTCCATCGGTGACGAAAAAATCAACATGTCTTTTTCTGCCAAACCCCAAAGACTGAGCATGTTTTGTTATTCCCTAATTAGAAGAGTAATACAAGGATAGCTCAGATTCTATTCAAGTTTTTGTTGTTGTTGTAAATAATAGTAGTTGTTCCCTTAACTTAACCATATTAAAAAAAAAAAGCCTTATTGGGGTCAATTTGTAGAGGAGAGAAAATCCTAAAGCTAAACATTTATTGTTGGCATGGAAATGCGGTCACCAAGAACTGGCTGTAAGCCGCATATGCACACCTATGCCCTACGCTTGGAGCTGATGGGCTGCAATATGGGATATTAAGACTGGCAGTGGCTGTATATAAGGGCAGGCTATTAATAATAGATACATGACCAGGCTGGATACAATTGTATCACAGACCTTGAGCCTGACATGTCTGACGTAAACAGTGATTAGCCTGACTGCTCTGTAGACACCTTAGCAATTATACAAACTCAATGGGAAATTATATCTTTCTACTACAGATCAAGGAGCTCTAACCGAAAATAACTTCAAAGAACCTCACTTTAAAAATGTGAATCTGAAAAATTCTTTAGTATTCAGAGCATGCGGTTTTTGAGGACTAAAAGAAAAGAAAAAAAAAACTCAAGTAGGCACCTGTTGATTTTTTTTTTTGCATCAATTTTATGGAGTCCTATTTCTCCAGACATAGAACCTGAATTAATAAAATAAAAATGTAAAAAAAAAAAAAAACTCAAGGAGAAGGGTTCATTTGTAGATGATAATCAGGCAGGTGGTCAAGGACCGGCTGATTGAGGTTCTATTATGCATTCCCGACAAGCAGTGATACAAATAATAAAATAACTGCCTCACTGTATGTGGCTCAGCCATGCAGGAAAAAAAAAAAGAGAAAAAAAAGAAGATTCACATCCCGAGGTTCAAACAGGTGAAAGTGAAGCAGACAAAGAAAATCAGCGCAGTGGTGTGTTGTGGGATGAATGCTGTGGTGAATAGAAAAAGAAAAAAGAAACACAGGCAGAGAGCACGAGGGCTTTGAGCGGTTTTCGTGTGTGTGTGTGTGTTAGTCTCAGCATGCAATACTGTGGGTAAAATTAGGAATTAGAGCAGGGTGGAGAGGAGAGTTTCTGTGGGCTCTCGGTGTGGGTCAGTACTCAGCGCGCAGCCTCTCTCCTCGTTTCCCTCGGAGACCGCTGCAAAAGAATATCTGATGGTGATGCAGAGAGTGAGGGGAGAGGCTGAGAGGACAAAAAGAATAAGATATCACTGGCGTTCAGAGCCAGTGGGTGTTATTTTATGCCAACAATTTCCACACTTTCTATTTAAGACATTTGGTTTAATGCTGTACAGTTGGGGGGTATTTGGGGGAGGGGGTAAACACAGCAGAGAGGAAAAAAAAAATTGCAAGAAAGTTATTATGACTGAGATGGAAAGACGGAAGGTTGGGATTTATGTAAAATCCATTGCAGGAGTTTGTTGCCGACAGGAAGGACTTTGATTCTGAATAATTCAAGCTCTGTTTTTACACTGGTAGACTTTAGGTTTGATGAGTTTCAGCAAAAAAAACATGACAGGGGCATTAACATTTTTTGTCTGCTACATGAAGGGGTGGTCTAACGTAAAATTGAAAAATATCTTCTAAAAATGTAGCATGCATTGATTGCATTCAAAGACAGACTTACACAAATAGAGTCTTTATAACATTTCCTTCAGTGGCAGCTTGTTTCTACTTTTCTGGCAGGCTGTTGCTCATCCTTATTCATCCTTGAGGTGTAGCCAGAAGATAATGTCTTCTGTCTCATATGGGATTAGAATCCCATTAAAGTGTGTAAGCACAAGTTGTAGTTGTGATTCAAAATGCATCATTTAGATGCTGAAATCAATTTCAGGATAGACAGGCAACACGTGAAAGCGCAAAATCAGAATTTTGATTAGTCACCCTGTTTGGTGATGGCATTTAGGAGATTAGAAATGAGAAGGAATGACAGGCGTGGATTGTAGTTGCTTTGATGAAGTTTTTTGATGCTTTGTCCTAGTTTGTAAATGTTTGGTTCAATTATGAAGCTGAAAGTTACTTTGAAAGTGAACCTGCAGTTAGAAACAGAGCCAGGATAAAAGCAGCATTTAAATTAGAGATTATTTGTGGTCTGAATAGGAACTTTACCACTGTGACACAGAGTTGACCTGTTGTATCGACTTTGGCCTGAATCATCAAAAAAAAAAAAACAGAAGCTTTTCATTTTGCACAATTTTTTTTTTAAAACACAGTTTTCTTCAGGGACATTTTTTGGGTTTTATTTAAGAGTCTTAATTATGATCAGAATAAGTGTTAATATGAATTGCATCTAAAATTTGATCCTTTTTAGTTGAAATGGTGACTTTTTTCTTGTAGCTACGGCTGAAGGAACGTGACAAAATGTAAATAAAAACCTTAAGAATGACTGTCCTGTTTTCACAGGTTCATTCATGTTGTTTAAATTTACATAGTTGTTAAATATCAAGGTTATTAAGTTAACTTATCAAAGTCTATTTTCAAAATCTGGCTACAGTAAAACATGTATCCAAGTCCATAATTTACAATATTAAACTAGAATATTCACTTGCATTGTGGTCAAATATTTATGAGAAAAAAATCTGCCTTAAAGACGTTTTTATAACAGATTTTTCATTTTATGATGTATGAAAATATCTTAGGTTTGCTATCATAAATTTAAGCCTTTAATTATGTTTTGTTTTGACATCTGATAATATCCAAGTTTTTTTTGTAAATATGTAAAATTATTCTTCACATTTTCTGAAAGATACTCCCCTGTGACCACATTGTTTTCATTTATTTATTTTATTTATCTATATAACGGCCCTAGTGTTTGTCGCATGTTGCATGCTAATGTTAGCCTTGCACTTCGGCAAATTGCTGAAAACACTTTTACTAGGCCCAAGACTTTAATCTGCTGACCATTGTAGCTCTGTGCCATGCCTTATTTATCTGTAGTATCCAAAGCACCATCCTTGAGAAGGCGTATGCTGTTTATCAGTACCAAAGTATATAAAAATGCTGTAAACTTGCATTTTTGCAGTCATAAACATTTTTTACTGTTCTTTTTTGACGGTTTAAGGTCCTCTTAATGAGAAACCAGAGAAAGTGTTGGAGTGACCAAAGTTTTCTCTGACAGTAAAAAGCATAGAGTAATGCTGTGCCTCTCCTTCCCCTTCCTTTGCTGCATAATGATGGATGAAAGGACGAGAAAGTAAAATCAAGATGTTTGGAAATATTTCTCTCGAGGATGTTATGAAAACTTAGGGGACGACACATGTCCTTCGTCCTAAATTAATGCTATTTTAAAACTAGAGTTAATAAGTTTGCATTTTTAATAACCACATGAATGTGGTGGCTATGTCTGAATAAGTCAAGTCATGTCACGTTTATTTGTGTAGCAAATTTCACCAATAAGACAGCTCATAGTGCTCTACATGATAAAAAACGGAACACGGCAAGCAAGAAACACATTACATGAGAGCGGCAAAATACAGAGTTATCAAAATATTTATGTTCCATTTATTATTAATAAAAGGCAAATCTGAGTGAGTGTGTGTGTGTGTGTGTGTGTGTGTGTGTGTGTGTGTGTGTGTGTGTGTGCTTTTAGTCTGGAATTAGAGGAACTCAGTGTTTCAGCGCTTTTGCATCTTTCTAGAAGTTTGTTCCAGATTAAAGGTGCTTAAGAACTGAAATGTGAAATGTGTTTGTCCATGTTTGGATCTGATTCTGGGGACTTGAACAAGAAACCTGAGTGATCAGGAAGGTTGATAAAACAACAGCAGCCCTTTTAAGTGTCATGATTTGGAGGTTTGGTGAGGTGAGGGAAGACACAGGCAGATCCAGGTTGAGGTATCCACAACAGAATCAGGTAACAGAATCCACAAGGGAGGCACAGGGAAACAGACTGGTTAGACATGACGGAGAGACGCAAAGAATGAATGACGTTGGATGAGAACCCGACAAGAGACAAAGACAACAGGTGGACTTAAATACACAAGAAGGTTAATCAGGGAACGAGACACAGCTTGGAAACAATCAACAGGCAAGACTCACAGGGAAACGGGACTAAACACAGAAAATCTCAAAATAACCACACAGAAAAACACAGATCACAACCATTAAGTATCTTGGTGTTAAGCCATTAAGTGGCTTATAAATTGTCATAAGTTTTTTTGACATTCATTCTCAGAGCTACAGGGAGCCAGAGTAAGGTTTTTAAAATCATTGTATTATTTTCCAAAACAGTTCCTGAACATTTTTAGATATATATTCAATCAGTTCTATAGTCTTTTCAAAGTATGAAGGTTTTAGCAATATTCCTTTCAAGAAATTTGAGAAGATTGTCATTTTGTGCTTCTTAAACTTGATTTGACAGCAAATTTGCTGCTCCCAAATAAAATACCACATTATTCACAACCAGTGTCTGACTTTGGCTCTTTTTTTTTATTTTTAATAAACTGTAATCAACATTCCTTTACACATGAAAGGTTTAGCCAAGCCATTACCAACTGTTCTGCAGAGCACCTCAGCAGAAACGTGCCCAGATAAATTGACCAGCGGTGCCACATCTGTGTCACGGCATTATCATTTAATTTCTGGGATAAATTCTGCTCTATTTGTCTCACAGCTGTCTAAAATCCGGTCGTTGCCAAATCCTCTGCCAGACAACAAAACCCCGCGGATACCGGATGCAGGGAGAGACGGCTGCACATTTGTGTGTGTGTGTGTGGGGGGGGGTGCGTGTGCGTGTATGTGTGTGATGTGGGCAAAAGAACGCAGGAGCAGGAAGGAAAGAGGTTGAGTCAGCAGCACGGAGGACACAGAGGAGGTACCCGGCCTTCTGGGGATGGAAGCATCTCTGACAACTTTCAGAGACGCTTCACACTAATGATGACCACGCTGCGAGATGTGAAGGGCCAATTGTGGAAGAAGAGAAGTGGAAGTTTTACCACGCTGCTAATTAAAATTTCATTTATTTTTATTTTTTCCTCAGCTTAACTTTTTCATATTCAATTAGGTGCTGCTTCCAGTAGATTTGCATATTTTCTCCCTGGGTGTTTAGGTTAATTGTCTGCTTGTGAGCTGCTTCAAACTTTTAAGTATGAGCTGTCACCCACACATTGACAGCATCAGGAACTGCAGTCACCACCAGGTGATTTGACTGTTAGGAAGGGTGGGTACGCATCCACAAAATGTTACAAAAGTGTCTCACTGAGGTATTTTTGACTAATTTGGAATGTCCCCTGAGTTTGCCAGGATTGTATCCCAATATAGGGGGGGGGGTGAAATGTAGTAGAACATGGTCATTAAGGTTAGGGCTTCTGGCTGCTTAAAACAGACCATTTATAATTCAAGTAAGTTAAAATACAAAGAAAAACGCCTGAGCATTTTATGTCTTTGCAAATCCTCCAATTATCCTTGAAACACTAGCAAGTGTGCAACCTTAATTTCGGTTCAGCGGGACAACCGTGAGCAGACATACAATCACACATTAGTAAACACCATCCACACATTCACGGAAACAGATGCCATCACCCAAAACACCAACCACTGAGGCTGCCAAGAACACGGAGGGCTGCAGGCCAGCGCATGATGGAGAGCATCAATAATGTTCGCTCGATGACATTCAAGCTGTTTATCAGCAAAAACACCACTTGCTCTTTGTATATCACTGTGTTAACATTATATCTGTTTGTGAGTTTTATTTTGCAAAGCAAATCAAAACCCCATGCTGCCTTTTCCAAGCCCATCAGTCCGGTATGTCTGCTGGCCTTGAAAGGGAAACCGGCCCTCTGCAACCATTATACGACATTTGTTGGCAAAGCTCTGATTGGAAAAGCAAACAGATCGACTTCCTTTGCTTTTGGGGTGTAGAGTAGTGAGTGGATTTTAAATATATTAGTTCTAGAAAAACAGCACGAGTCACCCAATCAGCACAACGTTGTAAGTAAGATGAAACAAAAAAAAATCCAAACAATAATTTTGGTAAATTGAAAATATGATCTCATGGGAATCATTGAAAGTTTCAGCTTTGCATGAAACTTTCAATTAGGGGCTTAAGGGCTGACTTTGCAGGTCAGCCCCTAATCCAGGGGTGGGCAACTCCAGGCCTCGAGGGCCGGTCTCCTGCAACTTTTAGATGTATCTCTACTTCAACACACCTGAGTCATATAATGAGGTCATTAGCAGGACTCTGGAGAACTTGACTGCACTTAGGAGGTGATTCAGCTGTTGGATTCAAGTGTGTTGGACCAGGGAGACATCTGAGTTGCAGGACACCAGCCCTCGAGGACCAGGATTGCCCACCCCTGCTTAGTCAGTGATTGCGGAGAAGGAAAAACATCTAGTACTGCTGATAAAACTACATCCCAGGTGCAGATGATGGATGCTGACAAACTCAAGGGAAACTTGACAGACTTCGCCATTCAGCAGAAAGATACCATTGAATACACAAAGGTAAAGCACAGCTTGGTAGTGCACAAATCTTGAAGTAGTGGAAAAGCTTGACATTGCATTTTGTGGTAGGCTGGTTTTAGCCAAACTCTCATATCATCAACATCAGTAAGTCAACAAGTTGCTGTTTCATCTACATAAGGATGTTACTCAAACATTTTAGATTTTATTTAATTCAAATCTTGCAACTTTAGCATGTAGTTCTGGAAAACTCACCCAAAAAGACTTTTGCAACATAAATATGAGAGTCAGTTTTAAGGTGATGTCACTCTTCTTCTTATCTTCTTATCAGATACTTTGGATAAATAAGTTACTTTAATTCTATAGAATCTTTCAGATCAACTGGGGTTTTGAGTTCTCCCAAGTCAAATTATTATTTCCCTAATTAGTAACAAAAAATGTTTTACTGCTGTACAGCTGGAGTCACTTCAAGCATTTAGCTCACAGAAGTGAGTTCATCTTTATTAGGACTGAGCATGTGCATGGTGTGACATGAGGTTAAGAAATGCTTTCTTTCAGCCTTTGTTGCATTGATCTGTGTGTGCGTGCGTGTGTGCGTGTGTGTTTTATACGGGGTCTGTATAACTTTCAGTGTTCATGGTGGGGATTTTCTCAAAATCTGTAGCTGTCCAGCTGAAGCTGAAATTGCATCTGCATCATCACTAGTTGCATATTTACCATTGTATGACAAATGAGTGTGTGTTACTGTTTTCAAAAAATATATGTTGAAGAGTTGCGCACTGAGAACAAGACAGTTGAAGAAGATAACAAAAACTCAAAGACGTCATATTAATGAGATTTTTATGACATTTTTGACATTATTTCTTTGTCTCCACTGTGAGATCAGACATCAGGCAGACAAGCTGATTCATTATATAAAGCTTTAGATGTAACCTAACCTACAGAGGACATTATCATTATGCTATGCTGCTGCAACACTGATAAAAAATTAACTCTTTTCTTTCGTTACCTAACCTCATGAGACAGATTCAAAAATATGAATGTAGGCTGTTATTGAAGAGAATAATTAGATTAGTGTCAGTACCTTGAAACTATTACTGTTCTGAGTTTTACCAACAGGACAAATTGCATCTTAGAACACAGGATGAACATAAAATGCATTTCTATCTACGGTACCAAGAAACCTATTAATCAGGTGAAAACACTGCATGTAAGGATGACCGGAGTTTCATGGATTACAAATGCATCAAAAGTTCATCATTATTTCTGAAGCGATAATTTTTGCCAACTTGCATATTCTCCAAAATGTTGAATGTCCTCCCAATAGTCATCCAGATGACAGTGTAAATAAAAATGTAAGTTATCTCATATATTTCAGAGAGATATAATGTAGCTCTTTTGTCTATATAATTTATTCAAGCAGCTGGAGATTAGAGAGCACTTAGGAGGAGAGAGGACTCCTTCATTGTTCTTGTTGCACATTCAACACGAGGACTCTCAGTGTGACTCTAGAGCAACTGATCATAAGTTAATACATCATTTTTAAAAATCTGATCAGGTTTTTTTTCAGCTATCTTTTAGACATGAAGTGATTTAACACAACAGCCCAGTTTTTCTGACTGACTGATTTAAATAAAAATTAACAATCAATAATAAAAGAGACAATAAACTCAAGTGAAGAATCAAGTGTTTTTTCACTTCTATCCATCCTCAGGGATGCATCATCTTTCAGCTGAATCATCTCGTGTAGCTGAAGATTTTGCACAGATGAGTCATTTTTTAGCACTTAACTTGCAATTGATTGAAGTTAAATAATAATGAATTAATCTCGAAATATTAAGACGTTAAAACTAATTTGTTGTTTCTATTACACTTGGATTGTCCTTGACAATGTCTTACTTTAATTACATATTTTCATACAGCAAAATATTACCAAAAAAAAAAGAAAACGTGAAGAAAATGAATTGTCTCAGAAATAAACTGTTCTGAGACAGTTTATTATTGTCTCAGAACAGTAATAAACTCATTTTTCCTGAAGTGGATTTGACAGAACAGCTGGATGCAAATTCTATTTTGTTCTTTTAGACTCTTTCAGTATTGGAGGAAAAATACTGAAAAATACAGTAAAATAAAAAAAAATTACCGTTTTTTTGTGATGATTTTACAAAACACATTTACTATTCTCTTCAGAAGTGCAGTGTGTTCAGTCTTCTGCTCTCCTTTTTAATACCAGTAAGCAAACGGAGATTTATTTTAATTAGTAACTAACACAATACATCTGTGAATCTTGTTGCTTTTGATATTTATTCTATTTGATAAAATCATGTAGGGACATATTTAAATTCACCACATTATATTCACATAATTACCCTATACCTTGCTTCACATAAGAGAATGAAAATAAAGCACCTCTAGACTATTTTTTTTGCACTACTGGTGCAAGATATGTGATACATCTTCCCACAAATGTATCTTTCATCACACAAGCCTAATGTCAAACGGAAAATTTAGTGGAAAACACGTTCATTTTTAATGTTCATTTAATATTTATTCAGCTGGGCAGAAAATCCCACACTGTGAAATTTAAAAAAATCAGCAGCGACCAATTGCATTGGAGCAGGGCTCTACTTTAAAGATGCAGTGCAGTGACTCTCGAGGAGTTGGATGTACATGTGGGCACTTGCCCAGGGCTGTGTTAATTGTGCTCTGAGCAGGTTTTCTATTGCTTTTATGCATGTGCAGTCAGTGCTGAATTGACATCCCCCCCCCATTTCTTGAGGAGAATAGCAAAACTGGCATCTTATGTACTTATTGCAGGACTGCACAGCATTTTGTTATTGAAATGGTTAATGAACGTGAATTTACAAGAACCTTTACTGGTGACAATAACCAGTTACCGGTTGTGGAGTTTTTGAGACGCTTAACTCAGCTGTCTTTAGTATAGAACTACTTTTTTCATAAGATCTACCGCAGCCTCATCACCCCCTTTCAGCCACCTCCCTGCCACACACACACACACGTGCGCACACGCACACACACACACACACACACCCCGTCCCTCTGGTGACTGAACATCAGGGACCAAGATAAAATAAGACACTGGCAGAGCAGGAGGAGGTCGTACAGCTAAAAAAAAAAAAAAAGTAAGCAAAGCAAGTAAAACGGAAATATCTTGCCTGTCAGGTATTATGTAAATCTTTTTCTCCATGGAGTATCGCTACAACGAACTAAACTGTATATACCTATATAAGATTAAATAACTTTTTCAACCGCATAACTTTAAGTGTGCACTCTGAAACTAGATGATGATAATCTTTGGTAAGATTCTGACCTTTTCCCCGCGATGTGAGATCTATGATCTAAGATCACAGACTCGCATCCTGTTTGACATGACGTGGCACTTACAGCCTCCTGTGACTACAAAGCTGTGTGGCAAGAATTGCATAATCTCTCGTCAGGCAAAGTTGAGGAGTCTTGCTTAGTTGTCACAGGATAAAACATTCTTCGTTCATTCTTTGTAGTTTCTGGGGTTATGTTGAACAGGATTAACAGCAGTTGTCAGTGTGCACAGCATGATAAGTAAGTTCTGTGTAATCTGTGCGAGGGAAAAAAAAAAAAGAACGTAAAATTGAGTATTCCCGAAATTATTCATGCTGCAGTGGGTCCAAAAAGTCATCCACTCGGCAGCTGGTGTTCCAAAAAAAAGTGAAGCCTATTTGGAAGACATGACAAAGGAGCGGCTGCTGCCTTTTCTCTTGGCTTCCGCCTGCCGGGCTGCACTGCTTCACAGTTGGTCCGCACAACATCTGGCTACGTCACACGTCCAGAAGGTCCTGTCTCAATCTGTTGTGTCCCCAAGGTGTGGGCTCTTGCAGGCCACTTCCGCCCCATATGCCCTTTGTCCTGCCCGTCCCAAGTCCAACTACAACATGCAGCTGCTGAACCTTGGCACGCTTGATCCCCCGTGGCCAACTTCTAATCAAAAGCTGGCAGGCAACACCTGCAGTTAGGGTTTTATGAGAACAGCGGCAGACCTTTTGGGATCCTCATAAATGTTATTTGGGCTGAGAATTTTAAGCATGAGTTAACACTTCCACAGACCTAAATGGCATTGTTATTAAAGCTTATAGGAGCTGCGGATTAGTCATCATTTACCTCGGTCCTGTGCTGCTGTGCTGCTGTGCAGCTTCTTTCCCCGTCCTCATCATTATGAAATCTTAATATATATTTTTTTCTTTGGAGGACATTGGCAGTGCGGCTTACTGCTGCAGACACTGAGAAAAGGATGACTGGAAGGAAAACACAAACTAGGATTCAGTATGCAGTGACCTGAGACTTGTGCTGCTGTGACAGTTCACCTTTCAGAACAAGTTACAAGCTGAGACTTAAACCCCAGGGAATATCCGTGGAAAGACCTGATGGACACAGTGCTAGCCATCCAGCCTGACAGAAGCTGGGAGCATGAAAGGGAAAAACTTGGCTGGATCCCAGGGTGCAGAACTTGTTGAGATTCACAGGGGTGTTGATTTGACTTACTGTAGTTGGTTTTTACTTTGCCTTTGTTTACAAGTTCCACTCTAGAGTTTGTATATTTTTTATAGAGTAAAAAAACAGCAGGAATTAAAATGCATTTAATTAAAAATGTATATATAGCATTCAATATCTTGCTAATTTAGCCCTACCACTTAAAATTATCTACATTTTGTTAGGTTAACAAGCACAAACTTTAGTTTATTTATTGGAATTTTATGTGATAGACCAGTACAAAGCAGTGCTTACTTGTGAAGTAGAAGGGGAAAAAATGTTTGCAATTTGAAAAAAGTACACCTTGCACTCAACCTTGCACCTTGCACTTCTGCCATTGCATCCACAAACAGCATGTCTCTGCGAACATTCCCCATATAGGAACGAAAACTTCTCTTTTGCAGAATAGCTCAAGCTAAAATACATTGAATGAATCTGTCATAATCAGTTTTCCAATTTTTCCTCGGATTCTTAATTAACTTAAGTCCTGGACTTTGACTGGGCCATTCCGACACTTTAACACTTTGGCACTTTCTGCGTGCTTGTGATAGTTGTCCTTCTGGAAGATCACTCTGGTTGTCTGGAGTCTTTAACGTTTGCTTTATTTATCCCACTTTATTTAACTTCATCAAAGTTCTGATTAGTTTGTTTTGTTCTGTTTCTGCTTAAGAAAACTTTAAATAGTATGAATGTGCCATCACTATATTTCAGTGTTACAATCGAGTGATGGACTGAGCTACTTTGTGTTTGTTGCAAAATTATAAAATGCGAAAAAGTTAAGTGGTATTAATACACGATTAAGACGGTATACATTAAATTCAGTCATTTTCCATAGGTAATAATTGTGGTGTATTTCTACAAACATCTTAAGCTGAAGATCATCAAAGTTTCTCTGTAAAAAAAAAAACAAAACTGGGCTAACATGTCGTGTTTTGCACCCTGCCCTGGATACCGATTTGCTTCACTGCAGTGAAGTCTGTTTCAAGTACTTATCTGAGGTTATTTTGGTATCAGTCTTTCCAGAATTTTACATCTGCTGTCAGGAGTATCTTCATTTGAAATATATATATATATATATATATATATATATATATAAACAATCTTACATCTGATGATGGCATGTAGAACAGAAGATGAAGACCATGACAAAAATACAAAAAGCTCATTTCTCTTATCTCTTTATCACGTTTGATTGAAAACCACTTTTATCCTGTTGCAGGAGAAGAGGTTCAAGACTCATGAGGATGGACTGCTCTTGCTTTGAAGGTTAACTGATTTCCTGCAGACCGAGTTGTTTTTCTGATCACAAAGCTGCCAGACGAGGCCAGCGGTTCTCAGAGGGTTGGGAGCAGTCGACGTGTGAATCCTCCTAAACTTTGCGGAGCTCAAACTAAAGAAAGGGATAAAAGTTATTTTTGCAGCTAACAATAACTGTGATGGTCGTGCACACGGGCAAGAATGTATTTTTAATATTTAACATCGAGGGTACAGAACAAAAGATACACTGCAATTGGAAAAAAGTGCACGTCTCTTTTTCTTTAAATTTGTCTTTAAAGAACAGACTTGAGGGTACGCACACATATATACAGTATATATCAGAGCACAAACCAAACAAACTGATGCAGGCTCATGTCTTACGGCCCGGCGCTCATGGAGAACCATGTGGCATTTGTGGGCGGCCATTCCCTATGGGCAGCAGCATGTGGATTACATAATTGCAACCTGTGCGGCTCCCTGTTTGTTTTCATTTACAGACAGAGTCATTAGGAGCTGCACCGTAGGTGTCAATCTGCAAATTATTACTGTTCCGCATGATGCAATTCTCAGGGCTTTGACAGCAGCACAGAGTATTAGTACAAGGACCATATGCTTCCGATCAAATAAGTTCAATCAGAGAACGTTTTAGAACCATCAAAGGTCCGTTTTAACGTAAACTGGGTCGTAATAAAGGATGCGGTGGTCCCAATTTTCATGTCACGTCTGTGTCGTGAGCTCAAGATGAGTTGATACACGTTCAACAAGCTTCCCCACACTCTTTTTCCAAGGTAAGCACTTGAACAGTTTAATAGTATTCTCTAGACAGACAAAGATTAAGTTCTTTTCAATTTGAACTGGATGAATCTCTATCGCCTCTGTTCAATGCCACACTTCACATCAAAGGGAATGGCAGGCTTATGAGAAAGTCAATCAGTCCTTGTTACCTTTTTTTTTTTTGCAGAAGAAATCTGCAACACATTCAAGAGCAAAACCCTGAATAAAAGGCCAACAAAGATAAACACGAGCTGAAATAATTACCTGATTTCTCTTGGATGTTCTACACAGGATTGAATTAGCAGGGAGCAGAGATTAACGTGTCTATTTTTCTACGCCATATCCTCCTCCGCCAGCTCGTTTAAAGAGCCTTTCATGAGCGGGATGCATGTTGGTGTTACGAAACCACACTTCAATAAGACAAAAACAGCGTGCTTTGAGAGGTCTGCTCATCATTGGGTTTGTATAGTTAGTATTGGCTTTATAGTTTTTTGTTTTAGAATTACACCTCCGAAGAAGAATAGGAGATAACGTAGATATGCTTTTAAAAAGAAGGTATTTTTTTTTACAGGAAGCCAAATCCTACTTCAAAACATAATTTAGACAAATATGCTTGATATTTTTACACTTTCTCAAATTGATGTCACTGATTGTGTTGTAGATAATATTGAAATCAAATGTTAAAGTACAGAATTATTTGCAAACCTCAAGCCAGGGCTGTATTTTTATTTTTATTTTTTCAAAAAATATCATGCAACACTTTGTAAATATTATACTTCTCACTATGAGTATGAAAATACAGAAAATGCTTGCATTTTATGATTTTTCTTTAGCAAAGTGTAGCATCGGTAGTGTATCTCTTTAAAGGGACATTCCAAGAAACTGGCAATAAACGCAAAGGACTAATAGCTCAGTACATAAAATTATTATGGGGAAGAGTACTGCAAAACTGACCAGCATTGTCCAGATCGGTTTGGGGGAAGAAAAGAGTGTAGGAGCAAAATTCAGACATCCAAAAATCATCAGCAAATAAACACACTTAGTATAGCCAGGAAAAAAAACACACACACACTAAACATATGGTTACAGCCATGCACAAGGTGCATTCAAATGGATTTGCTGCAAAACATTAAAACAATCCGCAGCATATTGCCGAGTATGAGTAAATCTGACAGATCGGCCCACAATATTCCTCTTTGTTGTTGTGGCATAAGCAGGCAACAGCTGATGTGTGAAATGAATGAAGTCATTCAATAAGTGAAGCAGCAGCAGGAAGCGTGTAGGAAACAGAATTATTCCCCTGCAAAGATATCCTCAAGCGACACTGCTGTTGGCAGATGTGCCAGGTTATGAAATGCTCTGTGCTCTGGGTTCTGAGCAAAGATTTAAAAGGGGGTGGCGGGCCCTCACAGCGTCACAGGTGCATTAGTCTGACAAGTATGACACATTATGTGAGTACACCACTCGTCGCTGTTCCTCCTTTCATTTATTTTATATTCCACATCAGCCAAATGCATTTCATACCGTCATCTTCTGTCTCCTTTTGACACGAGGCACATTAAATGGAAATCTTTCTGAAGCTCATTTCACAAAACGTTACTTATTTCGTAATTCCACCAATCACATCTTCTCTGCTTAATCCTTCCATTTACATGTGTGATGAGTCCATGCTTTTTGTGAGCGCGAACAAACCGGGCACCCTTGCTGGCGAAACGATCTCTGCGGGCAGCCGGCAGCCGTGATGGACTCTGATTCACAGGAGCACTGGCCCTCAGTCGTGCCGCTGGAGGTAGCCAGCAGCAGGTGGCTCCGAATCAGGGGAAAGAGCTGGAACAGAGGAAGACGGAATCATTGTTTTTGAACAATGTGACCGACTGAGTGATCCGACAGCCGTTGGACTGTGTGTCATGCAGCCTGAGCGTGGCTCCCGTGAGAGCTCCTGTGTGTTCAGCATCCATCGCACTCGTGTCACACTCAACAGGTGCAACTAAAAGCAGAGAAACATCACATGGTGAGTGAGACAGAGCACGCATGATGAGTGTGTGTATGGTGTGTGGGTGCTGTGGGAGGGGGGGGAGTCAATGCTCCTTAAGGTTTTTCCATCTCTGCTGCCAGAAGCAACAAGTGCTTAGAGCTGCACCTTGATTTTTTTTTTCCTTTCTTTTTTGTTGATGCTACTGCATCAGCAAAAACGTAACTATGGTTTTATACCGGAGATCACACTTTTCCAGGTATATTTGCCTGGGTGACCCTGGAACCAATAAGGAAATATAAAGCTTGTGTATTGGAAGATTTGTTGGGGGAAAGGCAGATGGAAATTTTGAGCTTTATGAATAATTTACTTTCCTCAGACCTTGTAGCAAACTTCAGCAGTCAAAGTCAAGCACTTTCATTTTCACCTATCTTCATTCTCTCATGATACATGAGTGATGGAAGGCAAGGAGAGATGTGGAAGTTGAGAAAATCCCTTTGGGGACATTTCAAATTGACTCACGTGAGCTTTCACAGGGTTCGGTGGACTTTTAAATTGCAGTGCGCCATTGCAGATAAGCAACTTTGTAGAAGAACATAAACACCCACGAATGTGGGACCTTTTATTTGAGCGAGTGTAATGCAACATTAATTGATTTCAGCAGAACAGGAGCATTGTGTATTCAGCTCAAGTGGGACACAGTAGCAAGTATTATGACATCTGGGTTGCATTTATTTGATTCACTTAATTATCCGTTTGCAGTTATTGTATTTTCGACCCATGTTTCCCTTCTGTTTAGTTTATAGATATATTTGTTTCATTTTTGCGTTTGTTTTGAACCTTTTCATTCTTCTCATCACTTCTTCCTCGGTGATCAAAGACTGCACCTCAGTCCATGTTTCTCATTAGTTTAATCAGACTCACCTGCTTCCTTCTTCTGTTCAACACTCCTCCAGGCTTTTACCACCTGGTTTCTTAACAGTCATTGTCTAAAGGCTCGTATGTCGGGAAAAACAGAAAGATTTGATTATTTTCTTGAGGTGAAAAGAAACCAAATGCTTTCTTTTAGGGTAAGATATTTTCTGCTTCGGAGAAGCATGAGTGGAACCAAAAGTTGTGATTTTAATGAAAGAAAGTTTTAACTTGTGGCTACCCAGCTAGACACTTATGCATTTCAGCACGGATCTGTTTCAGACCAAGCTGTACCAGGGAGGTTAAATTAGCTGCAACTGGTTGCAGTTAAGGCGGGCATCTTTATTTCTGTGTTCATTAGCAAAACGACTGCAGACTCAAACTGATGTAGATAAATTTTCCCGTTGATGTGAGATTTTTTCTCTCGATTACTGGCATTACCACAAATATTCAGACAATTATCTTTGTAGAAAAAAAGTTTTAGAAAATACAGGAAATTAAAAAAAGCAAAACCAAAGCATAGCATGATTGTTACAGCTCAATTTTTTTTGCTTTTATTTCTATATTTTTTAAGCTGTTTTTCTGCATTTGTCATTTTTGATTTCTGTTTTACCTCTTTGATCATTATTAAGTGATCTGTTTTTTTCAGGAACCTTGTCAAAGTTATGACTACCGGTTCTCATCATGATGGGGGAAATGGTGGCAAATGCTAGTAGGAATTCATCCTGTAATTGGTGGGTTGTCAGTTTGAGCTCCTGCTCTGGGAGACACTTCATCTGCTGCTGGTGGTCAGAGGGTCCCAGTGGCGCCGGTGCATGGCAGTCCCAGGGCAGCTGTAGCTACGATGTAGCTTACCTCCATGTGAATGTGTGTGTAAATAGGTGTGTGTGTGGCGCGCTTTGGGGTCTTCTGGACCTGACAAAGCTTTATACAAGGTCAGGTCATTTACCATTTTCGCCATAATTGATTTTTTTCTTCATGTTTTCTTTATGGTGTGTGTTCATTTCCATTGATTCAGATACTTTACTATCTGAAAACCATAAATTCTTACTTTCTCAAACTCTCAACGGGATTCTAAAATATATAATATTTTATTTCTATTGAGTTAGACTCTATTACTGCAGCTCTACCCGTCTGGACACTGTGGGAATCAATGCCTCAGCCCGCAAGAGCAGAAATCACCCAACCAACATTGTTTTGATACGTATTAATTTGGATAGTTGAAACTCAATGTGGGATAAGAGTTCAATCCCTGCTGACATCCTAAACCTCCCTGAAGCGCTTAAGAGAGTAAAGTTCCTTCTCCCCACGCTCACCAGTTGCAACATGAAAGGAAATAACTTTATCCCGTCAACTTTGAAGTGAAAGTTGTCATCTCTGCTCAGTCTTCAGCACGTCTCCCTCTTCACCTCTGCCAGTTACTTCCTCACCGAGGCGGGGAGCGCTGGATTTGAGGGTAACCGGGAAAAAGGGGGTGAGTGCAGGGTAAGGTAACCATGGTGAATGTCTGCCCCTGTTCCCAGGAGACCTACCATATCCGAAGCTATTTTCCCTGGTAGTGACTTCACCAGCCGTTCCCTGTCAGGTCGGGCTCTTTGCGCCCCCTTTGTACGCTGGCTGTGTATTAATGCCAGCTGACATTTAGCTGCTCAGGCTCTGTGAGGAGATTTTGATATGATGGGCCTTGATGGGCAGCGTGGTAATTTTGCACAACAAGCCTAGGGCTGTCGCAGTCGCAAGGCTCCAGGTTTTAAGGAAATATATTGAGGAAATAAAGATTGATGAGGCTGTTTCGGGAGGGAAAATATGTCTCTGCGCTACATGACAGCTGCGCCGAGCTCGGTTCATTCTCTGAATGAAGAGAGCGCCTCACTTTGAAGTTTTTTGCCACACTCCACAGTTCTTGCAAAGATTTCTGACAGAAAGCTGCTGCCGTGTCTCAGTTTTTAAGAAAACATGACGGGAGCTCAAATCAAAAGTCACTATGATGTGTCTCATTGTGAAAGGGGCTAATGGCTTCATCTGTCACTGTCAAATATTTGCTTGCAGATTTATGAAATGCGTTGTTAGAATGCCGTCTGATCATCGTGTGCATTGCATGCGCTGGCCCTGCGGAGGGATTTCTCCTGCATGTGTGGGGGAAATGATCCCAGCTGGAGAAAGGATTTGAAGCCGTGGTTTTCAGAGTCTGACATGTCTCCACACAAATGGAGGATTCTGGAGTGAAAGATGGATGGTTGCATGAGGTCTACTTGGTCTGCGGCTGACAGATTGAGCAAACTGAGCAAGTCACATTTTCTTACCTGTTCAATTTTCTATTTGTGACAGAATAACTTCCCAGACAGATGAAGATGGGCACTAAAGGATTCTTTATTTTCCTTTCAGATTTTATACACCTAGGACAAAAACTGAGCCACAGTCAAACAACACTGACATATTTTTCACTGAAAACATTGTTTCCACGTGAAAGTGATCATATAATTTTATTTTAGTAATGTGAAAAGGACAGGGTAAAATTGTTATTTAAATTTAAAAAAAATTATGAACCTCAGCCCCACCAGAATAACAAAAAAGGTTTTACTTTAAATCAAAAGTTGCACAACTGTCTCATTTCCAGTCTTAACCTGTATATTTTGGCTAATTGATATTTTGGTTTAACTCAGTGGGTCACCAGACTGAATTATAGCTTTAGTTTAAATAACATATTATTCTGACCAGCAGCATTTTGCTCATTGAGAATGCAAAGAACTGCATAATTGTGAAGTAGAATGTGACAGTTTCAATTTACAACTAAAAGTGGCCATTTGCACATATGAGTACTATATAGAACCTCATTTTGCTGCAAGTCTTTTCAAATCTCTAGCAGCTTTGCCCTTCGAGCCAATTCTTTTGAAAGAATTGGCTCGAAAACAACTTCAACTCATTCAGAGTGGAAGGAGAGGATCTATGAAGCTCAATTACGAAACATGCCACTGAAAAGATTTTACAGTTTCTTCTACATTTAGGCTTGTTGTCTTTCTCTAAAGTGAGCCTCCGTCCCAATCTCAGTTCTTTTCCAGCCTCAAGCACGTTTCTTTCCCCAGTATTGCCTCATATTTAACTCCACCCTTCTTGCCATCAAATGAAGAAGGCATACCCACAGCATGATGCTGCCATCACCATTCTGCGAATGGGGTTGGAAATGTCTTCGGGATTGCAGCATTGATTCTCTTCCTCAAATAGCTGCTTTCAGTTATGTAATCTGAGCTGGGGATCTCTGTAGCTCTTTCAAAAAATTTCACCCCGGGTCTTGGTATTCTGACTGATTCTCCACATCCCCCCAGCAGTCAGTTAGCATTAAGTCTTACCACATTGTTTTACAGCCTAAAATGTTCAAAGGTACTGGGAGAAGGAATTAAATACGTTCCATGTGAAACTTTGCGTACTTTAAGGCGACCAAAGAAAGGAAGCAACACTTTTCTTCAGTCAAGCTGTTATCGTGAATAAACGGAGGAACGCTGGGAGAGAGGGAGAGCGAGGTACAAAACAAAAAAACAAAACAAAAAAAAACCTTGTGAAGTCCTTTTTTTCTTTGACATCTGTCATCTTCAGCACATATCTAAAGAGCTCACGTATAGTCAATGAGATGTACTCAAAGCATGTCATGGCATGACTTGGATCCGCTGGGATTCGGCGGATGACGCAGGCTGAGGCTGAATAAACCGGAGCGCACGAAGTGATGAACGGAAGCGCCTGTGCGCACCTCCCCTATAATAATCTGCTGAGCGCCGTCGCTGTCTCTTCAGCACCGCTCACTGACAATTCAACGGAGCGGAGAGGAAAGACAGGCTGAGTTCTCTGCGACCGTCTGAGGATTGTATTGCTGGACATAACCAACCCAACAGGGTTCAACTTTGTTTTTTTTTTTGTTTTTCTTTTCTTTTTTTTTCTTTTTTTTTCTCTGGAGTAGACTTATCAAAATCTGAATTGACCGAGTTTTAAATGCTGGAAGATTTGGTTGTCTTTGTGTGTATGTGTGTATATTATAGCGGACCGACCATGTGGTTGATGGACAAGTAATACTACGGGGTTTCACTGCGGATTTTTTTTTTCTTCTTCTCCAAATCGCTTTAAATACATTTTAGGTGTTTTTTCCCCCGTAAAACTTTGGATGTGTTAATTTTTTATACTAAATTCATAAAATCAGTGCAAAAAAGTTTATAACAAAATTTCAGGTGTTTTTTTTTTTTTTTTTTTGGTTAAACATTTTTGCTTTCCTTTTCATAAAGGGATTAGTTATTCCCATTTCATCCAAGATGCTGGCTTTAGTTTTTGGACTTTTGTACCTGGTCAGCGGGCGAACGGTGAGCAGCCAAGACGTAACAGGTAGTCGGTTTGTGTGCAACGCAATCCCCCCGGGCGCAGAGCCCGGCTGCGGGTATGGCCCCACAGGCAACCGCGTCCAGAGCAGCAGCCCCGTGGAGGATGAGCTGCGCAACACCATCATCCAGCTTCGGGAGACTATCCTGCAGCAGAAGGAGACCATCGTGAGCCAACAGGGAACTATTAAAGAGCTCAACTCCAAGCTGGCGCGCTGCGAGGCGGCAGCCGATGAGATGGCGCAGGGTAAGTCCCGGGGTCAGGGCTCCAGACGGAAGGAGTACGGGAAGAACACCATGGGAGACCTACCCCGGGACCCCGGTGAGACTATAGACCAGCTGGGCAAAACCATGCAGACCCTGAAGGGTCGGCTGGAGAATTTAGAGGTAAGACTGCAGAAACGTGCAACAGCATAACACAAAAATCCACCATTTTCTGTCACACTTTCTATCACACGCTCTTCGTGACGGTAAATTGAACTGAAAGGTTGCTTTATCTCAGTAATTATGTTCAGTGGAACTCAGACTTTATATTGATTCATTACAAACCGAGTGTTATATTATTATCAGCACTTATTTTCGTACATTTTGACGGCTTACAGTGAATGAAACCTTAAAACATCAGTTTCTCAGAAATTTATATAAGACCCATATTTTAATTGTTTTTAAATAAAGAAACGTTATATTATTGCCATGTTGTGGCCCACACATTGCTCACTTGACAGATAACAAAGGCACAAACGATAATTGCTACAATAAGCTGTTTCTGCAGTATGCTGTATCCAGACATGCTAATTGAAAGCTTAGTGGAAGGAAAATATGTGGTAGAACATCCTTTAGATTTCTGTGGAGTAAAGACCACTTAGTAGCTTAGGGGAGACTCATAAGAACAAGTATTGTCACTGGATTCAGTGATTCAACACACAACGAAATATCCAGGACATATCCAGAAATATCCATTTAATATTTCATTTAGAAATTCTAAATTCTTTGAACCTTCTTTCCACTTACAAACATTATGGCCATGCTGATGGGTCCAGTGGGAGCTAATACTGCTAATGACCATGGTCTTGACTGACCATCAAACTCACCTGACCTAAACCAATGAATGAGTTTAGGACTTACAAACTAATCTTCTCCGTGACACTAATGACCACATTCATTTTCAGAGTTTATGTTTTCATCAGCTGCATGCTCTCATCAAAATCAACAACAGTGAACCATTTCAAATATATAAACTGGTGTGTAAAATGAAATATGATTTTTGAATAAAATTGCTGGAATAAATTAGCATTTCAAGTAAAAACGCCACTCTTGATCTAAAATGGAATTCTTTAGAACCACATTATATATGAGCTACAACACATTTTAGGTTACTGCTTGTGTGTCATTCATTGGATTTGTAAACATGAGTTGTGAGAATGCTGGTGCTTGGGGCCCCCTAATGGTTTGGAGGTACTACGCAGCTACTCGGTTTGTAAACAGTCATGCCTTTGCTGCATGGCTTGTTATGGGTTAATCTGGTGCTTGGGACTTCTCAAACCAACCAGGTCAAAGGATCAGGTTTTATGCATGTACCGTCTTGATGCTTTTATTGATCCAACGACATCCACTAAGACAGATTTATCTGTGAGGTAGTATTGAAAAGAAAAACACACCTTGTCAAAGGTGAAGTATTGGACGTAATGGAGGGAATTGCAACGCATTCTTGAATAATGTATGAGCCTGTCCTATGTGGGATTCACACACTCGTTTATTTGCAGTAGTGTGACTAATTATTCTTAGCAGATGATTAAATTAATTCCCCGAGATTTTAGTTGGTCTGCAGCAATAAAATGTTCAAACCAATTCAAATAATTGAGCGCTTTTGTCATGCCACACCTGAGACTTTTGCGCTGCTTGTGGCACTTTACTCACTTGTTTTGCTGTTCATTATATTTTCCAGAGGGCTCAAGGGTCACGCTCAGCCACTAATGAGGTGACCTGGAGAACTATTTACAAATAAGCAGAAGGCTTGTGTTCTGAATTTATTATCGTGGACAATATGCTGCATCATTGATCCATCCCTCTGCTGCCTTGACCATTGTTTACCTCTCACATTTAATAAAAGTCCACTATGCTAATCAAATTGAGGATATGCTACCATAGAACGTGTATATTTTGCTGAATTCCAAACATTTTCATTTTCTATTTTAAATACTCTTGATTGGTTGAACCTTAATTATCACTACTCATCATGTTTCCACAAGAAGTGGTCAGTTTCTTACTTAACTAATTTTCAGTTAGATAAAAACGTGCACAGCTCTGACGCTTCTTTACATTTTGCCACATCAGGGCCACTAACCTCAATAAATCATTGAAAAGTGGGAGAAAATGTTTTTTTCACTAACAAAAATTTGAACTATGTGGCAAGCATTTGTGTCTCTGCCGCCAAAAGCTTTGCACGTGGAAAACGTCTGGGAGCATCTGCTTTCAAGTCTTGTCACAAGTAATCATTTGGAGGTAGCACTTTACTTTGACTAGGCCGCTCTAACACATGGCATTGAACTGACGTAATGTACCCCATTCATTGTAGCTCTAATTGCATTCTTAGAGTTGTTGTGTTGCTGCAAGGTGAACCTCCATGTTGGTCTTTGGTCTTTTGCTGCCTCTGACACATTTTCTTTCAGGATTGTCCTCTATTTTGTTTCCTCAGCTCTAACCCGTCCCTTTACTATTGCTCAAGAAAAGCATAATCATAGTGTAATGCTGTCAACACCAAGTAGAAGCTATGTTTGGGGAATATGGCCAATGTTGCCAATATCTTTCCCTGATCAGGGCACAGGCACTTGGATGAACTGGATTTTATGTATGAGGATCTCAGCAAAAGAGTTTAAATACAAATGCATGCTAAACGATTTGTAAAGAATGCAGGAAGCATGTATGATGTCCTTCAACTCATTACACACTTGTGTTTGTTGATCTATCACATAACATCCCAATAAAATACACAAAAGTCTACTGCTGTGGTGCAGTATGGCTATTTTTGGAAGGTACTGGGTTTATACATGAGCAGTTGCATTCTGGACCAAACAGCTACGCTCAGGCATTTAGATGGTTGAATTTTTCTGTATAAAAGTAATCAGACTGGGATGTGCTCCAGACTACTAGCAGAGTAATATTTGAAATGGACATTTGAGGGCAGTTTTTTTACTTGCGTGGGCACATGATATTTCCCATGTTCCAAAAAAAGAAAAAAAAAGAAACAAACCATCTGTCATCGTAGTGTCAACTCGGGGTGACGTCTACCTTTAATACCCTGCACACAGCCACGGGTGTTTGGCAGGTCGCCCATACAAGCTTCAGGGACGCGCTGTCTTCATTTAGAGATTGATGCATCAAAGACAATGCTGCCAAAAAGATGGCAGAGCTGTCTGATCAGCAATCTACTGCACTGACGGCTAGCAGGATTTAACGTCTGTCCGTCTCTAATCTCTGTCTGTGGTGTGCCTCCCAGCAGCAAAGCCTGCGCCTCCCCAGCACAAACTCATCAGTCGGAGGAGCCTCGGCCCTGACTCCACTGCCACCAGAGCTCCGCGAGCTGCTGCGCCAGCGTCTGGGGGCGCTGGAGACGCAGCTCCTCCGGAAGGTAGCTGAGCTGGAGGAGGAGAAGAGCCAGCTCTACAATGAAACTGCGGCCCACCGCCAACGCACCGAAAGCGCTCTCAACTCCCTCATGGAGAGGATCGCGGAGCTCGAGAAGAGTAAGCATGATGCATCGGGTAGCTGTGAAAAAATGCTGCAAATTTTAATGCCAATTTTGTATTTATATATACATTTTGCCTCACTAATTTAGCAGCGATTAGTCAATGTCTGAATAATGTTTCAACGATGTAAAGATTTCCCATCACACTCCTTTTGCTCATAGAGCTTTTCTGCTGTGGTCTTAAAAGTGAGGCTCGGAAAGCAAGTGCTAAATGTTTTTAATTAGTGTAAAAACTATTCAAGAAGCGTCCGCCCTCCTGGGTTGCTCTTTGATGGTAGATGTCAAAATACTGAAAATGTTTCCACCAACAGAAGAAAAACAAAATGCTTAAGAAGTCTATTTCACATTTCACTGGACGTTTCTTCAAGGTTTAGCAGAATCGGTCAGGGGCTGAGGCAAGGATAGTTTTCATAGCTGATGTTAATGTCTCAGTTGCACAGAAGCAACTTGTGTACAATATCATATCTTGATGCAGAAGCCTCTCAGTGCAGAACCTGTTTGTGAGTTTTGTTTAGTTCAATTTCCATCACATCAGTGTCAGAGGGTTCCTGCTGTGAGTTCCGGGGATGGGATTTATTGTGTTTTTCTGGGAGATAGAAAGGTAAGGATTTTACCTGCAAATAAAGCTGCTGCAATGGCTTTGTAACCCAATTTTTCTCTCCTCCCTGGACTTGCTCTGAAATGTGCACAGACATCCACTTTTTATTTGAAATTGACCTTGTAGGAGAATAGTATTTTTTTTAAGAGAGGCTGCATGATGGGAAATGCTGCACAAAATTAATATGCACATGATATTTGAGATTTTTGTTCTTGAGAGGGAGAAAAAAGATTAACAGGCAAAAATTATGGGGTCTGAGTAGTTTACATTCACTCATCATGCACCCAAAAACATTATTTCTGACATTTTTTTAATGCTTGTGATGATTTATTTGATATGCCGATGTTCTAGTGTGAAATAAGTTATACAGCTCGCACTCTCACTGAATTTTAAAAACAGGAATTGGGTTTGTTTTCATTGTAAACTTTCCCTGAATTATACTCTCAGTATCAAATACGCAGGCATACTTATATGAATGATTGGTTAAAGTTGTCCACTCTTCTCGGCAGACTTGGTAGAGTTTGCTTGAACTGGTTGGTTTGCCGGCATGAAAGCAGATTACACAGCAGATTGTGTGTGTGAATCTTTAGTTGATTAGTTGAAAGATACTATAACAACCCGATCTTAAAACATCAAATTCAAGAATTTATTAATATTGTGTTATAGAGTAGTTGTGCACTCATGGTATTCAATTAGTCATAACACAAAGTCATCCACATTTAATTTGAAGATTTTTTTTCACAGGAAATATTGTAAAAATATTTACAATGGGAGTTCAGATTGACCAAATGAGACTGTGATTTGTGGCGAGTGATTGTTCATGAAACAAGACATTAATCAATTAGCAGAAATATGTAAATAACTGAGACTAGAGAAAGCATGGAATAGTGTTGAACCTTTAGGATCTGCTGCCTTCAAATATTACTTTAAGAGTTCATCAATAACTAAACCAGCAGGTCGTACAAAGGTCTGTCTCATGTTGACAAAAAATCATTTTTATGACCCTCAAAACTTTTGGGACAATATTTCTGTGAACTAATGTGAAAATCTGACATTTTTATGTATGGCGTTTTGGTACTGGCTCAAAAAAAGTCAGACCTAGTCAAAAGTCTGGTCTTAAATGCAATTGAATTACAGTTGTGTGACCTTAAATAATTTGTTCATCCTTCACAAAGCTCTAATATGACTGAAATAAAACTATTCTGTCACATAGACAAGGTCGAAACACACGGAGCCACTTAGGAGAACTCTGTTTGCTTAATGAATTAAACCATCATTTTAAAAAGTACACTCCTCTATTTACTCAGCTTAAATTTGCAAGTGAAAAAAAATGCAATCTATAAGATGGAAAATACTTCTTCATAGTATGGTATGGGGTATGACATTGATATCAGAGGAAGATAAATGAGATGTGGTTACACTGTGTGGTTACTGCTGCGTATTGACTTGCACTAATATGTGAATAATATGTGGGTTTAAAAAATAGTGTTAAAGATAAAACAGGCATTGGAAAAGCTGTAATTTCCTGTATAAGCTAATAGTAATAATAATAAAATTTAATGATAGGTTATTGTTCGATAATGAGACAACACAAAACTTAGCACAGTAAGTGCCAAATTGTTGATTTTTAATGTTTGCTGCTTCTTCGTCACTTTAATGCTAATTGTTCAATATACTGTGGTTCATGTGTATTTGCATGTTCAATTTCAAAAACTGCACCAGTTAAACAAACAACTTTTCCATGTTATACTTGTTCTCCATTTAAGATTAGGATTTATTACAAATAATTTTTAGATGTTTTCAGCCACTAAAATACCAAATTATGGAAGTGTCTGAGATATACATTAAAACATTTAAGACACTTCCACCCATTCTGTAAAAGCTAGTATCAAACTAGGTCTACAGAGACCTCGGTGAATAAATGACTGAAGTTCATTGGGTTTGCAACTCACTTCAAATTGTTGAGGTAACAGAGAAATTGCAGGAAACATCAAAAACAACTAGATCTCTCTCTTACATTGATTAATGTTCATGAATGTAACATCAGAAGGACACAGAACAAACAAAAGTGGACATGGCTGCAAAAAAAGAGAGAGATTTTCCCTAAAAGAACCTCAGGCTGATTGAAGTCTACTAAAAAGGATAACAAATAAAATGTTACAAAAATCCAAAGGATGAATTTCATTAATTTAGACTAATGGTTTAAACCAGACATACTATTTTTGGATTAAAACCTATTGGATTTTTGTGATAAGATTGTTTAATTTAAAGGTGGTGGTGTTAATATTGTGGTTTCAATCTGTTCAAGGAGTAGTTATTATATTCATAAATTCTCTACTTTGTCACCATCCTAATGTAGAGTGTTTGAAATCCCAAGCAAAAATTGTAGTCGCAAAGCAAAACCATCATCTTAAGTTGTGGTACTAAAAATGGTCTTAACCTTAAATATAGGCTAAAAATGTTTTAGAGAAACATAAATTGAACAGTTCAAGGGAAAAAAAATCCACTAGTGTCTTAAAGTTGTGTTTCTGTCCATAGTAACAATTTACAATTCTTTCAATATTTTTGGAAATATTTTGATGCCACTTTTGGTGCATAAATGATGGTTTCATTAGAGTCTGAACTCAAAAAAATTATTTATTTTCCAGCTTGTCAGTTTGTTTTCTTGACTTAATAATGGTACGTATTACTGTTCTGTTATTTACTTTTAGGATTATTTTACGCTAACTTGTGATTTAAAACTAGAGAGCAATATAAACATGCCCTTCCCTACTTTTCTCACATTAATGTTGCTTTATAATAATCAACATTAAGCATAAAATTAGATGAAAGCTAATCATGTTTATGCTCAATTATATATATATTTTATCTGTTCATAGGTAATAATGCCTTTAAGTCTCCAGAGGACTTCAAGGTGTCCCTCCCTCTGCGCACCAACTATCTGTACGGACGCATTAAGAAGAGCCTGCCGGAGATGTACGCCTTCACTGTCTGCATGTGGCTCAAGTCCAGCGCCAGTCCAGGCATAGGAACCCCTTTCTCTTACGGCGTGCCTGGACAGGCCAATGAGATAGTTCTGATTGAATGGGGCAACAATCCTATTGAGTTACTGGTCAATGACAAGGTAAGTCTACAAATAGAAGCGGAGTTTATTCTTCCTTACATTTTCCGTACACGGTTAAGCCTAGAATTGTTCATCAACTCGGTAGCTTTAGGTTTAAAATGATTTTTTTTTTTTGCTGCATTATATCAATAAAACGCTTCTTCTAATTTCTTTAGCTGGTATTTTGTTGATGAGCTTCAAATCTCTAACACTGGAAGGTCTCTTTACCATCACTCTAACCTCTATCTCCCTCTACAAATCAGTTTGAAGTCGAGAGTCACAAGAAACATTTTGAGTAAAGCTAAAACACTACTTTGATCTGTCTGATTATTTTTCTGGTTAACTTTACAATCTGAGCCAAAAGGGGTCAGTGGGTCTGTTGGGTGCCACTTTAAGGACCATTTGCAGAATATTTCAAACACATAGACAACTATGAAAGAGATGTTCAACTATTTTTTATACTGACAGAAAGATTAAATATTATCTGGAGCACCATTAAAAAAAGTTTACTTAAAATATTTTTAAAGCATAAGGAATAATACAAATATTTTACAGTCTAATGGATCAGAAATATACAAAAAAATATATTAATAATAAATTACTTTTAGCTCACTTTAAAAGCATCATTTATTAAAACCAAAGCAAGGCAGCAAGAAGAAGAGAAGTTACTTCACGTGTCTATTTCTGAAGTGAGTGTGCAAAAAGGCTCTGTTGAGCTTATCGGTGCCTCCTGGTGGCTTGGATTAAAGGAGAATCTCCTGGCAGCTTTAACTATCAGTTAAGAATAAACTTGCAGAGGGAGAGGAGTTCTGTCTTGGCTTTGAAATCACTGATTTTCTGTAAAGAAAGATAAAAAAAATTAATAATAATGCTGCGTTATTCGCCTGCCAACACAGTCGGTTCAGTTATGGCACTGATAAAATTTGAAAACAAAATAGACAAAGTATAAGTACTCTAAATTGCGTCTCTGTAATGTGAAACAAGCAGGTGGTTCATGCGAGCTCATGTTGAACATGAAATCATTGAGCATTAATTCTGAATACTAAAATTTGTACCATATAAACATTTAATATGGCTGACCCACATTCCACTCAAACCCAGAGATAACTGTATTCATTAGAGAACAGGGGCTGCTGTGTGTGCACGTTTGATGGCCTTATATTTGGACTTCATCCCTTACTCTAGCCATACAGTCAGTGCAATTTCAATTATCACAGCACTCAATATGGTTAGACAAGGGACACGCATAATTTCTGGCATTTGCTTTGAAGTACTTGCATTGCTACAGTGATATAAGCTGCAGGAATTAATTCAGTTTTATGCATAATGGCTCAGTTTGAAACCCCAGACTCAGTTGCTCAGATTCTTGGTTAATATGATCCCAAACTGGTATTCCTACCCGACTCTCTTGTTTACACTGGGTGTTATTGGCACAGGCAGGTCTCCCCACAGTTTTCTTCTCACTATGCATTATACATGGGTTCACGTCAGCTGGATCAGAGAGAGATGGTGGAAGGGATGAGCGTGTGATTGGAAGAAAGGGCAGAGAAACTGAGAAGCTGCAGTGCTTTGGAGGTTAATAGAGACCAAAATTGTGAAATACAGCAAAGACGCCACTTTCTATGAAAGGTTCCCGTTGGAAAATGGTGGAAAATTTAAAGGGAAATAGAAAAGACTTGGGGAAATAAAATAAATTAAATGAAGTGTAGTAAATTTGAGCATCATGTGTGCAGTAGCACGTCCGTGTGTTGAATTTACTTGCAGTGTCCAGTGAGCTGCATTGTTTATGCTGCTCATTTTACTGCATATTAAAGAGGAAGCGGAAGGTTGGCTCAACAATATTTAAAAGTGCAGAGTGGTCTTGTTATATTTTTGTGTCATTATGCAGGTTCAGAGTCCTACTTGTTACACGTCAGCCTCTTCCCCCAGATTTTGCTTCCCTTTGCACAAGGAGATTGTTGATGTCCTCTAATGTTGCCTCCACCATAATCTTAAACAGACTCATGCTTTTCCTCCAGCCCTGCACACAACGAACACAGAAATATTGTGCCATTTTGCATGTGTAGCCTGATGCTCCAATCCCTAACAGTCTCAGAAAAACAGTTTTCTGAGACTGTTTTCCAAAGGAGAAAAAAACTAAATCTCCCCCAAAAATATTTAAATGATTTTCAAAATCTCTGTGGCTGATGCAATTTTGTTGACATCATCAGAGGTATTGCCTAGATTTGCTCATTCTTGCTTTTACTAACTCAAAAAAAGAGATTTTTGTGGAAAAATGTGTTACTTACCACCGATATAAAGATGTGGAAAACCCATACAATAAATTCATCGGTAACACTTTATTTGAAGGGGGGTGAATAAGACTGTGATGACACTTTCATAAACATGACATTACACCTGTCATGAACATGAATAAGCCTTCATGAATATTTGTGACTGTTGTCATAAAGCGTCATTCGGTAAATTATGACACTTTTAATACAAAGTTGACATTATTCAAAATGTCTTTGTTATGAAAAGTTGACATTAACCAAGAAATCGTTACTGTTTAAACTTTACCTTTAATAACATAAAGTTACCTAATTTTTAAAGTGCAATCAGTAATACTTTTATAACAAATTTGTATCAGTAATGATTTATTGGTTAATGAATATTTATGACAACAGTCAAAAATATTCATGAAGACTTATTCATGTTCATGACAGATGTTATGTCATGCTTATGACAGTGTCATGACAGTCTTATTCACCCCCTTCAAATAATGTGTTACCAATTCATCTTATGTTTCAACACTGTAGTAGAATAATCTTGAGCTTAAGCTTTAAACATTCAACTTTAATTTTGAGTACATTTATTCAAAGGAGAAGAAAATTGTTGAATAACTGTCTCTAATTAAAACAATCAGATTGTTGACAACCTTGCTATAAACCCTCTTTCCCAATGAAGCAGTAAAATGTTAAAGCATTTTTCAAGATCGGAGCAATAAGTCTGGCAATAAGTTAATGTTTTTGGTGTCTGGAAAATGAGCAGTAACAAAATCCTTCCAAATATAAAGTCACAATAGGCGGGTACTGCCCCTCACCTAAGATAAGTCCAGCTAAGCCCAGCCCCTAGTGACCGAAGCAGAATTCTTCCCACTTCATTGCCGAAGATGAACATGTTTGGTCAGCTGGTTTTACCGCTGTATTCACTGTACAATGGCTACAGGAAAAGACAAGTGTTTGTTGTTGACTTACCATTCAGAAACCATTTGTTGCATCCTCGATGGTTGTTCAGGAGGCTCCACTTCTTAAACTTCTGGGTCTGACTCAGGGTCAAAGATTCACGGTTGTACCAGTGTGCGTTTGCTTGCAGCCATTTTCCCGTGCATGAAGTCTGAGTGTAAACACTGAGTTGGCAATTCGGCCAGCAGCAGCTTATTTGCATAAAAGTGACAAAAGGTCCTAAAACAGCTCATTCTGAAAAGAGCTCAAAATAGGCAGAACTGAGGAGGAGAAATCTCATTGTCCGAGAATGATTTTGTGCAAAAAAATAAGATGAACAAGTTTTGTGAAGCGCATAGACCCATCCTAACTTGATTAAAAGGAAGACCTTTTAAGTGTGCGCATGTCTTTCATTGAATTCTGCAATGAGCACTGAGAATACGAATATCTGTTTTTAAAATAAACAGACACACTGCTGAGTCAATCAGTAGTTACCGTCAGGTTGTTTTGCTCTCCATGGTGCATAGACAGAGCTGACTCTGTCATGATATGTAGGGCTTTGATTTTAGGATCACAAAGTTAAATCCATCTGTTCTGTTGGACCCAAATTGGAAAGAGACAAGATCAGGTTAACAATTAATGACAATCCTAAGAAGTAGACTTGCAGTCCAAAGTTGAAAAAGATTAAATTAGGCAACCGATGAGTAAATAGGCTACAGATGAGGATGATTTGTGGGAGAAGGAACAAGCAATTCTGTTTGACAAAAAAAAGAAACACATAACATAACATAACATAACATAGAAACAACTCAAAGTCCCACAGAACATGAAAATTATACTATGATCCCTGCTTTCCTGGTGCAAATAACATTTAAATGCAGCCCCCAACCTTTTAATTTTTTAGAGCAATTTTCCAATGCTGGCCTGAGGCAAAGATGTTATTATTAAGGTTTTCTGCTTTGGAAAGCTTTCGTAAAACCTTATATAAATAAAAGCATTGTTATTAAATAATGACTCAAAAACATCATCTTTTATATTTCGAAAATACAATCATTTAACTAAACATGAGTGAGTCATAGTTTGTCCTATGACTATGAGGCACGATTGCTTTCATATTGAGGAATATTTGACAAGAATTTATTTTCCAGTTTAATATCCAAAAGCCTTGGTTTGCCTGCATGACAGACACATTATAACAACACTCGAAGTATTCCCTGTTGTCCCACTAATGAAAGCACACCACCTGGTGTCTCTAATGAGGTCAGTATGCTTCGTAATTGCAAGTGACTAGAATTTTATTTTCAATCACTTCCATTTTCTCAGGTCTCTTTGCGTCCAGAGCTACATCTGCTGCGAGATATGTGACTACGAATCAGTCCTTTAGGCTCATAATAAAAAAGGCTAATGAGCTACAGTGCACACTCATGATCTCGTGCTTAATGCCGAATCCTCAAAAGACAATGATGTCATTGGTTGGTAAAATAACTGGTTGTTTTGCTTTGATCTACAAACAAAGCAGGAACCCATAAGAGGACAGAGTTTTGCTGTTAGCATTCTGATTGCTTTGAAGGATGTTCTATCTCTTGATGTCACCTAGGTAATCTGAATTTTAAATGTCTCTCTTGCTCAGAGAAACCTCTGTAGGGAGCTGCTTCTTTTGAAGCTGTAACCCTTCTAATTGCTGTCCTTGTTTCTAACATGCCACATTTTAACTCATGCCTTTCCCGACCCGTTCTGCTTCCTGTTCCCCCGACCCCCTCGTCATCGCCGTCTCTCCTTTGACCTGTGCCTGTGACTCACATTATCCTTTCCTCTGCCCTTATCTTCCACCCAGGTGGCCCAGCTCCCTCTGTCAGTGAGCGACGGGCGCTGGCACCACATCTGCATCACCTGGACGACCAGAGACGGCTTCTGGGAGGCTTATCAGGACGGCGAGCGGCTCGGCACTGGAGACAACCTGGCCCCCTGGCACCCAATTAAACCTGGAGGGGTGATCATCCTGGGCCAGGAACAGGTGAGCCTGAAGGCTTAGTTGGTAAAGAACAAGTGTGTGTATGTTTTTGTACCGGTAGGATCGTCTGTGTGCTCTCCCTCACCCTGAGTGCCAGAGGCACAGAGCAGGGAGCACAGGGGAGGAGGCATTGAGTCTCTTCTCACGCTACTGTGGCCCTCTTACTATAACGTCATTCATCTACTCATAAACTGCTGGAAAAAAACCCCACGGGAAGCGTCACGGCAAA
This sequence comes from Poecilia reticulata, assembly GCF_904066995.2. Lineage (NCBI taxonomy): Eukaryota > Metazoa > Chordata > Actinopteri > Cyprinodontiformes > Poeciliidae > Poecilia > Poecilia reticulata. The sequence goes on along the minus strand of NC_088837.1, from coordinate 12,886,768 downwards.
TCTCCATTGATTAACTCCGAGAAAGTTGCATGTGTGTCCTTAAGGAAATTCAAAAGAACATGTGAATGGAGTGTACAGAGAAATGTATACTCATGAAGCACCAGTTCAGAGCCAGAGGGGTTGATATTGGTTTCCTTTTCACCAAGAAACTCAATTGAGATTGCTGCAGATTGCACAGGGATTGGAGGCTGATCGACACAAAGGCATCTTTAAGTTACTAGGCAGACTTTTTTAGTCAAACTAATAAAACTCTCTTGACTGGACTTAGTGTTATTGTCAAATAAATAACAATAAGTCATGGACAGTTTTATGTTTGTTCTGCTCTTTTTTTCCTAGTGTATTTATTTTAGGTCAAATCTGCCGTCCAAGCTTTCACCGCTCAATACTTTTGGTGACAATAGGCAACTCAAAATTTTTCTCATTATTGGTCTTTCCAATTAAATTCTTTTATCACATATTTTTACCAGTTTTTTGTTTTTTTAAGTTATCGCAAATAGTTTTTGACTTGTAAGTGCACTGTATGGATTCCATGAGAAATATGGCTACAATAAAACAGGTAGAATTGGTTTGTAAGAAAAACGAGAGCAGAATTCATTATTAAAGATCTTCAGCAAACATTTCAACTAAAGTTATTATGAAGCTATACAGGATAAGTGCTGGCACATCATCTTAAAATTGACTTTTTTTTTTACAAGTGAAGAAAAGGTAATTAAACCAGTAAATTTGAAGAGTCAGACCAGTTAAAGTTCTGTTGATCTTCACTGCCATCGCCACCATTTGATTCAGCTTCACAGTCGTCCGTCTTTGCTTGGAGTAAAGTGAAAGTCAAACTCTTGCTCGACCTGGTAAGGTTGGCTGAGAACCTATGTTGAAATCTCTTCCACCCAAATACAAACAAAGAAGGTGATTGTCGGGGAAGAAAAACAAGATAATTATTTGCTAAGCAATGTCAATACTTACCTTATGGAAGTAGTACTTAATATACTGTCCTTAAAATCTATGTAACGTAAATTTTGTTTTGTCTTTCAAATAAGGACATCGTCGGAGGGCGTTTTGATGCTACCCAAGCCTTTGTTGGCGAACTGAGCCAGTTCAACATGTGGGACAGAGTACTACGGCCGGTGGACATCATGGGTTTGGCCAACTGTTCGGCCTACATGCCGGGGAACGTGGTTCCTTGGATTGACGCCAATGTAGAAGTGTTTGGCGGTGCAAGTAAAGCCGCTCTCGAAATCTGCGAAGACCGTGCTTTTGATTCCTAAGAACTAAATTCAAGGAGTCCTGCACGGCCACAGGGATCTGAATTTTGAATATTCAGATTTTTTGCCTAACCCTAAGGGTAGCACTGGACTATCCACCATGGTCTCTAAGGCTCGGTGTTTATTGGATTTAAAAGATCACGTGCTCATCAAATTTGAACCCCGAAGACATTCTGGGATACTTCGAATTGATTCTCTCTGCAGAGGAAGACACTGAATGCTGTTTAATCTGTCTGCTGTTAAGATATGACCTGCTGTTGTCTTGTTTTTTATTTTTCATTCGTAAGCTTACTTGTCATTTGACAACTCTTTGAGAACATCTCACGGTGGTTCTGTTTCTTATTTTGACAACACTGCACTGTTTCCCTTGTTGAATGTGAGCTCAAATAGGCTTTGATGTGCTGCAGAAAACTGTGGTCTAGCACCAAATGTTCTGAGTTTTTTCTTTTTTTTTTGGCTGTTCGAAAAGCAGCGAGACGCCGAAGTAAATACCAAAATGAGGCGGATGCTTATGAGTTTGAACCTCACTATTGTCCAGAATAATATGCATGAATCTGAGCAGTGCATGCTTTCTGTCAACATGCACAGTGAGTATGCTGCGTCAAAACAGGCCGATGCAGCGTGCTGCCAACATTACATAACACCGTGTGTGTGTGTGTGTGTGTGTGTGTGTGTGTGTGTGTGTGCGTGTACGTTTCTGTGCTTATGGCTTGTCTTGCGTGTAAAACAGACCAGAAGCTTATGAGGGAAAGAGGGAGGACATTTTTTATTCTTGCAAATCTATGCTTAATACCTCATTGCCCTTTGAGCAGCTGCCATGCTCGCGAACAGCTTTCTGAACGGGCTGGTCTCTGCCCAGGTTAACAGCGGCCTCAGACAGCTGCCCAGTCCTGGCTAAATGACAGAGCTGTGGACGCCAGCTGACCACTCGGCGAGGACAGGGACTTGGTCTGGCCCTCAAGGACAATCCCTAACTCCCCATGTGGGTTGTAATTATCCAAGTTTATGAATGAATGCAGTATTGAGTGCTCCTGATCTCCTGATGTTTCTGTAAGTGTGTTATTAATGATAAAACATTCAAATGTAGGGGCTGTGTGAGACGGGAGCAGCACTCTACAGACATTTTGAATGGAGCTTGGTCCTAAATGTCTCACTGTTGACAGATATAAAGGTTTTGATCAACTGATATATATTTTTAAATAGAATGGAGTGTATCTAATGTATTTTGACATCAATAATGAATAAAACTAATAGTTTTTGGAGCTTCAAATTTGTTGTTAATGTTGAAATGGACAGTTTTTAAGGACCCTTCTTTTCCCTGATGAACTAGAAGGAATGTAAAGAAAAAAAAAAACTAAAGATGCTTCAGCTAGCCTTTTTGAGTTGCAGTTTTCTTTGAGGTCTGACTCACCAATCAGCAGTTTCATAAATCCTAAGATTTCTTTGAAGAATTTTAACACACAGAAAATATAAAATAATAAAATGTGCTGCAGGTTTTTTTGATCAAGGCACTAGTTGTGAATCAAACGGAAAATGAAGGAATTCCTGCACGCGATTACTTCAGTTTGTGAATCAAAAAATATGTGACCAGAATTTGTGACTTTTTTTTATAATCAGAAATAGTTTATGGTTTAGTGCAGAGCACACTTTAGATAAATACACACCCCCCAAAAAATATCAGTTTTTCAGTATTTGAACGGCTCAATATCAGTGAGTTGAAAAAAACAATTGTCTTGATTCTGATCTCTGGACATCTCTTGATAAAAGCCTAATTTTCCTAGAGTTCTGGATTAAATATTAAAATAGAAGTTTTCATCTGATTAAAATCAACAAAATTAAACATGTATTAACACCAAATGCTGAAAAATTTAATAAATTAAATCCTGTTGTGAACTCTTACTTTTGAACGTTTCTGTTAGCGATGCTTTTTATTGTAAAGATAAGAATTTGTTTTTTTCCTGTTGAAACTGTCTGTTCTTGTTCTATCTGCAAATAACTTATCAGACGCAGTCATGCAAAACGGCAAGAATGCTACAAATGCTCTGTTGAACTGGTGAATGGCCTTTTGTGAAAACCATATGTGCTTTTTTTGCGAGTGGAGACTTTAGACTTTCTGTCAGCTTTTGTAGCACACTTTCATGACAGCGCAGAAATGCCGAAAATGTGTTTGTGTTCTGCAAACTTTAACCACATGAAATTCTGCAACTGTCTGTTATGATAACTGATGTATTTTTGCACCCAATAAAAGAATAAGCAAGCTCCTGACAAGTGACATTTGATACGGCAATTTTATAAAGTGACAAAGCAATTTAACAGTTTTCAAAGTTGAAATAGACAAATACAAAAGTCTAAGAAAAAACCCGGTACTGTTTCCAAAAGCATCAAGTGGAAAAATCCAGATGCGACTTTGGTAGAAGGTTACACCACAGCCTGGAGGCAACAGCAAGTAAAACCATTTTTTTTATGCTTTTATTTAAATTCAACAAAATCTTCCTCCCAAAGACTATTACAGTCTCAAGTTATTTGACACCCTGACTAGAAATTGTTTTAACCAGTTGTGCTTTAGGTGCAATTGAAATACCTGGACTGGCGATGGTAAGGTTTCATTAGGTACTTGTTTCTCCAGGGGCACAGGAACCGATCTCCCATGTTTAATAATTACGAGTCTGGATACATCTGACCAATGCCCTTGCCCATAACAGGACCAACATATTAAGTGAGACAAAGTAATACTTATTTTATAGTTTGGCTCACAAAGACATCAAATGTTATCTTTCTTGTACTCAGTATTTTGAAACTAAACAAAATACCGAGTACAGTATTTTGTACTCAAAATACTGAGTACAAAATATTTTGTACAAAAAACATGTTCTGCAGAACAAAATGTTCTGCAGAACATTTTGCAGAACAAAATGTTTTATTGTTCTGCAAACACTTATGATGCCAACACAAATCTCACATTTTTGAAGAGTGAAATACTTCAAAACTGAAAGTCTCATCCAAAAAGTGCATAGTTCCCTGCTCCATCCACTCAAACCACTAATTTTCTGAAATTGATTTGTTTTATATTGTTGGAATTCACTCTTTATCTTTTTAGCCTCATTCCCTCATGACTAAGTCATTATAAGTCTCCAAACCGAGCTAGCCCTCTCTGCTGTTATTGTTAAATAAAGAAGTGTCAGCGCTTACGCACTAGATTGTCTCTTAAACAAAGCTAACTTTTTCCACATCGTTCACATTACGTTATTTAAATCAAGAAGCAACAATTTGTCCAGTCAGTTGAAATATCATTTGCAGGACTGGCTACGAACCTCATTAGATTATATGTCCTCTCATCTGGACAATGAAATGTCAGCAGTGGAGAAATCCTCTGGACTGGCTGGCGTCCAATTGGAAATGAAAAAAAAAAAATCTGCCCTTGCGGATTATGGAAGCTGCTGCAATATAGGACACAGTGAGCCTTCTCCTCTCTTCGTGTTGTTGTGTGCTGGTGTTGACGCAGCAGGGGTCCCTTTTTTTTTTCTCAGAACAATAATCTGACCCCCCTAAGGCAACTTACAATGTGGAATGTCTGTTAATATTAATTTTGGTAGTTCTTGTTTTCTTTTGTGTCTCTAATTTTTATTTTATTGCCGCTCCAGTCATGCAGACACTAGTGTTCTCAAATGTTAAGTACGAATTAATTATGAATACATCTACGTGGTTAAATAAATGATAAACTGGTTTGATTAAAGCACATGTCACTATAGCAGAAACAATAGCAACAGAGCTACTAACAGATTGTGTGTGGTTTATCAAATCTTTTTAACAATCCGCTGTGTGGATTATAAAAATGGTAAAAATAAATAATGCATCTTTGCGTTTCGACCTTTGAAAGCTTCTTAAATCAACTGAGACTTTTCTCGTTTTATATATTGAGTTGTTCTCAAAAGTATACGCACAACTCTATTACAATCCCAATTTCTATCGTGTAAAAACAAAATATAATTGGTCATAAAAAGGTTTTTCCATATTTGTTATGACATATGCAATTAAACACGGTAAACAAATCTGTTCAGCATCCTGTCGTACTACTGCGTCACACTAATTAATTAAACACCAGCAAGTAAAGCACAGTTTCAGAGAAATGTTACAGTAATTCACGTTTTCAAGTAATGTTTCAATAGAAGACTTCTTAAAATTCCTTTGAAATGTGCAGCACAAGAAGTTTCAGTCTGGCATTACATGAAAACACATTTATTTTTTATGCTTTATTATACTTTTGCATGGCTGCAAGTAAATTTCTTCAAGGGTGTAAAGCCAAGATTTTAAGCAGCAGTTTCCAGCAGCTGAAATTGTTAGCACGTCAGATGCTTCTGTTTATCTGTTTGGGATGATTTTCATCTCAAACATGTTAAAACATGCAAACAGAGGGATCTTTGACCACTTCTTTTAAAAATCACTTAAGTCTAAATCTGCAACAGTTATGAATCATTTTTGACTTCCCTGTAAATACTGGCGCCAATTCAAGCAACTGATGTATTTCTCTTTATTTAAGCCCTACAAAAAGCAAAGGAACATGTTTGGGCCTATATGTGATTTGGGTTTGAACCTGCCATTTTCACAGCACTTTTTATGATCTTTGTCCTGGTTTGAAACTGCTGACTGTCCTGACCTTCAAAAGGGCTGTTTCATTTTGTATTTACTGCATCAAAAATCGGATTTCGCAGTACAGTTAGAATGCCCAACTGTAGTCGCAGTGTAACTTAAATTTCCCAGTAATCCAAACATGTATGCTTTTGGACTGTAGAGGTGATCTGGATACCGTGAAAAACTCCACACAAGCACAGGAAGAACGCCACAGAACTCGGTTACAGATTTAAACTTACAACCTTGGTGCTGTGTTGCTAAGCACCGCTCCGCTGCTCACCTTTGTAATTATTTCTTTTCGGATATCTGCAGTTTTTGTTGACACACCAATGCAGCCTGTTGAACTGATAAAAAATTATTTTCACCCCTTATTACGGCAATGCAGATAAATTACAGATGTTTTTAAAAAGTGATACATAATGTTCTCTTCTCCTGTTAACGGTAACAGTGAAACAAAAAGTGTTGCATGCAGACTTCTTGGTTTCTGTGTTGAAATAATAATAAAAAAAACAGTTAAGGAAAGATGTTAGAGGTAAATTAATGTTTGATCACAAAAGCCTTCATGTATGAGTTTTGCAGTTATAATCTGTCTCTATGACAGGAGAGTGACTCAACAGGATAAATAAAAACGTGTGCATGTACGTCTGTGTACTCAGGCTTGTGGCTGTGAGCTTTGTTTGTGTGCCGAGTCTGAGGAATGGGATTCGTTGTAGTTATTGAGTTTTTCTCCCACTGCGGTGGCGTTTGAAAGGGAGATTTCTAGCCCAGCGAAATCCTGCGGGGTTTCTGAAGAAATGATCTCCACAGCTGCTGCAGATGTAATGATAACAGTACATCACCAGAAACAAATTACCACTTTAGTGCTGCTGCCAGCTTGTCCATTTGTTTATTGCATTTGACCAGATGGAGTGACAGTGAATAATTATTTGACCTATTCTTCATTAGAGCTCTTCTTCACATCAATATGCTCTTCACTCGCTGCTTTGGATCGTCTGCTTTCTGCAACATTGCCCAAGGTTGTGTTGGAGTGTGAAAAACACACAATTAAAATCAAATCACTCCGAGTGCGTCTGATAAGTCATTGTATACATGCACATATATCTGCGAGGGGTGAAGGAGCTCAGTGTGAGGAATCAAAGTGTCTGTGTGATTCCGAGCACCGTGTTTTTCCACATGCAGTGTCCCTGATGGAGCCCCAAAAGACGGCACAGAAAAGACTCCGAGAAAAACAAGGTTTTTTTTGTGGTTTTTTTTAATGAGACTAGAGGAGAACTTTGACTTTGTAATTAAAGTTTGTGCAGAAAGCAGGGCTATCTAGGCCTTTTGGGAGCTGCGGTTTTCTACGATGTCACATACTATTACAACCCAGAATCCCCCCTTCAGGTTGTATAATTTCATTTAGAAAAAATATATATACTCTGACTTTCAATAAATGCGGCTCCCGTCTCTGGCACCAAACTGCTCTGTGTGTTTTGGCTGTTTGGCTTCTCTAATTAATTTTAAAATCAGAGCACACGTTAATTCATGTCATTATTTGTTGCAGCTGTTAAGATCTCAGTTAATGAAAGAGAAAAATGAAATATGCAGCTGGAGTTGGATGTTGACATTCACTGTTTAAAAGCTCACATAGCCTTTGTTATACACTGATATTACATCAGACTAAAGTTAATAGGGTCAGATAGGGTTACCAAAAGTATTTCTAATTGTTAGATACCAAAATCAGAATGAAAACTTTAACATTCTTTGAATTTTCTTTGCATTTTCTTTTGTATTTGGGGGAATAGCCTTTAAACTTTATGAATTGGGTCATATATTCGGAGTTTCCTCCCTCAAGCCTCTCACAAAAGTTTACAAGAATTCTGGCCCATTTTGGTCCATTTATAGAGTTAAATGAATCTGGTTTTTAAACTACTTTGGCTGGGAACATCTTTGCAGCTCTGCCAACATACAAACTTTTCTGTGATTTGTTGTCCTTATGCCACATGACTAATATTTCAGTGTCCGGTAACACTTTATTTAAAGCGTTGTGCATAAGACTGACATGACACTGTCATAAACATGACATAACACCTGTCATGAACATGAAGAAGTCTTTATGAATGTTTATGACAGTGGTCATGCAGTGTTATTCGGTAAATAATGACACCTGTAATGCAAAGTTGCTCTAAAAGTTACATTAAAAGTCCATTAAAAGTTCCAACTTTGCATGATTTTGTAAATTATGACAATTTAATGTCATAAACTGTCATAAACATTGATAAAGACTCCTTCATGTTCATGACAGGTGTTATGTCATGTTTATGACAGTGTCATGTCAGTCTTATGCACACCCCTTCAAATAAAGTGTTACCCAGAAAGGATAGTCAAATTCAACAGGCTGGTTTATTAGAGTTAAAAAGACAAACAGTCAGATCTGATATTTGTGCAGATAAAAAGAGAACATTTTAAAGCGGGGCTTTCACATTTCCCCTTATCAAGGATGCCGACAAAAATCCCAGAGGTAGCTGTAAATTTAAACTTTCATTGTAGGGATATTTTATATCATCCTGTGCAAGCTTAGATAATTTTGAACAGCTTGTGCTCAGACTAAACAATTTACTTTATGGCTGTGTTTTATGCTCTCCGTGTGCCTATCCGAGACTAGAGAGGAGCTGTTTTTTTTCTTTCTGGAAAATAACATTTGTTTTTCATGACAAACTAAAGATGAACTGGCATCTCCAACCAGCATCAGCAGACTCTTTGATCTTTAAAGAGGATGGATTGCAAAGTGTCATATGCAGCTGCTGTTTTCCCTTATGTGGTGATTCATTTGTGCATACCTCACACTTTTGTGCTCATTTCTTTGAAAACTACTTCATTTCTACAAAGAAGAACATTAGATAGAAGTAAAAAGATCTATGCTGATCTTTTGCTATTTGTTCTCACAGACTCAGTAAACAGACCAAAACATGTCTAGTAGAAAGACACATGATAACTTTCTACTTTAACTGTAAGGCTTTACATTTTAATAACATTTTAAATTTTAAGGTCAGCTAAGATTAGCAAAATTAATATTTTCTGTTTGCTAAATGTCAAAATACCAAGAGTGAAAGTTATTTAGAGAATTTTTTATAAGTTTATTTAAGCCAGAAATTGTTGTATGGCTTGATTTGCCTTCTGCATCGGATCATTGATCAGCACCGAGCTCAGTGTTTTGGTCAAACAGATGCATCTTTTTTGCATAAACAAACACGCCGGCAAAAATCAGACCAATCAGACGACAGTTTTCCATGAAGAGGGAATAAAACAGTACAGATCTGTTACAGTCAGAGGATCATCAAGGCTGACCTTCCCTCCATTCAGACCCTGAAGGCACAGAAGAAAAAGTTTGGGAACCACTGCTTTAGGGCATGTATTCTGTGAGAGTGCGACCCAGAGTGAAATTCCTTATTTGTGTACACAGTCTTGGTCTATAAAAAATGACCACCAGCTGATGTGACTGAGGCAGGTTTGTATAGGCTGCCTTGTTCGCACACACCTTTTAAGCTCTACCCACAAATGGTCAAAAAAGACTTACTTGACTTGGTCGCTGCAAAACACTGACTTTGTTGTTCTTAAACGAGTTTGCAATTAATTAGGTGGTTTCATGCAAATCTGCTGTAAGCAGGTTAAATAAACCCAGAGACAATCGGGGAAAAAAAGACTCAATTCTCCTCGCTGTGTTTACAGGAAACTCAGCTCACTTCTGAATCTTCCTCTTCTGAAATCGGGTATTTGATGGATTCAGGTGCTGTTCAATTTAATTATAACATGTAAAGTCATAATCAAACTTCAGTCTTAATAGAAAATACTGAGACGATTCACTATTGATACACAGTAAGCCATTTCAGCACTGCAGTATTATGTGTCATATTCATCTATTGATTACTCGGTGCCACAGGTCTTTTACAGACTTCAAAAGAAAAGTCTGAACTGGACGAAAGATTTTCTTTTAGAGCCAAACACAACAGCAACGTCTCAGTAAATGACTGACAGATATAGCGTCCATACTTCAAGGCTGACTCACTTTATTATCTTCGGTTGTAGGCAGGTTTACTGTCAGATATAATTTTGTAAAGTAACCCATGCTTTCGTCTAAATCTTGGGATGATAGAGAACACCATGTCCTCTACAAAGCACACCAAGCGCTCCTGGAAGCTGCACAAACAAAAAAAAAAAAATGCAACAATTGTCTTAAGACAAGGCAGTGACTCTTGTACAATAAAAATCATTTTCTGTTGTAATGGGTATAGGCACACAATGTAATCCAAGAGCAGCAGGTGTGGAAGTGAAATGTTTCTTATGTATTTTTAAGACATTTAGAAGCCAATTATCACCTCCTGCACTGGATGCTGAATACAATTAGTCACCACTTTATTATGTGATGTTGACTCATGAGATAAATTCCCTCAGTTGCCCAGTAATATTGCAGACATGTGACTCTTTATGATCCTTTTATCTTTGTAGAATCTAATCTCATGTTGGTGGCTTGACTTCCCCCAGGAGGGCCCAGGATAAGTGTATTATCTAGATCATTCCACTGCTGCTAACGAAATCACCAACAGCCAACGTTTCCTTACCCAAGAGATAAACCCATCCTGCCTGCAACTAGCTGATGGAGTGTGTGTGCACGCGCATCCATGGTGCGATTAAAGCCCTGCTCCCCACTGACATTAGCAGATCATGTGGCTTTCATCAGAAAAGGGATTTCAGGACAAAAAAAAAAACATTAAACCTGTTTTTTTTTTTCATGAGCATAAATCCATGCAGGATCTAAATATAGACTCTGGTTGTTTGCTTACTATTTTTGTATGTGATCTTCCTGCTCCCGCCGGCTAAACGTAAGCCCTTCCTGATTCTGCACCAAATTCAAAGTTTATTGCTTTATCGGAACAAAAGACAGAGCAGAGGCTGCGGGTTCGTAAGACAGATGGGAAACAAGGCTGAGCATGATTCAGGGAATAGTCAGAGGGAAACAAAAAACAAAAAAAACAATAGCTTGAATTAGACGTATGAGCTTCTGGCACCGAGGGAACCAGTGGGATCAGCAGATTCACCGTTAGCATGAAAAATAACACCAGTGTGTTGGAGAGTTTTGTGAGCAGAATGGATATGTTTCAATAAAAGTGAGTCAGTTTTGTTGCCTAGATCCATCACATTCTCTCTCCTGTGGACTCAACCTCAAGTGTTCAATGAGGAAAAATGGACACTTGACAAAGGGACAATTGAATGGTAACTGGACAAGCGTCCATACCGTTAAAACCCCTACAGACTGCATAAACTAGTAAGCCAACTGTGTCAGGTAGTTGTATTTGTTCTTCCAGCACAATTTTCCTCTGAGTGACAAATCCAAAATAAATCAGTAATTCACACCTCTTTATATTCCATGAGCAGAACAGTGAAATGTCATTGAAATGCACAGCAGGGCGATGCGTAGGGTTTGACAGGCACTTGGTGAAGGGTTGGTCTGCGCCAGAGAACCCATCGGTCACCTCAGTTCCAAAGGCCATGATTGATCACAGCAAGAACCTGTATGAGCGATTAAGCTGATGTCCCACAAGGGTTTCAAGGTTGCTTACATCTACAGCACTAAGTTTTGCATAATTGAGAGCATTAAGTATTGACAAACAGTTTGTCCCAAGGACATCAACAGCAGTTTCTTTGGGAAGTTTTTAGTCGGTTGACATATTTCCTGAAGTTATACAGATATGGACATATGTTTTATTAATGGAGTAATCCTGATTCTTGATTTTATGACCACTCCTCCGTGGTTATGATATAAGTGGAAGGATGAATAGAAACATTATTTTAGACTTTTAGATAGAGACATAAATGATGCTGTTGAGACTTTTTACTTGATAAGATATGAAAACACCGGATGAATAAAAATCATTTCAGTTCTGTTTAATTAATGTTAAGCTGATTAAATCAAACATCAAGATGCATCATTACAAGTTTATGTTACCTTACTGAGAGCATCTAATTTTACAGTAAAATTCAAATAATTTAATTTACAAATCTGATAAATAAATCTGAATATTTTTTGAAAAGTTAATTAATTTCAGAAACTCTGTTCAAAATCAAAAAGAAAAAGTTCAACACAGAAATGTGGGCTTAACAAAAAAAATTAAGAGTTGTTAGTTATTTTTTGTTTATTTTGTTTAGTTGTTTAAAGGATAACCTCTTGAGACGTAGCATCTCATTTTTAAGAGGAGCCTTATAAAACATAAAATAAATATTTTCCAAAGGCTCATTTGATCTGATAAATGAGCTTCATCTGAAAACATCCATTTTATTGAATAAGACTGTATATTGCGCCAGTTCACAACGATGACAACCAACAATGGCACTTTACTAGAAAAACTGATAAAATTCGTAATTATGTAAAATCTAATTTTGCATTGATTCAGTTCAAAACAATCCAGGACTTTCCATAACAACCCAATCACACAGATTCAGTTACAAAAATCCCAATTTTTCATTTATTTCAAATACAATGCAGTTAGATGCCATTGATAATAATAAAAAAAAAATGTTTGCATGTTTGCTATACACAACATGTTGGAAGCTCAGAGAACAGAGCAAATAAGAGAGCACACACAGAGTACAGAGTACACATCGCTAACTACAATGGCTTCAATCAGAACATAACTAAAAACAGAACCAGTAAGTGTGTCAACAGGAAAGAGAAACAAGGAGAGTCTGAATTTTGCTTCAGTACCAATGTCCAGGAAGGAGAGAAGAGTACATTCAGAGGAGGAAAAAAGCAGAGCATGGATGGTTAATGGTTTTAATAGCTGTTTCTATGGCTTCATGCAGGATGCATACAGACTAACATGGATGCACCAAGATAGGGACAGCAAAAGGCAAAAACAGAAAAACATTAGGTGAAAGGCAGCAAAAGAAGCTAACAGTTTCTAAGATCTTTTGCAAGATCACTTCATGGTAAAACAATTTCAGACAAATATTTAAAGGAACTAAAAAAACAAAATACATATATATTGTGCTCTAACAGGGATGCCTTTATGTGTTAGCTTTACTCCCTACCAGAGTCAAGTTAGCTCCTTCCTTACTTTGAACTAACTAGTGCCTTATATTCAAGTATTTTTTTTAAATGTTCCCTTAGTTTTCATTTCTCATATGAAATTGCATTTATTTTATAACCCATCACATCACATGTGGCATCCCCAATGCACTCTCATGGGATTTATGGATTATTGTCACATGGTGTGCAGCTGAAGGGACTGAAACGTGCCACGTTATTTCCTCCGGCGTCCACAAAGTGAAAGCAGCAGTGAGAAAGATTTGTGTAAATATGTGGACACTCAAGCTGGAATTACACATCCGGGGTTAATAGGACTTGGGGAAAAAATTGCACAGGCACGCGTGACCTTAAACATTCTTTACTTTCTTTATTTTCCACATAAATTAGATATTCTGACAACACATTACTCTGTCGTTTCAGTTTTATTAATCTGTGACCAATCTTCGGAATCCTGATTTAATAATAAAGTTTAACTACGAAGAATGGCACACATACATCCACAAGTGTTGAGGCAGTGTTACACAAGCAGTGCAAATCTTCCTTCTTCTGCCGTAATGACACTCTCCAAATGAGCTGTAGAGTCGGAGGGATTAGGAAGGTGTAATTAACCCACATACAAACCTGGAGTATTTAGAGAAGGCATCAATATGACAGAGACAACAACGAGCGCGCGCGTGCGTGCGCGTGTGTCGACGTGCGGAGCTTTCAAACAGATTGAGCCAAAAGTCCTGCTTGTGCGGTGCTTTGTAGCTGAAAGTGACAGGTCTCATCTTGTTCAGACGAGAATCGTAGGCGAGATGTCGCGGTGCCGCATTACAAGCTTCCACAGCTTTTGAGATGTTTGGTGTGATCAAAACTGAAATCCACAAGGGGCTGTGCATAAAAACAGTGATTATGGAATCAATGTTCATGCTAATGCCTGCCGCCACAAGGCTTGGCATAGAGTTTCTAAATGACAACTGTTTGTAACTTTGAATTATTTCCCGCTTGAGGCTGCAGGCGGCTGTGAAGAGCGCGTCAAAACCCGGCTCATCTCTTCTTGCGTCTCATTTGGGAGAATAAAGTGCATTTGTGATCTGTGACATTTCTGAAACTCGATGGAGGTTTCTACAGTTTTGATAGAAGGTGATGTATTTGTCACTGTCGCAATCACGACTCCGTGGCCTGTTTACTGACACATTGTTTGGTATTAATCACAACTAATCGGGGCGTACACTTGATGGCATTTACTGATTGCATTCACCGTCTGGACACAGGATTGCAGTTCACACATTGGCCTAAATAAACCCCATGTCCAAATGTTGAAATTGTCTCAAACAAAGATATGAAGTATGACGAAACGTCATTGCTGCTGCTGAGTAAATGTTTGGTGGTGAAGCAGAAAGGGGCCCGTATGACTGGAGACCTTAGTTTCAACTGACATAGCTGATTTGTGAGATGTGTGGCTCTTGACACTCTGGCTGTTATTACATTTTCACACACTGCTGATCACAATATTACCCAGAGCAGGAAGTCGCTGCCGCGTTTCCCTCAAGATCCCAGTCCTTTCTAATCCTATATTTGATTTGTTATGGTTCTTTCCTGCAAAATCGTTTTGGAAATGTCTTGAAATAACTTTTTTTCCCCTTTCAGTACAGCAGAATAATTTCACATTTCAGCTTTTAAACTGAGTACATTTTACAATTGTTTTGAACAAAATGACCAAATTTTTAACTAAATTGCCAGTGTCATTTTTTTTCAAGTTTATATTTTACTTTTCTTATCAGGATCTGGGTTGTGTGTCGTATGCTTTGTGCGCGTTGCACTGTACGGGTGGATCTTTGGCTGCATGCAATTATCTAATCACCTGCTGGGATTCAAAAGGAGCTGTTGGACAATCTTTTGATGCCTGATGATTCACCCTACTCCTTTGGACACCTCCCTCCTCTATCCGCCACCACAGCTCCACATCCACCTGCGTGTCGGCTCCCCAACCTCTCCACTGCTCAGAGGTCGCCGATAGTCCTGTGCACATTTGGACACGACTCCTGCAGATCTCTGCACAACTTGGATCTCTGGTTCCAGAACCCAAGAGCCCCAAGCGCTTTGCACTGTTTTTCTTTTCTTTGTAAATAAATGTTATTTTTTTATTTTTTTTTTATATTGTGTCCTATCAGTGATTATGCATATGTGTTAGAAATCTACCTAGAAATATAATCTAAATTGATAAGACTTCCTATTTACCTGTGGAATGAATATAGCACGTCACAGGTCTTAAACGTAGCATTTTGGTGTCATCGGGTATTCATAAAAGAACATTAGACATTACTAAAAAGCCTTTACATCACAGATGTTTAAATGTTTGTTAAATTCTAGTGGGACTTTAACTGGAGCCACATGTTTTGTTCAAATGTTTGAAAACTTTAGCTTTTTAGCCTGATTATCCGCTTTTTTTAAACAAAGTCGTTGCAGAAATCAAAAGAAAGTCACTGATTGTTGGCAGAAATCAGAAGTCTGTCATCGTTCAGTGCAACAACCACTTGAGCTCTTCCCTGATTGCAGATGACAAATATCGATTAATGTCAGAAATTTTCTGGAAAAACCTTCAAGTGCAGCTGCTTGCAGCGTCACATGTGTGGTTACTGTGCAGTTTTGCCCAGACATGAGTTTTTCATCAGCTGTTTTCTCTCTCTCCTCCTCGCTTCCTCTCTTCACAGTCCAGCTCTCCTGACACTCACCGTGACAGCCAAACTATTTATTACTGCACTGAAACTTCCATATCTTTTGGATTTTGCCACATCTAAAAACAATGCTGTTTTTCATCTATAATTTTGCAGTGTGGCAAGTCTTAATCTCATTGTCTGATGCATATCTGTAGTGGTCATTTGGAATGAGCAGGCATGCATGGGGAGAGATAAAAACTCAATGCAGAAAGACCCTAGGCCATGATTCAACTCCAGGACCATCTTGCTGCAATGCAATAGTGCTACAAACTGTTCCATCATCCAGCCCTCTGGCATTTCGTTTTTGTTACATATCTGCAAGGACAAACAGGTATAGACAATGGGTGGATCGCGCTACTGAAAGTTCTTTACAGCCCATCACAGTCAACAATTAATCTAAGTCTGAGGGTGATAGAAAGACGGTGAGGACAAGCCTTACATGCACAGAGTGAATGTGCAATTGCCCCTCAGTCGCTCAGATTTGAACCCAGAACCTTTGTTCTGCAAGAGAACAGTGCTAACTATATTATAACCTTGAAGCTCAGAAAGTACATCATGTAACAAAAAGCTTCCAGTAACTAATTTGCTTCCCGCAGCATGCTTTGCATCAGATCATTTTCTGCAGTATCTAAGTATAAAACTGAAGGATACCTGGACAGATGACTCAGCGCTTTTGAGAAGCAGAGGTTTCTCCTCGTGAGCATAAAAATTTATACTTTGCCTCTTGTCAGATCCGGACGAAAATGAGTTCAGACACATGCTTCTGTCACAGAGGAATGAGGGAACGGACATTAAGTCTGTGTTAACCTTTGAAACCACCGTCTTCTAATAATTCCAAAGTTTCATTTTAGTTTCAGATTGATGCCGAAGGATTTTATGCCCTGGAACAAACTTTGATTCCAGGAAGTTTCCCCTGAACAGCACAGCTGAAGGAAGGCTGTTCATGTGGTAATATTTTTATCTTTTTATCAATTTTGTTTTTAACATTTTTGTCTGTTTAACATCTGCAACAGTTTATTCGTTCTGTTTAATATCAACTAGCGTAGGCTACATGGAGCAGCAAGCTCAATGTCTGCAAATATAGACAACAAGAGTTTTAGCCCTGGGTCATCACACTGTCCCAGCTGACAGAGACTAGATTTATGATTTTACTTGAAAAAATAATGAGCTCCAACATAGCAACCCTTTGGAAATAGAAGTTTCTTGCACACCAGGCTGTGGTGTTGGTTGAAACTGATGAGTATAATGAGGTGTTTTGTATCTTTGCCTTGCACAGTCTCATCCTGTCCTTGCACTATTTAAAGATCAGCGTGACTGACGTCAATAACTTGAGACACAAAGAGTTTCTGAGAATTACGACTGAAATAAATACGCAGGCAAAGGTGATTACATTCTCCGTATTGTAAAAGGTAAACTCATTTCCCATCTTCAAGGGCGGAAAGCATTTTTTTTTTTAACTATTCCCATTGTCTGTTCACTGCTTCTCTGAAAACGCTGCTGTGAAAAAATATGGTGTGTGTGAAAAGGAGGTGGCCTTGCTGGCAGAGCATAAGCAGGCTCTATTGAATCCGTTCGTGCACTTAGGTGTTTAGTCACAACAGATGAGGAGCTGTCCCTCAGAGCACATTCACAATAGTGGCTATGAATGACGGCAAACATTAGCAGAGAGCACAGGCCAATACAAGTAAAAGCTGGAAAAGAAAAACGAAAAAAAATAAGACTTGGGAATGGGATAGGATATTCTCTTTCAATATAGTGACACCTTTGTCTTTTTTTTTTTTTTTTGCTAATCAGTTAATGCTGGTAAGATAAATTTTCTCATTCTAGTTGAACAAATAGTCAAAATCCATTCTCTCACTGGGAAGAAAAGTATAACTGATGTTTCTGCTTCTCAGAGGATTTTGTTATCAACCTTTTACAAAGAAATAAAGGCTAGACAGCAACCAAGATTATTATGCATTGTTTAAGCATGCTGATGTTTGTTTAAAACACAACAAAAACATGAGGAGCAGAGGATCATTCTCTATGAACAGCCAATATAAACTCAAACAGACATTAATAACCTACGAATAGTGGTTATCAAGCCCAGCTATTGAAAATACAAGAAATCCATACTGGAATATACTAAAACCCTGTGATTGACACAGGCTGTGTCAGTCACTGTTGACACAGCCTGATTTCTTATGGGGTAGTATCCTCTGGACAGCTGAGACAAAAGGGACACATCTGGAGCTGTCACTTTCTGACTGTGGGGTAGTAAGAAGAGTATTCATCTTGCAATGAAACGGTTGTAGGTTTGGTTTTGTGCAGTGATTTGTTTTTATTATCAGTCTTAACTTTCCACTGTCACTCTGGTTATATAACTGTGCTTCTTTTCAGGCTTTCTTCCAACCAGCTTTCCTTTCTACGTTAAAGAAAATGATCCCCACAGCCATTTTATGTTTAATGTGGTATCTTCATTAAACTGGGCAGTGTTATTTTCTCTGCAGAAATATTACCTTGCAGCCAGATCAAGATTTTTTTTATAACTTTTTTTTTTTTTTTTTAAACTGAGGTAGAAGAACCCGAGAGCCTTCTTCTGCACGTTTACTATCTTCTTCGCTATTTGCCCCCCTACATTTTTTTTTTAGTAAATTATAAAAGAGACATGCCACGTCAACTTTCTTACACACCTGATTTTAAAGGTGATGGGTTGCATTAGGTTTTATTCAGGTATGTCAGAGTAAACGCACGCCACACTTGTGTTAATTTGTTTTAAAGCAGTTTATAGTTGTGCACTACTTTGTATTGGTCTGTCATGTAAAATCCTACAATTTACACTGCAGCTGGTAATTCCAACAAGGCTATTAGGAAAAATCTAAAGGGTGGTAAATACTTTTCAAGGCAGCATACTTCAATTGATTTACATTAATTCCAACTCTCATTAAATGTTGCAATCAATTCAATGAGTTACATCCCCTGGGATCTTATATACACATTGACCAAATCAGGCTGAATGACAACATAGCTTGTACCTGTGAACATTTTCTTTTGCTTTGTCCTTGAGAGATGCAACTGGTTATAAATGCTTTTTTTTTTCTTCTTAGCTTTACATTCCGTTTGTATCGATTTACATCAACCCGGTGGGAGGTCGTCAGGACAGACACGATGCAAAGGATGCCAGCAAGAGAGGAAAAGAAACTTAGGCCTAACACTCGCGTTGGAGCTTTAGAGACTAATTACTCTGTGTGCGCCACTTAGTAGCATTTTGAAAGCTGGGAGAGCAGCACTAGACATTCAGAGCCTCAGGGTACAGTCTCATTTTGCATTCAGCTGCTTCGGCAAGCCCCCGACGGCAGCCGAGCGCTTTCCAAAGTTTTAAACCGCGATGACATTTACAAAGTAAGGCCTTGGCATATTTGCTCTCACAGTTGCAACACGTGATATTTACAAATCCTTGGTGTTTGATTTGTTGGATGCTTGGATACAGTTTATGTTAATTTAGGATGGTCTAATGGGGGATTTACTGAAACTGTTGCCGTTACAGTGTCATAATACTAAGTTTATCTGAATGACAGAAACACAGGCAATGTGCCTCTCTCTCTCTCTCTCTCTCTCTCTCTCTCTATCTCTCTCTCTCTCTCTATCTATATATATATATATATATATATATATATATATAAACGCATGTAAATAATTGGTAAAAAAAAAAAAATAATTCAGTTATGAAACCTGTCTTGACTTGACTGTGAGGGACATCTAGTGGTAGATTATTATATTTTAATCAGCGAATCCAACAAACCTTCTTGATTTACATCCTGGGGAAAATAACAAAAAAGCAATAGTAAAGAAAAAAAAAACACTGTTGGAATAACCAACAGTTTATTCTCGGGCTCAATCTTTGGGCACATAATGTTGCTTAACCAATATCTTCAAACCCCATTTAATACCATTACTACCACAGGCTTGTAAAATAGACAGAAGCATCACTTCATCTCTCTTCTCACCCTGATGTGTCAGTCTCTCTGCATTGGTGTAAATCTAAACTCATCAGACAGCATGACCTTCTGCCATTGCTCCAAAGTCCAGTCTTTATGCTCCTGAGGAAACTGAAGCCTTTTACCAATTAACCTCTCTGATCAGTGGATTTCCCAAGGCTGTTTAGGCCTAATCCCTTAAATTTTCTTTGTATTGTAAATGCAGAACACTCTCACTTTTGCTTATATCCATGGTGTTGTTGTTTTATTTCACCAAACCTTTTAATTCATTCAAGATTCAAGCCATTGTTTTTATCTGACCACATTTCTTTTGCAAAGTTGACTCCTCACAAACCTTGTAGTTTTTGAGAAGTGTTGAGTTTCACTTTAGACGTTTAACATTTGTTGAAGCATGCCAATAATATGACCCTTCTGGTTTAACATCCTCTCCAGAACAACAAGAACTGCTTTACACCATAGCAGTTTTAGAAAGAAGCCACTCACGATCTATTAATGTTGAATAACTTGTCAATAGCTGAAATGCAGTTATTAAGTGGGAAACTCTTAGGTGGTGCCTTTAGTTGTTGTGCAATTGCAATGAATATGCACGGCAGACTTTTAAGATTTTACACACAAAAAAAATTCTAGTAATAAAAATGTAGTTGTGAACATGAAAAAGGGTTGAAGAGGTTTCACTACTTTAGCAGGGAACTTAATATCCACCACTGGTGTTTATGTATGTGCAACCTGCCTCAAGGGGGCGCCCGTGGCCCATAGTTGATCTATTTTCTACTTCTGTGGAGCCTGTCAGGTAGGTAAAGCTATATGCAAACAATGGATACAAAAATGTATCGAAAGCAAACAAAAATGTTACTAATGAAGCTAAGGCCAGCAACGCTAAATCTTTAGCTAATCCTTAAACAGATGATTGAGCAAAATTGTAAGATCAACTAAAGGTGTGGAAATCAGTCGAAAATATATCTACCATGGGGTCAAATGGGTTTCAAGTTAAAAATCACATAAAATACGTCTTCCGACGAGGGTAAAATAAAAATAAAAAAAATAAAAAAATTCAAACCTCCATCCGAAATTTTAAAGTGACATTGGTTTATTATGAAATCAAGAAGCATTTTCCAGTTAAAAGTTAAAATGCTAACTACTTTGTGGCAATAAATAATCATTATGAAGTTTCATAAGATTCTCACAAAAACAGTTAAGGGTTAAAATAGGCTAATAATACCTCCCTCCACAGGTCTCCTCCCCTTCTGTGAACTAACCACCTACAACAAGTTTGACAGCTCAGCCTTTTAGTACCGAGCAGCAGTGGTAACGACAGAAAAATTGCACTTTCTTCCACCCAAGACGGGTTTTGTCTTATTTTTAGTCGCCATGAGTGCGTCCGGCGTTTCCTGTGGGCTATGAGGGATTTTATACATCCGTAGGTTTTGGTCACTTCTCCCCTTGGGATTCCTTCTTTCCTTTTTTGGCTCGCGTTGGTGTAGCGTCTGAGAAATAAATTCGAGAAGAAAAAAAAACCTCTGCTTTTTTCATCTATCCGGGCGTCGAGAGGAGGATAAAGATGTCGAACAAGGTGGATGAGGCGAACAAGCTCACCGAAAGTACATATAAGGTAGGTGTATGGCTGCTGGTTTAGATGGGAAGCTGGGAAGACAACAGGTGCGACCACGGGGGAGAAAATTCCTCCATACTTAAACAGACATGGAGCACAGCAAAGCTGAACAGGTGTTAACTAATTAAAAGCGTATTACTTATTTTAAAAGCAAATTTAACGTGGAAAGAGGTTGTTTTTTTTCCCCTACTGGAACTTGTATAGATTAAGATAAACTGTTACAAGGTCTGTTAAGTAGTATTATGTACATTTTCAAATATACTTAGCTCCCTTAGCAGCCTGTTTAGCTCTGCATTTTTTTAACTTACAGTATTTAAACGCTTCTAAAGAGTTTTCCAACAGGTTTTGCCTGAGTTCAGAAAGCTGGTTTTTGGAGAGTTGAATCACTGGTTTTGAAGAACTGGCTCCACCCCGTTTGTATTGTTTCCTCAGAAAAAGAGTTGCTTTTACAGTATCATCCTTATCTCAGCCAACATGTGGCTCTGACAATCGATTCATTTTGGATCTTCGTATAACTTGTTTGTGTGGACTCATCTAAATAAATTGGTGTGTAATTGAAAACGTATAGTATTTATTGAAGTTATCCTAAGAAATAATTTTGTGTAAAATGGTTTCTTCAAAAAATGTAACGCATACACAAAGACACAGTTTTAGTGTAACGCTATTACAAAAAACTTAGTCAGCAAAGTGTAACGTTACACGACACCAACCAAAAAAATTAGAGGAAAAAAAACAATGTTTGCTCAGCAGATGATGTGTCACACAAAAAGCAACAAAAGAGCTGAATAGGTTGTGATGCGTCCTAACACTTTAATGGAAAATTTAGTGAAAGGAAAAAGTGTGGCAGAAAAAAGTTGAGTAAGATATAGGATTATGCAGCAAAGCCCATACAAGATGTTAGGGGAGTTTCCTGAGGTGTGATGCTGTGGCTGGGGGAAATGCTTTACCAGCCACCACACACAGAAGTATTTCTAGGCCGTGGGCTACTAAAGTCATCACAAATGAATTGTCTAACAAATTCATATCTTATGAGTTTCGCTTTGAGAATTAAATTGTTGAAATAAACTTTACAGTTGTTGTTTTACTTAATTAATTACTTAATTGGGATTGGAAGTTTGACACAAATGAGACCTAAATGTGTTGCTTGATTTAAGCAGATTTTCTCAATACTGGGTCGAGAAAAGAGCTTCGTAAAGTGGCCACTATGCATTTTGTCAGTCCAACTGGGTTCCATACTGTGAGCAAAACCCACATACACATGTTGACTGGGGATTTGCGGTGCAACCATTAAGCTTGAGGTTGTTCATGTAAAATTCCTCTTAAATATATTTTCTTTAAAGATTGTTATTGCATCCATTAAAAAAAAAAAGTCTTTAGAATAATAAAGGTACCAGATTGGCATTAAAAAAAAAACCCATTAACAGTTGCCAGTTCTTGCACTCTGCATGCGACTCTCCACAGGTAGCCAAGTGAAGGACTATAAAGAGCTGGAGCGAGGGGGGGGGGAAGCAGACTCAAGGCTTTTCTTGTAAGTCTTTAGTCCTTTTGAACAGCTTTTATTTGCCCGGCCTCTTGTTAGGACAGCCCCCGCAGCTCATTGAAGTGGTGAAATACAGGGGAAAGACTCCAGGTTTAATAATTTAGGTGCCTGTGTGCTTTGTGTGGTAAGATTATACAACGAGCTCCTCAGCAGCCATCACCTCTTGTTCACAGTTAATGGTAACAAAGTGCTCATAACGGGTATTGAAATTATATGGTTTTGCTGTGAAATTAATTGAAGGTTCACACATTTTGCAACATGTCAAAAGTTTCTCAGAGTAACAGCTTACCTTTCATTTAATTGATGTTAGAAATTTAAAAGCACAATTATATCGAGCTCATGAATTAGATTGTGGCTTGTATAATCCCTCACATTTTTCATAATCTGAGTGATGCATTTTTATCTTAAATGTCATTTCCCGACTTTAAGGCGTGAATCCGAATTGGGTGATCATTACATGACTCATGAAACATTGATTGCAGTGGGTGACTTGCTGCGTTTAACTGAGGTTGGATCATTTGTAGACATGGGTTTACAGCTAAACCAGCATTTCATTTAAGGTAGGTGCCTTAAGATAATATGTATTTGGTGCTATAGAGGTAAACTGAACTGAAAAATATTTCAAATGACTATTTTAACACAAAATACTTGGGTACCATGGGATACTGTTTACTAGTAATGTGTAAATCTATTTAACTTCCATCCATTCATAGCTGCATTCATAGAATAGTACATTTATTCATCCACAAACTGGTAATTTGGGCTGCACGCCATCAAGGAAATAGCTAATTGTGATGAATAGTGCGTTGGTGATAATAATTACAATTGACCCACAGTTTCCTCCTGGCTCTTTTCTCCTTTCCCTCCGTTGTAACGCCCCCTCCACTCAGTGAGGTACAGCATCTCGCCACTGATTGTATGGATCTGGTTTTGGCACTTGAGGGCAAGGAATGTCATTTAAACAGGACATACACATTATTGTTATGATTCATTTGCTTTGCAAATGTAATAACCTACCAAATATTGCATCCGGTTAGTTCTACATGATTGCAGTATTCCTCCTATTGATATTGCAATGAAAACTATGATCCAATATCCACTATTGTGCACCCAGATATCTATAGATCAGTACATCCAACTACAAGTCCGTCCATCTGTCCAATCATCCTGCTATTGATATCTCCACCCATTCATCCATGCAGCCATCTAGCTTTTCAAACTTTGCTAAAACCAGTTAATCCTTTGTTCATGTTGAGTGACTTTTTAATCGGACACATATCTAGTTTGCAATATAATTAGATATGACAATCAGTATCAAAATAAGCAGACAGCTAATCTGGCCAGTAGAACAAGTTGGGCTGATCCAGACATGATTACTTTGCTGCATCTGGACCAAAATAAAATGGCAAGATACAAGATATTTAACTGCCTTGCCAAATAAAAACCTGGCTCTCCATTTAAAAACCCATTTTTGTATGAGCTTCTTAACTTCCCTCTCCTGTTGCTCATGTTTAATGACACTTTCTTTCTTATGGTCACTGTCTTCCTGTCTTCTTGCAGAATGTGATGGAACAGTTCAACCCAGGCCTTAGGAACCTGGTGAACCTGGGAAAGAGCTATGAGAAGTCTGTTAATGGTGAGTTGTGTTTTTTTGTTTTACTGCATTTTCTGGTAGACTGATAATCTATTGGGGATTTGATTTAAGAAAATGCAATACATCTACATCTTTTTTGTGGCCTTCAACCACAAACATTTTTATCATTTCCCCAGCTATGTCCATGTCAGGAAAGATGTATTTTGATGCACTGTCTAAGATTGGAGAGAACGCTGCTGGATCTCCTGTCTCCAAAGATTTGGGTAAGTTTCTACGTTGCTCTCCTCTGGGATTAAAAGGGAAAATCTTTACACAGTGAAGATCTTTCTCTGTCTATATCTCTCTCCATCTCTGACTCTGTTTTATTGCAGTTCTTT
Source organism: Poecilia reticulata (assembly GCF_904066995.2). NCBI lineage: Eukaryota > Metazoa > Chordata > Actinopteri > Cyprinodontiformes > Poeciliidae > Poecilia > Poecilia reticulata. The sequence continues at coordinate 12,862,018 of NC_088837.1, read as the reverse complement.
TAAGGATATTTGAAATCCTTAACAGGCAAAATTCCTTTTTTGAAATTTTATGTCAAAAAGAGAGATGATAAGTTTAAAACCATAGCCTCACAAAAGGAGACAAGCGTGATGGAACTGTTTCCTTAGATCTGTTGCAACAGTGCTTCAAATGGTGAAAGTGACGGGATTTTAATAGCCTTGAATTTTCACTTTTTGTAAATCTCCTTTGCCATCGAACACAAAACATTTTCATTGATTAGCTGCAGCATTTTCTTGTTGAAATACCCAGTGATCACTGGACTGATGGGCACCTGCAGTCTGCCTGCCGCACCATCTCCGTAATATCCAGTTGCATTTTGACAACCCGACACAAACCAGACTTGGTTAGAAAAAAGCTCCTGCACTGTGCCTAAAACTTCTTCAGTGGGATCTTCTTGTCATACATGAAATGCTGGAAGGCTAAAAAAATGTCAACTTTTTTTCTTTTTTTCCTTATCAGAGAATACAGCTTTCTTCCATTTTTTAATGTCGATGTTGGGTGCTCCCTTGGAAAGTCCAAATTTGCACATTTGTGGAGTGAGAAGAGATGTGGCCTTTGTGGCCAGAATGATTATATGCCTTAAATTTGGTTTCCGATTTGCCTGTGTTTTCACCAACAACTTTCTGGATAGTCTGGATTTTGCATCATGCAGCCGTATTGACAAAAACAAAAAACAAGAAGAGCATTTTTAAGTTGAGAAGAAAATAAATCCATAGATGCGTGTGTCTGCCCGCTGTTAAAAATGCATGAGGAAGTTCCATGCCTTGGTGATTGTGCAGAGTCATTCTGTTTGCGAGATGCTGCTCACAGACCCCTTTGATTGTTGTGGAGGGGAGTAGAGTGTCTCCCGTCCTCCATTAGCTTCTTTGCTTAGGTTGCAGAAGTCAAAGAAAAAGCAGCGAACGCACAATGTTGGAGACATGGTGCACACACACACACACACACCACACACACCACATGTGGAGCCTTTTGGTTAATTAAAGTCAGGCTTCTGAGTGTGTAGAGGAAAATCAGTGTTCAAGGTGTTTATACTGAATTTGTGTTTAAATGTGTTCCACTTTACAGGCACCATATTATTCATAAAATTGTGCTGTCAACTTTTTTGTGAGTAAAAAGTTGTCATAGTGTTTTGAAACTCTTGCTTTGAACATTTTTGGCTAAGAGGTTGGCAAATATTTAAAGTATTTTCATTTATTTATTTTACATTTCAGGTCTTATGTGTGTTAGATTTTACAGAGTTTCCTACTGGGTATGGTAGGAATAGTATTGGTTAAAAGCTTGGACACACATGAGTCCACATTTATGACAAATGCCACCAGTGCAGAAGCGAAGCTGCACTGCAGTAAAAGCGCATGATGAGTGATGCTTAATATTTAAGTTTATGGCTGAGTGTGAAAGGTTTATGAGTAAACAGAGTTTGTTTAGTCTTCAGTTTGTTCCCGGTCAAATTCCCAAGCTTCACCTTCCCACTGGCTGATATGCAGCCAGACACGACTGGGATCCTAACTCACTGTCACTAGTGACACACTTTGATTTAGCCACTGTATGCCTCTCCTGTCTCCTGTGGTTTTAGAGCTAAACTGCTAATTAAATTCTGCAGCACATTGGGAAGAGCCACCTGTTGCTGTGCTGTTTCCTGGCGTAGTTAAAAAAAAGGTCTTTATACTGTTACTTGTTGTTTTTTTTCCTGGATAGCTGCAGTTCTTGCTAGCTGTATTTATGCCACAGCATGGCTATAATTTCCTGCATTTGCCAGATTCTGTCTGGGCCAAAACAGAAGCATTTCTTAGTTTAGCACAAAAAGTTAACATGAATCCGAAAAACGGCTAATTAAAGCACAATGGTAAAATATTGATATCAAAAGTGGTTGGATGTAGTTGCTAGCATCTTAACACTGGTTTAAAGATGGTTTATGTGGTTTTATATTTGGATGTTTACTGAAAACCACCTGTTGGCGTCAGCTGCTGAATTTTTATTCGAATTGTCCGCAACTTCTCACCAATTGTTGTCTCTGGCATTTTTACAATTGGTTAATGTGTCACTCCACCAAACTTGGCATAATGTTGAACAAGAATTGCAGTGACAGCTGCAGTCCAAGATGGTGGAGGGTTACCAGCGAGCTGTTTTCTTCAGTTAGTCATTTCTCAGAAAGTGCAGCGTGTATGTGTGCCTTACTTCTCAGCTTTAGTGTAAATCCTTCTATTGGACTTGCACTAGAATTGTATGCATATATTAATTTAGAAGTTGCTATTGAGAGCTGCTGAAATTATTTCTCTTTAATGCTTTGAATCGTGATTGTTTGTGATTGAAGGGACATAAACTGCTCATTGTTCATAACTAAATAACAAAAAGAGGTTTTATTTAGTAATCAGATGTTCAAATATGCAACTTTAAAGTGACATTTTATGTGTGGATAAACTCCAGGACCACAAAGGGAGTCGCACTGTTCTGCCATAATGGATCATTTCTGTCTGTCATTAATTTTGAATTATTTAGGAAAGTGGTGAATAAACACAGAGTTGAATGTCATCTAATGATTGCCGACTATAAAACCAGATGCTTTGTGATATGGATGTGACATCTTCAGACTCCTAAAAGCAGTAATGTATGTAAATAAGAGAGTGTCTACATTGTCATTAGGAACTTGCTCATGGATGTAGAGCAGCTGCCCTGTCAGAAACCCGAGCTCCACTGACACATCGCCAGAAACCAGATACTCTTGAAAGAAATTGTAGGACCTCTGCACCTTATCCTGCTACCTTCTTCCTTATAATTAGTCTACCTCCGACTCTTGTCACACCCAACATTTGCATAATCATCTGACCTCTCACAGGGCAGCAGAAAGTTGTTTAGGTTCATGTAGAAATGAATTGGGATTCAGTTGTAGTTTTCAACTGTTCATATCTTACAAAATTCAGTAGATGTTGGGTTGTTTTATATTTAGTTACAAATGAATTGGATTGTCTTGTCAATCCAACCGAATACCTTGTGCTCTTTGAAGGCCAACTATTTCTGCCAAAACCCAATTCAAAGTTTATACCAAACATTTGGCCACAATAAAATGATTGAGCTTTTTAATCCCTCGCAGTTTTTACTAAATCACAATTTAAGTTTGCTGAAAGTTTGTTAAATTCTTCATTCTTGTTATCAAAGCAAAGCTAACTTTATCCACACTGCTGCTCAGTTTCATTCCAAGGGTCTTCTTTCTTTTTTATCAGTTTTCAGCTCACTGCTTTACCTTATTACTTCAGTTTGTAGTTCCACCTCGTTGTGACAAAAAGTGTGATAATATTCTCATTCAGTAAAAACACTTGATCGCCAATGTTTAAATAGTACCTGGTGCATTTTTACATAAACCTAACATGTTTGCATGCCGTGTCACGTGACTCTCACTGGTGCGAGGATTATTTTGTCTACAGTCAAAAACAGTAGAAGAACAGTTTCCCTTTTTGAATTCTACTGGCCAAATGTCATCCAAATCAGCTGAAAGAAAGGAGGGAGTTTATTTATAACCAAGGAAACTTGTTATTGTTTTTACCTTCTAGAGCGTTCTGGCAAGGATTTTCAGCTACAGTGCTGTTTGCACACGTTGGTACCCTTGGTAAAGGTGTGTCTAAAGCATTAGACTAATCCTACATTACAGTAGCATAATGTCAGTGACTAAAGTAGGAAAATGACGCAGTTCAGTGACTGAAAATGGAGAACCCTGCTTAAGATTTCCCAAAGTTATGAAAGAATGTTTTATTTTATTTTTATTTTTTGTTATGATTTTGCATCTAGAAGTGAAACAGGACCGCTTCTTCACAGATTATGATTTTATGTTTCTTCCTTGCTGTCCTCCTCGTCTTGTTTTAAACTTTTAGGGTTACTATTTTGTAGATGTGAACAGAGTTTTCTTGCAGCAGTTTCCTGAATTAGGATTATCTCCACACATCTGTCTTACTTGAATTACTTGTTTCTTTGGGTCTTCCTTCACATGTTCCCCATGGAAGCAGAAGCTAAAAATGAACCAGTTACATTTATCTTGTAGTCATTTTTATCAGTATTTAAAAATGGGGCCCTGTTGGTTTAGCTAAAAATGATGATCTCATACGGAAAGATTCCCTCTCGGGGAGGAAGAATTATTACTTTGACACATTTTGGATTCTTTTGCTCCATTGAACAAACAACTCGTTCACTTCATTCATGAGAAACTAGATTTTTATCAAACTGCTCCGCAAAGTCAAGCCCCGTTTTTACAGTCTGGGCAAACAAGCCTTCAGGAAACCTGTCTGAACCGTGTGGGTTTGTCGCCCTCTGTATTTTCCGATGTTTTTGTTAGCTAATGGTGGTGGGTTGCTTTTGGCGCCTTGTCATCATGACACACTTTTCGCCCTCACAAACTCGCTGATTTGAGCACACCTGTTTCCTGGCAACGTTTGGTGCCGATCGTGACAACAGTAAACAAATGAGTGGGGCCCTCTGGAACGAGGCAGTCACCGGCAGTGACGTTGCTGAAACCAAGTCATTTTTCTACGCCGTGAGTAATTTCAATCATCTCCCGGCAGATCACTGCTTACATTTCCGGCTCATCACTTGGACAACAGACAACAGACTCTCGTGCTGTGCATAAAAACCTGTTTGTCTGGTATTTGACTCAAAACCACACCTGCTCACATTTTTTGGGAGAATTTTAATGTCATGTGTATTCAGACGTTAGCAGTGATTTATTGCTGGTTTTGCTTTCAGGCAATCAAAACCTGTCATGTGGTATTGACTTTTCCTGTTCTTTTCCAACATTTGTCTCATCTCATTTCCTAACAATTTTCATTCCCACTACATACACTGCTTTAACACTCTTTTTCTCCCTTCACCTAACATCTTAACACAGCCTTTGCATTCCTGTCAGCTCCTGTTCTTTTAAAATCTTTTTTTTTTTTCTACCAGACTGAACTATGACAGCCAGTCCCACCATAAGGGAAGGTGGAGCGGGTAGGTGTGGTTTGACAGCTAAAGGAAGTGCACTGTTTACATACTGATGCATTTACAGCTCATTGTGATCTGTTCACCTAGCAGCAAATACAGTGACTGTCAAGGATTGTGCATTTGTTTCTGGGTTTTCTGTCATTTAGTTCACATTTAAAATAATTTATTTCTTTTTAGATCTCTCAGTCTCTTTGTCAAAGGCTTTTTAAAAATATCTACCCAGGTATTGCACCATGTTTACATCTACATACTGTTGCTGAAGTATACAGTGAGGAAAATGTTCTGTTCATTTTTGAAAATTCTGCAATCTAATTAAACATTTTCCCCAAAACAGTGTGAGGTTCCAGACTCCATAACTTATTAAATAATATAAAAGTAGTTTTTTTTCCCCAACTCATTGATGTTTGACCTACTAACCAATATTTTTTGTTACTTTTTCTTTTGGCTTTTTAGTTATTTTGCCTCTGGGCTGTAAACATGACAGAAGATGCATCAACTAGGTTCATCTTAGAAGTCAAACTAGGCATTGAAGTGCAGGTATAATCACCTAGATTTAATCTACTATAATCTAGTCTAGATTTTTTTAAAAGAAATTTGGAATGGATTGTAAAAGTGAAATACATGTATCTAGATTTCCAAAAATAGAGAAATGGTCATTTTGTTCACTGTAAATCAGAAACTATAGCTTCAGAACTGTGTTTCATTGTTTTCTCATCAGGGTCACATTAAACCTTTATTATTTCTGCTGCTGCTGTTCCAGATTTTACTAAAGCTGTTTCTTTTGTATTATATTCTACTTTTTTCACAAATTATTTCTAACAAACTACAGAGGCCTGTGGAAAAAATGCAAAACTTTCATTTTAGTATTAGAATGTACTGGTTTCAAATGGAATTGATCACCATGAATTTTATTTGGTGGGACACAAGTAAATTGGGATGTCTTTTCAAAAAATCTTTTCCTCTGTTTTTGGATGTTTTTATATGAATAGTCCTAAAATGAATACATTTTTTTCTTCTTTTAAACATTTATACACTTGCTTTGTTCTGTTCTGTAAAATCCCTCAGTTACCTCCCAGTTTGTGGCCGTCACAAGAAAAAAGGAACAGTCTGTTGTGTGTGGATAGTTTAGTACAGCAGTTTGTAAACCAAATAGTCTTGTGGTAGTTATAAATCTTGTTTGATTTCCTTTAGAGGCATAAAGAAATAAACCCTTGAATATACTTGACATTTAGCTTAATTTCACCAAAACTAGACTACGGCATATGCTTTAGCTTTATTGATTCACTATTCTCCTTGTTGTGATGCCTACAGCAATCCCATGCTGTGCAGAAACACCTAAACTCATGACTCTTGGATAAAGACTTTCTAAATCTGTTGGCCACATTACCCAGGACCAAAGCGGTCTGACTGGATCGTTAAAACAGATGCAAATCAGCAGGAAGGCTGCCTTCAATCAATCAAATTTTATTTGTATAGCCCCTTTCAGCAGCAAGGCATTTCAAAGTGCTTTACATCATTAAACACAAAAACACAGAATCATGCAACATTGAATCAACAATCAAAAAACATAAAATTTCCTGCTGAGTCGAAGTTCTGCCCTTATGGGTACCTCATCAAAAAAAAAAAAAGAGGGGGGGACTCCAACCCGCACCCCACACCTCTCTTCAACAATGGGGGGGGGGACTCCAACCCGCACCCCTTTTCAAACAACAGGGGGGGTCTCCACCCCAAACCCCTTTACAACAATGGGGGAGACTCTAAACCCACACCCCTTTTCTTGCTAGCGCTTGAACCTGGGTTGGGATCCAAACCCCAATTGTTGTTTATGTTCCATAAGCAACTCTAAACAGGTGGGTTTTAAGTCGAGATTTAAAGGCATTCAGGGTTTCAGCTGTTTTACAGTTTTCTGAAAGTTTGTTCCAAATTTGTGGTGCATAGAAGCTGAATGCTGCTTCTCCTCATTTGGTTCTGGTTCTGGGGATGCAGAGCAGACCAGAACCAGAAGACCCGAGGGTCTTGAACTACTCCAGGTGTTTAAAGTTGTCCAGGTCCTCTCTCTCAAAAAGCACCATCAAAAAATTTGTTGGTGTAAAGTCAGCAAACATGTAATGGTTTTACATTTTAAACATGATTTTTTTTTTTAGACTGTAAAATTTAAGTGATATTAATTTTTTGTAAACAGTTGCAAGGCTTAGGTCAATGTCAGTCTTTTTAGTTTGTATTTTAAATGTTATTTAGCCAAAAAGCTCTAATTAACAAATTAGACATCTCATTTTTCTATTTATTTTTACTCAATATGTTTACAATTAATTTACAAATTGATTCATAAAAATCCCAATGATTATTTAATACTTGAATATTGTGTAATAATTGCAATTTCAGATTAGGAACTCAATGTGTTCAGATTTTTTTCTTCTCACAATCCTGATTTAGTCGCTTTGAATTATCACTTGCAACAACAGAAGGTGGTAATTTGCTGGTGTTTTTTTTTTAATTAAAGCTGTTTTAGATTACCTTACCAGCAGGTGATTGAGTTTTTCTGGTATCCCTTTCCTTTGATGTCAAACATAATGAGCCCCTTACACTTTTGGACTCATTGGTATAAGATTTATTTATAACTACAAATTACTCATTTCACTTTACAGTACATTCTGTACATTGTTGTCGTTGTACAGTGAGATTAAAGAAGTTTTAGGTTGTAAAGCAGGAAGGACCGAATTAAAAAAAGCAAGCAGGAAAAGCGAGCCTCCTGACATTAACCCATGTATTTATTTTCGTCTGGCAGGTGCAGTGCTGGTAGAAATCTCCGAGGTGCACAGGAAGGCTCAACTTGAGATGGAGGAAAATGTAAGTTCCACAGATTACCCGTTTAAATAGCTGCTGTTTGATCGCTCCGTGATTGTTACCTAACCCTAAAGCATTTTGTCAGACACGCTCGCTCTGTAAACCTGTTGCTCGGTATATTTCCACAGCAACATGCTGTTTCTGACGCATTCGACCGGTAGTTCTTTCTTCTACAACCATAAATAGAAAATACATCGCCTCCTTCCCCACCTACATGTCCAGTAGCCGCACGGGCAGCTGAGATGTAAAGTGATTTAACGACGACGAGAGCTGTTTTTTTTTTTTTCTTTGAGTACAAGGGCAAGTCTAAACAAGCTCTGGAAAAACATCAGCTGTAGCTGTTGCATGGAGATTCATTAAACTTGCATCTGCACATGCCCTGCTTCCCTCTGATATATCCGAATGTGTCATGGCTGATTCACCCCCCTGGTGTTTTTCCGTAAGTTTATCATTGCGATTCAGCTTGCTTGGACCTATTAACATACATATTCATTTCAAAACATCCCTTCGCAACAACTCTTTGTCTTTGTGTTTATGCATTTGTCATTCATCCATCTGAATACTCCCTGTGCTTTCTAATAAAAGAATTGAACAGAAATGTTGTGATACAAAAATAATGGGAATGACTCCTGTAAGAAAAAAATATTTTAGTCTTTTGAGACTGAATTATGTTTTAAGTGATGATCATTCAAATAAATTCTGAAATATATCCCGTCTTTATATTTCTTCTTCACTCACTGAATTGAGTTACAGTAACAAAACATTCCGACTATATCAAAAGGATTTTTTTTTTTTTAGGTGAATCTGTGTTCATACGAGTCAAATTACCAAAAGAACAAAATTTTAAAGTATCTTGTATTTAGAATCTTCAACCCTCTATCAAGATTTTTTATTACAGAAAACCTTTTCAGCCTAACGTGTTTTTTTTGTTTTTTGAATGTAGCTAGCCAAGACTGTAATGTAGACATGTGAGTTTTGCACGTAATGCTGCTTCTAAGTGTGTTTCTGTCAAAGTAATGTGTTACTTCAGATTTTAGTTGGCAACATCTCCTGACTCCATATGGGAAAACCGTCAGGAAAATTTAAACATGTAAAAATGGGACGCTATGTAGCTGTGCATTGATGGTGACGTTTATAATGTTAAAGAACTGTGGAAATATTAATTAGCAAGACCATCCTGTTTTCTTATGTTGTCATATGATAGTTTTTTCTTTAAGAAATAAACTGCACTGGTTTGAGAGTGTATCTCATTAAAAATGAACTTCAGGGCAGAAAAGATGCGATGCAGTCCTCTGAGACGGTGTTACCAGCAGAACCTGTGGGTGGGTTTTCTTCTTGATAAACTCCAGCTTCGAGTTAAAGCCTCAGTTTAACAGAAAACCTTCTTGGTGCTTTGATGCTGCATGTTATGCATATGATGATGTTTCCCCCGGAGCTGGCTGTCGCCACATCGCAACAAGGCTTCGACGAACGCATTGACACCTGCAGATAAATGAGAGCTGCAGAGAAGGGGAGGATGTGATGGAGGACTATGGGCATTCCCACGCTTTGTTTCTGACTCATTCATAAGCACAACCTTGGACTTGGCTCTCACCCCCACAGACACTCACCAATGCACTCCATAATGATCGCTTTCCATTTTTCTCTGAGATTGACTGCACTTTCTGTTGTTGTTGTTGACAGCAAAGTTGAAAAGTCAGTCCCTCACGCTTCTGTCAGCTCAATAATCAACTTTCTTTTTTTTGTCCCCCCCCCCTCCTCTTCAAATGAAGTTTAAGAGGTTCCACAGGGAGGTAATAGCAGAGCTGGAGAGGAAGACTGACATGGATGTCAAATACATGACAGTAAGTAGTTTCTGTGTATATGTGCAAGTCATAACGTTGAGGCGGCTTCGTTCCTTCTTGCAGCCTTTCACACTTTTATGTAGAAGTATATTATTGTGATTTGCATAGTGACAAAATGGAGGATAGACAAACATAATGTAATAGGGGAGGAATTTCAAATTTCTGATAATGGAGATCAAGGACAGGATGAGCAGCTGAAGAGGATTAATAAATGATGCCAGGGTTTTAGGCGCCACCATAATCTGATCACATGTAGCAATCCCTAGCTATAATTATGACTGCAGGGAGAATAATTAATTCAAAGTAGGTTATCTCAGGAACACAACACAAAGGACAAATGAGATTCCATTTATCCAGCAGAAAATATGTCTGCTGACATATTTGAAGCCAGTTGATAAGAACAAGGAGCAAATATTAATGTGGCATCAAAATGCCAACAATTTGTTGAAAATAAAAGCTGGAAACCTCGCTGAAAGCGATGAGTAATGAAATTGATAAACTGATGTGACCTGGTTTATTAGTCGGGTTATTTTGTTTGACAGCAGAACTACAGTAAGCTGTTTATTCTCGCGAAAGGGCACTCTAGCTCTTATAGTTTGTTGCAAATGTTTGGGGAAGCACTACGTTGCATTAAAATTGTGACTTTTTAAAAACATAGAAAAATACTTTTTGAAACCAACCAAATGTTTGGTAAAAATCTGAAATCTGCCAAAAAATTAATACATTGTTTTGTAATATTTGATATTTTTACTTGGAAGGTAAAAATGGACTAGTTCTGGTTTGATATTGATATGCTATCTAGGGTTAGGCTGTAGTGGTTTGTTTATTAGCAGACATGCTAGCTATTGTTGTTGGCTTCAAACTTTTCTCTCAACTCACAGCCATGGCTTAGATATTTATCTGCTGACCTTAACTTACTTGCAGCAACAGGTGGGGGAGGGGACACTATTCAAAATTGTATACAAATGGTGAAAATCCAGGACTTTCTATGAAGTTATTTGAACCATGGGAAAGGTTTGTAGCTACATTTTTACAATTTTGAAGTCTGGAGTTTTTAACCCTTTCATGCATAGTGGTGACTACAGTGGACAGCCACCTAAAAGCCATTTTCTTGTGCTTCTTGTGGATTTTTATGTTATAAATGCACACAGACCACTGAAGTGGACACTAATGCATCATAAAACACACTATCAACTACTGACCATCAGCTACAAGTGCAAGAAATTATTTTTGTTAAATCCAATATGGCCGACAGACAAAAAAGCACGCCAACCGACCCAGTCCCCCCTTCTACTGTAGACGACTCTTGCAGGTAAAAAAAATATTGTGACATCAGATAACTCCTAAAGAACAATGCTACTGATGTATCTTTCAAATAACAACTTTGTATTTGTATTTCCAAATAATAAAAACTTTTTTTTTCCCTACCTTTTTTTATGCCTTAAGAAAATTTTTAAAAAAAGGGAAAAAAAGGGAAAAAATTCCTGACACAAAGGATCATAATCCATGCCTGAAAGGGTTAATATTCAGGTCTACCTTAATTCTGGCCAGTGTTTGGCTAAATGAAAGCAGGAAAAAAAAATAAAATACAACAACTATAATGAACACTTTAGAAATTGGGGAAACAAATTTGTACTGGAAGTTGGTTACTATAAGCAGTGTGTATAACAAAGTCAAACTGTAATGCTTTCTAACACTTAATCTTGTTTGCCTGGAAGTAGGCCTGGGAGAATATAGTCTGACATTGGGAGGTTAAAAAGGAGGATGCTGATTTAATTAACTTTAAGGGGTTAGTCGGCTCAGTAGCAAGCTTCCAGCAGGTGAATTATTCTCCCAATAGGCATGCTAGTAGCTCGTTGGAAATGTTATATTTAGAAACGGTGCTACTTTAAGGAAGCAACAATTTGCACTCTTGTGGAGATTTTGTGGATGATGAAATGTAGCTCCCATTTCAATACGGAGAAAACTGTTGGGGATTCATTGTTATCCCATTATTACTATGTAGGTTTGAGCTGATTTGTAGAGTAAAGCTTTGTGTTGCTGTGATTTTAAAGATACTAATACAATTTAAAAGTAGACTGTGACAAGGAGAATCAGCCTCCTTACTTTTAACTGACTTAAACAAAAATAGCATCCATGATTTGTTCTGATTTGTGCCGTAAAGTTTTTTTTTTTTTTTTTTTTTTTTTTTTTTATGCAACCAGAATTTGGAAGTGTTTTAAAGGATTAAAGGTCATCTAAAGGTTTTAGCCACTCACGGAGATGAACAAATTTTAATACTTTTAATATATCCTAAATTATGGTGGCACAAGTAAAATGTTTTGCTGCACAAACAGAGCACAAATCATTAACACCGTTTTTGTTTGAGTTGGGGAATGTGAAGGAGACTGGATCACCTTTGAAGACCTGCCCTTTAAACCTTAATGAATATCTTTGAAGTGATAGTAGCACATGAGAAATGTTTGTTACACAAATTAAATGTTTAACTTGGTTTTGCTAGAATTGGAGAATCTGGCAGGGGCTCTAGTTCACTCAGGTAAAGGAGACCGAAAGCTCAAAGCAACATGTGGGGAAAGGAACCAGAAAATGTCACCATCTCTTGCATTTCATTCAAAGTAATAAGTATATGAATAGAACAACATGTACTTTAGAGCTCTTAAAGTGTTGACTTTGTAGGGTTAAGACTGGCCCACTCATATTTAAAAGCAAAATATTTCTTATTTTTGTAAAAAATATCACTAGTTTCCTGTTCCAGCATTCATTCACATGAGTCATTTCTCTGCTTTAGGCCACATTCAAGAGGTACCAGATGGAGCACAAGATGAAGCAGGATTCTCTGGAGAAGTCCCAGGCGGACCTGAAAAAGCTGAGGAGGAAGAGCCAAGGCAAGAATGCCAACAAATACGAAAGCAAGGAAAGCGAGGTGAGACGGACACGAAAACTCCCACAGTCATGTGACACATGGTGTGTCTTTAAAGCCCCCACACACAGAGTCATGTTCATATTTATTGTCAACATACAGAGATTACCTAAAGGCAGTCTCTGCTCTGCAAACTTTGAAACCTGAGCTGCACTCTAACAGTGGTGTGTATGGTGTTGGATCTGTGCAGTCAGGCATGAAAATATCACTGCTTACTATTGAACTTTTTTTTTTCTGCCCGATTTTCTTTCCAATATGCTTTATGTATTCAGATAGCTGATGGGCTTGGCCGAAAGCACCAAACCAATTCATTTGCTTGTCTGGTGATCATGAGCTTGTATTTGTGGACACCTAAGAAAAGATAAAAAATAATCCAGAATAGAATAGCATATTATTTGCTACATATTATACTACTAGTATTGACATACTAACTTAAAAGTGTTTTACTACTTGCATGTAGCGCAAAACAGATTAGCTTGTGTTTTGTCCCCAGAATGATGTGTTCTGCTGAGCATGATGACGTGTTAGATCCAGTTTGGGGAGAGAAAATTTAGTGGTTGAATCATTATTACCGTTAGTGTTTTACCTCATTGTAGTCATTCCCTATGGCATGTTAAATCATTATTGCAGGTTGTTTTAACACGGCGCTGCCACACCCTCTCAGTGACTCTGCCGAACGAGAAGTTTCATTTCAAAGCCGGTTTCCCCGACGACAAAGCAGCCTCAAAATCCTACATAACCTGCTTTCCATTGATCTTGTCAAGCAGCCTGTTTGCCTGGCTTTTTGTGAATGTAATTTTTTTGTGTACTTAAAGGGTTTTGTGTATTTGGTGAGCACAGTTCACCCTACCTCATGCTAGCAGAGGGATGGGCTCAGCTGCTTGTTTTAAGTTCAGTGTCCTTGAAGTGTAAGACTCGTTTAGTTAAAACGGCGTGCTAAAAGTCGTTTACGTCGCAGGAGTTGTGAATATTTAAGTAATTTTTAAGTTTTTAAATGTATATATTAATTAAAGAGTTGCAGCATTTACCTATTTCTTTCATCTAATTTTTTTTTCCAAGCCAACTTCATTCAGAAAATATGAGGAAGCCTCCGCCGCTCGCCTTTCAATTACTACTTTGACATTTCTGTACATTGTTCTGTTTACTTATCCTTCTTCCCTCATCCTGTTTTCTTTCATCTCCTCCCTCAAATATCTCTCTGTTTTTGTTTTCACCTCCCCACCAGGACATGAGTGAGTTTGTTTCCCCGCTGCTGTTTTCACCTGTTTGATATAAAGCTGGTTTGTTGGATTTTGGTGACTCAGCAAGAAGAACCCCCGATGGGCGAGAAGGCAGACAGGACGTCAGAGCTGTAAAATTTTACTGGATGATTCACAAGACATTAAAAAGTCTTCAAAGTGAACAATCAGACAGAAGACACAGGGGAGTATAATGGTAAAGAGGGAGAAAAAAAACATCAAAAAGCTGAAAGAAGTCCTTTTCAAAACGGCTCAAGTTTATGCGGTAGTAAAAATTGAAACTGATCGAGACGGGTATTGCATTCTGTCACAGAAACGTCGAAGGGACTTTTTCTTTTCAGAGTTTGTTTTTCCTTTACTTATGTAATACACATGAAGTATATCGTACAGCCATTTAGCAGAAAATGTGGGGCCCACTTGCAGTTATTCATACTGTTCATAACAGTGCAGCGCCTTTCAAATGTAAGTAGTTACCTTTAACAAATTCTTAGATTATTGGAATTTAAACTTGGATGCACAAAAACACGCATCTGATTTCACATTTGTATTATTAGAATCCCCTTGGCAACAATAAGTTAGTGTCTTTATCAGGCTTTCACTTTGTGGAGGAATTTAGTTTAATCTTTTACAGTATCGTGAGTCAAATGAGGTTGCAGTCATTTGTCTTTCGCACCGCTCTCTTGAAACCCAGTTTCAATCAGATTGCGATCTTAACTTTGACTCGGCCATTTGCAATATTCTAAATTATGTTCCTCCTCAGTCATTTCTTTAGAAAAATAGATGTATGACAAATGATGACAGTGTTGAACCTGATCAACACTGTCAGGTTCATGGGATTCTCTTTCTTCATTGTTGAGAATAAATAATTAAAAAATTCTTGGGTCAGCCATAGAATCACAACATCGCAACGTTATTGTCTGTCCATCTCTGCTGTGCAACATGCAATTATAAAAGTGATCTGGAGACGACCGTGGCTTCAAATGCAAAATCAATAAGCTCTGTGCTGTTCTAATAATAGTCTTATTTGTAAAGATTTGTGTTTGCTGCTGATATTTGCCTCCGTTTGTTTGCCTACTTGTTGCCATAATCGGAAGCCTGTTTCCTGCGTTGGTTAGCGACAGAGATGCTGGGAGAACTAAATGGACTGATTCATGCAGGACTCTCTGTTACTGGACACACAGATATTTGGTGGAAAAGGAAGATGTGATCAAAGATGACATCTACCGGCTCTAATGTAGTATTTGTTTTAGTTTTGTAAACAAAATGGCCACTTTTTACTAGAGGACATGAGTTGTGTGTGGCTAGTTTTTCATCTTTACTTTTAGGTTTATAGTACAGCGACACTTCTATCTTAATGTGAGCTAAAATATCTTGCTGTTCAGTAACCACGGGAAAGGTTGCATCAACATTTTGGGTAAATGGGTAAATTGAAAAAAGTTTGCACATTTGAGTTATCATTTAAGACTAAAATAGTAATGTTCATTCATATTTATGGACCTTGTATTTTTCCATGTTTTGTCATTGCTGTGCCTTTTTTTACGTTCAGCACAAATTTGTGCAGCATTTAAAATAAAAGGATGCTTCTTTTCCAAAATATACGTACACAATCCTGTGCTGCATCACTATCATTGTCACACTCCCCCAAACAAATACCACATGGTGTTCCAGCAGCCTCCCAAAACGCATTAATGAAAATAAACATTGGTTGTTAACACAGGGCCTGCTCTCATTTACATATCGCAACGCAGTCATTGTGTAAGAATGCATCCTGCATTCTGATCCAGGAGTCAAACACTGACTGTAAGGTTCATGTTTCCGTCAGCTGATTATTCCTGTTTGGGTTTGACACAGTAGAAACGAAAGAGGTCGTGGACTGCCTCACCCTTCAAGTAAACATCATCCCTCAGCTTTAAAGGAATTAGCAGATGACTGCTGTTCTGCAACTTGAAAGGAGCAGGGGTGTGCGCCTCAGTGTCAGCAGCCGTTACAGGTGTGCCACTTCCAGCCAGTTTGATGAGATTTGGATCTCCAAAGTGTCAGAGCCAAGGAATCGGGAACAATCTTAACAGAGCCAGGTCCAGCCAGAGTTTTATTTGGTTGTGTTATTATTTTACTCTTTTTGAGAAGAACTGAGAAGTTCTGATTGGAGTTCTCTCTGGAGGTACAAAATCACTCTGGGTACAACTTGTCTTCCTTTCAGTGCCGTTCCCTAATACTTGTTCACTATATCAGCAAAACAAAGTATTCTACTGGAACTTGATTGCGTCTATGTTGTTAAAAACCAAATAATCCAACAGGTAATATCACAAAATGAGCTTGCTGGGTTTGCCATCGCTTGCATGCACAAACCAAATCCTTTCAGGGACCCCACTGACCTTTTTTTGATCCCTGTCTGTCAGTGAAGATAACACTGTCCCCTCTGTTCATGAGATTTGTCCTGTCCTCCCTTCATGCTGCCGCTCTATCTTTCCTCTAAATACTACTTTCAGCAGAGTCTGACAATACAGGAAACGATAAACTAACAATACCTGTTCCCCTGCATGAGAGAGATTAGGATTTTAAGAAAAGAGCCATGCTGGTTGCATGCAACACATCCTTGTTATGTTTGTGTATGCATCAACAGCGAGAAGGTTTTGGTGGCTGTAGACCATGTGCAAGGCAAGATAAGAGAGTGTACCTAATAGAAGCTGTGCTTAACTCTTTGATGCACAACCTGTCAGTATTCAGTCAGTATTCCAGGTGTTCTTCACTCGCTTTGTTTTTGATCACCTTACACAAATATTGTAAGTTTTCTTTTTTCAATAGAAATTCTCTTGTATCTCTACCCCTCTCATGCACAAACGGGTTCAAAAATGACCCATTTGTGCTAGTCCACCTATTCAGTCGTTTCTTTTTTATTATTATTGAGCAGAAACCTTTCCTCTGTTCTTCTAAAATATTGAATTATATCATTATCAAAACTCAGATATTTCAACAATACTTATACTTTGAATGTCCAATCATATAATACATGTACTGACGGCTCTGAACGACAGTCAAACCTGTTCCTCTCAGCATGCAGATTCATGCATGTTTAAAGCAACTGGAACAATATTGAGTCTCCTTTCATATTTGTTTGCTCGTTGTCAGATCCTGGAAGCCCTGACAGCTCGACAGACGGAGATGCAGTTGTTCCTCGCAGATGGCTGCAAGGAGGCTCTGCTGGAGGAGAAGAGACGCTTTTGTTTTCTTGTTGACAAACACTGCTTGCTAACCTATCACTTTGCTTCCTATCATGAGAAGGTAAAACGCACAATTCCAAGTCTGTGGTTTTGCAATAAAGTCACAAATGTGACAAACGCTTGCAAGGTGAAGTTGTGGAGTTTTTAAAAGATGTTTTCTCCTCCTTTGCGTGGCTCATGGACAGACCAGAGACTTGCTGTCAACAAAGCTGAGCAGCTGGCAGGACCAGTGCAACGATGCCACCAACATGCCGGACGGCGTCGTATCCATGATTGATGAACTGCGCAAGCCAGTCGCCATTGCACCGATGCCTTCTCCCACCCCGTCGAGACACAGCGTGGTACGACAGGACAGGAATGAGATCCGAATGTTTGAATCTCTGTGCAGGACAGTAAAACAATATCTCATCAGTGCAGAATTGGAAAAATATAATTACACCTCTCAGTGAAGTGATTTCACCATGTGTGGGTGTACATAATGGTAGATGAAGTGATATAAATGCCATTATGTGTTGTGTAAAAACACATTTTTTTATGAAACTGAATAATTGTGCTCTAGCAGCAGATGACTGAGATTATGCAGCCATTTTAGCCGACGCTTTCTTTGTCATGTAGGCAGGATAAAGGACCTGGGTGCTTCTGGTTGGTAGTCAAAATTTCACTTCAAATTGGAACCGTGTCGATGCCATTGGTGATATTGATGAATAAAATAATTCATTACATCCTAAAAACAAGCATATTATTTCAATGCTTACTTAATTTGTATTTCTGTTGCTACAGTGCCCTCCAAATAGGTCTTTGCATAAACCCACCTGCAGCCCAATAACCCTGACTACAGCAGCGTTAGCCTTGCTTACTGACTTTATTAGCTAACAGATACAAAAAATAAATAAAATCATATTCCTATGCAGAAGATTATTACATACTCGGGTAAATACTGAGCTAATAGATAATTGAATGATTAATACATATTCAATTATGTGTTGCAGTTTGAGAATAATGTATCTAATGCTTGTCATTAATTTTATTTATCAGATATATCCATTACAGTGAAACACTCCATATTTGATTAATTTTCTTCATTTTGCATTTGCTGAATATTTTTATTCATAACACTTTACTTTTTTTCCCTCGACTTTTGTGGGAGTCATAGATGGAAAACAATAACAATTTTATATAAATAGAATTAGAACCAATAACCTTGCATCTTGAAGAGCTGTGTAAACATTGGATATAATGTTCAAATGCCATTGCCAGAATGCAAAACTATCATTCCAAACAGCATTTTGTAACAATGTGTTGTTTTGTTAATTTCTCAATGTAGCTGAATCGAGTATTAGTTCTGCCTGAAATTAAACTTAGTTTAGTGTTTTATTTTTCAACTATTCTGTTGCAGCTGTGACTTTCTAGTTCAGCGTTGGGGTCATTTTAATTTGTTGCACTTGGAAAGTAAAAGTTGTTTCCTGACTTCAGATGTGATGTTGATGATGTGGTTGGTTCTCCTGTGGCAGAGTGCGCCTGTTCCCCCGGCTCCTCCTCTGAAGGCTCAAACCAGCCCTCTGGCTAATATGTTCAACCACCAGGACAGCAACACAAACAGTGTGACTGCTCATACTCCCACCAAAAACAGCATAGGTAATACAGCTTTTAATGTAAAAATGTCTGTGTGTATTTTTTTTATTACTTTTCAATATAGATGCTGTAATTTCCCTAGAGCGACTATTTTAGTTTTTTTTTTTTCCCCACTTGTTTTCTGTTTTACAAGCTTTCTACTTTTACAAATATTATATATCCCTTGTTAACATGGCTGCATGTGTGTAACTCAGCTTTTTTTTGTTGAAGTAATAACTATTAGAGTTGATTCACTGGACTTTAACTTTTAAGTAGTTTATCAAATCTGAGTTTAACAAGTGTTTTAAGATTAGACACCTGAAAAATTACTAAAAACTATTTCAACAGCCGTGTGCTGTATTGAGTGCTAATTATCAACACCTGCTGAACATACACACCTCTAAAAGCAAATATAAGCTGTTTTTTTTCTTGTTATATTTGTGTGTCTTCTCCATTTCTCACTATTCTCTTCCTTTTCTCCCCAATCAGACCATGAAAACGGCGACGAGAACAATCTCGCCAGGTCTGTGTCCGTCGCCACGGGCCTCAACAGCATGGCGAGGAGGCCTCGGGTGCGCACCATCTTCCCCCACACTGCTGGCAACAACAGCACGCTGCTCAGCTTTGATGAGGGAGACATCATTATCCTGCTCATCCCAGACGAGAGGGACGGTTGGATGTACGGCGAAATGGAAAAGAATGGAAAGTGAGTGTTGACTGCATGCTATTGTCCATTTGGTTGATGTGAGTTGCCAAACTGTTTTGGTGTATCCAAAAACTGAAAGGGTGTGACTCACCCAGGAACATCCTGTACTGTTTCCAAGGATTTTATTAGCTCCCAACACCAGCTTCTAAGGTTACATTTAAAGTCTTCCTGTTAATTTTAATAACCATAAGGTAATGGCAATTACTACTCTCATGGGCGTTGAAGAAGAGCTCATACCACTAAAAGAAGAGATTAGCAAGCGAAGCTCCTGATTTAGTCTTGTGCTCGTGACCACTTGCCTTTTTGAGGATGTGTCATCATGAGGCATGATGAGGCACCTCTCTCTCACTGTGTCATGATGAGCCACTCCTCTTGTTCCTCTAAAGGAATATGGAGTTTTTCTGCCATAATCCAAGAGCACACATTTTCAGTCTGAAAGCACTATTTCCTGTCTTTTGTTCTCAAAACTTTTAATAACCAAGCAAGCAGAGAGTTTTGCAAGCAGAGATTTGCTCCGAGCAGAGGCTAAGTGTGAGTCCGAGGAGAGGTTTGATTGAGTACAATCATTACAAGTTTTCAGAAGAAAAATATGAAGTCATACTTTCAAAATAAAAATGCAAGCAAAAGCATTAAAAGTTTTGAGAACAAAAGACATGAAATCCTGCTTTCGGACTGAAAATGTGTGCTCCTGGATTATGGCAGGAAAATTCCTCCATGTTCCTCCACCCTTTAATGTGGCCCATATTCATATCTGGTTCTAATCTGCATCCTAACCGATTTGCGTAAAAGAAAACCAAGCAAAGCCACGCCAAGTATCAGAATCCATCCTCAGTAATCAGATCTGGGTTTGTTTGTGTTTTTGCGTGCAGATAAGCGTGATCACATTACTGTTGTTCAACTTTCAAAATTTGAATGCACATAAAGAAAATCTTTCAGGTGAACTTGTGGTTATGTTCCTCATGATGAAAGGTAGTTTATAAAATAATCCTGAGTGATTGTTGCGTGTTTTTCCCACCCGTCTTCAGAGTTGCCTGGACACGATCCGCCCTCAGTTCGCCTGTCGTCTTGTTGTTATTCTGACCATGTTTATTTCCTGACATGGTTTTGTGGACTTGTCTTTGCTGGTTCATCTGTAAAACTTGACAGATGAGGGGATAAGGTAAAGCTAGGCCCGAGGGTGGGATGTACAGCAGAAGGTGTGTGTGTGTGAGGCTGAGGAAGAAGTTCAGAACACCACCTGTTTGCCCACACAGAAAATCAACAACAAAGCCTGCTCTCCCTCCAGACCTCTGACTCTTAAACAAAGATTGGTTCTGAATTCCAGAAAAGCGTATTTGAATTTTAATCATTCATTAGGCTTGATCTCATTTCCTATCATGGGAAATGACCTGAGAAAAAACAATCCTTCCAGACTTGCTGTCAAACGTGAGGCTGCTGCCTCAAAGAAAACGTTGTTCTGGTTGCTGCTGGAGAGGTTCAACCAAAGCGCACAAAGGCCTGAATGTTGTCTCTCATCATGTTTGTCGAGATGGGTGTCATGCCTCACAGGAGGTGGTTGGCTGCTTCTTTTTCAGAATAAACCATTTCTGACAAATGTTTTCCACCAGCTGATCTGGAGATGGCTAAAATCATTCAGACATGCTAGTGCTGCTAATGGATTGAGGAATGTTAGATTAATTAGAAAACTTCCGGCAGATACACATAGCCACATTTAGCTCATTGATGCCTGACCACAAAATAGATTGGGGAATCTTAATAATAACAATAATAAAGCCGGGATTAATAATGGAGCACACGGAGCTTCAAATAAAAGGGGTTCTTTATTTCCAAAAAAACACTTTTTCCTCTGAGTTGCAAAAAAATGAAAACAATGAGGTTCAATATAAGGAGAAATGAATGATCCGTATTTCATCAGTAGAAAGCCTTAGCTTCAGTGAAATGGCGGGCTAACAACGCTGTTAGCACTCAACAGAGTAGCAACGCAGCTTCACATAAAAGCTGAAATCTAACAACGGCATATAACAAACGGCAGTGGCACCTCGAACATATGGATTCTTCACTAATGTGGCCATAAAGTCGTCTTCTCCAACAGGTCTCAGCTCAAAAAATGTCCTCCTCTTCCGTTTTACCAGTTACTGCCACAGTACATAAACAGGAGGTTTTTTCTACTTCCGGTCATTTTGGAGCTCTCTGTAACAACAGCACCACATACTGACAAAAACGAGAATTACAACCAGTCTGTGAAATAAAAGCAAAACGTGGTTTACAAAATAAATTTGACATGTACCCATTTTTCACCTGGTTACAATAATAATAATAGTTTGTTGTGAGCTCAACCAACAGTGTCAGGGTTTTACCTCCATTGAAGCCAATATTCCATCCGTTTTACAATGATGGGGCAAAAATGTTTTCTCTCATTTACTTTCATGAAACACACCCACTTTTCCTACATAGAATTTCTTTAGAAAGTAAGAGTGCTCACTCCATCACTTTTGTGTTTTGCAAACACACTAATTTTCCCCTTTTTTTGCCAGCCCCCTCCCCCCAAGATAAGAGTAGTCTTTCAGGGCAATCACGCTGTGCAGTTTGACACTTTGTCTTCCATACTTGGTAATAATCCCCTTCTATTTTAGAGCTGTGTGACTCCTCAGCCTTTTTGTGTGTGTCTGAAACCGTTTCAGAGTTATCTCTTTGTAGATTGAATGTTGTTTATGTTTTATGTTTCCGATATATATGGGTTTTCTGCCTCTAAAATAGGATTAAAAACACGTTCTAATCATCAGAGTGGTACCAATAGTATTGTGCTTATTTGTCTCCATTTGAAACTGTAAGATGTGTTTCTGAACTTGTTTAGTTGCTAGTAGCAACACATGTCAAGGAAGTGAATGTTTTATTTATTTGTTTTACTTTTTATGTACACCAGACCATGAGTAAACACTAGCATTTATTCATGAGTATGACTCAACAACAGAGAATATGTTTGACACACAAAGAAAATGCCTGTTCTCAAAACCTTACACTTAAATATTAACCTACATCCACAGTAAGGGAGAGGCTAATTCACCTGCTGATTAAACACAACCTTGCACCATTGTAGAACAATCACAAACAGACTAGCTTTGGGTCACATTGCTTATAACATTCAAATACTTGGGTTAATTCAGAGTTTTGTTAAAGCTACGCTAATCTTTTTAGAGTCATCAGTAAGTTTTTAAGAATTGACTTATTAAACCTGTGGAAAATACATCTAGTTCTTTACAAACGGTCTTGGTTTGTCGAAAGAGTACAATAATTTATCCAAGTACTTCTTTGATCTCTGTGTCTTTGGTTTAAATTGACAATAGAGGAAGTTCCTCAACAATGGCTCTGAGTGACCTTTAGGTGTAACTGAGACTGTAGACAAGACAGACATTATACATTTCTGAGTCGCCTTCCTTGTTTCTGTGTTTCAGGAGGGGCTGGTTCCCTTCATCTTACTGCCGCGCTATCAATGAGCAGCTCGTGAATAATAACAGGTAAGGGGACTCTGCATTCCAGCCAGCACACACACACACACACACACACACACACGCACACACATACCAGTAGGTTTCATGTTGCAGCCAGCTGTATTGTTGGCTGCATTTCCTCTAGGTACTCCTATTGAAGTTATAACCTTTCTAATCCTGTGGGTTCTCACCTGTTGCTCAACTTTTGATTCTTGTTTGTTTAAAGTTGCATTCTGGGAAAACTGATAAAAGAAAGTGAGAAAGAAAGAAAGTTGGGCAGTTAATCCTTGACTGAGCAACTTATTCACATGTGTTGCTAGTTGGCCAGGCATTGGTTACAATCAGAACTTTTATATACTAGCCGATTGTCATCATGAATATGATACTATGATACTCGTGTATCCAAAACCCATGTACTTCATGATTCTATTGACACTTCTGACTAGTTACCATTTTAATTTTATCCCTTTTAATGGAAACTTAAAACGCATTTTGGAGCCACTTGGTAAAAAAATTATCTTCTCTCCTCCTCCGCCTGTTTCTCCATAGTGAGACCACTGCCCCTCTCCGCAGCAGGAGCGTGGTCAACCTCCACCACCAAGACACGGAGACGGACGAGGCCACCATGGTGCTTCCCCC
Source organism: Poecilia reticulata (assembly GCF_904066995.2). Lineage (NCBI taxonomy): Eukaryota > Metazoa > Chordata > Actinopteri > Cyprinodontiformes > Poeciliidae > Poecilia > Poecilia reticulata. The sequence continues at coordinate 12,838,523 of NC_088837.1, read as the reverse complement.
GACAGACTACTACAACATCAGGAGCAAACCCTTGTCCACCGTCGGCGTCGCTACAAATAACCGCCAGCACTCCCCCACGCCCTCGGCAGCGTCCTCCACCTCCTCTGATCAGAACGTGGTGAGTCAGCAGGCGGGAGACTTGGTCAGTGGCCATTTCTCTGACATTTTCGCAGCTCTTACCGGAGTCCTTTGAAATGTCGAGTCTCGCCCAGTTAAGCCAAGAGTTTTAAAAAAAAAGAGAGAAAAAAAAAAAAGCTGTTTTGAGAATGATACCGTGTACAGAACAATCTAATCTGCTGTGTTCTGCCAAAGCTTTCTCCTGTGCTGGCCCAGTTTGCTTTGTGAAGTTTATGTCTCACCTGATATCTGCAGCATCGTGGCTACAGTACCCTCAGCTGCACAACCTTATCTTGACTGGTGATGAAGGTACTTGTATGTGTGTGTAGGTGGTGTCAGATGAGCTTTGTGTGTCTGTCCAGGAAACACGAACACACACAGATATACTCAGTGTAGCATGGCGACACACAGTCCAGTATTGGGATTCAGTAAGTCGTAAACTGTTCAAATATTTTTCAACTTGCACAGGGTGCATATTTATTGTTTAATTTCTGAGATTTTTTTTTATTCTCACTTAATCTGTGTGATAACTGCTTTTTTACTGCAGGTGTTAAAGGAAATTTGTCATATTTCAGGAAGTTGGCACCTTCACTTTACAGTGAGCGATTTAAAAACAAAAAAATCCCCACCTCCCTCAAGTTGCATTACTACAATTGTTCATGTTAGAATCTGTTTTTTTGAGGAAAATTACAAGGAAGAAGAACCAAGAAGATCTGATGTCAGTTACTGTAATCATCTGTCTGCATGTAGATTAGCCTGTTCTGGTAAAAAAAAAAGAAGCAAAAAGGGAAAGGGGAAAGCAACAGTGCCTTGCAAATAATAATAATGATAATAATGCACCTGGAATTGTTCATTTTGTCACTTTACAACCACAAATTAAAATGTTTTTTTGGGGCGGGGGAATTTTATGTAATAGACCAGCACAAAATAGTTTTTTTTTTGTGAAGTGGAAAAAAAGGTAAAAATCTATATTTTATATATGATGATAAAAGAAAACCACCCTTTCAACATTAGTGCTTTGGTGTGACGATGACATGCTCAGGTTGTTGGTTTACCATGTAGGCTAAAAAGGTTTGGTGTCATGAGCTTCTATCCCCTCCACACTGCAAACTGGACTTTATTTCAGCAATAGCTTTCTTCTTGCCATTCTTCCATAGGGGCTGGATTTTAAGAGTGCATGTCCGAGTGGTCCTCTTGACTGATTCTCGGATCTTTGCAGCTCCTCCAGCGTCTCTTTATGCTGCTTCGCTTGCCATAATTTAGGTTCCCACATTACGGAATCAGCAGAACTGATGCGTTTGATTTGGTTCCTTGTTCCTAAAGATGGTGTTTGTTCTCTGGACAACCGTCACCAAACAGCTGGGTCTATTGTTGGATTGCATTACACACAGGTGGACTTTGTGTGATAATTAGGTCACCTCTGAAACATCAATTGAGATGGACAAGAGAGGATAATTAAGGCAATTTATCCTTTGGATAGTTTACTTATTCATTGTAAGCGAATAGCAAAAGAAAAATACATTTTGGCCCTTTTCTGTTTTGGTTACCAAGAACAGAAAGCACTGGACCACCATGATGCATCTTGTTCAGTTTCAGTCCATTTCCTGTTCATTCCTGTTATTTTAACAGTATTTTTCACAGAAATTGATTTTCAAAATACCATTTGAAACATCGTAGTGACTAGTCCAGATCCATTTAAAAAATAATAATAATAATAAAAACATCAGATCAATGGCTCTTTGACAGTCATTTCCAGTTTCAGCACATTCACTTCTTTCCAAATGACCTTTCATTTGCATCGTATGCAAAGTCGCAGGCAAAGCTGTGGTTTTCCGTCTGCCAAAGCTTTTTAGTTTTTCTCAGCTGGACGGATGTAAATGCATTTGCAGTGCGACAGGATCAAATGAGTCTTTATGATCTCTTACAAGCCATGTAAACATATACCTGACTGCTGGCTGTAGCAGCATGCTGCCGATTTAAGTGTTTCACACATTTTCCGACACTTTTACATTCAGTGTACATCATTCCATAGTATGAAAAGAACCTTTTTCTCAATTTGGTTTTGATTGTGTTATCAGCAGACTTACAGTGCAGGGCACAAATGTTTTTGTGGCCCACAAATTTCTGTCACTGGCTGGAAGTTATTTTGGAATTTCACTCCGACGAACCCGATACCTTTCTTCCATCTCTTCCGTTCATTCCTCCTTCAGTTTTTTCCCACAGCCATGTCATCATCTGACTTGCTTGTTCATTCATCGTCATACTTCAATCCTTTTTCAGTCTCAAACCTCTGCTGCAGCACACAGAGAGCCTGATTACCGAACAGACTCGTGTGGGAAAATATCTCTAACCGTAGATTAGATTATAAAACGCTGGTTTATGTTCAGCGAAGTGTCCAAGTGGGTGGCTGTTATGTTGGTAGAAAACTTGTAGTTGCAGCGATCTTGAATTGTCCTCACTTTTATAAGGTATTGTTGTTTTCTAACAATTACCAATGTGTACATTTTTGTCACCTGTAAGTGTAAAGTATTTGTTTTTCTTGCTAGCTGATAAACCCTGAGTTTTTTTGTTTTTTTTTGTCACATTCTTTCATCTGCTTTGAGACAAAAACTGATCCCAATCTGTACGAGTCTGATGCAGGTTGGTCCAGATCAGGTGTGAAGAGAGAGATGTCAGGGTGGGGATGAGGGTGGGGGAGAGGTGAGGTCACCCTGGAATGCTCTTCCACCATGACAAAAAATGCAACCTCACTGGGTTTCGTTTGGTTTTGTTTTTTTAAAAAAAGATAACAAGTCACAGGAATCAATAGATGGGGAAGAAGAGAGAGCCACTCAAGTAATCAAGAGAGAAGACTAGGGGGAAACTTCCTTTTTGCATATGTAAGCTGGGTGTTGACAAGTATAGTGAAGGAAATGATCGGAGCCCTCGGAATTTCTATCCACTTCTGCCCTCTTGTGGACATTCTTGACACTGCAGGCTGAAACGCCTTTCAGACTGTTGACTGAAAGCATAACTGCTAGTTAAAATCCACCAAATACTTTTGCTTGGAGCTGCACAATATATCTCAAAATCACTGCGCACAATGTTGGCATTGCAAAAGACTGCTTGGACAAATATTAGCTTATTACAAGCCAGGGCATTCAAGTTTGCCCGTTTAATTCAGTAGAAGCACAGGATCAGGAAGGCATTAAGATGTAGCATCAAAAAGCAATAAATTTGTTGTCCCTTTTTATGCAAACTTGCATAAAGGCTAACTTGTAACGGTAAACATTTACGTTGGTCATTGTGGAGCAAAGTTGAATTTCCAGACGCTCCAGGTTCCACGAGTTGACTCGTGACGCAACAAAACATGTATTTGCATGCCAACGTCAGACCCATTTGTCCGTTGTTTTTATTCCTATAGGGTGTGTTTACGGATTATAAACTCGCACAACTAAAACCCAAGTTTTGTAACCCCAGAGGTTTAGCAGTAATGAAAAGTATTCCTACTTTCCCCATTTCACCTCAAAATAAACAAAACTGTTGATGTCAAAGTCCAACACAAAGTAGCACATAGTTGCAAAGTGGAAGGAAAAGCATGACCGGTCTTTAAAAAATTTCACAAAATAAATGAATGAAAAGCAGAAATGCATTCACCTTTCACATTCCTCTTTTTAATTATCCACTATGTGTTGGTCTGCACAAAATTCCATTAAGTTAATGGTGGCTGTAATGTGACAAAAGGTGGGAAGGCTTAAGAGAGAAAAGCTTTTTCAGTGGATCGTAAAATCTAGCTTGCTACCGGAAACATTTACATGGTTCATTGCGTAGCAGACTCAAATTTCTTGAAACTCCAGGTTCCACATGAGTCCGTGTGACATAGTAGTTTTTGCACGTCAACGTCAAACCCATTCATCCGTCCGTCCGTTCTTGTGCAGTCCATAACTGTTTTCGGATTGTAAACTTGCCCACGTTTGGATCAGTGTAACCGTGACATCGGCAGCAAGGGGTTGTCGTCATGTGCGTTTTTGTAATGTCACGGTTTTGTGCTTCGTTGTGAACTTTTACATCGAGCTTGCCCACGACGCAGATAATGACATGTGTGTTTTGTCCACAGGCTGCACAATCTAACGGCACCTCGAGACCTCCGCCTGCTTTCCTCGCGTAGGTTGCATAATAACATTTGCTTTTGTTGCACTTAAACTATTTTAACCGCGCATCTTGTCTGCTCTTCACAGCGGAGGAAATCCATTTGCAACAGTCAGGCTACGACCAACTGTGACTAACGATCGCTCTGCGCCAGTCATCTGATCTCCAACATTTCCATCCATCTCCGAGCTCATCGTTTGACCTCTGCCCTTCTGACCCAGCAGTTTCTCCTGGGTCGGGGTGGAGGGGGAAGCAAGGCCATTTGAATCTGCTACAAACCGATACGGTAAACTAAGTATTTTAGTACCTGAACCGATGTTTGTCTATGACATATAAATTTTTCATGTCTATATTTTAGTCGGTCTGTGTGTGTGTTGGTGAGATTTAAATGAACACATCTTAACTTGCACTTGAGACATGGACGAGTTAAAAACTGCTCAAAGAGAATCTTGCAATGTATTTATGCCGTTGATGTTGCTTGTCTGACTGTTAGAAACCATTCTGTGGTTGGAGAACAATACTGTGGAGGACTACTACATTTCAGGCTTCAATCTGTAAACAGTTGAAAATCACTACAGACATGTTTTGAGAAAGATTATGTAAAAATGTCCTTAAAGGCACAGAAGGATTTGCTTTGGTCCTCTTGTACATTTAACCGATTCTGTTATCCAATGCCTGTTGGGCCATTTTCTTTTGTAATGTGGACACTTGTGCCTTAATACTACATACTTACTGTAAAGTATAACTCACCTGTACTTTATTCCAGCTGTGCAACCATCAGATGGTAAAACTACATGTACGCTTTTCCGTCACATCCTTCTTATAATTTGCTATGTAACAAATAAAAATTTATTTCTTCAGCTTGGTGTCATTTACAGAAGTTTTCTGAAGCACTCGTACTCGAGCGGTTTTACATTTAGTCGCGGTACATCTGTGTTTTAACAGAAATGGTGCAGTTTACTAATTACGTGACTTCTGAAAGACTGGGACATATTTATCTGCATGCAAGTAAAACAAAAGTTTGATTTTAAACGTTGCAAAAAATAAAAAAATCCAAGACACAAATCGCATTACTTTTTAATTACAGTAACTCATATAAAAAGTAAGAACCTCAATCATAAGAGCGTGCTTAGTGTGTTTTCTAACGCCATTTCCATTTCTTTTTTCTTCTCCATACCGGTAACTTAAATTTTATTTCTTATTCTAACATGAAAACAGCGGAGGAAGACATGGACAGGGACATTCTCAGCTGATTGTCTGGCTGGGAGGAAAGTTGATTTGTCACGGAAATATGGAGGTGAAAATCTGAGGATACAAGATAACTTCAGCCTTTACTCGAGCCTCTAGAGGTTGAAAGAGGGGCTTGCGCTTTGACAAAAACAGTCCTCACCAAAGCAAATCCAAAGTCAAACGATGAGGTGGTAAAAGTCGAGGGCATGTCAGATTGTGTGTACCTGAGGTCTGCATTGGCCCTGGAGAAGCTCAACCCAGCAGAATCATCGTTGGACAAACTGTCAGTGCAAAATATGGCCCCAAGAAATTATCACAACCAAAAAACAACAAAAAAAACAGGCAAAATGCTTCGTCAGGCATAAGTCCACTGTTTGAGCCAGAGAAGGTAATGTCCATAAGGTAATCCTTTTTTCTTTAAATCACAGCATTATCTCACTGCCTACGTGGAACATACTGAGCCATACATACATTTGACACAAAAAAGCAGAGTACAAAGTTAACTAAAAGATGGCGGCAGCAAGCAAATAAAATATTAAGACAAAAAAATAAGTTTAATTGGCTCTGACTACAAAAATAATCTGTTCAGATCCCTTAAACATCTACAAGAAAAAAAAAAAAACTGATGGCATCCGATTACTCTGTATGTAGCAAAGGCACTGACAACAGCTGGAAACTCGTGATAAAATACATCCTAAACCTGCAGATGAAAAACAGATTTCATTGACTAATTTGTTTTGTAATCATCTTTTTTTATATATATATAAACTATGTATGGTGTGAAAGAAGTGCGTGAGAGCGCTGCGGTTTGGTCCCTCTAGCCAAAGGTGGCGCCACAGTTGGGACACCTCCTCTGACGCAGAGCAAAGCAGAAGAGGATGCCCAGAGGGAAGAAGAAGATGGCACACAGGATCCCCAGGCAGGTGAAGTCGTCCTCCAGGACTCCGACCCTGTGGAGGAGATGGATTGATGGATTCTGGTGTTTTGAAAGGAAAGTTTTATCGTTCCATGTAATCAGGAGGAACAGGAGGCAGCAAACTTTACAACCCAGCGAGTCAAAGTTGTCCTCTTTGGTTTTGCTCCAGAAAAAATTTGCTTCAAGCTACAAAAATGAACCTTCTAAAAGAATTTTCAACTTTTGAAATTACTATAGAAGTGTATATAGCTTAAAATTATCTAAATCAAAATCTGTTGAAGATCCAGTAGTGTCCTACGAAGTATATAATACATTTCCTCAGTTTTTGTTTAGATTTTACAATATAGAACAAACTGACAACATTTTTTTTATTTGACCTTTATTTGCAAAGGCTATAAATGTATAAAGATGTTAGAGACCCAACATCTTAATTTACAAAAGGGATCCGTTATGATTTTCTATTCCTAATTTATTGAAATATAAAGCGGAAAAATGATTTCATGCCATTCTCTTTTGCAAGTTAAATTCATATACAGTGCTAAAAACCCAGCAGGATTTAAATTTAGTTTACTTTTATTAGGTTTGTCCAAAAAGTATTAGAATTTGACAATAAATGCATGAAAACATAAATTTAGCGGCACACTTGAGTATCCAAGTTGCACACGTTAAAAACTTGTAAAAATAAAACATCTTGTTCATCACATATCTGTTCCTAATCAGCTTTGACCCAGAGTGACATAAAAAAAACAAACAAAAAAATGGCTAACTGCGTCTTATGACTGCAACACAACAACCACAGTGGCCTCAGGCCTTTGGAAGGAATTAGAAGACAGGAAGTGAAAGGCTGAGTTTAAAAAAGGGTCCAACTTCTAGACATAAGGGTGTTTTAACAAAAGCAACACTTTGCCTCAAGTTCACTGTGAATTTAAGAATTTGTTTTGACATTCTACTAATTCTACTTTGACATACGACTCAAGCCCACTCAGGTTGGATAGAGAGCTTCTGTGAACATTCATTTTAAGAGGTCTTGCCACAGCTCTCTCACTGGGTTTGCTTTGACTGGCCTATTCCAACTATGTTTTGATCTAAACTGTCCTGCTGTAGCTCCGGGTGACTGACAAGGGTCTTTCTTCAGCTGCATTTTCCTCCAAACTCTTTCCCCATCGACTATGTGGCCCCCCGTCTCTCAAAGATGGCAAAAAACACCAACTAGCATTGGAGGAAGCTTTTCAGGAAGCAGAAGTGAAAAGCCAGATTTAAAGTATTTGTAATCCTACCAAGTAAAGACTCTGCTTAGAATCGTTTAAAATGCAACTATTGCCATGTTAAGATTTCCAAGAAAGTAGTGCATGTTTGGTCTGTCATTGCGTCACTCCGTTTCCTGCAGTGCAGTTTCTTCAAGAGTTTGCACAAGGCATTTGAAATGCCAGAAAGAAGAACCATGACTGATGCTACTCATTACTTCTGTGATAATTTAATCGGAAAACGAAGCTCTACTCTAGTCTTAGTTACATTAGTATGATGAGTTTCAGCCAGATTGGAAGGATAGAGAGCAAATGCTGCATGTTTCCTGGAACAAACTGATTATGTTGTTGTGAACCAATCAAAGGACGTGTCCTTCACGTGACAGTCAAGAATGTCAACTACAACCTGTTCGGTTTGTTCCAGAAAAATTAACGCCACAGTCATCGTTCCATTTTACTTTCCCGTCCGTGTGACTTGAACCCTGCAGCTACCTTTGGCCCCGTCACATGTCCGTGGGGCGAAGTCAGCTGACTGACGGGACATTCACTCACCACAGTGAAACTCCCAAAACTGAAAGTCATACTCGCTCATCTTATCTACACCGATAACTTCCTGATAGGCGAAACGGCAGTAAAAAAAAGTAACACAGAGAACAACCACACCAAACTCTGTGAGCGCGTGACGCTCTGCATTGTTCTTCATCAAGAATGGCTAGTTGTGAGTTTCAGACACTTTGTTGGTCCTCACCTGCAAGCTGGGCAGCCTCCCACCACCACTACAGAGGGCTGGATGATGGCATAGGTCGATGTGTAGGGTTGCTGGGAAATGGCGGCGCCCATCTGAGCAGGTGGGTATCCTGGAAGGCCCCCCACAAAAAAAGAAAATGTGTCATGTTATCAGTTTGCGTTTCATTTTTGTGTCGACATGAATTACATTAAAATAAAAAAGAGAATCTGGACTCAGAACTTAAGTATGGAATTCGCTTGACTTTTAATTATACGTGTTGCTATAAATCGACTTTTTTTTAAAAAAGTTATTCTAAAGGTTTAATCACCAATAGACTCTTTGTTGGGGTGGATTTTAATTCATTTTAGGATTACCATGATCATCCCCATTTTACATCGCAGCGTATCTTTTAAACAACAATCAAATTTTTAATCAATCAAAATTAAGTGCAACAAAAATAAACACTGTCGGTTCATTCTGAGGCACTTCATGAATAAGAAAAATAAATTCTGATTTTTGTTACTTGACCTGTAAATTATCAAGGTGATCAAACAGGAGCTTTTATTATGCTTCTATATTTTGACACATGCCTATGTGTCAGTTTTTTTACTTTTCAAAACAAATTATTAGAAATTCACTATTTAAAACGCGACAAATATTAAATGCATGTCACTTCTTTATAGATGTCACAATGTCTTTGAGATGTAGCATTGGGTCCTATTCACATTATTAAATTTAAGGTTAAAATAATATTTTCATTTGACTAATGTGTTTCTCCTGATTCAGAAACTGAGATAATCTCCTTTTTCCTTGGTTTTATGTTGGCTATAAATTTACCATCTGTGTATCGATGAACCTGCACCACATTTCCTCCTTGATGTCTAAAAATCGATCCGCTTACCAAGCATAATAATCAGGTATTATAAATAAATCAAAAATGGCAGTGTGTGTTAACTGGACATCTGGAAACAGTCAGGCTCATTTCAATGTAAAAAGTCATGTCCATTGTTTCTGACCACTTCTATGCAGGTCAGATTGTGCAACATTGGGAACTTTGACACTTTAATCAGACTTGCAGCTGCGCGCACACCTGCTGTTTGATGGCAGGTTGACACAGACCAACTGAATCCACTAGAGGATCAGCGATAAAAAAACCCCCCCCCAAAAAAACAGGAAACTTCATGCGATTACAAGAACCAGGAGTTTGTTTTTTGTGCACTTCCTGCATAGAAGCCGCACTCACACAATCACAGTCAGGGAACGGCTTCCTACCTCACATTAAACTAACATATTTAGAAAAACAATTGCGTTTAATTTTTTTTTTTTTTTAAGACGAGTAAGGGTCATTTAACGCATAGTTTGCTCATCTCTAATTTATTCTAATAATTAGCATCACAGTCATTTCTGCTCGCATACTGCGCATGCGAAACTTTGAATCGCCTCGTATACAAAACAATCTCCAAAGGCCATTTAAAACCTCTGCAGAAGGTTAAATAAAACGCGTTCGAGTAGAAATAAAGCCCCGTTTCCCTGCGAAAGCGGGCAGTAGTTAAATCCCTCGTCCCGCCTGGAGAGTTAACTTTCTGGTGAGTGAGTGAAATAAACGGTGCTGCTTGCCTGGGCCATCCGGGTAGTGGTAGGGCGGCGGGGCCGCAGCGGGGATGGCTCCGTAGCCGTGCGGCTGCTGCTGCGGCGGGCCGTACTCATGCGCCCCCGGAACGGCGTTGTAGGCGGGTGGTCTGTCCTGAAGGAGAGGTTTGTTGTCCACCATCTCACCCGAAGTAGCGTGTCCTTATCTCGTCTTTTGTTTTTTTATCTTGCTCCTTAAGTGAACAAAATAATGTTGACTACTTGGCTTTTGTCAACCAAAACGCTGTGCGATGCTGGCTGAGGCTTCGTCGCGGGGAAAAAAAAACAAAGAAAATACGCTGCGCAAAAATGAAACTTCGTCTCTCTCCATGCGCCAACTTTGTCTGAAGCGACGCAACAACCCCAAATCTTCACCAAATGTCCTCCGTTACAAACGGGAATGATCCGAGTTGTTATGGAAACGGCTAACTTAATTCCATTTCAGTGTTTGAAGTTGGTCCTTCGGTGCCCAAACAGAAGCTACGCACCATCGTAGCACCTAAAAACTCAGGTAGAAGTCAGAAAGGCTTTTGCTTTCTGTCTGGATTGTCACAAGAGAAGAATCATGTGATGGGCTGCTGTTGCGCCTCTGCGTATTGAAAGGCTTCTTAAAGGGATAGGACACGAAAACAAAGTATGTATGGCAAGCCATTTATGTATATATTAATGAATTTAATGTATACTTGTAAATGTTGCAAAACCAAAATACTTGATGGTGGTCATATGTATATATACTCTATCCCTTCGCAAGGCAATACACTGATCTCTATGCATTTCTATGGCAGGCCCAAATGATAGGTGTTATTAAAGACATAGAATAAAAATAAAATCAGCTTGCCATACCCTGCTGCATGCAGCGCACTGCAGCGCCAACCTCTTTATCACAGAGGACAACGTTGCCTCCTGTCGCCAGCTGATTTTAATAACAGCATTTATTATTATCATTGGAATAATAAGCAGTTGGTTTATTACTTAAAACATCACCAACTCTGTTTACTAATTTTCATAAGTTCATAATATGGGAACATCTATGGCTTCATATGGTTTATTGATCCAGAGGATGAAACTATAAGGGAAAGAACCATTAAATAACTACAGGAGAGTGTACACAAATATAGTACGTTTAACCTCTATTGGCTATAATATCTGATAACAGTTACTTTTTATAATTTTTGTTTTAATATTCCACATGTTATGCTGTTAATAGGTGGACAAACACTTATTCCTCAAAAGTCACAAAACTTACAAGTCATTGTGTCTCTTTGAAGTTACACACTAAAACAATGTCAGCCTGATTATTGACCCACTTTATGGCTAGAAAATGTTTGGACACTTTTAAATTTCTGCTTTCAGCTCAAATAAGTTCCACCTGTAGGTTCAATGGGCTTCATTTATGAGAGGAAATCAAAGAAACAAAACACAAAACTTGGTTCTTTTTGATTATTTTTATAGTTCCCCCTTACACGGTTTATTGTAGATTCTGAAAGTTGATACTTAGCACGTAAATATTTCAAATACTTTAAATCTTTTGAATTCGTGGTTTCCAACTTATTTCACATAAAGATAAAAGGTTCACAGTGAATAGATTATTTTTACTGCCCTTCTAAATAGTTGTGAGGAACTCTTTCACAAAACACTAAACATCAATGCTATGTTGAAAATATTTTTGCTTTGAGTAATATAATGGCATAATTATAGCAAACAAAATTCTCCAGTCTATATATTGATCAGAAGATAAAGTGTTTGATTGTTTTATGGTGTTTTGTGACACCCTGGTATCATCTGTCACCAAGCCTTGACCTTCAATAATTAATAACCCGCCGCTGAATAAATTATTAAAGCCACCCCGCTTGTCAGTAGCCTCGAGAGTAAAAAATACCAAAGGCCTTCGGTTTGGACCAATCAGAGAGAGGGATCCCGCACTCCTGCAGCGTTGTATCCAATCACAACAGCACTTCCTCCATTTCCTGTTGTGCGTCTAGAGTTGGACAGGGCAATACTCTAGTCCACAATATGAAATAAATTCCGCTCTGTGGATGAATGACGCCAGGTTTTTATTTGTTGTTTCCCAGAGGTGTCGTTCATGAGCATGCGTAAGTATGTTTTGTGTTTTTGACCGTCCCCTGCAGGTTAAGGCCACCTGACTGCAGCCGACTGACTGAAGATGTAAACTGCTTATAGACCACTTTGCGGCTTTTCCATCCTACCTATGCTTTCCTGCAGCTTAGCATGGCATTTGGCCACTTAATGCTTATAAACATTGCTTCTGAATGTGTCGCAGGATGGGTCACGCAGATGGCAGCATCTGCTGTCGCACCTGATGTCATGACGCTATTGGTATTTCCCATGACAACCGCGTATCGGGTCCAGTAAATATTCAGGTAGGCTGCTGTTGGACACCCCAGACTCTACTGTGTATACATCCCATGCCTGTATAGAGAAAAATGACCACATGGATATGCAGCTAAGTTTAGGATAAACTTCAGCGGAGGGTTTAATTTAAACATGTTTATTCAAATAAAGGCCCAATTGAACAGATAAGGCTAGCTTTGCTATAGTGACTGTTAGTGTCCTAGCGGATTAGTATCAGTCGATAAAGCAACTGTCAAGTGCACCAGTCAAAATAAAAGCTTGATTTCCGGTCTGGACTTTCAAAATAATACCAAATTGTTTCGTCCTATTTACTTTGTGCTGTCAACAAAATTAACGAGATTATTATTATTAGTAGTAGTGGTAGTAGTATTACTATTATTTTTATTATTATTGCTCAGTCACAAATCAGCATTTTAAAATATTTTGCTGAAAGCATTAAAAAGCTAATGAAACTTACACATATCCCAATGTCTCAAAGAAGGCAGTCATCTGCTGCTCTTGCTCACAGAGGTGGATATATATCAAAAGGAAAATAAAGAGCATTTCAGTAAATAATATTTAAATGGTTTGAAATATGTCATGCAGATTTAGTAAACCAAGTCTATGAAAAAGCTATTTACTCTTTAAACTGAGATCAAAAGGTGCAATGAAGGTAATCTGCTAATGAGAGCTGCCAAGCAGGGAAAGAAAGAGAGAAACTTCAAAATTGCTACGTGAAATTTAAAGGTGCTGCTGTTATCATCACACGGTCAATATTTCTGAAGCGAAATTTAAATTGAGGGAGATCTAATGAGTGTGTAACTCGTTGCCTCCCCTCGTTACCATCAAACTTTAACCACACATATTATGTAGCAAAAAGCCACGAGTGCTGTCCTCTGTTTCCGTTAGGAGCCGCCATGCCTATCACGCTGCTGTGGGCCGTGGATGTGTATGGCAGAGTGTACAGCCTCTCCACAGCTGGCCAGCGCTGGGTCCGCGCTGACGACCTGCTGCTGGAGCTGAAGCGCGTTACTGCAGGCAAGGGGCGCTGCTGGGGCATCGGGTGCGATCACCACATCTATCTGAACATAATGCCCAGTGAGACTTCCATCCGCTACCGCGAGGAGACCTACGAGAACCAGGTGAGCCCAAGAGATCCTGAAACAAATCCTCTGTTTCTTAACTGTTGGATTTATCTAAATAATGCTGACATTTATTCTTTTGTCATGTGTGTGTTTATTGTCAGAGATGGAACCCAGTGGACGGCTTCACTGACGTCCTGCTGCCCACCGACCGCTGGCCCTGGAGCGACGTCACCGGAATGAACCCACAGCCACTCCACAGCTTCCAGCTGCCGTCCCGCAGCTGGGAGTGGGAAGGTGACTGGTATGTGGATCAGAGCTGTGGAGAACCCGGCCAGACTGGGGTGAGAAATACCTTAACTTATTCTTTTTTTTTTTTCTACTTCTCTTTGAGGGTTATTTGATTAATAAATGGAGCAAATTTTCGGCCTCCGCCAAGCATTTTGTTTCCCTTCTTCTGTAGGGCTGGGAGTACGCTGTGGATTTTCCAGCCAACTTCTCCCCAGACAAGAAGTGGAACTCCTGTGTCCGCCGCAGACGATGGATCCGCTACAGAAGATACACAGCACAAGGCACATGGGCAAAGGTTAGCCACGCACTGTTTACTCTCTGTGACTGATTTGTTCAGTTCTTAACAATTTCCACAAAGGAGAGCAGAAAAGGAAGGTAATGTATTTCCATCAGAAAACACAATTGTTAATTATCCTTTTCACATTATAATCCCCCAAATCCCTAGTTAACTTCATGCTAGTGATAAAGAACCTACAAGTGTAAATCCAACCATTTCAAGCTATCATTTGCTCTGATTTCGTGGGATTTAATCTGATTCCCTTTCCTTGTGGACACTGTTGTTTTCCAAGTGATATGTTGTGTTCGGCTTTTGATTGAGATGCTTTTGTCACGTTGGTCATATATTTTTATTGTGATCCAACCCAAATAGAGCATGATCTTCAAAAATATTCACTGTATTTTTCTACAGAACTTCAAATAGGACCTCTTACTTAAATTTTATATATATATATATATATATATATATATATATATATATATATATAATTTTGTTCTCGCCAATCGTGGATCTCTGCAGTTCCTCCATACCTACTTCAGTTTTTTTTCTCAGTACAGAAGCATTAATTAAGAGTTTTATAGTACATATTTTGAGTGCTGTCTTATTACTTCACCTGCTGACATGTGGATATTTATTTGGCACTTTGTATACCAAGAAAAATCTCCATGGCGACTGTAAGTCAAAGCTAATTGGATGTTTCGTAAGGCCAGTACTGTCTCCCTGCAGATCCCTTTGGATAGCCCTAAGAAGCCCCCGCTGCCGCTCTGTGACATCAGCTGTGGTGGCTGGGAGATGAGTGACCAGTCAGGGAGGTACCCATACCTCTGGGGCGTGTCACAGCAAGGGCAGGTCAGTCACAAGGTGGCAGCAGCTGAGGTTTTATCTTTCTGACACAAACCTATACTTTCGCTTTACGTTTTAGGGGAATTATTAGCTTCCCACAAAACCTATAATATTTGTTTTTAGTAAAACAAATCATTTTTCTTATCATCTCTGAGAATGTTTGCTCCACTGACCATGGTTTCACTGCGGTTTCCAGGTTTTTATCAACACATAATGTCGGGCATCACTTTATTGAGCCTGCATGGCCACAAGAGGGCAGCATAACCTCATCTGAACCACAAGGCTGAACTACTAACTTTTCCGACCCAAGAGAGCCAAAAAATTGTGATTTTGCTCAATTAAAAACATGTAATACTTTATTAAAATCCAACATGTAATTGTTGGAATTGAAACCGAAGATCTTGATTTCATGCCTAAAATCCTGTTTACCAAATGTGACCGGATTTAACGATCTGCTAAAATGACTTGTGCTGCACAGGTGTGGTTCAGGGAGGGAATCCACCCCCGAGTGCCGGAGGGTACCAGCTGGGAGGAGGTGGAGGTGCCCAAAGAAGTGGCTCAGTTGTCAGCCGGCCCTGGGGATCTTCTGTGGGCTTTACTGTGGGATGGAAACCTGATGGTTCGTACAGGCCTCAGTCTGGACAGCCCGACAGGTCCGCACCACCGTGGCACACTCCATCCCTGAGTCCAATTGTTTGTTTTTTTTTTGTTTGTTTTTCCCCCCTGTCCTTTCATCTGAGAAATTGTCATTTTAAACACTTTAATTCTATTAATTATGTATTCGAAGCTCTATTAATTATTTTTCCATTGTAATTCTCTATTAATGGGTGATGTTGTAAGTGAAATGTGACGTTTTGGTTTTACGGTGCAACTTATTTTACAGAGCATTGTGCATTGTGTATGTTCCACCGTAGGTACCTCCTGGTTGGAAGTGGAGTCGCCCTCAAAGGAGGTGGAGGCTCTTCACGTGGCCGTCGGAGTCAGCGTTGTGTGGGTGGTCACAAAGGACTATAAGGTGTGATGACGTCTGAAATGATCTGAGTAGGTTTGGTTTACCTGTCAGCTACGTGTGCGGACTGGAGCGGTTGTGTGTGTGTGTGCGTGTGTGTCCAGGTGTGGTTCAGGCGTGGCGTAAACTCCCACAACCCCTGTGGATCTGGCTGGATCAGCATCGGAGGGGAGATGATGATGGTGGACGTGGGACTCAATGACCAGGTTGGAGGAGAATTTTTACTTGGGGAATTAATTTAAAACAGTACATGATTGCGATCTGAAAGAAAAATGTTTGTTTTGACATTTTTTTTCAAGTAAAACTGTTAAAACTATGGTTAAAATTTCTAATTGGTCTCAGACATACTGTAATTATTATCAGTCATATTTAATGTGGAGCTCGGCTGTGTGAGCCTCTGGGGAAGACTCCTGAATCGGGCGTTAAGTGTGACTTGTTGACTCCACAGATCCAGGCTTTATGGAGGAGTAGGTCACTGATCAGTTTTCAACTTTACTGTGGAACTTTCACGGAGATTAACATTTCAACACCAGTAAAACATAGTTTTTGCAGCATCATGGAGATGCTGTCCTTCAGCAGATCCAGTGGAGCAGGGCGGGGTTGATGGGAACATGGATGACACTAAATATTAGGCAATCCTGGAAGAACTCCAGTGTGAGTGCTGTGCCATAATTATATTTGTCGTCTTTTTGCATCCCTCTGCATGAGTTTGGGCCATTTAGCAAAGAAGGAAGGACAGAAACGCAATTCTGTATCTAGAGCAGTGGTTCTTAACCTTTTTTGACGTACCGAACCCCCCAGTTTCATTTGCGCATTCACCGAACCCTTCTTTAACTCCGAGGCAGAGGCTCCGCCGAACCCCTGAGACCGACTCACCGAACCCCTGGGGTTCGATCGAACCCAGGTTAAGAACCACTGATCTAGAGACAAGAAAACTGTAACGGCTGTAATTGTAGCAAAACACGATTATGGATTCACAATGCACAATGCCTAAAAATACATTCACACCACACTTTTCAGATTTTGTTTTAATAGAAAGAAAAATAAGCCTACATCTTTGTTGTTCCTACATCCTTGTTGTAGCGCATTTTACAGTTATGTGCTTGCCTGTGTTGCTCTGTCATAAAATCCTAGTAAAATGCACTGAGGTCTGTGGGTGCAACACAAAATGTGACAAAATTCGTCGCACTTTGTGTACTTCTGCTCTTTGTGCCCCTATAATAGAATGAAGCAAGCTAAAAAAACAAAAACAAAAAAAAAAAAACAAGCAGGGATGCCAAAACAACATTATTAAAGCTTTTAAATATATTTTCTACAAGTTTTCTAACCTTGCAGGTTTATTAAAACTTTTCTCTTTCCACTCTGAACTGTGCCTCTCCGCTGCCTGATCCACCTCACCGTCTGCCTGGATCTGGTTTCAGGACAGCAGAAACTCTTCACTCCGTGTCTCACTGCTGAAGACTTTGCTTGCGCTGCAAACCCCACAGCTCCCACCTACGCCTCCCCCACCCCCCACCGCTCCCAAACCTCTCCTCGGCCCATTCCAACCCCTCCGCCTCGCTTCCCGTCAGCAGCACTGTAACACGAGCACGGCGTGTCGCTCTGGCCAATGTCCCCTCAGCAGTCGCACCTCAGGGTCCGGCCTTAAATATCCCCAGACTGTATTCCCACTGGCCTTACATATGGGAGACTCCCTAATTAGAAGCTGGCCAAGGCGTCGTCATCAAATCCCATATTTCATGTTTCAGGGCTTCAGTTATGGGGATGGCTTAACGGAGCCAGAACAGGAGTTACAGTATATGGCCTTATAAAGTAACAGCTGCTCTGATTGGTCTATCGGAAAAACTGTTTGATTAAATTGTAGTTTGTGGGATTACTGGAGGTGAATTGATGAAACAGCTAAATAAATAAAGAACACTTCACTGTCTGTGTTTAACAGGTGCCATACAACATTTGTTTTTTTGTTGTTTTTGTTTTATTTTACTGCTGTTCTTCCACATAAATCTCTCTTTGTCTCTGTCTGTTAGGTTTGGGCCGTTGGTGAGGATCGGGGGGTGTATTTTAGGATGGGTGTGACCCAGGCTGAGCCGAGTGGAAATGGCTGGATCCCCGTTTCTGCCCAGTGGGGCAGCAATAAAGAGCTTAGTCCACCCAGGTCTGCAGAGTAACATCAACCAAGTCTCCACTAATCATACCTGACCTTAATCAGCCTGTTATTACTCCCTTTGTGTTTTCATAAGGGATGAGTGTGAGTTTAGTGGCCACCTGACTGAGACCTCACAAGGCTCTGCACCAAGTGGCTCTGATTCAGACTCAGAGTTGGGTCCGACTAACTCGGAGCACAGCGCTACTCCCGTACTGGAAGCAGCAGCTCCCTCTATCGTCCCCTTGGGGGGCAGCGACACGTCTGCACCTCCTCCGGAGGTAAAACAACCGTCCTCGGCCTCTCGGCAAGACGCTCCAAAAGCATTCATCCCGGCCAGCGACAGCTTCATCAACAGCCTGGTGTCGGACCGCGACAGAACCTCCACCACGCAGCCGTCCATCACCGAGATGCCGCAGGAAGACGGCGTGGAGCTGCCTCCAGCTCCGGTGCTCCCCACCCTTCCGGCCACTGGGCACGACGTCCCCTTTATGAACGTGGACCTAGAGGGGGCCGGGGCGGCTCGGAGCGCACAGGCAGCAGGGCGTTCACTGAGCGACGTCCTGGGAACCCTGGAGAACCCACAGGGCATCGGGGAAGAGGATGGACCCGTGTGGGCGTGGACGTCCGGTGGAGGATGCGATGTGGATGCGAGTTCACGGATCAGCTGGCTCAGTTCCACAGGTACGTGGGCAGCCAGTCTCTGAGGCTGTATGATGATGGGATTGTGATTCCTGATTGGGAATTATTATAAGGATAATCTAGTCTGAGAAAATATTTACAAAGAAGGAAAACAGGAAAAAGGAGGGAAAAAAATGTCACACCACTTACATTTTTCAGTATTTTAGGGTATCTTTAAATTGACAGATTGAGCAGCTGCCTTGCATTCTGTCTGATTCCCAGACTTTCAGGAAGTCATTTGAAGTGGTTGAGTCAGTCCTACTCAAAGGTTTTGTTTAAGATTTTGATGCATTTACTTTGTTTTTAGAAATAATAATAATAAAATAATAATAAAAAGAGGTTAAAAATGTCCTAAAAACATTTGAAAGAACCTCTAAAGGTTTGAGAAGCCACTAAGCAAGACCAGTTTAAAGGTCTACGAGAAAGTCTCTCTGCTTTGAAGTAAAACAAAAAGAAATAGGGGATTACTCAGGAATTCTGCAAGTGATCACATCTGTAGGTGCTTCGTCTTTCCTGGTTGGTTAGGGGCGTCTTTTATTCGAGTTCTTACACCTCTACGTTTGTGCATCAGGTCCTCTCAGTAGTTCCCTGTCTCTGACTCCGGTGCAATCAGCAGCCTGGAGCGAGCAGCCTCAAAAGCCGCAACATCAAGAGATCACTAGGAAACCTTTGGAGAGAAGCAACGTAAGTAAAATAAAAGTTGTCTTCCTTCTTGCTGAAGGGGTGAACAGATTCCAATTATTTTCTCCTGTTTCTTTACCAGTCGGTGTGGGTGCGTAAAGGGGCATTGCGCTGGTGGAGAGACTGGAAGCCACAGCGCTGGGTGGATGTAAGTGTTGCTCTTGAGCAATCCACCAAGTCGGACGGGAGGAAGGACAGCATCTTCTTTGTCTATTACACCCAATATGATGAGAAAAAGGTTGGTTCTCATGTGCCGACCTGGGCAGCAAGAAGAACAAGACCAGAAGTACCAAATGTATAATTACTGACTCATTGTTGATGCTTTGTTCAGTACCTTCAGGTGTTCATAAATGAAGTGACGGCGCTGGTTCCGGTTCTGCAAGACTGCCACTACACCTTTGCCGTGTACACAGCCGAAAGAACTAAACAAAGATGGCCACTGATACTGGCAGCGCCGTCGGAGAAGGAAATGAACGACTGGGTAACACTTTCGTCATCATGTAAAAACCGGGGAAATAGTTGGGTAGAGCGTTGCATGTTGAGTGTCACGCAACGTGTCTCTCACGTTTCTTGTCCAACAGCTGGGCCTGTTGTCAGACTGTTGCTGCGAGTGGCGAGGGATCGCTGGGGCTCCGACCAGACAGGCGCTGTGGTCCACCACCTCCAAGGGAGACATCATGGTACACGAGCCGCCCCTCACTTTGGAGGCAGCGGCTCACCCTATGGCCTGCGACCTTATGTGAGCCAGATACCAAAGACTGAATTCTGTTCCTCTGCTTTGCCCTGAGATTCAGTAAAATCCTCGTCGCCTCGATTTCCAGTCTTTTGCCTTTTGTTGTCTGATATGTCGCCAGATAACCTTTCGCCTGTCTCTTTGCCACTCTATGTACTAACTGCTGGGACTAACACTGGGTGCGTGCGCTGCTGCAGGTTCTGGCGCCAGATCCCGGGCCACCTGCGCTGCGTAGAGTCTAACAGTCTGGGGCTGGTGTGGGGCATCGGGTGGGACGGCGCTGCCTGGGTCTACAGCGGGAGCTTTGGGCGACAGCCCAGCTCGGGTAACGCACGTCCTTCAGACAGGAACATTTCCTGCTGATTTACAGAAATGCTGCACTAACATTTAGATCATTTGCTAAGTAAAATCTTCACTTTCTTTTGTTTGTTTTGTGCTCTAATGGGGAAATACACCAGCATCCTGCTGCTGACGCTTTAGTCTGTGCATAAACACGTGAAAATGACCTTGTGTGTGTTTTCTGCTGCAGTCAACCCTGAGATTCAGTTACAGACTGATGTCAGGAGCGTACATGTGTATGAGAATCAGCGATGGAACCCAATGACTGGTTACACTGACAAGTAGGTCTCCTTCATTTTACAGATGTTTCTAATTACTGACATGCACCAATATTACATCCCAGTACATTTTTCATAACGATAAATCCTACAGAGGACTTCCTACCGATCGCCCCATGTGGAGTGATGAGAGCGGCCTGAAGGAATGCACCAAAGGCAGCACACACCCTCCGTCCCCTCAGTGGTCCTGGGTAAGAGGACTCCCAACTTTACCTCCTGAAATGTTATCCAGCGTTTAGATTTTAACGGGTAAAATCAGCAGTTTGGGAAAGTTTTAGCAAGTTTGCAATTTTATTGAGCAAATGTGGGGGAAAAAATGGAGAAAGGGAAGAGAAATGTTTGCATTTCAATACCCAAATTCATCCACCTATATAAACATTCATCTGTTTGTCGATCTGTCCACCCCTTCGTCCTTTTACTCATCCATCCATCCTTACTGACTGTAATTTTTGTAGGTTTTGTGTTCAAATCCTGACTTGTTCACAAATATCTGTCATAAATTATTAGTAAACATTAGTGTTAATTCTTTGCAAATGTGGCAATTTAGGACTAGAAACTAATAATGTGTAAGGATATTATACAATGGTTGCTTTCTGTTTGCTCTAATTTCCTGCTGCTTTAGGTCTCGGAGTGGGCTGTGGATTTCAGCGTTCCTGGAGGAACAGACAAAGAAGGCTGGCAGTATGCTGCAGACTTTCCCACGTATGAAACATTTACTTCTCGACGTTTGACTACAGAGGAGATTTTAGCCATTTGTCTGACTTGTCCCTTTCTTACAGGACATTTCACGGCCACAAAACCATGAAGGACTTTGTGAGGCGCCGAAGATGGACGAGGTAAGTACTTGCCTTCCTCCAGTCCGTCACTCTGTTTCCACGTTAACGGTGACCTGTTCGTCATCCAGGAGGTGCAAGATAACAGTGAGAGGTCCGTGGAAGATGGTGCCACCGATCCATCTCAGCGACATCTCTCTGATGCCGTGTCTGACTCAGAGCAAAATGGAGCAGGTCCCCGTGTGGGCCCTGAGTGACAAAGGAGATGTCCTGTGTCGGCTGGGCGCGAGTCCCCAGAACCCCGCGGTGAGAAATCTGTGTTTTTAGATCACGTCCTGAGAATATATCGTCTATGAATTATGGATTTGTGGGTCAGAATTTCTGGAAGTGTTTCTGCTCCCATAGGGAAGCTCCTGGCTCCATGTAGGCACAGATCAGCCGTTTAAGTCCATCTCCATTGGAGGAGCCAATCAGGTGTGGGCCATCGCGAGGGACGGAGCCGTGTTCTACAGAGGATCCGTGTCTCCACAAAACCCCGCAGGTCAGTTGGACATGAACGCTAATCTATGGGTCAGACCTATTAATCACCGAAACATAAATATGGGTATTCAGGGTTGAGTTCAGACCATCTCAGGAGCTTTTTCTCATTCTGTAGGAGAATGCTGGTACCACATCCCCTCTCCTCCGAGGCAGAACCTCAGACAGCTGTCCGTCGGCCGGACTTCCGTGTTTGCCGTCGATGACAACGGTGAGTTTTCATTCGATCTGGTTTGCTTTGCGTCTTCAAACTACTGAATAAAAAAAAACAAAACATGTTGACTGACGTCTTTCAGGTAACCTGTGGTACAGACAGGGCCTCACGCCCAGCTACCCTCAGGGCTCTGCATGGGAGCTCATCTCTAACAACGTCACCAAGGTGTCTGTGGGACCGCTGGACCAGGTACACTCGCATTTAAAATACATATTTGACCTGGAAGATGTCAAGAATACCATCATCTAAAGGCAAAACATGATTTTTTTTTTTTTGCTTTTAGGTTTGGATCATCGCAGACGGAGTTCCAGGCTTTCCTACTGAGACTCCTGGATCCGTCTGCCACAGGCTGGGTTTGGGGCCCATGGCACCCAAGGGTCTGTCCTGGGACTACGGCATAGGGGTGAGTTAAGGCTTTTTTTTTTACTTCATAGTTCCTTATCAAATCACTTTATTTAAACAATTGCAAAAATGATTCATATTGCAATCATAAACTTGTAACCAAGCGATATAGGGGGATACAGCAAACATGTGGAAGATGTTCTGGGTTCTGAAAGGGTTTGTCAGTAATTCTCCAACTGTTTGTCTTGCAGGGAGGATGGGAGCACATCAGTGTGAGGGGAAACTCCGCGGAGCCTCTTCGGGGGCCCGTCCCTCCTCCCGGCGGCCCCTCTCGTAGCCCCGCCCTCCAGCGACCTGCGGCTCAAGTGAACGGGAGCGCCGTGTGTGTGTAGCACCTCTACAGCCCCTCCGCCCTCTTTGTGCCTGGAAAATCAGTTTCTTTCCTCTGACCTATTTTTCATTCCTTTCACGTAAAGGGACTGCACAATCACAAAACAGACTTTTTGACTAAGCATTTCGGTCGGATTTGTCCGATGGATGAATGTTACAGCAAGGTTGATTTGCACAAGAAGAAATATTTCAGTATTCAGTGAAGATGGAGGAAAGTAAGCTACAAAAAAAAACCTTAATAATGTGGCTCTCTTGATGTCTCTCAAGACGTTTTTTTTTTAAGAAAAGGCAAATGCATGTTGATCCCAACCACTGGACTGAACCCAACATCTTGTATGCATATTTACAGCTTCCTGTGAAAACCTAAGAGGGTGAGATTTTATTTAAGGGCTACGCTTTGGTTTTTAACGAACGTCAGTGTAACCGGGTTTTTAGTTTTACTCTCATTTTGATCGACTTACTCATCAAAACTCTTGTTTGCATTTCATTTGAAATTATTTACTATGCATTGTTGGAATTCGTTTCCTTTATCTTGTCCGACTGTTTGTGGTTGCAGTGCTTACAGATAGCGTTTTTTTTTTTTTTTACTATACAGATTGAAACATCTCAGTCTTTACCATCAGATAAAACCGCTCCACCCTTTTGCAATAAGTACACATTCCTGTTGATACACACATCACGACCGGTGGTGTTATAAAGGGTATTGAAATGTGAAATAAAGACTTAAAGTACTGTTCTATCATTTGACGTCATACTGTTCTTAACGGAAAAGCAACTCGATTGGAAGAGATTTTCATATTTTGCCCTTCTATTCTGTGCTTATTTAAAATGTAATATTAAAATACATTTTAGTCTAGATAACTCACTGACCCAACTCCTACAGTTTAAAAGGAAATTTGATCTAATGTCAACAAAATGTATTTGAAAAAGTTAAAACAAAAGGTTTTTTTATGTATAGTGAGGCATGTGGCTTCAACTGTAATTAGGAAAGGTAGAAAAACAAATCTAATCAAATGGGATTGTATTCTGTACCCTGTTCCCAAATGTAATTCTCAAAAAGTCAAAAAAAAAAGAAAAATACTTTACACCAATTTCACCTACTTGCAGTATTAACAGGTATTTTGTTTTAAAACCAGTTGGATGTGTGCAGTTTTAATACCAGCAAAGCTAAAATTGACCATGATATGAAAATTATTTCAGATTACAATACATTTCAAACAAATTTAAACCTCTGTATGGAAAACAATCTCTCTGCAAGAAATTATTCTGCACTGTTCCACTAGCGAGACAGGCGGGAAAACTATGCAGGACGAAAACATTTAGAAGTTTGTTTGCATTTATTTTCATATTAAACAGTGTAATTATAAACATTTCATTAAATTACACTAAGCATGATCAATATGAAGTAAAAATATTTAAAATCTACAGGTCTTAAAGGACAGAATGAATTCACATCTGCTTCTGCGTCTTAATTTAACCGCTTTTAGTAGACGACTGATATGTTCCTCTGATTCAACTCAGCTTGAAGTTACAAAAATGAAACCTCATGTTGATAACTCAGTTATTACATATTTTCCCTCCCCCCCTACATTTACAAACAGAGGAAAAAAAAAAAAAAAATCAGAATCCATATATACACATTGGAACATCTCAACATTAAGTTACATTTCTCAAATGTGCAAGATTAAGCAAATGTATACTGTGGTCGAAATAAAACGGATTTCCTTAAATAGGTGTTCAAGTTTAACTGAGGAGCAGGCTGCTGGTTTAACAGAAGTTAGTGACGACTGATATGGTGCCTTCAGGAGCAGGAGAGGTGGAGGTCCACTACAGGTGAAGTACAGCTGTTCACAAGTGACAAATATTTAAGGTGGTTTTATCATCCAAAGAAATGGGCGGTATAACCTACACTTCCAAATGTAATAGCTGTAAATGAAGACAGGGTAGAAAATTGTTAGTTTTGTTTCGTGTCCGTCATACAACTCAGATACAGCGAATGAATGCTTTTCATAGAGGATATTGCCATGTTTGACACAATGTAGAAATACAAATCAAAAGAAAGAAAGGCAATTAACTACATCCATAACAACTTATAACAGCAGCCACATTTTGTCCGTTTTGTTCTAGTAGTGTCACCGAAGAACAACCGCCGCAGTCACCGGATCGTCCTAAGAACACGTTAATGAAATTCATTGCACGTTTGTTTACAAACAACTCAATTTCGACGCCATTTTCAAAATAGAGATTTCTCACTTATCTAAAAAGAAAAAAAACAAAACATTTTCCACATCACCCGGCTCGACGTGATTTGAAATATCCGTAGCGACAGAAAAACGGAGGAAGAGGGAGCCGTCTTCGCAGAATCAACAGGCACCATGATTAGACCCGGCGACGACAAAACAACGTCCTGCATGTTTCAATTAAAATAAAGCTTTTTTTTTTTTTTTTTAATCAATCAATAAATCAGCAATACGTTCCTGTTCTCGACTGTTTTACAGCTGAACCTCCCCTTCGTTAAGACTGATAACAATAATAGTAATAACACCGTCAGCTTACTGCTAGTGCTCCTGACATAAAGGAGCGTACAGTGCGTCACCTCTACAGGTTGTTCGGTATCTGCAGTCCTCATCCTTTTAATTCAAATACTGCTACAGAAGGATTAACCGCAGAGTGTCGTCTCCAATTAGGAGACTCATTAAACTCAACCGGAAGATAGAAGAAAAAGATAAAATAAAAGGCAACCACTGAAATAATTGCACAACATGAAGGAGAAAAAAAAACAAAAAAAAAAACAATGATAAATAATTACATTTAAGATTTATAATTGTAGTTCTGCTGAGATCAAAGAGCTTATTTCTGTTTGGTTGTAGTGATTATTTGCCAGCTCTGACTTAATTCATTAATTTAAAATATGTTCTTTTTTTTTTTGGTGAGAGCAGGCAACAAAAAGAAACAGACACACATTTGGAATGTGCATGATAAGTCTTTAAAGCAGCACATTTGTCCTTTTTTTTTTTTCTTCTTTTTTTTTTCCCTTAATTGCACTCGACTGAAATTATACCAATAGAGCTGGACAGTTCGTGTGGCTCAGACCGGGACTGGGACCAGTCCGAATGTCTGAAATCGGCTGAAAGTCCGTTTTTAGTCCAATCGCCAACTCCTCTGAGAACGGTTCTGCCTGAGGCGAGCGTTTCCACAAACTGTCCTCATCCCAACATTCCCACAAAAAAAGGACGGGAATAGCTTAGTTCCTCAGTAGTGTTTACGGATAACGGTTCCTTCGTTTGTCGCCTTAGTCTTTTTCTCCATCCTCACTGCTTCCTGTTGGGAAAGAAACAATGAATGAACTCACAGGAAACATCCTTCGGAGATCCTGAACAAGATCAAGATTTATGTGCTCCCATTTCTAACCAGCGTCATTTAAAAAAATGATGTGACCATTACTCTAATTCAGGAGGATTATAGTCAAAAGACGTCAGAATAAGAGAAATGTGAATGAATATTTTAATTAACTATTTTTTATTAAGATATGTAAATTCTTTTGTCTTGCACCTCACCTTTACTCCCTTTGGACATCAAATACACTCTTAAGATCATCATAGAAACATTATGCATCCAAATATTGTTTTAAAGGAAAACTATTAATCATTATTACCTTCTGTCCACAACTTCCATAGATATTCATAAACCTTCTAAACTTACAAGGCCCTAAATTATGGTTCTAGTAATATTTTTGAAGAAAAACATTTTATTTATTTATTTATTTTGCGACCTGGAACTTTTGCAGGGGTAATATCCGAGTCTGGAGTTGTCAAAAATCGGTAACAATTACTTTGACCAGGCTTGTCAAAAAGAAGAAAAAGAAAAGAAAAAAACAAAAAGAAAACACACATTTAAGCTCAAATTTACAGTAGTTGAATTTAAATAGTAGAAAACAATTAAAAAACAACTTTTTGAAGGAATGACATCATAAAATGGAACAAAAAATATGTAACTGTCAAATCAGACAATAGTGTAGAGTGGGATTATTGAACAGCAGAGAAGAAATGTAGAAGGTACAGATTTTTCTATTTAGGCATATCAGAGCACACAGACTTGTGTGTATATATAACACATGTATATATAGCACAAGGAATTATTGCATTCAAAACTAATTGACTTGATAGCTTAGACAGAAAAGGGGCATGCAGTAAATGAATCACGCTACTGTAATGCAGAACACAATCAGCTTAGATAAAGTCTTAAATATTAGCTTTATTTAAAATAAGATCGTCATTTTAAATCCGAGGTTTAAACATTGCAATGTTGTAAGATTGGGGTTCTTTTTATTGAAATCATTAGGAAATATATATTAGTGTGATTGACAGATAGAATAAATGATCATGTGCAATTATCTTAATTACTAAAAAAAAAAAATTGATTAGGGCTGATTAATCAAATCAATCGTGAAAAATTGATTATAGAAATAATCGTCAACTAATTTAGTAATCGGTTAATAGTTACCTGGAGTATACAGACTCCAAGAATGCACATTTGCTGAAAGAACAACAGTCAGAGCAGTAATAAAGTCAAAACTGTATAAAAAGATGCATACATTTTTTTTTAATTTAAAATACAAAACGTTTTATTCATTCAAAAACTAAACAGATTAGTAGGGAGCATTTTTTTAGCATCAATTGCTGCAATGATCAAGTGTTAACATTTTTTTTTTCTTTAAAAAAATTGTAATTACTTGTTTATGTGCATGTTTTAATGTATTTTGAACATTGTCTGAAAAAAGGCTCAAGTGGTCAAATGAAATTAACCGTCAGAATAATCCATTATTAAAATTGTTAATTCTGATTAATACAGGGCTTAAAGTAAAAAAAAAATCCTGAGCCTGAAACTTATAGTTGTGATAGAAATTAAATATACCGTTGCTATTGCCACAGTTTAATGAAAAAGTCTCTTTGAAAAGTGCAAACAATTGCTTCCAACAATACAATTAACAAGCTAAACACTCAAACTTAAATAAGACTTCAGGACATTTCAACTCAAAACAAAATGTAAAATGTCTGTGCCCTAAAGGTTTTACTTACAGGCAAAAATCCCTCAACATTAAATAAGAGTCCTTTCAGTCAATGTTTCTGCATGTAATTTAGAACATGCAACATTACCAACTAAATCAGTGTTTCTCAACCTTTTTTGGCCCAGCGCCCCCCCAGCCTTTATCCAGGTCCCTCACTGCCCCCCAACAAAGAATTTGCAGGCTACTTTGCACTGACCATTATTTTATCATTAATATTACTATCACTATTGTAGATGTTTTGATTTTATGCTTGTTTCTGTATTTATCATCAAGATAATTTCCCAGAGAACAAAAAAGCCATGTGAATAGAAATTATTTTCACAGGTGTCTATGAAAAATGCAATGAATATTCAAGTTAAAATCTGTAAGCCTAACAGCAGCCAATCAGAGTGGAAAAAATATTATTATTTTGTGTCATTTTCCAGTTGTTAAATCTTGCACAAAATGACCAGATAAAAGATGTTCAACATGCCAGTTTAAACTTTGATCTATTTGCAAAACGACTGAGCTCTGCAACATTAAAACATGGATAGAATTGTAACTATATTAATCATAACTTCTTCTCTTCAGTGTTTGTCAGTTTCTGGTGGTGCAGCTCTGTGGTGCCTTCAGGAGAATGGGACATCAGAGTATCATCCATAAAATTTCACCCACATGGCATTTAATGTGCAAACCAGAGCTTTCAGTGGAAAAACAAAAGTTCCAGATCCTTTTAATGCCATAGAAATATGAGACAGAAACATGGATTATATCTTTATATAGACCTGTCTATTGATTTATAGATTAATAGTTTTACTGTACAGAAATTACAAAGAACAAATCTGGTTCCTAATCAAATCCTAATGAGTCAAATTGAAAGTGTCATGGAGTCATCAGCCTCATGACATTAACACTGATATGAAAAATAATATTGAAGAAATAAATATATCAAATCTAATTAAAAACATAAATAAGTGATCAGTTCTTTACTGTTATGGTCTGTAAGATATATTTATTCTCAGTACTAGATGTGGTCTTAAACCCATGGCATTTCAACAATATTATTTTACCTTTTATCTGGAAATAGTGTCTGTTTATTCTTGCCATTCTGTCCTCTGTATTAATTATTGCTCGAAAGGTCTTGCCATACCAGTTTATTCCTCTGTATTTACTTTAGTTTCTTAGTTTATTCTTGCATTTTGTTTTTCATTCATTTCCATTTAGTTTATTTGATTAGTTTTATCCTCTCTTGGTTTATTGCTGTGTCCACTTTAGTTTTTTTCCTGTTGCTAGATTTATTTTATCGTTTATTTACCATCAGTAATCTTCACTCATCACCTGCTGCGCCGCCTAATCGTCATGTGTTTCACATCATATGTTAATTTTTCACTGTTCAGCGTCGGATTCTGTTTTTATGCCATAATTCACATCTAGTTCGTCGCTCCGTTTTATGTCCAGCTTCTCCTCTTTCAGAGTTTTGCGCAATGTGCGCGTCTTTTTTCTTTTTTTTTTAACCCCTTCAGGTGCAGGGCGGTTGGGAAGCGTATCGATGGGGAAAAGGCAGACTGATATAAACTTTTTAAAACAACAGAAACAATTTCTGCATTCTGATTATTGAAATTTAAAAGTGCTGTGTTGTTCTATCACACCCGTTTCATACCGGACCACTTACAGCACCGGTGTTAAGCTATAAAGTGAACGCTCTATATCGTGGTATCACACATGGAGGGATTTCTTTATTTAAATGGGTTCATTTTTCAGAGGGATACATAGTGAGGGTATCGTGATTTTAGTAATTACATGTTTATAAGAGCGATTTTCTGTTGTCCTTCCATGGAAGCGGGCAGCATCCAGACGGACAATAAAACACTTTTTAATATAAGTTGCTGTTTTGACATGATCACAGAACTGCCAAAACATATGTACAAAAATCCTCAATAAAACATAAAATATTAGAAAATCAGACACCAGACAAAGTGAATCACAGCAACGTCATCAGCCGGTGTAACGCTGAACTGATGCGGTGAAGCTATTAGCAGGAGCGGAGCTGCGCCAAAAGCTACAAACACTGAATAGAAGAAGAGCTGCCATCGATACAGTTGAATCAGGCATGATTTAATGTTACACAATACAGTTTTACCAAGTTGCTCAAAGTCTAAACTGGTATTGCTGTGATTGTAAGGTGTAAATCACAACAATATTGTGATTTACACCTTTACACCTGGGGAATCCCAGCGCCCCCAGTTGTAAAACTTTCCGCCAGCTTCCCGTCTTGTCCCCTTTCCTCTAGCCATGCCCAGTGCCACTTGTTTTTAATTCCTTTCTCAAGTAAACGTGTTGTTGAGACAAATGCCATCTTCTTTCAAATTGCATTTGATTTAACTGTCGAACCGAACGCATGCGCTTCTTTTCTACAAACCGTTTTACAGTCATTGGTCAAGAACATGGGAGCTAGAATTCTGATTGACAGACATCTTTGTACAGTTTCTACAGTTTAGTTGAGGCGGACCGTTTGGTCCAATGCTCGCTTTGCTCAAAAGTCTGGCCTCTTTAAACCCTGTTCATATTAAGTGTAATGGGATGGTACCCTCAGATGGGTAAAGGTTTTATATTTTAGCTGTTTTAATTTGATAGATTTATAGACTATGTATTAATTAATCAAATATGTAGCCTATTGACTAACAAATGGTAAAAGCCTTGTATGTAAAACTAATGATTGAGAAAAGTCTTCATCTTTAAGTCTTTAACAATGAAGACTGATGTTGAACTTGCCTCCTTGTTCGATGTCGGAGTCGGTAAGATGCGTCAGGGAGAAGCTGGCGATGTTTGCCGGTGAAATGGAGAAACGTGAGTAGGTGGAGGAGCTGCTCCAGCTCGGCTGCAGCACGCGTCCGACTGATGGGGGAGTAGAGGACACGCCCTTAGAGACGGGGTCTTTGTCACTCTTGGAGAGGAAGGCAGGTCCAGGTGAGGAGAAGTCGTCGTCCCACTCAAAACCACCACCTGAGGGACGTTACAGAATACGTTAGCAGATTGGATTCGTGTTAATCGGTGACAGTGAGTACCAGCCGGGGGGGTTTTCGCCTCACCCTCTTCATCTGTTGAACTTTCAGAGTTAGCAAAGCGGTTCAGGTAGCTGGCTGTGGACACTGGGCTGCTGAGCTCCGGGGACTGACTGCTCAAACCAGACAAGTGGTCTCCCAGTTCCTTAGTGGGCGTCTCCTGCAACGCAACAGGTCAGAGAACAATTGGTATGACACGAAGGAGCGCTCCGCATTTACTGGAACCTCTGTACAAGAAGTGTGACTGGCTTCAACTGTTCTAGCTTCTTGTAGTAACATTAAAAATGCACTGGAAAAAAACAAGTTTTAATTTGAGAACATTTATTCAGTGAATAAAAAAAAAAAAGCGAAATAAAATTTAAGTCGGAATTACCTGGTCAAACAGGTAGACTGTGACATCATCGAAGAACGACACCGCTCTCCTGGAGTTCTCTGCGTTGTGCCTGTCAGCAAACGAGGAAGACGGAGCTTCGATGTTCAGGTTTGTCGGTTTCAGCAGGCTCTTCAGGTTCCTGCCGCTGGTGTCGTCCGACACAATAATGGGCACGGCGTGCACGGCTTCGTCCTCGCTGTCCTCGCTGGAGCTGTGCAGCTGATACGCGCGCATGTCGTCGTCAGAGTCCTCGCTGTTCTCGTCCTCCTCGTCGGCGTCGACGCCGTCTTCCTGTCCTTCTAAACCCGGACCGTCGCGCCTGCCCAGGTAGCGGCCCTCCACGTCGGGTTCTTTGATTTTATGACCGTCGTGGGCATAGGTTCTGGTCAGTTTAGCGTGAACAGCGCCCTCTAGTGTCGACTTTGTGGCGGGATCGGACGGGAGAGGGGAGGTTTCCAGACCTTCTGTCAGACTCAGTGTTTCAGGAAACGAGTTCTGGTGATTCTGTGCTTCCATTTCTTTTCCATTGTGAGCTTCTGCCAGTTCGCTTTTTAGTTCCTCTCTAATATCTGAAGTCGCCTCTACTTGCAGATCCTCAACATCAACAGGTACAGAGGAATCTTCTTGGGAAAATAAAGCATCAATATCTCTTTCCTTGTAAGCTTCCAGCATCTGACCTTCAGTGTTCCTCATCCATGTGACTTCTGTAGAACTTCCTGCAGTCGACTCATCTGTTTTTTTCTCTGGTTCAGATTCATTATCCGAAAAGTAGGCAGAGTCTCTGTAGTTGCTACCAGTGAGTGGTTCTTCTGCAGGATCTCCGTGGTCTGGTCGGTGATCCTCGCTTGGATCCACACCGCGAGTTTCGAGCATACCCTCAGCTTCAGAGATGACTATTTTGGGGGGGACCAAATTAGTGGAAGCACCAAGCTCTTCCGACTTTTCTTCGATGGAAACGCCAACGCCATTTTTCACAGGGGAGCAGTCTGCGACGTTGGGCTGCGAGTTCCATTCGGGAGACTCCAGGTTCTCCGTCTCATAGCCGCTGTCTGATATTTTGTATGGAGGCTGAAGTTTATTTTGGGAGATTTGAGCTTTCAGCTCCTCCGCCTGCTCCGCCAGCCGATGAATGTCGAGAGAGTCGAGAGAATCTGGCGTTTCAGCTAAATTGTCCACCGTCGGGACGGTGGTGGACATGCTGTCTTCCAATAAGCTATCCTGGCTTATCTGATCCAAAGAAGGACCAGATACGAGGAGAGAGGATCTAACGAGTGGGTGTCCGTTAGTCTCCAGGAAAGATTCCTCCTGATCAGACAGATTTGTTTCCAGGTCTAGATCTGTGTCCTCAATCAGCTCACTCAGAAGGTCGTTGCTTGTTAGGTCATCGTTCTGTCCATTTTCAGAAGGGATTGTTTGAACTTGGAGATTTTCAGGCATTTCAGTTCCTATGACCTTTGAGACTTCGTGGTCATCTTCAAGGCTGGGGATTTTGGCATCTGTGGACAAAGAGTCTGTAGTGGCACTGTCAGAGAAAAAAGGGATATGGCCATCCATACTGTTAGTGATGTGCTCAAACCTCTGTGAGGTAGAATTGAAACCAGAGTCTGCAGTCCTGTCTGAGGACTGGAGCAGAGTGAGGTCTTCAGTGGAAGAACCGTTCCTGACTGGCACCTGGCTGTCTGTTTTGTCATCTGCAACCACTGTAATGGAAGGCACCAGAGTTTTATTTTCTATCAAAAACGGCCCCATGTTGGTGCTTGGAGAGTCTAAAAAGTCCCCTGCTGAGGCTGTGCTACTTGTTGCAGGTCTCAAATGTGTATCTGCTGTGTTTAAGCTGCCTAAAGTCTCAAGCTTGTCCCAGGAGTTCATCTTGAATGTTTCCTCGGGTTCGTGGACAATGCCAGGCAAGAGAAAGTTCTGCAGTGGATTCAAGAAGCTCGAGTCCTCTTTCATCAGGTTTTGTTCTCTGAGAAACAAAAAATTATCAGACAGTTTTTCAGTCTCCAGACGCCTCCTTGCATCCGTGTTCTCCTGCTCTCCTTCCATAGCAACCGGCAGGTGACAAGCATCCTCCTCCTCTAAAAAATAGCTCGGATTTGGGTTCACGTCATCGACTTCCAAAGCTTCATCAAGAAAAGGGTTCCTACTGCGCTCCGGGAGCTCCAGAAAGTTCTGCCTCCAGGAGGGGGAGTCTTCGTGCTTTGACCCCTCTTCAGTGAAAATGTTGGTGTGGTACGGACTGTCGTTTTCTAGAGATGACCAGATGTGGCTGTCTGGTAAATATGAATCCTTTGAGTCGATGCTTTGGTGGAAAAAGTCAGCATCAGTGCTCGACTCGTCCAGACGGACATCTTGAAGTACAACAAAGTCTTTCTGGTTAGAAGTGAACCCCATTTCCTGTTCTGCGTTCTCAACATCCCCGTCAGCGCTCTCGCCTTGTTCCTCAAGCTGGATATAATATTCATTCCCGTTTGATGACTTCTGCGAATCAAACACTGGGACAATCCCAGGAACTCCTAATGCAGAGTTCCCACTTTCAGCTCCTCCTGCCCTGGGTAGAGGATCGGGGAAATGAGCCTGGATGTCCTCCCTAGAAACAGGGAAGAACATGCTCTGGTAGTTTAAGGTAGTGTCCATGCCTGATCGGCCATGGCTGCTGTCGTAGTGGTCATGTTTGGCTGCTTCCCAAACGTACTCGAAGCTGAGACCTTTGCTCGTTTCTGTAATGGTTAAAACTTCATCTATCTCTTGTCTCAAAGCATCGTCGGCAAACTGGTCCAGGATCGGGAAAGACGAGTGGTTAACAGTCTGTCGGGTGACGGGATTAGGCTTCAGTGCATCCCAGCGTTGCTCGAAATCTTCCTCCATGTCCTTCTGGCCTTGCATTCGCAGATAGATTAGCAAACGGTGCACTTCCTCGGCTGTGGCCCGCTTCTCAGGGGAGAGCCAGCAGAACTGCAACACCTCATACCTGCAGGTACAAAAACCAGATAATCATTTAGACTTTCTCATGACTTTATAACCGTTTTTCTATTCTATTTGGGAGTAAAATCTCTCAGACAATGGCTGAAAAGTCTCACCATCTGTCAGAATAAGGAAGCTCTAGTTGCGGTTTGAACAGTTTGACTTGTTGCTCCTTGATTACATGATGTAGAACCTCCCGGTCATGCAGGTGTGGGTACGGCTGAGTGGCATTCTCAAAAAGCTCCCATAATGTGACCCCCAAAGCCCTGCAAACAGAGGAAGAGCGGCAGCTACTGTTAACCCCATAAAACACACTTGCTGCTCAGCAAATTACATGAACATGAAACAACAAATGTATTGAAATGAATGATGTTACATAAAAACACTGGTAATTATTGGAAACATTTCCAAGTGGAGCAGTATGTAAACGACGAATTATCGCTGTCGCAGGAAAGGAAAAATTAGTCAATTTTTAACACAATACTATCATGAACAAAGTATCATCTCACATGTTTGCAACACTTAACTGACTTCAACAGGATAAAAAGAAGTCATGTGGTCTTTATTAGGTTCTATATCCAAACTGGTATACAGTCTTTTTTTTTTTTTACCAGGGTTGCAAATCTTACATAGGTCTGCCTGATGTTAGAAAATCTTGCAATGTCGATAATAATGGTTAATATTATAATAAAGATATAAGCTGCCTTATATGTTTATTTTCTTGCTCCTCTCTTACGTCCAGCATCAGGATCTGCTACTTTCAGACTCCAACTGTCCAAATATTACAACAACATAAAAAATGTAGGTTGATAACGCTAGGAATAAAGTAGCAAACAATAACAATTATTATTACAAAGGACTGTTTGTGTAAACTTCAAACAGTCCTTTGTGATATAAATATTGCACACACTGAATGTCTTTGGCAGCAAAGATGTGATCAACTCATTATCAGGCAGATGTATTTTTTTTTTGGACTCTTCAAAAGGTTTTTTTGGTTAGCAGATGTGTGTACCTACCACACATTGCTGGCCTTTGTCTGCTCCATCGTAATCACACCCCCATGGCGCTCCGCCACCAGTTCAGGAGCCAGCCACCGCAGGGGTGCGAACACATCATCCTCCGTGATGATGTAATCGTCCTGCAGAAATGGGATTGTTTTAAACGTGGCGTCATACAGACCTGGATAAGAGCCTAAACGAAAAGCATCATAAAGAGCAGAGATTTAGCGACTGTTGAGGCAGCACACTCTGACATTGCCTCTCCGTTTTCTTACAGAAATAGATTCGCTGGGTGACCTTCCCTCATGAGTATTAAATTCAGACAGCATAACTGCTGGCTAAGCTGCATTTCAGGAATGCAGTAGATCCAACTGCTGAGGACATATGCAGCACGTCAAGTTACAGAGAGGACAATCTGAATTCTGCGGTGAAATGTATCCCATGTCTGATCAAAGGGGACATTTGTTTCGTCTCTGACTGAACGCAGTTATTTTTTGTACTCTCGCCTGGGTAAAAATAGCAGAGATTGAGATTCTTCTTCACTATGAAACTGAGCCAGGTTTTGATGTAGTCATGACAGCGATTTAGCTACGAGTTAAACACAAACTAAACCAAAGGACGAATGGTCTAAGTTCTGATTATCAGATCATCTTCCAATAGAACCCACCAAAAAAAAAACAAACATGTATTTTTGGTATTTTATAGAGCACAATATAAGGAACTACCTACAAATAATCTCAAAATATCTGACAACAGAATACAACTATGAAATATTTAAACTTTGCAAAAACCAAAGAAATATCCAGACGTACGGCTTCCTGAACTGTATTTTAGGTCAGGCACATAGGTCGGTCACCCAAAGAATCTGGATTATTCCTAAAAATCTAGAGATATTTCATCCTTTCCAATAACATTCAGAGTGAACGAAACTGTATTTGCTGTGACATCTCCTTTTCCGGCTTGGTTATGTGACCTGCTCTGCGTTTTGTTCAGACAGCTGTTTGTGTAAAGGAGAGCTGAGCAGAGGGCAGCTGAAACATCAGTCGTTAAATTTTATGACGTTCAAATTCAAGCACCAAGTTCATGAAGGATGGGAACTTTTTGAAGACATTTTGTCCTTACACGATGAACTGTACTGAAATATCACATGCTGAATTAACAAAAAGTCATTAAAACAGAAAGCAAACATGCTAGCATTAGCCTAGCACTTCTTCAAACAACTGTGAAAAAACGTAATTTGGAGGAGAACCATGGGGAATTCCTTGGATGTATACATCAACTCGGATACAAGTTTAGGACTAAAGGTGTGTGTGGTTTTTTTTTGGGATGCCTTGTTGATACATATTAGCATTTTCACCCATTTTCCTCTCTAGTTGGAGCAGTGCATTTTGACCAACGTTTAGAAACTGCTACTGGGATTTAAAAGAAATCTGCCACTGTCAAGGAAAGCACATACGTCCCAAACATCACTGGTGACTGGGACACAATGACAAAAATCATGTAAATCATGCATTATTGATGAATTGTAGTGTTTTATTTAAATACATATTATAGCTCAGAAGAAGTTGTTTATACAGCATATATGGGACTGAATCTTAGCTTGCCATGACAACTTCTTCATTTGTGAGGAAATACTAATA
Organism: Poecilia reticulata; assembly: GCF_904066995.2. Taxonomy (NCBI): domain Eukaryota; kingdom Metazoa; phylum Chordata; class Actinopteri; order Cyprinodontiformes; family Poeciliidae; genus Poecilia; species Poecilia reticulata. The sequence goes on along the minus strand of NC_088837.1, from coordinate 12,801,483 downwards.
AACTGCATATGATCATAAACTCAAACTTCAGATAAGCAAAGATTATTTTGCAAACAGTATTAAAAAAATCCAAGTGAACCTGTGAAAGCCGTTTCTGTGAAAAGGAATGTCATTAGTTATTAGATTAAAAAAAACAAACAATGTATGCAGATTATTACAGTAATTATGTACAGAGGGTAACAAACCATGAATAATGTCCTTACTTTATATCTATAGGGTCCGATCCCATAGTCTCCCACTTTAACTGTAAGATCTGAGGTCAAGTAGCAGTTCCTTAGGGCCAAATCACTGTAAGAACACACACAAAAAAAACATTAAATATTTACCAAAATCAATCTCGCTTCTTTCTTTAAGTGTCTGTTTTATACAAGCTTTGCTCATCCCTTGTAAGAGATTACCACGGAATGGTTCTAGAGAGGCGTCTCTCAAGAATCACAAATGATTTGGGTGCCCACAGGAATTCAGTACAAGTGGCTTCTCCTTTTCTCCACTCTTCACATTAAACTCTTACAGGAGCTATTTTTTTTGGCTAGGCCACAGGATGTTGCTTCTGGAAAGGAAACGGACCGAGAGCTTTTGTTGGTCTGCCAGGAGAGGGCGCCCAGCTCCGGGGTTCTGCACATTAAGCATTCATTCACAGAGAATCCAGAGGCAGGCTCCTGTTACTCTCTGCCCCACTGGCGTTCTTGGTACACAGAGTCCTTTTTAAACCACCCAATGACAGACGCTGTGGACGCCAATATCCTTGTGCGTACATGCATAGCCTAGCTAACCGCCAGTCCTGCTGAAACCTCTGAAAAGATAAATGAAGATGTATTTTGAAACGCTCCTGTCCTCCGCTGTTTGTTAACGTGTCAACATGTTAGTAACACAGTGAGGAGGGGAACAAGTTCGACATGTTGGCCCTACAAGGCCGTTATATGGTGAAGAGGCGATCACTTCTATACCCATGAGGTATTTGTGGACTCACTGCAAAACCCTGCTACGTTCTCAGGTTCAGCAATACTTGGGTCACTCAAATCACTTCTTTAAAAATAATATTGACCAAGTGGCACATTTTGAAAGAAAATTGTCAGTTTAGATGACAAAAAAAAAAAAGTTAGATGCCATCTTTTAAAAGTGCAATATTAAACAGAAGTGTAAAACAACATAAGATGAAAGAAATTACTATAAAACTAATTTTCAGACATACATTCCTTGTAAATAATTTGATGGTACTAGCGGTTGAGTTGAAAAGTCATTTTAAATCATGCCTAAAAAAAAAAATTATGGAATAAAATATTCCCCCACTGCCTCTCCTCCCCTCCAACACCTGCCAATGCTTTCACCCGAAAACAAAAGGCGTATCCTAAAATCAAGATAAAAATTCAACTGATTATGAATAAAAGCAATTATTTTACCTATTTAAGAAATGTCAAATATTTATAGTTTTAAGAAGCCTTTTCCAAAAGATTTGAGTTGAAAAAATTCCAATGACGAAAACAAAACATTCCAGTAATAACCAAATTTTTGTTGTTGTTGATTATTACTGGAATGACTTAATTATTTCAATCTTTGATTTAATTATTTCAAAATGATTTAATTATTTCAATCTTAAATTTCGGGGATTTCTTTTAAACTGAGCCAAATTTAAAGTTTCAATTGCATCATTTGAGCCAGACACGGTCACTTCTAGGTTGAAAAAAAGCCCAAGATGACGACGGACAAATGTCAAAGTTGAAGTTTGAAATAGCAGCTGAAAAAACTAGCAGGTGACATCGTGCTGCCTTCTGTTGTGTAAAGATTATTTTTGGTTGAGAAATGTTTTGACTACAGGTGAAAGAGTTCTCGGCACTGAATAAATACGTTTAAGAATATTACTCCTATTGAATTTAATGTATACTGCCAAAGAGGAAAAAAAAGAAAAATGTTGATATATAAGAGATCCCACAGAAATGTACACTTAAAAAATTAAAAATGTTAAAGTTTCCAAAAAGGAATTTATTAAAGAGACAAGCTGCTGATTGAGTTTTGCTCTTTGCACCTCCATTCTTATCCCTGCATAGCAAAGCTGAGATTTCAGCCTGGGACGTCAGCCTACACAGCACTTGTCCCGAGGGGTTTTGTGTCTATGTTGCTGCACCGAGCCGCTTACCCTCTTATATACAGTTTCATCAAGCTGTACACTGTGTCCTTTTTTTATTAGTTCGCATAATGAGTTTTGAGTCGAACCTGTCAAAGAACCATTTTCACTAGTGATAATGAAACGAGTCAACGCTGAGGAAATCGTGTAGACCTCTCTTAAGTTGTAACAAGGATTAAACCACAACGCCCAATATGAGGATATCCCTTTACATGCAAAGAGCAGAATCATCATATCCCTCTGGCAGCGGACAGCTGACACTGTGGCAATGCATTGGAGCTGTGTAATTGGAACCCTTAAAGCTTATTCTGAGCATGCAAAATAGAGCTGATGAGCTGAGCATCGTATGTTAGCCCCACCCCACCCCGCGATCCCCGAGTTCTTAACGTCTCCCTGCACCCTGCTGGCAGGGGTGGGAGGGTTGGGGGGTGGGGGGGCACCCAACCAGTGCTGGCTGTGGTAAAAATGAAAACGAAACGAGGCCACTCCGCTGTACAAACCTTTTTTGGAGAACACCGGTACTCCTGAGACTGGTTGGACAGACAGCATGCAAGTAAAACCGACTGTCGGTCTACGTCTTCATAATCATTTCCACCAATTTTATGACTGTGTACTTACCACATGACACTTTAAATACCTTGTAAAATTAATTATTTTTGAAATCAAAGTATCACAACTTACTGATTAGGTAAATATTAACATATTTGAATTTTGTTCTTGTTTAAAAGCTCTCAAAATAAAAGTAAATAATCACAATCTTTAAAAACTACAAAACAATGCTGACACAGCTGCTGTCGCTGACAAAGTAAGCAATACCCTAAACAGCGGCTGCACACAAAAAAAAAAAGAAACGCATTGCTTAGCTTAGCAGATCAAAACTGTGTGCACCTAATTAAGTGTTGCAGTTCTGAAGTGCTACCTGTGCAGGAAGTTGTGTTTGTGAAGGTGAGTGACACCAGCAGCAATTTCGCAGGCCATCCTCTGCAGCTGCAGCAACTCAGCGTTTCTCAACGTCCAATCCTGCTGAGATAGATAGCTTCGCAAATCTCCCTGCAGCAACAAGCAAAGACGCACACAAAGAGCAGTTAACCCATTCAAAGCAAACAAACAACTGACCAGAAGGAGAAATATTCTGTAAATGATTAAAAAAAAAAAAAGCATGATATGCCAATAAAATGCAGTGTGCAGACGCTGCCACAAAGGGGCAGCAGACTCCCCGCTTCTTGTCTTTTCAGCACTTCTCACAGCCCAGGGTGAGACAGCCAAATAAGGGTAACACAATTCAGTGCTTCTCAGTACTGTGTCACAGATTTATAAATAAGAGTGGTCTTGGTCAGATCGAGAAATTACTGCGTACTCATCTCTTCTGGACAATTATTCATTGTCAATACAATAAACTGGAAATATTCACATTCAAATTGATAAAGAAACTATTTGGAAAATTAACCCTGCAGTTTGCCAGAGCGGCGTTACGACAGAGCAGTGAGATGTCAATCATGTGGTGCACCGGGAACAAATGGTTAACCTCTGGGGGGTATGCCAAAGAGTCAGTAAATTTGACTTTCAACAAGAGCTCAGGCTCAGCCTCGTAGCACATCTGTGTCTGTCATTCATTAAAGTGTAACAGACAGTGACTGCCAAATCGTCAATGTGTTATTGTGTAAACTCCTCAACACTTCCTTTGGAAAAAGCCTGCTAAAATGTGTAAAACAGTCAGTTTAAGAGAAATTCCCTTAAATTATCTAAACATGCAAATATCTATTCTGTTGGGGTTTACATGCTAATGTTTACAAGGAGTTTCTTTTGCCACAAGGTGTCTAGTTCCTTTAAAATCAGTCGTACGAGCTCAGTTCTATATATTATTCTAGTTTACTTCACAATTACACACTTTTCTTTTAACTCTAATAAAACACATTGAATTATAACATGACAAATGTGGAAAATTGTATGTGCGCCTTTGCTTGGCACTGTATACACAGAAGATCCAGCAGGGCTTTTGTAGAAAGTCTCAACTCTAAAGCTGCATTCAAAGTACGTAAACGTAGTTGTTTGTCTACCTTCACTTGTGAATCTTGAGTAGGTTATGAAGTTTGTGTTCCAGGAAATATGCTATTAACAAAACAATAAAAGTACAAGCATGTACTAAGTTCAAGTTTAGCTGCTACAGTATCAAGTTACAAAAATGAACATAAAAATGAATTCCAGGTATTTTCTGAGGCAACACAGGATGCCATTTTGGAGACTTGAAGGTATTTTAGAAATTACCGCAAGCCTATTTGCAGCGTCTACCTAAGTTAACAGATCACTGAGGGCTACCGGGAAATGTGAGCAATCACAAATCAGAAGGTCAGTTTTGAAATGGTGACCAATTCAATTATACCCCAAGATAAAGAATAATTAAGAGATTCACTGATAAATCAGCAGTTAGTGGATTTGAGTTGGTCCAAAGCTGGGAAAAAATAAAAAAAATATAATTTATAAACCTAAGCACTATGAGGTTCTGCAAACAACATTCTTTGGTGTGGGAGTTGTTACAGAGTAAAAAATGTGACTCAAAATTGCTTAAAAATAAAGTATGTAGAAGAACAAAGATGTAGGAAGAAGTTTGAAAAGAAACTCTTAAAAAGATATTGAGAAATTTCTGCATGGTATTCAGGCTGCTAAAGAGTGAGAGTAAAATTACCAGCTGATAAGAGACAAGCAGAAGACGATACAACTCTTTTTTATTTGTTAATCCTTGTGATCTTCAAACCTCAGTCTGGTATAGAACATACTGGAAGCATTTTGTAAATCCCCAGGAGTTAAGGAAAGGACCTCAAAGGAATACACAGAAACTGATGTTTTAGTAATTGTATTTCTTTTGACTGTACTAAAAGCTTTTAAATGGCATTGAAAAGAGTCAACTTGATAATTATTGCCTCTTTTTAAGTTGTAAGACATTGTTTAAAGCCTCTGCTCTCTTGCATGGGTTAGGGGATTGCTTCTGTTCTCTAATCTTTTTGTTTTGTATACCGTTCCCCTGGCTTCTTTTAGCCTAACTTTTAACATGATTTATTATTGATGACGATAAACTGTGTCGACAAACTCGGGTGCTGCTTGCCTCACGGCATGAAACACGGAGGCATTTTTGTCAAACATCCCGACTCCTGGCCACACACTTAACACACTTAAAGATCGTCACTCAATTGACATCACTTGATATTTTAGAGCCCGCAGCAACAGTTGCTTGATGTATTTTGATGTCCAAATGCTTTGAGTTTGGGTTACTCAGCATGGTTGATGTAGAGCAGAAAATAAAAAAACCTCCATCAATCTACAGCTTGACAGAAGAAACATCACACTTGATTGGTTTTTTCAGGATTCAACTTGTTCACAGCGCCGCTGTAAGGGTCAAATTTCTTGTTTGGACAACTAGATGATGACTGATGCAGCCTTTAAGTAGTGAGAAGACAAATTTACCTTAAACACTCACAAAGAACTTCAGCTCTTTGATGTTAGGTGCTAACTGAATTCACTAAAAGAAAGAAAATATGCAGAGTGCAAGTCCAGCTCCATCTTGAAGCACTGAAAAATCTTTATCCAGCGAGGGATAACGAGTATGCACATCACTCAGTTGTGCTACCCTCACACATTATCACCCTCAACATACAGGACCTACTCCTCCTCTCCCTAATGACTTGTGGCAAGTTATTCACCTCGACTTATTTCCATGTGCTGTCAGAGGGATTACTGGAGTTGGCTGAGAAAGACCACAATGCCAGAACTTCTGCCAAGTGTGGGCAGCTGACAATACCCCGGCCCAAATAAGATGACGCAACCCCTGGCCAGACAAATTCAACTGGACTCGGCTTAAGTCGTTAAACGGGTTGGAGAAATGAGAACAAGAAAAAAAAAAAAAAACAGAAGACATGTGATTGTATTAATTTAGCGAACTACACAGCCAGTAAGCAACCCAACAAACGCTGACAATACAGCAGACAAATGGGATTTTGATCTACACCCTAAAAACACGGGTTTTGTAACCATTACTGCACGTTTCTTTAGCTACTGCTTCGTTTTCTTAAGAATTCATTCAACAGCTGCCAACGACCATAAAGGGTTGGCTGTAAAAATGCACAAACACAGCAACTGGTAGAGCTGACACCAGAGGAGTGTAAATGGAGCCTGTTGCTTTACTGGGTGAGGTGGGAATGTGAGAAGTCCAGGGCTTACTGTAACTATGTAACTGGCTGAAGGAGGGGATTGGAGAGGGAAGGAAATGGTACTCCCCTAAGTTTGTTCAGGATGCGTTGTGCGCTCTGTGAAAGACGTGAGCAAATGACCATGAGGACCAATGAGTGAAATCAGTGTGTGCAGTAAGTGGGAGGTCCAATTTGGGATTAATATGTTAAGCCTTTAATCTACATGGTCCAAAACAGCAGCCACTTCCGAGAATTTCAACAGTCCTTGTTATTATACAAGCTCAAGAAAACGCTTCAAAATGATCAGTTAATTCACTTTTTCTTTTTTTTTTATATAATGAAGCATTGGACAAAAGTAATCACACAAAAAAATCTAAAGACAAATGTCAAAAAAACATAAATACTTCAATTCAAATTTGCATATTTATCTGGATTTTATCTCATTTAGTTGCGTTTCTTCTTTAGTAGCCAACTTATTTATGACAACCAGAAAGCACATCTTCACTCACCATTTCACAATACTCAAACACAAGCAGGAAGGGGATGGCCTCGACGCACTGTCCGAGGCACTGGAGGATGTTTGGATGCTGCAGCACTCTGAAAACAACCACCAAACAAAAAGGGTTAAAAAAAGTCTCATTAATAAGGCTAGAAAGAAAGGAACAAAGAAAGAAGCTGAACAGCTTTATTTTGTGTTTTCAAATGTGATAAAATATCGTGCAATGTGTAGAAGAAAAGGCAGAGGGTGCTGCCAACACTGGTGCTACTGTTCAAATATGACAAAAAGACAACATAATCAGTAGTTTGGCATTTAAAATTAAAACTGATGATAATTTGTCATGATTACTCATTGGGTTTATAATAATAGCGCATTGACTGACATTTCTTGCATACACTTTCCATGTGATTATATTTTTAAAAAAAGGGTATAATCTTAGGATTTAAAAATGACTTCAAAAATTCAGTAGCAAAATATATTTATGAAAAATCAAATAAATTTTCAAGGGGCACGTATGATTACCTTTAGCCTCTAAAGAAGTATCTTACTCAGCCTCTGGGGCTAGAATCTTTAGTAGATGCACATCTTGCATGAATAGAAGATCTTTGAGTATGGAGGAGCTTGTTGAAGTAGCAGCTTCCCCTGTGTTTTGATATAACTTGTTCATGATTTGACAATTATTTCTTGAAATTAAAGCTAAGAAATAGTGATGAATACTTAAAAGAATTGTGTTTGTTTAATTTCATAAATCTTCAATTTGTTTTAAACATCGAAGAGTTTTTTTAGATGAAGTGAACATACTGTATTAAACTGCATGAAGTGAAGTGAAATTATTTTTGTTGATCCAACATGTGTGTGTGATCACTTTGAATAAAAATTGCAAAATAATAATAAAAAAAACAAAGAACACAGAACTATTTGCACATAAAAAAGAGCCAAAAAACAACAAAAATGCATTTTGTTTAAAATGACTACTTCGTTCATCTACCTGTATGGATCCCCTTGCTGCAAAAAGTCATTCTGCTCCTTAGCACTGGCATTTGCTTTCAACTCCTTTACCACCACTCTGGCTCCCCCAGGGTCTGTGTATATTTCACTCAACAGGACCTGACAGCAAATAAACACAAGCTAAATAATTAGGGGTCCTGTGAAACCAGCAAACATCAACTGAGAACACTTAAATTTTATTCCCTGTATTACCCAAATCCCTACCACATAAATTAATCACCAATAGCATGAAAAATGCTGCCTGCACAAAAATAAGAAAAACAGCAGGATAAAATGCTTAGCTCAAACTAAAAAAAAACAAAAAAAAAAAACATCTTACCTGACCAAACCAGCCATTTCCAATCTCCTGGATGTAACTCAAACTGTGGCGTCCTACTTTGAAACCACTTGATGATTCTGAAACACCAAACAAAAACCAAATCAAAACTGACTGTACACAAGTTTTGCTTGTCATACTTAAAAACTCTCATGTAAAAATTTGTTGAGAAATGTGTTTTCAAAAAGGGTTGACAAAGTTCAAGTAGGTGTAATGTAAAGAATTTAAGCCTGCTTTGTCAGTATTTGTGTTTTTGCTTATCGGACCCGTGATGCTGGCCAGAGGCTGCAGATGTGGGGGTCCTGGCAGTGGCACAGGAGACACAGCGAGGGTGTAAACCTCAGCCGGAGACTGCATAGAAGGAGTGTCCTCTGCTGGCGGAGTGAAGTCGATCTCATCATCAAAGTGGTCCTCAAACTCCTGCGTCGACAAAAAGGAGAAATTAAATGTTTGACATAAGACTTTTCAATGCGCCACAAACGCACAGTTAACATCGTTGGCAACAAATGACAGTTAATTTGCGAGCACTGTAGTCGTTATGTTAAGTCTGCACTGGGGCAGGAGGAATTGTGCTCCTCTGACAACCTGCCAGCGGCCTCGCTCACCTTGAAGTCGATCTCTCTTTCCTTGCAGCAGGTCATGCAGTTCACTAGCACCACCACCAGAGCCACCAGCACAACTAATGACACGATCAAGGGCAGGTAGAGGGACACAGGCAAAGTGTCCCCTGTGTGTCCATCTGAAATCACAAAAATGGATAAAAGAAATGAAAAAAATATATACATTTTTGGCTGTAATAAAAAAACAAAAACAAAACTGAGAGGATCTTAACAGCAGTTTTTATCTAAATCCACACACAACAAAGATTTGCTTAAGACAAACAAAAATAGACTGATCATCTGATCACAAAACCCCTGCAGCTTAGCCGCCCGACTGCACGTAAAAAGGCAATGTCAAACCAAAACACTGCGCAGTGCTGCATACTTATATTTCTAAGTGCACATTATCTACAAACACAAGAACTGTCAAAGCTTTTAGTCCTGACCATCCGGCTTCTGGTTCAGAGACATTCGGAGAGACAGTTGTGGGGGTGTCCACACGGGCCCATCAGCAGCTGATGGTGCAGCAGCGGTGACAGCAGGTGTGGGGTTTCTCGAGCGAGGATGCTGCTGGCCTAGCAATTCGACTGGCAGCTTTAACAACAGCCTTTCAGCCCACCCGCTGCACTTCTCAGCCTCTAGACTGAAGCCGGTGCCCACATCACAAAAATCAGCCTTTTCCATTTTAGCACGACTGGTAAAAGAAATTTCAAGCATATATACACTGAGTGGAGAATCTCAAAATACGACAGCAAAAAAAAACAACAATTCTTTGATATGACTTGGAAGACGAGTGAGTAGCTGTTACAGAGGTGAATATTGTATGTTTACCTGCATCTCTGCACAAAGAATTTATGTATTTAATTAGATTTTTTTTTTTTTGCGATACTGAGACCAACACAAAGTAAGGGAGGACTGAAAGAAAACTATACATGGCTGCATTTATACAAATAGAAACTTGAGAAGTGCGGCTGATTAGCACCAGTGGAGTCTGGACTTTGATTAAGCCAAACATGATCTAATCCATACTTCACTGTTAGTCCCAACTCGTTTTCAGACAAACAGATATTTTGCAAGGTTTCATCCATTTACCCATGAGCTCCTCCTCTACTTGTCCTTAAAAAAAAGTAACATTTGTTTGTAAATATTTCCAATTTAGTAAACAAATAAAAACAAAAAAACAGGTAATTTAAAATACGGGAGTGCCATCTATTACTGTAGAGCTTTAAAATATTCATGTTCAACTAGATAAATGTTTACTTGGAAAGTACTTCTAAATGTAGTAATTATTTAGTTCCCATTTGAAATACGATTACAAAAATGCAATGATTGTTGCTCAATTACTTTAACTTAAGAATGAAAAATTGCAACTCTGTTTAAAAAAGAGAAAAACAACAATTAGCTCATGTTACGCTTTAGTTTTAAACAGTTGCGTAAATGCTGATACTGTAAAGCGAGGGTACTTTTTTTTACTTTGTACTCTAAGGTTCTAAATTCTAAAAAATGAATATTTTCATGAATGGAAAACTGTTTAGAACAGACCCATCCTTTCCCATGTTTGCTACATCCCATGGCTACAGAACATAGGATTTTAATGTGGCTATATCATGTATTTTTTAATCTTTTTTTTTTTATTGTTCATGTGTAATATTCTAATGTTCTAAGAAGCTGAAAGTGGGATTGTTACCTAAAACAAATCATCCTCGTGAATCACAGACAAGTGCATGCTTGTATATGACAGTTACATTTTTTTCAGTAGCACTACTGCAAAGAATTACCATTTCAATGATATCTTTACTAGGCTCAAGCACCTTTAACATCATAACGAAAGGCAGGTCAGCTAGAACGTTAAACGAGAACATTGTTTTCATAAGCATAGGAATTACTGGATTATACTTCCAACTGAACCTGTTGAACAAGACAGCGAAATGGACACCGTGTGGATACTGGATGGTGAAAACAAATGCATACAATTTCTAAATGGCTCTTTAATGTCACAAAGGATTACATTCAAAACAACCTAGTGGAAAAATTGCCTTAATTGTAGGAAGGGTTTCAGTGCAAACACCCTGTTGTGTTTTCCAGCATAGCAACAAGTGACAAGGAAGTCCAGGACCCCCAGAGATGCTGCAGCAGCAGTCAACAGGAGCCGGGTCGCTGCCCCTCCACATGGGATCACTTCTTCTTTATTAGGTTTTATTTGAGTCATGGGTTCCTATCATGACTTGGCAGAGTTCTAAGACAAGATGGTTTTTCTAGGACCAACACTGTAGGGAGATGTCATGTCTTATTTCAGCTGTCCTGCATATTTCAGTAGTGATTCTCACAGAGGAGAAGCTGACCCATTTTTTAAAACAGACTTTAAAAAAAAAACTGCTTACTGCTAGAAAAAAATAAATAAAAGGATGTCTGCAGAGAGCAGCAAACTGCACTGTCTGGCTGGTTCAGGATTTGTCAGTCTGGGATCAGCTACGTAAATCAAAAGCAAAGCCTGTGTACCAGAGTCAGCCGGGTCATTCTTTTCGAGAAATTATTTTCACCGACTTGTTTTCAGTCCAAATATTTTTCATGCTTCTGTTGTCCAGAAAAATAAATAATAAAATAAAGTGAATGACAGAAACCTGGTTGGCTTGTGGTGATGTCAACATCAATTTGACTCAGCCATTTAAAACAATGCCTTGGCAGCAATATAACAGATAGACAGGCCTGAAACAAGCCTCACTGACTGACTGGTGATCAAGCAACAAGATAACCGGGCAGTGAAGGAATACAGACAACATTCCCTGTGGTAAACATGTCAGCATGAGCTGGCTTCACACCAAAACGAGGCACAAAAATCTATAACTGTACTTTTACTTTACACTAAAAGGACCAAACATGTCACTAAGGCAATACACTTGCTAATGAATACCTAAGCCAGTAGCTTTAATTATTTTTAAGTGCATCCACATCCATGTTCTTCAGCTAAAATCAAACTGTAACAATGAAGAATTATGGACTTGTACCGTTTAATTTACGCACCGGTTGGTGTAGGCCAAACAGGAGTGGCGAGGGAAAGGTTGTGGGTGATAAAACCATAAACAGCGGGCTCATACTGCAGCCTCTTTCCTGTATGCTACATTATAACTGAGCAAACAACACTGCTGCTAATCATTGATAGGGGCTGATAAGATTAGAAAACATTGCGGTTACACATTACAGGTCCACCGTTTAACATTTTCACATTTAGATTTTTTTTTTTTTATGCAGTATTCTGAGAAACTGGAGGGAATGGGACTGACGAAAAATTACAGAGAACACTGAAATTACTTCCTGAAACTAGACTCATGGGATTCTGAAGATGACCTGTGATTTTCAATCTATTTGACTTATCTTTTGAATATACAAATCACTATAAAATCTGCACAAGTTTACAGGTTTTGGATAGAATATAACTTGAAAAGGAGCGTCATGATGCAAGCAAATTAGCACATGAAGAGATAGCAAAACATGTATTTCATAAATAATTTGATAGACAACAGTCATAATCTCACTCATGAAAAGACATGTGATTCAGGTAAACTATCTCAGTGCTATAAAAGTTGAAGTGATTATTCTGGAAATAGTTTTGCCAGGCTGGTAGGCAATCATCAACTCAACTCTGCAATAAATCTATACAAAATAGGGTCAGGATATGGAAACATGGGATAATAGTGCACAAAAAAATTAAGGTGCATACTAGAATCAATTTTGGATGACTAAGGTCTAAATTTAGGAAAATGTGTAAAAGTTTTTAATTTTCAGAATTTTCTCAGTCACATGGTGCTACTTAAACAAATCAGTGTCATCATAAATACACTGATCAATCCACTAGGTTTAAAGCCCAGGAACATCAACAAAGAATGACTTTCCTCTCCTCTATTTTGATGCCATTACCAATCTTTGCTGAAGCTGTGTTTAGTCGTTTTTTGCATTTGGGTCTTTCCATCTTCAGTTTTGTGTTCAGTTAGTGAAACGTAAGCTCAGTGCAATATTCCACTTCTTCACCTTTGAAAATAACCATTTTGCTTTCACAGCATATGCTTAGTTTGCACAGTAATTCAACTGCATAATAAAACACCCAATAATTAGAGTGATGGGTTACCATCTTCATATTATCGTGCAATTCAAAGGCAAGGCAAAACACACAAACTGTGATCAAACTGTGCCGTCTACTCAAAAATAGCTTTTAATCTGCAATTGTAGGAAGCAGCTTCAAGGGCTTATTTTTACATTTCACGTACAAATAAGCATATAATTCACTACCTCATATGATTTTATTCCAATTTAACATTGCAATGCTCATTTGTAAAGTCAAAGCTGCCAAAATGGTGTCTAGATGAGAAGATTTTTTCTTAAAGGACAAACCAACAAGTCTGTTAATGTTTTAAAACTCACATACGACAGCAATTTACTGGTTTGATGCATTAGTGAATATATCATAAGCCCACAAAACGTCCAGATCAGATCTAAAAATTGAAAATAATTTATGTATTCATTTCATATATATTCTGCAATATCTGGTTTGTAAGAAAAATGCCAGTAGGATGTATTTTTGTTTCAACACAGACCACACCTGTTTAAAATTTCAACCTTATTTGCTCTTTCACGTTGACGTGAATGTGTGATAAACTGCTATTGAAATGTTAACATACTGGACGAGATCTATAATAACATCTAAGAATTTCCCTCACAATAAAGCGACTTGCTGTTAAATAGGTAGCAGAGGTAAATATGTCCAATTATAACGTGTGCTTTCCCTTAGGGGAGAGATTCGGGGAAAGTTTGTTTATGATTAGCTTCTCAGGTAGTCAGTTAGCCGGGTCGTGACATTCACTTGATTGTGTCGTTCTTGCCGTAATTTTGCTTAAATATTTACGGGTTTGTTCAACCACCGAGTAAAACGGTTTCTCTTTTAAACTATTACCCGCACACTGCCTAACAATCTTCACAAATTACCAGAGAACAGTTATGCTGGCGTTAGCTTTATAGTTGATCATTAGCAGCAGGTACCCATTCCAGAAAATGCTAGCTGGTAGACATGTTTACGTATAAACACAAAGTAAAGAAAACCATATACCATTCATTTGTTAATAAACTCGTCTTCAGGTGCCTTACCTGTTTTGCGAGTTTCCCGAAGAGGGAAAGCTTCAGAGAACCAACATCCAGACAGAAAAATCCAGGTAGCCAGCAATAACATAGACCCATGGCGTCTCTCCATCATCCAAGTTTAGCTAACGAAATGTTAGCCAACTGAAACTGTCCTAAATAAACGGCTGATATAATACCGAATTACGTGATTTAAACATTGATTACCAATTTACTGTCAGTGTAAGCTACACATAAGAGCACATTTTGGGGCTGTTTTAGCCAGATGCTACTCGCCGGGCTAACTAGCTTGAGCTAGCATGTCGAGGCTAGGAGTTTCAGCTGACGACAGCAAACGCAACTCCGACATGAAAGCGTTCCGTTGTCCATAGAGACCAAAAACAGCGGCCACCTTTCGCGAACTGTCATATTTATTGAAAACGTCCAAGCCTTATTTACATAAACATAATCTCAGAAAAATTAAATCAACAGCCCCTCGGTATCATGAAACGCCTCTCCCCCAAAGCGCCATGTTCCTGTACATCACAGAATAGGGGCGTAAAAATCCATGTGACTGGCAGTTACCTAAACCAATCAAAACGAAGAATGTCTTTCGCTTGTACTTGTATGGCCAATCAGTGTGCAGTTTTCTTATCAATCAAGCGAATTCACTGATTTGTGTCAAAGCAGAGCAAAGCCTTTTACTCCCAGTCACTTGACTGATGTGTTACGCAATGGAAGAAAGCATACCATAATAAAATGTTCATTTCTGGATTTATAACCAACTATAAATAAAAAACTGGTTTTATTTAGTGACAGAGGTATGTGACAAATTGAGGCTATTTTGTTTACAATCTAACAAATTTCCACGTTAACATACCTATATTCTTATATTTCAAAGACTCACTGGTAGTTCACTTATGAAAAAGCTAGTTGACCATACAAAAAACATTATATTTTAAATGTTAAATGCTGTTGGTAGTCATATTATCCAAGCTTTTTCAAAGAGATGTAGATGCTGATGGCAGAATTTCTTGCAGTGAATCAAAAAGGCCTTTGACTGAAGACACTGTTGTTAGTTGGTGGTGGTAATGAAGATCAAAATAACAGTTTGTCACCCGCCAACAAACTCAAGAAGAAGAATAGGACACCACTGTTGTATGACAGCCTCATGAAAAGGATCTTCAGGGTTGTCTGTAATGTTCTATATTTATGAAGAAACCTTTTTGTTTTTCACATCACCCCCATAGCAGTCTCCCGGACATAGTCAGTATAAGCTAGTTTAGCTTTTGTTAAACTCTGATGCTGCTACCTCAACAGATAATGGCAGAAGAGCAAGAAAAGAAGAGAACCCTTACCCTTATAGATGAAATCCAGCATCTTGTTGCACACACACCAAAGGACTTGTATTTTCTTTGTCAAATCTGCACCTTATAAAAACATGTATATTAGAGAGCCATCGTTGAAAGAAAGCCACAGAGTGGTCCCATTTTTAGCTTGCCACAATTAATATGGGTAACACATCAAACAAGTGGAAAAAGGCAACATACAAAACAGTATTTGAGTTGGAAAACTATACAGGACATTACTGGGAACACATCATCTCTTTTGTGAAACATGGTGATGGCAGTATCATGTTCAGGGAATAAAATTCTTTACCAGGGACAGAGAAGATACAGGTCAGAGTTGATGGGACGATGGATGGAGGTATAACATGGAATCCCATAAGAAAATGCACACCACCTTTTTCCAGATTTTTATCGCAAAGGGTTTTCAAAGTTATGTGTGACATTCTCAGTTATACAATATGTTATGTTGGTCTGTCTGATAAAATCCAAATAACATTTTAGTCTGTGAATTCAACAGGATAAAAGGTGAAAGATATCAAGGGGGCATGAGTATTTTTACAAAGCATTCTATATGATTATAATTTGATATGCCAATTTAAAAAGAGAAACCAATTATTTTTTATTAAACTGTTTTGAAATTGAGATGTGTATGTTTTTATATCTAGTAAGAATCAAGAAGTAATTTGTTCTGACAGTTCTTATAGAATATACTGTCTACAGAAATATGCAACATTTTGTGAATATGTGTTTTTAATATTTATCTATTATATGTAACTTTTTTGCAACATTAAAGTGAGCAAGGGCAATCTAACGCAGGTACAGTGAAATAATTGCATTTGCTTTAATCAGATGACAAAAGTATTTTTTTTTCTTTTTTTTTTTTTCTTAAACCGGTGTTCTAATATGCCCGCAAGTTTACAAATCAGAAGGCCTATGAATGACAAAATTATCCGCTCTGATTAGCTGATGAAGGAGGAGGAGGCAATGCGTGGCATACAGGGAATCTCTCTGGGATTGAGGACAGAGACGTCAGGTTGCTTCTTACATTCTAGATCACGAATCTGTAACAGAGTGTCAGTGACTCGGGCACAAAGCGAGCGAGGCAGAGATCTGCAACATCATCTGCTTTTAAAGTGAAAACATCACCCACAGCACGGTGAGCATCTTTTGGTTTCTTTGTACATAATTGTTTGGTGTTGCAATTGTGTTATTTTTTTGGCTTTGTATCTTTTGAAAAAAAGATAAGGAAGAATCTACAGAATGTGAAACCCTATTTTTGATTTCTTGTTTATTTTAGCAACTTTCTATGTTCGCTAACATTTTCTGATGAGCTTAAAATTAAAGTACAGCTTCTATTTGGCAAATTTTGCTACAATATTTATGTTTCTAACAAGTGGTATCCTTTTCATGAAAACTATACTCTAACCAATGTCTTATTTTACACTACAGGGATTGAGCATTTATAGTATATAGCTTCATTCCAACTGATTTTATCTCACATGAACCGCTATCTGACATAAAAAAGAGCACCATATTCTGTTTCTGTCACCTTGTGTTTCTTCCATTCATGTGTTTCTGTGTCTCCCTAAGGTAGCCCCAGAGAAACATGGCATTTGCTGGGATGTTGAGTGAAGAGGACGTCAAAGCTGCAGTCCAAGCTTGTCAAAGTGAGTCAGATAATATGCACAAATCTGCTTGCAAGAAGATATATATATATATATATAATATATAAAAGAAAAAGAGCAGAAAAATCCTCTTTAATTTAAGGAAATACACACGTATGTAGAGACACAGTTAACACTCCTGAGGGGAAGCATTGCGCTGTGTTGTTCACAAGAGGGTGAGGGCAGGGATCCTGCTGGTTACCAGGCAAACACACGGCAGGAGACTGGTTACCAACCAGATACCAAAGGCTTTTCATCAGACATCCCTAACATAGCTGACCCAGTAGCACAAGCTATAAAGCTCCTCGCATGCCGAGACATTTAATTATTTATCTTTAGCAATTATGTCTGCATGGCAAGGCATGCAAAGCTCTGTTATTGGTTCTTGCTATTTTTATGCTTTTGCAGGTCAAGTTTTTCAAAGTCAAATTAACATTGCTACGAAATGACTGCACTACTAGAGGATGTGACACAATAAATTAATTCATTATTTTAGACATCCTCTTCAGTGTGAGTCTTTTGAGTTATTTCAGGATGTCTTCTTGCAAAAACCTCCATAAGTTGAGAACTTTTGGCATTTAAGTTTGCATTAAAACCTGAGGCAATATTTGTTTTCCTTGTGCTGTTTAAAAAGCACAGGAGCAAAGCCTGCAATGCGCTTCAGGGTATATATTGGTAAATGTCATTGGCAGAAGAATGAAAGTCATCTGAGCAAATGAGTAAATGCGATGTCTCGATTCAGACCCCCACTATTCGTTCTTTAATGTCATTCAGTGATTGACCATTCACTCACTCACTCTCACTCACTCACGCATGTGTCTGTTTCTTGTGGTTGCCCCATTTCATGTTCTGTCTCCTCTCTCTCTTTCTGCCTGACCAATGCACTGTAGCTCCAGGCACATTTGACTTCAAGTTGTTTTTTGCACGAGTGGGACTGACTGGCTTGTCTGAGGCAGACAGGAAGAAAGTGTTTACTATCCTGGACCAAGACAAGAGCGGATTCATTGAGGAAGAGGAGCTGAAGTAAGGATAGATGTGTAAACACAAACCACAGTTTGGGCCCCAAAGATATTGTAAATCAAAAAATGTTAAGGCACATCATGTTGTGCGCATGAAGATAAGGTTTAGGAGAATAGGGTATGAAATTATGACTATGCGTTTATGTATTTATTCTTATTGTGCTGTCCTCTTTTAGATTGTTCCTGCAGAACTTCTGTCCAGCTGCCAGAGAGCTCACGGTGGCCGAAACGAAGGCTTTGATGGCAGCAGGGGATAAAGACAGCGATGGCAAAATTGGGATAGAAGGTAACAAAATGTTAGAAAAGTGACGCAGAAACACAAGAATACTCTGTAGCAAACTAATGTCTGTCCGTTTGCTTCCTCCCTCCAGAGTTCTGTGATCTTTTGAACTGAAGACGAAAATACTCAAATCATGAATTTGGAGTTCTTCACTCTTCATTGGCTGATGAAAAAAAAGGACCAAATTCCGCACCTGCCTGCTAGTTTCTTATTTGATTTGTTAACACGTGAAAAAGGTTGAAAAGGCCAAACGTGGATGTCTGCATTGAATCAATTTGGTCTTCTGAATGGAATAAAAAATGGATTTCAGGTGTTCTACCACTGTCTTCTGTTGTTTTTTTCCTTTATCTCTTTGAAGTTATTTTAAGATGTGGTGAAATGATCTCAGGTCTTCTTAATCGGCCCCAAAAGATCTAGATACCTAGTCCTTTTTACACTGATACCTCTCAATTAAACTCAATTAAATTAAATGTTTCAGTGGGTTGCTGGTTCAATTCCTCACCCTTGTTGTCTGTGTCTTTAGGCCAGGCGCTTTACCCGCCTGCTGGGGTTGGTCAGAAGGGCTGATGGTGAAAAATGGCAGCCTTGTTTCTGTCAGACTGCCCCAGGGCAGCTGTGGCTACAGACCAGTAGCTTGCCATCATCACCATGTGCTCTATGAGGTCACAAAATATTATAAATTATTCTAAATAAAATAAAGCTGGCTAAGACCAGTGGTCAGGAGCCATGTAGAGAGTACACAAACACATCATGCAGAAATATTATCTGCAATGGGACATTAACACTGGACATCACCCTTACTTAGCACTCCATTCTGTGAGGACTTTTCATCAACAGAGAAGCTGATCAGACTTAAAGGTAGATGAAAGAAAACCTCTTGACTTGAAAATGGAGTGTAAGTACATCCTGTACAGCCAGATCAACAATGGGATGGTTTATGGTAGGCCTATGAATGACCAGGTTTTCATGTCAGGATTGTCCAGTTAAAGCCCAGCCCCAATTACAATAATAATAATAAAAAAAATCTACAGTGATACGGTGTCAATTCAGTTTGATTGATTTTGAAAATGAAAGTCAGCAAAAACAAAACAAGGTGGAATGAATAGAAATAAACACGACACTTCTGAGACTTCTTTTGTAAAAAAAAAAAAAAAGAAAAAAAAAGTTTAGAATAACCTGAAGCAAGCTCAGCATTGAAGCAGACGACAGACACCAGGCATTCCTTTCACAAATAGTAATGAAATAGTGGCAAAAGGATGCAGACATTAGCAAGGCAAGACATGAATATAATTTTATTCATGTCTTGCATTTAATTGCAAGAGCACCTTCTTGAATTGTCCCAATTGTCTTATTAGGGCTTGTACTTCTGTCTGGAGGGTAACTCTCAAATTACTGCTGAGTCTGGGTGAAATATTCATCAGTATCATAAATATGTAGACATTTCTAGACTACATATTGCTCAGGCAATGTGGCTGACAACTAAATTAACAGAAGGAATGAAAATAAGATTTGTCATCAAATTGTCACCTTGTTAATACACAAACCCATTTGGGATGCAAAAAATAGTCCAGATGATTGGCAGATTGCCTACTAAGGACAGAGATCTGGTGGTACAGACCTCAAAGTCCTGTTCCGGTTTAGACATGTTGCTGGTACATTTGAAATGCGACCCTGCCAGTGGAGGTTCAGTGAAACTCATGTAAAGATACTGTATCCTTTACTTTGGAGACATGATTGCATTTAGGCCTGGAGGCACAGGCCAAGTGAAGTGATCAGAAACAGTATTACTTTATATAAAAGATTAAAAGGGGGGCGGGGGGGGGGGGGGGGGTGAGTATGACTTATACAGCTTGTAATAACTTGAAATAAAAGACACCGAATGACACTGGATGCAGTGATTTTAATAAATGTGTCTGGCACAAGGATGGTCCAATAAAAATCACAGCTCATCATAAGAAAAAAAAACACTCTCCTTTTGAGAGCTCTGAATGACATGTTCATGTGGGGAGCAAATTCTGCCTGTGGTCTTAAATAATTATTTTGTCTATATAGTAATCAGGAAATTGAACACCAAGAGGCTGCAGCTACTTGGTGTTCACTTCTCATCATCGCCTAGGATAAAGTGTCTGGCTGTGCCCTGCACTCTTACATATGCACATTTATAGTACTTGAATATTGAAATCAACATTTTAAATGTTGGCTGTAAATCATAATACGACTGCAACATGTGCCATGAAATCGACGAGCTTCGGGGCCTGCTCAAGTTTCCACATGTCTAGCTATAGGCCTGAGCACACATGGTAGCATCCTCATTTGTTCACCTAAAAATAGTTCCAGACTACTAGACACATTTTTTCGAAACCCATGCATCTTGGTACCTGATACTGAGACTCAAACGTCTGTAAATGGTGTTGCTCAAGGATATATAAGAGAGGGGGGAAAGAGGCTTTTGGCATTCACTCGAGTCCGCCTTGGTTTTCACTCGCCTCAACGCAGAGCAAAGGTGAGTGGGACGTGCACCTTCTAAAAGCTACCCCGACTTCTGCAGATCACACTGCGGGTTGAAACGGATTCAGAGGAGGGGGATCTTTGTGGACTACCAGCTGTAGGGAGGAATGGAACCAACCTAGGCAGCAAACACATGGACCTAACACTAAAGTTGGCCAAATTGGGCCTTTTCATTTCAGAGGATCAACGTTTTTTGGAAGAATGCCGGTTGGCTAGAGCTAGACTGACTCATGTTTTTGCAGCAGCAAATGTTTTCAGCTGCCATCTTTTAAAAATGTTTGATAGATATTTATGCCTGTGTGAGCTGGTCTCCTGGTGAGAGCATCGTTTCTTAAGTGCGGTCATAGTTAAACGCTTTGGGATGAATAGTCAGTAGGCTCCTGTGAGGAAACATCCTGAGGCAAAGGGAAGCTGTTAATCCAGTAGCAAACATAGATGCTTATGATGTTTCAAAGGTTTGTAAAATGAAAAAAAAAGGAAGCAACTTTTACGTGAAGCTGTAAGAGGAAAGGAACAACTTTTCATCTGGGATTTTATAACCTAAAATCTATGCTTTTGTTAGACATAAAAAGCCGAAGGGCATGTTGTCATAGTCATTTTGGTTGATGCTTTCAATTTTCTTTCCACTGTAACAACATAAGAACTTGTTAGCATTTCAGATGCTCATCCTAACCTTGAGTCTTGTCTCCTTTTCCTCCCAAGAATAAAAAATGGCCTTCGCTGGTCTCAACGATGCTGATGTCAAGGCTGCCCTGGACGGCTGCTCCGGTGAGACTTTTCCTTTATTTTCACACAGCACTGCATCATTTAAACTTAGCAAAGTAGCTAAGAGCAGAGAGGCAGACGTTTACCAAACTCTCAGTTTCATGAACGTGCCTCAGAAACTGCCAGCTTCAGCTACCCTGAAACATCTACACCTTGTTGCTGACGTATTCGGCACTAATGGAGACGAAATGTGCATTTTCAGCTGCTGACTCTTTCGACTACAAGAGTTTCTTCAAGGCATGCGGCCTGGCCAGCAAGTCCTCCGATGATGTCAAGAAGGCCTTTGCCACCATTGACCAGGACAACAGTGGCTTCATTGAGGAGGAGGAGCTGAAGTAAGACATTACTTGAACTCTTAGCGCCGCTAAATTCAAAGCTTATTGGCTTTAAAATGTGGATAAAATCTGACATTACTATCTAGTCTTGCACAGTCATCCTTCTGTTTGAGGGCTGGACTTGATCACATTTTAGTCGATTTGAATATTTCTTGTCCTGCTTAGTCATGCATTACATTTTGCCTAACAATCTAAAAGTCAAAAATTTTTTTGAATGATTAATTAAGGCTTACCTGCATAGGTTTAATTCTTACTCTTTTGTCCACTCGTCAGGCTGTTCCTGCAGAACTTCTCTCCCAGTGCCAGGGCACTCACCGATAAGGAGACTAAGACTTTCCTTGCCGCTGGTGACAGTGATGGTGATGGCAAGATCGGAGTTGATGGTAAGAGTTCTTTGCATAAACCTAAAAGAACTGAACTACAGTTTTTTTAAAAATATCAGTCTGTCAAAGTACAAAACCTTCCATCTGAAAATTAGCGATTGTCTTCCCAAAGACCTTGATTGGACTGTTTTCTTCATCAGATTAATTCTTTGTCACAAGAAGTGTTTTCTTGCATGCAGACTGAATATAAGCAGCTTTACTTGTTCTCATCATCTAAAGTGAAATCTACCAATGAGAGAATCCTGCAGACAGAAGGTTTTGCACTTTGGCCATTGAACTTTATAAATCGTAACTCTTGGTCAGAATCAGCTCAATGAGTCTTACGCCAATACATTTTTGCAAAGATTTTCTACTTTCTGCAACTAACAGCAGTTTCATTCTACCTTTGCAGAGTTTGCTGCCCTCGTAAAGGCATAAATTTCCACTGACCAAGATCCACTTCTTTTCATGGAACCGCAAACTCCTCAAAGATTCATTAATCACCAGCTGAAAGAATATTTTTTATACCTTATTTATGAGTTGCCTGCGAACTATTTCTCAACATGGAAGACATATTTTGCTGTTAATGTTACTCAAACTGTGTTATGTGTTCAGAAATGATGACTTGTGCAAACTGTACAACACCATCTGCACTTTTGAGGAAGAGTGAAAAACCAGGAATAAATACTCTTTTGGTGTGAAGTCATCTTGTTCAGGTCAGTCTTTGGCTGAGTGTGCTGCATTTCCTAACAGAAATCATTTCAACACAATGGGGCTAATGAAGAGCCAGTGTCAAGTTGAGTCCTCATATGCCAGAGCTTTTTAATGCTCAAGAGCCGCTAAGCAATGGGTTAGATGACTTGCCCGGCACTTGTTCTCATAATTGGTTAATGGGAAGGGGAGCGTGGCTGGACACTGGCCAGGGCTTGGGAAATGTGCTGGGAATTGCCCCGGGGCCTTGCTCACATGCTTCTTTAGACTCAGGGAGCTCTGCAATTGATAGCTGCCAAACTTTGGGTAATTGGATGACCTAGTCCAAGATCTATTTCTTCTACAAGTGCTGCATAATCAGTTAAATGATGTGCTGTGGCAACAGGATGGCTATTAACAGTCACTGTCTCAGCAGCAGGACTGCTTCCTGGCTCAAACCCACTGCAAATAGCTACACTGGTTTAAGGACTTTATTTTTTTTAGCAAATTACCCACTTTTTTTATTCACTTTCTTTGCAGTAAACATCTTTTTTGGGGGGTAAAACAATCTTAAACAGTGCATTATCTTCAAAAAGATATTCATACAATTAATTTTTCCTTCTGAAGCCAGATTGCAATTGCAGTGGGTTTCACAAGTCCTGGGCATTGCAAGCGAGCAAAATGTAAACCCTCATCCCTATCAGATAACAACCTCACCTAGTTACAGGCAGTGGTCAAAACAGAGAGGCTCAAGGGCTGCAGCTTACCCCACAGCATTATGCTGCCACCTATTGGCCATAGATCTCCAGTTTTATCCTCTACAAAGTTATTTAATTATTCAGTCAGAAAAAAAATCACAACGCCCCCACAAGCATTTAGTAACATTGAGCAATGTTTCCAGAATGGATTTGCCCTCCAACACAAAAATAAACATTTCCTCCAATGTTCTATGAAGATGAAATGGTCAAAACAGGGCTGACTGAGATTTTTTTTTCTAAATATCATCTTCCATTACCTTTAAAACCTAGAAATGATATATATATTTTTTTTATTTAAAAAAAAAAACACAAAATATTTCTTCAAAGGTTGGACTTATATACCCATTGCTGACATGTAACAAGAAAACCACATTCTTCACAAAGTGAATTTATTTCACATTCCACACAGGACACAAATAATACCTCAAATACACAAAACTGTGCTCTGCTCAAAATGAAACACAAGAGCAATGGACTCACTAAAAGAAGAGGTTAAATCATACCTTAAAACTGGTGAGTGTTAAAAGTAGCAGAAACAACCAGTTTGTCCAACTTACTCCAGCTATAATGCATGCATGCTGAGTATCCTCATGAATATGGTTACGGGTTGGCAGCAGCCCTTCCAATTCGCCCACCTCAGCAGCGCGCAGGCCTATTCTTAGCAGCCAGGGACATTAAAGACTTCTTCAAACGCACCTTTTAAGCGTCTTCATTTTTGAAACTTAAAATAGACCTCTCTGTAGCTGCAGTACGAGACCCCCCCCACCCCTGCCCCATCCCTTCCTTCGTCTTCCTCCTCCTCCACCTCCTCCTCCTCAGCACGGTGTCAGTTATCTTATGCTTCAGATTTCCACAGCGTGACAGTATATAAAAGGTCATTGGGAGCACCGGGATGGTCACTGCAGTCGACTCCAGTCTTGTCTGTGTCATCTGTACCCTACAAAGCAAAAGGCACAACCGAGGTGAGTCTGAAGGAAGAGAGGAAAGGGAAGAGAAAATGCGGGACCCGCATCCAGGCTTGCATCCTTGAAAAGCCTTTTTGCTCTTTATTTCTTTTGACATTGGGTTTGCTCAGGACCTCACTGCATTGCAGTATCTAAAGAAACACACTGAATGCCTATATTTGGGAGTGTCAGCGTTTAAAAAAAAAAAGAGAGCGAGAGAGCCGTGGATTATTGGTCAGATCTCAGCATCTCGCAGTAGTTGCAGGTGTCAATCTCAGCTTCACGGAAGGAGTGAAGCAATGCAAAGCCTGCACTTCAGAGAGAATTGGACTCAAGTATTTCAAATCGGAACCCTATCTCGTTTTGTTTGTTCTACTCGGAAAGCCAAAAGACAGCTATTTAAGCAGCATTTTTTGTTTGCAAGACATGGTGTGAATTGTATTTGGAGAGATCAAAATTCTGTTTCTTTAGCTTTGTGATTGTTTTTTTTTTTTTCAATGCAGTGAACTATAATCAAGTCCTTTATACAAATAGGCTGTTTCTTTAGGGATAACTGCTTTTACAAGAGTTTAAATTAATCAGTGTTCTATCTCTGCAGCTCAAAATGGCTTTCGCGGGTGTACTGAATGATGCTGACATTACTAAAGCCCTGGATGAGTGCAAAGGTGATTCTTCTATACTTTTTCTTACTCTTGCTTTGTTTTTTTGTATCCTTATTCTTATTGGTATCCACTGTCTTTGCCTCTGGTCTCAGTAGCATAATAAGCTTTGCTGATTTCAGGCGCGGACTCATTCGACTACAAGAAGTTCTTCAAGACTTGCGGTCTGGCCGGAAAGAGCGCCGACGATGTCAAGAAGGCTTTCGCCATCATTGACCAGGACAAGAGTGGCTTCATTGAGGAGGATGAGCTGAAGTAAGATGCATGGCTGGACAAAATGGGCTTCATACATTAGACAGCAATTACTATAGTGACCAACAGAGTTAACTGATACAAGATACTGCAGGAATGCAAGAGGGAATGTATTTCTACATTCACATGGGAGACCTTTAAGGGTAGAGGTGCTCATCTTATGATGTTAAATTAAGATTAAATACTATTCAGTAGTAGCAGTAGGAGGGTAGACAGAGGCGGTTATGACTATCCTATACATTTTAGTGGAGTCGCATCCAGAAAGTCTTACTTAGAGAGATTTTTTTTGGATTGCAGCCTACTCACTCCTTTATTTGCAGTTGTAATCCAACATCAGCATGCATTACATTTCTTTATGTATTTCCTTGTGCCATCTCAAGTTTAGCAGTGGCCCCCATCTGGGAGATCCTTTTAAATCTTTCTGGACGTGACACCTACCCCACCAAGAAAAATCTTGTCAAGAAAAGGAGCTTTACTTGAACAAAGTGGTTGCAAAGTGAGATGACGTGGATGGAAGGATTTTTTTTTTGTTGTCTAAATATGTTTGGAGAGTTTTGGGGGTTGATCAGAAGGGCCAAACTAGTCTGACATTCAACGTCTTTGAGACCTCAGATAAGGATTGAGCGGCCATAAATTTGTGGTAATAAAAATGTCCATGAATATGCTTGCTTAACCCACCTTTGCATTGTGATTTCAGAATATCTGCCTTATTTGGTCTATTTGCGATATGTTTTGATAAATAATGTTAGCTGAGCACCTCTTGTGTCTGTGGCAGGCTGTTTCTGCAGAACTTCAGCGGAGGTGCCCGTGCACTGACCGACGGTGAGACCAAGGTTTTCCTCAAAGCCGGTGACAGCGACGGAGATGGCAAGATTGGCGCTGATGGTACGTGCCGAGACACTCATTGGACATTCCCTTGTTTAAACAAATGGCCAACTTAACATGATTTTCTGTGTCTGTCTACCCTGCAGAGTTCGCTGCTTTGGTAAAGGCATAAAGATGGCAACATGACCAACAACACATGCTCTGATGGAACAACAATGCCCACATCGACCTCCCCCCTTTTCATCTGAATATAAATAATTTTTATACATTTGCTTAAGGGACATTTCTTCCTCTATGCAACACACTGTCCAAAAGGTGATGATTGTGAATGTCGCTCGGTTGTGTTCATGTCTTAAATATGAATTTTGCTAACTGTAAAATCTACAATGCACTTTCCAGGAACTAAAAGTAAAAGAAAATAAAATATTCTTTTACTACGGTCTTACTTCTTTGTTTTTGTGTCATTTCGTCCAGATAACCCCTCTTGGGTTGGAGAAGTAGCAATAGAAAATAGCAATAGACTATGTCAAATACATGATGATATGAGACCTGGCTCAGAGGGTCAGGAACGTTTTTCATGCATTCTATACAAAAAAAAAGTGCAAAAAAAGCTGCGAAAAAAGATATTGATCATCTCCAGAGAACTTCTATTCAAAAATGATTTAGGTCCACTTTGCAAGGGCTAAACAGCCATGTGTGGCAGAGAGACACCTGCTGCATTTTTCAAGGCCTTAATCTTGGATGCACACTCAAAAATATTCTTCTGCCATTTCGCTTGTATTATGTGAATTTCCAAATCTAATGCCCTACCTACCCCATTATCCTGAGGTTTAGTTCCTGGCCCTAAAGTTTTAACTATCATAAGAAATTAGAAAAAAATATCACCACTTTTATGAGGCAACCAAATAATTGTGACCCCATTTAATGGCATTACTATTAAGCACATGAACTCCAGTACAAACCGAGAGAGGTCTGACAACACGTAAATCATTTGCTCCTCTTTGTGGTTCCATCCTACAACCACTAGATGGCAGTATGGAGATTCCACGTTATCCTTCAACCATCTGAAAACATTAGAAAAAATTAATCATCAGTCCCGTTTGATGGTTGCATTGGTTGCTCTACTTCCTATTATTTCTTACCTTCTATTTAACAATTCTTTATTTTGTTCTGTAATTTGGACCAGCGTGTTCGAAACAACTACTTCAAACACTATTTCATATGTAACATTTGTTATATTTCAATAACGAATATCTATGTTCATGATACTTTCCAATGCATTTACACCAGTTTTTTTTCATTTTGTCACATTGTAACTAAAAATGTCACCCCAGTTTGCTGACATTTTATGTAATAGAAGACAGTTATGAAGTAGAAGGAAAAGTGATACATAATTTCAATAATATTTTTTGTTCAAATTTGTGCTCATCATTTATATTCAGACTCTCAGTAAAAAATTTTCTGCAATTACAGTAACAAATATTTTGGTTTATGAATCGAACATCTTTGTGTGTCTATACAGACAGAAAATTGTTATTGATTTTTTTGTAAAGTAGTTAATGCTTACTCAGATTTAAAGGGGAGCATCGGTGAATAGCAATTTTATACTTGAGTAGGCCTGAACCTCTTTTCCAGTGTTGCTGCATTTGGTCATCCATCATGTTGCTGCACCATATTTTACAGAGTTTTTTTGTTTGTTTGTTAGAGTGTTAATTTTCAAACAATTGCAGCAGTTTGCGTATATACGAAAATGTTAACTTTTGGTCTCATCTGACCAGAGCATCTTCCTACATGATGTATGACAATGTTTTTGGCTCGTTCTTTAAACATTGATTTCAACAATACACCAAATTGTATTTGTTCACAGTTTTCTGTGAACCCATTTTCCCACCTGATCTCTGGATCTCCTCATCCTACCTGTACACCACATGCTTACCATGAGCCTTTTGGCTGCTACTCTAATCAACATGGATGGATTTCTACAATTGTGCCATGTTTTTTCTTTTCTTTCTTTTTTTTCTTTTTCCATTTCTGGATCATGAATTGAACAGAAGTCTGTGAGATGTTCAAAGCTTAGGATTGTCTTTATTACATAACTCTGCTTTAAACCCCTCCAGAACTTTATCCCTGATCTGTTTGCTGTTTTCCTTGGTCTTTATTAAAATATTTGTTTACTATTGTTCTAAAATGGGCCAAACACATTTAAACTTTTCAAATTTAATTTTTTTAATTACAAAAATTCCTCCCAACGTGTTTATCTTTTTAAGTAGTATAGCATATAAAATCTTAATGACAAATGTTAAAAAAAAGTAAATGTCGGTGATTACCTGTGTATGCACTTTGTTTGAGTTTACCAATAATCACACGTTTTAATGCTTAAATTTACCACTTGTGGGACTAACAAAGGGTTATTTGATATTATATTTACATGAAAGATAGAGAAAAGGAGTTCTTAACAAAATCATTATTAGGAAATTATTATAATCTTGTTTGGGAAACTGATGAGCCTCCAAAATGATTACTTCTTTTTTTTTTTGCCATGCTACACAGACTGACATCTGTCAGTCTCCTTTGCCCCAGAAAGGTGAGAAAACACCATGTCCTGCCTCCCTGTGCGTGCTCTTACAGAGCACTAGCAGATGTAAATAAATAAATGATTCCCCTGTAACAGTATAGTTAAGCGGGAATGCATGAGATCATACACCCTTTCCAGGTAAAGTGGCATCACTCCGCTCCATCCTGCGTCCTTGGTCTCTTTTTCACGCAGAGCCATGATGAGATGATTGAGTTTCTCTTTACCTTCTAAATGCAGTCTAACTTCACCAGTACATTTCAGCAGCTCGTCAGACGTCAGCTGCCGAGAGGCCTCACTGACCAGCTGGTAGCCGGATAATACTCGAGAGGAATCAGAAAGAACAAAGCTATTTTATTCATTAATGCAAACAGGATCAATGTTGCCACAAAGTGTAACAGAGATCCACTTTAAGAATCCTGTGGTTAAAGTTCTGTTGCCCTTGAAACACTGAGATTTATTTAGGGTCTTGGAAAACAATTTTGTAGGAACTGAGCTCACAAAAACAATAGCAAAAGTAAATATTGTCACACTCAAAGCATTTTTAATGGTTGAATAGTCATTGGAGGGTGTATTTTGAGCACTACATATTATTGAATCCAGTACATTTTTTGAAGTTCATAAAGCTTCAAACTTTAAATTTTTTAATCAAACTGATAATTTCTCTGTATGTAAAACTGAAGGTGAAGAAAACTGTCTCTAATTATTCTGAAATTTAGCAAATTTTAGTAATTCTGAAAACAGGTGCGTTTGGTCTGATTTACAGTCATATATGTAGGCTTCATTAGCATTGTGTATTAGGCCTTTTGATACATATACTGTCAGAGTTCTGCATATAGTTATCTCATGAATAAGTTGTTTGTTGTTTGCCTCTCTCTCTAAGCTGGAACTGGGTGAGGGGCACCATCCTGTTCCAGGAGAAACCGGTTTCTGCTAGTTCAGAGGAACCCCTCTACTCCTTATCTTTAAGTTTCTGTTTTATGACTGACCACCACCCCACTTTGAATAAAACCAGGCTGCTGCAGGGGGACAAGTTGGAGTTGTCCTGAGGCACCGCTGTGACTCTCCGTCTTTGCAAAGGCTGAAGTGATACTACTCTGTTCTTTATGTGTGCAGGTTGAAATACCCAACATATACAATATAAAAAAAAGTATGAATTGTTGCTTGTAGCACTCTTTGCAAATTAATCAAGCATATTAGTTTGTAAATACAATGTGCAAAAATGGTTGAACTATCACTACTTCATCTCTTAACAAATCCCAACTTGTATCTAATGGTTTTGGAGTTGAATCAAGAATTTAAGTTTCCAGCACTTGCTTATGATAAAGTCAGACTGTAGAGGTAAAAGTCAGCTGAGTTTCTTAACCTTAATGCAACTAATGAACAACACAGTGTTGGTTAGGAACTGCTGACTGTGTACAGTAGGTGTGTTTTTGACAACTATTCTCTGCCGTGTCTAAAGTTTAGGTCAATTTGCAACAGGGGAATTCATTTGAGTGTCTGTTAATTCACATTAGTTAGACAATCTCAAAATTTCATTTGAATTAACCTAATTTTGTAGGCACTTGTACTAAGACATACTCTAAACAAAATGCATTCCCCACACGTTTTGTCAAGAGTTATTGGTTTTATAGGTTAAAATCTGACTGCTGGCTTTCAGTGATTGTGAGGCAGGCCGTGTGTAAGGATTTCTACTCCAAAATATCGACTCCTGTTGCCTAGAGAGATAACATTTGCAGCCTAACACACAAAGAACTTACTCAGCATTGATACAACGCATTTTTTTTCTCCAGACTTAAAACAAAAATTCTGGTTGACCTTTATGCACAACTGTGTCATTTACTGACACAAGCGCATGAAAGCGCATCGGTGGTCTTCTGTTATCAGGGACTCAGAACAAAGGGTAAACCCTACGCCGCAAATTCCATTTATTTTGGACACGTCCTCATGTCACAAGACTTTTGATCGCTGTTATCTGCCGATCAGTCTGGCTGGTCTGATCAATGAATAAAAATTCCCCATCATCACCGTTTGGGACATCAAAGTGACCTTAATCAGTACAAGTGACAAAGCATTTTCATGGATCTCCCCACCTCCCGCAGGCGAAGTCAGTGTAAATGAGAAGGTTAGAATTGTGGGCATCCCTGACATGACGATTTTTCTCTTTTCTTTTTCTTTTTTCTTTTTTTATCTTTTGATGACATTCGATCTTGGGAACCTTTAGCTTTCTAAATAAAGACATTAAAAACAAGTTTTCACACGATCAACCAAAAATAACATCAAAGATGGAGCTTCCGTTGTTCCAAAATATATTGATACAATCCTTGTTTTGGAAGTGCTGCATGTAAAATGATATCTATATGATGGGGGTGGTACAGTAAAAGAGGAAGAAAAGAAGAGAGAGACAGTCGCTTTCCAGCCTCTCTCCGCCTTTACTGTACATACAGGAGTTGAAAGGAAGGGGAGTGAATGATGGAGCTGAGGTTGAGTTAAAGGTTTTTCTTTTTTCTTCTTCTTCTAGACTTAATTTGCTATTTACAGGGGCGTTACGGAAGTCCATATCCCGATCTCGGTGCTCATGCGCGTTATAAATAGTAAAGGTTAATTAGTTAGCTGAGAAATTGGATCAGGGGCGGGCAGTCAGAATTTGATCCATAGTCAGGTAACTCAAGCAATCCCTATTGTCACTGCAATCAGACCTATATAAATCCTCCTTGACGGACAGCAGTCACCACAGCACCTCACCTCTCAGCTGCATCACCGTCCGACCACGGAGCAAACTTCTAACGCGGTAAGATGCGGAGGACACACGGAGTTCACGTCTGCTTCTTTACATCACTATGTCTTTTTTTCTCCTTTTTAAAAAAAAATGCATATATTGAGTCTTTTTACTTCTGAAATGGCTTTTACTAGTTACCAACAGCATGCAGCAAATACATCAGAAATATTTAAATAAGAAAAAAAAGAGAGAGAAAGTTCTATGTAAAAGTTTCTAATTTGCTGGCTGCAAGATCAGTGGCTAACTTGCCAGGATGCAGGCGACCTATTGCCACTTTGTTAGGTTTTGCTCTTGCTTTTACGTCGCACCTGTCTAAATGTGTTAATAATTCACCATGGCTGTTCTTCCTACAGGAATAAAATGTCGCTCTCATCTGTCCTTTCTGCTGATGCCATCGACAGCGCCATCAAGGACTGCCAAGGTATCCTTTTTCACTAATATATCTTTTTGATCTCTTTGTACACATGTACAAGGTGCCACCGCAGTCCAGTGGCAACGGATTAGATGGCTCAATTAAATAATTACGCACGTATTCAAAGTGCTTTGGTAAAGTGCTTGATTCTATTTAGCATTAAGGATGTTTTCCTTCAGAATTGCTTTCTCTTGGCAGACTAGAGATTTGATCTTCTAGTTTCAGCACTGTGTAGGTGAAACATAAACACAACGTGCCAAATATATATTCTCTGACTTTCTTGACAGGGAATATATAAGTCCATATTTGAAGGAAGTCTGCTCTTTACAGAACTTTTTTTTCTCAGGTTAATTAACTTTTTTTTGTTCCTTGAAGGGGAGGTTTGTTCACACTGGTTGTAAAATGCAACTGAAGTAATATCAGTAAAAAAAAAAGAAAAAAGAAGGAAAAATAAAGGCAAACGTAAAACCTTAATTAATCTAAACCAGAATTAACAAGTGTCAAATAAAATTCTAGTAATTTTTTTTATTTAGTTAATTTAATGGAATAATGGGCTTCAAAAATGGTGGAGTTCCTGACTGGAAAGTAAAACCTTTTTGAAACTTAACATTATTTGTTCTGCTGTGCAGAAGCTGCACATTTTCCGCAAGATTATTAAGTTTAAACGTGTAAATAGTTGCTTCAAGTAACCAATGGTGTATCTGCAAGTAATCATTGATTATATTTTCAGAACTCTAAATATAACTAATGCAAAAATCATCCCTCTTTACAATTGTTGCATGACAATATTTACAAATCAGGACAGTTTCCAGTAAAATCTTTATGCCTCATCTCGCAGCTCCTGACTCCTTCTGTCCAAAGAAGTTCTTCCAGTTGTGTGGCTTGAGCAAGAAAAGCCCCCAGGATGTGAAGAAAGTTTTTGGGATCCTGGACAACGATGCCAGTGGCTTTATTGAGGAGGAAGAGCTGAAGTGAGTCGTCAACTTTTGTTTAGTTTCCTGTGAAGATTATCTTCATCCTCTAGAAGAAAAAAAATTGCAGTAATCCTAATCTGTTTTTGAAAGAAAATCCAATTTCTCCTTTGCATCCTTTCACAATATACTTTCTCCTACACTAATCAGATATGCATACATGTTCATGTGGTTATAGCTAACTTTTCAGTATGCCTACATGTGTTTTTTTGGGCATTTTATTTAATTTTATTTTCCATCTGATTCAATAAGACATCTGTTTTATTCCCCAAATTGTCCTTGAGTGCTTTTTGTTTTTTGCTGTTCGCTCAGATGAAAAGTTTCCTCTGGCTTCATGCATCTTCTTTTCCTCCCATCAGGTTTTTCCTCCAGAGGTTCCGCCCTGGGGCTCGGGTCCTGACGGACAAGGAGACCAAAGGCTTCCTGAGTGCCGCTGATGATGACAGCGATGGAAAAATTGGAGCGGAAGGTGAGATTTTCTGTGTTTGAATGATGTGTCATTCCAAAATGCAGATAAGTCAGAGCCCAAAAGAGAAACTGTCAACTCTCTATTCAACATTTTTGTGCGGAGTTCTAATTAGTCTGGTTCGAAGCCAAGAGGGCTTGAACTCCAAAATGGGTTCTCGAATAAGACCTTCTTGGGTTGACTGAATGCATGATGTGTTGCCAATACCATGTGTCCTACATAAAAAAAAGGCAAAAAAAAAAAAAAATCAAAGCTTTAAAGTTGTGAAAAATAACTAATCTAATCTGGGCCAATTTTTAGCACAAATCCAACACATATATAATTATGTCTCTTTTTTCCCCACAGAATTCCAAGCTATGGTCCTGTCCTAAACCGGTGAAAACCCCTCCACCTAGATCTCATCTTAACCTATCGCCTTCGGCTGAACACATAAAGGGCTCCTACTTTAGTGCTTTAGTCATTTTCAACCTAGTTAAACAAAACCCTTCCTAATGTCTTCATTTCGATGTGTTCCTTTTCACTAATATCTACATGTCTGTCATGTTTTTAGCTTTTTGGTTCTTCATGTGCTTCAGACCATCATAAAGCTGTGTTGCCCAAACTAATAAGCACCTGTCTGCTAAAATAAAAGAATAAAACCGAATCCCAATTGCTTGTCTTTCCTTCTTTATATTTAACAGTGCCTTAGATTGAAATTTGAGTTAAAGTGGTTTAAATAGAAAAAAAGTCAAAAATACAGAGAAAGAAAATTATACATAACTATTTTACAGAACAGAGGTGTCCTTGAATGTGCACTCCTCTTTATCTCGCACTCAGTAAATAAGATTAAATATCAGATAGTATCGGGTATATAAGAAGTCTACAGTATGTGTGTGTGTGTATCTGGGTGTGTAGGAGGCAGAAAAATCATAGATCTGTGGAGCTGTAGGGCCAGGGGGAAAGAAGCAGGAGGGGTGACCTTGCTGACCACCTGAGTGTCACTGTGGTCGGATCGAGTGGCTCCTGACCTCAGCTTTGTAAATAAACTCCAACACAGCTCCGGCTAGGAAAACAAAACACAGGCGCACAGAAAAACCTTTGCATTTGCAAAAATCAAATGGGAATTTTGACACACACAGCCAACCGTGCAAAAACCTTGCCCTCACAAATGTGAATATGCAAATAAGGCATCCATCTCTGCGTTATGCTAACTGGAAGTGCACGTTCTCAAGGCAAGTCTCTTAAGAAGTGCTGGTTCAGAAATTTTCGGAGAATAATTTCAAACAGTAGTTTATCATATCGGCCACTCTGAAGTTCCTCCTTCCACCACACTTTCAAATCAGCACCACACTGCATTTTTACCCTCTGCACTTACAGGATTCAAGGAATTAACATTAACAACTACCTCACTCTTCTCCCCTCCGAGTACAGAGTAGCATTTTTAGAGCTCCTACTTTAATGTTGTTGCAATTATCCTGAGATTGCAGGGGGGAACCTGACTATTAGAGCACACCTGATATTCACAGCCACCCCACGGGACATACCCTGGCATTAGCATGAGGTCATGGTCACCAATGTAGATGCTGCAGTTATACATTTAGCAGCTTCATTTAAGCTGCTGGGAAAGATGTTACTTGGTTTTGTCACTTTTATTGAAAGGATGTTAGGACTTCTTTTTAGACATTTCACAGTAAATTGAAGTGACACAAAACATTGTCTTACAAAAAGTTTAATACCTGATGAACTATTTAACATTTTGTCACAATACAACCACAGGCCTTATTTTTTTATTTATCCATTTTTTTTATTGGGAGTGGTATAAACCAATATAAAGGAGTGCTTATTTGTAAGTGAAAAGAAATCAATATAGTTTTCAATATTCCAGTATAACCTAACAACAGAAAATTGTGTGGATTTGTCGCCAGCCCATCTGACTCTATAATTTGCACAAAGAATTTTGCTACAGTTTCACCTGCAAGTAATTTGGGGTACATCTTATGAAAACAGAATGGGTAATCGTTTCAGTCTTATGGTGTGCAAGACTATATTTTGTGCTCCTTCTTTTCTTTCTGTTGGTGCGTCACTAGGCAAAATGCAGTAATCTGACAAACGATATGTTCATCATGGGTGAAGAAGCTGTGGCGGGGGGGGCACAAGGGCCTCGATGTTCGTCTGGACAACAGAGTGGACCGGAGATGGAGTAGTGAAGCGGCACACAAGGAAGAACGGAGCAGACTGCACTGCTTGAGGATGCCTGGGGTCCTTCAGTGTTTGCAGCATGATGCTGCATATCTTCCATAAATCTGCTTTGGAGTGTGCGAAATATTTTGTCATTACCTGTTGTGGCAGGATCATCAGAGGGTCATTGGCTTGCTAAGCTTAGATTAGGTTGACTTTGTTCTGGAGCCTTTAGAGAGGCTTGTGAAAATAGTTGTGGTTTATTAAAGGAAGAACATAATGGACAATCCTGGGCATCCTTTTAATTCGATGACATTTTATCATCAAATTTGAAGAAACTTGAATATGTCAATTTGTGCCTGTCCTGTTTGCGCCTGTTTTTCAACTGGATTTTTCTTTTTAACTAATAAAGAAATTTTGAATCATTCTATGAGTTCTTGATCGGTTATTGCTCTCGCTATATATTCTCTATTGAAACTAGGTACAGACTTTGACTGGGCCATTCTAATACATGACTATCAGTGAATCTAAATCACTCTGCTTTAGGTTCAACTGGTGTTTAGGGTTGTTTTCCTGCTCAGCCTTATTCTGAAATCTGTTTCGGCTTCCAGCAGTTTCCCTTCTGAACAAAGACATTTCCACAGGATGATGCTGCCACCGCTATGTTCTACAGTGGAGATGGTCACAACGTTTGGTTAAAAAAAGGCATTGTACTGCAGTAACAATTGCTAGATATATTATGATAAACAACTTACTGCTCACAGACACTGAGAAAATTAATTAAATTACCAGGCATTCATAGCTGCTGTCATCAGTTTCTGATTCTAATCTGTGCAGCCGCAGTGAGGTGGGGGTGATTGGGGGCGAGGGGAGACCACTGCGCTGGAAGAGGGACGAGCCTGGGGGAAGCCAAAAGGTAACACAACCCAAGCTACACGCAGTGGATCAGTGACCCCTGCGGGTCAGGAGCTTGGAGTGGTAAACAGGAAGGAAACGTGAGCCAACAAGTCGACACTGATGGCGGGATGTGCTGGTGTGGGACAGCAACGTGAGGTAATGTGACAAGCAGTTTACCTGGACTCAAGGGCAGCG
Organism: Poecilia reticulata; assembly: GCF_904066995.2. NCBI lineage: Eukaryota > Metazoa > Chordata > Actinopteri > Cyprinodontiformes > Poeciliidae > Poecilia > Poecilia reticulata. The sequence continues at coordinate 12,764,793 of NC_088837.1, read as the reverse complement.
GGAGGTAGAGCAGCAGCAGAGAACATGGATCTGTTTCTGTGGAGAAGACAATGTGAGGAAAAATGACAAACTGCAGCAGTTCTGGAAGCAGGCTTTGTTTTCAGTCATCATTTGTCAAGGTCTTAAAAAAATCTATTTACACCTCACTTTTCATTGGTAAAAATGTGAATAAAGCTGTGAAATCAACATTTGTTTTACGTGTAATCTTAGACTTAAGTTTAAGAAAACATTATTTGGAATACATTTATTAAATTAAGGGAAAACATACTTTTTAATTTGCAAAATGATCAGTGGCAGAGTACTACAAAAGCAAATATGGTCATTTTTTTAGCTATTTAGAATAATTTTTTCTTTATATATGTTGAAGTGTACATTTTAATGTCAAGTCATCTTTTCCTATTTCTATGAGATACAATTATAGCACTGTAAAGAGGCTCAGTATTGTTGAGGAGGAAACAATTGTCCAATAGTGGACATCTTTACCTATTAATTGTGGGGGAAAAAAATTATGTATGGCATTCAGCCTAATGCTAAAAAAATGAAGAACACATAGCCTACATCATCTCTTTATAACTTCAAGAAGTAAAGATGATGACATGTTCTATAGTTGTGTTTGATATGAGATCTTAAAACCCTCTATGGCATGGCGTTGCCCTCAGACAACAAAACATACATCTGTACCCCATGTTGCTCCTTTATTTTATTTTTGGAGGTTGATGATTTAAAGTACCTCCAGACATATTTTTGTCCGAATAAAAAAGGTACTGAGGTTCATCTGACCTTTTACTTAGAAGAGGAGCAGTCTTTTTTATGAAGCAGAGGTGCATGCTATACCTTGCCTCCTACTTGTAAGTTATACATCACTTTACTTCATGTTTAAATGTGGGTCACTCCAACTAAAAATATTTTCATACCTGTGAGTATGTAAAGAATCATTGTAGATCATTTCAAGACATTTTTTTTTTTTTATAATTTATATGCTTAAACTTTTTTTTTGTTTGTTGCCTCAGGGCAACATTGCGCAGTTAGGGCCCTTTTGCTCTGACAATATTATTTTAATGCGATGATATTCAATTGATTACAAAATAATTATCACAGTCAATTTTTTTTACTTTATTATTGACTAACAGCAACAGGAGATGGATGCCAGGTCATTTCATGGACAAAATGTGCATGGTTTATAAGTTGGGGTCATTCCTGATGAAAACATGAGGATCCACTGTAAAACCATTATTTCATTGTTTATTTATCCTCAAAACTGAGATCAGTCCCAAAGGGTGATAAGTTGGTCATCAATGAACAAATGACCCCATTCCAAGGCAGGCAAAGACTGAGGCAATACCTGCCAAAACCAAAAATATGGGTCTGCGTGGTACTTTGTATGACAAGTGCAGATGGTGTTCCTTACAACCTATACAGGGCGAGCCATGCAACCACCAAATCTACCAGATATAGGAGCTGGTGGAAATGTTATCCTTTACTTAGCTCAAATTCTAACAAAGAATCAGAACTACAAACTCTTATAAAAAGAACCTGCAGTGCTAAGTCCATTCACTGATGTGAATCTGGTCGCTACAACCCATAGATAATCAGATAAACAGATGAGGATTCCCAGGTATGCCAACAATCAAGTGCCAAAAATGTGATATATTCTTTTTCACATCAGCAAGCAATTCCTTCCTGATGTTTAAGATATAGTAGGGAAAAAAGACTGATTTCAACATCCTTAGTGATTCTAGCTCTGCCAAACATTACACATGTACAAACACACAAATGCTTGTTTTAGTAACTAGTTAAATGTACCATTCATTAATGAAAGTTAGTTGTTTATTTTATTTTTGGTGAGTTGGAACCATGTCTGATTTATTTTTGTCAAAAAAAGTTTTTTTTATGAATATAGTTTTTTCACTTCTCATAATCACTGTAGAAACCTTGGCGTTCTAGACCCCTTGTAGCACAATGTTGCCCTGAGGCAACAAACCCAAATCCGGTTCCGGGAGGTGTCAGGGTCCGATTTTATGATTGATATGTAATTAAGGGCCACCAAGCTCCCAAAGAATGCAGGAAAATATTTTTCCCCCAAAAAAATAAAAAGTCATGCCATAGAGGGTTGAATTCTCAGAAGTTTCAGGCATCTTTTGTAATTTTCTGTTTTAATGAATAGAAATATAATTTGAAGTCAATGTGAGACCTGATATACTAACTATGAAGCATAATTTTGTTCAGCTCTCACTGGTCCATAGCTTTCAAGGTTTTTAAAGAAACTTTGCAACCAGGAAAAGAGTTTGAAATGTTTGAGCAGCACATGGTTACAACACAAATATTAAACAGTCTGCACATCTAGTAATTATGTGAAAAAGAACATCCCCTATAATCCATGAAAGCACTCAGGGTGAAGTCAAATTTGTATCAGTGAATACTTAACAATCCAAGACTGAATATCAGCATAGTTACCTAGCAGCTGTACCATGTGGTTCCACTGGGAATGGCTTTACGCTCCACTGAACGTCTTGTTTGTCATCCTTGTCATCATTCCACCACCAGCATCTTAAAAATTGTCCCATTTCTTCACAATATTATACAAGTTTCCTTCCAAAATGTTTGTGTGCTCTTAGAGGCTTCTTCAGAGTGACTCTCTCAGCAAAGCTGGCGCGCAGCGTTGTTTTCCTCTAACTTTTCTTTGTCTTCTTGGGATTAGCTGCGGCTGGTATTATTCCAAATTACTGGAATGGTCTACTCATCTGTCAAATGTGTCTTGGCATTGTTCTTTTCAAGGAAAATTGTTATACAATATGAAGTGGTAATGATGGTGTAGATGTCTGTTTACTGGCCACAATGAACTACAGACACTAACAGATAAGTTTGAGCTAAAAAAAAACAAACAAAACAAATCCACAGAACTTTTCAATGAATTAGAATAATATTAAAAAGTGAAACGGGTTATGCAGATTAACTGCACAGATGGATGTTTGAAAGCTCTCATTTCTGTTAATTATGATGACTTTTCCTTGTATATGTAATAAAAACATAACATTTAAAATGAGAGATTTTACATCCAACCAATAAGCAATTTTTTAAAAAACAGAAATGTGGCTCAATAAAACACATGTTTAATACCTGCTTTTAAACATTATTTTCAAAAGACACTTTTAGTCTGAGAAGAGGGCCTCATCCAAACACATATCCTACTTTATTGAAAATATATGTATGTATAATTTCAAAGAAGGAGCCTTTTGCAATTCTTTTCATAAAAAGAACTTCATACCAACCGGGAAAATAAATACATATTAAATTAAAACTATAAATATTTATAAAACCAGCCAACAAGAATCTCAAGACACATTAGAAAATCAACTCATTTTTTTCTGTAAATAGAAAAACTAAACTAAATTTCCAAGCCAGCAAATATTCTTTGACTGCATTGCATTTGTTACACACAGAAAACAGCAACAATGTAAAACGTCTGTTTATTGACAGTTACAGATTATTCAGATTATGTACAAGACTAAACTTGTGTGTGAATGCTTGCAAAATTTGTATCATTTTGACAATGTAATTTTAAACAACTGATCTGTAGGGGAACATGTAAAAAATGTGAAATATCTGTTCATTGACAACTATATATTTTCTTTCAAGATTTAAAACATATTTTAATCCTCATTAAAAATATTTTCATTTATTTGGGAATTTACTTTGAAATGTACAAAATAAAACGTTTTGTAGTCAACGTCATATGGCAGTAAGGTACCAAGTCAATTAATGTAATAATAATAATAATAATAATAATAATAATAATAATAATAATAATAATAATAATAATAATAATAATAATAATAACAATTTATCTCCTTCTGCAAAGTGTTCTTGTATTTTCATTCATGTAAATTTGCAAAATGCTGTTAATAGTTGCATTTTAGTTATACTTTACACATATCTTAACATTTAAGCTATGTTTAACTGAGCTAAATAAATATGTCATGTGATTGTTAATAATGTAAAGTGCATTTAGTTGGAATTAGGCCTTTGGGACTGACACAAATGCCTACCCTGCTGGTTTGTGTGGTACCTCAATAATTGATGACCTTGTTTCATTGTCACTAAAAACTCATATCAAGACAGGAGTGTCCAGCTCATCTTACGGAGTAAGTCTGCCTGAAACTTTAATCCATCCCATCTTCAGCTGATAACAAGCGCATGTGCTCACGCAAAACTTGGGAGGCCGAAACATGTGGAGGCTCACACACATTTTCTCTCATTCCCACTCTTTTGGAGCACCCAACTATCGGAGACGTTGCTGCTTGACATTGTGTATGCAAAGGATCGCTGTGAAAGATTTAACTGCCATCATAGGACATTTGAATGGGCTTTGCAAGCTTACCGTAAGAACTCTATTTATAATGCAGAGGGTGACAGCTCTGCCACCGCTCCTACACAAGCTGAGCCTCTATGATGTAAGTGTGTAGATTCCCTTCATTATTTATGGATGACAACCTACAAACATATCAGTGGCCATTCTTGACACACACAGGACATTCGTGGAAGGTGATTTCTTGAAAGGCATTGTTGTTCTTCGTAGAAGCAAGTGATCGGTTGTCTGATGTAATTCAAGGAGTCTCTGTTTCATAGACTGCTGCACGTTTGCAACATGAATCTTTAAGACACACCCTGCTTTAAGCCCTGTGCAGTTGTTACATGTGCTGACGCATCCTCAGACTCTGTAAGGGTTGTCATGAAGCAGGAGACCGGTACTTTGCAAAACTTTTCCAAATGAGAAGGCGCAAATAGGACAAGGTGGCAATCGTCTTCCAGGATAAAGTTGCTGTGCATTACTTACTGTATGAAGGCAATTTGTCTGGTTGGAGAGGTTTGCTCATGGTTTACTTGTGGATGCTGTAGTCATAAGTATTATTTTGCCCAAATCTTCCTATCATTAAAAACCGTCAGTATGTAAATATGGAGCTTAACTTAAAACAATTTGACATCATCTTTAAGAAGTGCAGACTGCAATGAGATTTTGTCATTTTATATACACTCAACACTCATGTTAATAAATGATTTTTATAGATTTGTCAGCTGCACATCAATGATATAAATCTTCAAAAACCCCACTTCACAAAGATGCTTTGTTGCACTGAGATGTGCATTGTGAAATCTATGCTAATACGCCGCCATGTGCAGGAATGAATGTTGCTGCTGAAATCTAGACTCACAAGACCAAGTAAGAGTTTAAAATTGGTGATCCTGTGCATATTCTAGCATTAGAGATGACATTCTGGATACTTTGGTTGTAACAAGTTGTTATCTGCTGCTTTTCTGTAATATCAAACATATTCTCAGTGGCGCAACTACGCATTATTCAGGTGGATGCAAAACATCCACCTGATACCATTTCTGGACTGTACTCTTCTTTTGTCATATTGACAATTTGGAAATCATCTCTGCAGCTAAAAATGTAACAAATATGACAACTTCTACTCAAAACTTTATGCCCCTATTCTCCGTTACTGAAAAGGTCTTCCCCTAAAAACAACACAGTTAACACAAACTTCTGAACATAGGTTTTATGGGCTATTTAACAAGTTTGTCTCTGTAGCCAAAGAACTTATGACTGTTTGCCAATTTATAAGTCGAATTTCTCATTAATCTTGTAAATTCTAAAATTCTAGATTTATGCCACTCATCCTTTTTGGAAATTAAATGTTATCTTTGGTTGTTAAATTCTGAACAGAATTAAAGCTGCACATTTATAAGGCACCACCTAATGGGATTCAGACCGATTGCCTTGTTTAGGGTGTTCTAAAAACCCAAGAATTTGTCTGCACCTCAGGCTTTCTTGGCGACAAGATCTATTCATTACCTATGAAAACTCCTCCTCTCACACCGTTGAATTGTGAATAATTTAGATTTAACAAGCTGTTGTAATATTAAATTTAATTGTGCACAATTTTGCTAGCCTCCTTTCTGGTCTTGGATGTTGAACATGAGCAAGATGGGGCATGAGTGTTTATCAGTAAATGTCTTTCTCTACTTAGGTGTAATGTTCTATTAATTATCACCAGTGGCGGGTAGTAACTAGTTACATTTATTCTACTAATTTTACTTGAGCAACTTTTTGAAAGAAAAAAATGCTAAGGAGTAGTTTGACCACACCATACCTTTCACTTTTGCTTCAGTAATATTATTTTAAAGTATCTCTACTTTTACTTGAGTAAGCCTTCCAGATACTCTACCCAACATGGATACCTGCAGTGAATGAAGAAAATGCATATTTTAGCAAAAAAATGCATGAGACACAGTTTATGCTGAAGTGAGACCTCTTGTTTGTATTCAAGCTGTGTTGTTCTAATGCTACTTTCTGTCTACTTACTTACCCTGTTAAGCTATTTGGAGATAATGAATATACAGCTACCACCATTGTCAATGGAAGTACTTTACCATAAGTATTAGTTTCACATGATTTTTTATTGAACAATTTGTTTGGAGAAGTGTTTCTCTCACATGAATATATTTTGTGAGTACGGTATATCATTTAGTCGTATTCATTTAGTTTAAAACAGAAGAGTTTGCATGTAACTTAATATTTAACTTAGACTGATTACATAATTTTTAAATTTCACGTTGGTTGTTACAGTATCTCAGTCTGGAAGCAGCTTTTTCATCACATACTTTTTACTCTGTAAAGTTATTACTTTGATAGCTACTTTTCACTTTCACTTGAATAAGATATGTTACGTTGAAGTAGCTCTACTCTCACTTGAGTAAAATTTTATACTTTTTTTGTGTGAAATCCTAATTAGTGTTTTGATCTAAAGGCTCACTATGTCTCATTATGTTTTAAGGACAAAAAAATCACCCACTGTTTTAAATATAATGTCAACTAATGCAAAATAAAGAAATGACAATATAATATCTGCATTTGGCGGAATTCAGCTCACCATTATGAAGAATGCACATATCAAAATCATTGTGTTTTGAAAAAAAGAGCAGTATCAATCATGGAGTAACATAAAAAAAAACTATGAATCCCACAGAAATATTAAACAATTTTTTGTTATTTGTTTTATGTTTGAAAGTAGCTGTATTTGCCAGTTATTTTGTAATCTCATGTACTGCTGGTGCGCGGAAATAATCTGAACGATTAAATGGCGCCCTCTTGTGTTTGGACAACCTAAGTCATGATTCAGTTAAACAGATTTTGAGTTCTTTGACTCCTCTACCCGTTTCCATTCACTGAATAAAGAACAATCAGAATGTAGCCAAATGATACACGTGGTTTTTAGCAAAGTAAGGTTTTTGTATACAGCCTTGTCATTATGTTGAGTCCTGCTGTTGCATTAGGACTGCAAGTAAATATGCAGTATACCATAAATTTTGCTAGTGGAACTAATGTGCACTATGGCTGTGTAATAATATCGATTTTGCGATATATATCGATATTTTCTTTCCTAGAAAAAATTCGATATTCATCCGCAAGTATCGTAACATCCAACTGTCACCTTGCTCACTCACTGCTTGCTTCGCCAGGAGAGTGATTAGGTCATCAGGCTTAGAGTGATTCCTTCAGATGTTAAGTGTCAAGGTTAAAAAGATATCAAACTATTCAAAGCAGGGTACTTGGTTCATTTTATTTACTTTACAAATGCATGTAAGCTACAGTTTGTACTGTTTCAATTAAAGAAACATGTTTTCTCACCACTTCTTTGATTCATTTTGTCTGTGTCCATGTCCAACCACAGCCAGGTATTGTGTAGTTGGTGCTTTTAATCATTTTTCAGTTAAATTAATTCAGTCCAACTCTATAACAGTCACAAAATGTCACCAAAATCACTCTATCCCTTTAAAATTTTTCAGAAAATCGCAAAAGTTTATTGAATTGTATCGTTTCCTGAATTTTGCAATATATATTGTATCGTGAGCAGAATATTGTGTATCACATCGTATTGTATTGTGAGATTATTGTATCACTACAGCCCTAATGTGCACTGTTCAAGAATATAGTTTGTATCTCCTTTATGTATTGGTTTCAAATGCTTTAAGTTGTAAAAAAAATTACCTTTGGAAATATTTCTTGATTTGTTATCGTGTTAATATGCTATTGATTTGTATGTTGTTATTGAATTAAAAAAAAATATGTACCAGAATTTACATAGTATTATAATTTGTCTGATTGCACCAGGTATTACAATCAGTTGCTCCTCACTTAAGCAGCCGTTTTACCAGAAACTACATTCAGTTTTTTTTCAAAGATTATTTTTTAATTGAAAATCTTTTGTACAGGTTCTCTTTCTTGAGGACGAGCATTTCCTATCTCTTATAGGTTCATCTCATTCATCTCAATGTTTATTTTTCTTCTGAAAATAACATGTAGACTCCTAAATGTGAATGACTCTGAGTAAAGATCCATCCAATCAAATTCTGACTTCATCAAACTACCAACATATAAAAAAGAAAAAAAAATAGATTGGGAAATATCCACATGAAAACACGAATTCTTTGTTTTTAGTATGTTTGGAGATTGCAAGAAGTACTTTAGAACTAAAACCAATGAAAAATAAATTGTATTACTTTTAAATTAAAATTGTATACTGTTACATAAAAACTCAAATTAAATTTACAAAATAATATAATAAATAATTTATATTTAATAAAGAATAAAACACATTTTTTATTTGTTAAAATTTTTTCCTGCCGGATGTGACGACACCGTGGCCTCTCTTTCCGGTGCAGGCGTGTTAGCAGCACTCGCTGCATGTCAACATCACACCACTTCCGAAGGTTTTTGTGTTTTGTGTTTTAAGTGTTTGTCCCTGGCACTGGTCCGAGGTGCTCCGCCATGTCCATGTACCAGGTAAAGCCCGTCTCTCCGGACATAAAGATTGATTTGCCCACCTGCATGTACAAGTTACCAAATATCCACACGAGGCAAGCGAACAGCTGCAGCTCGGACCATGCGCTTCAGGTAACCGCTTATTGGTTTAATTTCAGTCAGGATTTTTAGAGCTATCAAGCCTCAATTATAACATTGTGCCTTTCCCCCTTTGCTATGTATTGGTATACGTTCGTCCCAGGTTGTTTATTTTTAGCCAAGTTAGCTTCCTGTGCTTCCATGACTGTGGAAATGTCAAATCTGGCTGATGCAACCAGTGCTCTATATAGTCATGAGATTATTATATTATCAAAAGCTAAATGAATGACTTTACTGACTAAAGATTATACAAAAATCTATCTTTTTAGGTCAACTTCATGTGTGGTTTTTAGAAAATGAATGAAAATGAAAAAAGTCACCAACTAGATTTGACTTGGCCCATTAAGAAATAATCACTTTCTTCAAAAGGGATACTGAGCTGCTGATGAAAAATGCCTTCCTGTGTCAAAAAGATGAGATTTTTTTTTTTTTTTTTCTCCTCAATAATAAATCTCTCAATGGATGTTTGCTGTGATCATGGTTATGATCAGCGTTTAAATTGTTGAAATAGGATCAGAAAAGAAAACAACACTGCAATGTTTTATGGTGAACATAAGAATGCCAAAATGATACAGCTCTTTAGCTTCTAAGACATCACTTACAACTTTAACATTTTCTCACATTATTTAGCAATGTGAACTATGTAATATCTTTAATAAAATACATAAAAACATATTATCTAAATGAACGCCTTTAGTGACTAAAACCAACAGTCCATCATTAAAGACAAGCAGAAGGTATCATTTCTGATCTTTGTCACTGTATTTAATTTGCTGTTGGTTTAGTTGAACAGGTTTAGTCACAAGATGCATTTCTTAAGGTAGAACAGCTGACTTGCAGAATACTCTGACCGAACAAGTTTCTCTGTTTACAGTTTTTTTTTTCCTGACTTGATGGTGAAAGAATGTTCCAAGACTACAGTGTTGAACTTCGTAATATTCAAATCTTTTGGCATTGTTTTTCAAATTGTTTTTGAAACATTATGCTTGTTCTAATCAAAGCTTTATATAAATGTCAATCCTTTTTTTTTTTCTTAAGGAGAACACAACATTTTGTGATGTAACAGTGTGTTAAATAAAAATACTTTCATAGTTTAATTTTATTTTCACCGAAATGGCGGTCAAGCATCTCTTTTTCCTGAAGCTGTTGCCGCTGCTCTGATGGAAGAGATAGAGATAGAGATGGAGGCAAAGCTTCCTGTAAATACTGCTGTGTAGTCCCTGTTTATCAGCGTTGCTCTGCGGAGCAGTTTACCCAACTTACCGTCGTCAGCAAAACCTTCTCGGTGCTCCTTTGCAGTAATATCCAAGTGTTTCTTTTCTTTTCTGTCCAGCAAGTGGACAGAAAAGCTTCCCCTTAATTGCTATTTAATGATATTTCCTATAATGGGAACTCTAATATGGAAATGTGTTATTTATTTATATACATATTCCAAAAAATTAGGCCCTTATGAAATCATAAAGTATCTAGACCAGGTAATTAGCAAGGCATGCAAAACTTCAGCAAAGTTTTTCTTATTATTATTTTGTTTAATAGTTATGTATTTAGGGATTTGTTGTTGTTGTTAGTCGTCATGTTAACGTATTGGTTAAATGCAGTCACTTCAGCTTTGCAAAGCCAAACTACGTCGTCCTGTCTTTCCAGAATGGCGACGTGGACCCGGCTGTCAGGGCTCTGGAGGCGCGTCAGGATGAGATCATGAGGAAGCTGTACGAGCTGAAAGCGGCGGTGGAAGGCCTCGCCAAGACTGTGACGACCCCAGATGCGGATCTGGACGTGACAGTCAGCAGCAGCCTCTCCTCACAGAGCTCCAGCTGCGACATCTTCAAAGCAACTAAAAACCTGGACGCGCTGCTGGGGAAGGTAGAGAAGTGATGCGTGTTATAGCATGTATGGCTAACTGGGCCATTAGGGCTTTTAGATTTTGGAGAAATTGTAAGACTCTACTAACCAGCTCCCCCAATCTGTATCGGAAGCAGTCTTGGTATGTTAGAGGATTTGGACAGATGGTTTCACATTTGTGGCTGCTGTAATGGTTTAACTGTAATAGAGAAATCGACTTATTACTCACGACACATTTTCCTTCGTCCGTTTAGGACCTGGGCACTCTCCGGGACATCGTCATAAATGCAAACCCTGCGCAGCCTCCCCTCACCCTGCTGGTTCTCCACAGCCTGTTGTGTCAGCACTATCGGGTTCTCTCCACTGTCCACGTCCACTCTTCGGTCAGCAGCGTGCCGCCACAGCTCCTGTCCTGCCTGGGTCCCAAACACGCAGACAGTTACGCTCGCCATATGTTCCAGCTGGGCTTCACCCTCATATGGAAGAATGGTAAGAGGGCACTGATGCAGGTTCATTATAGTTATGCTCGGCCAGTTTCAGACTACTAGATTTTGATTATATTTGGGTAGAGAGCAAGACTGCACAAGATGAATTGGATAACGATTTCTCAATGCTATGACAGGAATATCTGTCGAAATTAGCTTACGTTTTTTCTGAGCTTCCTCTAAAAGTAAAAAGCAGGTGCAGGAAGGGAACGCTGTGAAATTCTACCCAACCTGCAAAATATATTGTTGGCATGTCGAATTTGCATGCACAACATTTGCATGGTATTGCCATTTTGCACTTGCTGATATTACAGTAATGACTGCAGCATATTGTGCAGGTCTTGTAGAGATACACTGTTTAGAGATTTTGTGAAGCCAATTGAAGGCAACCAATTTATTTTTTATTTTTTTCCATTTTCTTCTTTGATGATCCTGCCCTATTATCACTCAAAATCTGTTTGTGCTAGTGTTAACGGACTGGAAAAAGCTTCCCTCAGACCAGCCAGCAATAAAGTTTAGTTCCTTATCGTCCTTGTTGACACTCACAAGCCCCTGGCTTATTATTTTTTTTGCCATCTAAGTTCTCTTGCACAAACGTGTTTTTTTTTTATGTGGTTACACCATCATCCGTGTAGCTCTTTGAGATTTAATCTGTTTTGTTTACATGTGTTTACGCTCCTGAGGCTGTAATATTATTGCACACAGGAAACAACTTTCTGGATCCACGCTTTACTCACTCTCCTCTATTCTTGCTTATGTTTGTTGGCTGTAGTATTATTTTCATTTCTTGCTTCTTATTAGCTGCTACTGCTCCTAACATCTCAAGTCAACAACCGGCTCCTTCATTAGATTTAGCATGCCAGATATTTGGTCAGAGACTTTAACTTGTCATATCACGTCCTTTGATTATTATTAACTATTATTAGTTTGTTTTGTTTTTTCAATGTGAAGAGTCTTTACAGTCCCCTGCAAAAGTATTAATACCCTTTGAACTTCACGTTTTGTCACAACCACAAATTTCAGTGTATTTTACTGTTTTGTGTGGAAGCAGGGATAAAGTTGTGAATATTTTTCCCTGTTGCCAGTTTACCTGTTGTGATGGAAAATGGATTTTGGACCTCATCTCATGAAACTAAGTTGGCAGTAAAATATGGAGTTGAAATCTCAGGGCAGAAAATGTCTTAAGTAAAAGTAAAATAAATAAATAAAAACTGTGCATATGATTTTAAATTCTGCATTAATGCATAATAGTGTTCCGAAATCTGTCTATTAAGCCTGTGTGGTTCATCTCCGCTGAACCACACAGGCTTAATACACATTTGTGCTGTTTAATTTGGATGTAATTTCATGTGAAAGCATGTGGGCAGATTGCTGCTCAGCTTGTCTGATGTTATAAAACTTAATTACCGTACTATTTACCAGGTCAAAGTAATTACAAGAAACGATAAGACGTGAGCTTTCAAGTAGGTGTTCTGCTGCTTTGTGGAATGATTAAGACGTGGAACTTTATTTGGTCGATGGCTGTAAATATCAGGAACAAATGAATGAGGAAAACAGCAGAATATTTTATGCTGTTTCTTACCTGTAAGTGTTGACGTTATGCTGTCATCAAAAGTTAAAAAAGGGAATTTGTTTTGTGAGATTTGTTACTCAGATGCATTTTAAATGTGGTATTCTGGTGACTGGAATGATTGTGGTTAATAAGTCCAATTTCATTTTCTCCGTTAAATTATGAAATAAGACTAGGAGGAGGCGTGTTGCCTTCAATTGTCCAGCAGACACTCATTCTCCATAAGAAGGGTTAAGAAACCGTGGATCCTTATTAAAGAAGCTGGATATTCATAAGGTTTGTTGAGGCATATTACCAGAAAGTTGAATGGAAGGAAAAAGTGTGGTCACGAAAAGGCAACATCTTGAGCAACCTGAGATTGCCTTCATGCCGTCCGGCATTTAAGTTGTTCATGCGATATGTGAACGTACATTTCAACCAGAAAACACTTTATTTGATTTTCAAATTTTATTTGAAGCTGAATTTTAGTTAGTTACCTCTCATCAAAATTAATAGACACTTGTAATTTATCATTCTGTTTTGAATGTACATGAACATCTCTTTTTTTTCAGTTAAATTAATAATCTTCTCGGTGATGATTGGATTTATTGAAAAGTGCCTGTCCTGTGTGTTTCTTATTTTCCCCCTTGCTTGTTCGCAGTTCCCAAACTGGAAATGAAGTTCAGCGTCCGCAACATGTGTCCCATTGAGGGCGAGGCCAACGTAGCGCGCTTCCTCTTCAAGCTACTCGCTCCCTACCCCAGCGACCCCGCTGTGGCCACGCTGGTGGACAGCTGGGTGGACACGGCCTTCTACCAGCTGGCAGACGGCAGCGCCAAGGAGCGGGCCGCTGTCCTGAGGGCCCTCGGCTCCGCTCTGGGTCGTGGCCCCTGGCTCTGTGGGACGGAGTTCTCCCTGGCCGATATCGCCTGCTACTGCTGTTTGTCGCAGAACGGCTCAATGTCCGCCACCGCCGCTAACGTTCAACGTTGGATCAAGTCCTGCGAGAACCTGGGCCACTTTGGTCCTGCAAAGCTCCTCCTAAAGTGACCAGGGCTTTTCTTGGACCACATGCAACATGACAGAGGGGTATTAGAATAAAAAAATGATCTCAGCTATGTCTTGAACTCCTTCTAATTCTTCCCCACCCTATTCTAGTGTACTGACAGACTCAGTGGGTAAAGTCGTGTTAAAGTATTTATTTCTGCCATGCTGCTTTTATTAAACGGGGGGGAAGCATGAGAGGATTACATAGACAAGCACTTGGTAAATTAAGTTTAAGTACTGAGGGAGGTAATAAACACACTGACTACGCACCTCCTCCAACTTTGTGCCTAACATGATCCTGTTCTAAACGTGTGCTAATGTTTGGGGTGTGACTAGGTCTTTTCACAAGTAATACTTTATACTATTTGTTTTCTTAAAACATTAAAAGACTTGCATTTGGATCAAACGTTAAACTTGGCTTTGCTTTGTCTTTTTGTTCCCTTTATTTAACTTATTTAGAAAACAACATGGTCATTTCTGTAGTTCACATCTTTGCCCAAAAGGAGCAGAAATATAGGCTGACTTAAGTATACTTCCAAATATACTTAGTCACTTAATACCTTTATGTGCTTCATGATAATATGCTGCTGAATGGTGACCAAGGAATGTAATGAAAGGCAAGAAAATACTGAGCAATGTTTGTTCCACCAAACCTTAGGATTCTCTAACAGTTGCAGGGGAATCTCAATAAATTAATGTCTCAAAGTTATTTTATTTCAGTAATTCAATAATGTGAAACTCCTATATTTAGTGCTATACTGAATGTGCACGCAATACTTAACTGGGACACTTTGCAAAAATCAACCTGTGACTCTGCTGAAGTGTTGAAAGTACAGGTTGACTTAATGTGTCCTTTGGCTTGGCACATATATTTATTTTGGCCTTACAATGTTGAATCTGGTATCTTGATAAACTACTGATTCTAAATGGGGTTTACATCAGATCCGTTTGTTGGTCAATCAAACACATACCATGATCATTAAACCAGATACTGTATTTATTGGCAGTGTAGGCGGACGCTAGCTGCTGGAAAATAAAACCAGTATCTACCTGTGGTATGTGGATTTCCACATTAAATGTAAAATGCTTGTTAATCTAGAAATTTGGACCACAGGGCCACATTCCCATCCTTTTTCCTCTTTAGACCCGGTTCTTCTGTCCAGTCTTTGGTTTGGGAGTAGCCTGGCAAATTATATTTTGTATGCCAAAATGGTAGCTAAAACAAATATTCATATTGAAACAGCACAAAGGTACAGATTGACAGACATCTAGCTTAAAAAAACCAAACATTTTTAAACTTATCACTAGCTTGTACTGTGACAGTTTTGGATTTTCTGCATAACTCCTGTTACTTATTCAGTTCTCATAATCTGATGTGTGCAGTAAAATCCTGCCTCTCTGTCTGATGTGGAGTTTCTCAACAGTCCATGCCTGTCTCTCTATAGTCCTCTGTGGCTGCTATAGGCAAACTTGCAGGGACTTCTCTTGAATTTTCATACCTTAACATTCATACATGCAATAACACTGAAAGACAACCTAATCTTATGATTTCTCATTCTCTCTGTGGATGGTTTTGGATCCTCCCCAGAGTTTTGTTTATGACAGCTTCGGTCCGTGCAGAGCTTGCGCAGAAATGTGTTTGTATTCTCTGACAGGCTCCTGTTGGTCTCCAGGCAGCTGTCTGACAAGACGAAAGGTCTTAGCTGACATCTGGGCACATGGCATGGAATACGCTTGAGACGCTGCAGCACTGGAGTTTAGCTATTTGTGAATATCTTGCTTATAAATACAGGCATCTATGAACACCAATCAGTGTACGCTGATGAAGCCAAAGCTGCACACAAACACAGTTCTTTGCAGAAACTTTCACCATGAATATGAATGTCAGGTTAAATTGAAGGGTTTTTTCAACTTTTGACTTCAATGTATCATTAACTTGCCTCTCGACTGCAGTCTTTGGTCATCTACAAGTGTTTAGGTCAATTCTGGCTGAATAATTGATCAGTATTGGCTGAATTAGTAGAGTTAATTTAAAATGGCTAATTTCTTGGTGGAAATCTTAATCCAACCTTGTGTATGTATCTATGTATATATATTTATATATATATAGAGAGAGAGTGAAAACTGTGAAACTGACAAACTGTAAATTAGCAGGCTTCGTTGCTAATTGTCTTCTTGTTAGTTCAAATGGGACAAAAAAAAGCAGACACATACGAACGTTTTGTTTGCCTTTTTATATACGATATAAAACACACAGAACAAGATGCATTCGTACTTAACAGCTGTAGAAAAAATAGCCCAACCAAAAGACAAAATCCTTTCAGTTTAGCTTCTTGGGCTTTTCTAAAATCATAAAAACAGCACAATACGAAGATGCTTTTTGTCAGCTCATTCTTTCTGAATGTCAGTGGTAATGATTGTCAATCAGATATTTTCTTTTCATTAGGCCATTATGGAGGAGCAGAAGGATGCTTCACTAATAAAAAACAGAAAGAGGAGGAAAATGCAAAAAACACATTAAGGCTAAAGAGCCTGAAATGAGACAATTTGTTATTTTCAGTCATGATTTAGCACATTATGGTTTGATTCCACACAAGTTGAAAGGTTAGGACAAAAAAACAAACAAAAAAAGTCATTCTGTTAACAAAGGACACACGCTGCTGTTGTATCTTAAAAGCTGAATACGTTCGAAGTAGTCGTCTGTTAGAAAGTTTCTCTGTGAGGTCATGAGGTTGCCCTTCTGGCTGAAGAGGCGCTGGACGGGGGCCGTCGAAGGCAGGGTGGTGTTGTATTTGAGAAAAAGCTGCTTCACTCTGGGGAAATCCTGCAGACACTCGAGGCTCTTCCCCGTTCCCTCGACGTACTTGCGGATCTCCTCCGTCACCCCTCGCTGCTGGTTCTGAGTGGAGGTCTTCGCCGACCCGTAGCTGAAGAAGTCGTCCTCGGATTTTATCGTGGACAGGTTGCGGCTGGTGTTGGCCTCGGGCACGTCGCTGGGCTCCATCTGGGAAGCCTCGGTGGCCAGCAGGGAGCACATCTCCTCCCTCTCGGAGGCCGCCATCCACCACAGGCGGAATTGCGGGGTCGTTGCCGTGGCGATCTTTGCCTCGTTGTTGGAGAAAAACTCCTGGAATCGAACGTCGATCGCCACGGCAATGCTGTTGATGACGTCGCCAAAGTAGCTGGCTGCGTCCTTCTGCTCGTTTAGCTTGTTCTTCAAGCTCAGGATGGTTGGGATGACGAGACCGAGGTAGCACTTCTGCTCCGCTTGGAAGAGTTCGAGTGCAAATGCGAGAGGGTGGAACACAGTCACGTATTCCTTGAGGAAGGCCATTTCCTCCGGCTGCAGGCGGGTGACCTCCAGACGGGCACAGAGCTCCGTCAGCTCCCGCTCACTCAGAGAGATGATCTTCTGCACGGCACAGTACTCCACGTTCCAGCGGATAACGGCTGGGACGACCAGCGGCATCTTTCTAATCTCCTCTGCCACTTCCATTCCGATCTGGAGATGGTGGCACTTGTTCCATATGGAGAACACCTTGGTCATGGAGCTGTAGTGAAGCTGACACATGGGCCCCTCCGAGATGGCCTGCCAAAAGTCCTCAGCGATGATCTGCTCCAGGGCGTGAGACGCGCATCGCTGCACCGGGGGCAGGAACAAGAGCATGTCCTGCTCTCGCTCGCCCTCCAGTATGGTTCTCACATTCTCGAAGAACCCAAAGTCGTCATCCCTTTCCTGACTGTCCGCCACGAACTCTCTGAAGACACTGGCAAAAGGGCTGGCGTTGTCGGTGACCGTGGTCTGGACCTTATTTTCAATGTTGTACGCCACATGGGTGTCGTGTATCCGCCCAGCAATCGAGTCGTATGAGATCGTGTCCTGCAGCCGCGGGAACCCCAGAGCGGCAGACTTTCTCTCCAGTGACTCCGGATCGATCCAGTGGCACGTAATGCCAAAGAAGCTCCTGTCGTTGGCCGTCCAGATGTCTGCTGTGGTGCAGATGTATTGGATGCTGCTGAGCTTGACCAGCAGCTCCTCTCGCATTCTGGTGAGGCCTTGGTCCACTTTGGTAAACAGGGTCACCCTGTCCATGACCTTTAGCCCCTCCGTCAAACCTGTGATCAGCCTCTGGAAACCAGGCTGCTCCAGCACGTAGAAAGACTGACAATCCTCAACAATGAAGCTGAAGATGAGATCATCGATCTTGGACTGGGTCAGGCATTTCGAGATGATCTCTGCTTTGAGTTTTTTCAGCTGGCAGTGTCTGCTTTCCTCACCGTTGTACTCCTCCTTCTTTCTCCCTCTCTTTGCATCAGGCCTGGCTTCACAGCCCAGATGTGTTCTCTGAAAAAAAAACACACAAAAAAAACAAAGACGCGTTTCAGGGCGGATGTAATACAACTTCATGCAACTTTAGAAACTTGTGCAATACAAAAAAAAACGACAAAACTATCGAACAAGCAGCTCATTCTTTTCTTGGAGGAGTCTGCAGCGCCATGATTGGACCATGTGTAACGTTATTCATTAGCTGTTCATTCATTTACTCGGTTTTCAAACCTGAACGCAAACTGAGCTGGAGATCTTCACATTCACGCTGCGTTTCTCTAACTTACGTCTAAATGCTTCTTTAGGTTTGACGTGGAGGTTTTCGACGTGGACAGCAGATTGACCCTCGGCAGGCACAGATTACATTGGACGATGATATTTTTCCCCTGATCAGCCTTGTACGTGAAATGGTGGCGATAACGCCAAGTGTTAATGGCCGATTTAGTCTCCCCGCAGACATCACCCTGCTCCACATCCATTTCAGACGCAATGTCTGCCGCTAAAGACGAGCTAAAACACACAAAAAGTATCGTAATCCGATTTAGTAATCTTGATTACACGTAAAGTAACGCTGGCTGTGAAGAAATCCTCGTGAAGAAAGGGGCAGGCCTTTGTTTCCATGTTGCTCAGCAAGTGGTGAAGGAGAGGACGCCTACGTCATCTTCCTGTTCGCGAGCGCTTCAGCACAATGCTGAAGTGGGTTCAATGCGCATGCGCCTCAAAGAAACGGACCCGTAGTTGTGACGTCATAGTCAATATCTGTTATTTTGAGGTGCACCTTTTTTCTCCCCCCCCATTTTCTTTTGGAGCTACCTGGTGCCACCATTAGGTGGTGGAAGGTAAAATAATACAGCGTTTGAACAAACAATACATAATCTATAATAAATAGATGTTTGAGGTAAGTTCGGTAATTGGAGAATTTTTTTTTAATTTGTTTTAAATTTTGTTCTAAAAACACATGTCATGTTTGTAACTACATATTGTGCAACATTTGAAACTAAATCCTATGTGTTCTTATCTTAGTTAGTCTAACTTTAGTTAACTTCATGCAGTGTGTTTCTGCTTAAACTTTTGGGGTACTATATGCAAAAATGCAATTCAGTGTCTGAAAATCTGAATTTTAAGATCAATAAAAAATTGATTTTAAAGAAAAATATCTTCTGAATAATCTGCTCATTTCCAGTGCCTGGTTGGTCCTTCTTTTACTTCAATTGTTTCATCAATATGGTGAGATGTGGAATATCTGCCTGTGTCACTGCTGAGATGTAACAATGTTGCTTTGACTGCTGCATTTAGCTCATTTGTATTGTTGAGTCTGGTGTCTTCTTCCTTTTAACAATACCTCATAGTCAGGCCACTTTGCTGGCCAACCAAGTGGAGTAAAACCATGGCCACAGAAGCTGCTCTCAGATATTTAGGCAGATGTGTACTTTGCATATCAAAGTACACATGGTGGAGGACCAACACCAGAACACGACATGGAACACAAATCATCACTGACTGTAAAAACTTCACGCTGGACTTCAAGCAGTGTGGATTCTGTGCTTCTTCACTCTTCATCTGAACTCTGTGACACCGATTTCCAAATGTAATACAAACTTTAATCACATCTGAAATAAGAAATTTGATCTACTGAGCATGCAGTTCAGTTTCTTCTCTCCTCCTCCCAGGTAAGACAATTGTGACGTTGTCCCAGAATCAGCATTCGTCTGTGAGTCAGTCCACTCCTTGTGAAGATTCTTCAAACCACTGAATAGATTTTGCTTGACATGTGTTAAGTCAGCAGTCTTTCCCATGACTTTGTTGCACTGAGAGACCATAGAGGCTCAGGAAATCTTGGCAGGTGTTTTAAGTTAAGTAGCTGATACGATGTGACACCATTAGTATATTCAACTTTATGACAATATTCTAATCGTCAGAGACACTGAATTCTTTGTCTTCATCATCTCTAAAGTGGGATAATCTACAGATGTAAAGGCTTGAAATATTTGTGACTATTTTGTCAACACTATATTTGTATAGTGTTGACAAAATATTGTCAACACTATACCGACCAGTCTGTACCCACTACATGGTGAAACATGGTGGAGGCAGCATCATGCTGTGGATATTTTCTTCAGCATTGATAGTGTTGTTGATCAACAGGAAAACCCTCCAGATAATCTGTTAGAAGCTGCAAAATATAGAAATTCTTAGACCAGTAACTGAGTGGTTCAGATTAAAGTATTTGCATGTGCAGGAATGACCCAGTCTAGATGTAAATCAACATCTAAAGATCCATCCAATCTGACTCAGGTAGAGGTAATAGGAAGAGAAGAATGGGAAACAATATCAGTTTCTAGATGTGCATTTTCTCTAGATTAGAAAGAAAACAGGAATCAGTTTGTGATTTAAATCCCACGATACAATAGATTGGAGGTTTCTGATTCTAATTTGACAAAATGTCGAGAGGTTTATTGTGTATGAATACTGACGGAATATTTGTAGCCTTCAACTTTTCCTTCCCGAATGAACCCGGTGAACCCTGATGATTCCTGTTCAGTACAGGAACACCGGCTGAACATCTAATTGGTTTGAACAATCTGTTCGGTTGTTGGGCTGTTGCGCACCACGGGGATCGTTGTGTCACAGGATGTCATTCTCTCCTCCCCTGTGACAGCGGTAACTCCGAGTTTGGTAATATTCATGACATGTGAGTTCATTGTGGAGCGTGGAGACGTCTCACATGCCGCTGGCTTTGTTTGGATATTTACATTTCCTCATAGAATCTGCAACATTTTTAATTGGGCACAGGCTGTGACAGCAAATTTATATGAGATATTCTCATGTTACTCATTTAAACGCTCGTCTCCTTCATTGGTTAGATTTGATGAGGGTGGGGTCTCGCTAAAGAGTCTTTTGACGTCGCGCTCGTTCAGATGGGTTTTTAACAGAGACGCAGTCTGTGTTGGAGCAGGAAAAAAAAAAGTGCTCTAACACCATGAATGAGGAGAAGAAAACAATCTAATCAAATGCTGATGAGGTTGGAAGTGTTTTGATGTTGCTGTCAATCTCTCCTCTGTGCTTCAAATGGGGCTTCACTAGTGGACACCACCAGTGTCCTTTCCGCAAGCTGAACGCCAGCTGAGCATTACGAACAGTGGCTTCATCAGTCTGTGGTCTCTTTCACTTTTCAACACAAGTATGACCAGAAGACCCTCGCCCTGACGCGCCCCGGTGCGTGCATGCTGCTGGACCAGGGTGTGTGCGGACTAGTATGAAGCGCCATGGGTTTGTGCGACCGCGGGATTCAAACGCTCCTGGCCACGGCAGGGGCTTTCGCCGCCTTCAGCCTGATGACCATCGCTATTGGCACGGACTACTGGCTCTATTCACGGGCATACATCTGTAATGGCACCAACGCCACCACAGACGAGATCAAAACTAAGAAAGGCGATCTCACCCACTCAGGACTGTGGAGAATCTGTTGTATTGAAGGTAAGCTCCCCTCAAACTTTAATACATCTGCACTTTTTCTCCAATCAACAGGATTTTTTTTCTGTCATATAAGAAATAGTTTTCGTTTCAGGGTTGCTTTTTTTTCTTTCCCGGTGCGCACAAAGGACGCGCTCCTTTTACGCACGTCAAATGGCTCTGATAACTCCACAGCTGAACAACCTTATAACTGGGAAAAAAACCCAAAAAACTTTTGAGGGATTTATACAAGATGTCAGAGATGCAGAGGGGGAAGATTGGGCATTTTAAGCTCAACAAGACTGAGTGTAAACCTGTGCGCCAACTGTTACACCGCATAAATCCCACACATAAATCCTTGCGAAAGAATGCCGTGCCAAGCCGGCGCGTCTGAGTCCATTCACTTTCGCTGCCAGGAAATGTGCGCGCTATTAGTCTACTTTCATTCATGTCTTTATTGTATTCAATGCTGCGTTGCTTGGCAACATCTATGAAATCTCTATGGAAACATGCCCGGTGACTTAAAAATAGATGACTCTGAGTTCACGTCATGTCCGAGCAAAAAGAGCAAAAACTAATAGATTTATTTAAAAAAAATAAAAAATAAAATAAAAAATTGAGATGGAACATCCGATAAACACTTAATTCTCTTAGGTTTTCGCTTCCCTTTTCTGGGGGAAATATAACGGATTGGTGTTCCGGAGGTGCGCTGGCAGTGACGTCTTTCTCCAGAGGCAGACAGACGCTCATTGACCAATCTTTCTTCCAACCACCCCTTGACTTCTTGCCTCAGCCATCAATGAGAGAATCGCTTTGACTGGATGGATTTGTTCGCGACACAGACGTCTGTCATGAGGCAGAAATTCGTAGAAATTGTATTAAGTAAACAGGCAGGAAAAAAGCGGGATTTTTTTTTTTACTCCGTTTTCGATTCTTATGACTACTCCCTTAAAATGAAGGTATATGAACTTCATATAATTTTTGTTATAAATGTTATATTTTGAAGGAAGTTGTTAGTTTAAATATTGCTTTTTCAAGGCAGCTGCATTTCACAACAAAATACTGCTTGCTCATAAACGCAGGCTAGATCAGTGAAGTATGCACAGGAGGTGGAGTCAGTCCTAAACACAACATATGCTCCAGACAAAGGCGCACCATTCGGCAGTAACATTTAAATACATCCATTCTTTATAGAATATTTGTAATTGTGAATTTTTCTTTCTTTTCTTTTGCATTTTGCTGACATTAGATAAGCAGTATTGGCGGATGTGGTTGCATTGCAGTATCATAGGTAGGATTGCTGTACAAATAAAGGGAAAACGAGATTTCCTCCTCGTTGCATAGTTTATTGAACTAATGGCATGACATATTGGAATCCTTTAGGAAACATGCAGGACAATCAGGATGAATATAAAGAGATTAAGGAAGGACAGAAAGAAAGAAAACAAACGAGGGAAAGAGACATAACAATACTTACATTTCATAATCTAATTTAAAAAACTAATGATGATGATGATATGAGATATACATTATAACAAACAAGATCGAAATAACTAAATGCATTTACTGTACCAACAGCCCCACAAGAAATGATGTGTCTGCATCTGTTTGCATGTAAGCTTGCACATAAATTTGGATAAAAGTTGTCTGTAATTAAACTGTGGGTAGAGTCAATTGGTGTTGGGAATGGAAGCACATATGTAAAACCAAAACATGGTCTTGGATGCAAACAAAACCCACAGCAATGAGGGGCAGGTCCTGACCCAACAGACAGCACAGACCACAGAAATGGGTCAAGACTGACCAGATCCCAAAAAGGTTAATGTTACCCTCCCTACACACCCAGAACTTCCACACAAGGAAATCATCTAACCAAACACAGATCCTTGTTTCTAATAAGGCCATAGCATCACAACCAGGGCAGCAACCACCTGGTAACACCCATATGTACCCCCTAGATTTCCACAGAGTACGATATGAAATTCACTCACCATCTGTGAACAAGACCTAGGTGGTCTCAAACCACTTTGCTTGACAGAATCAAGTTAAGTGACACCCAGAGCAATCTCCTTGCTGCCCCAGTCCAAGAGAGTTAAAGGGATTCCTCAACAACACAGAGACATCGTCAAATGAACGACCATATCCATCCTGCCCGTAATCGTGGGCCAGATGAATAAAGCAACCAAGCTAGATGGTTGTAATTTTGTTGTAAAGAACTGTCTGAATGACTAATCCAATCGAGATGGGGGCGGGTGTATTCCAGGTCCATTTGCCCTGGATACACTCAGGAGCTCGGATACACCAAGCTCCTGAGGACGCCCCCCCCCCGCACTGGGTAATTAAAACTGAGGAGCAGGGCAGGGCCATAAAATATGGAATATGCTATCAATCAAAGTAATATGATATGTTTTGGTATTTGCTCCAAGTAGTGTATTTTTATTTAGTACTGAATACTATTGTGCTGCCAGTGGAAAGTCTCTTAGTGTTGGAGCAGTGGCTTTTTTTCCCTTCGTTATTTCCAAGTTTCACTTTTCCCCCTGTTTCATCCCAGCCCACACACAGAGAGAGAGACACACACAGTCATTGTCAAGACATGAAACTCTGCCGGGCCTGTCCTGTAGCGAAGGTGGACGGATGCGACGAACATCCTGGTGTATTGTGATAAGATAGTTTCGCTTCTGTGTCTTTTGCCAAAAACTACGAGCTGCTGCAAAGTGGCTCAGTTGTCATGGAGACTCATAAGTGTAGAGGAAAAGACAAGCGATGAAGACTCCGCCACCACCGCTACGACCACCACCACCACCACCAAACACAACTCTGCAGTCATAATGACAAACACAGTTATTGAGGGTTTCACAGCTACCGGGTGAAACATTGGCCTGTTTTACAGAACACTCTAAGACATCAACACGTCTCTCGGTGACAACGCATTGTTAGAAGACACGCAGCAGCTGTTCAGCACCACTCAGCCTTTATTCCTTTCCAATAAACAAATAGCTGCGCTTACAGGGCACCATGCTCACATACCTCGCTTCTTTTTCAAATTAAATCAGAAAAACAGGGTTTCTCGAGTATGAGGTCAGCACTCCATTCAAATGCAGTTCACAGATTTAATACTGTGAGGCTGGCACCCAGAAACTTCACCCAGTGTAAAAATATGAATGAACCAATTTGACTATCTAATTAGCTGCATCGTATTTAAAACAAATGCCTCAGCTGGCGGTGGATTGCTATGAGCCATGAAGCAGCTGTTTTTCTCGGGGGTCTTTTGGTGGATATGTGAGTCTTTTAGAGAAGGCGCTCAGTTATATTGGACGGTGTCGGTGTCGGTGGCAGGAGGAGGTTGAAGGTCACTTTGCTGTTTCACTATGTTCCACGTATCTGTAATTAAAGTGTAGCTATCAAAAAGCAATGTGTGTGTGTGTGTGTGTGTGTGTGTCTAATTAGCCAGCAGGCGTTAACTTCCACCTTGGTCTCTTCATCCTCACATCCTCTGATGTGCTTCTTCTTTCTTCATCTCCACAAAGGTTCAACTTCTACATTCTAATAATCATTTCCTGCTTCGTCACTTTCTTTTGTGTTTCCAGCTTTCTGAAGCCACTGGAGCTAGAAGAGAAAATGAAAATGCTTTTCAAAATTTGTCTTTCAAATAAATGTTAAGCAAACTTTTAATTATTAGGCCTTTCAACATGCAAAGTGAGACTTTGGTACATTTTTATGTTATTACTTAACATAAATATATATATATATATATATATATATATATATATATATATATATATATATATATATATATATATATATATATATATATATATATATGTATGTATGTATGTATATATTGAACCAAAGTTAAGTAAATACAACTTATTGTTTTCTGTTTTACGGATTAAGTTAAAATGTTGTCACTGTGACCGCGGTGAATATTTTAAAATGTATACCACAGTCAACACTTTAAGAGAGGAAATGACTAGATTTCAAAAGACTAAGTTTCAGTTATTTATTTATTCAAAAAATTCTTTCTTTTTCTGTCCTTCATAAAGCTGCTTTTTTTAATGCCGTTGCTCAGTCCACACTACAGCCACATACTGTGATCATGTTAAAGTGAAAAGTAGAGTTACAGTGATGGAATATCCTGAAAACAAAGCTTTGCATTTGATACGTTGCATGTAAGCATGTATAAATACATCAGTTACATTTTTCAACCTGCTTTTAAACAGAGATTTGGAGGTTACAGATTTTTATTTTTCAATGATGTCACACATGTCCCTTCATTTAACTCCAATGCTGTGGATTAACTGAAGCTATGATGTCACTAGGTGAGCTAAACTGTTGCTGGATTGGTCAATCTTTTGCATAAACCAAATTGACACTTCTATAACTCAGCCCTACATTGCTTTCTATTTGAAACCAAAAAATACTGTCTTTTCAGAAATTATACTGTAAATGTGCAATATAAATGTCTTAACTAAAGTTGCTTGTGATTTTGACATTTGGACCTTAGGAAGTGCAGTATTAATTAGTGAACCCAAGAAAAACTAGATCATTTCGTTGGTTATTTGTTAACACAGTTGGGGCGGATCTTTCACCCTGTTTTCCTCCTTGTGAGACACAAACAAAAAACTGAGGATGACCTTATGTCTGCCTAAATCAGAGTGGTTTTGCTAGTTTTTTTTATGTTTTGAAGGAGGAAAAACTGAGTCAAAGCAGTCAATTTTTCTTCTGTGTAATTTATTGTGTTTGCCATGCACTAGCTAAATTAAATTTGGGTTTTTTATTGCCACCCATCGCAAATATATGATACAGATGCAAATATCAGCACAGCAAAGTTAAGATTTTTGATTTTTAAGATTATTTGAAACCCAGAGCAATCTTTGCTATTCAATCAGGATAAATGTAAATCATCCAAAACATTTCAAACAAGTGCAAAATCCCTAAAAAACAAGAATTAAACAAAATAAAGGCAGCTAGAAATGACAACGTAGAACATCCAATTAAGTAGGAAAATCCTGACATACATAGAAATATTTACACGGCTCCAAGTAATTTTCTCATAAGTATAGATAACACCGAGAATCAATTGCTTGTGTGCATTTTTAACTGACTGTGCATAATAGGACTCACAACAGCTTACATGTGGCGTAAAATCTCAGTTTTCTCCCAACAACTTGGATACACATGCACAGTCGAACTCAAGCTGTGTTTGAAGAAATTGCAGCCTGGTGACAATTTAATTAACCAACTGTCAGTCATATCAACGCTGAATCACTGATGTCTTTGCCAAAATTGCTTTTCTCTCATCCTCACTTGGACTGAATGACAGAGAGAAGAAAAAAAAAATATTGGAGAAGTTTGTTTGCTGGCCCGGTTTTCCCCGCTTCCACAACAAATTAATTTATGTGTTGGTGAATCATTGAAAGTTGTGGGAACATGCCTGCTTTGGACATTAAGCCCTTTAGCTTGGCAAATACTTAATCATTTAACTTATTGTAAAGCTTTGAGTGCTCTCATCTCTGCTGGAGGTCCAGGGGTAATAGGGATTAAAGTAGAACCGCAGCTGAAACTCTGCTGGGTTTGTTATTAAGCCGTGTAGAAGTAATACATGTTCATCACTGAATAAAGGCTTCTAGTAATGCAAAATATAAATGTCAATTTTGATTGGTTTGGTCATTAATCTAGCTGCAAAGCCACTGAAGTGTTGAAATGAGGAAGTCAAAGCATCGAGCTTAATGCCATTACAGGACTCCAAGAAACCCTATAGTCAACCAGTCATCTACCTTGAGCATTACTTAGAGGAGTCAATTTGTTCTTGGCAATTTTGTAGAAGGAACTGCACAGATCCACAGCAGGTGAGGACAAGACATCTATTTATCAGCTGCTGTTGAAAGAAAGCAACGAGGAGAAAAGTCCTATAAACAATCTACCATAAGCCTAAAGGATATGCGAAAATCCCACAACACGTCTCACAAAGTGCACGCAAATATTATATTAATGTGGTTTTGCAATGCTTCAAAATAATCAATTATTTCTGTAACAATAGTATCTAGCAGAAAACAATTTGAGGCAATATGTTTATTGCAAGCTATATTTGATAAACTGTTTTTCTTTATCTCTTTACTTGAAAATTACAGTGATTGACAAAGAAAATGCCATATAAAAATAACAAACATTTGCCTTCTTAGGTGGGAAACTTTTTTAGAAAGCGATGACAGAGTTCAGATTTTCACAGGAGCAGAGCTGTCCTTCTGGACTGTGTGTGGGATTAATTACAAACTATTTGCTCAAAACTTCTATTAGGCCCATTGCAATTATTTGTGAGGATATCTACCCTGTGGATCTCCTGTTATTAACAGGATACTTTATTTGTAGGAGAAACTATATTTTGAATTTTGTTTGTCTCTAGCAAGTCATAATTTCTATTTTGTGGAGCTGTCAATTTAAAATGTAATAGAAAATTTAAATAAATGAAATAAAATCCGATCAAGACATGTAGTTTTTACCATCTTTCATTCATTCTTGGATCAAATTCTGTCGACAAGTTCTCTGCAGTTAAATACAATTCAATAAGTGCATGGTTAATTTACATTTCTTCCAACCTAATTACTGGCGCAAAAAGGACGTGGTTGCATTGTCACAAAATGTGAAAATATTGAAAGGGTGTGAATTCTTTTGCAGTGCACTTCATATATAGAACAGGCTGTTTTTAAAGCATAACCTAAAGTGAGTACAATCTGAATTCTTCTTTTATTTTTCTAACTTTAAATCACGACAGAATGATTAAAACCCTAATTACACATTAGATCCAGGCGGTTGATTAGAGTGAGCCAGAAAATGTCTTTGTAGTATCACCTTTCAAATGCTTTTCAGCCCTTGCAATAATGTCTCTCAGCCATAAGAGTATGCACACATGCTCTTATGTATGTGCCTTTGGATATTCACTAGAGTTACAACAGTAAAGCAACAAAGATAACATCAGTTATGCTAAATATAATGAACACTGTTGAACACAAAGTAACATTCTTTATACAAGTCTTAAAGTTGCAATGAACGTCTTGATAGAAAACAATAGATTTCCTAAACGAATTCTCAAACCATATTGTCCTGCATGCGT
The DNA here is from genome assembly GCF_904066995.2 of Poecilia reticulata. Taxonomy (NCBI): domain Eukaryota; kingdom Metazoa; phylum Chordata; class Actinopteri; order Cyprinodontiformes; family Poeciliidae; genus Poecilia; species Poecilia reticulata. The sequence goes on along the minus strand of NC_088837.1, from coordinate 12,736,014 downwards.
TGCATGCTAACCATTGTTCCTCTACCTGATTCATCAATCAAGTTAACCTCTCCCTCAAGGACAGAGACGACACCACAGGAGACATTCAGTTGTCGTCCTTTACCCCAAGATCCATTGTCCTGTGTGTCTTACATATGTTCTTACATACGAGACCCTTTTTCTTAAGTGCAACAAACATCACTTAATGAAATAACCATGAAGATCTTAAACCTTGAAATAAATCACAGTTGTAACATGTAAAACTGGAGCTCAGGAAATGTCTCAGTGTGATACTTAGCTGTGTGCTAATGCTATGCTAGCTAGCTTCTTCACTGCCAGAACATAGAAGATACGATGGAGAAAAATCTTATCTTCTTTGTTCTGGTGTGTGTGCATATTTGGTTCCCTTTGTGCATAAAAAGTTTGGTAACTTCTTGTTGAGTTAACCTCTTGGTGGATCTGACTACTGTTTGTTTTCCAAGTCCACTCAAAGCTGATGTGTTCTGGAAACTGAGGGAATGTTTTTCAGATCTGTCCCTCTAACATAATTGAAACAGAGACACAACTGTTCTGCTGTAGGAAGACAGAAGTTAGTGAATATTTCTTGAAGACTTGAAGACTATTATTGGAAGGCAGATGTTGACTGAAACCTTTAAAGCATTCTGCTAGATCCTGATGATATCTGTCTCCTTAAGAACTTCGAATACATGCATTGTTTTAAGAGGAGGAAGGTAGTGAGCACAACTCCAATGTAACAAAAGAGGAAATGGGTGCCTGGTTCTTAAGAACTACAAAAAATATGAATAACCAGCACCCCAAAAATATTCAAAGGGCAAAAACAGGAAATGTTTCAGCTACATGCTCTCATCAACTGGTTACAGATCTCTGACAAACTCTAAAAGACATAGTGAGGAATTTGTGTTGAACTATTTTCTTTGACTTTTGTGATTTTGTGTAATCATATGAGCTTAAATTTTATAGAATGTTGTTATTGTTGTCTGCTTGTCACTGATTAAGCTCGTTTATCACAGATGTCTCCTTTTTGGGCCTGATTGTGCGTCTAGTTTACTTTGCCCTGACATTTGAATATTTTGGAGTGCTGCTCATCTGGTTATTTTATAGAGGTAGGTAGTACTGATTGGACCAAAGCATTTAAAGTGTGTGTGAGAGTGGGTCACTGTATTCACACCATGATGCACAGATGTACCCCAGGTCCAAACTGTTGGCTGTGACCCCAGACATGTTGAAGCAGGTCATTAGAAACAAAGAAATGTATAGAGGTAGGTCTGAGCACCCTCATCTATCAATATGGTTATAACAATTTTCCCTTAAGCATGTGTTTGCAAATGGTTGAACTTTATTTTTTTTAAAATAATAGCTCTTTGCTTTTCTCCTGTGGTCTGCTGCTCTATTACTGCCACAGCAATTGTACAATTAAATCCACACGTGTGCCTACAAATGGACATTCTTGTTTGTTGTCTCCTACATTTTGTGTTGACAGTTCTGTTTAGAGGTGATGTTTGTGGAAATGCTATCGCTTATTTAATGGGTATCAGTAACAATGAAAATGTCAAAAAGCATCCTTGGAGACTATTTATGTAAATGAGCTTATTAAAGACTCACAGTGGTTGCTATGGAGGAGAGAAGGAGATGCTCAGTATGGGGCTCCTAAACTCCAGTCAGAGCCAGAGAACCCATTATTTCTTTTGATACATTAAGCGTGCATAATTAATTTCCAGTTTGTTACTCTCGCACTTTTCCCTTCCCAATGCAGACTTTTTATTTGCTCTTTAGTTTATAAACATTTCCTGTGCTGCCCTTTGACCCTGATTGCACAATAGCTTTTATTGTGATTGCATTCTCCCTCACTCTCACTCTCTCTCTTGCTAATTTGCGTCGCTTGAATGCTCACAGAAACCCTATTTACCGTGGATTCCAATACATATAAATATTTTTCGTTGTTTTGTTTTCTGTGTTTTTGCTATTTCATTTCCTCCCATTCTCTTTTGTTAAAGAACATGATGAATAATTTCAAAAACCTTTCCCCATCTACATACTATCTCTGGGGATTTATCATACACAGTTCACAAAAAAATGTCAGACGCACCATTTGATTCAGTTTCTATATTCAGTCTTCTTTGCATGAAGTTTGTTGACATTCCACATGCACACTTGACGTTATATGCTCACTTTATGTTACGCAACTTGTGATTTTATCAGACCATGTATAACTTACAAGATTTTGGGAGCTCCTAGATATTTTCTTTGGAAGAAAATAATTCTGTCTCTGAGTCATTAATCAGGACATAGGAAGACGATTTCTATCAGAACAAGAACCAAACCAGTTCTTGTGGGAAATCCCTGCAGATCCTTTAGTGTAGCTGAAGGAACTACCTGACCAGTTTGATTTTCATCTTTTCATCAATAAATTCAACTCATTTTTATTGTCCACTTCCTTTTGTCTCATATTTTTTCCAATGCTTTGCTTTTTTTTTAACCCTTCTTCTGACTGACACCTTTGATCAATGAGATCATTTTGATCATTTGTAACATATTTGAAAACTGTGACTTCAGTTGAATGATACAAATGTGAAAAGTCAAGGACAGTTGAAATGTATTTAAGTTTAATTAGCTTCTCTATAACTCATGGCAGGTGTATGCAAAAGTAGTTTGATATCGATTCAGAAGGTGCAAAGTATTAAAAAACATATTTAAAATTTTGCGACGGGGTTATTATTTTTTATTTAGTTTTTTTTCGCATAACAAAATCCTTACATTTTATCATGGATGTTTACACTTGTGAGAGTGACTGTGTTCTTCTCCTGACATCACACAAGCACATAGTCACAATAAACTTACACTTTAAAGAGAAAATGTGTATCAAAGATGCACAGATTGTCTCTGACATGCCATTACCAATATTAATGCAATGCGATTTTTAAAATCCAATCTATAAATAGCAACAATATACTAAAAGAATACACTGAACAACAATTGAATTACAAATTTACACAGAATAAAATGGAACATTGTAGAGTGTACTATTTTGAACAGGTGAGTTTTGAATGTAGATGTGATCAGAAGGAGATTCAGATGTCCAGTGGGAGTGAAATCCAAAGTCAGGGAATTTAGCGGCTGAAAGCTCTGCTCCCCCTGGTGTCAAGGCAGGCAGAGAGCACAATGAGGTGGATGAAGGATGACGCCCTGAGGGAGCAGGAGGAAGTAGAATTGTACAGAAGAACTGGAAAATAATGATGGGTGAGTCTGTGGATGGCCTTATATGTTTGCAGGAGGATTTTGAATTCCACTATGAATTTATCTGAAAGCCAGTGCAATGGCTGTAGAACTGGGGTGATGTGTTAAAGTCCAGCAGTATTAATGGTGATGCATGTGACTAAAATCTAAATGATGTGGAGGATTATGGAGGGATTTATGAGGGGGACCAAAGAAGAGAGAATTACTGTAGACAGTAGGAGAGGCAATGAGGTCACGGACAACGAGAGACATTCAAAATTAATGCTATAAAGATGAAAATAAGCAGACTGGGTAATATTATTAGTATAAGAATAAAATGATGATATGCTTTCAAGGAGGTCAGCCACACGTTTGGAAGAAGTCAGATCTGGCCCACATCAGATTTCTGAATGTGGTCCTGATGCTGACATATCAAAAGTTGCTCTCAACATCCTCAAGTTCTGAATGAAGTGGGTCTCTGCAACATCCTTGTCCCACCACTTAAAAGATTAAAAGTAATGTGAACTATCATACAAGAAATTCAGATTTCAGATAAAATCAGAATTGAACATCGAGCTCTGCCAGGTGCAATGCCACTTCACATGCTTTTGGCTGGTGCAAGTAATGGAGTCAAACCAGGAGTCCAGGAGCATTGTTCATACTCCTTGGTGCTGATTGGCTGAACTCGTAAGAGTGGGTGGAGTCAGTTGTTGGAACTGGTCAGGAAAAAAAAGCATGATAAACATAGTAACAGGCTTAATAGTAACATTTTGTTTTCTCTGCTGTTAACAATTTGTAAAATCACTTTTAAGTTTTATTCTGCTGAGAGGACAAAGCGACACATATGAACTATTTCTGCTACACACCCTGTGGCATGATTTGGTGTTTGCACAGCAATTATCAGCACAAGACAGGTGTTTGTGTTTTTATTAGCTCTCCACATGAGCAAGATGTTTGTTTTTTTTATTTAAGTCTCACATTGTGGTTTAAAATTAGTACAGAGCCCTTTTTTCCACCAGTGACTAGACACAGAAACTTGTGCTACATTTCCGCCGACTGATTTGACACTAATTAATTTGATGTCCCTTATTAGGCAGCAGACCTAGTTAATGAAAGCCATTGCGCCCTTAAAAGCCGTGCCACAGACAATCACAGTTCTGCAGCTTACCTTCAGACACCTGTAAAATTGAGCTGACAGGTATCTGTTGAAACTGCAGTAAATGAAGGCTGGCATTTATGTGGTAGGACAGCTTTCATCCACGGTTTCAGGTAAAGTACAAAAGATGAAAAGGGGATTGCTCTTTGATTTGGGAAAGTCTTTGTTAGATACAAAGAATAAGCTAAGAAAAGTTTTCTGGAAACTCAGCTGATTCACTATAGAATAAACCCTCATCCTGAATGGCAATGGTGTCTTTATATATTTAAGTGCAGGGGAACATGAGCGTAAAAGACAGGGTTTTTATATGGGTAGATTTAATAGGCTTTAATTACACCACAGAGTCGAAAAACAACAATTGTTTGCACTAATACATAAGTAATGTGTGAAATAGCCTGAAACGTTCTTGAGAATCCGCTTGGTGACATCATCTAATTTATAGTTTTAATGTTTTTGATTTCTAAAACTGTATGATTTAAAATGAATCGGTCCTGGTCACCTTGTGGTAAAATAAGTGCAGCCCATATGTTTGTGACACCTTGAAATGTGTGCAGAGACTAAAAGTTTAACCCTACCTCTAACACATGTGCAATGATAAACTATCCGAGAAAGGGTTTCAAAACAAAACAGACACAGAAGATAAGAAGACAGGAGATTCTATGGCTTATCTGATAAAAAAAAAAAAAGAAGCTCTATGTATATCAATGATTTGCAAATATGGAAGAGCATCCTACGTTAGCATTAGTAAGCGTGTAACACCCCCCGTTTTCACACATACGATTTGGCTCATTTTCTATGGCCTACAGCCTACGGCATATCAGCGGTGGATTATCTTCAAACCTTAATTCCTCTTTGTTTTACGCACACAGCACAGATGTGCAACAAAGGCACATCCAGAGCGGCTTCAAAGTGTTGCGGTAAAAGGGTCACTGATCGCGTTCAATTACCAGGCTTGCACAGAAGAATCAACAGAGTGACTCTGGTGTTGTTTTTCAAGTAGCACATTCCAGCATACATGCTTGTTTTTCCAAACACATACACACCCCTACACACGCACACACACACACACACACGCACAGACGCCAGTTTAGATCTCTATCTGGCCTTGGTACTTAGGGGCTTCATTTGTATCAACATATAATGCAGAAAGAGATGCACAAGAAAATGTAGGATACACAGGCGTATTGAATTTTAAAAAGCTCAAACTTGTTCTTTGTTTTTGTGTGTGTGTGTGTGTGTGTGTGTGTGTGTGTGTGTGTGTGTGTGTGTGTGTGTGTGTGTGTGTGTCCTTGTGCAAGAGAAAAGACTTATAGTTGACCATTTTCATTGTGCATCTGCTACAAATACTTCCATGCTTGTGTGTAAGGAACTTCTAACTCTAGTGGGCACATTTTATCCAAATACTAATTGATACCCAAATACAATGAATTCTGAATCCAGTGGTGACCACATTTTTTTGGTTTCCCTTCTGAAGATGCAAAATAAGCATTTATCCTTCTCAGCAGTACCAGAATATACCAATCACTGGTATGTGGACTCATTCTGATTTTTTTGTGCTGCAGGCATCAATCAAGGCAGCTGCTACTGGATCAACCACCTTACTGATGACGACGACTACGACACGGACCGCTCTGAATATCTGCTGCGTAAGTGTTGCCCACTCGGCCTATTTATCAGGCGTTATTGACTCAGTCCATCCTTTAAAGGCAAATACTATACCCACATATCTGTATTATTCTAGTATTTGATTTTGGAGACGGACCGCAAGTGGATAATAATTCATATAGAAGGATGTGGCATGTTTTTTTGGAATGTTTATTAAGAGGCATTCTGATCTTAATGAAACTAAGGTAAAGAAAATCAAAGACAGCTTGGAAATATTAAACCACGTGAGGCAGTAACAATGGTAAAATTGCCCCCAAAATAATACTTAAATTAAAATGAATTGCAACAATTGCCTTATTTATAATTGTTTACCTCTGAAAAAGAAGAAAACTTTTCCTTTGAGGTAAAATGGTGACAGATGACAGAGTCATCTGTCAGCATTTTCCCTCTGAAAAACACATGTGGTGTGTATATAGAAGTTTAAGCATTCAAATTTCACTTTTACATTCATGTGCTTCCATATGGGTTCTGTCAACAGGTGATTAGATTATAATATTTAGGAATTACCTAAAGGTTGCAGATAATATACATTTTTGTGTTTACTTTCTTCCATTGCTCACCTCAATTTTCAAACAGACCCTTGAACCCGCTGGCCATCAACACCGAAACTGGTGGCAGGCTATTTGAAAGCTGTTCCTTTGGTTCGAACAATAACAGCGCGCTGGCCTATAAATCCAATTTAAAGTTCATGTGTCTCCAAACCTCTACAGATCAGGAGACTATAAAATGAAACAAGCATTAAAAAAAAAAATCCCCTTCAGATGTTGACAGCAGCAACCTTTATTTCTACACCTGAATGGCAGCCATCCATCCACAGAACTCCTAAGGTGGATGTAATGTAGCAATACTCCTGTGATAAAACTGTGGGCATGTTTAGTAGAGGACACTAAGCCTTCCACAGAGGTCATCTGAAGAAAAAAATAACAGAATATTTTTAGTATCAATCATCTTTGATTAATTTCATGACACATCATGTTTCCTCTACATAACTGCACAGTAACATGCAATTGTGGTGACCACTTCCTGTACTTGCTAATAGATGGGTGACATTTCCTATTGCTCCTGTTGTTACTTGGAGATTTAGCCCTGGCGATCCAGCCAAATTTATGTCCAGCTGAACTTTTGCTTTGGAAAACAAAACGAAACAGTGCAATCCTTTACTTGTGGGTTTGCAAGGAGCGTTACATAATCCATTCTCTAATCCATGAGAAGAATATTGGCAGGGAAAACGCTGCAGTGCTCCAGCTGTTACCTGCAGGTCAGCTCTAAGCTGCCCAGCCTCGGTCTCTGAGGCCAGGCATCATCCTCAGTCGGTCAGGTCTTTCAGCTGGCTCCCTAATCAGCAGCTGTGGAAACAAGTCCTCCAAAATAACATGTTGTCTATTGTCTTTTGCATATAATTAGTGGTTGTCATTATCTCCAATTAAATCCACCCTCCTCCCAAAAAAAGCTCCAGTGCAGCACATGGAACCAAAAATACGAGAACATTTTCTGTAGCAAGACAGACTTTTGAAGATTACTCAATTATTTCACCTTTTTGTTCCTAAGAAGTAAAATAATAGGTAAATCTGTAGAAGGAAACATAAAACAGAGTTTGTTTTTGGTTGTGTCTCAATCAGCACCAGCAGGTCTTGCTTACACACTATAATACAATTTATATTCAACCGTTAAGTCTAACATCAAGATCTCTTTTCGCCTGGTTCTTTGTCCAAGTTCAAAGACAGCCTTCTTGTTTAGTAACTGAATTAGTTACTTTAAAAGACGGTCCGTCAGCAAACAAATCCTTTAAATAAAAAGTTGGTTCAGAGTGGGGAAAAGTGTTGAATCTCATCACTTTCGATGTCAATTCTTTGCGAAAAGACAAACAAATGAACAAAAAAAAACTTATTTAAAAGAAATTTCACATTGATGTCAGGAACATTCAGGTTTGAATGAAGATATATATTTTTTTAAGTTTATAGCTAAAATAACCACGGTGTCAGTCACAAAATGCTATAATCAGTTTCCAAATGATGCACACTCTACTGTTGTTTATTATAATTATTAATTATTGCATATTATTTGTGGTTTAATTAAAAGATAGTGCTGGTCTGAGAGAGAACCGCCACTCAAACTCTAATTATGCTATTTAAAATCAGAGGATGGAAATCTCAGACATGACTCTTTGCTGGATTATAGATTTGACAGAAAGCTAAACCAAGAACTAACCATCAAGAACGTAAAGAAGACAAAAAAAACCCTTGCAAACACATTATCTTATGCATTTTTAAAATATGAAGAGCAGCGTCCTAATATTTTATTTTATAGCTTTGTATTGGTGGGTTTGTCGCAAGTAGACATTATTCATATTGCATTAAATACTCAGTTTGTAAAGGATCTTATTTTTAATGAAAGCAGAATCAGTACCTAACTAAATACAAAGAAAGACAAGAGAACTTAACAGATTTTGGTCTCAGTCCAGGTTATGTCCATTAGCCAAACTAAATGAAAGAAGGGCTCAATAAAAGGCTACACTGCTGAATAAAGCCCATCCAACCTTGTACGTGAAAAATGGTGATTCATTTTTTTGTTGGTGGTAATTGTCATTGAGTACTCTTATTGCAACCCACAGCTGATTAGCCAAGCTTTGTCACAACAAGGATTCAGAGAATAAATGATAATGGGAGTTCTCTGGAAGTGGGAGTGAGACAGTGTGGGATTGAATTGATGAGATTGTTAAAGTTACAGAATGATTTTATTTTTTTCTTTATCTTCAAAAACTGTTCTGCTGCATATAATACTGTATTTAGCAAAAGAGGAAAAAATACTCAAGAATTCATAGTCATTTCTACTTTTCACATTTCATTCCGAGGAAAATTATTTTCCTGTATTTTATATGAACAAAAGTGTCTGCAGGTATTTTTCCATATGCCTTCACCAGATTTATACACGCAGAGATTTTGCCTTTTCTGCTTTTCAAAACTGCTTGAGATCTTTCAGACTGGATAGAAAGAGCTTGTGAACTGTTAGCTTGGAGTCTTGCCTCTTGTCCTCATTTGTGGACACTGCAGCCAACATTTGTGCTGGCAGATTGTCCCACCTGTCTCATGGATGCTAAAATGCTACCTATTGATTTAATTGAATTCGGATTTATCCTGGAGCGATTTCCACCTCTTCTGCCTCTCTGCAGGTGTTGTTCGGGCCTTCAGTGTGTTCCCCATCCTCAGCACCACCCTGCTGATGCTTGGCGGGTTGTGTGTCGGTGTGGGGCGAGCGTACAACAAGACAAATAATGTACTCCTCAGTGCAGGCATTCTTTTTGTAGCCGCAGGTAAGCAGAAAGACACACACACACACACACACACACACACACACACACACACACACACACACACACACACACACACACACACACACACACACACACACACACACACACGCACACACACTGCCAGCCTCGCTCTCAACGAGCTTCAATCATGTGGGCTGGAATATTAAAGTTTCTTCCATTAATAGTGATGTGGCACTAATAGACTCATGCGGTACTTAAAGACAGCCACACTTCTCAGTCATGTGCAATGATCATAAATGTCACTTGGAGTACCAGAAGTGATGAAAATCCTGCATTTACTGGATGATAAATAAGTTTCATCTTTGCTGGTAGAAACGTTCAGATGTTTTTCATGGCAAGAAGTAGTTATCCTTCTTTCCTCTCACCAGGCCTAAGCAATATCATCGGTATCATTGTCTACATCTCGAGCAACACCGGGGATCCAGGTGACAAGCGGGACGACGACAAGAAGTACACCTACTCCTATGGCTGGTCCTTCTACTTCGACGCCCTCTCCTTCATCGTGGCCGAAACCGTCGCCGTCCTCGTCATCAACATCTACATCGAGAAGAACAAGGAGATCCGCTGGAAGGCGCGGCGCGAATTCATCCGCTCGCTGTCCTCCTCTTCGCCATACTCTAGGATACCCAGCTTCCGCTACCGCCGGAGGACGTCTCGCGCCAGTTCGCACTCTACGGAGGCCTCTAGGGAGAACTCGCCTGTAGGTGGCATGAAGGGGGCAACATCTTCCAGCGGGCCCTTGGATGAGCTGTCCATGTATGCCCTAGCGAGGGACAGCGTAACTGAGAACACATATAGCCCCGAGCACGAGGGAAGTGCTGAATTCCTGCAGGTTCATAACTGTTTCCCAAACGATTTAAAGGATGGAGTAAATCGCAGAACCACGCCAGTGTGAGTACGAGGATCATAAGGTCAAGGTTGACCTGAACGACGGTGTAAAATCAGCAGTCTGATGTACTGGAGCAGCTCACCCTGTGAAAAAAAAAAGAGTCTCTCAATTTTCTGAAAGGACCACAAGTAGAGAGAAGGACAGTGAGAAGGAGAGCAGATGAGCCAATTAACAAAACGGGGAGAAAATCACTTGCTTTTAGAAGTTCACTGAAGCAGTACAGAGTTACCAAGATCTGTGCTTTAGCCAATTCAGTTTTTTATTTTTAAACTGTTCAAATATGAGCAGTCTGCTAACACGTTCAATGTTTACAAAATTATTCCCACACCTTTTAGCTAAACTTGAGAATGAAACCTTGAGGTTTGTAATTCAGATGTATTATTCTAACAACATGGTGCTAAACGAAACATATTCTTCATTGTTCCATTTGTATGTGGCGTTATCTCTAGTTTCTCGTTGTATTCCATGTTAGGCTCTAAATACAGCCTTGAAAGAGAGTCGGTGTCTTTACAAAATTATATCCTTACTAAACTGTGATGTACTGAATGTTTAGTATTTAGGCTAATTTTATCTCTGTATTGTTTGTTCTTTAATCCCTGACCCCTCTAAAGTTGGACAGAAAACGGAGCAAAAATTTTTACACTCATGCAAGCGGTTGCACTTGCATAAGAGCCTACCTTCTCAAAAGGAGGAATGTGTCTTAAAACGAAAGACAAAAAAGCTCTAGAGGAGCCTGAGCTTAACAAACACACACACACACACATACACACACACCAAAAAAAAGTCAGGACGTCTTTTGGCTCCAAACAGAGCCTTGGCGTCAAGTTTTTAAGAGATAACGATTAGAACCAAGCAGAGATTTCTTGTGTGTCTGTCAAAGCTTGAACGTCTGGCAGGCTTGCCACTCCACTGCCAAACAAAGATCCTGCACAGAAGCCAAGGGAGCCGTGTGGAACTGTATCTCCCAAGGATTTATCCCCATCTACGAGATCTGTGCTGCGCTGCAGGTTCCTGACTGCTCTGTGTGTTAGTTCTCTCAGGAAATACAGCAAAGTTGTGGCAGGTTGAATCCTTTGAGGTCTGCAAGAAGCCGGACCAGTGACAAAGACAAAACCCTGAGAACAATAAGTGAAGAAAAGTAAAAATGCCATGAAATTCTTTAGTAAATACTGTGAGTGTTGTCTGAGCACGCTGCGCTCAGTTGACCAGAGAAAAGTGTTAGTGGAGACAATACTTCATACTATGAAGAGCACATGTAAAAAGAAAAAAAAAGCCATCAGTGTAGGTCTTTCACTTTTATATATCAGTCTGAAAAAGTCAATGTTTGTAATGTAAAGCTGTACATAAAAGTATAATAATAACAATTAAAAAAAATACATGCCTATGTGAAAAGAGAATTCAAAGCATCATTTAATGAAAGATCGTCTCAATAATCAAACTCTGACCAGTCGGGAAATGATCATGTGATTCAACTTACCTTTTTATATTCAGCTAAGACTAGTATTTCTGTTATGAGTCGGTGATTCTATTAAGTATTTCGTTTTGTAAGGTGAAGTACAGTGAGTATGTTTAGGAAAAGAAACTATATTTCTATTCCATGTATGAGCGGCAGCTGTATTTTACTGTATGTGCTTACACTAATTTATGACTGACTATATAATAAAGCACCTTCTCTATTGTCATTATTAAGCATTTAAAATTTGGATCATTAGGAGGGAAGGTAAAGAACCGGTTGAGCTGCACAGAATAAAAAAAGTGAATAATCTGAGGCTACCATCTTTTTACTGAGGAGTTCTATTATACACCATGTTCAGTACCAAACTAATCTCTTATGTAAAGGTAATTCAGTGCCTTTTTATGATCTGCTGTATTTCCCACTTTCAATATTCTTACAAAAAGAAGAAAAAAAATTTTTTTAACTCATGTATTACTACCCCCGGCATACTGTACCTGAATAAACAAACAAAATCAGGGCCATTGTTGTTGTACTTTGTGGTGGTGATTTCTTCATGAAAAAATCAGAGCCGTTTAGTGTGAACAGTGATTGCAATTCATACAGGCCAAAACAGATTCCACCATTTAATCTTAACCGTGCATTTATTGAGTTTACGCCAGAGAGTTTCCTTTTTTTTTATTTTTGCAGCTAGACAGATTTGGTTTCCTACATAAACTTTGGTCAACTGGCTGCTTTCTCAGCTGCTGACCAGTGGAAACATGACTGCCTCCTGCTTCAAATCACAATGTCTTTTTCACCATCATTGTTGTTATTTAAGTGATAGTTTGAATCATGTTACTGCTGGTGTGTAAACTGGCATTCTGACATTTTGTTATTCTTTACATGAAAGAAATTAGCCACAACTGATAATTCATTGGCTGGTAGAAAAAAAAATCAGCTGTTAATTCTTCAAATCAAGACATCAATAGGTAGAGACAGGAATAGGCACGGAGAAATTAGTAACTCTGGGAAGTAGGATTGCAGGAATTTAGGTGGGAGGAGTTGAATTGTACATGACTGCTTGAAAACCTTCTCACCACCTGATCAAACACTGAAGGTATTAAAAATGTATGAACCCGACCTCTTGATGAACGTTTTTCTGTTTTCGTGTTGCAGCTGTTACTAATCAACTCAGGGTTGCTCGTCTTGTCACTGAACACCTCTGATTGCTGTGCTTTGGTCAGATGTCGGTGGCTGACCTTTCCCTTCTCTGCTGCTCAAGATTAAATCGCCGCCGTCTCCATTCAAGCTGCAACCCTCTGGCTGGAGTCTTTGCATTGTTTGTGGCAGACCTCTTTGAACAGAGAAGCTGCCACTTTCAGTGTTTAGTTTTAATCTTACTGTATATTTTATTTACACCTGGAAAAAAAAAGTGATTCACTTGAATTTTTTTTTAAATAACCCTTTTACACATATTTCACTAATTATATTCACAGGAAAAAAAAATTCTAGCAGTGAAAAAAGGAACTGCACTCTTCTCCCTTGGGCTAACATAACTTGAGTAAGACACTTCTTGTCGAAATTGACTAGTTTCCAACATCAGTTTGAGGAACGTTTGCCTTACGCTAGGAAATGTTTGAGGTGTTTCTCGGATTGTAAATCCGAGAAACACCTCATCTTAATGGGATCAAAATTCTAATTTTTACCCAGGATGTTCACATTTTTCTATTTCAGCCAGTCTGTTAGATGTCCTGTGATATTTCAGTTTTTCTCGTGTTGGAAGCGTCCTCTGAAACGAAGAAGAATTCACTGTGATTTTTTTTTTTTTTAATGGTGAGGTGGCCAGACCCTGCTTACAGCAAAGCATTCCCACACCATGACACTTCCACCTTCATGCTTCACAGCTGGAATGCTGAATTTGCTCTATGCCTCTTTTCTGTTTAAACCGGTTTTGCTTTTTAAACAGGTCAAATGCTGAGTAGCAATGTTCTAAATTTGGATTTCATGAAAACGATCTTTCATCCAGTTTTGTTGTTTATTCAGGATTTTCCCTGAATTTCTCAGTACGGTTAGACTTATCTTAAACATTGATATAACCAAATATGCTAGGGAAGAAAGCTGTGTTCTAGCTTTGCACATCACTATGTTGTGCCTCATGTCAAAATTATAAAACCGCTCCACAAAATGAGAGGAACCACACTGGTGAGATTTCATTTTCATCAACAACTGGTAATCCAACTTGGGAAATCATCCTCTGATATAAACATCCAATATTGCAGCACAATCACGGAGCTACATCATCCCCTTGTAATCTCCACCTAATTGAATTGTTTTGGGTCTCTGCTCATTAACTCACAATTCAACCATCCCACATCACCTCAGCCTCTTTTAAATGGACAGATGAAGCGTTTAAATGCACAGAACAAGCAGGTGAGGATGCACTGTAACTGATCCTGTTGTTCTACACGCAGAGACTGACACGACCCTCATAGAAATGGCCTTGAGGCACGGATGGTCTAATTTAGCTGGAGCAACGTTGCCTGTCATTAGCGAATGAACGCAGTTGGGTCCCTCTGAAGGCTGTGCAATCTAGTCAGCTTTGGGTAAATTTAGCCACCAATTAAGGTTGCGTTTTATGGTGGAATAAAGATCGTGACAGGGAAGCTGGCAGCCACAATTAAATAATATCTCTTTAAATCCATCTTTACTCCCGCAGAGAAAATGAAGCACGTCCGTGGTTGCAGACATCTGAAACAAAAAAAAACAAAAAAAAGAAAACGTTCAGTTGATGATTCAGATATTCCTTCCTTGTCAGGTGTTGTTCTGTCTTTCTCCTACCAGTCGACTGACACTAGGTGATCCCTTGGGTATGATACACTGCGCTGTGGGTGGCGTGTCACTGCTGTTGTCCACATCCTTCGTCTGTTGCTTAGAGACAGCTGTGAGGCGTTTGGTCTCTATGCAGCCAGAGAGGAGACCGTGAACAAATAACAGGTCAGGGGGTCAGCCAGGAAGATGGGAAAAGCCAAAAGACATTATTATTACACACACCTAGAGATGAGTGGAGTCTGTCATTGGAAGAGGGACACCTTTACTGCAAATGCAACCAGGCAGGTTGTGATAATAAACACGGGGTTTGCCACCATCTCTCAGACTTTGACACTCTTTGATGTTCTTCGCCAAGCACTTTCTTTTTGCCCACATTATGTTGTTTTCTGACAAATCTGATATGTCAAGCCAACTGCTTTGTTTCTTTACAGATCTCCTAATTGTGCACACATGAATATGCTTTAAAAAGAAGGTAAACGTAGCTTTATTTATATAGCACATTTTCAGCAACAAGGCAATACAAAGTGCAATACAAAATAACAAACCAAAAGAAAGAAGAAAAAGCTAATAATGTTGATCCAAAGTAAATTAACTGGATACTCCTAATCATGGTTGCTAAATAAGTATAAGTAAGTATCCCCTGGACTTCTGGGTTGCTACGTATTCTCTGGACTTTCTAAGTATGCTCTAAATTTGTAAAAGTAATGAGTACTCCACAGTTTCTAAGTAATGATAAAAACTAAATGTTTCTGTTCTGGAAGAATTTTTTCTGGGATCCAAGTTTGTTTTAATTCCTTTTCTGGGTTGCAATAATACGAGTCTCTCTGCATCTAAATAGTGAGTACTCTACAGTTTATAAAATATAAGCTAAAGAGAGACTAATGTACTAGAACATACAATGGGAAAAATATACACAAATGGTACATTTTTATCCAAAATAAAACCACAAACTTATAAACCTCTGATGCCTTCTCAGCTGGATTTATACAAAGAAAATTTGCCTCTGTTTGCCTATTGAAGTAATTCAAGTTAATTTGGCAAATGTAAATGTCCTTCACTTGAATAGCACCTTTTCAAGTCCAGAGGACCCCAAAACACCTCACACTACATTCAGTCATTCAGTCATTCACACACACATTCACAGGCTGGTGATGGCAAGCTACTGAACAGTAGCCACATCTGCCCTGGAGCAAATTGACCGAGGTACTACAGGAGTAAAAGCTGCTGAAAATGAATACAAACCACACTATTCTGATTTTTATTAGTAAAGAAATGACGAAAACTGCATCAGTTTTGTCTTTTTGTCATTTTTGTTACATTGGTCTATTACATATAAACACAGTAACAATGGATTGTAGTTGTGGAAACACTTGAAAGGCACTGCAATCCTGGATTGTATTTTGTGTCCCCTTGACTTTATGTTTAGCTTTAAATATCCCAAAGTTTAAAGTATAAAGCCCCACGAGCTGTGTGAGTGGTGTCAGAGCTGAAAATGGGCCAGAGTCCCATCTAAAGTGGGGCGCAGTGGTTTATAAAAAGCTTGTCCACTTACGCAGGGAGTTTTACGGGCAAGACGTTGGTTGTGCAATTCAGGGCTATCAGATTTGAACGGTTTACATATTTTAATAAAGCTCCTGCTGACCGGTAATAATAGAGAGCTCAACAGCCTGTAATATTTCAGCCTTTCAAATGAATTGTGGTTTTAAGTACGTACGTTAAATTAATACATGCTGAGAACTCGGCACAAATATGTGTAATGCATTCTCTCAACAATGTCAACAGCATGAATATTCTACAGGTTTGAAGTAAAAGCCCCTTTTTTCGTCACAAAAATCTGGATCAGCTGCCGGGATCAGGTGAAGCCCTTGTTTCAAACCTTGACAGCTGATTGGTTGAGGAAGTAGATCAGCCATTTCCAGACGCCAACTAATAAAGGAAATCTTTCCCCCGAGGAGTCCCATGGCGCATGGCACCTGCAACAATTGAACGAGATTGGACTGAATAAGAAAAAGAGGGAGATGCGACAGAGAATGTTCCAGATAAGTGATGGATTGATAAGTGTTTGGAAGAGTGATGAAATATTAAAGTCTGGTGTCAGAGCATGACGATTGTTCCCATATGATGGCCTTTGATGTTGTAAGAATTGCAGGGGGGAAAAAAATCTGAATCAACAAATTGTATTAAAACTTTAAATCAATCTTGCTCTAACACTGGTCCCAATAGCTTTGCTCCAAAATATTGATGTAGAGAGCACAGAGACATCCAGGCACACCTTGCTCATTTAAGTGAATGGCCTTAGTTTACCAAAGGCGAGCAGGGAGGGAGAGGAAGAGAGGAGAGAGGCAGAAACTGGGGCACTGTTATCTGGCCTCTTTTCACCAACCACAAGGCACAAGGCGGAGAACGAAAAAGACAGACCCTTGAAGAGCAAGAGCGACAACAGAGGACATCGGCGGTGTGGTGAAGGCGGCAAAACATCTGGAGACAATGTCCGATGTCAAGAACTGAAAATATAGAGGACCAGGAGCAACTTCTGCGGCAGTCTGTCCAGTCACTCGCCCTGCTGACACAAACCGGTGGCAAGCACGGACGCGCACACCCACGGCTCGGCGCGCACCAACTCGAAGCTGCAACATGTTCGAGGAGCAGGTGACAAAGGTCAAGATCACGTCTGTGGTGATCGTCGTCGGCATGTCTGCGATGCTGGCGGCAGTGGTGACAGATCACTGGGCCGTCCTGAGTCCCAGGGTGGAGAAGCTCAACGCCACATGTGAGGCGGCCCACTTTGGCCTCTGGAGGCTTTGCAAGAAGACCATCTTCATGGTGAAGGAAGACCCTCAGGGCAAAGGATGTGGCCCCATCAGCTTACCTGGAGGTATGGGGGCATCCTAATTTTTAATCAGTAAAATCAGTAAAACCTGATCAGTGATTATCTTTTAATTCTTATGGTTAAGGTTCACGTCAAGAAGCTGAGGTCAGACATACGGTCTGTGGTGTTGCTAAGATAAAAAACAACAACCCCTAAACAATTATCTCCGAGGAAATTAAAGAGTTATTTGAGTTATAATCCATCAGCTTCCACATTCAGCATTGTGATAAGCCCTTTTGATTTCTGTGGATCTGTTCCTGCTTCTGTTGTCTTCCTCTCTTGTGCCAGCACATATGTGGCCATGTGTGCAGACGTTCACCAGAACATAAACATGGATGGGTATTTCAACCAAACACTTCACAACTCACTGTGCCCAGAAACCCTGTGAACCGCCTTTGTCTTCCACAAAGAAAGTCACTGAACAGACTGCTGATTTGGTACAGCGAGGATACCTTCATCCGGTGAAGGAAAGCGCAAATCTCTTCTGTTTGTCATAAAACTATGAGTCGTTGAATCATTTATCATAGCGTAGTCTTGACTCTCTTTGGGCTGAAATGTAAGATCTCAACTCCCTTATCTTGACAGATAATATTTCGACAGATTCCTTAGAGGCTTTGATCAAATCAGATGTGAATCTTGCACGAAAATAGCGTTTATTACTTTTGTGGTTAAAACACAGATGGAAAAAATGTTAACTAAAACTGTTTTTTGTCTAATATAAAGTCAACTCTTTTACACAATTGGATGGTATTCCAAGCTGCAAGTCATAAAAAAAAAGTCAAAACATTGCCGCTTGTGTCTTTAAAGGTTTTGAATTACCTGCGTAGCTTTAATTACGAGGACTCTCTTTGTGCAGAGCAAGCCCCTGGGTGAAACCACGTCTCCTGGCCCCTGGCTGTGCATGCGTGCCTTGCAGCCTAACTGAGAGATTTCACTCTGACTCTGTCATTGACTTTGCCTCTGGCTCCTCCAGCACCTCAGGATCAGTGCAGGCCTTAATGAAGTGTGGCTTTCCGCCCCAGCTCATGAGTTAGAATACACCTGGGAGGCTCGGGAGGAATGAAAGCAATTGAGAGAAGAGAGCAGGAGGGTGTACGTGGGCAGGGACACCTCTGTTGAGCGTGAGACACCGAGCATTTTTGGAACGAACAAAAGAAAGAGAGAGAGAGAGAGAGACAAAGGCGGTGGTGGGGTGTGGAGGGGTCTTCCAGGGAAGTGAGATGGTGGTGTACTTTTTTTTTTCCAAGAACATGTTGAGAGATCAGATAACAGTGCACCCTAGACAGAAAGCCAGACGAACACACTTTCATCTTTTTCTCTGGACAAGCCCGTCACCTGTTGGATGTAAGACACAGAAATTGTAACTGACAGACTCATAAGTCCAGTTTGACATATTAATCATCCCCCTAAGATATCACTATAAAGCAGCCTCCAGATGTATTGAAGCACCTGGTAAAAATGTGTAAATTCAGCCTCAGGTTTCTCTTTCAACATGCAACGGTTTTGAAGAATACAGAAAGGGGGTTGTTGACCAATACCTGTTTTCACAATTCAGGTAACGGTGGCTATGATGACCATGAAAGACACAGATTTTGTGTCCGGTGAATAATTTCTGAATTTAGGTGACCATATATTCAGGATCATTGAACTGCTTATGAACTTAAACATGACCTGTTTTCCATCGGATAATGTTATGGTATTACTGTGGGAGTGTTATGTGCTCTAAGAAAGTTCTCAGTTCTTTGAAAGAGAAACAAACTCACATCACCTGAGATCTTCCACCATACATTACTGTGTTAAATGTGGCGCATTTCCACATATTCATAATTTGTTTATTGCCAAACTCATCTGGAGTGTTTGATCAAATTAACTCACAGGGGTCTTCAGTAAAGACTAAAATGTAAAAATGCATTTTAAAATTTACCAATTGTCAGCGTAAAGACATTAAAACAGCAGTGGTGTGCTGTCGTTTTCACATGTTGGTTAAAAGCCTTGCAGCAGCACTCTGCATTGACTGGAGAAGGTCAAGATCTTTCTTATTCAAACAGATGAAAGGACGGTTACAGCAGTCAAGACGAGATGAAATAAGAGCATAAATAATCATGTGTAATTCAGCTTTTGACACCAGCGTTTGAGATAAGAAATGTTCCTCGGCTAAAAAGATAAAAAGAAAGAACAAAAAGAGTTTCTCATTTATCCTTGAGAATGTCACTCTAAGGACATGGCAGAAAATATATTGATAAAAAGTCAATATGCAGTCCTAAAGTCCAGATTGTGGAGATGAAACTGACCAGTCGCAAGACACGGTATGCATTGTTTTATTGTTTGAAGCGGTATTTCCTAGGGGTCATGCTTCATTCAAAAAAAAAAACCTACATATATCTTGTGGATGAATGGATGAATAATTGTTTAACCTCATGCTGCTGCTGCTTGTTTTCTTTTCTTTAAAACATGGTAACAGTATAAAAGCAGAATCTCCACTTCTTCTGTGAGATTCAAACAACCTGAAATAGGCAGAAGTAATTAGACAAACGCATCCTAACAGACTGAAATGTCACGCTCTCTGGTTTTGGTTTATTTCCGGTTCTCGTTTTTAGCTTTCCGTTGTTCATAATTGCTTTCTCTGTCCTGATTATTTTCACTTTTACCGTTGGGTAAGTAGTCTGTGTGCTCTGCTCACAATTTATCAGGTTGTTTATGCTGGTTTGGTCATGCGCAGTTAGTTCCTATATGACTCCAGAGCACCACAAATGCAGGACATTAGAGAACGTAGAGCCTCAATACTTGCATTTGTATCATTCAAGCTGTAGCAGAATAAATACTTTTCTCATTGGGATTTAAATGAGTAAGAATGGCTTCTTGTCTTTCTGTCTCTGAGTAATTTTGAGAATTTGTTTTTGCTTCAAGGTTAAATGTTTTGCTTAAGGCTTATCGGTTTTCGACTTAATGTTTGTACTTCTTTGTGGGGCAGGTTCCAGTCAGTCACTGTGCTGTTGCTTTGTCTCACTAAATCACCGTGCAACACTGTCACCGTTTCCCCATTGCAAGGGAATCATTTGAAGTAGTACGTTTTTACTTCAAGAAACTTTTAAGATTTTCTGAAGCTATTTCGTATTGCCTTCAATTTCCACTGCATATTAAAGGTGAATACAGATTAGGTAGGTTGAAATGTAGTACTTTTGATTTTACCCTAAACTGGAACCATTTTGGATTGTAAATCGATAAACTAGGATCTTCATCCACAGTTAAACTCCTCTTCTTCTATCAACTTCTCGCAGTCTTCCGCTTGCAATCGCCCGAGGTGAAAAATGGAAAAAATCCCACTGTCAAAGTAATATTTTGAAAGAGAGTCCTGCATTTAGTTTCATGTTAATCTGCTTGAGCTGAGCTTTTTTATCCTTCAGTAAGTATCAAGCCGTTGTCTTTTATTTAATGTTGTTAGAGGGTCCATTTTCCCGTCTAGTTCAATATGCTGCAGTCTACTTATGGGAATCAGTCGGCAATCCATTTATTCCCATGAGAAAATCTGTGGCCTCCCTTATGCTTGTTTAACCTTTTATTCCACTTTCCTTCATCTCAAACATCCTTTGAGTGTCGCTTAAAAGCCGCTCGCTTTTTTTGTTGTTGCATATTTTAGAGAGATTGAGTAGGGAGAAAAAAATAAATGAACAAAGTGCTCACTTGCACAAGTGGAAACGTTTTGAAGGCATGCTGGTTAAAACGTGAATCACACTGATGGGCAAATGCTGGTGAAAACCCGCGCTATCACGAAAACTGCAAGTTCAGTTCTTATTTGCTACATTCAGTACATTGGATTATGTAAGACAAACTTTAAAGCAGTCCAGTCTGCTTTTATGCAATTTCTGTTAAACCGATTTAAAGCCAGTTGCTTAGTTTATCTGCTTCTCAGTTTACTGTGCTGACTGCACGCAAAGCACAGCGTTGTCCCGTAACCAATATGTGCTCTGAGAGATTACATCCTTCATGAATCATGAACCCAAACAACACACATGCAGCAGTGATTGGACTTAATAATGCAAATTAACATTTTCCTATAAGACAAGGAGGTTGGTTGCGAAGAGGATGGCACACAAACACTCATTTCTATCTACTCTGCTGTTGATAAGCGGTTGTGTAACAAGAGCAGCTAAACTGTGAACCCAAACGGCTTTCAAAATTAGCTTCCCAGAAATGACGCATGACAGCTGGAGTGTTGTAAAAATCAAACAAACCCTTTATGGAGCACACCGCGCAGCCAGGCTGGGAAATAAAGAGCACAAATGGACCTTTTGGGTGCATGTGCATGTTCACATGCATACATGCTCAAAGAGGCAACAGAGACAGGTTTATTATCGAACATGTTCCAGAGCTTCAAGGTGGACGTGCATTAACGCTTTCCACTCCTTCAGCGGAAAGAAAGTATCCCCAGAGGGCATCTTTACATAAAAACATCTTCCACTTCCTGCTTTTCATTTTCAGAAGCCAAGCACTTTGATGATATCCAGAATTTATACTCAAAAGCACAAATATCCCCTCGAGCCTTTTCACCTTCTCTGCGCTCAATTATTTCCCTCTCTCGTGTGTCGGCTTCCTGCTTTGAGTGGAAACCCAAACAAGGCGGCAGTGAAGGCGTTGGCCTCCGCCTATCGCAACGTGGAGCACTTACAGACACAAAATTTGAATAAGCACTCTTAAAATGTAAAAGACCCAGAATATACAGAACAAAATGTGCTCACGATGATGACAATGACACCTTTGACTGTCGTCATAAAAGGTCAGCATGCTCAGGCAGCCGGAGATTCTGTTGCGCTGTTCTGTCCCGGTTATCGGAGCTCCTGGTGGAATAGCTGTTCAAATATCAGAGTGCATGTTTTTCACACTGACCCTGAACTAGTTGGTCATTCTGTGAAAGAACCTCAATGCAAACCGTGAGCAAAAGCCTTCAAAATAAAGACTTGCTTTTACGCACCTATAGGTGCCGGATGGCTGACTGAATTTAAAACAAAAACGTAAAAAATGTGAGATGTTGTGTGAAACAGAATGAATCTGGAGTTGGTAAACAAGAGGCGCCACATCAAAGAGAGAAGACGACAAAGTGGAAAGAGGTGAAACTAAAATGACAGGCAACACTTCGCTCTAATCATACTCCCCCTGGAACTAAATCTCCCCATTAGCAAGACTGCAAGGTCGATGATATGCACCCAGATGTTCTCCTTCTAGGTAAATGTTCACCGTTTGGAGCAGTAAATGTGCCTTTTCTGCCTTTTCCACAACTGTTTTTTTTATTTACCAGTCAGTCTACAGGAGGAAAAAGAAACAAGAAGAATCAAACTAATGAAAACTGATCTCACCGCAGCACCTTAAAAAGTATTTATACACCTTAAGCTTTTTACTTTTTCTCACATTAAAACAAAAAGAATAGTAATACAATATGTATCATTTTTGAGTGAAGTAGAGCAAAATTGTGAAGTGGCAAAAAAATAAGACAGTTCTAACGTTTGAAATAAAATCTGCAAGGGTGACACAGGTTTACTTTTACCTTTACCGCAATTTTTGTGTGTCAGTGTAAGATGCTACAGCTACTTTTGTTTTCAATAAATTTTATTTTATTTTATTTAGGTTTATTTGATAGACACAAATAGACAAACTGAACAGAACAACAGTCCCATGTTTGCATCATCAAAAAGAATCAAAGCAAAATCAACACTCAGGTTTTTAAATAAGTAAACATTAATTTTAGGATTTTATTGATTAAGATTTAATATATTTTGAGTGATAATAACCTGTATGTGACAAATCACCTGGTAAGGGTTGATGCTACCACAGCAGTAAGGCCACAAACTTTTGAATTTTAAACCTGATTTTGAGTTAAAGTTAGAGCAGATTTCTTCAGCTGCAGACAGAAATGTGACTTTATTTCCACCTGCTTTCTCAGTCTTAATCAATCTTGATGAGAAAAAAAAATCTTCATTGTTTAAAGCTCCTCTGAACTATTATTCTTATCTCATCTTTGTGTATTAGGCAGGAAACTGTTTTCATAAAGACTGGAGAAAACAATATAGCTCAACCCGAACACATATTAGCGGAGATTAGCTTGGCCCCAGAGGTGCCGGCAGCAAATGAGAAAATACAAAATGAAAATAATATATTTGCACATCTCAGCTGCCTCCACTTTTCTGGAGTTCCTGCGTGGCCACATGTACATTTTTCCATGCACAAGCAGCACCTGCATATGCATTCAAAGCTCTCTTCATATATGCCTTTACATGTGTAAACAGACAGAACTAGCCAGGACCTGCAGCAGTCTGTTGCTAGGTTACCCCTTTTAGTGATTCCTTCTCATCCTGGTTAACAAACAGCTCCTCTGTTGCCTCGTGGACACGCATACACTGTGCACAGACACCAACACACAAACACTGTCTGTCCCTATCTGGGCAGAGAAGGTACCTGCCTGTTTTATGGGTTTAATCTCAGCGAGAAAGGATAGCAAGTGTAGAACAGAGGGAACGCTTGCTTGGCCTTTAGGTCGTTGTCAACCTTTTGTCTCCTCCCAGATGCCTTTAAAAATACGGCTCATATGGAGGAGGAGTAGAAAATAACTGATCTAAAGGAGAAACATTTCTTCCCAGCTGTGGGAAATATCAAACTATTGTGGGGCAAAATACTGATGGCTCAGCAAGTAAAATGCAACACATTCACAGTTGCACTTCATGAAGAAATATGTGAATTTGAATCCATGTAACATGGATGACAGAAAATATTAGCTTTTCTTTAAAAAAAATTGATTACAAGTTATAGAACTGCTGCTGAGATTGGGAAGGGATGTCAAACATACAGTGGATAGGCAGTCAATCAAGATCTACATTAGTTGCAGAAATTATCATTGTTTTATTTAAAAATTTAGAAATTTGAAAGATATAATGTGGGATTTTAAGCCCATATTATAGGACAGATTTTTTTTTGTAAAAATGTGTTCACTAATGTAAATGTGTCTTTGTTCTGAATATTGACTTTGCTACAAAACTATGTTTTGATGCAGTATGCTGTGGTTGGAAAAAACTTTAAAATGTACACAGGAAGGAAGGAAGGAAGGAAGGAAGGAAGGAAGGAAGGAAGGAAGGAAGGAAGGAAGGAAGGAAGGAAGGAAGGAAGGAAGGAAGGAAGGAAGGAAGGAAGGAAGGAAGGAAGGAAGGAAGGAAGGAAGGAAGGAAGGAAGGAAGGAAGGAAGGAAGGAAGGAAGGAAGGAAGGAAGGAAGGAAGGAAGGAAGGAAGGAAGGAAGGAAGGAAGGAAGGAAGGACATTCTCATATTGGTCACTAGCTGAATTTCTTGAAGTCTGTTTTCTCCACAGGTTTTCATCTGATGATCTCAAAAGCGAATATTCTGTGGATAAATCCATTAACTGGGCGTTGCGTTGAGGAAGTTACCTTTAAAACAGAATTCTTAATCTCCTACAATGATCCAGATTTGGATGAATAAAACTTTTAACTCAATGTTTCCTTTATAAAAACCCAAAAAGCCTTTTTGACAGTGTTCACTGAGTACTTGGCAAAAGTATTCACCCCTTAATCTTCTGTCCTAATAATGTCAGTGTAATTTTATACTTAGTCATGAGGTTCATTGAAGGTTTATAACACAGAACAATGGCTGGTAATGCAAAAGGATGCAATCTTTTTTCTGCCTTTTGTCCCTCATATCTCTTTCTGTCTGTTTGTTCCCCCCTCCTCACTGTCTTTTATTCTTCAGCAAAAAACTGCTCCTACTTCAAACACTTCACATCGGGAGAAGAAGCTGAGGTTTTTGAAGTGAAGACCCAAAAAGGTGGGTGGATCTTCACTAACTCACCACACTGTCTATGTTTTAAAATCAACAGAAACCTCTAATAATATGAGAGAAAAAGAGAGGATAGTAAAGGCAGGGAGATATTGGACATGTGATCAACATGACAGCAAATCTTTATGCCACTTTTAGGGTTCTAAGAAAAACAAGAAGGAAATTTGGAGCAAATTACTTTTTACACACTTGTAATGGCAAACTTGTTTATATGCAATTCTTCCTGATTTATTGTGTTTTATCTCATCGCATTTGTGTGAAAGAAACAGCAGCATCCTGACAAATGTTTTCAATTAAAGACCACACTTGTAAACATATCTTCATCAACTTCTATTACATAATTAGGCTTCTATTGCAGAAATGTTCTTATTTTTAGCAACAGTGTAAAATGATAAGAGTAATATCTTAATAATGTAATAACTAATTTGCTTCTAATTGCACAGCAAAGGAGGTTTTATTTCTTTCCACTGAAGCGAGGCAAAAATAAAAATAAGTCCGATAAAAATATAAAAATTTAAGATAGACCAAAGAAATCTGACGTGTTGTTCTGTGCACATGAATTTGCACAGAAATGCTCTCAGGAACGAGAGCTTGGTGCTGCAAACCTTCTGTCTCCTATTTAGTCCAAAAAGCATGAAATATTAATATCCAACAGCAACAAAACTCTGAGCAAGAGTTAATCATCCGACGGATTAATTCCCAGTTTGCATTTAGTTAGTCATACTTTGAAAGGATAAACTGAAATGGTGGAAAAATATTTCCTAGTTTTTAAGGTATAATTGGAAATATTGTGAATTGACACATTTCAGTTGACATTTGTACATAAAAAAACATAAATATAAAATTTTTAAAACTACACCTGAAAACTTGATCAAAAGTGAGTGTGAAATCTCAGATGTGAAAAATGCAAAACACATATTTTGTACATGGGGAACATGGCTTTGCTACATTTTGATCATTTAATATACGATCGAAATGTTGATTCGAAATGTAGATTCAACTTAAATTGGATCTGCACAGGTAAAAAATATGTATGTTGCTTTGATGTTGCCTAAATAAAGTTAAGAAAGATAGATCAGAAAATCTGCACACAAACAAAACTTCTTAGGATGTGCTAAAAAGCCTAAACGTGAGGAATCTTTCCACCAGATATGTTTGAACAGTTGGGGCTGTGAGGTGAAATAGGATAATTTCTATCTCAGCTGGAGTGCTCTCCATAGCTACAGAGAAGCAAAACGCAGATTATCTTTATCTGAGAAAAAGAGAGAGAGAGAGAGAGAGAGAGAGAGAGAGAGAGAGAGAGAGAGAGAGAGAGAGAGAGAGAGAGAGAGAGAGAGAGAGAGAGAGAGAGAAGGTGGGAAGAAAGAGACATGTCCTAATCATCTTGTTAAAAGCCTGCGGCAACTTGTCTGTCATGCAAATGGTTTTATTAACGGTTTGGATTAATGTCTGTTGTTTTTTTTTGCTTTTTTTTTTTTAAAGTGAGGCTAATTTAAAGGCTAATTATCAGGTTCATAACTCAGCTCAGTGCTACGTTGAAACAGTTATTATCTTACACAGTCCCAGTTTTTAATCTCCACACTGATCCGATCATCTCATCCAGTTTTTTTCAACCATTTTGTCTTTGGTACATTTTTCTTTTTTTCTTTTTTTATGTTTCCTTGTTGGCTTTGCATCTTCCTCTGGTTTCTAAATCTTAAATATGTTTCCTTTCCCTCCTAAGAGTACAATATCTCAGCTGCAGCCATCGCTATCTTCAGTCTGTTCTTCATGATTCTGGGCACTCTGTGTGTGATCTTTTCTTTCGGAAAAGGACGAGACTACCTGCTCCGACCTGCCGGGATGTTCTTTGCCTTTGCGGGTCAGATGTGATCACGTTATTTTTCATCTTATTTCAGAGTTTGAAATATATATGATTTGTCGTCACAGTGCTGCTTTTTATAGACCTTTTTTTTTTTTAAAGCTAATGCGTCTTTTTGTTGGTTGAATTGAACAAATGGAGATCTTTCCTGTTTTGACATGCAGGCCTTTGCATTATCATCTCCGTCGAAGTGATGCGCCAGTCTGTCAAGCGAATGATCGATAGCGATGAGACCATCTGGATTGAATACTATTACTCCTGGTCCTTTACCTGTGCCTGCGCCTCCTTCACCCTCCTCATCCTCAGTGGAGCTGCCCTTCTTCTTATCTCAATGCCCCACATGCCTCGTAACCCCTGGGAAACCTGCATGGACGCTGAGCCAGACACCTTGGATTAGCCATGGATGGTTTTGCAGGGATCAATTGTAAACAGAGATTTAAAAAAAAAAAAATACGGTTGTGTATCTTTTAACCCTTTAATCATGTATAGCTCAAGTAAAAGACATTAAGTTTATTTAGAATGAGAATTAACTTTTTTTATCTCTTCTTTTTTTCTTCTCTTTTTCAAATATTCCAAAATTTTATCTCCACGGGTTTTGAATTTAAATTCAGAGTTTTCATCAATATTTATAGACTACCATTTTGACAGTGCTTTGCAAAAGTCTTCTTGCCCAGTGATTTGTTTGACATCTTGTTGTTTAAAATTCACAATTTTAGTGTACTTTTAGGGGATTCTGTGCGATAACACCAACACAATGTAGTCATTCTTTCAACAATTTTGGCTATCATTTGAAATATACTGCAAATCACCCTGAACTCACCATGTCCAGCATGAAACATGGTGGTGCCAGCATCATGCTGTGGGGACGTTTTTTCTTCTGCAAGAACAAACAGCTCCTCAGACTGAACAATGAATGGATTTCTGAAGTTATTTTGTCTCAGTCATTTACATAAAATCATCCCAGGACGCTTGAAGTGTCTGGATGAGTTCATGCGAAGACGATCACAGAGTGCGAGTACTTTTGTAAGGCACTGTATTTTCAACATAGGCATTTTTACCAAACCATTCCAAAATTACCCCTTTAAGTTTCAGTTAAGGCTGTAAATGCTATAGCTACGACATGTAGTGTAGGAAAATTAAACTGTTTTGTTCGTCCTTCAACTGTAAACGATGCTTGGGTTCACCTGCAAATAATACTGTCACCATTAGATAAAGACCTCGTTTAGACAAACTCCTTTTATCCAGTTGTTTCACGTGTTGTTAGTCACCTGTGCCTAATGTGTTTCCATGAGTCGGTGTGGCCCAGCAGACATTCAGCTAATGCAGGTGCAGTGAAATTAAAGACCCCTAAAGGATGCCATTTCACAGGGAAAAAAAATAATAATAATTTTACCGCTGTAATCAGAACAAACCTGTTATCATAGTTATCACAGTGTGACATCATTACATGGACTATGAAAAACAAAACAATTAAAGCACACTGTGCATGTCTCTTCTGCAAGTAGCAGATCTAATAAATCTATTTTTTATCTAATTAATAGATCTATTAGAGTTAAAGTAGATCTCTAAGTGTTAATGTTATCTAGTAAGAATTTGAGTGACTACAAAACAAAAAACTTGTTTTATCTGACGTCTCATGACAGCAGGCCTAAAGTGATATTATTCATGTATGATTTGTATTATCATTTTTACACAATATTAATATTTGTCTTTTTCACAAGAATCAATTAAAAATATTTAAATCCCCCAAACGTTTGTATTTCCTCTTGAGGTTTTTGTTTCTTCTGTCACTTTGACTTCTGAGTTCAATCAGAAAATTATGAGGGCATAAATAATTACGGAGTGATGACACACCCAAAAACCAGCACAGAATTTAGTTTTTTATTTTACTTTTATTTTTTCTTGGCATTTCAGGTAAGCCATATAGAGAAGCAGCAAGTGAAATTTCTTCATGTAACTCTTCCCGCAGATAGGACTCACAAAGCACTTCACATGTTAAAATACATGCATATAATAACCTACTTATCACTGCAAAACATATACAGTAATTTAAAAAAACACAGAGGAACTAGTTGGAATTTAGAAATGTCTAAGTACAAAAATACGCCTTGAGCTTCAAGTGATTGAAGACATTGTGGAAGAACATCGGACCATTTCAGCGCCACGGATTAAAAGAATCTTTAAATTTTGTACAATGGACAATCAGACCTACCAGGACATGCGAGTGAAGGGAATCGGACTGACATGAAGGAGCCCGACGTGGGTAAAGACAAGTGATAGATGGACGCACACTTGCTCCGAGTCATCTTCAGGCATCCGGTATAAAGCTGTCGTGTTAAGGCACCTGGTGGCCAGCTGGTGATGGTGGTTTCACTGAGTATGATGCAGTCTTTCAAAATGAGATGCACTTGAAGTGTTTCCCGTATCCAATCCAAAGTTCTGTTTATTCTTTATCCAATGTAATTGGAAACATTTCATTTCTGTTACTTAATCATCTGAAATCTAACTGAGTTAAGAGTGACACATTTTTCCAAATGCTCCACAGAATTTGAGTACAGCAAGTCAAGGCCTCTTTGGAGCTGATGTGGTGTGACAGATGAATATAGGCTGTTAAAAAATGCAAAACACCTTTACTGTAGTTCACTGACTCCTGCACACTTGCTTATGCTTCCTATGGTACACTTTTAAATCCTGGAACTTTGTCGGTATTTTGTTTTATGACATTTGCTGAAATATTACACCTGCTTTCATAGCATAAAAAAAAATCAAGTTTGTGCATTTTTAAAGTTCAGTTTTTTTTTTTTTTTTTTGCTTTGGCAGTGTCAAGTTAACACCTGGAAGGTGTCAGAACTGTGATTTCTGCACCTGGCTTCACTGCATATGTTTTACAGGTTGTTTTTTTTCCATGATAAAAATAGTTGGATTGAGTATTATTTCACTGAGTTTGTTTAAGTGAGACTTAGGGAACCAAAGGTGCAACATTAACATAGAAAAGCATATTTGAAGGTTTGCACTTGCAATGGCTTTGATAGTGGAGGAATTACAGGTGTTGCACAACAGCAGAGGAGAGTGTGCAAAAGAAAATGTTCCACTTTGGCACTTTTGCATACCAACTTAATTGTCTTTTCTTAGAAAATTCATCAGCTTCCCAGCAGGAATATTCAATCTCTGCATACCTGTTTATTTGTTATATTTTAATTTGATTTATCATCTTACTTAACTTTATTTTAATTAAAACATAAGAATATCTTTAGCTGAAATCTCATGACCCATGATGCTACAGTCTATTTTTGTTCTTCTGTTCTTCAGGGTACAGAAGAACATTGACGTATGATTTCCAATAAGACAGAGCTGAAACTGGCAGCAAAGTACAATATTGGAAGTTTATTATTTCTGAACAGCTAAATATTTTCATCCTGTTTCAGCTGGGTATAGGGTTCCTCCACCTTCTCCACCCATCGCTGCAGCTTCTAGCCAGCTTGCTGAAAGAAGACTACAAAAAATCTCACTTTCTTAGATTAAAAGTAGCACAAATGCACTGTCCCAGGTGTGGATAGGTTGTTTTTTTTAGGTAAAAATTGCATTTTCTTTGTGTTTGGGTGCATGTTAAGTAATACCGCTGATGCTCATCTATGTGGATGGTTTTATTCTGAACCAAGACAGCATCTTTATTTGGACTAAAAATAAATCTAAATTATCTCTTTTTTTGTTTTGTTTTGTTTGTTTGTTTTCTAATCAATCAATCAATCAATCAATCAATCAATCAATCAATCAATCAATCAATCAATCAATCAATCAATCAATCAATCAATCAATCAATCAATCAATCAAATTTTATTTATATAGCACATTTCAGCAGCAAGGCATTTCAAAGTGCTTTACATAATTAAGATAAAAACAGAAATAAACAGTGAGAAAGAGATTAAAAAAATAAAAAAACAAAAAACATTACATCATTAAAACGTTGAAAAGAAAGAAAAATAAATTAACGTTAAAGACATAAAAACATGGAAGACATCAAAACCCGCACTCTAACCCTAATTTAGCCATAAGCAACTCTAAACAGGTGGGTTTTAAGTTGAGATTTAAAGGCACCCAGTGTTTCAGCTGTTTTACAGTTTTCTGGAAGTTTGTTCCAAATCTGTGGTGCATAGAAGCTGAATGATGCTTCTCCTCGTCTGGTTCTGGTTCTGGGGATGCAGAGCAGACCAGAACCAGAAGATCTGAGGGGTCTAGACGGTTGGTACAGTAATAACAGATCTTTAAGGTATTGTGGTGCCAAACCGTTCAGTGATTTATAAACTAACATCAGTATTTTAAAGTCTATTCTTTGAGCTACAGGGAGCCAGTGTAGGGACTTTAAAACTGGTGTTATGTGCTCTATCTTCCTGGTTTTAGTGAGAACGTGAGCAGCAGCATTCTGGATCAGCTGCAGCTGTTTGATTGATTTGTTAGTCAGACCTGTGAAGACGCTGTT
This sequence comes from Poecilia reticulata, assembly GCF_904066995.2. NCBI lineage: Eukaryota > Metazoa > Chordata > Actinopteri > Cyprinodontiformes > Poeciliidae > Poecilia > Poecilia reticulata. The sequence continues at coordinate 12,704,457 of NC_088837.1, read as the reverse complement.
GCAGTAATCAATGCGGCTAAAGATAAACGCATGGATGAGTTTCTCTAGATCGCGCTGAGACATAAGTCCTCTAATCCTAGAGATGTTCTTCAGGTGATAGAAGGCCAACTTTGTGACTGTCTTAATGTGGCTCTGAAGGTTCAGGTCAGAGTCCATCACTACTCCCAGGTTTCGGGCCTGATCGCTGGTTTTTAGTTGTAATCTAATGTCAGCAGGAATGGCTGGACATTATTATATATTTTTTTTAAAAAGCTAAACAGCCAAATAACAACTGATAAATAAAAATGGAAAATATGTGTGTGTGTTTTTGTGTGTATTTTACATTTATTTTTCTTTTTTGTTCCCTCTTCTATCATCATCTTACTTGCTTTGATGGATAAACATTATTATTGACTCACAGACCTATTTATAGGTACACTTAGTAAGTACCTGCCTGGAACGGCTTTTCCTTTCAGAACTGCTTCAATTATTCGTGGCATTTTTTCAGCAAGGGGTTAGAAACCTTCCTCAGATATTCTTGTCCATTATCGACGTGAAAGCGTCAAGCAGTAGCCGGAGATCAGCTGGCTGGAATCCCAAACTTATATTATTGGACTGAGACCTGGTTCACCATGGTGGCCACGGGATTGCAGTAAACTCATCGTCATGTTCAAGAAACCAATTTGAGATGATGTGAGCTTTGTTACATGCTGCATTATCGTTCTTAAAGTAGCCATGTGAAGATAGGAGCGCTGTAATCATAAATGGACTGGCTTGGCAACAATATGTTGACTGTTTGACTTGCTTATGAATTCGTTTCAAGTGTCACAGGATAAATGCAAAATCGTTGTTTTTTTGGCCAAAGAGCCTAAAGAAACTAAAACGGAGATTCACCAGTTACTGGATGAAGTAGAACCAGCAGTATGCATGCATAAAGAGGAACATTTAACGTGGATTTAGAAAACTGAGGAGGGTTTTGTCAGGGAGGATTTAGCTTCAGGTTTTACAGGAGAGGTGACATCAAAATGTAAATGTATTCACTAATGTGTTGTTTTGTAACCAGCCTCCTCACCAGTTCGTCAGAACTATTATCTGTCTTCCTGTGAATCTGCATTGCATCCCTTGACCTGTGTGACAGAATATTTATTTTCCTGCTTTTGGCATAATTTAAAAAACGTATTAAACATTAATATGCAAGCAAAACAATAATTACTGGAGAGAAGTTACTAAATGTTGCCCATATCATCAGTATGTTGTAAACAGAACATTAATATTGTGTGCAGCTAACTTTTTGCCTTTTAATCTCTTTTTTCCCTGCTTTGCAACAGCAACATAGATAAAGCTTAATGTCATAATACATGTGCTAGTGCTGGCCCAGATGTGAGCCCAGGTCCCTGTTTGTTGCAAACCATGACATCAGCACCTGGTGCTGCTCTGCACTGGATATACAGTATGTCCTTCTGGTTTAAGGTTGACTGGGTTTTTATGAGTTTTCTATGAGTTTTTAAGGTCAGTAAAGATTGCTGGTAAAGATTTTTGCTGTGTACATTTTCACAAACTGGATATTTAATTCCATTGCAATTCAGAATAAAAATAGACCATAAAAAGTATGTACTTGTCTAAAAAAATGAATCTACTTGTAGAAGTGTCTTGTTGAGATCTCTGTTAGTTTCCCAAAAATCCCAAGAAAATGTTGCTAAAATGTGGACAATTTCAAGGGTTATGAACACTTTCCAAATATTCATAAATGTTTGAAATGTTAGGCATAGAGCTATAGAGCTTCAATCATTACTTAATTTAAATTAACTTATTAAAGTTACTGTATAAAGATAAAGGAGGGTGTAGATCACATAAATGTTGTTATTAATATATATATGTTAATGTAGGGAACCTCTACATTAAACAATGACAGCAACAAAATATACATGCAATAAAGCCGCAGTGCAAATATTACAAGAACAGTACAATTTCTTAAAATGGATTCAAATTTAATGATATGCGCAAGGATAAAATAATTCCTTTTGGTTTGTTTACCTTTCTACCATTTTGCTGACGAGGGATGTCTGCAGGAGTCATCCTGCCTCCTTGAGTCACTGCGAAGAAGAAAAAGCTGTCGGTCCCTTTCCCGACCTCTGACTGAGCTCTGTCAAAGCTGCCACTATTCCCTATGCAGCACAATACAGTACAAGCATTTTGCATTCTCCTTTGTCCTCGGGAGGTTGGATGAGCTGGCAGGAAGGTTTAAAATCACAGGGCGAGATTTCTTTCAAGTCGTCTAGACAGAAAAAGGAAAAAAAAAGAAAATGGAAACTGAAACTGAAACTGAAAAGACTGAGCAGAGGGATGGACAGCGAACAAGGGATTGAGAGGAAAAGTGTAGATGAACATGAGCTGCAAACTGTCAAAGAAAGGGAAACAGTGACCTAACTATTATGGCAAAAATGTCACAAGATAAGGTTTGATCTACAAACCTGAAGGTTGTAGAGAGTGATTATGTCTAACAGGGAATGAGACTTCTTCATATTCCTCTAAAGTTTTTCTAAGAGTTTTTCAGAATTAATGAAAGATAAATATAAGATAGCTCAAGATCAAGTAGGACATTCAACTAGAACGAAAATCTTTTATCAATCAAACATACATACAAATGATTTATTAAGCAAGACTCAGAACAAACAGCTCTACTTTAATTCTACTTCAAGACGGACATCTTATGATGATGCCACAAGTATAAAATCTTATCATCTGCATTGATCAGAGATCATTTAGGCGTCTTTCAGAAGGGAGTTGATCACTTTGTTTTATTTTGTATGTCAATACAAGAGAGGAAACAAAGAAGGGCAGTGAATTCAGTGTTTCTGAACCACCTGAACCCGACAGCTTTCAGAACCAAAACTGTACCAGAACAGAATGGCATAAATTCTGCTGACCGTCTTTCTCAGCTTGCAATCTATGCCTGTGTTTAAAAAAAACAAACATGTTAAATGAATATAAATGTGAGAAAATGAAGAAGTGTGGTGGATGCTTTTAATTTTCTCCCACTGTGAAAAGAGCGTCTCTGCTGGAGATCAATGGGGTGGAGTCCACAGCGTTCTACTGGGTCAAGTGGAGGTTGCTTTTTCATTAAAGTCACAGTCCCTGTTTGGTTTTCTCTTTAATAATAAATGATCGTCTGACCATGTGTAGATTCAATACTCCATGAGTGATCCTAAAGAGTTAAGTAGAGTTTAAGTTTCATCTTCAACTTAAACAATCCGACATCCACAGGTAAGAAAACAGTTGTACAATAGTTCAATAGGACTCTTTCTATGCACAGAGTCAGGTCAATGGCTCTCTTACAGAACCGACTAAACTTCTGCTAATGTACTTCTTACACTCTTATCTCTCAGCTGAGCTGTCAAGAAAATTTGAGCCCAGACAGATTTATTTTTCTTTTCAGCCAGAAAGCCACTCTAAAGCTTAAAGGTTGTTTATTCTGGCACATATTGTTGGATTTGCAGTTAGCTTAGACGTAAAGAGAACGTATCTTAGAGAAGTGGTGCTAAGCAGGCATTCGAGGCTGGATGGGGGAAAGTTGGGATCTTACACAAAAATAGTCAAATAAGATACAAACAATATTTATCACAGTCTAATCCAAAAGGGTGAAAAGTAATGTGTAACTTAGTAGGACGATGTTTATTGGTGGACTCCTTACTAAAACTGGACAACTCAATTGGAGACATAATCTTCAGAAGAAAGAGCCATCACAAGGCGTTCATCAACCAATCAGAAGCAGATCTGGGATAAAGTGAGAGATGATTTCACATCAGACAGTCAACTTAAAAAAATCATAGGCTAATAGAAAATAAAAATGGGTTAAACAATTTATTACTCTTTAAATAGTAAAGATACTGATTTTCTCATTTTATGTTATTTGGACTAAGTAAAAAACTTCATCAAGGAGCGTTCACATTATCAAAGAATAAAACGTTGAATTTTAGAATCACAACATAAAAAATAAAACTAGTCAGGCTACATTTTGCCTACATACTGAGAATTTTTTTTTTTCAGAACCCACTTAATAAAAGTGTCAGTGTCCAACGCTGAGCGCCCCCTCATTGAGCTGTGAGTCACATCTGTTAAATACAAAATTATGACAAATGTTTAGGTGTCTGCTCACGACTGGACTTCTCATACCTACTGAAAACAGGGTCTGGGCTCAGAGGATGTGTCATGTTGCACCTAGTCTAATAAACAGACAGCAGTTTCTACAGTGCCAGAGAGAAACAGGGAGAAGAAAGGACAGAAAATGAACAAAAACAAAAAACAAAACTATCTATTAAACGCGTGCCTCATAAAGTCTATTTCCATACAAACTTGAATCGATCATTGATTAGTTTCTACAGCTTCAAGAAGCTTTTTGCAATGAAGACAGACTTTTAGTTTACACAACTTTGGATTTGATTTACTTTAAACAATTTAGACAACAGTAAACAGATATGCTGACTACCTCTCTAAAATAAGCTCCACATCTGTTTGTCATTTTTCTCTTGAATTGTCTGTGCAGGAAAGGTCAAGAAGACCCTAAAGTCTCATAAGGCCACCTCCCCTATAACCTCGACCTCATAACAGCAGGAATAAAAGTCAAATACACACATATTTAAAAGGAACAAAAAAAAAATCAAATAGATTTTAAAAGTTTTTTGAATGCTTTCCACCACTGGATTGAAGAGTTGGTGGTAGGTTATTCCAAAGAGAAAATCCTCTATATTTAAGTGTGCTATGATTACCGTAGTTACTTTCTGCATAATGGTAATTAGATGTTGCAGCACTGTCTTATTCAATAAGTGTGCATATCACAATAATTAATAAAAAAAATGTGTCTAGTTGCAACAATGTGAATATTGTCTCTCTGTTGCCTTTAGGTTCATACAGTAACCTGAACCTTTGACAGTCGTGTAAAGTCTGTTGCCATGTTTCAGATGTGGGACTCTCTTCCTGTTTGACAGCGTGCGAATGCACCCTTCAATCCAAAGATAAGACGCATCAGTGTTTGCCAGGGTAACTCCTTTGCTCTTCCCAACTACAGACTCTTCACCTCAGACAGACAGTGACAGCAACTCTCAAGTCGGCCTCAAGTGCTACTTTTTCTTCAATTTTCTCTCTTTCTCCACTCTGCTTAAGTGTGACTGGATTTATTTTTCCTTCGATCCAGCCTTTCGCTATTTCTGACTCACTGCCGTTTTCCATCCTGCCTCGTCATGTCATTTTGCGTCTTTTTCTGCTGCCCACACTCCGCACTCTTTGCTTCAACTTTCATTCTTTCTTTTCTTCAACACAATTCACTTTTCCTTTTAGACTTCCTCCATCAGCACTGGTCTATGTTCTCACATTTCACTCCTGAATCTCTCTAATGTTTCGCCGTATTTAGTCAACATCAGTCTTGTTCTTTTCCCCCTCTTTCGTCTTCCCTCGTCCCGCTTTGATGCTATCCTCCTCACCAGACAGTGACAGTGAGGCATTTGTTCACCTCCTCCTCTTTTTTTTTATCTGCTATTCCTCTCTTTCTGCCCCCCTCCCCTGCCCTCTACCACCTTTCCAGTCTCTATCTTTCTGCTCCAGTGAGCTCTCAAGCAGGCACTCTGCTGTCTAATGACTTGGATCGGTAGTGACTGTTGAGAGGAGATAGAACTGTAATAAGGCAGTTCAGCTCGGCGCGAGAGTGCAAAGCACTACCCGCCTGTACTTACTATACACTGTAATCAGGCCAGGAAGCAGCATGGAGGAGGAGGAGGAATTGATCGAGCATTGTATGTATGTAGAGATGAAATGACCTGGGAGTTTATGTTTCCGAAATTATTTACATGTGTTTCGTGTTAAAAAACAAAGAAATGTGGTACAAAGTTGAAACAAAATAAATAAATAAATCTAACATTTAAATCTACACATATTTTTTTTTTAATTCTGCTAATGATTTTTTTGTCTTTATTTGTTATATAGTTTTTATTCTATCATCTTATGTTAACATAAGTTGATTTAAGCTTTACTTAAAACTTGAAATCAGTTTTTGATCATTCACAGATATTTCATTGAATTTATTTAACTCAAGATTTAAATTTAGTTTCATTAATTTGAGACTATCCGCGGTCATACTTTTTTTTTTTAGTTTTCTAAAATCAGGTGGATTTATGACAATGAAACACACGGAAAATGTGTCTTGTTTAGCTAATTGAACAAAAAATATTAGCAAAACTGTGTTTTCTAGCTAAGAGAATATCCAACTCCGTAATAGGTCGTTTTAATCGTATCTGTGTACCAGTCTCTGACATTAGTTTGAGCAAAGTTTGTGCCAAAAACACTAAACCATGATTGTGGTTTAGTGTTGAAATCAGTTTTTGATCATTGACCTAGAGTCTTACTTACATTCTTTTAATTTGAAATGTTTTACTTTTACCTCGCCCTGTTAATTTCCCATGGATGAAGCACACCTGGTGCCGGGAGCATCCAATTGGGAGTCAGCAAACTGACAAAAACAGCCAATGGCAAAGAAAGAAATTCAAGAGGGAAAATGTTGAACTTTTTCTTTTTCACTCTTTTGGGACGTAGGTTTAAAAGTCACAAACATTAACAAGAACAACAACAGATCAGCATCACCAAGGAATAAACACTGTTGTGGCTGAAGGGAAGAGTAAATTAGACTAAGGACTCAAAGCAGTCTACTCCTGGGGTAAATATGTAAAGCCTGCCAATCAACAAATCACTGGTATATAAGGCTGTACGAGCAATAATGAAAACCAGCATTCTGCCATCAACTGTGAAACATCCCAATTGGGTCTAAAGAAACATCTAATGTAGAAGAGACACTGCTTACCAAGAAGTTACATTGATTTTCTAGACAAAACCTCCTGTGGTTTGGGACATGTGATGCTCCCCTGTTTGAAGACCCACCATTTACTAACATCCTCAGGAAAACAGAAACACAATTTACTTTCATTAGATTTTAGTCGATGAAGTGATATGTTGCTGTTCAAAACATCAGTCACCCAGTGCATATGAAAGCCAGGCATGATTTTTTTTTTGTGTGTGGTTCTTGTAATTAATTTTTTAGTGAGTTCTCTGTGCAATCCTTTACCATCTTCTGTTTATATCAATTTCTTTTTTTATGTAATTTTCTTCTCTTAAAAAATGAACCAAACTTTTATATTTCTTCTATTGGTTCTCGCCACCAGCTTCAAAAGTATCTTCTGAGATTCTCTTTTCTGTTCTTTTCCTTTGTTAATTGTTGGAGAACTAAAGAGAGTTGACCCCTCTGATCCTTCGTCCAGTTGAATGTGACCAACTTTAATTTAGAGTGGAAACGCAAGGAGCCCATTCCTGTCCATGAATAAATTTAATTTGAATTCAGCTGGCTGAAGAAGAGTACAAGCAGTAACAGCAGCTTTACACAAAAAGACTAGACGACCCCCTAGAAAGTTAAATTAATCCCTCATTTTTACTTTTTCTTCTTCTGTATAAGTGACACAGAACATTCCCTATACTTCTTATCTAATTTTTTATGTCTCTTGAGAAATTGGATTTAAGTGGAAAGGTCTATTCCCATAACAGACATGTTCTTTTTAAAAAAAAATTTTACTACTGAAGGACAAACTGGGGTCACCTCTCAGGCTCCTTGACCCAGACAAGGCTACTTGGTCCTGGTTGTAGTGGATTATGTCCTAAAAGCTGATTATTCTGTAGTAATTCATATGCTGTTTGAACTACTGGTTGAAGACACACCTCCTCTTGTAAGATAGCTTTAAACCAGTTGCAGACAAACACAACTTCTTAGAAGAGTGCAAAAACCTCCTAATCATTGACATCTGAAATGATGGGTTGAACAGTGTTACTGCTGGTTTTCTCACAGCAAGAATATCTTGAAATTTGCAATTTGCACTTGCATGAAAAACATGACCCAACAAGGTCATGTTTTGTAACTTGTGCAGTCGTCTGAAGAGATTACTATTTAATGGTAACAAGAAATCCTGTCACAATGCAGATAAACAGGAGCACAAGGCAGAATGAGAATAAGAGAGGTGACAGGCACAGTCATGGAAAAGCATTTCCAGACGTGCATAGTGTGCATGTGTGTCAGTACAGCCCTCAGTACGCACAAGTACCAAACAAATACTGCGTTAGTTTAAACTTGAAAGCCCACAAATGCTAAAAAGTGAAAGCAAAACAACAAGGTTAACCATTTATCACTTATAGGAACATTAAGGTTTCTCCTTCATCATGATTGAGGATGGGAGGATTGACCAAACCAATGTTTAATGCCAACATCTTCATGAAATCAAGCTGAATATAAACATTAGCGCTGCAGAAAAATTAATTTAAAGTGGAAATCAAGCTGCGTGTGGCATTAAAACAGCCCAAGATTTTACATATAGATGACATGAGACTTGTTGAAAGTGTATCTTAGAACAAAGCTTGAACTACAAAATTTGTCAATAATAGCCTTAGTAGTTGTCATTCATAGCCAATAGCAAATTTTGTTATTTTGTTATTGGCTATACCAGTAATGACTTTCCGATTGGAATAACAACATAATGTGGCACTATGAAAAGTGAGTAATGATACTAGAAGCCACCCGCCCCCAATTTGTTTTCGTGACGATCACTCAGCCAGAAACTAGCGTTAGAATTTATTAGATTTAACAATGTTTGGGTTTCGCCATCGGAGGGCGCTCAGCACCATATGCAACAGCGGGTGACGCTCTGGCAGGCTGAAGGAGTCCGCCATTGCTGAAAGGACAGCTTGTTGCAGCAGGTGTTAGGAGCAGCTAATGTAACCGCTGTACTTTCTGTTCGCAGGTAAAATGAGTATTAGAATGTGTAGATCATAACGCTAGTAGCCTCTGATGGGTAGGGAATGACAGAACAAAGGTGCTTCGGTATAGCTGCATTGCCGAGCTAGATGTGAAGCCGGTGTTATGCCCAGAAAAGCCCGCCTGCCCAAATTTGCATCCCCTGTCGCGGGAGCGCGCATCGCTCTAAGCTCTCGCATATTGACGAGGAAACGGATAAAAATATGACCGAAGAGGAAATTTTAAAGATATTTGTAACATTATCACGTTTCCTAACCATGTAATCCCTAATACGGTGGGTTTTATTTCGCAAATTATTTGAAATAAATACGGTTTTTACACTTTTATTGACACAATGAGTCGAACTTTTTTTCAGTCCGTGTCTGTTGTAAACGTTCTCCGCAAATGGTTTGAAATTCTCTGCTTTGTCTTTTGATACCATAATAGCTCAAAAGCATTGCAACAGAGACCCATTATGTAGAGCATTTTATATCATGCTTCTCTTCTAGTCTGTTAATGTGGGAGGGAATGCAACTTAATTTATGAGCCTGAAAATATTTGCATCCGTCTTGTTGGTATGAAACTTATAGCATTAGCTCAGAGAACAAGTGTCATTACTTAGAAGAGATTAAATCATTTCAGCTCTTTATTTCCCCCAATTAGCACAGGGATGCATGTTTTGGTAATATAGATTTTGAGCCTGCCACAATATGCATCCCTTCTCTATTCCCCTCAAATATTATCCTATCGATATAAAACTTATACCAGAAGTTATTGGAACTACTCAGATTATGTAGAAAAAGTTATTTCACTATTAACTCTTGAATTCTTTAAATTAGCACAGGGATGCGTTTTTGGGCAAAATTTCCAGCCTGCCAAAATATGCATCCCTTATCTATTCCCCTCAAATATTATCCTATTGATTTAAAACTTATACCAGCAGTTCTTGGAGCTACTCTCATTATGTAGAAACAGTTATTTCACTCTTAACTCTCTAATTCTTCAAATTAGCACAGGGATGCGTTTTTGGGCAATATGGATGGCCTGCCAAAATACGCATCCCCTGTCTATTCTCCTTAAATATTATTATAGTGATTTAAAACTTGTACTATCAGTTCTTGGAGCTACTCTCATTATGTAGAAATAGTTATTTTACTTTTAACTCTTTATTTCTCAAAGTTAGCACAGGGATGCATTTTTGGGCAATATGGATTTCCAGCCTGCCAAAATATGCATCCCCTCTCTATTCCCCTCAAATGTTATCCTATTGATTTAAAACTTATAACAGCAGTTCATGGAGCTACTCTCATTATGTAGAAATAGTTATTTTACTTTTAACTCTTTATTTCTCAAAGTTAGCAGAGGGATGCATTTTTGGGCAATATGGATTTCCAGCCTGTCAAAATATGCACCCCTCTCTATTCCCCTCAAATATTATCCAATTGATTTAAAACTTATAACAGCAGTTCTTGGAGCTACTCTCATTATGTAGAAAAAGTTATTTCACTCTTAACTCTCTAATTCTTCAAATTAGCACAGGGATGCATTTTTGGGCAATATGGATTTCCAGCCTGCCAAAATATGCACCACTCTCTATTCCCCTCAAATATTATCCAATTGATTTAAAACTTATAACAGCAGTTCTTGGAGCTACCCTCATTATGTAGAAAAAGTTATTTCACTCTTAACTCTTCAATTCTTCAAATTAGCACTGGGATCCATATTGCCCAAAAATGCATCCCTGTGCTAACTTTGAGAAATAAAGAGTTAAAAGTAAAATAACTATTTCTACATAATGAGAGTAGCTCCAAGAAATGCTGTTATAAGTTTTAAATCAATTGGATAATATTTGAAGGGAATAGAGAGGGGTGCATATTTTGGCAGGCTGGAAATCCATATTGCCCAAAAATGCATCCCTGTGCTAATTTTAATAATTAGAGAGTTAAGAGTGAAATAACTTTGTCTACATAATGAGAGTAGCTCCAAGAACTGATGGTATAAGTTTTAAATCACTATAATAATATTTAAGGAGAATAGACAGGGGATGCGTATTTTGGCAGGCTGGAAATCCATATTGCCCAAAAACGCATCCCTGTGCTAATTTGAAGAATTAAAGAGTTAAGAATGAAATAACTTTTTCTACATAATGAGAGTAGCTCCATGAACTGCTGTTATAAGTTTTAAATCAATAGGATAATATTTGAGGGGAATAGATAAGGGATGCATATTTTGGCAGGCTGGAAATCCATATTGCCCAAAAATGCATCCCTGTGCTAATTTTGAGAAATAAAAAGTTAAAAGTAAAATAACTGTTTCTACATAATGAGAGTAGCTCCAAGAACTGCTGGTATAAGTTTTAAATCAATAGGATAATATTTGAGGGGAATAGATAAGGGATGCATATTTTGGCAGGCTGGAAATTTTGCCCAAAAACGCATCCCTGTGCTAATTTAAAGAATTCAAGAGTTAATAGTGAAATAACTTTTTCTACATAATCTGAGTAGTTCCAATAACTGCTGGTATATGTTTTATATCGATAGGATAATATTTGAGGGGAATAGAGAAGGGATGCATATTGTGGCAGGCTCAAAATCTATATTGCCAAAACATGCATCCCTGTGCTAATTGGGGGAAATAAAGAGCTGAAATGATTTAATCTCTTCTACGTAATGACACTTGTTCTCTGAGCTAATGCTATAAGTTTCATACCAACAAGACGGATGCAAATATTTTCAGGCTCATAAATTAAGTTGCATTCCCTCCCACATTAACAGACTAGAAGTGAAGCATGATATAAAATGCTCTACATAATGGGTCTCTGTTGCAATGCTTTTGAGCTATTATGATATCAAAAGACAAAGCAGAGAATTTCAAACCATTTGCGGAGAACGTTTACAACAGACACGGACTGAAAAAAAGTTCGACTCATTGTGTCAATAAAAGTGTAAAAACCGTATTTATTTCAAATAATTTGCGAAATAAAACCCACCGTATTAGGGATTACACGGTTGAGAAACGTGATAATGTTACAATTATCTTTAAAATTTTCTCTTCGGTCATATTTTTATCCGTTTCCTCGTCAATATGCGAGAGCTTAGAGCGATGCGCGCTCCCGCGACAGGGGATGCAAATTTGGGCAGGCGGGCTTTTCTGGGCATAACACCTGCCCATCATTTTCTGCGGTGTGACAATAACTGCAGTAATTTTTTAAGTTCTATTACAAAAATACGAAATCGTATTAAGTATTTTTGGGCTAATTTACAGATATGGGAATTTGTTTTAAGTCAATAATTACTTAATGTTTGTGAAAAAGTTTTAGTTCCGCTGGCAGATTATTTCAATTATAACATGAAAAAAATCTTCTTAGTGAAATAATCTTTTATTTTCACCGGATTACTCCCACAAAAAACTTTTGGGCTGTTCTTCAAACCTTACACATTGCTGTCACTCTCCCATCTCCAGTTTAACTTCTGTTTTTACTAAGACTATTTTGAGGAAACGCAGACCCAAAGCACAGGAAGCAGTTAAGAATAATGAGCACGTTGGCGTTTTTCAGTCCAGCCTTTGTGGGAAAATAGATTTGAGCTCTGCTATTATGTTTTTTTTTTTCATGTTATGTAAAAGAAGAACTGTGACAGGAAGAGGAGAAATGAATAGCTCTCAGAATGACAGTCAACATGGGATAATTATGACGACAAAACATTTTCAGAGTTTAGCAAACAGCAAAAATGTAATAATAATTTAATTTTGTCCCTAGTTGTTATGTCACTAATAGGGCTGTGTAATAATATCGATTTTGCAATGTATATCCATATTTTCTTTCCTAGAAAAAAATCGATATTCATCCGCAAGTATCGTAACATCCACCTTGCTCACTCACTGCTTGCTTCGCTGGGAGAGTGATTAGGTCATCAGGAGTGATTTCTTCAGATGTTAAGTGTCAAGGTTAAAAAGGTATCAAACTATTCAGAGCAGGGTACTTGGTGCACTTTATTTACTTTACAAATGCATGTAAGCTACAGTTTGTACTGTTTCAATTAAAAGGAACATGTTTTTTCACTACTTTTTTTATTCATTTTGTCCAGCTGTCGACTTTTAGTCTGTGTCCATGTCCAACCAGAGCCAGGTATTGTGTAGTTGGTGCTTTTAATCATTTTTCAGTTAAATTAATTCAGTCCAACTCTATAACAGTCACAAAATGTCACCAAAATCACTCTGTCCCTCTAAAATCTTTCAGAAAATCGCAAAAGTGTATTGTATTGAATTGTATCGTTTCCTGAATTTTGCAATATATATCGTATTGTGAGCAGAATATCGTGTATCGTATAGTGAGATTATTATATCTCTACAGCCCTAGTCACTAACCCTACATAATTTCATGAATGTGAGTTTTCATTGTACAAATAAATTCCTCCTTGATATAAAGAACTTGATCAGAGATGAGACCACAATGAGATTTTGTGAAAATATTATATTAAGCCATTAAAAAACTTTACAAAACATATTTCGTCACAAATTATTCATACCTTAAAAGCCTTTTTGATCTTTTTTTGGTGTTTTTGGGGCTACCTGACTTGAGATTTGAATGTGAAAATAAAAGAGTTATCGTTCTCTTTCAAAAGCCCCTGCTAGTCAATAAAACCTACATAAAATGCATACATTTGAAATTCAAATCCATCTTTTCTGTTGACCAATCAGTCAATATGTTGAAGTTTGTGAATAAATGAAAATAGTTAAATTTAGTGCTTTATTTGACACAAGGTGTAGAACAAATAGGTGTACAAATGTAATGTTTTTAAGATTACCCAGACCTTCACCGCTTTTTGCACTGTTGCCTTGCAGCTATAAGGTCCTGGGTTCAAGTTTGAAGTTTAAATGTTCTCCCACTGTATGTGTGGGCTGTTTGTGTCCAATAAATATGCATGTTAACATCCGTAAATCCTGTGCAGAGCTTCCCCACTTCTTGCCCAATGACCGCTGGAGATGAGCACCAAAGTTTCACTAATCTGAACAAAATGTTATTCTGACATCGGTTTAAATGTTGTATTTTTTGTGCTAGAGCTGAAAGTCATGCAACACATTTAAAACAGAAAACAGTCAAGTGCCAGCTTCACTAGAGGCCTATTTACTTGTTTACTTTGTCTGGAAATGTATCAGCAAACAGAGCAGAAAACAGTATTTGCTGAAAAACGAGAATTAATTGCAACCTTTGAAGCAATAACTCAGGAGTTTAAAGCTGAAAGGTTTTTTAGCTTTGTGTCTATGTATTTATTGAACGTAAATAGAAAAAAAGTGAAGTCAGCTTCTTCTATTGTAAGTTTTTCCATCTTCCTTTACATAAGTGTTATAGCAAACAATACTTCTGTTAGAATTTCTGCTTATGAAAAATGTTCTGCTAAAGTTATGGCTGAGTGAAGTTGCTGTCCTATCCACAAACAAACAATCCTTTATAACGTAATTTCCTCCATGTCCAACCACAAAACGATGTAACAAAAAGTAAAAAAATAAAAGAGGATTCATAAATGCCTTTTTGTTTTATTTGTATTATAATGAAGAAAATACTCAGCTTTGCACCCACTATTTGTTTTTCTTCTGCCAAAAATCAACAATAGCGACCAACCTGGCTCTGTACCACGCATTCAGGTGCTCTGTAAGCTGCCACACAGCTAATTGTACCTTTGAATGACGCAGAATAACCATTTTCTCGCCTGCTTGGTAAAAGCTCTCATCTCTATCAAGCAGCCCTGTGAGTCATTCAGAAACGTTGTGGGAGGAAAAGCACATAAGCACAGCCAAAGTTTTCTCGAGCTCACATTTGGTTTTTCCTCATTATACAAAATGCTCTTTGGTCAAAGCTTGATGATCACCATAGTGACCATCACATAGAAAGAGAGACGGGGGGGGGATGAAATGTGCTGTGTCAGGCACAGGGGTTTGCAGTGATAGCCTGGTGAATTTCGATTTCCTTAAATCATCCAGTTTAAGTGCAACAAATTTCAAAACTGCTTTAAAGAGTTGACAGTTAAATTAGGTTGAAATGGAGTTGAAAAAGAGAGATCCAGATTTTCATCTTTTTTATAAACTTGGAAGTTTTCCAGATCCACTCATCCATGTAGCTCTGCTTTTAGCTGACTACTTGAAGACTGTTACTGATTTATGTTGACATTATTCTGTCACGTTATTCACCTTGGCACCCGTAGCAAAATGAAGTTTCCTCCGTTACATGAATGGCTGTTTTCACAGCTGACAAAAGCTGACAGTTGTGTGACCTCCAGTAAAAGAAACGTGGATGAGATTAATGCCGTCTCATTATCTAATTCTTTCCGGGCTGTCCTCCCACCTATGATCAATCCTGTTTTGACACTGGTTTATTTTTGCTTTGCGTTCATTTGCATTAGGTTTGTGCGTCACTGTTATTAAGCGCTGTAAGCGCCCGGCTCCTTATCTAACTCAGTGGCATTTTTATTTTTTGCCCATTCAAGATCTTTTCAACGTGACCGTTCTGTTTTTAGTCCCATTTTAATTAATTTCAGCTTTTTTTGGTGCAGTCAAAAAAAAACAAGAAAAACAAGCTTGTATCTCAATCTTGATGATTTCCGTTGCTTTGTGAGAATTTTGTCTGTTGAACTCCTTTCACATTATTCTGTTATTCTAAAAGCATGGGACATTTAACATTGAACTCTGTGAAGATTTTTCTTCTTTTATTTTTTTTTACGTGTCGTGTTTGTCGGTGTAACAATCACAATTTTTGTCCAAGTGCCATTTCGGCTTTTATTTCCTGAAATGTTCCAGAGTTGGAAATACAAAACTCTGAAGTGTTGCACAAGAATTTGAGATAATATCAATACCAATATGAGGGTCCAGTCCCAAACTTTAACATGCAAATTATATGTTTGATAACTTGGCAGCTTTAAATGTCAGTAAAATAAAATAATACATTTCTTTGGGGCCTGTCTTCTACTGGTTTAGCTCTGGTCTTGAAAGGGGTCAGCCCTCATGATTTTCAAAGTCTTTATTTTGTCTTAGTTCTAGTCTTGACCTTTGGGTCAAGACCAAGATATCTGATTCAGTGCAGCAACCAATGCAACTTCTTTTTTTATGTAAACATTATTCTAAAAGGTCCATTGTTAAGAGATCCTCAGTTTTGTTAGGTTAGCAGAATAAAGCGAATAGCAAACATTGTAATACAGAATTCCGTGGTAACTTTTGGTTTTGTATTCAAAACAAAAACGCACAGCTTGATAGGGTTGTGGCAAAAAAGAAAAAAAAAGCTCTCAGACGTTCCAACATGTAAGCCAAACCAATGTTGGTTGAAATACAGCATACGAGAAATATGCATTGTAGACCAAACTGTGGTTAAGCTTCATGCACAACTGGAGAGCGATGTCAAATGTTGACATTTTCTGTTTGTGGTTTCCCAGAAACAGTCCAGCTGAAACGAAGGCTGGGATGGGATGAAATGAAATTTGAAGAAGAAATGGCCACTTGCCTACCGGTTATTGTGACTTTAACCAAGGAAGACCTGTAACAAGTTGTCTCAAGAGCTGAGTAGGTAAAAGCAAGAAGACTGACTCTTGGTTAGAGCCACATATCCATCTTGTTCTCTCCTGTTTCATGCTGAGCTCAGTATTTCAGTCACATGCTGTGCAGCACATAGACCTCCGATGTAGCTTGCATTATTTACAGGGAAGAACGAAATGAAGATGAATCTACTTTTATAATAAATATGATGCAGGACACATTGGGGGTGGGGGAAGCAGACATTTGCCAGCACTGCTGTTACTCAAGGGAGTAAAGTGTCTGTGTTAATAATCTGTCGCATTTCAGTCTGGTGCGGGTGGCTGAGCCCGGCTATCAAAGACAACAAGTTACAACAAGAAAGGGACCGGCTTGATGTTCAACCACAGCTCTGTACAGGTTAATGTAATGTCAGAGGCAAATTGCAAAACAGAGGGAGGATTATTGAAGCGTATCGCATTTTCTCACCTGTTCCTTGCAAGATTTAAGAACATATTATTCTCTCAGGGGTTCGTTGTAAATCAATTAGACTGTGAAAATAACTGCAGACAAGGTAATGGAGATTAGGGTCAAATGCTGAGAAGAATCACAAGTCTGAGCCGGAGCAAGAAAAAAAATAAAAAAGGCAGTGACTTTAATATTATTTGTAAGGATCCATGTTATTTTTCGTAAAACTGGCCTCTGCCTACTGCCACAAACCAGTGTAGTCAACAATGATGAATAAAGTCTTATTCATTTAGGTTTTAGACTTGAAGCACACCAGAAGAACATCATCAAGAAACCAGAATGAGCAGAAAAGCCAGAGGGAGGCGTTCATCATCAGTAATAGTGAAACACATAAATTCACAGTGTGTCTTTGTTTCCACTCCTCAGGTAAAAGTGAGAGAGGGGGGAGGCACATACGCAGAGAAAACTTTTATCACAGTCCCGCCAGCACCTCAGAGCCCAGCAGATGAATTCATTAGCCTCTACCTGTACGATCATTAGCTTCTCCATCTCTGTCCTGCTCATATTAGCTTCACATCTTCCCACTGATCCTTTTTCATCGTCTTCCTCCGCCTTCTTTTTTATTTTCCATTAGCTTGTTTACACCTGCCCTAACTGACTTCTGCATAAAATGCCACGTGAATCATAATGGGTTATAAAAATGTCTGTTGTGTGGGTGTCATTAAGTTAAACTTTGACATATGTGTTCGTTATTATTATTCTACCTTGGGGAAAAAGCATAGCAGAATAAAATAGTACTACATTTCCACCAGTGCCTGGCAAAAATTAATTCCTCTTCAACTTAATCGTAACAACTCGGTTTTTATCAATTGTACAAAACTGATGTTTTGCCCATTTGTCCTGTGACACTGTAAAACATTCGAGCCACATTTAGTTTTGTCTACTATCTTCTACTCTTTAAATCAAATAAATTTAGTGAGTGTTGGATTTTGAACCTAAATGTGTGAGTTTCTGAAAGATAAACTTACAGCGATAAGTTTAGTTAACTTTTGGTTAATTTGGAGTTGAATAAAGGAAAGATTTTAGTTTGGCATTTAAAAGTAAAGCTGGAAAAAGACAGGAGTGGAAACTATTTCCCAGTGTGCTCAGCGGCATGTTTTTGCATCCTGAGATGGAAGTGTGTCACGTTGATCTGACTCTTGTGTGTAAATGTCAAACCAACTGACAGTTTGTAAAACTTGAGAATAATCTCCTTTTCACACGAAATGTTTTTTCAGCAGAATTCATTGTGATGTTTAATAAAATTCATTATTTTTGAATTTTATTAAACAGGAATTTTGTCAACAATGGTTTCCGTCTCTCCATGTACTCTGGACTATCTGATTAGGAGGAATCTGAGGGAGGCAGTTGGTCACAAAAGTCAGGAAACCCCAGACAAGACATGTTTATATTCTAACAACTGGTATTCCTATGGGAGAGAAAGCTTACATATTGCCAAAGATGGCATCATCGCCTCAGACTCCCAGTGCAGGATTTGTTGTTTTGGTACTTACAGGTGATAATGGCCTGTTGAGCCTCCTGGGAGGAGAATGTGAACTACCGGCCACGTGAGTGTTAACAGCTAAAAACAATCCCTTTAAAGTGCGGATCGCTCTGAGTTAGACTTGAATCTGTTTCATGAAGAACATCAGGGGGCAGCAATCTGGTGCTTTTTCTATGGAGTGAAACTGAGCGGTGATGTAAACAAAATGATCTCACCTTGTTTTTAATAATGTTTCCCACATACTTCCAGTTAGTTTGTTTTGTTCTTGGAATCAGAAATTGATGTGAATAAAAAATAAATAAATAAAAACATTGAAGATGAAACTTGACAACAAATCCTGATGTTATGTGACAGGAGTTGGAAAACAATCCCCCGTCTGACTCTAAAGCAAATTTAGCATCCACCTTATTGCTATACTTTTTTTTTTTTTTAAAAGACTAAAAAAGACGGTAACAATTTTATTAACTTTTATTGTTAACTTTTATGTGGATTGTAAAAAAAAAAAAACACTTCATAAACAAGGACTGGCACTAAACAGCAAGGCTACCAGTAAACAGTGAGAATTGGCAGTAAGCAGCGGCTTCAGACGAAATCAGCTAGCTTTTGAAAACAAAAAAAGATAAATGACTTTTAACAGTTTCCAACATGGATTATGAAGCGCTTTCATCCGGACTGCAAGACGTTTTCTCAGAGAAAACCTCTGATAAAGTAGGATGCAGTAAGAATCAGAACGAGAGAGTCGCATCTGATTCAGTCCTACGTATTAGACCTGATGACCATCTTACAATTTTCTACAAGTACAATACACTGTAAGACACAGTTGTACTGTTTGAAATAAGAATATTAATAAACAATGTTTTTCCAGGATCTCATCAGATCATTAAATCATTTACAGTTAAATTTTGTCCCCCCCTCTGTGCTTGAATTCATTACATGAGCAGAGCTGGAGAGCAGAGATGTGCAACAGACAGATGGGACAACATACGATTTTGGCAGGTGATGAAGAAGAGGGTATGAGATAAGACAGTGTTATCACCGTTCACAGGTAGAGTTCATGTGACAGCTAAAAAAAAAAGCTTTTAGGTTTGTACGTTTTTTTGTGTCATTGTTTCTCTACATTTCTATAATGTATTTTTACATTTTGCCCTCTGTTGATTAAAGAGAACGTATATGGATTAGGTGCAGTTCATCTGCTGAAACTTGTAGTGATTTCTTTTTTATATATATAAAAATGGTGTCAGTTCTTTTTTTTTTCTCCACTGAGGGAAACAACTTATTCAAGTCCAAGTTAAAAGAAGCAACATCCATGACTAATCTTACCGTTTGAGACATTCACTAGAAGGTTTTTTTAATTATATTTTTACTCCCTGAGGATGTTTAATCTTCCTCATTAAGATGTCTTTAAATATTATTTTTGTTTACTTTAGAGATAGACTTAAACAGAGACGGGCAGAAACGAACTTTAATAAGCAAAAAAAAAAACAAAGGATTAGAAGAATCTTTGATCAGGAAAATCTTTAACATGCCTTACTCTCCACTGATTGGTTGATGTATAGCAACCAGTGTCTCCATAGTGACATGGAAGCAGCAGTTTGGCAGTGAGGAGGGAACAATCACCAGACTTAAGAATCCCTGCTTCCACCATGACGAAAAGCAAAGACATACGATGCATCCATCAACATAAAACAGACACACATAAACAGCAGTAAACAAGCACACACACACACACACACAAACACATGCACATGTCAGAATGCACCCCGCCCCTCCTCCAAACATCACACCCTGATAGCTGTGATATTGAGCGTTTGTCGTTTAATTTTCCAGGAGAAATGCAAGCTGAGTCCCAGGATGGAAAAGAATGCCGCAGCTCTCACAGCAATATCTCCCCACCAGCAATAAGTCCAGATTTTATTATACATTATGCAAGAGACAATCTTCTTCTCCAAATGAAATAGGCATGACACCTCAGTGGCTCTCTGACCCACCAGATTGGGAAATGGGAAGACTCAAATTACCTGGGTGAAAAAGCACACACTGGCCACCTCTTTCACAGGGTTGGTAGCTTTTTTCTACTTTGCAATGCTGGTCCACGAACCATCATCACAACCAGCACCGGATACACGTTTTGGTTTCTGACCAGGGGGGGGGGGGTCTGAGATGCGGATTGGTTGCTGGCGTAACCATGGAAACAGTTTCGACACTGAAGCATCAACCGGCGCTCCTAAAAGGTCGCGCTGGCATGATTGATAAGCGCGGGTGCAGGCTCGGTGTTTGTTCCCAACGTGTTGGGGAAAATTATTCACATTCAAAAGCAATGAAAGGTACTTGATGTTGCACTTTTGTGGTCTTTAGTAGCTTTTGTTATCTCCATACTTGCGTCTGATTGGGGATAAGTGCGCTGAAGCTCGTTGTTCCACTGATCTGGCATTCGCTGCGAATCAGGACGACCACCCTTGAGCAAACGTCGCTAATTGTGTTGATTTTTTGTAGATTTTTATGGCCCTGACATTTACTCTGCTGGGCCAAAACGTCTTCCGGTATTTACCAGAAGAAGACTCTTGTGCCTCTGATTGCACTTCATCAAACTCTGTATTAATTAGAATTAATTTCTGAATATCATCATTAATATTTGTCATCAAATTATGGCAAATTAGCTTCCTTATTATAATTTAGAGATGGGCTTTTTTTTTTCTTTTTTTTGTTCTGCATTACTTTAAAACTAAGGCCTTCTCATCAACATCATCATTACCTTGCTGTTTGAATTCTTGTCTTACTGGTTTATTCATATTTCCTGGT
Organism: Poecilia reticulata; assembly: GCF_904066995.2. NCBI lineage: Eukaryota > Metazoa > Chordata > Actinopteri > Cyprinodontiformes > Poeciliidae > Poecilia > Poecilia reticulata. Next base: position 12,683,353 of record NC_088837.1, on the reverse strand, counting down.
TTATATCTACTGTATTTGAAATTAATACGTTTGCACAGCTTTGTGCATGGCTCCATGGTGATGCAGATGCAGGTCTTGGGTTCAAGAGTCTTTCTGCTTTGAGCTTGAATTTTTTTTCCCCTGCGTATGTGTGGATTCTCTCTAGATCTGGCATGATCAACTATATCAACTATCCTGAAACTTTTAGATGCATCCTTTCCCCAAAAGACATGCTCTATTAACTCATAAGCAGGTCAGACGTCTGATAGCAACCCATCCATCTGATTCAGGTATGTTGGAGCAAAAATGCACCTAAAATATTGCCAGATTTTTGCTCTCAAGGTTTAGAGTTGAGTACCTTTACTCTCGATATCCTCCATCCTTCCACAGTGCAAAAATATGGATATTAGGCTAATTGACCACTTCATGTTCCCCTCAGTTATGATTGTGTGTGCGTGTGTAGGTGTGTGTGTGGGCGTGTGTGTGTGTGTGTGTTATGCTTATTTTACGTCCGCCCCGCTTTTTGCGATGACGCCGGCAGTAAAAAGCTTCTTTTCAGTTTCATATTTTATTATAATTATTGTGCTCCCTTTATGGATAGTGTTAGTTCTTTAAGGTACAGCCACCATGAACATCTGGTAAAGGATGAAAGGAGAGATTTCAGGTCCAAACTTTCTTTAATAGAGCTGAGAGTGGACTACAATAAATACAGAAGACAAATTTTAAAAAGCTATTATTTTTACTCGCTCTAAACAGTTATTTCTAATTTGTCCAGTAGATGGCAGCAAGAGACCACAAATAAACCACAAACAACATTAGCATAATCTTAACTCTTTAAATTGTCATATATTTAAGTTGCACAGATATACAAATCCTGTTTAAATACTAACAAAACTTACTTTTATTCATTTACACGCTCCCGGTCTCCAGCGATTACTTTGTCAACTTTCTGCTCATCTAACACTGAACAACAACGGCTATTGGCAGCTTGAAATTACAACGAGCCAATCACAGCAAATATTACTCAGACGACTTCCTGAGCTCTTAAATTGAGCTAATATAACACAGTTATATTAGTCCATTCTCAACAATAATAAAACAAAATATTTTTGTCGAAAAGTTAACATAACAATTTCCTTGATAAATGAATCCTGCACCCAAACAACAGCAAGAGAACTGAGGTAAAAAAAGTAAATAAAAAAAGCCAGGGGCAAAACATAAAAGGTACAAAAAACATACTGAAATAATATTAAGTATTTTCTGTTAAACTATCTGTTGGTAGTTTTCTCTCCGACAACAGTGAACTCAGCTTTGAAAAAAACCAAAAACCCAAAAGTTATTTAAATGCGCCTCTCTCGGAGTTATACATAAAAGTTCTTCAAAATAAAACAACTTCTCAGAAAAAAAACAGCTAGACTGAAACAGGAAGGGCAGTATGTCACAACGCACACGAGTAAGAAATATGCCGTTTTTCAAAATAAGAGCATAAAATTTTAACTCTTAGCCATTTATAGAATCCCGTTCATTAGTCATTTTGGTAACATAACTCATTTTATCACTCAATTTTAAACAGTCAGAGTAGTCGAGGCTAGCTATGCTGACAACATGCTAGCCAATGTCAAAACAACAAGTAACATGGCAACCAGTAACAGTTTAAAAGCTCGCTGGCTCTTTCTGCAGTCAGGTTGCGCTAAAACTTTCCTGAGTTTTAGACAAGTGATTTATTTGAACCTGAAGCAAACAAAGGTCACAATGCAGACCGACCAGCCAAGAATCGAAGAGGCTTCAATCGACAACATGGAAAGGAAATTACAGATCACCGAGAAACCCAACCACAAGAAGAAGAAGGTTTCGTTTGCAGTCTGGTTGGAGCAGCAGACAAAGAAGTCTGCTGAAAATATCGGACAGCAGGACGAAAATGAAATTGAATCAATCGCCAGAGCACCAAGCAATTCAGGTGAAGGTACTGGAATGGAAGACGTTACCAAAGTTTCCAAAAAACCATCGATCTCCGGTCTGCAGGAAACAATCGACATGGTAGAGAAGTCCTCTAAGTCTGGTACTGAAAAAACAGATCAAAAAGGGGAGAAACGGACAAAAAAAACTAAGCACATCAAGAAGAAGCCACTGCTGTGGAAGTCTTTTCCCGAGCCAGACGCTTGCATAGATCTTTCATTTTTTACTGATAGTGACATCGATAACGGTCCTCTGCCAGAAAAACAAAATCCTCATTCTGCTTTGCCCAGCAGCGGAAAGAGGACACTTTGGAAGGTGCTCCCCAACTCAGAACCTCAGATAGAAATAAGTTGTATTGCTGAGAGTTTAACCGAGGTTCCTGATAGTCAGAGAGAAGAAAATATTCAAGGAGAGTGTTTAAATAAAAATCAGAATTTGCCCCAGTCTTCCGAAAACAAAACAAGTGAAGGAAAGTGTACATGTCTTGAAAAATTTAAGGAGACTGAATTAGAATACATCAAATTACAGAAATATTTAATGAGACAGCTGGATGACATGTTTGGTATCAATCGTCAACTTAGTGCTAAACTTAGAAACCAGAAAGAGATGATGAGGAAAGGAGTCCCCGAGAGAAACCAAAGGAAGAACTCCATGGTTTCTGTTCAAATTCAAACGGATTCAGAAAAACGCCCACAGCAGAAAACCGTCCGCTATCGGTCTGCTTCGGTACAGACTGAGATGGACAAAGAGGAAACCAGCCATCGATTAAAACCAGACTGTCGAACGATTTCGACGCAAACGGAAATCGATGTGCTGGAAATCTTGAAACCAGCCAGTCAAACGATTGCAACTCAGACGGAGATCGATGTTCTGGAAACCAGCTATAGGTTAGAACCAGGTCTTCAAACAATTGATTTGGAAACTTTCGGTAAAGAAGAAGATTCTGAACCAAACAGTGAAGTACAAAAAGTTTCAGTACTGGAAACAGTTGGGGTTCAGACAGTCGCCTCCAAAGATGAGAGTCGTGCAAAAGAAACAGTGATCGCTACAGAACAGCAGATCACTGAAGAAGAAGCTGTTTCTGCAAACCAACCGGATGGGGACCAACTACACAAGAAAAAGCCATCGAGGAAAGCAAAATGGAGGATCAAAATAAAGGCAGCAATTAAGGCTGCCTCAGAATTAAAAATCCTCAACAAGGACAAAGATTCAGGAAAATACAGTGAAGAACCTTCTGCATCAGAAACAGTTGATGACGAGACGGCCGCAGTCAAAAATAACGTTAATATGACTGAAGCGATTATTTCTAGTCCCCAGAAAATATCAAAAGAGCCGGTGATGGAAACTGCCAAAAATGACAACGTTTGTGCAGACAACATGGAAGAGGAAGTTTCAATCTCAGAAATAGTCTGAAATCAGGCCTCCACCACCATAATAGAGATTTGTAAAACAGGCACAGTGACAGCTAAACCAGAGCTGGCAACTGAACATGAAATCCTTGAAACAGAGCAAAGTGAGGACCAGCAGGATAAAGAAAATACTGAGACATCAACACCAGATTCAGAAACAAAACCAGAGATCGAGATAGTTTCTGAACAGATAGAGACCAAACTTTGCTCTGTTCTAGAAGACGTCACTGGTGAGGTTCCAGCAGTTATCGCAGAAGGGGAAAGCGGCCTGCTGGAAGAACATGGAACATCGCCTCCACAGATGAAGAAAGATGAGATCCAAACAACATCCCAGGAATCAGAACCTGAAGCAGCCAAAGAATCAGCTGAACAGAAGAATACATTGGAACAAGAAGAAAGCCCCAGGAAGAGGATCTCACTGTGGAGGAGAATAAAAAAGGCTTTAACGCCAACATCTCGGCGCCAATTCAAAGATGGACGTTAAGAACTAACAGCGCAGACATCAATTTATGTCTCCACTAAATTATATTTAAAAGGGCGGTGGGGCCATGTGTGTTTTGGGTGATTGGTGGGAATTGGAAAAAGATTTGCTGTTATTGCTAATTGGACATTTTAATATTAAAAGACAGGACTGCATGGTGGGAAATGTCTCCCTGTGTAGGTGTGGGTTCTCTCCGGGTGCTCCGGCTGCCCCCACGTTCAACATCAGAACTCAAGTTCATCCACTGTAAGATTTTCAATGGATGGAAAATCAGGACTGCTGTTGTTGTTAATTGGACATTTTAATATTAAAAGACAGGACTGCATGGTGGGAAATGTCTCCCTGTGTAGGTGTGGGTTCACTCCGGGTGCGCCGGCTTCCCCCACGTTCAACAACATGTTCATCCATTGAAAGATTTGTATTTCTAATTCTAAACAGAAAATAAGACAACCACATTTATTAATTAAAGGGAGATTTAAGAAAAAAGGTTAAACAACGTGGAACAAAAAGAGCATTTTAGAAGTCTAACCTATACATATTTGAAAAAAAATAATTAAAACTATCTTTCTGGGCAAGACACTATCTAAATTGTTCTATCTAGAGATATATCTATAGACATATCTCTCTATATATATAAATATATAGAGAGATATATCTATCTATATAGATATAAATAAATATATATATATATATATGTCTCTATAAATATATCTAAATCTATATATAGATATATTTATATATCTACATATCGATATCAATCTATCTATATATCTGTCTCTCTATAAATATATATAAATCTATATGATAGATTTATATATCTACATATTGATATCAATCTATATATCTATCTGTCTCTATAAATATATACAAATCTATATATAGATAGATTTATATATCTACATATTGATATCAATCTATATATCTACCTCTACATATACATGTATAGAGAAGTAGGTAGATATATAGATGTAGATATATAGACGTGTATATAGATATCTATATAGATATCACTCATATATACATACATGTATATACATACATACATGTGTATGTGTGTGTGTGGGGGTGTGCATGTGTGTGTGTGGATGGTTGTTTGTCCTCTGTGTCTCTGTGTTCACTGTGATGGATTGACAACCTGACGCTCAAAGATCACTGAAGACGAGCAGCAGCCCCCTGAGACCTCTGAGGGACCACCGGGTACTCAAAAATGGATGCATAGTGGATTAAAGCAGACAAATGAAATTTTATTTAAAAACAGAAAAATACACACTATTTACAACAGATAAACTTAAAGTCAAGGCTGATTTAGAGTAGAAATAAGCATAAGATCATACAATTCTGCTTTTCTATCAAAATTGTCCAAAATGTGCCACTTTATTTCACTTATACACATTAACTGTTACATGAATCAGTTTCATTTAGTACTTCATTAAAACAGTGCTTTAGTTTGCTACTGCCACAGTTTTTAGTTGGCTGAAACTTTTAGCTTTCAGTTTCCCGGCCAAGTCAAACATTTCACCACATGTTGTCTTCCCTTCTTTTGGGTTGCACATTTAAGCTGCCTGTTTTGATTTGCTCAGTAAATATTAATATTTTTTATCAAATACTTCAAATTTTCATTGTTCCCCAGCCTAATCAGCTCTGTCTGAATTTGGATCCTGCCTGAAAATCCCTTGTGAAACTTCTCACAGTGACAATGAGGTTTTCTAAGGCTTTAAGCAACAAAAAGGGACGCAGACACCAGACTGCAGTTATGTCTAGACTGAACTCTGTCACCTCACCTCACAGAATCCCTCATAGGTGATTGTTTTTCACTGGCTGTCATTGTTGCCCCTTTTTGTCATTTCTCAGGTATAAGCTGCCAACTCGATGTTGTGCATCTGACAGAGTGCCAAGCGGGTGTCTGGAGAGTGCTTTGAACTTTCCTGTATGTTGTGTGTGCGTGTGTGTGTGTGTGTGTATGCGCGCGCGTGTGTGTGCGTGTGTGTGCGTGTGTGCGTGTGTGTGTGCGTGTGTGTGTGTGTGTGTGGGGGTGTGCATGTGTGTGTGTGTGTGGGTGTGTGTGTGTGTTGAGTACGTAGCCATATTTGTATCTAACTGATCGTCAGTTATCTAAACATTTGACTCCCAGTGGCGGAAAATACACAGTCAAGGAGGAAATCATTCACGTTTAGATTTTGATATAGTTGTGTGTCAGGGCATGTCACTCAGCTGTTACAATCAGTAAGTTTTTGTTTCATTATCTCACACAAAGTGAACGAATACCTTATTAGTTAGAGAGCAAGCAATGACAAGTTTTAGCTTATAATATATGAAAACAACTAAAATCCTCAACAAGAACAATAAAAAAAATCCTTTAAAGGGTTTAACTTATTTTTATACAGTAAAGTACAGTAAAAAAAAACAAAAAACGAACAAAATAATGGTGTAAGCCTGCAAACAAAAACAACAACAACAACAACGACAAACATTCAAACATGCAATAGGTTGCAGGATGTTTCTCAAACGTTGGGACTGGGTTACATTCACCATTGCATCACCTTTCTTTTAACAGCAGCTTGTGAGAGTTTGGAAACTCAAGAGAATAAGATTCTTGCTTGGTTTTGGGTTGCATTAATGTAGATCTCAGGATGCATCTGAAGGAAATTAAAGGACAGTGCTGTTCTGCAGAAATGATCTCGCTTTGTCCTTGCCTTGCTCATCTGGAATCCATAATGTGCACAAATCCTATAGTGAACCTGTGCACAAGAGGAGGGAGCGGAGGTCCCTTTTTACTGTTTGTAAAAAGTGGTTGCAATCGGTTTTGGACACAACAAAGCAATTGTTTGGTGGGATTACGTAAGGGTATAAAGATTAACTTGTTTTTCATAGTTAAAAGTTTTGAAAATCTTGTTTCCTTTCCCTTTTGCTTGGGAGTTATTGGAATCAGTAGCTACTCATATATTTCAGAACTAATTGCATAAATTGATGGGATGGGTTTTACTTCTGTCTCAGCTCATCATTGAAATGTTTCAACCCACCTCACCCCCAAAAATATTAATGCAAAATTTTTATTTGGGGTAGCAGTATCAGAACATAGCATATATTTGGGATAAAAAAGCAACTAACTGCAGCATTCCAGGAAAATAAATACATACCAGCTGTGAAGCATGAAGCATGCCTTTCCAGCTTGCCATCATACAATCTGTCATGAAATCTCACTTAAAAAATAAAATGAAAAATGAATAACAATTTTACTCTTTCATTTGTCTAAATCATCAAGATTGCTGTTACAACAGGCCATCCTTTTACCCGTAAAGCAGTGACTTCTTACAGGACATGCTTAGGAACATGTGTGAATACGAAAATCATTTCCAAGGCCATTCGTTTGTGTTGGAAATCCTAAAATGATCCCCTTGCGGTTTCTTTTTCAGTGTTTTCCATAAACCGTGATTCCCCAGATCAATCAGCTCTTGTTGTGTCCCTTTCGGCTAACGCTTGCTTTTTAAAAAAATTAGCCTTTGACCTACATTTACCTTCATCACCAAAGCCTGTGTGCTGTTGCCTTTCAGAGGACTGCACACACTGGTCCATTTGCATTGGCTGAACAGCTGCAATCATTCACTCTGTGGAGGCTGAGACTGACGCAGATGAATACTTCCGTTCAAATACATCCCAGCCACTAGCACCTCGCCTAGCAAGGTTTAAGGGTGGTTTATAATTCTGTTAAATGCTGGAATCAAAAAGCCGTGCTTCTTCTCTTTATGTAACTCACATGTAGTCAGCACGGCTTTACTTTAATTACCAGAAACGAAAAGAATATGAAAGGAGCAGCTCTGAAGCAAAACACAAATATTCACAATTTGTCAGTGATTATCAGATCGGGTGAACTGTGTAATTTTGCCAGTAAGTGAATATAATAAGCTTAAAAGCTTAAGACGAGCATAAAACAAATCCAAACAGTCACGATTGGCGTCTCCTGATCAAAGCTTAGCAATTGCCGTCAAGATTTAAGGCGATAAAAACTTTCACAGAATTAAACAAAATCAAAATATTTGCTCTTCACCGGGGTTTTAAAGCAGCAGCTGCATTTTGAGCGTGGATAAACTGTGTCTTATTAGTGAGGCAATAAATACACTATTAGGAGTAATGAAGACGTCCATCCGCCGCCATCAGACCCTCCTTCCGTTCGTTCACCTAGTTCTAATCCGATCATTAAGCTGCTGCTGACACACACACTCACACACACCTATTTCTTTTCCAAAACTTGTGGCATTTTCTTTTTGGTCACAGGAAACACCCGCAGGATTGTAAAAGCAGAGAGGTGCTCTCCTTTTTTTTTTTCCTTCACAGGAACATCGTACAGACTGGGCTGAGTGGTTAGAAAAGTGACTGTAAAGGCCAACTAATGATGTTGAACGGCAAGAGGCGAGGAAGCCGGGTCTCTTAGCAACAGTTTCTCCTTGCTGCCAGCTCTCTGATATTGGCTGAAATAAGCAGGGATTGGTGTGTGTGTGTGTGTGTGTGTGTGTGTGTGTGTGTGTGTGTGTGTGTAGGTGTGTGTGTGTGTGTGTGTGTGTGTGTGTGTGTGTGTGTGCGTGTGTGTGTATGTGTGGCAGATTGAGTTTGTCTTTCTACCTAATTGTAGCAGGTCTCATCAGTTTGGCATTACATACACAGAAGCATAATGTCAAATGATTTTCCTTTTTAAATCCAATTACAGAGGGGCAGTAGGTGGGTCTGATGTTGTTTTCCTCCCAAAATTGCTTGCGATTCTAATTTGTCAAAGAAAGTATATGTGTGTGTGTGTGCTCGTCTTTCCCGTGTGTGTGTTTCATTTGTAGAGTGGAGCACAGAAAAGGTGAAGAGCTTTCACACTACAACTTACGGTCCTTCTTTCCCATTGTCTGGCACCAAGCTGCAATGTGTGTGTGACACTAAATGTGTGGCTGTGCACATGTAAGAACTGCTTGTACAAATATTTTGGCGTTGGTCGCATTAATCCCACGAGCTTCCAAGAGAAAATCCTCACTCCCCCCCCAACCCCACACACACACACTCGGTGTGTGCGCAACAGAAACCATCCAGGCATACTAATGAGGTAAAGATAACCAACAGTGGCAAGCACAAGCTTATGTTCACTATTCAACATATTGCATTTAAAAGATTAAAAAAAGATAATAATCTGTTCCTTATTTATTACTCTGTGATCTACCCGACTCGTTTAAAAGGCTTTCAATAAGAACTCACAAAAGTGTTTAGTTAAATGCTGAACATATCTATGTTAAAGCAGATTAATATTCGTGTGACCTCTTCTCACACCTTTCTTTATTATAATAATCAGCGATTCGTGGAACCAGTTCTGTTAACTTTTATTTTTTTACGGATAGAACTGAAGACCTCTGACATTATCAAACAACGGGGGAGGACACACTCATATGTTTCTAGGGCGTATTAGTCTGGATACCTGCCTAATTGCCTTCATGGACCTGATATCAGTTGTGTATAATAATTGCAAATGCACCATTAGTTTGAGTACAAAGCGCCCTCTTGAGCTCAGAAGTGGGAACTGTCGTGTTTGGAAAACAAGGCAGGGTTTCAGACGCGTCTCTGTTAATTCAGTCAAACTGCCTCCTTTGTTCAAATGGGGTAATCATGTCGATGAAAACTTTCACTCAGGTGTGCTGAACCATGGGGTCGTCTACAACAGGGGTCTGCAAACGGCAGCTCCAAAGTCATGTGTGGCTGCAGTTTTCTGAATGCTTTTATGAAATATCTGCAGAGAACATCAACAACAGAGGAGCAATGACAAGGCTTTTAAAGGTAGTTTGTTTTTTGGTTTCCATAATTTTAAATGCTCTACGCGTCTTTTTTTTTTTCACTTTCTGGAGAGGACTCACTCAGCTGCTATCATTAAAATAAAGTATTTTCTTTTTCTTTTTTTCATTAGTTTCACAAAATCTAAAAATGTAAATAAATTCTAGTTTAACTTTTGCAGCTTTCAAAACTAAATGTTTGATTGAGTTCACATTTGTCAAATGTGGGATATATTAGCACAAACCCAGCGCCGTTTTACATTGAGTTTTCTTGCTCTTTGTTGAGTTTGCATCGACTCTCAGCTTTCCTCCCGCTGTCCAGAAACATAAATATAAAGCACTTAGGTACTTATGCATGTGCAGTGTGTCTGGGGTGTACATTATTTCATGTATAATCCATATTTTAAAGCTAAAGACTCCATCCATCCATCCATCCATTTTCTTGCACCCTTGTCCCTTGGTGGGGCCGGGAGGGTTGCTGGTGCCCATCTCCAGCAAACGTTGCGGGCGAGAGGCGGGGTCACCTGGACAGGTCGCCAGTCTGTCGCAGAGCATCACAGAGACACACAACCATGCACACACACACTCACACCTAGAGGCAATTTAGAGAGGCCAATTAACCTGGCAGTCATGTTTTTGGACTATGGGAGGAAACCGGAGTACCTGGAGAAAACCCACGCATGCACAGGGAGAACATGCAAACTCCATGCAGAAAGACCGGGGCCAGGAATCGAACCCAGAACCTTCTTGCTGCAGGGCAACAGCTCTGCCAACTGCGCCCAGCTAAAGACTCAATAAATACATTTTGGTATTGATAATTTCATCATGGGATAAGTTGTTTTGTTCTTTTTCCCTTCAGAGTTTCTAAATTCTCTCTGCTGCCCTTTTGATAATGTAGTAAAACTGCATTGTTAAGAAACACGGGCTGCTGTAAATTCCCTTTAGTAAAAAAAAAAAAAAAAAAAAAAAAAAAAAACACGTCTTTTTGCTCCTTAAAGGCTGATGTGACACCGGTCGTTTACCATTTAGATTCAAATGTCTCTGGGGACATCTACCGGAGGAGCCGGGTACTGCAGCTCTTTATGTCTAATCAGGGGCGAAAGTAGTTTTAAATTCTTGGGGGTACTATGACAATAGTACCCCCAAGTACCCATATATATATATATATATATATATATATATATATATATATATATATATATATATATATATATACGGTGTGCTTTGTGGTGTGCTTTGGAGTTTCTGTGCTGATGAATTTTTTTGCGAAGCGATAAAAGCTGGTAGCTCTTGAATTGCTACAAAATAAAGCTGTATTTCCCTCAGCCCACTGGCTGCAATGTTGACACCTTGAGATGCCATGAGACCTAAATCCTGAACATCATGGCATGGAGTGCATCCCAGTTTTCCATGTCTGGCATATAACCATTTTTTTTAGCATTTAAACTGGTTCTATTGATCCTGTGTCCAGACAGAGGGATAATCAGTAGCCCAGCATCATGACCTGTTTGTTCTGAAGATCCTGCAGCTCCTCACCCTGAATCTCAAACTGACAGGAGGAACCACAGACCTCTGTTAAGTTAAAGCTAATTTAGATGGGATGTTTTTCCTCCAACAGGTTCCAGAGGAATCACCTCAAACCAGATGTTGGACTTGATTTTATTTCAATGTCATTTGTGAATGTTAGCTTCCCATTTTCAAAAGTGGAGCTTTAAAGGTTGAAAAATGTTATTATTTTGGAGAAAATCTCATCAACATCAATATTTCCACTAAAAAAGAGGCAAAACAAATTTGTTTGATAAAGGAAAAGCCTCTCAGACTCTGAGCCCGACAGCACCAAACTATTTTTTATATCAGACAATTAATTTAATTTCACATAATTATCGCGGTAGAAGCCATTTGTTTGTTAAATACTTAATGAAACAAATGTACTGTGTTTGATGTTTGTTGTAAATGACGTATAGTCACAAAGAACGAGGTAATTAGTCAATTAGTCCAAGTTTGTCGTTTATTGAACGTTCAGAAACTATAGCGGCTGTGATGCACCAATGCAAAAGTAAAAAAAGGTAAAAACAACCTGAACAGGTGATCAACTCTAAACCACTCGCACCTTTTTACTCTTTCTCTCTGTCATTTAAGCACACCCGTTGCTATGGCAACCTCCTGCGCTCCACAAGCCGACCCGAGATTATGTTAAAAACATAACAACCAGTCCGTTACAATATCAGGTTTGCAGGCTTGATATTTATTTTTGCGATCATTAATAAGCCTCCCCTGAACACAGCGGTGGTTGATTAGTTCATTTTAAACTCCTGCTCTGCTGGTTATTTTGATAATGGAACCGAAACGCACAGAATTGCACAACACCTTGTTGAAACAATAATCACTGAGATTATTATTGTTGTTGGGTCATTAATTAGACTAGAGCACGTTATGTTGATTTTTTTGTTGTTGTTGTTCTTTAATAAAGTTACGAATGTTTTGATAGGGAGCCAGATGAGGAAGTGCTGCTCTCAGCGTCCTGGCGGCGTTCAGTTTGTCATCTAATCGACTCAAAACCTTCCGCAATCGACATATTGAGCCCCTGCTCTAGCAAAGCACGAAGAGTTCGGAAACAATCTGAAATGAGAAAAAATCTATTTATTAAGGGGTTAAGTCGTGTTTTAGATTGTTCTTGAAAAACGAATCAGTCACGGCTGATTAGTGGGTGAACTCACAGCTGCACGGTGAATCCATTTATTTATTTATTTTTACAACAGACAGCCGCTCCTCTCTTGCAGCTATTGCTATACCCCCGCTAAATCTTTTAGGGGTACGCAGTACCCTGCCGTACCCCCTCACTTTCACCCCTGTGTCTAATGGGTTTTTTTTTTTAAAAGCTTTAGGACCTTTTCATGCAATTCTTCGTTAAGTGTTGTAAAAATGGTCGGTCTGCAATTTAAGCAATGTATTTTTTTTTTTACTTTGCATCTTATATTGAACAGAAAAATAACAAAAGGAACTGAAGACTTTTAGCCTTCAGCATGAAGCACTCAATGATTTGATACCTTTGGATACACATCATTCCAGATCAGGTTCTGTTCATTAAAAAAGAAAAAAAAAACAGAACACAAAACAGAGAAGACTGTTACTTTTGCGCATTTTGTACTGCACAAATATTTATTTCAGTTTATCAAACAAATTTTAAAAGTAACCACTCAAAATAATATGTTTCACTGAAAGTGTTTAAGCATTAATAAACATTTTAAGTAATCAAATAATCTGAATTGATGATTCATTTGACTGTAATGCTTGACATGTGAGTGGATTTGGTTTAGTTTTGAACCTCTAATGTTTTATGACGGCCACAATGTTGATGTCTGTGTTGCATGTTGGTGCTTTTTTCTTGAACTCCTTTCATCTTAACCTAAACGCAATAAACAATAAAGGTGATTAACTAAACCCAGCCCTTCAGTTCACAGCAATCAGGCGGGAACTGATTAATGATCCATTAGCCGCTATTAAAATAATCACCTATAGGCTAGAGCTCCTTAAAGTTGTGCTGAAACTTTTTTTTTTTCAGGCTTTCCAGCTGCGTCGAAAATATGTCTGACGTCCTGAAATTTCAGGACCATGGTCAGCTTCAAGTTCAGAACCAAGGCCAGTACCGGGACTACAATTAGGTCGTGATCAGAACCATATTTCGGAAAGAGTTGCAGTCAGAACCACGAGGCTGTTAAGAGGAGCGACGGTAGAGAAAGTTATCATGAACGAGTTACCGTGAATGCCCCACAGAAAGAAAGAAAGAAAAAATACACAAAAAGAAAGAAAAAAACCCACACGCATAGAAATAGATTAGTCCATAATATTACACAGTTACATATTTAACCTTACCACTGATTGTGTAGTTCTAACAGTAAAGGCTAATTCTGATTACAAATGTTGAAAACTAAGAGATCATCTAACCATACTGTGGCAAACGTGTTTATATGGCTTCGCTCCAAAGCAATCATGTCATTTATGCGGTTTTTTTTTTTTAGCCTCCCTCATGCTGTTGATGTGTATTTCTACAGCAGGGGTCATTCAGATGCGTTTATTTCATGTTGGTCCATCTGCTGCTGCGCGCTTCAGAGGTGCTGCTGCTGCTGCTGCTGCTGCTGCTGCTCTGTGCCGCGCATCTCCGCACGGAGCTGCCGGAGGAAAACTAGAGAAAAGGAGGCATTCTGGTAGATTTCATCCCAGTACCGTGTGAAGACTTTTATTTCTCTGGAAGTGTTGGGTTTTACTCCTGGACCAGAGCGCCAGCGAAACGCCGTTGTAAAAGGGACTTATTTCGGAGTTTGTTGTTCGTGCGCTTTTGCTTCATCAGCTGTTTAATGGATGCCGATGGATTAGTTTAGAGAACTGGTGAAGACGGGGGGCGGTGGGAGGGGGGTTTGCGTGTTTTGAAAGAAACTTGCAGTTCACAAGCTGCTGAGTGCAAAGGAGCTTCAGCACTGCGGAACGGCGGCTGCTGGAGAAGTGGAGCGGGATTTTCTGACCGTTTTTTTTTTTTCTTGGATCTTATTGGGCTTTATTGTGGAGATTTTCCAACTCATCCGACGCAGCTTCCTATTGTTTCCCATCACCTTCAGCGCGGGGACGATGTTGATGAAGGAGTACCGCATCTGCATGCCTCTGACAGTGGAGGAGGTAGGTGAAGTTTCCATTCATTCTCGCTGCTGTGCGTCCTGCTCTTTCTGCTGGGTTTCACTGTTTCACTGCATATCTGTGCTTAAAAACCACGCAGCTGCAGACCTGTTCCCTGGTGGGCAGTTCTGTCCGTTATATTGTATTGTTGTGAAGTTGCCAGCTATGCGATTTCCCCCCCCCCCGTATTTTGCAGCAGAGCAGTGTTACAATAGAGTTGCAGTCAGGTTGTAGTCGCGGGGTGGCGCTATTGCTGCTTTTCAGTTTATAATTCAACATTTGAATAAGCTGCTATCTATCTATCTATCTATCTATCTATCTATCTATCTATCTATCTATCTATCTATCTATCTATCTATGTGAAGCAACAAAACAATACCTCACTCAGGAAGTCATCTGTATTAATCTGCTGCCATTACTAAACTGAGGTGTTGCCCTGTGTCATCAGCTCTCTCACTCTGACATAACGCAGACCTCAGCATGCCTCTCCAGGTCGTTTGACCTCCGTTTTGCACCTTGGTTCATGTGACTTGAGCAGCGAGTGTGATGCTGAGTGGTTCCAGGTTAGAAATGGCTGAGTGTCCATTTCTAGTCTCACGTCGCTAATGGCCTCCTTTAACACCCGGCCTTGTTACAACCGTTAATGTTTCAATGTAATTTAATGTGGTTTTATAGGATGAAAGTAGGAAAAACAATTAAACTTTTCTCAAAAGTTAAAACTGTAAAGACAGTGGGTCAGTCTCTTGTAGCGCTGGTCGTATGTTTGTCCTGCGTTTAGCCCATCTATCCTCCATCTTCCCTGTACATCTTGAACAAAAACATCCCCACATCATGACTGTGCCACCATCTTATTTTTTACTAAAAAGATGGTGTATAGGGTGGTTTTTTTTCTGTCAGAACTGTACATTTTTGTCTCATCTTATGAAAGTTCCTTTTCCCACATTTGGTGTGTGATTTTAGGTGCCTTGTAAACCTCAAATTCTAATATGTGGGATGCAAAACTAATAGTTGTCCGGCAGACATGTCTCTGACAGCGGTGGCTCTCGCTCCTCCACACCGTTTCCGCTGATTGTTTCCGTAATTATGCGCTCCTCTCATGGCTATTTCTAAGTGTGCTTGAAGTTTTGACATGCTGCTTCTATTTTCAGATGAGTGCTCTGTGAGATGTTCTAATATATTGGAATATTGTTTTTATGGCCCAACTCTTTTTTGTTTTTGTTACTTTTTTTTTTTGTCTTCATCTGTCCGCTGTTTTCCTTGGTTTTCACCAAAATTCGAGAACCTTTGTAGAACAGCTGTGTTGAGAATAAGTTACACAGACTGGGTTTTATTTAGGGGTTTCAGAGTCAAAGGGGAATAATGCAAATGCGTGTCATGCTTTTCATATTTTATAAGCAAAAAAGAAGAAAACCCTTTCTAGGATTTGTCTTGTTTTAGACAATAAGATTTGATAAAACATGCATCGAGGTTCACGGTTTTAAGAGCTGAAGCGTTTTTAGCGTTTAAATTTATGGCCACTGTGTTTCGTCAGTCGGGATGCAAGCAGGCTTTATGTATGAAATCAGTGATTTAGAAAGTAAAATTAAAGCACACACCTGGTCATGTTAGGATAATCTACAGCGAGTATTGCTAATGATATATGATATTAATGTACTTTGGGATATTTTGGAAACACTGAGTTTTTTGATAAGATCGACTGCAGATGGTTAAGTCCAACTTAACAGATGGCAAAATTAGGGAGCGTCAATGAAAATTTGACGCAAAGGTTTGCAAAGTTTAGCATGCCATACATCAACCTGATAGAGCTGGTAGAACGAGGGAAGATAAAACCAGATTGATCCCCAGATGCTTTTAACTGGACAGTTTACCAGCTTCCTCTAAAGGTCTATTGATCCCGGGTCCCTTTTTTGTGTTTTCTAGGAGCTTCGTGTTTCTAATTACCAGCATGCTCCTTCATCACCTCTTGTCTTGAGGCAGATTGTATCCTGTCTTCGCTCCACTAGTGATGAAACACACGGCAACACTCCACAGCCTGACGAAAACAGTTGCATCTGTTGTTGTAATGACCATAATGCTGGTCAAATGAATCTATTAATCTGTCAGTGACTTGGCAAATGAACATTTATGATCTATTAGCAGCAGATACGCCGCTGCTTGCACACACAGACGAGCGAACAGTCGTCGTCCCGTCACACAAACACACTCGGAGTGTGCACCTGTGGGGATTCGTATCAACTCTTAACACACAAGGAAACTGCTAAGCTATAATGAGGCTTCTGTGTGTTTTTCTAAGTCGCTTTAAATGTAAACCTTGAGGGCAAATAGATAAATGTATAGGTCCTTCGCAATTTAATCCGAAGAAATGGTTTATCGTTGTAGAGTCACCTTGATTGGTTCAAATTACATAAAGCACAGCTTGGTGCTGATGCAGAAATTGAATAGATGACAAAACACATCACCACAATTGCCTGAGGCTGTATTTTTCTTGAGTTCATTTAAGGTTTCGGTGTTGTTCTCATACTGCTTTCCTTGCGTACACAGTGCATTCCTAATATTCACCAATCAGATTCTCCTCCAGAGGCTCCTTTTTCAAAAAACCTCTAACAACAGCATGACAAGACAGCAAAAGAGCTTCACCTGCTGCAGACATCAATAGTCTTCATCATTAAACTGCCAGAGGCGGTGAAAGTGAAGTGCTGCAGAGAAAAAAAAAAAAACACGGCAGAAAGCTCCTGTCGTGACACCCAGAGCTGTATTCTGCGGCCCAGATGTTTCCTTTTGATTGTGCCAGTGGTTTGGAGATTTATGAGGCTACTTCATGGGGTTATGCATTACCTCACTCTGTCAGCAGAAAATGAATTATGAGTGTTTCATGTTGAACGGTCACAAAGTACTCCGTAAGCTCTTCCTTGGCTATGATTTAAGCTCTCCGTTTGAGACTGGTAATAGCAGATGCTACCTCATTAAAACTGCTGATACTGATGACCAGTTGACACCGAGTCGCTCTTTTGATTTTGAATTCTCTCCATGTCGTCCTTATGTGGTTTTGTTTGACTTTTTCAATAGTTTTTAATTTAAACAGAGTTTGTAATTCTTTCAATCTGAGTTCCAGTTTGTGTGACTAGCTCCGCTAAAGATGATCCTGGTTACTCCACAAAAAAAGATTGTGTCCAGTTTTCAAAATAAAATTACATAATCTCTTCAGACACAGGGTTCCTACGTAATGTAGAACAAACTTTGATTAATTGTAATCATTTCCTAATGTGAGTGAGTACGGAGAAAGTGAATAAGCGTATGGGAAAAAGGTTTGTAAACTCCATATACACCTCTAAATGTTGAGACTATCCTTTACTCTGTTTCCTTCTTTCTTCCTTGCATACTTTCCTGTGACCTCCCACATCCCTCTGTTGTCCTTTCACCCTTTTTCCTAATTTTCTTCTTAATTCCCTTTTGTTTCATTTGTGTCCCCTTTCTTATGTCCCTGCTCCAGTCTTTACTTCCCCTCTTCTTCATTTCTGGTGATATGCTTCTCTCTTTATTGTCTTCTTTCCATACATCATACCTCCATGCCTTTGTTGTGGCTTAAAATTATGTCTTTTGAAGAGAAGATAAGAAAAGCAGATGCCTCTGTCATTCATAACCCTGAGAAAGAGAAACATTACATATCTATCAATACTGACTCACCTAAGAAAATAAAAATGTTTTCATGTTTGTTTTTAAAACTATTTAAAAAAAACTATTTGTTAAAAATTTATATTTTACTCTACAGATTGAATGTGAGAAATTAGTGACAAATTACAGGTTGGATTTTTTTTTTTTTACATTTCATTTCAGTGGAAGGTAAAGCTATGGGGACAAATACAGCAGAATGCAGCATTGCGCCAAAATGTAACTTATAACAGGTTTCTCATCGTGGTGCATCAGCTTTATGAAACAACAGAGGGTCTTATGGTAACAACAACAAGGAGAAAACGTATAAATGAATGGAGAGAGCATGCATAGTCCTCACAAAGTTACACAGCTCAACATTGTACTTTAAATGGTGTTTATTTAAATGGCCAAGCAAGACATCAAAAGTGAATAAATTGATATTTTTACCAACAACAATAAAACATGAGATTGACATATTTGACCAAAAAAAGAGAGAAAGCAATGTGATAAGATAATGAAGTTTAGCAGCTAAAGACAAGACAAGAAGACACACTCTCAGGGAGGAAGCAGTATTGGTTTTTAGATATTCAGCATGAACAGGAGGGGGGTGGATTAGTAAAGCAGTCCCATGCAGAGTTCAAATTATTACCTTCTAGACTCTGCTAAATTGTCTAGCTTGAGGTCACTGCATGCACACAGCACAGAGAAATGCTCTAAACAGTCGTTTGGTCTTACCTTCTTACAGATTTGGCATTGCTTCAGAGTTTCTACTTAAACTAAACCAGCTTAAATTTAGTTATCTTCGTTTTAATGATAAAACGTTCCAGTTTTCATAAAGCGCTTTACACAAATTTCTCGCTGAAGCTTATTAAACGCTTATATAATGTGTTCTTAATCATCTTAAAAAAAGGTGGATTGTTTGATGTTTCTTGCTCTCGCTTGCTCTGATTTTTTTGCGGGGAAGCAGCAGCCAGTTTCTGGCCTCGTGAGACAGACTGAGGGAGTCCCTGGTGTGAGGATAATTGAAACGCTGGTGTTGTCCTCAAATTGTGCTTCAACACTTCGCCTCAGTTTATGGTGACTCTATTAAAGGCAATTTTCTGCACATTTCCTGAGAAGATTTCTTGCTGAGAAGATTTCTTTCACAGTTATCTCTCATATAAAACATTATTCCGAGTCCTTCCTCGTATAAAATTGCCATAGCTGCGTTTGATCACTGCTGGCCTCACTAATATTTACGGTAAGAGCGGTCATTCTCTGAAATGACACTAATGTTGCACTTTGGCTCTGGTCCAATGGGTGCTGCAGATAAACTCCTGCCTCCCGCGTCCCTCCAAGGATAATCGGGTACAAACACACATTAATCATTAATATTTGCCTGTGTAAGGTATGCAAATATATTTAGTTTTATCACCACTACTTTCCTGTTAAACATTTCTAATGCATAGATGGTTTTTTTTTAAATTGTCAATGAAAAGCTGTTCCATACTTTATTGCCATCTGCAGGTTTATCTGACCTTGTTGGCAAATGGAATAAAAAGGCTATAAAAGGTTTTAATGGATTGTAGTGAATTAGAAGATATCTCATAATAGGGTTAGTGATGACAATAATTAATAGTTATTGGGGTTTTTTCTATATATATTTACTGTTTTTTCAGAGCTTTTTGCTTCCCATAAATTTTTAAGCAGTCTGCATTTTGGATAAACATGTATGCAATCTGTTGACCTCAATGCAGGATTCATTTTTAATCAAATTAATTAATTATTATTATATCATCAAATAAAACAAAATGGGGAAAGTATACGTGTTTGAAATGTGCAGAGGGAAAATAAAGAGTGGGTTGCCGTGGTAACATCCTAAGAAACGGTGACAATGTAAAAAGGCGTACAGGACAAGCAAGTCAGAAATGACTTTCCTTTGCAGCAACATTTATTATCTGGCAGAAACAGAGGGTCAAAATGTTTCTATTTATAGTCGGCACTAAATTAAGAGCTGTCAGGCCTGTGCAGTTTGTCAGGTGGAGCACTGACAAGTAAGATGAATAATCAGGACTTCCATGATTGTGTTTGCATAGTGTATGTGTATGTGGCTGGGTCTGGAGGAAACTGGTTGTTGACAGGAACTCTGCGCTTTGAGTGCATGCTTATTAATTTATGGGAATGCAGTCAATAGAAGGCAGACGCCAAGTGCGAGGTAACGTAGAAAAATAACAAAGAAACATTTATTATTAGGACAAAATGGCAGAGACAAGGAGAAAACAAACCCAGCGAACTCCAGCTGGTTCATAAACTCAATTCAAGTCGTATCGATTCACACTGAGAAAAAACTCAAAAGAATTTGTAATACTGTAGTTGGCTTAGAGTTAATAACCAAATATTCCTGTGCTAAGGTTTTGCAATGAAAAAATAAGCATCTAATTGACCTGTCGGGATAGAGAAGGACAGAGTGAGAGCTTGATGTGTTTTTCTATACTCTATTGAAAGTTTACACCTAGAAAAATGAGATTAATCTGTACCAGAGAGAGGTTGCTCAGAACGGTTTTATAAGAGTTGGATGGCCTAAACAGCTGTGAAAACAGCAATCAGTGGAAATAGTATGTGATATAAAATATTAACACAGTAATACTAGTAATATTATTTTGAAAATATCACATAATTTATCTAAAATTTATTTTAAAAAATTAACTGAGCAGGTTAATGTAAGGTGTTGATATGAAAGTGGAATAAAGAGAATTGATCTGGATCTATAGTTGATTCTTTAACCTTTCGGTTTGCTGTGCTAAACATTCTTCTAAAAAAAACAATATTTTTTTTCATTATTATTATTATTTTACTTCTTGAGACTTCAAAAACTCAATCTACATGCACACTTTCTATTTTTTCTTTCACCTGAAAAAATACCAACACATCCGACGTCAAATCAAAATAATATTTGACGTCACCTGTCCCTATACTTGTATAAGGTTAAATCTGTAGAAGTGTAAATCTACACAGGACTCTATGAATCATCCACTGGTGAGCTGCCTAAATGAGTGTTTTTCCTATCTTCTTTAACTTTATTTACTGCTAACATCCTGTCCAACCACGAGGAAACAATGGCTGCTGAGAACAGAAGCTGTGCCGATACACTCGGTCTGCCGTTGTGGGACAGGAGTAAGAAGAGGAGAGCAGCTGGGCATGCAGGACCATAATGTGATCACAGAGTATCAGGATGATTTGTGTACACTGCTGATGGATTAAGTCTGTGATCAGAGCGTCCATATGATAATGTGGTCACATGCATTAGTCATTTGCTCTTTTCTAAATTAAATGCACTCTCGGGAGGAAGATGATAAAAATAAACTGTAGTGACATTTATAAAACCATAAATGTCACTGCACCAAATTGTTCTTTATAGCATTTTAAAATGTATTTCTCATTCAGCGTAACCACATGTTTTGTGTTTGCCATGTTCATTTGCGCTGCTAAAGTGAAACTATTTGTTTGTAAAAAAGTAAAATACCAGCATATTTTCTTCTTCTTTGCAGGCTGCATACTATCATGCAAAACACGTTTGCATATAGTACGTCAATATTCTATTGATCGAATCCCTAAGCAGTTTTTTTTACTCTTTACTATGACACAATGAGAGAGAAAGGGTCATACGTATGGAGAGCCATTTCAGCCAAAATTAAATAAATAAATAAATGGGTGAAATAAATAAAAAATGAGTAAAATAAATCAAAAAATGAAGAAAATGAGTGAAATAAATAAATAATTTGTTAAATAAATAATTTAGCTTTTTCATTAACCCATTTTTTCATTTATTTATTTTTCATATTATCAATTTCTCAATTTCCCTTTTTTCATTAATCTATTTTTCATTTACCCACTTTTCATTAATCTATTTTTCATTTAACCATTTTTTAATTTAGCTTTTTCATTAACCCCATTTTTCATTTCTTTATTTTTCACATTATCAATTTCCCAATTTCTCTTTTTCATTTATCTATTTTTTATTTATCCCTTTATCCATTTACCCATTTTTCATTAATTTATTTTTCAATTAACCACTTTTCAATTTCCCTTTTTTATTAACCCAATTTTTTCATTTATTTATTTTTCCGATTATCAATTTCTCTATTTCTCTTTTTCATTAATCTATTTTTCATTAATCTATTTTTCATTTGTCCATTTTTTCATTTATCCCTTTATCTATTTACCCATTTTTCATTAATCTATTTTTTAATTTAAACATTTTTTGATTTCCTTTTTCCATTAACCCGATTTTCTATTTCCCAGTTTCATTAATCAATTTCTCATATATCCCTTTTTTATTTACCCAATTTTCTTTATCTATTTTTCATTCAACATTTGTTTGAAAAATCTTTACTTTTCCCATTTTCCATTCCCCTTATTTATTTAGTATTTCCTTATTTTCTTATTTATCACATTCTATTTCCCCGCAAAACTTAGGGAAAAAATAAATGCAAATGAGGAGAGGCACGTCATCAGGCTACAACTTCCCCAATTGGTTGGTTAGCGTCACACCCATACTTTGCTTCAAGAAAGATGGCGACCTACTAACGGGTTATCAATAAGCTGAAGCTCATTAACTTCATTAGAAAATAGTGTTATTACTCCTGACTTTATTTCTCGTGTGGCCGCTCAGACAGAACGTGTTTCAGTTGGCGGCTCTCATGGACTCAGAGCTTCACCGTCGGGAGTTTTTATAGTTTGAACGAAGCGGCCGCTGAAGTTGGCTTACGATTGAAGGTTCGGGACACCTTCGTAGCTACCAGCTGTGATCCAACTATAAGGAGCAACTTTACTGTACATCGTAAGTGAACTGCAATATCCAGAGGCAGCTCTACGGACCATCGGGCTGAAAGAATGAGAGTGGAGAGCCTTGGAGATCTGCATCGGAGGCCATCTTTCAGACATGCACCGCTGCTGTCCGTCCAGGATCCTCCGGTTGTCCAGACGTTGCACGGTAAGCTACTAACGCTGATGTTTGTTTTCCAACTACAGTCATATTTAATCAATAGGGCTCAATTACGATCGCGGGAGTTTTTGAGTTGATCTCGGCAATAGGTGACAAGCTGAACGTCTCCAGGATGTTGAGACCAGCACGTCCTCTGATCCAATACATCTTATTAAGGATAAAATCAACAAAACGTGTTCAAATTAATGGCCCAACAGGTTGATTAAAGACAGTAAAAAGGTAGGAGAGGTTTAGAGTCGATCGCCTTGTTTTACCTTTGTAAACAGACAACTTGAATACAGTGACCTTTAGTGAGGGTACAGAATGGAGAATGGATAAAAGCTGAACTCCTGCTACAATCTTTGCCTCTCTTGGTTACATCCCTGAGGTGTGCCCACATGCATATAAAGTAAATATGACTATTAATTTAAGTATTTCTTTGTATGTATAACTTGCCCACCTTAGTTTGCCTGTTTTTGGTCAACGTGTGCCTCAACATGTGGTTACTGTTCCTTAGAGGTGGGCAGAGGACCCACAATTTATCCTCCAGGAATAACAGTAGCACTTCAACATGTTTTTACTCAAAGTAAATCGTAGCTGAATAAGAAATTAAACAAGAGTAAAGAAGCATTTGGTAAAAAGTTGATCAGTACTGAGTAACTGATCAAGTTATCAATTATTTCATATCTAAAAAAAATACACAATTAGAAGGCCCAAAATATTAAGTTCAGTGGAAATTTTGGTATTTTAAAGACAAAATGAAAAATTAGTTTAAATAATAGTGATGCTTCATAATAAAATGACTTGAGTAAAAGTAAAAAGTTCAGCATAGTAAGAGTATTCCTAAAAGTTCATTTGAGTTTCAAAAAGTTACTCAACTATATTTAAGTAAATGTCATTAGTCACTCTTAAACTCTGCCCTTCTGAGGGAACAGGAGAAGCAACTGTTAAGGAAATAAATTAATCTTATTTTGATACTAAACATTGTTTCAATTAACAAATGAATCATAACACCCAGAACATATTCTGTTATGTTTATTCAAGGGTGAAGGAACAGAATGACTGGAGATCCTGGCTGAGAGGGACCAGGGCTGACAGTGAGGAGAACCGTCTGCACTGTGAGCAGCACCTGAACTCCTGATGGATCTCCTTCAGGAAGAAGCAGAGAGACGGCCGACCTCCACAGAGAAGAGTTCACCCAAACATCAGAGGAAAAATGAATGCTGGTGCTCAACAGAGCAGCCTCTTTTCTTAAACCCAACACACACAGGGTGTTGTGGCCCTGATTAAAAACCTGCTAACTTCAATTTAACTGAAACACAGAACATCCAGAAATGTGATGAACTTCAGCTATAGAGTGGAAATGACAGTGAGATGAAAACATTTGTCTACATCACTCTGTTATACAAGACATTAACATTTTAAAGTGTTTGTTCCAGAGCACCTGATACAAACGATAGCATTAGCTCATCCATCAGACATTTACTGAGGTCTGAAACATGCAGGGCAGACGACCTGAGGACTGACTGGTTAAACTATTTCATTGATACTTCAGATTGCAAATTTCCAATTGAAGGCGTCCGTAAATGAACACAATCATTATTCAATAAATCAAGCTGTGTAAAATAACTGTTAGGGTTGCTATTAAGAACCCAATATGTCATGTTTGTTCATTTCTACGTTGTCATACATACAAGGTCCTCCACTCACTGTTTAGCTTCATGTTGAAGAATCTTCAGTGTAATGAAACCAAAAAATAAAACGGGTCCAAAACTTTCAATCTGTATTCTATTTTTGTAGCTTTGTTCTGTTAAGATTGTTTCGTTTATTTTAAGCCACAAACAAACGATAATTTTATTGTCTCTGGGACGTGAAAACATGAGATTTGATTAAATTAGAACTTCACATATTAGAAGGAACACAGATTTCATAATAATCAGTTTGTTTATTCAAAACAGTAAAATACAGACGGTTCATGCATATCAATGGTATAAGAACAGCCAATTTTTTTTAAATGAATGTGTCACCAGTGCATGTGGCCGAGTGTTCCTGCTCCAGAAAGCTGAAGGTCTCTGGTCATCCTGAAGCTGTGAGCCCACTGGGAGTCTGAAGGGAAACACTGAGACCAGAGGCCTGCAGGATGGTCTGCATCTGAAAACATACATGATGGAAACATTAATGAATGTGCTGCGCCAAAAAGCTGTACTTTTGACCTGGTGGCGATGGAACCAGTTATGGTAGATCTGAACTTTGGTTTGATGACCTAAATATGAGAAGCTTCAGACTGACAGGAGTTAGGTTAAAGCCATATCTTGTGAAGTTGGGATATTTTTCCTCCAACAGGATCCAGAGGAATAGCAACAAACCAGAAGTTGGACTAGAATTTATTTCAATGTCATTTGTGAATGTCAGCTTCTCATTTTCAACAGTGCATATGCATGTGGGCCACACTTGGCACACCTCAGGGATGTAACCAAGAGAGGCAAAGATTGTAGCAGGAGTTCAGCTTTTATCCATTCTGTACCCTCACTAAAGGTCACTGTATTCAAGTTGTCTGTTTACAAAGGTAAAACAAGGCGATCGACTCTAAACCTCTCCTACCTTTTTACTGTCTTTAATCAACCTGTTGGGCCATTAATTTGAACACGTTTTGTTGATTTTATCCTTAATAAGATGTATTGGATCAGAGGACGTGCTGGTCTCAACATCCTGGAGACGTTCAGCTTGTCACCTATTGCCGAGATCAACTCAAAAACTCCCGCGATCGTAATTGAGCCCTATTGATTAAATATGACTGTAGTTGGAAACAAACATCAGCGTTAGTAGCTTACCGTGCAACGTCTGGCAACCGGAGGATCTGGACGGACAGCAGCGGTGCAATGTCTGAAAGATGGCCTCCGATGCAGATCTCCAAGGCTCTCCACTCTCATTCTTTCAGCCCGATGGTCCGTAGAGCTGCCTCTGGATATTGCAGTTCACTTACGATGTACAGTAAAGTTGCTCCTTATAGTTGGATCACAGCTGGTAGCTACGAAGGTGTCCCGAACTTCAATCGTAAGCCAACTTCAGCGGCCGCTTCGTTCAAACTATAAAAACTCCGACGGTGAAGCTCTGAGTCCATGAGAGCCGCCAACTGAAACCGTTCTGTCTGAGCGGCACACGAAATAAAGTCAGGATAATAACACTATTTTCTAATGAAGTTAATGAGCTTCAGCTTATTGATAACCGTTAGTAGGTCGCCATCTTCTTGAAGCAAAGTATGGGTGTGACGCTAACCAACCATTGGGGAAGTTGTAGCCTGATGACGTGCCTCTCCTCATTTGCATTTATTTTTTCCCTAAGTTTTGCGGGGAAATAGAATGTGATAAATAAGAAAATAAGGAAATACTAAATAAATAAGGGGAATTGGAAAATGGGAAAAGTAAAGATTTTCAAACAAATGTTGAATGAAAAATAGATAAAAGAAAATTGGGTAAATAAAAAGGGATATATGAGAAATTGATTAATGAAACTGGGAAATAGAAAATCGGGTTAATGGAAAAGGAAATCAAAATGTTTAAATTAAAAATAGATTAATGAAAAATGGGTAATAGATAAGGGATAAATGAAAAAATGGACAAATGAAAAATAGATTAATGAAAAATAGATTAATGAAAAAGAGAAATAGAGAAATTGATAATCGGAAAAATAAATAAATGAAAAAATTGGGTTAATAAAAAAGGGAAATTGAAAAGTGTTAATTGAAAAATAAATTAATGAAAAATGGGTAAATGGATAAAGGGATAAATAAAAAATAGATAAATGAAAAAGAGAAATTGGGATTGATAATGTGAAAAATAAAGAAATGAAAATGGGGTTATGAAAAGCTAAATTAAAAAATGGTTAATGAAAAATAGATTAATGAAAGTGGTAAATGAAAAATAGATTAATGAAAGGGAAATTGAGAAATTGATAATATGAAAAATAAATAAATGAAAAAATGGGTTAATGAAAAAGCTAAATTATTTATTTAACAAATTATTTATTTATTTCACTCATTTTCTTCATTTTTTGATTTATTTTACTCATTTTTTATTTATTTCACCCATTTATTTATTTATTTAATTTTGGCTGAAATGGCTCTCCATACATACGGTCTACTCCATTAGCTAGCTGGAAACTTCACACAGAGAAGCCTCAACATTTATCATAAGGTTTTCTGAAGCTCAAAAGAAACTAAATTATTAAAGCAGGAGAAAATCTTATCCTATGTTGTTCGCATACGATTTCCAGGAACTGTACTGAATGACATTCAGAGGTGAATAATAAATGAGCCACAGCAAAAAAAAAAGGTTCACATGCTAATTTTAGCCGAGGACCAAAATAAACTGTGGCATATGAAGCTTCGTTGAATTTGAATACTTTAATAAAAGTAAATTGACTATGTATCGCTTCGAGCCTGTTTCAAAGACAGAAAATTTCTTACTCAAGACATTTGTACGTTGTTTTTTTTTTATCTTCTTCATACTTTTCCACTTTA
This sequence comes from Poecilia reticulata, assembly GCF_904066995.2. Lineage (NCBI taxonomy): Eukaryota > Metazoa > Chordata > Actinopteri > Cyprinodontiformes > Poeciliidae > Poecilia > Poecilia reticulata. The sequence goes on along the minus strand of NC_088837.1, from coordinate 12,655,932 downwards.
CACACACTTCACTTCCTCACTCTGGCTCATGTTCCACAGCTAACCAATCAGAAACTCAAATAAAGTAAAGCCTAAAGTAAAAACCAGAAAAATACACAAATTACACAGATAGAACATTTAAACATTTCTGTCAGTTTAAATATCTCAAAATTTGTTCAAACACAGTAAATGAAATTTAGAACAAAAAATTTCAAATGTTCATTATTGTTGTGTCCTTCTTTGAACTAGTAGGTGTAATTTTGATGTTTTCCGTGACCCTTTTTCTCCTTTTCTCCCGGTTTTGGCCGATCCGTTTTGCTTCCTGAGCCAGATGTAGGCTTGTTAACTTTTTAACTTCAATAAAGTCTGGTATGCAACATAGGGAAATCTCCCCCTTCTCGTAGTTCAACTCTGCAACAACACCGCTTGTCAGCCAGCCCCACCACTCTGTTGCAAGAACATGGCATCTTTTTCCCTTGTTTTCTTGACATAATAATTATTTTTAAATGTAAAGATTGCGTAAAATCTGTTATTCATTGGCAATGATGGCTTTACTACATTAGTTTCTCAATACATAGAAGCAATTGGGGCAAGTGAAACCTTTGGTTTAAAAAAAAAAACCTTTGATAAAGATAAATGGTTCTTGTATGATGAGAAAAGGGATTCATCTTAAACCTTTCAAAGTGCAGGAAATAGCTGACACTTCGTCTGAAAGGCACAGCAATCATTGTCTGAATTCAAACTAATGCAGGCTCTAATCTCTCTGACGCTCTCATTCTGAGGGGGTGGGCAGCGCATTTGTGTGGCGCTAATTAATTTCCTTCCTCAAATCAAAGCAAGCGACGCGACGCGACCGATTCAGTCAATGAGCAACGTGATTAGCGTTTGATCCTTTGAAAGGCTTTCAAAGAGCAGCTAGGTGACACCGCTGACACAAAACCAGCCGGCTTCTCCAAAATAATAATTAGCTCAATGCAATTAAATTCCCCAACTTTCACTTTACAGACGTCATGTATGAAACCAAACAGCCCTGGTCGCAGTGAGCTGTGGCACACTCAGTTTATTGACTACGACGTAGACATGCACGGTGACACAAATTGATGTTTGAATCATCCAAATATGTGCAAATTATCTCAACTCATGGCATATCAGGTGAAGGTGTCTTTGGTAGTCATGGGAACATTTCCAGCACACAGGTAAAGAGAAATCTCTTATTTGGTGAAAATCACTGCATTGGTCAAGGTTTGTGTGTAGCGCAGAACCGATTATGTGATTTTTTTCAATTCAAGTTAAAGTGGTTTTATTTTTGATCATTTATGATATGTTTAGTTAGTCCTGAAAATCTTCTGAACAGCTGTTGAATCTGGGGCAGCGCCTCTGTCGCTAGAAAGTTCACATTTGGCAGAGAAACCTCGTGGAAAACACCAGATGCTCCACGTTCGTGTGCTGACGGCGACTTTGCAACTCCTGGAATGTGTTTGAGTGTCTGAAAACCATACAGAGCCAATAATAAAATACACTTATCCTGTTTGGTATTAATGCAGAATAAAAACCATTATATACATTATATACTGTTTCCGCATCAAGAGCCAGATTTACAGATTCGTTGTGAGGTTTTCTGAAAAAAAAAAGTGTTTAGATTTGTGGTGATTATTTCACCACACAAAGCAGTATATAACATTTATTTCCTCTGTATTAGCTATTTTATATCACTATAATGAATGAGGAAGAGATATTTTTTATTGTTCTTGTTCATTTTGAGGTTTTACCAAAACCTGAAGTGAGACAAAAAACGTTACTAGAAACACACGCCACAGCTGCGAAAAAAATAACGTGAGGCTTTTGTATTGTTCAGTGTTATTTCTAAAAAAAACAAAACAAGACGATTAGTATTTAAAAAATAAAAATTAATATATAATACACATCCAGCTTGTACATTCTGTAACAACAAATTTGAAAAGATGGGGAAGATTTCTATGACACACCTTGCTGTGACTTCCTCTTTTCATGGATTTCTGCAACTATGAATGTTACTGATTCATAAGGACAAATGTGTTTCTATTCCACTACATAGCAAAAGAAACATTTTTGCTTCTGTACATAGGTAAGTAACATTTTTTCTTCTAAAACGGTTCCTGTGATAAAGAAGCTTTCCTTAGCTTTCCTGTTAAGCTTTCCTGATGCTCTCTCAGTATAAGTAAAAAGCAATAAATGTGCCTTCTCATGAGAGCTAAGACCTTCATATATATTCTGAAGACGTTTATGGTACAGATTTCAAAAGATTAACGTTTAGGCCTCACATGCACATTTTTCTTTAAAATAATATTAAATCAACAATTCTTGTTTGGTATTTCTGGTAACATGGCTGCAGTTGTGTAGAGGAAGGAATTATCTCTTTTTCTCATCTCCTGCCTTTAACATATGCAGTTGTTGATTTACCAGCATGTAAATCTTGCAGGGTTTTTTTGTTTCTTTTTAAGTTATGAAAAAAGAGTTTATGTTTCTGTGTTATCGTAAACTAAAACGAACCATGGAATGGAGTCAACTTGCTTCTCCCTGTGTGCTGCGGTTTCACACACAGACATAATGTGCTGCTGTCCTCATAAAATATCAGCAGCCGACTGCCTGTGAGTGAACGTGAGCGAGAGAGTGAGAGGTGGCTGTAAACCATTCTGCAGCTGTTGTGACATTAGCTCACTGTATACGACAGACTGTCCCTGAGCACGTGTCTCCTCTGTCTAAGCCTTTAAAATTATATTTCTGCTGCTAGTACTGGAAGCACTGGGAGAAGGCAGAGGAGCTCTATTTATTCACAGATTATCTGACAGACAGATATTGGCAAATATGTAATAAACAGCAGGGCAGTGTTATGGGGCAGCCGCTATGTGGATTTTCCAGGCACATAGCACTATTTTATAGCACAATCAAGTAACTGTGATGTTTAGTTGTTTAATTGTACATATATAATATGATTTTAAAAGTGTGAATTTGTAATTTAACATGAAAGAACATGATGGTATAAGATGATAAGTTGATTTTATGTAATACTCCCCCATTTAGGTGAGAGCAGATTCATTTAAACATGAAAAAGGAACTAAAGGTCTGGAGAGGAAACCAGAGTGAATCAAAATCTAAATACATACAAATACATTAAGTATACAAGATGCAGGAAGTAGGAATATGAAATGTAAGGAAAAAAAACAAAATATGAAAGAGACAAAAGCAGAAATAAATCAAAACGTCTTAAACCCTGTGAGAAAATGAAGCTGCGCTGCGAGGTTGTAACAGCTAATTTCTATCAAAACAGTGTATGGAGATGTTGGACTAAATAATTCAGTTTAATCTAGTTTGTTGATTTCATATAAAATCCCCAAAAATACCATCTTAATGCACTTTAGAAAAAGGAAAAACATGTATCTAAATTCTAAGTCAGCTACTTGTATGAAATGTCCAAAATTAGGAAAATTTGAGGTGAAAAGAATTTCTTTCTCAACATGAAGCTTAATATATACTTTAATAGTCTGTGTCGATTCTGCATGGATTACCCAGAAACACAAACAGTTTCACTTGCTACAACTATAACAGTACTCTCGACAATTGGAAGCAGTGGGTCGACAAAAAATCAGCAGGATTTTTGTTGACCCAGCTTCCTCCTCAGCAAAAAGTGTTTAGTTCACACTCAGGAATGAGGAAGCTCAGGAGCCCGAGTCCGTCTGGTGAAATTACATTTTCACTGCATGTTTAGAACAAAGCGACTGGGAGTCATGATGGGACGCCACTGGAGATTAAACAATCTGTGCTCCGTACTTCTACTTATTTTCTTTGGGACACGTTTCGTCTGTGCTGCAGGTGAGTCACCAGTGTGTGACCATGTTATTTACCTTTTGAATGTTAATTTTCACTGTTTAACTCTTTTTCTGCAGGAGGTCATCAACTTTGTTTTACCTATGGATGCTTTGACTCAAATGACACCCAGCTCTATGTGACATTGGACGACGATGAATTGTACTATGCAGATGTTAAAAATCGCACCAGTGTCTTTGACGACAAAATAACAAGAACTATACAATCTAAATATGGATACAAATACGGAGAAATATGCCAAGGTGTGTGTTTAAAAGACATACATCGATGGAAACCAGACCCAGATGTTAGAAGGGCTAAAGGTGGGTAAAGCTCAATTTGAATTTTTCAGCAGTCATAAATCAAGCATGTAAGAAATAATTTCTCAATTATTATTTTTAGATCCACCAGAAGTGATTATTTACACCAAAGACGAAGTGATTGAAGATGTAGAGAACAGTCTTGTGTGTTTTGCCAACAACTTTTTCCCACCTGCCATCGACATCAGGTGGACCAAGAATGACAAAGAGGTGGCAGTGGAAGATCCCTTCATCAAAACTATTTCCAACTCTGACGGGACGTTTCATGTCTTCTCCTACCTGAACTTTGTTCCAAAGCAAGGAGACATTTACAGCTGCACTGTGGAACATGAAGCCCTGGAGGAACCTAAGACCAGGTTATGGGGTGAGAAAGTCTTTTTTTCTGTAGCTTTAAAACTTAAATTGTCTCTATTGGTGTTGTAGCTTGAATTTCAAATATTTTTTCCTCTGTTCTCTTTCTCTTCAGATGTTGAAACAGAGGAGATGAGTGTGGGTCCAACCATCTTCTGTGCATTTGGTCTGATCCTTGGGCTTCTCGGAGTCAGTGCAGGAACTTTCTTGTTAGTGAAAGGAAACCAGTATTTGAACACTCCAAGATTTACTGCTTAATGTAGCTTCCTTTTTTACTTTGTTTACGTGTAACAAATTGTAGGTACTGTCAGGCTTTGCAAAGTTGTACCTTTGATGCATTAAATTCATTTTTCAGTGTGTAACCACTTTTGTAAATGTTGCCATGCCTGAGTTATTTGGGATTAAACTAATACAATATTCTTATTTTTTTCCTAAATCATCACTGCCTAATGAAAACATAATGCAAACTCTTGATCTTTTATTTAATAAAATCTATCACTTTGATGGCTAACACAAACAAGTCATACTGAAAATCTGGAAAGCTTTAACTAAAAAGAGAAATACTAAGGGTAAGGATGAAATAACACATGAACAAATAAAACAAAACTACATTACTGGAACATCTGACAAAACAACATGGCAACCCAGGATTCGTTGTACTTTGAAAGAGTTTATGATTTGCAGAAGCAAGTGACCACTTGGTAAGAGGGGAAAGTAGCTGGTGACATCATGAGAGTCTGGAAATAACAGGGGTTTTTTTTTGTTAAAACTCAAAAAGTGATTTTTAGGGAAAAACAGGAATGGAGTGAGGTCCAGTTCATCTTAACAACAGAAATTAACCTGTTGAAGTTTCTATGGCTCAATGACCGCCTCAGAGGCATGTGATGTTAATGACAGCATTTAATCCAGTAAATGACTTTTCTTTTGCTGTATTCATTTTTGTATTGGATTGGTTATTCAGAAAGAAAAACAACATTTTAACTTTAGCTAAAGGTAATGGGAGATGATGAATCACTTTTAATGCTATAATTGTACGATTATTTTACGTGTTTGCTCCACTTCATAAGTTATAAATGAAGAAAGACTTCCTCAGTTTAGTACAGAATATATCTAATTATAAGATAAAATGTTCTGTTAAATTTTTACAATCAACATGAAGAATGTAACATTTATTTTCATTTATTGTACATTTATTTCTGACTTTCAGAAATTGACTTAATAATCAAATATCCTTCATGTTTTCTTTTCAGTGATGACATTTAAGTGCAAAGAGTGATACATTTTTTGCCATTCTGATCTGTTCCTGTTTGCTTCACACAGCTGGTAAAATCCCTGCGTTTTCTTTGGATTTGTTTCTGATTGAATGGACTCATCTTGTTAAATTGATAAAGTTTCTGTTGGGTAATAAATGTTCTCACACTAATGAAAAATAACTATTTAGTTCAAGAATATCATATTTACTCCCCCTGATACAATTTCTATCTTGAATCTTAAAAGCGTGCGCTGTTCTTTCTAATTTCTTGCCAACATTGTGTTAGGTTTGGTGAGTCTTAGTTATCTTTTTCCTAGCAGATATGTCTTATAGATTGCTGTAAGGTGACATGTAGATGTATACAGGTATAGAATCGAACAACGTCAAGTGAAACATACAATAAATGGCAGCCAAGAAAAAGAGCAGATGTAAATGAGGTAGGGTGTGAAACAGGAAGTTTGATTCCAAACCATAAATAGAGGAACTTGATGTATGTTTCCATTGTTTTCTGTACATCCCATCTAGAACATTTGGCCCCAGATGTCAGAAAGTGGTCACAATCCAACTATTAGCAGTGTTGTAGTACTTGAAGTCGGTCTTAGTCTCGAGACCATTTTTTGATGGTCTCGTCTCGGACTCGACCGCATTTGGTCTCGGTCTCGGGCGCTGAGGACTCGGCATTTTATTTCAAGACCGGTCAAGACCGCAACTGTGAAAATATCACTAAACGTACAGCATACTGTCCAGTTTATTTGTTAACATATTTGCTTTCAGTGAATGCAAAACGCACTGATTAAAATCCAAGCAATTACGTGTTTTTGTTACTCCACCTTTCACTCGCACAGGGTGCTCTGAGACATGCGCAGTGGTTTCCTCTCAGCGGCAGAGGATGTCTGTCTAATCGTCAGTAATAGAATAAAGCTGCATAAATCATAAGAAATCCGATGGCCACTGCTAATTCAACATCGCTTTGCTTTCACAGACAGTGGGGACTACATCTAACTTTTTTCGTCACTTAGAAAAGAAGCTCAAAGAAGGTAAGCTCTGTTGACGTGATGTTGGTAAAGCTAGCTGTACAGAGACACCTAAGCATTTGTGGTGAAAAAAAGTCACTCACTGTGCTGAATTATTGTGCGGAGGTGTTGACTGACTTGTCGCATATATGGGACAACGCTGTGACCAAAAGTCTGCAATATAGTGATGTGACATTCAGAAACAGTCAGATTTTTCTGAACGGCTCTTTACTTAGAAGATAGGACTTGAGTGTCACTGAGAGCCACTCTATCAGATTACCATACGCTGTCAGAATAGCATACATGCAGTGAGTACCATGCCTGCATGCCCAATAAGAAGTCCGACAGTCAGAGGAGTTGTCAGTTCACCATACGCAACAAGTTATGACATAAATAAGTAATGAAATTGTTTTCTGTGATTACTATATAGATGTACATGCGTTGTCGTGGTTTCAAAGTGTATTTAAAGCAGTGGTTTTCAAACTTTTTCTCCTGGGTCCCCCAGTGGTTTCCAAACTATTTCTATGGCTTACAAATAGCTGTCTGGTTGTACGACCTGTGTGGGGGAGGATTCTTAGAGACTCCCTGCTCTACTCAGCCCCGGCTCAAGATGAAGAACAAAGGGAATCAACTTTTTGGGGGGCAAAATGAATTGTAGCTGAACATAGACAGCAACATCGGTAGCCTACAGATTCTTGTTAAGTTTAAGGTGCTGTATTGATATTAGTTAGTCATCTTTTAGCTAACTTTACCTGCATCCAACAGCTTTACTCATCTGAGAACTGTGAAAAGTTCTTTGCGTTTTGCTGGTTTGCTGCCATGATTCTAATACACCTGCGTAGCTCTGCACAGCAGCAGGTCTCCTTCACTGCGGCACAGGTCTAAACCCAGCGCGAATGTTGTAGTGCTCATGTTGCGTTTAAAGGCGGCTCGGACAAAAAGGTTACAACATGTTAACAATGGATTAAACAGTTTTAACTGCTGATAAAAGTCACAGAGGACACAGATATGGGAAGTGCGGAAGCCCCTACTGTATCAAACTTACAGAGGAATAACAGAGAGTTGGCCATTCTACGGTAAAATCCCAGTGCATACAGTGTTCCTGTTTTTTGTTTTTTTTCATCCAGACAGCTTCCCTCGTCCCCCCTGCAATGGCATGACGCCCCCTCTAGGGGACGCACCCCACAGTTTGTGAACCTCTGATTTAAAGCAAGGTCTGGCTGCAGCTGCAGTCAACTACAACACACACCATGTAGAACTCATTAACCTACTTAATCGCTAAGTCAGAATACCATACAGCTGTTAATAACAAAGTGTATGATGATCTACATCATGATTCTATGTTGCTTATTAAAATCATATGGTAATGACGTGTCTGACAGATATAGCCGTGAGTTTGTGCTAAGCGTATGACGATCTGACAGCGTATGCTGACCTGACAGAATACCGATCTTTGTTCTTGTAATGCTCTGCGTACACTGCAATAGCTATCATTATTTTATTTAATTATGTACATTGATATTTTTTTAATTAAATAAATAAAACACAAGAACGAAAGAGCATGCAGATTGCTCTTTGATTGTTTTCGTTCAAAGTGGCAGCTGCAATGCCTGCCATGGTGTCAGACTGCCTGGCTTCATATAGCAGGAGAGAGGGAAAGAACAGTCACGGTGAGCTCCTTGTGGTTGGTTACTTCTTGCTTGTTGCTCCTTGGTCAGTGTTCATAGTTGGGCGTTATTTACCGTCATGGAATTGCCTCAATTGCTATGTTTAATGGTGCAGACAGTGGTGGTTTCTGACATGAGCAATATGGGCGCCCAGGGCGTTATGTTTTTAGGGATGGCACGAGACCGCAGCGGATTGTTGCACAGAGATCGAAGCAAAGCAGAACAAAGTTTGTTCTACTTTTAATATTGGTTAGATTTATTAAGTATTTAATATCTAGGCGTTTTTATGGGGATATTGATCTTTCAGATCAATTTGAGAAGCAATTTTGATCATATTTCTCATTTTGTTGCGTCAGTTAACGCGGGCCGCTGGTCTTGGTCTTGGACCCCAAAAGGCTTGGTCTTATCTTGGTCTCGTGTTAGGTGGTCTTGACCACAACACTGACTAATAGACACTTCCTCATCATAGTGCTTGTTGTACGTATATGGCTGGTATTTCTTATGAAGCACATGACTGCGACTGGTGTCAGCAAAATTATCAAGAGATGCAGGATTCAAGAAGAAATGAAACACCAAAAAAGCTGAAGAAGTAGTTTCATACTAAAGGTTCAATAAAGGAAGCAGGACTTAAAACAGAAGAAATTGAAGTAAATTAAAACTGAGATAAGACTAATGGAAGCAGAAAACACAAAACATTAGCAAACCTAAGTATGACATTAGCATGTTTCACTTCACAAAGCGATTTTAAAAGACTGAGGTGAAATTTAAAGTAATAGAAAGGCATTTTTGATTTTACTAAAATTGGATATCCGTATATCCACTGATAGTATTTTTTTTCTCAAACCGTCTTATTAGAAGATGTTATAAATATATATCTGGAATGTACAACAAAGTTACATTTTATATATGTGTGTGTGTGTGTGTGCGTGTGCGTGTGTGTGTGTGTGGGGGTGTGTGTGTGTGTGTGTGTTTGTTTCATTTATGTGTGCATGTGTCATAATGCAGCATATGTTTTTTGTGTATAAGGCATAACTACTTTTACTTTTACTTCCTCTTAGCAGTGAAGCAGATGACCTCTGCACAGCAGTGAAGCTCTGCCTCTGTCGCGTTTTACTGCTGAGGAAACATGAACGCTTACAATTTTCTGTTTGCTTTGTTTGTATGTCTTGGAAATCCAGGTGAGTTTGAATAATTTAACCTTTCTGTGTTTATTTAGAGGTTTGGTGTAATAATTAATTTAAAAAAGTATAAAAAAATATTTCTCTCATTTCTCTGCAGTTTTTTCAGAGGAAGATTTTTACCAAGTCAAAGCATGTTGTTCATTCAATGGTCCAAACTTTGACAGGATTGAATACATCCTTACAGCCAGTTTTAACAAGCAAACGATGATGGAGTACAACAGCACAAGAGGAAACTGGATTGGATTCACAAATTATTCAATTGTGGCTTCACGGTTCTGGAACAGAGACCCTTATGATAAGATTCAAAGATTAGTGGAAATGAAACTTATGTGTTACGAGAACCAAGATTACATACAAGCCATCAGTAAGAGCAATATTTTTTTACAATATGAAGCTTGTTTTTAGTTTTACTTTATTTACCAAACGGGGGCTGAGACTGTGATGTTATGCATCCCCATTTAATGACAATATATAGAATAACTTTTTGAACTTTAACAAATATGTTTATATTTCTACATGACATCAAGAAAAAAAAAGAACATTCATAATGGATTCATTCATTTTTGTGTCCATTTCTGTGTAGATTTTTAAGAAAATGTTTCTATGTTCACTATGACTTGGCTATGATATTATGCACTACACTGAACACTATAGAAAAGTAAAAGTTAAGGTCTAATGTGAAAGAAATTGTAAATAATAATTTGTTTTCTCTAGGAAACCTGTCAACAACGCCCACCATGAGGCTAAATTCAGTGAAACAGCCAAACGGTCGACATCCAGCCATGCTTGTGTGCAGTGCCTATAACTTTTACCCAAAACAAATTAAAATAACCTGGCTGCGAAATGACCAAGAAGTGACTGAAGAGGTCAGTAACACAGATGTCATCCCAGTTGGCGAATTGTACTACCAGTTTCATTCTTATCTTGAGTACAAACCGACTTCAGGAGAAGAAATCAGCTGCAGGGTTGAACATGTCACTCTGTCGGAGCCAAGGATCATTGTTTGGAGTAAGTTTGTTATTGTGATGCTGATACTTGACATGGAAATAATTCACTATATGATGTTTACCCTATTTGCTTTTTTCCCAGTTTCAGATGACTCGCTTCCTGAAGAAGAAAAAAATAAGATTATTGTTGGAGTGTGTGGACTGATAATTGGTTTGGTTATCTTTATCTCTGGATTTATTTACCACAAGAAGAAGTCTGTTGTATATAACTCTGTCCTCCAAGGTCAGGAGATGTAAACACCTCAGAAAATCTAAGCTACATAAAAACCTAAAATGTTACGGTACGTCTATTATTAATGAAATTTGTCTTTCCTTTAACAGAATGAGTTCTGACTCCTGTGGAGTTCATTCCTGGATTGCCTTTTAGTAGAAAAAACAAAAACAAATAAAAAAAGTCCTCCAAGATGCTCTACTTATGAAACCTGTGAATGTATCTGAGCCTTTTAATTCTAGGAAATAGTGCACAAATTTTGTCTTTCTTACAGTTATTGACATACATTTGTTATTTGTGTGGTGCTTTTTTGACTTTTCTATAGTTGGACATGATTAAGATAAATTTTATTTTTGGCTTTTTTTCTGTATAACTTATTGAGCAGCACTGTAGCACATTTTGTACCACTACTGCCTTGCAGGAAACATTTGCTTAGTTCAATTCCTGCATGAAGTTTACTGGTTCTCACTTTCATGCTCCATCTTTCTCACTCCAAAAATTGTGGAAGATTATTTGCTCTCTCTAACTTGTCCATATGAGTATTCACTCAGTGACCAATGGTCATAGTCACCCCATAGCTGGAGCCCTACATAGATAAAATGGATGGATGGATGGAAACGTCTAGTATAGTAATCAGTACATCACTGTTATAAAAACTGCTTATCAAAACTGCTTTCAAGGCAACAATGAAGAAAATGTGAAGAAACTGGTTATTTGTTTAATCTCGCAGTAAATTATTGTGCAGAAAAGACTCTATGTGGCCAATGTTCTAAACAACACTGTGATGATGCTTTAATGATCTGAGATATTGAAACAAGAACGACTCAGAAAACAAAATTCCAAACAAATCTATTTTAAACAAATCATTAAATATGAACTACAAACTAAGAATGGCTTAAAACATAGCTTGAATAAAGTATAATACGCCAAAGTCAAGAAAAACTATGTATGAGCTTGTCGGATTACAAAAGCAAGTTTATTTTATCAAATCATGTTGACCTTATAGAATAATCAGACATGTTGCACAATGCAGCACGTCATTGATAGACATCTCAAATACATTCCTGCTGTGGTAGGAACAGATTGTTTTTTGTTCTCTCAGGGGTTTTACCTGCTTGAATTCAAAAATGTCTCTAGAAATACAAAATATGTAGTTGGAAAAAATTTTGATATAGACCTTTATGTTCTTAATAACTTAGTAAAAATTTGTTTTATTTAGACAAATACAAATACAAATTTGCCATAGCAAAACAATTCTTATTTGGAAAGAAATAGTCTGGAAACCACTGAGGGGGGCAGGAGAAAAAGTTTGGGAACCACTGGGTTAGACCATCATATGTGACTAATTCTGAGTTTATATTACAGATTTTAAAACGTGTATGCTGAACATGAGCTGTTCTTATATCATTTAAATTTTTTGTCTAACTTTCCATAAAAATATATATTAAATCAACATCTCTTGCTTGATGTTTCTAATGACATGACTGCAGGTGTTTCAGAGGATTTAATAATTTCGTTTTCTCTCATTTGCTGCCTTTAACACCAGTCGTTGATTTACAAGTGACAATTTATATTAAATCTTTATTTTTATATAAATTTTTTTTTAAGTTACAAAAATGTTTTTGGGTTTCTGTGTAAATGTAAACTAAAAAGAACCATGAAACAGGGTCACCTTGTTTCACACTTCCTGTGTCCTGCAGTTTCACACACAAACATAAAATATTAGCAGCTGAATCCCTGTGAGTGAACATGAGAAAGTAAGAGAGAAATAAAAAGTGGCTGTAAACAAGAGTTTTGTAGATCGAGCTTCCTCCTTAGCCAAAAGGTTTTTAGTTCACACTCAGGAATGAGGAAGCTCAGACCTGCAGGAACCCGAGTCCGTCTGGTGAAATCACATTTTCACTGCATGTTTAGAACAAAGCGACTGAGAGTCATGATGGGACGCCACTGGAGATTAAACAATCTGTGCTCCGTACTTCTACTTCTTTTCTTTGGGACACGTTTTGTCTGTGCTGCAGGTGAGTAACCAGCATAGAGTTGCTTTACCTGCTTTGTTTTGTGTTTTTAAAATATGCACTGCTGGTTGCTAGAATAAATCAGTAAAACAAAAAAGTTCAACACAAAAATGTAAACAGTTTTACTGACCAAACAGTAATTGAAAAGGTGTTGAATTGTAAAAATGAACTGATTGTCCCATAATTGTCCAGAAAATTGTGATTTTAAATGGTTATTTAGGTAATAAATATAGTAAATTTAACAAACTATTTCTGATGTATTATCTTAATAATGTTATTACATATTTTCTTCCAGTAAGATTTACCAATAGGTATTATTTGTTGTACATGAATTTTAATTTAGCCTTACTGGAGGTAACAACTAAAACTGTTAAAATGTCAGTATAACAATTTTTATTAATATTTTCTGCAAACAGAATTTTAATTTACTTGAAATGTTATTATAACATCTGACAAAAATTTTCAAAAAATAATTTATCACTTACATGCAATGATAAAAAACCAAGGGAAGCCACACACATTAACACTAAAAAAACAGTAAGAACGTTGTTCCACTTTCATGGCTTTGATTTATTTTCATATCACAGAATGTTTTTGTCTTGATTTCACAGAATTTCATCGACTTTCTTTACTGTGTGTTTAACTTTATGTTAATTTTCACTCAATCTCCTTTGTTATAGGAGGTCACCAACTTTGTTTTACCTATGGATGCTTTGACTCCAGTGACACCCAGCTCTATGTGACTTTGGACGATGATGAAATATATTATGCAGATTATAAAAACAACACTAGCTTCTGGGACGAGAAAATAGCAACTGCGGAACATAGATATTCATCCACTGAACGTGAATATGTAGAAAGATGCCGAACCGAGTGCAATAAAGACATACATCGATGGAAACCGGACCCAGACGTCAGAAGGACTAAAGGTAAGTAAACCTCAGTTTTCATTGGACTATTGAACAAAGTTTCTCTAGAATCACAAAGCAAGCTTATAATAAATAACTTCTCAATTTATTTTTTAGATCCACCAGAAGTGATTATTTACACCAAAGACGAAGTGATTGAAGATGTAGAGAACAGTCTTGTGTGTTTTGCCAACAACTTTTTCCCACCTGCCATCGACATCAGGTGGACCAAGAATGACAAAGAGGTGGCAGAGGAAGATCCCTTCATCAAAACTATTTCCAACTCTGACGGGACGTTTCATGTCTTCTCCTACCTGAACTTTGTTCCACATCAAGGAGACATTTACAGCTGCACTGTGGAACATGAAGCCCTGGAGGAACCTAAGACCAGGTTATGGGGTGAGAAAGTCTTTTTTTTCTGTTGCTTCAAAACTTAAATTGCCTCTACTGGTGTTGTAGCTTGAATTTCAAATATTTTTTTTTCCTCTGTTCTTTTTTTCTTTAGATGTTGAAACAGAGGAGATGAGTGTGGCTCCAACCATCTTCTGTGCACTTGGTCTGACTCTTGGGCTTCTTGGAATTGCTGCAGGAACTTTCTTTTTTGTGAAAGGAAACCAGTATTGTAACATCCCAAACGTTGCTGCTTAATGCATAGCATAAAAGAGTAGCTTCCTTTTTTACTTTATTTGCATAGAATTATCTTTAGGCACTTTCAGGTTTTACAAACGGGTATTTTGCATGTTTTGTTGGTGTAACGAGGAGATTTGTAAATGTTAAATGACACACTTGGGTTTAAATGTCTTCCCTCAATATAACACGGCCATGTAGATGTGTTGCTTCTATATATGTCTGCAGATGCAGCGTCAGTAACTGTTATTCAACAAGGAAATCATTAAAAATTAAAAATTTCTGTTTTCTGCTGTTTGCTGTGTTCCTTAAGTCTACTTATCACAAAGTTCAGCTGTGAGGATGGAGAAAAAGAAGAGAAGAAAACAAAGAAAGAATCAATAACGATACATACCGTGATCAATATCAGTAGATAATACATCGCATATAATTTTCAATACTTTCACTGAACTCCGATCCAAAACTGTACAGCATTGTGGGGGATGCAGGCAGAGGAAAGGCTTTAGCATCTCTAACACTAAGCCAGGGTAAGCCAACTAAGGTTGGTGCCATTCAGTAACTTATTTACTGTTTGGTTACCTAGCAACAACCTGTTGTGTAACTTGCCTAGCATTAGTTTTGTTACACCACCTAACCTAATAACAGCTAAAAAATAATAAACATTGGTGTTGAGTTAAGAATGATGAGGAAACAGGAAAGGTCCCGTAACCAGTTTGGCAGTATTTTTTTGTATTCCTGAAAAATGTGTTTTGATGTGTATGCTGGAAATCCCCAGAAATATTTTCATCTGACATCTGGTGAAAGACAAATGCAAAACCCTTCCTGTTTGGCTGACACAACAGGATTATATCTATGGGGTTGTCTAAAAACATGCGGAAACTATGAGAGTTTTGATCAGTTTCCCACAAATAGAACATGTTTTTATTAAAAGGGCAGAATCTTACATCAATGCTGGGTAAAGAGTAAGCTTTTGTTCAATAAAATCCATTATTTTGATGCCTCATACTGGCAGGTCAGACTGAATACTTATATGAATATAGTTTATCATATTAAACCAGAGGGACGGAAAGGGTAAAGCAAACTGACACTTGAAAACACTACACTTTCTGACATCTGACAAATTATCCTTACAACCTGGGATTCTTTGTACTAATGGAGACGTTTAGGAAGTTAATCGGTAAACTGGGGCAGGTGCTAAAATGGGAAGGTAAATGATCACCGACTCTTTAAGGTGGTATAAGGCTGTAGTCAAGTAAAGGATCTGATAAAATCAAGTAAAACATACAACATATGGTGAAACAGGAACTCAAAACTACAAATAGAGGAACTTGAGGTATTTCAATTGTTCTCATACTGTTTTGAGTATTTAGTTACATTAAAACATTGGACCTCAGATGTGGGAATGAGGTCACACCAAGTAAACTACTAGATGCTTCCTCACTGTGGCAGCTAAAGAGGCAGTATTATATAAAATCAAAATTTTTTAGCTTTATGTCATGTCATAATGTTATTCTCTCATCAAAAACGTGTGTGTTGCCTTGATTCTTTCATGCATGTTTGAGAAATCCTTGAATCTCCAGTGGTAACAATTCAACGGTGTAAAACATTTGGCTGTGAATCGAGACACAACTTCTCCTCCGAGCTTCTGTCTCACAGAACAGCCCTTCTATGAGAAACGGCTGTGGTTCCAATCGGGCCGGCCAAGCGGTTCTGCTTAGAACCAGCAGCTGATTGGCCGCTGGTTGTTATGGAGTCAGACGTTGATTTTCCGTTGACAGCTGGCTCTCACTAAACTGTATTTTGTAAAGAGTGCTCTTTTCAATATTTTTATTATTAGTTTTAATTAGCCATGGATTTGTCTCAATATAGTGCCATCACCTGGTCTAATGATGAGGGGGTTTTTTTTCTCCGCTTACTCGCTGATGAACGAGTACAGTCGGCCGCTACATTGAAACCATTTAGATTAAAAAATAATGACATCAGGTACAGCTTCGATGGCGCCCTCAGTGTATATGCAAACACACCAGGGCTGGAACCGTTCCGTTCCGTACCGTTCCGTTCCTTGCAGTGCGAAAACGGCTTAAATACTTCAAGCAATACCAGTTAATATAAACATATTTTTTTGCATTTTCTGAATTCAAAAACTGTAGCACCAGTGGCTGGTTTGTTGAAATACCATTTATGAAAATAAAGGGAATAAAGGCTAGATTACCGTGACGTTTACACTTGTAGCAGCCATACAGACTTTGTTTGGTGAGGAATGACTTTCCCTCTTGCAGATTTTCTGTTTTACAACTCAAAATTTGAAACATTTCATTACAAATGGAGCACACTGTAAGACTGTGCATAGCTTAAACATTAGCTGCACATAGGAATCTTTATGGACACTGCTGACTGTTAAATTATACCATGTATCACATCAGTGGCAATATTGTATGTGGCTGGTGTTTTTATGATGCACGTGACTGCGACTGTTGTGAGCAAAAAGATAAAGAGGATTCAAGAAGAGTTTTAAACAGCTGACTAAGTAGTTTCATACTAACGATTCAATAAAGAATCTAAAGCAGGACTTAAAACAGAAAAGGAATGGAAGCAAAAGAAAATGAGGACAAGACTAACTGAGGCACAAAACAGAAATACAAAACATCAGCAAAGTCACCAGCTACGACATCAGCAAGCTTCACTGCACAGTGATTTTAATAGAATGAGGTGAAATTCAAAATATAAGAAAGGCATTTTAATTAAAGTAACGTTGCTTGTTTATTAAAATGATTTTTGCTGAAATAATCTGATATGATCATTGCTGGAGCTTTTATTGTTTTGAACATACAACAACAAAAGGTATGTGTGGTTTTGTTTTTTTATTTTGCTGGTATGTGGCACAGCTTCATTTACTTCCTCAAAGCTATGAAGCACACAGCTTTGAGGAAGGTGTGTCTCGGTTCCTAGAGGCATACCGGGTCCCAGAACCGAGGCACACCAGTGCTTCACAAAGCTTGAGGAAACATGAACGCTTACAGTTTTATTTTTACTTTGTTCTTATCTCTTGAAAGTCGAGGTAAGTTGAATACATTTTTTATTTTTATTTAGGTTTTAGTTAGCTGTTTTGGGGCGGGGAACAATTCATTTAAAGCTCATTGATTTCTCTCATTTCTCTGCAGTTTTTTCAGAGGAAGATTTTTACCAAGTCAAAGCATGTTGTTCATTCAATGGTCCAAACTTTGACAGGATTGAATACATAATTACATCTAGTTTTAACAAGCAAAGAATGATGGAGTACAACAGTACAAGAGGAAACTGGATTGGATTTACAAATTATTCAATTGTGGCTTCATGGTTCTGGAACAAAGACCGTTGGGACCACCTTGAAAGAGCAACGGAAATGATTCTAATGTGTTACGACAATATCAATTATATTCAAGCCATCAGTAAGAGCATTTCTTTTTAACAATATGAACACAGTTTTTATATGACTTGATGTGACAGTAAGGAACTGAGACTATGATGTTATACATGCTCATTTGCCAACAAACAAGTAACTTTTAAATGTGCTGTTATATTTTTACATTTTACTTTTCCAATTATGGAGTCCAATTATAGAGTAATTGTGTTAATTTATGTGTAGGTGCATTAGAAGAAAATGTTTGTTTTTATTAGCATTTACTTGTTCAAGATATGCAATGGACAATATACAAAAATAAAAGTTAAGACCCCCTCGAAAATGAGACACATCTCAAGGGGTTTATTCTTGAAAAAATATATAAATAATGTGAAAAAAAAGAAATCGTAAATAATAACTTGTTTTCTCTAGGAAACCTGTCAACAACACCCTCCATGAGGTTAAAATCAGTGAAACAGCCAAACGGTCGACATCCAGCCATGCTTGTGTGCAGTGCCTATAACTTTTACCCAAAACAAATTAAAATAACCTGGCTGCGAAATGACCAAGAAGTGACAGAAGGGGTCAGTAACACAGATGTCATCCCAGATGGCAAATTGTACTACCAGTTTCATTCTTATCTTGAGTACAAACCGACTCCAGGAGAAAAAATCAGCTGCATGGTTGAACACTTCACCTTGTCAGAGCCAAGGATCATTGTTTGGAGTAAGTTTGTTTTTGTCGTTCAGATACTTGACATGGAAATAATTCACTATATGAATGTTTACCCTCTGTTCCCCCCCCCCGTTTCAGACGACTTCCTTCCAGAAGGAGAAAAATCTAAGATTATTCTTGGACTGTGTGGACTAATCCTTGGTTTGGTTATCTTTAGCTCTGGATTTATTTACTACAAGAAGAAATGTGCTATATATAACTCTGTCCACTACAGTGAGGAGATGTAAGTTTGTTGTAAGTCACAACAGGCTGCGCTAGCTGCAGCATAGCACAGAGCAAGGGGGAGGAAGGATGAGCAGCAACATGAGATTATGATTGACAGTTATATAGCCTGCCTCTTGCCTCTGATTGGTTGTTTCTAGATAGTACTGGGAAAAGGCAGAAGAAAGAGATTTTTCACAAGTTATCTCCTACACTTTCACAACATGACAGTTTTAACAAATATGTAAAACAAAAATATATATATATGTATATATACACTGCTCAAAAAAATAAAGGGAACACTCAAATAACACATCCTAGATCTGAATGAACGGAATATAATTGCCAATAATTTCCATCTCTTGTCTATTCCATTTGCACAACAGCAGGTGAAATTGATTGTCAATCAGTGTTGCTTCCTAAGTGGACAGTTTGATTTCACAGAAGTTTGATTTACTTGGAGTTATATTGTGTTGTTTAAGTGTTCCCTTTATTTTTTGATATATATATATAATATATATATATATATATATATATATATATATATATATATATATATATATATATATATATATATATATATATATATATATATATATATTTAATATATATATATATATATATATTATATATATATATATATATGTGTGTGTGTGTGTGTGTGTGTGTGTGTGTTTTGTTTTTTTGTTTGTTTTTTTTTAATAAAAGTTACATACTGCAACTTTAATTTCACTTAGTAGTGGGCAGGTCAGGAGGGACGTGGGTTAGAGCTGCTGCTGACTGACTCATCTGTTGTTAAGTGGTAAAAGGTACGAGGGACAAGTTAAATATATGGATATCTTGGGGTTTTTTTCCTTAATTCATTAAATGATAGTGAAATGGAGGCAAGCCGTAGCCTGTAGCCAAGCTAACTATGCTAAATGGTTGATAATCTCACAGTCTACTCACCTCTATTGGAGAAAAACTCTGTTACAGATTGGTACTCTTGTCTTTTCTCTCTGTTATCTCTCTATTTTTTGAGAACCTGACTATTATTTTTCTTGGTGGCACAGTAACTGCCACAGTCGCTCTTGTCTTCTACTGGCTGCTGCTGAACCATTACATGCAGACCCAGGGGAGTTCAGGGCAAATATGGAGGTGTGATATTTGGTCTGGGAGTGGGAACATTACATTTTTACTGTTAAAAACAATATTAAAAAACACAGTATGATTAATTATGTAATTGACAGAGCCCCATTTTTTTATTGAATAAAAAAAAAAGAAAATTGTCAGTCCCCCCCACCCCCCACCTTTACAGTGCCCCCTGCTCTCAATAGCTATAGTCACCCCATCACTGCATGGAAAAGTGGGATGGTTAACTTACAATTATCTTAAAGTAGGAAAAAATTCTTCACATGTGGCCTTACCGTAATTATAAAGGAATTATAAAGGAAGCTCTGTAATAAGTACAACTGTAAACATGCAATAAATAGCAGAAATGTCTTCATTTTGTATTCAATAAAAGGTACTATGTGTGTTTTATTGTGTATGCTGGCATTCCTCAGAAACCTTTTCACCAGATCAGTGGTTATATCCATGAGACTTTTCAAGTTCAAGTTTCAGCATTTGTTCATCAGTTGTGCAATTCATAACTTTATTTTTCTCCTCGAACTAAGCTCTTATGTAGTGATTAAAAGATGGATAAACAATCAGGGTTTGACATGTTCATATTTTAAAGGACTGAACCTTGCATCAATGCTGGGTAAAAGCTTAAAGTAAGCTTTTATTCAATAAACTCTATCACTAAAATACCTAACAGGCAGGTCAGCCTGACAGGCTTTCATATCAATCTAGAGATACACAAAGAGTAAAGAAAAAACTATAACAGGTAAAGTCAAAACAGCACTGAATCGGTGGCAGCTGCCACTGAATTTGTGAAGTAACTGTTTTTTAAACAGCATAACTTGGGTCAAACCTTTTGGGCTTCCTTCCACAAACCTCTGACAGATTAAATGACACATTGGAGTTAATTGGAGTCACAACTGTGGATATTTGAAGACCACACCAGGAGCACACTGCTTTCTTGTTTGACACAATGCGAAAGTCAAAAGAAATCAGCCAATATATCAGGAAAAGAATTGTGCAGCTGCACAAGTCTGGTTCATCCTGGGGAACATTAAACTGATGGTTGAAGTTCCACGTTCATCTGTTCAAACAATTATACGACAGCTCCGTATGCCCGTCCCATCACAACCAGTAGGGGGCACCAAAACACACTCATCACAGGACAATTACCAAAAGAAAACATATTTTAGCAAGAATTTGCAATCCAATACCCGTTGTTACATATGGAAGAACAGACATGATGGGAATGTCCAACCATCATACCGCTCAGGAAGGACTCAGGTTCTTTATTCCAAAGATGAATTTGGTCGAATATGTGCAGATCAAGTGAAACATACAATAAACGTCAGCTGAGAAAAGTACTAAAAAAAGAACAGATGTAAAGGAAGCCCGGTTGTGAAATAGGAATTTAATACAGGAAACTGAGGTATGTTTCAATTGTTCTCTGTACTGTGATGAGTATATAGTTACATTCAGCCTAGAAACACTGGACCTCAGATGTGGGACAGAGGTCACACCAACTCAACTGTTAGAGGTTACCTCATTGTGCAACATAAGGAGGCAGTATTGTTTAAAATCAACGTCTTTTTAGTTTTACATTGTGCTATAATGCCATTATCTGATCAAAAATATATGTGGGGTGTTGCCTTGATTCTTTCACGCATGTTTGAGAAATCCAATGATCTCCCATAGCAACTGTTCAGCTGTGTAAAACGCCTTGGTGTACCTAGCACCTCCTCAGAGCTGCAATTTCCAAGCTCTGGAGCTTCTGCTTCACAGAGCACCCCTCCTCTGTGACTCCCCCACTTAGGTCCTTCAGACTAGCCATCAGCAGTTAGCAAACATCTGGTGGAACTGTGCATCAGCTGACCTCATTATACAAGCTACTTCTCAGGGCTATGCTGGTAAAACCTTTGGTAAAAGGTTAATAAAGGAGGCATTATTAAGCTATACTGCATATCGCTGGCGATGCATGGTCTGTGCTTGTTGCATTTGTCTGTTTTTTTATATGGCACATGACTGTGACTTCAAGAACAGAGTATCTGAGAAATCAGCATAACAACTTGTGATGCTCTGTACTTTGTGTACTTGACTAGGAAGTCAGCAGTAGAAAGAGAGACAAAAGCATTAGAATCAAGGTGTACCTAATCAATTGGCCAGAGAGCAAAGGATTTCCAGCAGATCTGAAGCTTTGCCATTTGAGCAGTGGAGGCTTAGCTGCTAGCACTACTCTTATATTCACTTTGGATTTTAAGGTGACAAGTCAAAAACAAAAACATAGTTGTTTTCTTTGGTGAGTTTACAAACTGCTGTGATTTATCAGTCTATTCTATTATTGAATAGATTGGGAAAGTGGTGTTTTAGTTGCTTCCTGTAGGTTCTCTCTAAGCTGTGTTGGCTCTGTCTCGATCAGCTGGCATTTTTGTAAGCAGTAAGTCATACAGTTTAAATACCAAATATCAAAAGTATCTATAGGAAATTTAAAGTAAAAAAAAAGCTCTAAGGCAGTCAGAAAAAGTTAAACTGTCAGATTATTAAACAGCAGTGCAAGCCACATTACTATTGCAGCATACAAATTTATATTTTCACTTAAAAATAGCATTGTCTTTGTTTTTTAGGCATGTAGACAAGTAAAAATGTAGACTTAAGCAAAAGCTGGAGTCTTGTTATGTATTTGTTGAAACTTTTTTAATTATTTAACTAATGCGGGCATTACTGGGAACCTTTACTTTCTGAAAAGAAAAGCTGTGAGGCATGTTAACTGTGAAAGGCTGCCAATAAAGGAGCACAATATACTCAAAAGTGTAAACTGGGGTAACTGGTTTGACTGGTTTTTTCCATTTTGTCTGCTTCTGCTTTTGGCAACAATTTTGAGAAACACAAAGAAATGAGGAAGGTTTTTATCTAAGTCAGTAAACCTTGTGAAGTCTCACTCCTGCTGAAGGCCGACGACAGTGAACATAGGAGCAATGACAGGGCAGCCGGATAAGAGCAACGTGAATAATTTATGCATCTACTTTATTCTTCTTTTCTCGGGAGCATTTCAAATTTGTGCACAAAGTAAGTCTTAACTACAGGGACTACAACTGCATCAACGCTAAACTGTTATAGAGAAGGTTGGTAATGAATACTTTTGAATAAGCTGTTACTTTCATTTTTCCAGAGGATCACAGACTTTGTCATTCTGTTGGGTGCTTTGACTCGGGCGAGACCCTGCTATATTTGTCACTGGATAATGATGAAGTCTTCTACGCAGACTTTAGAGATGGAGTTCTTGTTTGGGACAACAAAATACCATCAATTCTACATGTTGAATATGCCTACAAATATGCCAAAACACACCAGTTCTTATGTAAAAGTGCTATTGCTAAATGGAGACCAGACTCGACAGCAACAAGGGATAAAGGTCATTTAAATTTTTATTTATTTCCTTCATTTGTTGCAGTGTTGTAAATCTCCTTTCCTCAAAGTCCTACACACATGAAAGCAATAATGTGATAATTCAATTCTCAGACCCACCGGTTGTGGCTATTTACCCCAGAGATGAAGTGACTGAGGAGGAAGAAAACACCCTCATCTGTTTCATCAACAACTTTTTTCCTCCTTCGCTTAAAGTCACCTGGACTAAGAATGACAAACAAGTGAAAGAGCAAGACCCTTTCATCGAAACTCTGTCCAACTCTGACGGGACGTTTCATGTCTTTTCCTACCTGAACTTTGTTCCAAAACAAGGAGACATTTACAGCTGCTCGGTGGAGCATGAAGCACTGGAGGATCCAAAAACCAGGTTTTGGGGTGAGAACAAAAAAAAAACGTTTATCTTTAGTAGCTTCATTTATACAACCGATCAGAGGATAGAGATTTTAGTGTGTTTCAACAGTTTTTAAGCTTTTGCTCTATTCTTTTTCAGAGGTTGAAATAAATCACGCCAGTATTGCTCCAGCTGTCTTCTGTGGACTTGGCCTGACTTTTGGACTTCTTGGAGTTGCTGTGGGGACTTTTTATCTAGTGAAAGGAAGCCAATATCACGAAACATTACACTCTGCTTAGAGGTTGTTCATGTACTCTGTAAAATATATAATGCTCTTATAAAATTGTCCTTTTCGCTTTGGCTGCATATTAGAAATCTCCAATAGGCACTTTTCTTAAAACATGTTTGTCTTCTTGTTGTGTGAACACAACACAAATGGCGGGGTATTAACAGAAAACTCCCTAGCGAAAACTACCAATCCAGCTGGGATTTTAATTTTGTAAAATTTCTTACCATGAATATTCATGTTAAGATACCAATGCATGCTTACCGCCATATTTTTTATTCTGCATTTTTTATTTTAATGACAATAACAATATGTCCCTTGAAATGTATGTTAAGTAAAGCATTTTAATTTTGCTATTATTGTTCTTAATGACCCCAAAAAAGCACAAACAACAAGATCCAAAACAGGGGAACTGTACTTTTGATGAAAATCATCTTAGTAATATGGCTTTATTGAATAAAGTTGACTTACAAAAGAAAAAACACTATTTCTTTTTTTGTAGGAACATCTTTTCAAAATCTAAAAAATGAAGCTGATGTTTTTGTTGTTGACATGCAGCATTCCAGCATTTACTTCCTCGTAGGTGAAGCACATTATTAGTGTTGCGCCCTGGAGAACCTTTCCTCATTTGTTGTTTGACTCCTGAGGAAAATGATCACTTATGGTTTATTTTGTGTTGTTGCTTGTTCTTTCTGCAGCCCAGGTAAGTTTTTCTTTGTTGATTATTTTTCTGTTTTTGTTTTTTTTTATTACACCGCTTTTGTTACTATTATAGTAAAAAATAATTCTACATTCATTATCTGCACTCTTTTGCATCAGTTTTCTCAGATAAAGATTTTTACCAGGGCAAAGCATGTTGTTCATTCCGTGGTCCAAACTATGAAGATGTTGAGTACACAATCACAGCTCGATTTAACAAGCACAATATGGTGGAGTACAACAGCACAAGAGGCAACTGGACTGGATTTACAAAATATTCTTTAAAGGTGGCACAAACGTGGAACGCTGACCCTCAGAAAGCATTTGCCACAAAATCTGATGAGCAGTTCCTATGTGAAGATAATAAAAGAAACTATTTCTATATTCTAGGTGAGAACATTTTGTTTCATTAAAAATCATCATCTGTTTCAATTTTGGTTGCAGTTATAAAGAGGATCAAAGGGAGTGTCATTATGTATGCTCATTAAATGAAATTGCTCAGTGGGACATTTACAAAAAAATGTAGAGGAAGAAAATTATCTGGAATGAAGTATAAGTATTAGTTTTCACAATGCTAAAGACTTATTTGTTTCTGTGTAATGTGGTCCCACAGAAGAGGTAATTATTGTGATGTATGCACATAATTACAGTAGGTCTGACTAAATATAATGGCAGCAAACATTTGAAATCCAAACTTTTTTTTTTCAGACATTCTGAAGGCAGTACCTATCACCAGAATGAATTTAGTGAAACAGCCCGATGGTAAACACCCAGCCATGCTTGTCTGCAGCGCTTATAGCTTTTACCCCAAGCAAATCCAACTCACCTGGCTGCAAAATGACCAAAGAGTGACTAAAGGAGTCAGTAACTCCGACGTGATTTCTGATGGAGAATTTTACTACCAGTTTCATTCCCAGCTGCAGTACACGCCGACTTCAGGAGAAAAAATCAGCTGCATGGTTGAACATTTTAGCCTCAGTGAACCACGCTTTATAGTCTGGGGTGAGTTTGACGTACAAATACATAGCAAAGAAATTATTTAGAAATCATTTAATGTCATTCTTTATTTTGTCCCTGCTTTAGACAACTCCATTGACGTGAAAAGAAAACGTCACATCGCTTTTGGACTGTGTGGACTGATTATAGGCTTGATTTTCCTGATAGTTGGACTTTTCTACTACAAGAAAAAGTCTGCTATGTACAACGATCTCTTTGAACGTGAGGACAATAGAGAGAATTTAAATGTGAAAAGGACTGTATCACTAATTTTATTGTGATGCTAATGACATTTTCTTGTCTTTGTTTTAACAGGATCAACAGTAATGGTTCTGGAGGACCAGACCACAGCTGGAAATTTTTAGCACCTCGAAGAAACACAGTTATTGCTATAATACACCGTTCTTGATGTCTTAATAATGGAAGAGGGGAATAAAACACGCATCTGAAATATTTTAGTTATTGCCAAAGTTTTGCATTTATTACCTGTAAGCAACTTTGTATAGCTCGATCTAAAAACATTTAATCTCCATCTTTTTTTTCTTTTTCTGTAGAAATTACAAGATTTATAAAATAATAGTAATGCCATTACAAAAAAAAAAACTGCTTCTTCCTAAAGAAGAAGAAGCTTGCATGTACATTTTATGAAACCTCTAACATTTTTTCATGGATCAGATGCACAGAAGCACACTTATTATCTTTGTATACTTTACAAATTTTGTCTGTTCCTTACATTTTATGGGATTTTTTTCTTCATCTGTATAGTTGGCATTATTGTACAGCTCTATTTTTATTATTACTAATTTTATGTATATTTTGTGTGTTTTCAATGTACTTGCTGATACTGAATTCTCCTATTTAGGGACAAATAAAGTATTTTATTCAATGATGTTTGAGATTTATGAGTCTTTGTAATAGCCCGTACAGCTTCCCTGTCCCTGCTGATGAAAACCACCCACAAAGCATTACCACCTTGTTTTGTTGTGGAAATGATGTGTTGAGGGTGATGTGCAATGCTTATTTTACATCATGTGTAAAATTGAATACATGCAAGAAGTTACACTTTGATCTAATTTTACTAATGGACCTTCTTTACTCCCTATGTGGCTTGAGGCTAATTGCAAATGATACAGCAGTAGTTTTTCTTCGTCACTCAACTCTATGGAGAGCACAACTAGCAGTTATCCCTTTGAGTCTCCATGCTTTGCTTCAGACAAATGATGGCTCTCTAATTAATGTTTTCATGGGGGGATCTGCTAAATGACTGTATGTCATTTAGCCATACTTTTTCCATTTCTAGCTAATAGATTGAACAGCACTTTATGTATGGTTTTATTGCCTAACCCTGTTATATACGTCTCCAAAATCTTATTTTGACTTATAAAGGCAACTAATTGCACTGGAAGGCCATGTATCATTTTCCTTAGTCTTTCCAATCACATAGCACTTTGTATAGTTTTCTATCATACAACGAAATACAGGTTTGGCTTTAATACAGCAAAAGTTCAAGGGATATTAATACTTTTGCAAGGCATAGCATGTGTTAAACCTCTCTTGAGGATTGTCAACAAACTCATTGCCAACACAGGTTCACTGATACTTCCTGCTGGCCAGCATAAGATAATATCAACCGGGTTTTCAAGCCAAGTTCCAGTTTCTTAAGTCATGCAAGCTGCAGTTTGCTGAGTTCCCATAGCAAAAATGAGCTGAAGTCAATATAACAACAGTGGAAAAAATTACCACATGATACAGCAGTATCACCGAGTTTCTCCATTAATCCAAATAATATTGTATAAAAACCTTTTCAACAAACATCACCAGCAACCATATTTTGCATGTTTCATCTATCCACCCTATAATCACAATACTATTTTCCTCCCCAAATTAAAGCATTTAGGAATCACCCAGTTGCCCCAATTGTTGTTATAGTTGGGGCAATGGTGGCAGGAGTTTGCCCTGGAATCAGTGGGTTTCTGGTTCGAGCCCCTTGCTCCGTTGTTGTGTCCTTGTGCAAGACACTGTGCCCACCTTGCTTGCTGGTGGTGATCAGAAGTCCCAGTGGCACTTGTACATGGCTGCACTCCAGTGGTTGTCACCATTGGCATATGAATGTGCACATGAATGGGAATGGCTGATTTTCTTGAAAAGTGTCTTCCAATGTCCTAGTAAAGCACAATGTAAGTCTGATTTCATTTCAATTACCAAACCACTGCTGCTTCTAGTTAAAGAAGTTTGTATTTGAAAGCAAAAACAAGTAGTAAATAATTCACCCTAAAAAGCTCCTGGTTTAATTCTGACATTTTGAAAAGGGCTGGGATTCTGGGGCACAACACAACAGCTGGATTTAGGTTTCAATCTGCAAACAATGTTTAAAAACTGACTCACACAGTGTTCCTAACCACATTGTTTGCCATTCTGCCTGAATTTTCCCTGGGTATAGTTGTTTTTAGGCTCTTCTTGTTTAAGCACTAAAAAAAATATTACTTGGAAAGACAGAAAAAAAGATAATAGCAGTGTTTGCCAGAAATGTGGGAATTTTATCACAATCAGCAACTTTCTAGAAGTAACGACTGCATGCAAATATTTTACAGACCATTGTTTCTTCCTTCCAGCACAGATGAAAGTACCTGCTGTTTTCCCCTTGAACCAAACATGTGATTTTCTAAAGGGTAGGCAATTTTGGTTGAGAAGTTAAGTTAAGCAATTCACCTCCTCAATTCATTGCTCTGTTTCAAACAGCATAAGAACAGACAAAGACAGATGCAACGATAGTGTGACAGGCAGTTTAAATAAAACAAAGAATTTTGTTTGTTTTGCTCAGACTGAGCGAGGGTGTAGAGAAGTGCGCTTTGCTCTGTTTATGTATAAAATATGAGATGATTTTCCCATGCAAATTGAACTCCAAAATACTCCAGACTGAAACAGCAGTAGGGTGAACAGGTTATGCAACAGAGTGGGGGGTTTGAGAAGCAGCTGAAAGTACATGGTAGAAATATCACCTGGTTCCCACCCAAAGCAATGACTGAATATATATTTGAGACAGAACTGTATTTAATTTATCAGTACATCGTTTTAATGTATGTGGCTTAATATTTGACGGAGTTTGAAATGAGAAGTCCATCATTTTGCTTCATCTTCTTTTGAAATGCTGCCGTTGTGGATCAAATGCTGTGGCAGTCATTGTGTAAAATGTTACAGGCATATCAGGGATTCTTACTGTAAAACACTGCAGTCAGATAAGAAATAAAAGGATGCTGCTGCTGAACATTAAGGTCTAAAAATATTATTTTTGTTGGTGTGTGCACCAACTTTCCAGAAAAGAAAAAAAACACTTTCTTTTATCACTGTTCATTCATTCAGGTTTATGTTTACACATTTTCTCTTGTTCCTCTCGTTAAGAATGTGTTAACCCTAAGGCTTATAGAATTTTGATTGTGTTTCCCCCCCTGCAGAGCTAAGCTCAACTCGGCTCCGGTACATTCTCACATACCAGACGTATTCTTTGTCTTCTCAAAAACAGGAAGTTATTTGCAAATTCACCAATCTTCTTGTGCCGTCATGTCTGTTGGCGCTCCGTGAAAAGACAGCGAGCACAAATATGCAATCAATGTACAAAGCTTTGTAAAAATTCATTCTTGTGGTTTTGCACAAAAATATACCAGAAGTATTGCTTGTGGGCATGTTTTCCAGCGAGTGAAAACAGTGTAACACACATGCTGAGATTTTATCTCTCTCCATCACGGTAGTGTCATGCAACGCTGCTTTTGATAATCAGTTCGTCTTGTTCCTGGAAGGAGAATGTGAAGAGATATCATTACGGGAAAAGTCAAGTAGGGGGAAATACATCCGATTTATTTTCAAATAAAAGCTTTACCTTCACCTCAATAGTGCTTGATGGGTATACTTCAAGAGAACTTTCACAGAATCAAAATAATCTGATTACACAACAGTATCAGTCAGGAGAAGAATACAAAAGAATGTGCAGAAATGTAGCTGCTGTGGCATAAAGACGTTCATCAATAATGCAAAACCTCACTAAGCTAATAATAATAATATTGGAATATGTTTTTGTGCTGATTATATGTTCCTCTGTGCTAAGTTTTGTCATTCAGAGTGTTGCAATCACAAAGTATCAGCACACCAGAAACATTAAGTGTTGCAGCACTATCTCCTACATTATAATTCTTTAAAATCTTTGCTTAACCTGATATGAGATAAACACAGATGGTTGTAAATTGAAAAATTGCAGAAGACTACAACAGGTGAATGTCATTGGGGAAAAAGCTGAAGGAGACACTGATATGAATCTAGGAGAAAAGAAATGAGAAGAGAAGCATTAGTAAGTCAATCAAGGCCTGTTATGTAATGTCCCAACAGTCTGCCAGTTTCCTGATCTTCTTTTTAAAAAACACTTTCCTCATTTCTGTACTCTCTTTAACTAAAAACCAAATCTCTCCAGTCTGTCTCCCCTTGATTTCTTTTCTCCTTTTTAATGTATGCATAAACACAGCAGTGCCTTTGGCCCCTCAGCATGCTGCCAGGCAGGAAGTAAAGATGATGCACACAGAGGTGATGCGTAGTGAGTGATCATAGCTTTACATAAGCTCTAATTCAGTGACCCCAGATGCTGCAGAGATCCAGAATTGGAGGACAGGGGAATAAAATGCGAGTAGAGCGGAAGGCATGACTGGAGGGGGCCTTCTCACACCTGCAGCACTAGATACGCCACAGCAAGAAGGTCGTCTATTCTGCTTTTGTTTTCATTTGTGAAAGTTGATTATTTGTAATTCCAATGATGTTCTACCCTGTTAGGTTAATACCAAATAAAATACAGAAAAAAAAATCAGCTTTTTGTAGCAGTAAAATAGTAAAAGAGTGTAGAGCTCACATGACTCAATCTTGAAATGTAAATAAAGCATTCATGTCCAGCGCGTTGCAATACTCAGACTGATGCTTTTTCACATTTTGTCACATCGTAGCCTCAACACATTTCATTTGGATGCGGTGTGAGATTCTAGTCCAAAATAGAGCACAGCGTTGAAAATTACACAAGTATCTTATATACAAAATAGTTCAAGCTCAGTTAGATTGGATGAAGACTTACTGGGAAATTAAATCTTCTCGTCTTGGTACTTTAACTCGGGTCATTGCAACATATCTGAATGCTTTGATCAAAAGCATTTCATTGCAGCTTTTCATGCATTTTTAGACACTTTGTCTTGTTGAAAGGGGGAACCTCTGTCCCCAATCCAAATCCCTAACAGGTAGTACTCAGTTACTGCCCTATACCTTTAGCTTCTCATCTATTTCTCCATCAATGACTCACAGCCATCTCCTTTCAGAAGCAAAGCATTTTCCACTGAATGATGCTTCTCACTTTGTGTTGGTCTATAAAATAAAATACGTTTGTGGGGGTATGAAGAAAGCTGCAGCCAGCAAAAACCTCCAAATCCATCCATCCATCCATTTTCTTTACACCCTTGTCTCTTAGTGGGGTCGGGAGGGCTGCTGGTGCCTATCTCCAGCTAACGTTCCGGGCGAGAGGCGGGGTACACCCTGGACAGGTCGCCAGTCTGTCGCAGAACCTCCAAAATTATATAAACCTAAATAGTTTTCTTAAAACAATGTTAACAAGTGTTCTTGAGTGATGCTGCGAACATTGCAAGTCAGCCCATCGACCCGT
The DNA here is from genome assembly GCF_904066995.2 of Poecilia reticulata. Classification (NCBI taxonomy): domain Eukaryota; kingdom Metazoa; phylum Chordata; class Actinopteri; order Cyprinodontiformes; family Poeciliidae; genus Poecilia; species Poecilia reticulata. Next base: position 12,624,724 of record NC_088837.1, on the reverse strand, counting down.
GTTGCACATAATCCATTTGCGTTGAGCTACTGCGCCATATTGTCGCCTTGCACCAGCTGTCATCCTCTGCATCCTGTCACGATCCCTTGGTCACCTTCTGCAGCGAGTGAATTTATCAAAGCTTCGCAGGGAATTAACGCTCACCTTGACTTTATGCTGGTTCAGCAAGCATGGAGTAAAATACAGTCTGTGTGGGGCGTTCGCCCTCAGCAGCATTCCCACGTTTCTGCTGATGTAGCAAAGAGTAAAATGTGTGTGTACTCTTGCACTTTATTCGTTGTGGGGGCGGAAAACCCCAATACTAGAGGTTCAAGGGTTTAGAGGCTGCAAAGTGAGGGAGCCTCGCCTGAGTTCAGGAATTAATTAAATGTTTCCGAGTGTGTATGTCCTGTCACTCATTGAAAGGAAGTTACTAAAGTGTGAGCAGCTGGTGCTTATACTTCCTTGTGATTTTTTTTTTCCCCCCCATTTTGACTTTCTGTTTAACTCGGGTTTATTGTAGGATAATAGCTGAGTCTGTGCACACTGTTTGGTTGAGAAGTACCAGCATCTGCCACAGAGCTAAATCTGTCTTAATGAGCTCTGCAGGCTTCCCATCACACATTGTATCTCTGGTGTCTGGTTTTAAATTGAGGTGAATCTCGAGGTCAGGATGAATTCTATTCTGAATCAATTAAAACATGAATACTATTTTAAAGCTATATGAACTTCTCTGCTTCTCTGTTGGCCGCAAGGTTTATGTAGAGCAATAGCAATTCATTTTGTTCAATTTTCTTTTTCAAAATATATCTATACATCTGTGCAAATGGAAAAGTAACTGGACCACTTAAGATAATTTCTTGGCATATGTTTGCTACTTTCATTCAGATTTATTCTTTTAAAAGCTTCCTGTTTTTCTTTTGTTTTTCTCTGTCTGAAACGGCTTTTTCGGATGAGTAATTTCTGGATTTGGAAGGATTGTTGCCAACTTAGACATTTGTTATGATGCCAAACCATAATAATAACCTCAACATCTCAAATAATACCTAATCTAAAACCTATATCCCAGATGAACCTAGAAGGAGGCATCATGGATGCAGAGCATGAGTAAATAGGGGAGGGAGGAGACGGACGTTCAGATCAAAGTTCAAAGCAAGATCTTCAGCAAACCAATTGGATGAACTTTAATCGTAAACAAATATCCAGACTTTTCTAACTATGCAAAATAAAGAAGTGTGAACTCTGCAGCCCTGATAACACTGTTGGTACCAATAATTGTGACACATGGGATTGTGTTGAAAATAATTTCCCAACAAATTATATTCATTTCTTTAGCAGTGCCGTGTTACTGTAAATGTCTTGGGGGGTTTTTAATTTTAATTTTTTTTTTATCAGTGGTGCCAATAATATACTCCTTCAAAAAATTTTATTTATTTTTGTGAGTCCTGTAAGTTGCCTATGATACGTTTAATTCCCTCTGTAGATTTTACTCTTTGGCGAATGTAAGATGAATTGTAATGAAGCTCAACGGCTATATAAACGTATCTCAACATGAGCATGCTCATTTATCCACACAATGCTGAGCTCTCAGAACTGTAATTATTCTGTCCATGCATGAATTTTAATTACATCTTATCACTGGGCCCACTATTGTCTCGCGTTCGTTGCTGTAAATGTGTGCGCTCCTTGGGATTCTGGTTATCTTCTCACAGTAACAAATCTCTTGGCTGAAGCACATTTACCAGTTTCCCACCACCAGCTGCCGTGTTAGAAAAAGGAGTCAGAAAAGCAGAGAGACACGCAGAGTTTGGGTTTTTACGTGATCCGTTTGATATTTTTCTCTAAAACATGCACTTGGTGTCGCATCATGAAAAACACATTCAGCGACTTGCATGAATTATATGCCAGAATCAAGACTCGTGAATGTAATCTGGTGTCTTTTTTTGCTTTACTTTGCTTCCAGAGACGCCTGATTCCCATTTGTTGAATGCTTTACTTAATATCACTACTTTTTTTTCTGTAGCTTTCTTTTGGAATGAACTTTACTTGATCTCATGATGTTCTTTCATTCTGGTGTAAAAAATAAAATGAAAGATTCATCATGCAAAATCGAACAGGTTAAAATATCAGCATGTTTGTCTTTCAGTTAGAAGCCATAAGGCAACGTGGAAATGAAGGACAAAAGTCAATCATGATTTTGACTGCATTTGTTTCCTCCTTTTGGTTTCATTCATGTAACCTTCAGCTGATGTACTTGCACCAGGAAGCTCTGTGAGAATTGGCACAATTCCCTGCCACAGTTTTAATGAATTCATGCTGTAAAGGAAAGATAGTGGTCGAGTTGCTGTAAAAGACCAAACATGGCGAGCTCAGAGCACAAATTGAACATGAATGACAGAAAGAGAAAAATAAAAATAAAAAAACAGGCAGACAGATTCAGTGACATGTGGGATTGTAGAAGATCAATTAAACCTGAACATAGAACAAAAAATAAATATTTTCATCTGGTCAGCCCTTGATCCTACCCAACAGCTCTGTTGTCCGACAGAGAGAAAGAGAAATAATAACCGATTATTCATGGCCACTCTGTCTTGAGTCAAGGCCGCTTCTCCCATTTTGTCATTTGATGGAGATTTCCAAAGACAACAATGAAAAGTGTGTCTCATTCATCAGCTGCAGCTTTTAGGTAGACAACAGACAGAGCCAAAGTACAATGGCAGGTAGGGAGACTGGCACAACAGCTGGCCTGTTTATACAAAATGTCCAAAAACCCTGAATTAATGAAGGGCGACAGAAAGAGGATGGTGCTTCATGTTAATTTTCTCCGGTTTGCCATCAGATTGATCAGGGCACTGCTTAGTGGTCCTCCCGAGTGGCCACTTTGCCTCTGTGATTTCCATCCAGTGGGGAGATTTATGTGCACTCTATATGCAAGCTGATGTCACTTAAGAGGTGCACCTCCCAATTTTTTCACTTGTCTGTTCCTCGCTATCGTAGTGGATTAAAAAGTGCGGACAAAAGAATGCATTAGTTTGCTTTGAATCCGCAGATTTGCTTGTACTTGCAAAGCTCAGATTTAAAGAGGAAACCTTCTTCTTGCTGTGAAGCATCTAAATGGTGTTTTTGCACATCTGTAGTGGCAGATTTTATAATGTGCTCCTCACCACTTGTTTCATTTAGATTACCTGAGTAGTCTGGTCATAAGGTTGGTCATCTGGCCTCACACAGGGATACCTGTAGAGTGTCATAAAGCAGCAGAGGATAGGTCCTGCATGCTTGAGGCTGATGTTTTTGTTACCCTCCTGACCCAGAACTTATCAGGATCAAAGCTGTCCTCTTTAACATCAAACAGACAAACCTCCGTGTTTTAGCAAAAGGAAAGTGGCAAGACTATATGTTCTGAGCGCCACAAAAAAATCTTTGGCGCATAACAATTGCTTGACTCACTCTAGATAAAATAATTTTTCTTTTTTTGTGTGTGCCTTTGGTATTTGATCTATTCAGTGGTGGTTTCTGATATGGGCTATATGGACACTTGCCCAGGATAGCATAAAAAAAAAATGAACTAGAAGATAAAATGTATCTTCTTTGTCAGCTGTGCCCTGTACAAAAATCATAGAAATAAATCCAGTTTTAGTGAGTCTTCCTCTTTGCTTAGTGCTTGGTTATTTTACGGTGCTTTATGATATTTATTAGGAAGAGAAAATATCAATTCACTATTTTGCTTCACGTGTGTATAAAAGATATTTACGTGTATACACGTGTGACAACAAATAAGCATTTGTTATTTTTGATTAAATAAATTCCTGATTGATCAAGCAGTAATGAGTTCCCTCCTCTACTACACCTGACTGGTGACACAGTGTTGTTGTGACAGTCGTATTTCTGCCAGACTCCAACAGCTGTGCAGACGGAAACACCACCGTCAACATCCCTGCTGGGACTTCTTTATCACACCTCATTAGTTTCCTCTCATGGTCAACAGACGGAAAAAAACTGGAATTGCACAAGTTACACTTCAAGCATGTTGCCCGGTTTAAACTAGCTCTGCTCTATTGCACTACCCTATCATATTTCTTCATATATTTCTGTGCTGTCCATTCCTGGGACTTTGTAGCTGTATGTACAGCATCCTTGTCCTTTTTCTTTTTCCACTAGCTTAACACAGCTATGCTTGGTTGGGGCACACACGGTTGAGTGTGTGTGTGTGTCAGCTGAGTCCTACATGACCCCTTAGCATTTCAGCACAGCGACATAAATCACTGGGCTGTATCTGTTTCCTAGGCATGGAAATAGGTCTACAAGCAGTTGGAAATCTCTGTCATGGAGCATCCCTTCTCCGCTGTCTGTCATTCTCCGTATGTATGGAAAATAGTTGCCATGTGACACCCAAGTCCCGCCTGTCAAAGCAGCTCAAAGTGACATTGTGACAGAGCCAAGTGTGTCAGTCAGAGCTGAGTGAAGGATTGTGGGTGTTGACTGATTTATCGCGGGGAGGCCGTGGGAGAGGGTCACCGAACCCGTTGTTGCTTCTGTTTTTGTTGTCGTCTTGTTTGATCGGGATTGTTGCTATGGTGCAGACAGCCTCAAGCAGGACTGCCTTTGTTTCTTAATCCTGATAATCCATCTGCTGCAGTAAAGAACACCAGCAGTAAAAATTTTGTTTTCACCACTTTAATAATTTTTAGCGGCCTGCTTTTATTCTCGCTTTATTATCCAGATGCATGGCCTACTTTTGCTCCAGCACAAGCACTGACTGTTCAGATTGATCAACATAAATATCTAATCATCTTTATTAAATTCAACGATTTAACAACAAGCTTGTCTGCTCTCTGTTGTCGTTCAGTACCGTATCGGCCAGCTGTACATGATCAGCAAGCACAGCCATGAACAGAGTGAACGTGGAGAAGGTGTGGAAGTGGTGCAGAACGAGCCCTACGAGGATCCAGAGCATGGATCAGGCCAGTTTACAGAAAAACGGATCTACCTCAATAAGTGAGTATTATCCCTGCAGTCATGTCAAAATGCAACTGTGAAATAATTTATAAGACCTTTTTTAATAGTCCATTTAGGGATATAGTTGTGTTATTGTAAATGGATAAATTTGTAATTTTCAGACGCACACACTCTACAATTATTTTAGAAACCAATCTAACAGATTAAAAACAATAAATGTCATATTCAATAATTTAGCAGGATTTTTTAATTGAAAATATTTTGGCATATAGTTTTAAAATGCAAGAAATCATGACCGGTTGATTACAGTGCCAGTAATTAACTCAAAAAAAAAAAAAAAAACTTTTATCAAGTCCTACCACAATCATTTATGGAATTTTGTCAAATAAATGACATACTGGACTTTATAGAGGTAAGAGACAAACTTTTATCCTAAGAAATAGCTAGCTGAGGATTTATGTTTGAGTAATATTTAAATTTGCGTCAGTAAAACAACATATTCCAATGCTAATGCAGAGTTTTGAAGCTGCCAATGATTAAAAAGTTTTTAAAGAAATTTGACAAATTAAAGAATGTGGGATTATATTTCGTCATCGCTGTCAAACTCATTTTTTGAGAAATCACTGTTTAATATGTGACTATCCAATAAACTGTCAACTGATCTGTTCAACAAATCTGTTCATAAATAAAATTGCAGAGTTTCAAGTTTCAATTTTTTTATTTTTATTGATAGAACTAATTTATACAAGCACCAAATAGTATAGATTTGGTGCTACATATCAGCTTTATATGTTGGAATAAGCATTCTTGTCACGTTTCAGTAATGAACAAATGAACAAAAACAATGTAATCTGATATCTTTTTTCATCATCCTTCTGCATATTTTTCCGCTGAAGTGTTTGACCCTCTGACAGATTTGATGAGCATGAAATTGAGGATCTGATTGTCTCTAACTGAATTGGCTGCTGTGTGTAATTTCATTCTAATTTATGAATTGACTTTGAAAATCAGACTTTATCACTAGCATCAAAGACGTTTTTATTAATTTTTTTCCTTTCTCTCATAAACAGAGCAATATATATATATATATATATATATATCAAGAAGACTGATGGGAAGAATCTCGCTGAAAGCAAACTCTCTGATTTTATTTTTCCAAGCTATAAAGTTAAAGATACGGAGGTAAATAGATGAGCTGAGGGAAAACTCAAACAGATAAAACGAGCTTAAGACGTTTTTCCAATACAACAGGCTCTGTACTTCCCTGTGTTTTAATAAGTCAGGCACTATTTTGTTCAGTGCAACCTTACTGCTGCCCATTCAGAGAAGGTACTAAATCCCAACACTAAACCTTAAATCTATCAGTCATGGTAATGTAATTTGAAACGACTGATTTCCATCATGAAGTAGCAACTCAGGCCCAGCTGTGCTGCTTTGTTGCGGGGATGATTTAGATGTTAAGCAGTGAACCGAGGCAGGACATGGGTGGCAGTTTAATCCTGCTGAGAACGCTGACAATCAACATACTGTAAATTGCACAATGAGGTCAAAGTAATTTTAGCCACTGAGTTGTTTCCGCTCTCTCTCAGAGCGCATTTTTAACCGCTAAATGGGCATCAAACGTATTTATAATAAATACTCTGAGGGGCCTAAAGACAAAGCTGTTGCTTTGAAGGTATTAAATTGTATTTTTATGTATTTTATTTGTAGTGGATATGCTGATTTTACCCCTTACACATTTAGTTAATTTACAACAAGCTTGAAATTATAAACTTGGCATAGCTTCAGTGTGAATCCAGCTATCCTGTGAATGTCTCAGAGATTTGTTCGACAACATAACTGAACCTAACCAAACACAATCTCACTAAGACTAAGGAACAGAGCAAATAGGTCCCGGAGAAAGAAACAGGGATGTTTAAAGATCAACCGTTCATCTCCACTAAGGCATGGTTTTGGCAGAATCATGCTGAGGGGATTATTTTCTTCAGCTAGAACAGATAAGATGGTTAGAGGCTGAAAAAAAGGGTTAAGAATGAGGTGGAGAATTACCTTCCAGCAGGAAAATGACCTGCAGCGCACATCCAGGTTAGATCAGAGCCTCTTTACTTGTTAGAATGGGCCAGTCAAAGTCCAGACTCAACTAAATAAGAATCAGAGGTATTTGAAAATGGTTGTGCTAAATGTTAGGCTCTAATCTGACTGAGATTCAACTATTTTGCAAAGAACAAAAAACCCAAGCGTTATATGGTAATGAGCATTTTGCAAGTCGCTGTATACCGGAAGAGATGTTTTGTAATTAACAGGACACATATATATATATATATATATATATATATATATATATATATATATATATATATATATATATATATATAGGCTTTGAAACAACACAAGGATTCAAGAGCTTTTATTAAATCTACATCAGTGTTTTGTGTTTTGTTTTCTCTAAAGAAACTTCAATGTGATTTTCAAAGTTTACTTTGGGGCGTCATAATCCTGAATCATCCCTCATCTTTCATCCCTCCAGACCTGAATTCCTCTTTACAACCAATATTTTAGTGTATCCACAGACAGCGACGGTGTTATCTCTAAGTGTCATCTTCACACCAGATTATGGTGTATTTTAGAGCTAAATGGTGCAAACGGCTCACAGTCTATGGTGACATTTAAATGCAGTTTTTTATTCCTCTTTCTTGCTCTCTGTACAAAAGGAGTTTGAATGATTCATGTTTCCTTCATAAGAGACAACATAAGAGAGAAAATGTAAGAGAGAAAAAGTTTTATGACACCAGTGAAAAGAGGGTTTAAAGGTTAATTGTCATTTCTTTTTATTGAGTTATAAATAAAGAGAAATGATATAGCCTAAGGCTTTTCGTGGCTCACACTTGCCTTAATGTAAGGAATTTGCTTCCAGCTTTATTCTGGACTTAGGGTTCTGCACTTTTACAAAATGTTGTCAATTTATTTTAGTGCTGATAAAAAAAAAAATCCAAGGTGAGGACAGTCTGTTAAACACCTGATTCCAGTCACTCCCAGAGGACGCTGGCAGAAAGAGCGGAGCAATGCCACGAGACAGGTGAAGTGGTTATAAATGACAACTGAGTGTGCCTCTGGGACAAATGAACTGTCATCCACAGTCCTAGAAGAGAAGAAGACTACACGTTGCTGTGTGAGTATGCAGTAAAGTCTGCTCGTCTCTGTGTGGGGACACAGAGGGAGATGAGGTCAGTGTAAGCGATGGATAATTTGAGCAATCGCTGTCGGACACCAAGAAGGCCTCTCTCCGCCCACAAACCACCTGTTACTGTGTTACAGCTGCAGTCTGTGCATGTGAATGTACGTGTGGCACTTGTAAATAAAGCGAGGACACGGGACATGTGACCGGCCTGCTATGTTTGTGTAGTACGCCCTGGCTATATGACAGAGAAGAGGAGCCGGAGGAAACCACCAGTCTTACGTCCCTGTGGTCTCAATGGTCTCATAAAACCCTGGTTAGCTTAGCACACACAGATACTTGTAAAAGCCATTTTTCCCCCTTGAGAGTCCCAAATTCTGTCACATCTAGAAAACCCAAACACTGCAATGTGTTTATTTTGAAACTTTATTAGTAGTAATTTGTAACTGTTGTTTGTATATTTCACAAATCTGCTCTTTATTCACAAGTCCCCACTCAAAGTTCTCCACAAGAAGTTTGGGTGTGAATAGAAGATGCTCTGGTCAAATGAGACCAAACCTTTGGCTACGTTTTGACCGACATGCAAAATGTTGTCTGTAGCAGAACATGTTCATATTCTAGATAACCTCAAAATCCAAAACTAAATCCAAAGAGTCTCTAGTGAGGTGTAAAAACTGATGTACACAGATGCTCTCCATCCAGTGTGACTGAGCTCAGCTTATTTTGCAAAGAAGAACAGGCAATATTACTCAAACAGAGGAACCAAGTGTGACGTACACGTTTCATTTTTTCTATGTGCAAAAATTATAACAATGTATTGATTTTCTTGCATGTCATAATTAAGCACTACTTTTGGTTTGTCTAAAATGCAACAAGGAAATCAGAAAATATTTAAGGGATATGAATACTTTCATAAGAGTCTGTGTTACATACCAGTGATGTATGTAAGTGCTACAGTAATCAGCTTTAATATTATATCAAGTGAAACCTGGACCTGTTAATCAAGTGGATGCATTAAAGCTGGATATTGACGTTCAGGATAAATGTAATCTCAGCTTAACTGCTTCTGCTCAGATTCGATTATAGCTTTCTGCTCTTTCACTTTCCTTCATGTCTTTGTTAAACCGTGATGACTGTTGTAATGCCAAACGTATCAAAGTTTTAAATTTCAGTCATTTCCTCTTTATTCATCAACAATTTTGTTGTGTTTCCCAAATCTGTGGCACGTCACGTCTTCCCTTTCTTGTTTATAGAATCCATTTTTGAAGAGAAATGGCTGCTCCTCTGTATTTTTCTTCTTATTAACCCTCCATGCCTCTCTCTATATCTATCTCAGTGCAAGTGCAGTGAAAGTCCCCAGCAGGGTTGCTGGGTGTAATCACTGTGATCAGCTTTCCCAGGAGCCATCATGGCCTCATTGTATGGCCTCCATTATACGCATCAGGATGTTTCTTATTGCTAGTTGGGGTTGATTGACCAAAAGAAAAGAGTTGAGAAATTTGAAGAGAAGACTAATTTCAATCTGCTACAATTTTCTTTTCTCAGCTTGCCAACCTAAACTCTCGTCTTTCTGTATGTTTTAGCAAGCTGCCCAGCTGGGCCAGGGCAGTGGTTCCTAAAATTTTCTATGTCACAGAGAAGGCCTGGAACTACTACCCATACACCATCACGGGTAATCATGTTACTGCAAATCCCTCCTCTTTCATCTGCGGACATTTTTTCCAACCCTCATTGTGTCAGAGTTACATAATCAGAAATCACAGTCAGTTTAAAACGACACAGAAACTGTTTACCTATTTAAATCCCATCTTTTAAATGCATTAACCATCATAACCTGAGTTTTTTTAAGGCTCTTTTCTACATTTTAATATGAAATGGGAAGTACACATGCATGAATATTTACATGATAATGGATCAAATTATAGTCTTTAGGTAATTTGCATTCATTGTCTCTTCTCTCTAGTTTAATGTTATTCATGAAAGTTCACATGAAAACATAACAAACACTAAATAACTCATATGTGCATTTATGATACTACTACCATAAACTGTCCATTATTAAGTTAATTGTTCCTGTTAATAATACAAGCACTGAAAGTTATGAAGTGCAAAACACGTTTACATACTAATTACATGTAATTATATGTAAACAACAACGTTCAACAATGTTTTGAAGTTTTTCTTGGATACAGACAAACTTTCTGTCACTGATGGTGGTTCTTCTTACTCTAGTTGCATTATTGATGGTGGAGTGAGACTATGCAATATTTTGACATCAAGAAGCAACATTTTTATGATGTTAAAATGTAATATTTTGCCTTTTGTCAGCAAACCCTGATGATATTCTTGAGGCAACAAAGATTTATTGTGAAGATCTTCAATAGGTTTTTGTACTGTTGAGCCTGATAATGGCATAATCTGCACATTTCTATGTATTTGTGCAGACAAATGCATAGAAATTGATGTTTGAAAAGAATTTTATTGGCCCAAGTAGAAAACTTTGTTGGACGCCTACTGGGGTTGAGTTTTGATTGGCATTGGCAAGAAGAGGAGAAGCTGAAATTAACTTTTCAGTATAAAATATAAGTTAATGCAGAAACTGTACATGACAGTTTGTGTTACACCTACAAAATAAGGAAAACTATGCTAGAAACTGTAACAGTGGAGATGTTAGCAACATAAGAGCTCTTCATACCATGCATGCTTTTACTGAGACTAAAATGTTGTTCCTGAGGCCTAATGGTACACGCAGTTTCATTTCTTTGTTCTCTTTAACCCATCTCTTTCTTTCTTCTCACCTCTTATTCCTGTCCATTACACTGATGGCCTCTGGTCAGAGTACACAGTGAGTATTTTCACTTTCTGCACAGTGTATACACACACACACACACACACCCTACACACACACGCGCACGCACACATTATGATCCAAGGCACTTTGATCTAACATCTGACATGTAAGTTGAAAGCGAGCGTACCAAGACATGTGCTTTAGCACATGCTATGCCATACTTTTTTTGAATTCACTTTTTTGTTCCATTATCTATATTTCCATTTTTTTTTTCTTCTTCTCACATTGATACTTATTACAGAATGGCAGATCAGAACTTTTTAAAATAATATTTAATTAAATAATTTCTTAAATTACACAGTTGCTGTATCATACTAAACACACAACTGGCTACAGTCAATGGAAATGACTGTTAGATTATATTATGAAAACTTTAAACCTATTTCTGTAGTGGTTACTGCTGAAAAATGATATCTTACTCCGCACATCATCACAGTTAAATTTGCTGTGGAGTTCAACAAACTCCACATTTTTACATGTATTGTGGTAGCATTCAAATTTAAATGTTGTCCAATTAATATTTGGTAATCTTTAGTAGAGGAAAGTCTCAGACACATATATCTAAAGTCTCAGGTCATTGTGTTTGATGTGATTAAGTCCAAGAAAGATTCATTACTTATTTTCTGATGGTGTAAAACAATGTCTTACCATCTGAGACTTTTTTTTGAATCTGCTCCCTCCAGTGCTCCTTCCTGCCCAAGTTTTCCATCCACATTGAGAGCAAATATGAGGATAACAAAGGAAACAATGACAATGTAAGTACGGCTCAATATCTCAAGCGCTTCGCGAAGAACTGTGCGCGCATCTTGATTTTTCAATTGGGTTTAGATTGGTGCAGTTTCTATTCCTCTGTTGTCTGTTTTATTGCTTCATCGTTTTATCAGACTCCATCTTCACCACCTTCATGCCTCAAGACCTCGCCGTCGAATTAAATGAATTGCTTTTGTCTGAGGATTATTGAATCATTGTGACTGTGAGATATAAAGAGAAAGGAGACTTGGTCTGCTCTATTCATATTCCAGCAGGATTTTCAGATAGTAGAATATGTTCAGTACTTTTCAATTGAATTGTCACACATCAATGTCTTATGCAAACTTAACGAGTGATGTTGTTGAAAGACTGTAAATTGTTTTAAATCCCACAATCCTAATTCTGATGGAAAAAGTTGAAACTCTTTAGATTTTACTGCAAAAATGTTTTTGCGGTTTTGCAGTTGGAGCCTAAAAGCAGAAGCTACTCCGAATTATATGTTATTGTACGGTTCCACATCCCAGGATTGAAACTGTCCATGTTTATAGAAACATTTAATATGAGTGTTAATTATACAGAAAAAAAAACATTCAGTAACTGGAGGAGCAAGCTCGTTAAACAGAGAAAGCAACCGTCACTCCTGATGTAAAGTTGAATTGTGTCAAAATTATTTCATCCAGCTTGTCTTATCATTATATACCTAAGACAAAGAAAGGGATTTGTTGCATGTAAACAACAAGCTTTGACTTTGTTCAATTCATTAAACAAAACAATCAATAAATATGCATTTTGTTGATAAGGCTAGTAAATATTTAAATTCTCCACTCATTTATCTGTAAAACATTAATCCAAAATTCCAATTATTTGTCTACATTATTTCTTCAAAACGTCATCCTAAACCTTTCTGGTTTTATTAGAACCTAAAAAAATTCCTCCTTGGTCCCCTCTCATCAAAGTAAAAATATCTTATCTGTAGAGAGATCTACTTTAATATCAATAGTGGTGGAAATTTGATAGGTCCCATGATGACATTGTAGGGCTTTTGGAGATTTCATTCAGCATCTTAGAGTCTGCTTCTAGAGTGAATTTTCTTGAACACCCAGATCTACACTGTCATCAGTTGTTATTAATATCTTCCACTTGTTGGTTATTTCCCATACAGTCGAACGCCTGAATCGGATTTTAAATTCTTTTGAGACATCAAAAGCTGCCGTCTTCCCTCTGAAGGCTTCAAAATGAAGACGAAGCTCAATAGATCTCATTGTGGTCATTTTCACATCAACTGTCAGGAGTCCACAAAGATAAATGTTTGAGGTTTAAGCAGATGTTTAAACTCAAAATGTTGAGCAGCAATGACAATACTCAAGTGCACCAGAAGAGTGTCTGAATTTATTCCTTTTTTTATCTGAATGGTTATATTTTTTAAATTATTTTCTATATTGTGTTTATTCATAATAAATATCCATTTATATGTCCAAATATAACAGCTGATTTTTTTTAAGTGTGTTAAAAATAGAGATTTTGACATTTTTAATGCCATATCAATAGTACATGGACAATGGATTTGAAGAACTTCTTTAAGGAAAACATGTTTCATGTCTTCTACAACATAAAACCGTGTCCTCGCATTTCAGTTCGTAGAGCTTTTCATCACGTTCTTTGTTGTTTGTGCCTGTCCTTCGGAGCCACTTGATGCTTTGATTGGCAAAAAGAACAAGTCCGAGTTATGCAATATTGCCTCGATCTACGCTCAAGGAAAAAGCAAAAGTCTGCAGCTCCCCTCGGTGGCAGGTGATGAGAGGTGCACCCAGATTCTGCTGGTGCCACAGATGGTCATTATTTCACATTTGAAGCTGACTAGAGCAAATGTGGCAGTAGACTTGTTCAGTGGAGGGGCTTTCTCCTTACGCTCCTGTCTTAACGCCTCACTGCCTCCACCATTTGTCCTCTTGCTTCTTTTCTTTCTCTTCCAGTCACCGTCATCGTTTTCAGTAATCTATCCATTCATCTTGCTGATTTTTTTTCCCCTTTTTGTAGCACCAATACATGAGACTAAAGGGAGTTTATTCCCGGCTTAGTGACACTATTGCATGAAACTGCTCAGATAAGACAAGCTAATCGTTCTTGTGTTGATTACTAGGAGGAGGTCACTGAACATGAGGCTCAACTCAAGTCTTATTTAGAATCTTGTCTAAGAAAAACCCAGACACATGACACAATCAACACGGCCCGATGTGTTGCTGCGACTACTAACAACAAAGGTTTTGCTGTTCCTCAGATCTTTGGAAGTGAGCCCAGAGAGGAGGAAACAGAAGTGTGTTTTGTGGACATTGCCTACGATGAGATCCCTGAGCGCCACTACAAAGAATCAGAGGTGAGGAAGGAGAGATTCCTGAATTAAAGACGCAAATCCGAGTTTTGAATAAAAAAGGTAGGGGAAAAAAAGAACAAAGGATTCAGAGTCAAATACAAAGACTAGAAATGTAGTGGAGGGATAACAGATGAGATTTTTATTATTCACTTATTTTGATCACCAGCTGGTCCTCTGCCTCATCTGTATGTATACAAATGGGGGGAGGTGTGTTAACTGCAGAGATTTTACATTTCCTTGCACCTGTGCCGGCCAACCTACCGCGGTGTGGCGATTATGAGAGGAGTTATTAATAACCACACGGAGTCGTGACCCTGCAGCCGTGGTGTTTTATTATCGACACCTTCACTACACACCTCCCACTGGGACGTATGCTGCTCTGCGTTTACACTTGGAAGCTAAGAATAGCTCAGAGGTCATGTCCAGAGTTAAATATAGATGTCGGAAGTTGCATGTAAATATTTGATTCAAACACAGATTTAAAAATTAATAATATGTTTGATTCTTTCTCAAGACAAACACAGCATCATTACTGCTAATTAATTAAAGATGAAAAAAAGCATCCCAGTGTCTCCCCCTACTCGGCTCCTTCAGACTAGCCAGCAGCAATTAGCAAACACCTGGTGGAATTGATGAGCTCTTTATACAAACACTTCTCAGTGCTGCGCTGGTAAAAACATTGTTAGAGGTGTTAATAGAAGAGCGATGCTGTGATGAGTTCCCAAAAACAGAGTCTTGGAAAGAGCCGTACTTTCTTAAAGAGACACAAACCCAATTTTAAAGTGTTAAATTATGAAGTGAAATTCATTTTAAGTCATATTTGATAACATGATTGTGCTATAAAATGGATCTTGTACCTTATTCTCCCCCCTTTTTTTTCATATAGACCAAGCATTTATTTTGTATTTTCCTTTAACTTTTTTCAGTCTTTCTTCAGCGAATCTGATGACACATTTTATGCAAAGAGAAATGCAACAGGCTTCATCCACCTCCTCTACTATGGAACTCCCTGCAGGGACAAAAAGTTTTGTCTTCCACCCGCACACAGTCTGTCTCAGTCAAACACGTAACCCTCAAGACAAACGAGCGCCACAGCATAATTAGTCCACAGGGGGGAGTGATTAATGTGTATACAGCTTATGATGAAGGACTCCGTCTGTGAATCTTGGCTGCTCTCTATATGATTCCTGTAATGAATGCAGGTGTTCGTGTCCTGTAGGGGGGGAAGGGAGTGCACGAAGAAGACAAACACCGCCAAACAACGTGGCCTACCAATTTGGCTACTTGTGATACATCTTTTGAGAAATGTGACAATTGCTTGAGAATGGTTCATTTTTCTCTACATCGTTTTTTCTCCTCGTTCTTTTTGCAGGACCTTCGACAGTTTAAGTCAAAGAAGACGGACAGGGGCAGCCTGCAGGAAGGATGGATCGACAGCCAGGACCCCATCATGTGCTCGTACAAACTGGTCACAGTTAGGTTTGAAGTGTGGGGACTGCAGACACGCGTGGAGCAGTTTGTGCACAAGGTCAGTGTGAAAAACAACATGTATTGAATTTTTTTTTTTTTTTTTTTTTTTTGCAGCCTCACTTCATTTTTTTTCAGACTTTTTGACCCTGTCAGATCACTATCAGTGCCCAAGGCCTTCAATTTTCTATTGTGGAAACATATAACACATGGTAGTTAACAAAATCGGCTGTTTTCTTATCACTCTATTTCAGTGTCTGCCCTGGTCGCCCCACACTGCTAGACCTCCCAGCAACATTTAATCCTAATATCTGTTATTTCCCAGAGGCATTTCTCCCAGCTCTTAGCAGCATTTGTCCTTGGGTCAGTCTGCTTCCTATTTGGCCCTTGCCTGAGGCTCCCTTTGACACGCATAGGTACACGCGGTCAGGGCCATTACTCACAGGGCAGCGCTCAGAGTGACTCATATTAATCATTTACTCCTGTAGAGGAAAATAAGCATTTAGCAACTTCAACATGTTTTCAGACTCTCACCTTCAGGGTTAAGTTAATATGATTCACATCCGCTCACCTTGAACTGCCTCCCCCTCAGCTTCGGCTGGGATTTCACCTTTTTATTTTCTAACTTTCCTCAGGTGATACGAGACGTCCTGCTTCTGGGACACAGACAGGCCTTTGCATGGGTGGATGAGTGGATTGGTAAGTTTGTTACAGATGGCACAAAAAAAGGAAGAGTGCTCCGATTAGTTTTTGTCTTCGAGTCGAGCATTTTGGAATTTATAATGAAGCCAAGTTTTGATTTTTTTTTTTTTTTAATCAAACTAACAAACTTCATTTGATAAGAACAATGATAAAAACTTTTGCAAAATTATTCATGCCGTTTGAAATTGGTAATGAAATTGTCGCACATTTTCTAATTCTTCTTAACCAGCTGGTCAAGAACGGCTTAAGCTCAGTCAGATTACTTAGTAAACATCTGTTTTCAGGATTTATTGGTGACTCAACTGGTTTATCCTTTGTTCAAGCTGAGATTTTCTAACACTCGAAAATGCTTTCATGTAAATAATCAGAAAGCTTTGATTGTAGTCCAATGCCCAAATCTTTAGTCTTTTGAAGCCTCTAGCAGGGAACTTTGCCACTGTCTCCATGCTGGCTGTACAACAGACATGCATTTCCCTCTACATGTCTTTCAAACAACTGTGATCAACTCCTCTGTCCCTGCTGAAGACCTTTCCCCTCAGAATGATGCTGTCAGCACCATGTTTCATCATGGGGAAGGCTCAATCTTTCCCATCTAAGACTGGATGGGAAAAATTGCATGTATGTACCAAAAGGCTGCATTTTGGTCCCATCTGACAAGGGAACCTCCTTCCCAAGGTTTGCTGTTTCCCCTAAACGGCATATGAGACTTCTTAGGGCTTCAGGGGTCATATCTGTTTTTCCAACACTTCCATGGAGATCATCTTATTAGATTGCAGAACTATTTGCTGTTGTGTCAACAGATTCTCCCACCTGAGCTGTGGATATCTGCAGCTCCTCCAATGTTACCATTGGACCCCTGGGTTCCTTGTGTTTGTCCATCACTTAGAATCTTGATTAAAAACACTGACTTTTGACAAAGTGCTATAAAAAATGTGAATGAAATTAAACAGACTGATACTTTAGAGCTAATGGGACTAAATACCCAGTTATTAAAAGTTGGAGTCTTTTTGCATCCTTCAGCTAGTGTGTTTTTGACCTCACTCTAAGACAATGGAGAGTCTACAATTAAACTGTGACCCTTTTGTGCCACCCAATGATTTTAGCTCCTCTGGTCAAAGTCCTACAAAGCAACTTTCGCCAGATCTGTAAAAGAGTTCAAATAAAAATTTAACAGGATATGTTTCCTTGAAATGTATTAAAGTTTAAGAGATGCTAGAGTTTGTAGGGTTTTTATAAACATAGCTATATGAGGTCCTTGGCCTGTGTTGCACTAATACCTCTGTTCAAGATCGTTTTTTTTTGTTGTTTTAATAAAGTTCAAGTTTGCACAGCAACGAGGCCATAGAACAACCTACATCTTGTGCAATTTTGTTTTCTTTCTCTCATATAACAGCTGGTCTTTCCATCTCCTGCTCTGCTGCAACCAAATGAAATGGTTGAAATAATGTAGAAGTTTGAGGAAAAAGACAACCTTCTTGAAATAAAATGTTACACCTTTTTACATTCACCCTTTTCTCAATGTAGCCAATTAACCTGAGAAAAACTTATTCTAACAGGATAATTGTACCTCAGTTTCGTCTTCATGTTTCACAGAGACGATTTTTGTCCTGGTTTTGCAGTTCGCCCTTATTTCATAAGCTAAAGCCTTTTTCTGAAGGTCTTTTGCATTCCAGTAGCTTTTTCTTTTCAGCCATCTAATGAGTCATAAAGTTGAAAGCTTTTTATTTGTTTGTGTCAACTTAACCTCGACTGTACTGTTAAATATATTAATATCTCGATGCCAGAGTGTTGGCAGTTTGAAAAGGCTGAGACGGCCGATCCTTGAAAAAAAGTTTTAAAATCCTCCAGTGTTAGCTCATCAATTTATTTACTAATTTCATTGTGTAATCTCACAGTTTTAACAGAGTTCAATTTTTGTATAATTTTTGCATCATCTCCTTAGCTAATATTATAGAGTATAGTATCTATTACTGCACGTCTATTGATGACATGCAACTTTATATTTTTAACGTCACATAACCACAGCGTGCCCATGATAAAAATGTCTGGATGGGACAGTCAACATTGGTTTTGGGCCCATAAATGTATGATTAGATATTAGACTAATTAGATTTATTGGTATCTAGAAAAAGTACCTAGAATGCTAGAAACGAAACTAAGTTTAATCAACATCAACATCAACCACTGTATAATAAACCAACCTGTTAAAAACAGAAAAACTAGTCATTTTTTTCTAAATAGGTTATACCCGTCTACCATTACATCGTTATTGGAAAAAGTTTCACTTAAGACAAACTACCCAAATACGCACAATGTCAATTTTGCCAACCAGACTACAGACGTTCAAATGACAAAATCCCAGGCCTTTTTCTGTATTTAAAGCTTTCAGGGTGTCGTATTACATAGTTTGCTTTGGGCCTGGATTTGGGTGGACGTTGTCACACAGTTTGTGTTAATTTCTCTATTCCATCAGACATGACCATGGAGGAGGTGAGGGAGTATGAGCGAGCCACGCAGGAAGCTACTAATCTGAAAATCGGGACCTTTCCTCCAGCCATCTCCATCTCAGAGACCCCTCTGGCGTCCAGCGCCCGCAGCGGCCCCAACAGCGCCCCGTCCACTCCCCTTTCCACCGAAGCTCCGGACTTCCTGTCTGTGCCCAAGGAGCGACCCAGAAAAAAGTCAGCTCCAGAGACCTTGACCCTGCCCGATCCAGGCCGCAGGGATTCACTCTTCAAGCTGCCAAGTTTTTTCTCCTGGAACTCCAGTCCACAACCCGAATGAGAACCGAGCCTTGCTCTCGACCCGCGGATCAGTAGAGGATGCTTGCTTTGCACATCCAATATTGCTCCCCCCCTCTTGCTCCTGGCCAGTTTAAGTGACAGAAGCTTTTCACAGTTCTGGTCATCCTTGACCCCCTCAGTAGTGTTCCTGGTGTTACAGCAAAGTCAGCAGCTCCCAGACTGCCTTTACAGGTAGACAGTCTGCCCCCTCCCAAAGCCTCTGAGGTGCAAAAGCAGAGTTTGTTCAGCAAAGAACACGACAAAGAATCTCAGTCATTTCTTGGTTTTAGCAGAACATCCGTCCCAGACAGTCAGACTCACGGTGTCTCGATTTACAGTTTTATTCAGCACAAAATTAGATGATTTGCTTTTTCACCTTCAAACATCTGGGTCTTTGTTAGCCGGAGGTCGTTGTTCATTCTTTGTATTTACGTAGGGAAAGAGGTTTCGACGGATTGAGTTGCATAATGTGACAGTTAAATATAGTTTTACACTCAAGTGTACAGTGATCGGGTTATTGTGTATATATGACATGAACATGATTTAATCAACACAATGTCCGCACTTAAGAAAAGATTTAAACTCCAGTAATGAAGCTGCTATTATTTCTGTTGTGTACATTACAGGCCGTTTTATCTGTATGCGTTTATATTATCTTTGCCATATTTTTGTCTCCTGGTGGTATAACTTGACATTAAGCTGCTTTTAAAATATTTGTCAATTGATCGTTATGTCTTTTTGCTGTCATACTTGACGTGTTTTACCCAAGGTTTTATCGAGTGATCATGTGGTGTTCAGCTGCTATATTCCTTTTGTTCATTTTCAAGTAAAGTTTTGTATGCGGTAAATCAAATTAAATCACATCTGAAGCTACTAGTCATAACTTGAGTCTTTATTAATATGATTAAATACCTTAGAGCAAATGTGTATGTCCTTCAAATCTTTCATATTTTGAGCATTACAGTGATAAACTTTATCAAGATCATATAAGATCAGTGGAAAGTAATTGTGCAGGAGAAGAAAAATTAAACATTTCTATATTAATTTATATATTGAATTTTAATCCTTGCCATGTACAAGTGGTTTAGGTTTACAGTTTGTTTGAATAGAAACCCTTGTTAAAATAATGTTTCTCTTCAACAGACCAAAAATAACTCAGTTTTAGCAGTGTGGTTGTACATTTTATTCACAAAGAAATGAAGACCATATAAACACATGAAGCAACAAAGGTCAGTAAGTTTAACTCAAAGTGAGACATTTAAACAAGTTATAAACTTTAAGGTTCCATTTGGTTTTTCCCACTAAATAAAGTGAATATCAAAATAAATATCACGTGTCCAAGAATATACAAGGTAACAACCGTAAAACTGAGCAGAAAATGTGCAAAGTTCAGGTTAAACTTTCACCAAGGTGTTTACCTGCCAAGACATATCCACCGCATTTGATAAATCCCTTTAACTTTGTTCTCGTGTGCTTTCAATCTGTCATCTTCGAGTGCAGAAGATCCATTCTGTTCTCTGATCCATTTTGAGCAGAGAACAGAAACAGGATCCACAACAAGTGTGACGTAGCGATGCGACACAAAACAAAAGAAGAAGACAGACCAGAGTCTGAGAAGCAAGCAGAGCAGCAGCATTTACTTGGTGGAGAGGAAAATCCTATGTTAAGAAATCGTTCTCTTACTTAATGAGAATTTCTCGTTAGTTCTCAATGACCTCCTAAATTTCCTGGATCATAAATATGATGAGACTGAAGACAGTAAAGGATCAGCGATCCTCTTGGTCTGTTTCAAGGACCAGGATTTTTTTCAGTCTAAATGTTTTGCCCTCTCTAGGAAAAATTGTGCCATAAATGACTTAAAGAGGTAATTTATTCAAAACATATTGATAAATCAACATGTATATGCTGATCGCCAGCTGAAAAATTGCACATGAAGAGAGCGTAACAGGGGACCCAAAAGTCTGGGTTATTTAGAAAAATGGTGCAAAGAGGAGAGGTCAAAGCTATAGCAATTTTAAAAAATATGCATTTTTACACATCTTTACAAGAAGCTTTGCAAACATGTGTCCGTCAGCGTATTTTCAGCTGAATCTGAGGCTGATAACAAGCACTCAACGCATTTGGACAGCCAGCATGGAGACAGTGGCAAAGTTCAAACATATTGGGAACAGAAAGCCAACATGGCCATCAAAGTGGATAAGTGGTGGCATTACTGAAAGTGGCAACTGAGGGTCACCAGACAGAAAATGCCTTGCACACACTTTAGTCCCCATTTGATAGGGACCGAGTCATATTTTAGGCTTACGTAAGACAACATTTTGCAGTTTCCTGGTAGGAGAGATGTCTGAGATGCCGGATAATTGCTGAGGAAGATTAGCCTCATATATACCATCAAACCTGATCAATGGCTGAAGATGCACACTGATGCGTGTAGCAGCCAGTCACTGGGTCTGGTGAACAGTGCTCACTGTTTGGCCAATCAACACATTTTTTGACACACATTTCCTTCTGCTGTCCATTCTGGACAAGTTGGGTCCCTGCAGAATTACCAATTGCTGGTCAGCATGTGTGAAAAAACGACTTATAACTTTCTACCTAGTCTTTGGTCAGTAATTGAATTATTTTCAGGAAAAGTGATGGTCGTGACACCATGACGTTCGCGACCAACTTTATCTGATTTGATTAGTCGACCCAGTGGACCCAGAGAGGTTTCAGCTGCTTTGTCTCCGATACGGCTTGAAAACCGTTTTGTCGCCACCAGATGACAATCGATTATCAATAGAATTTGATTATTTAACACTGAAACAAACTTGACATTGTTGTGCGCAAGAGTCAAGCAAGATACAAACTCCTCAACAAAAATATAATGCTTACAAAATAAAAGTAAATGATACAGCAACATGTCATTTCGTGTAGACATTTATCCACTTGCTTAACATTTGTAAACACCATAGAAACCCAAATAAACCCGCTCAGTTTCCCGGCTGAGTGACGTGTTCAGTGCAACAAGGCATTAGTGCGTTTATAATGTGCGTGATTGCCTCATTTCCTATGTCGTTTTTTTCATTACGCGTCATCTCTCCTTTTGGCCTTCCCGTTTTTCCCTAATGTTGCACAGGACGTTGAGGAAGAACTCATACCAGAAGAAGGTGAAGCCTGTGGACAGCGCGGCCTTCAGAAGGCTGGGAGAGAGGCCTTTGAAGCAGCCTCGGATCCCTTCCTCTTTGACTATTTGAACCGCGCAGTCTATCAGGCCTGTGTAGGTCCGCACCTGTACGGCAGAAACAGGTGACAATGCCGACACGTGAGGTGAAGGTCATTTGCCTCGACGCTGTGGTTCAGCATCAGGACCCTACCTGTCCGAAGTGAGCGCGGGCTTTCTCAAAGCCCGCCACCTGCAGCCTCTTTTTGAACAAATCGAAGGGGTATGTGAGGGTTTTACTGATAATTCCCGCTCCACTGCCACAGATCAGGCTTCTCACGTTTCCTGTAAAAGAAGGGACACACAAAAATGCGTGTGCAGAACTAAAAAGCTATAAATGACATGGCTCAGCAGAGTCTGACATTGGTTTCTGAAAGGATTAAAGGGGTTGCTCTGTAATTAGATGAAAGGACACACAGGTTGTGATTTTGATGCCAAACCTTAGAAATTATACAGAAAAATAAGATTCAGAACTGACCTGAAAAAAAAACCCATTTCAAATGTTGTTTGATTAAATTTGAGGAGGTCATCAAAATAAAGCAAAGGTAAGCAGTTACTACTCACTTACAGTTCCCCATCAGTACCTGTTCATCTCAGTCAAGTAGAAAATCACATATAATTTGTTACTCAATAAATTCATTGAGAGATTTTTTTTTAATCACTGAAAAAAATCTGAAATATAAATGTTAGAGTGAGCTATCTGTATGATAAGAATGTTTATTTCAATACAGAAAGACTTTTATTTTTTCCTTTTCAAAAATTTCCTCAGCACTTAAATACTTTTATTGATCTAAAATCTTAGTGGTTTTTCTCTTCCCAACAAACCGTGTCTTCACTGACCTCCTGAGTCTTTGGATTTAGGTGGAGGAGCCAAAAGCTGCTTAAAGACATTGTAGAAGAAGAATTGCAGCCCAGAATAAGGAAACACTGCAACCAGGGTAGGAGACAGGCCGCGGTAAAACGCCACAGGTCCCTCAGAGCGCCACATCGTGGACACGGCATACCGCAAGTTACTGTAAACCTGAGGAGACAGGAAAGGGATTTGACCTGGGAAACCTGCAGTCAATAATTAACTCCACTATGTGAGGGCATGCAACTGAGTGGTAAGTCTGGGAAGAGTCTGGCTAATAATATGACACTGACAGCCACACATGTGTTAAGGAACATGTTATTTAGTATGACACTTTTTATTTTTTTAACTAAAGGAGTGTGACTCTAACTTGTGACTAACTTTTGCCATCAATATCATGCATTACATAACTACTCATCTAAAAGATACACGGATTAAATCAAAGTAAAAGCAGGCTAATGTTCTACCTTGGGTTCTCCCTGAGCTGCGAAGCGTGTCCTCAGCGTGTCCAGAGGCTGGCAGGCCACTGTAGCAGAGCAGGCTGCCAAGCCTCCACAGAAAAAATGAACTCCTGGAGTCCGGCTGTCGTACGATGTCGACTTGTGAACCATCTTGGTCAGAAACTCAAAACTGACAAACTGCAAGTGGACAAACGCACAACCAGTTAATATTTTTTTGTCCTGGAAAATGTTTATTTCAGTAGTGTTGACACACAGTTCCACATTTCTAATATTTACCTGGACGGCTCCAAAGCAGATAGAGAGGAGCTGCGCTGGTGTGTGACCTTTCCAGAAAGCAGTGAGACCCTCCTCTGAATAAATACTTCGGGATGCCTGAAATATTCCCCAGTATTTTCCTTCGCGTCTTTGTGATGACACGCGCTCGATCTGCAGCTGAGGGGACAGAAGCTGCTGATCAGCATGTGATGTACACTACATGATTAGATTTTCTCAAACTAAATTAAATGACGATGATGATGCACATATTTTAAATCCTTGACATAATTCCATTGTGGAAGAAAAACAATAGGCTCATCATGATCACAATCCCATGTGAATACAGCTTTATTATGATTTAATCGAAATTTCAACTGGCTGCATCTTTAACATTCCTCCTATGCCACCACCTGGTGCAGCAGTCATATTACACAAACAAGACGTAGATTGAAATTATTACCTGAAAACGGATTTTAATAACATCAAATGGACTGATAAGTGCTCTGGTAACCATTCCACCAGCTGACCCAGCCAGGGCTGCCTCTTCTGGGGTAGGAGATCCACTATTAGCCCTGGGATCATATCCCACCATGTCTATACAGCACTCTTATCAACACTTGGGAGAGGCAAAAAAGAAAAAAATGTTTTATTCAATTTATAACCTGACATAATTTGGTTGTGCAAGAGATTAATAGTAACAATCTCATTTAAAATTTTACAATATAAAAATCATCAACGACAACATGTGGAGGACAAAGAGGGGAAAGTTGGGTCGAGCTAAGTTAGGCTAACAACACAGCAGCTGTTGAAGTTTCCAAAAGAGAGGCGGACAGATTCTACCTTACACTGGAAATCCTTCATTAATGTAACAGCAGAGACTCAGCACCACAAATACAAAACGAAAGAGACAACAGCTGCATTCGGTTACTACAAACTATTAATGACACTTCCGTTTAGTAAAACAGCGCATGCGCTATATTTCAAAGCTGAAATATAACGACAAGATGATCTACGCCCGTACTGAAACAAACTGCTATCTCTGCATTTCAGGTTTTCAGATGTAACTAAACAACCTATCATTATTATTATTATTATTATTATTATTATTATTATTATTATTATTATTATTATTATTATTATTACAAACTAAATATTTATGTTTACTTTACAGGTACCAGTCTTGAAAAACAATTCATTTATTAAATAAAAATAAGTAAAACTAAAATTTATTTCAGTTTAAATAAAACATTTTTCGCAAATATCTTTTTGAGTTTAGATTTTTAAATTTGAGTTACTTCAGTTTTACTTATTTCTTTCGTTATTCGTCAAATTCTTTTTTAGCTATGTTTGGGTTTTTTAATAATAATAATAATAATAATAATAATAATAATAATAATAATAATAATAATAATAATAATAATAATAATAATAATAATCCATCACCCACCAGATGGCGCCTAAAGAACGTGTTCTTCCCGAAGTCTATGCACGCGAACTCCTTTATGTTTAGAGAAAGAAGGGACTCATCTTGAAGGTACTAGTTGATCTTCGAAGAGCCGTGTAGATGGAAGTCTTCGCTCCTTGATTCAGGTGGTAAGATCAGTCTAAATGCGTTAAATAGGCACATTTTATCTCAAACTTTGCAATGTGAAGCTAATCAGTAAATTCATGTAGCATCTCTGTAGAGTTCAGATTTTTGCGTTTGAATACTTTGTGGTTGTTTCGTTGAGATTTGAATCTGATTTCCTTGACGTTAGCAAGGCTCGGCTCATCGAAAGCATATACTAAGGTTATCAAAGTGTACATCCATTAGAAAACAGCCATTTTTATTCATTTTTAGAAAAGTCTATTCACCCTGCAAAACAATACCTTGCGCTAACTTATAACTTTAGACGTCACAGCTCAGATAACGTCGTTTTATACCAGGTTTTTTGGCTAGCTTTTCAAAAAATAAAGACTTTTGACATGTTTCCTTGCTGAAACATGACTTCTGCACACATGTTTCAGCTGACCAGACGTAGCCTAAACCCTCTCTGTCCCGCAGTGAATGAGCTGAGTGGAGCAGCCAGTTTGATGACTCCACAGGATTTAGTGTTTTGTTGTCCCGGTTTCTCTGTCTTTGAAAGAGTCGCATTGTGCTCTGGGAAAGACCTGTTGCAGTGACCCCGTCTGATCTTCTTTACAGAGTGAGAGGTCCCTGGTGTAATCGTGTACTTTTACCATATATAATGGAAAACTGCAACGAGGACTATAGGATCCAGTCATTTGACGTGGATACACAGAAACTGCTAAAAACAGCCTTGAAAGGTCAGTTATTACCTCACTGTGTGATTATCAAACATTATAAAAATGTCTACATCTATGTGGACCAACAAAAAAAAAAAAGTCAGTTGTCATAAATTACTCTTTGACTTGTGCATGCGTATTCTAAAAGCTCTCTTCTTTCTTTCAGATCCAAGTTCTGTGAACCTGGAGAAGGTCTCCAACATCCTGGTGAACCAGTCGCTAAAGGACCACTTGTTCAGCAAAGAGGCCGGCCGTATTTGCTACACGATTGTGCAGGTCAGAAGAACCGACGGCTCTCTGGTTTATTTCACATTTTGTTCCTTTTCAGAATATTTGTAATTAAGTGTAAAAACACTGCATGATTTGCCTTGCACATATATATATATATATATATATATATATATATATATATATATATATATATATATATTATATATATGTATAACTT
Source organism: Poecilia reticulata (assembly GCF_904066995.2). Lineage (NCBI taxonomy): Eukaryota > Metazoa > Chordata > Actinopteri > Cyprinodontiformes > Poeciliidae > Poecilia > Poecilia reticulata. The sequence continues at coordinate 12,598,188 of NC_088837.1, read as the reverse complement.
TTTTTTCACTTAATTCCTTACTAGGCTGAGGCCAAGCAAAACAATGGAACCGTGTTTCGGAGGCACCTGCTGAACCGCCTGCAGCAGGAGTTCAAGGAGCGTGAGGAGACGAGGAAACGCTCGCTGCAGGGCTGGGTTTGCTACGTCACGTTCATCTGCAACATCTTTGACTACCTCAAGGTATGAGCAGCAGACATTTTGCGCTTTTTTTTTTACTATGATATTTAGAGAAATATTCCAAAATGTGCCTGATCAAAGATGCTTGTGTTAAACATTCCACTGCGTTACGGAGGCGTTGCCCAGTGAAACTTTACATTGAACCTGACGTATGCAACGTCCTTCATAACGTCCTTCAGTCTGTTGAGCTCAAAACAAAGGGGATCAGTTGAAATATAGTTTTTTGGGGTGCGTTTAGAGAACAACAACAAAAACAAAAAAAAAGCTTAAGGTTCACCTCCGGATCTTTGAAAATTAGCTGATTAGTGCCTCTTTTGACCCACGCATCAGGAGGTTGTTTTACCAGCAGAACATGGCTTTAAAGCTAAATAAGCTAAAAAAAATGTTTTAATTGATATGCTTAGTAACATATTGCTTGACTGTTTCAGGTGAACAACATGCCAATGGTGGCCCTGGTCCTGCCTGTGTACGACTGTCTAATGAGGCTGGCGCAACCAGACGCTCTGCTGAACGAGGAAGAGGTGAGGTCACCATCGTGTGTCTAAACGTAAACGGGTCTGAGTAGAGTAGGAATATTCTCTTTATGTTCTAGAAGAAGTAGTTCCTCACCATCCCCAGTATCTCCCAGTTTTTTTAGGCTGTAAGATCAGGCAAAGCTCCTTCGAGTTGTGGAGTAGATCCTTCCTCGTTTTATGCAATTGGTGGTTTTGGGGGATAACGTCTTCTTCCTCTCCGCTGCAGGTGGACTGCCTGGTGCTGCAGCTGCATCGCATCGGGGAGCAGCTGGAGAAGGTGAACAGCCAGCGGATGGACGAGCTGTTCTTCCTGCTGAGGGACGGCTTTCTCCTGCAGGAGGGCCTGACCTCCATGGCTCGCCTCCTGCTGCTGGAGGTCCTGGAGTTCAGGGCCGGCGGCTGGATGCTCAGCAGCACCGCCCACAAGTATTACTACAGCGAAATCGCCGATTGAGACGGGCGACTCGCGCGCCTTGGACGCTTTCCTTTGGTCACCACTGATTACCACACCAGCAGCTTCAACGGCAGAAAGCGACATCTTCCACGGTAATCGGAGACGGGGGGGGGAAGAGGATTTTTTTTTTGCTGCGTCATTTCCTGCGTTTTATCAAGGTTTGGAATGTGACGGATGTGGAATGTGCAATAGTTTGAGGTTTTTAGTTCTTAAAAGTTTCTGCCACATTCCGACACGCTTTGATTCAAAACCGAAAAGTTCTGACATTTAAAAAAAAAAACTATCTTTTTTTTGCATTCCTGTTTTGTAGGAACTGTTTACCAAATTTTTGGAGTTAAAAACAAGACATTCCAGTCAGATTCGGACTGATTTAACTTTATGCTATTGTTGGTATCGTGTTGGAATACTTGCAGGGAGCGTTAAGACATTTCCTGTGTGAAGTATAGGAGTAAATAAAAGACTAAAGTTGCTGTTAAGCAGTAGGATTCTTGTTACCGTTTGATGCGAGGCCAGTTTGTCACTTGAAGCGCCGTCTTTATTCAGGGATTTTTATTTCTTGTCACAGCTTCAGTTGGAAGACTAAAATGTCGAATCCCTCACTTTTAAAACTTATATATATATATATATATATATATATATATGTTGTGGATCAAAAGGTTAACTTTGTGTTGAAGTAGTGCCGACATTCTCTGAGCATCAACATTTTCCTGACGTCTGAGGGTTTTCTCATTAAATCGTAGGAAGTTGGGCTCTCAACGTGACATTTCTTTAAATCGGAGATGAACCAATCAGGCTTTTACAGGCCAATACCGATTTCCACATTTGACCTGATGATCTCTTTGTTGTTTGCTTAGAACTATTTCACTTAAAAACGTCATTAATTTAGCTTAAATTCTGGAGTTTATTGCCAGAATATTGGCTTTGTAGGAAGAAACGTTGCTGCAGATGTAGTTTCGATTTAAACAGAAAGTGAATATTTCAATTCAATGTTTCAAAATAGACAACTGTTTTATCTCAGTCTGTTGAGCTCAAAACAAAGGGGATCAGTTGAAATATAGTTTTTGGGGTGTTTAGAGAACAAAACAAAAAAAAAATCTTAAGGTTCACCTCCGGATCTTTGGAAATCAGCTGATTAGTGCCTCTTTTGATCCACGCATCAGGAGGTTGTTTTACTAGCAGACCTTGGCTTTAAAGCTGAATAAGCTAAAAAAAAAAAATTATGGCAAATTTTTGTAATATTTGACCAAATTCAGCAGGTTTTGACCAATGTGGATTTATTTTATGGTTGAAAACGAGAAGAGTTCGACCCGTAGCTCTGAACCTACATTTTCTAACAGAGGTTAAACAACTCTAGCTTAACTGGCTTCAGGGTCACAATAACCTGATTTGTTTTTGTATTTGTATTCCTGGTGTATTTGGTAAAAGCCAGCCTGAATGTTCAGAACTCACGGAAAATCATTTAACCACACAGGACAGGCCACAGAACCTGACAGCAGTTTATTTTGGTATTTTTCTTACAAAGTGGCAATACTTTTACATTTCTCTGTTCTGTTTTTCTACTCGTTGTGTTGCATATTAAACGTATTTGTTTTAAATAAATCTTGAACTGTTTTCTCACTCCGGTTGCATTTGGTTGTCAAACAATTCAGCGGAGGTTCGACTCACGATTCGGTTCCTTTCCTACAAAACCCCATCGGTGAGTCGTTCCCCGGTCTCCTGGACACAGTCCCATCTCGACAAATATTCACTATTTACAACAGGAGTTGGTCAATCTTCAACGCACATGTTGAGAGTCCAGCGCAGCTTTCCGTCTACCACCAGCGGTAGTGAGCGTAGGCTCTGTTGGCCTCGGCCATCTTGTGCAGCTCGTGCTTCTTCCTGATGACGTTGCCCTCGTTTGCGAAAGCGGCGAGCAGCTCCTGGGAGAGCTTTTCGTACATGTGCGTGCGCCTGTGTTTGTTTTCCCTGCACTCGGTGATCATCCACTTCATCGCCAGGAAGCGCTGGCGGTTGCCCGTAACCGGGATGGGCACCTAGACGGGATTGAGATGAGAGAGGATTAAACCTAAAAAAAAAAACAAGAGATGCAACACTGTTTCAGATGTTTATTCTGCTCTCGTCATTGGGTTCCTACACATTTATGCCTTTTTGTGCTCATATTAACATTTAAATATCAAAGTTAAATAAAATAAGCTAAAAAGAATAAAACCTGGAAGGAAACGGAGGACACAAAACTATGGATAGATGGACATAAGGAAAAGAGAGGGGAGGAAATAATATTTAGACAAACCTTGGAAATTGTTTTGTTTTTTTCCTTGTTCTAATTTCAAACCAGGAAAGTAGTGAACTCAAATTCTAAGCTTTTCCACAGGAATCCTGTTGTTATTATCAACAAAAGAGCTTTATTTTTGCCTTCTCACTGACCTGATAGTATTTTCCACCTTTCTGAATGCTGGCCAGCGCAACGACGGGCTTGCAGTTCTCCAGGGCCTGGTGAAAAATGACGTAGGGATTGCATTCAATCCCTCCCTTTTGCCCATCTGTAGCTTTGTGGTATTTCTCCACCTGCTTCCTCTTTATATTTTCCAGCGTCTGAGAAAATAAAGGAAGAAAAAAAAAAATAAAAGAGGTGTTAATTATTGTTTTGCCTGGAAACCAACAAGAGGTTAATTTTTGAAAAGCGTTTCATTTACCTGCATCATAATCTCTCTGGACAAAGTCTTCTCTCCGTGTTTCATCATCATGTTGATGAATTTACTGAGAAGCGGACAGAGACACGATTGGTTGACATGAACCTTAAGCGCAGCTGCGGTTTTGTTTCCTGAGGCTGTAAAATCACCTGAGGACGGGGTCGTTGAAAAGGGAGCTCGTCGCTGAATTGGTAGCAGCTTTGATGGGTCGGAGCTTTTTCAGCTCCCGCTCCTCCTTCTCCTCGGCACTCAGCTCGCTCTCCGGGCGGCTGTAGGCCTCCTTCCTGACCTCTGGCTCCAGATAGTAAGGGTTGTATCTGCTCCATCTCACCAGGAGCACTCTGCCCACGACGAAAACGAGGAAGCACTGTTATTGTGGTGTTTAAATGATCGCAAGACGGACAAAAAAATATGTATTGTCGATTTGGCTTGATGCAAGTATTTTTTTATTTTATTTTATTCACACATTACAATTAGTTTTAATACTGATAACGGGTTGAAATTTATTCCTCCCGTCTCTGTAAGAGAAGGCCCTGTGCGTAGTAAAAAATTAATATTTTAACAAAACTTGTTGAATAAACTAAACCCCTCTATACAAAGCATTTCAAACAAGACATGAAATTTCTTATGTTTCCTCTAAGCAGCAGTTGTCAATGCTCCCAACAAATTCAATAAGTCTTGTTAAATCTGCTATTTGCAGCTCTTTTCAATACAATTAATATTCCATCCCATACCTTCCATGGTTCTCCATAAATTACATACAGGATTTGAACTATGCATAGAAATTGTGTAAGACGTAAGTAGCGCTTTAATACCGAAAAACTGCTCCTGGTTTAACAAAGCGTTAGCTACAACAGATCCCAGATTTAATATTTAATTAAAAAAAATATTTAAAAACACAGCAGAAGAGCCGGCATGGATTCGATTAACATTTGCTTATGACCTGTCGACGTCCAAAAAGTTAGATTTACCTCGGTGTCCAAGGTTTTAGTAATCCTGAGATGGAGGCAGCCATCTTGAAAATGTGACTGTCTTCTTCTTGTTGTTTCATTCAGTTAGTTGGTGATATTTTAGCCCATTACCGCCACCAAGTGGACTCGAGTGAGGAGATTAATACCAGCATGCCACTAAAAACTTTAAAAAAGTAAATATTTTGTTAATTTAGAGATGTATTTCGAGTATCTCAATAAAACTGAACTTTTTAAATTATGATTGTATATGTTCTGTTGTGTCTTTTTGCCCTATAGGTTCTGCTTCCTTCTATGGACACTGTATTTGGTTTGAAATTCAAAACTCGCTCTATTGTTTCATCTAATAATATGGTTCCCAAAATTAAACCATGCACTACTGAATTCTTTGTAACCAAAGCATAATTTAAATAAATTTCTTTTTGGTCCTACTTTTCTTTGATAACTGTAATGTCACCTACCAGTTTAATCCTTCTATAGCTGCCATCTTTCATTTATTTAACTTCTCCTTTACTTTTACAATTGTTGTACTTCTATTAAAAGGGCTGGTTTGGTTTGAAAGATTGTTTTACGGTGAATGATGACCTAGTTATAGCAAACTAAACTAACTAGACAGGCATCACTGTTCCACAAACTCAGGATGTTTCCTATCATTCCTATTTATATCGAGTTTCTTTTGATTACTTCATTAATTCTATACACACTAACCATACAAACAATTTTGACCAAATAAAAAAAAAGTTGAAAACATTAAACATGGAAAAAAAAAATAGCTGCACATGGCTTCATGATGATTCCTTCAAAATTACAAACTGAAATAATTAGCAGTAAATATGAATCCATTAAACAATTTATAAAACACAAAATGTTCTCAGTAATAAAGTTTGCATTTTTTGTTTATTTGTCCTTGCTTAGGAAAAGCATCCCCACAGCATGATGCTGCCACCACCATGGGATTGCATTGGTAAATGAAATCCAAATTCTTACAAGTTAACGTCTCATTCCTAATAAATGTGATTTGTTCAGTAACAAATAAATATATGAATGGAAAAAAAAAAATCAGATGTTGATGTCCAGCATGAAAAGTATTTTATTATCAAAAATCACATTTTGATTCCTTGGTTTTTATATACAATACAAAAAAAAAAGCAAAAGAAGAGCTATGTTTTAAATATCGATCCTCCCTCATGTCTCCACGGTTCCTTCTTTGACGATAGCCATGGCCAGATTCCTGGCCAGAGAGAGTCTCAGGAGCTCCACTTTGGTCTGCTCCACATCTTCCTCCTGAAAACACAAATGTGCTTAATTTAAACATCCAGCAGACATTACTTCGAAGACTCTAAAACAGCTGGAGATTGAAGCTTTAAGCTCTCCAAACATTTTAGGACTAGTGTGTGCATTTTTAACGTTGGAGAAAAAAATCGTTTGTGTAAACGTGACGATGAAAAGCCGTCTCTAGTGTTTGTCATACAAGTAGAGTAAAAAGTGTACCTGCATTGGTCTTTCTCCACCAGCAGCTGTGGTGTCTAGTGAGGAGGTCAGTTCCTCTAAACAGTACATCAACTCGTAGGTTTGGTCAGCAGAGAAGATGACCTGAAAAGAAGAAATCAAGGTTTTCTAATACTGCCATCAGGAAAGACACTAAAACTTTTATTTTCATTTCTCCACATCAATCTTGAAGTAAACACTTTCATCCACAAGATGATAGGGAATAAAAATCTATGAGGCTAAAACGTTTGCTTCATGCAGCAAGTATTAGACCACTTACTAAGACTTAATGTCGTAAGTAGCAAACGAAGGTAAAGTTGTAATGTAGCGAGATGCATGTACGACTTATTTAAAAAAATACTGTGGGGCTTTAAGAAAATAAATAGTAATAATGAATTTATTAGCTGAACAAAACTGCTGTTGCCAAATATGTGTTTCCAGTTCTAAGAAAGGGAATTTTTTTTATTTTCAATGTCTTATTATACCAAACTAAGTATATTTGTTACATCTCTATATATTTTGACTGTATTTTGTCCTTGTTACGATCGGAAGACAGAAAAAAAATCCAACTCAGAACCAAACTTAATCTGTCACTACATCTCTATTGGAGCAGCTCCTTGCACCATAGATCTAGAGTGTGCAGACATCCAGGATGCTGACTGACCTCCTTCTGCTCCAGCAGCGGCAGAGCGTCGGTCAGCAGAGTCATCCAGAAGCTTCGGGGAGCAATCTTTGCCGTCATGAGCGAGAGCAGCAGCTTCGCGGCTTCCTTGAAGTGCTTCTCGCCGTACAGTTTGTGGAACTCCCTGTACTTCCCTGGTGCAAGAAAAACAAATCAGCAGTTTTACAACTATTATGTGATTTTTTATTTTTATTTTTTTCTGTTTTGATTCTCTCTCACACATGGGTAAACTTTGTGTTTGAATGGGAATTCAGGGAGATGTTTCATATATTAAGTACCTTCTATACAGAGTTATAAAATAAGCTGTTGAGATTTTAGAAAATCCATGTTTCCACAGAAGAGTTTATAAATGGTGCCTGTCAGGCTCAGTAATAGTGAACGCCACAGAACATTAGGCACAACGCAGCTCTGATCTGGTCGTCAAAAAGAGTTTCTTTGTGCGTCTCATGTGACCGTGGAAAGAAGTGGGAATCTGTCCGAGACCAGAACTACTCACTGAATGTCCTGTCACAGTGTAGCGTGAAGACCAAACTTGTGAGTGACACGTGAGCCTCAAGAAGGGGGGAGATGTTTGATGAATAAAGGTGTTGGTTTGAGTGTTCATACCGAGGAATGTGAGCCTGTCGCTGAGTAGCATTGCTGGACCCAAATTATCAATCAGATCCAAATCAGAAAAAGTCCCTTTGGCACAGTAATCCTGTAGGAACCTAAAGAAACAACAACACTGTCAGCTATGAATACTTTTGAAAGACGTTATAATCCATAAATATAAAAATGTATTATAATCAAAAGTGAAATGCTTAAAGCAGGAACCTCTCAGAAATGAGGGTGGCAAAGGCGGCGTCTTTGGCCCTGATGCTCCAGGACAGAGCAGAGCCCAGTCTGTTGTTCCTCAGAGCTCTCATAGCCATGATCTTACAGATACTCCGCACTGAAAGAAACAAAAGGAAGCATCGAGACTGAACTATACCTGAAAATAAATTACAACTTCCTGTTTTTATTTGAGCTAGAGGTGCATACAGTTGTACAAAGGAAAGGCAAAACGTTACCTTGCTCTGACATCTGCCTCTCCTCGCAAATCCGGAGCACTTTGAGTGCTTTCCGTTCGGTGTCTAAAGGCACGCGCTCGATCTGCAGCTCGAGGCAAGCTCGCCCCAACTCTGGACAGTGGTCGAAGTAATCCACAGCGCACTGCCAAAGACTTTCAGGGTAGAGATAGACATTTGAAATATATCCAAAAAAACTCTTATTTATGTGTTATGTGAAGAAGGGAGGGATGAAGGAAAGAAATGAGAGCAAAAGGAAGAGGCGTATGAACTTTAAGGTTGAGTCTAAACATACCTGTGATGAGTGAATAAACCTGAGGCATACTCTAACAGGAGGAACTCCCTCATATTGGACCCGAAGCTGAACATAAACAGAAGCGCATCCTAATATTAGACCAATAATGTGTGTAAACTTGTCATCTCCCAAACAATTTCACACGATCAAGCATCCGTACTTTAGATTATGAGACTGGAGGAGTTTGCAGTGATCCAGCAGGTCTGTCAAATGAGCCACAAACCACCAGTTGTTGAGAACAATGCTGAGGGAAAACAAGAAGTTAAAAGAAAAGTCAAACTCCTGAACGGTTTGGTTAAGTTCTGTAAATCGATATCATCATGTCATTCTCTCACCTGCAGTCCTTGATGACCAGATAGATGTCAAACTCAAAGGCGGCCAGAAGGATGCTGTCCAGAGGCTCCTGGACGCTCCTCGAGTCCAGGAACATCGTCAGGCACGACTGCAGCGACCGCAAACACACAAGTACCATGAAACAAGCACACAGCGGCAGGGAGAAACCGTGCCAAGCCGCGTACAACAGGCTGTACCTGTGCATAGTAATGCAAGTCAGTCGGTTTCACTGTGGGGTGGCTGTAGAGCAGCCGAGTCACAAGAAAGTGATACCAGGTGCTGAGCAGCTCCTTCTGCTCCAACAGAGTGTCTTCATCACCCACCAGGATCTAAGAAAGTGACAAATCATTAAGAGAACGGGTGAAAAATGTCTTGATAAATGGAGGAAACAAAGAACTCAGGAGCACAGATGTGGATATTGTTAAACTATCTGAATACATCATCTCAAAAACAGCCCATAGTCTAATTTCTGAGAGTATTTTAACAACTATTACTGAAGGATCCGAGTGAAAAGGCCCGATGTGCACACTCTGACCTTGCAGATGAGCTCCAGGTGGCGGTTGCTTGTAAACGTGTTGTCCTTGAGGTAGCGGTCCACCTCCTCGTGCCAGTTCCTCCACTTCACATCAAACTCTGTTAGTGTCTGCGTGCCGCCAGGCTGAAGGCAACATTACAGAGAATGAATTAGTTTATGCAATGACATCTGTTTTACTGATAGGAAGAAGCGAAAATTAACACTATTCCTAGTGTTATACACAATGTAGAGTATATCATAGTGTACTTGCGTTGTAAAAAGGCATTTTGCTGAGTAAGCCATCCATCAGCTTGTACATGTTCCTGGAACCTGGCTGTAGTGTGGCCTGTTTGACCAACATCTGTCTGGCTTCTTCCAACCTGCCCTGCAGAACATAACTCACCACCTGCACACACAACATGTGACAATTGCAATTTGACTCTGCTATGTTTTTTTTCCTTTTAGAAAAGAGAAAAATAAGTTTGCTGGCTATAAGAAAGAAAATCACCACACCTTGAAGCAATAAGCGAAATCAGACCTGGTAGAGTTTGTTCGGTACGTACCACATTCCAGTAGTCACGGTGCTCTGTAGGACTGTCGCTCTGCAGCACATCCTTGGCCTTCTCGTCGACATCAGCCTTGTGTAACCTCACCCAGTCCAGAAGATGAAGCAAGAGAGAGCCAGCTGGGAATGAGCAAAACAGTGGAGCATGTTATTTCATGACAAAAAAAAATAAAGGAGCTTAGGAATAGAAATTAGACCCACCAGGAGCAGCATCGATAAAAAGCACTTCGCACAGATTCCAGATCAGTTCAATGGCCAAAAGAATAGAAACCTGTGATAAGAATGACAAAAAAGCAGAGGTTAGATGAATGAAATAAAAAACATCGACACCTGAGAGGAGGTAATATGTGAAAGCCAGGTGTTGACATCTGTCTAACAACACAAGTCAAATTTCCTGCTTTTGGTCAGTGAGGATTATCAGTCATTTCTATTTGCAAAATGCCAGAACATGATAACACATCAATTTGTGTCTCAAACATTTTGAAAATCCTTCCGCAATCTTCACACAATAGTTTGCTTGAATTCTGGTCCATTCCTCCAGAGCTGATGTAATTGGGGCAGGTTTATAAGCCACCTTCATCACACAAACCTTTCTCACATCAGCAGCAAAACACGGCTTTAACATGATGCTGCCACCACCATGCTTCACAGTTTTTGAAGTAAAAAGTTTTCATTTGCGAAACTAAAAAACAGTTGTTTTTTTTTCTTAAAAGAGAAAATTAACATTTGAACAACCCATAATGCAACAACCCACTATATATTCAGGCTACAAATGCAGCTGATACATGCCTGATTTCCATATTGCGTGCCCATTTCTGTATCTCTTGTAGAAACTGCAAAAATAAAAAAAATCCAATTGGTGAACCTCAGGAAAACACGCACTATAGCCAAAACTGTTTTAAAAATATATTTACAATATCTTACCTGCAACTTGCTGAAGCTCCTCCATGCAAGCCCGAATCACAGATCTGTAGTTTCTACTGATGCTGACGAATCTATAGAGCGTGACAGATGGGTTTCATACTTTAGATTGCATATCATACAATTACTTACATTTTTTGTCGCCTTCTACAGTGAGAGAGGACTAAATAGCTATGTAAAACAAATCTGTAAGGCACTTACTGGGGTCTTTTGCTCTTGCTGGGGAGGTCATCTTTGATTGTCTGCAGTCCAACAAAGATGTGATGCGACTCATTAAACAGTTTGCGTAAAATAGGAGAATTTATGTCCTCATCTTTTCTGACTTTGTGGATGAAGGAGCCACCCGGGCCTGACAGTGTTGAACCTGAAGGACAGGACCCAAAGTGGTAAGAAAACAAGCAAGAGTGTGAAAACCTACAGAGAAGCGTGGCTTTACAATGCCTTGCAAAATTAGTGATACCCCTTTAAGTTTTACACACTTTGACAGGGCACAATCACAAACGTCCATTTATATTATGTGGCATGTTAACACAAATTAGTGCACAGTTGTAAATGAAAAGCACACATGGTTTTCAGCATCCTTTGCAAATAAAAGTGTAGCATAGATTTGCATTCAGGCCCTCAAGTCTTATATCCTTAAATAAAATGTAGTGTCACAAACTGGAATGAAGTGCTTTTAAAGACATACCCCCCAAAAGATTTTGGATTCAGATGCAGCTGTGGTCAAAAGGGAATAAATAAAGTACTAACTTGGTGGAATAAAAACGCAGGCTACACTTTTAAATTTGTATACTTTTTTACTTCACGTTTCTGACCAACTTTGAATTGGTCAATTACATAAAATCCTAACAATTATTTTTACATGGCAATATGCAAAAAGAAAATGAAAAAAATCAAAGTGGTGTACAACACTTTTTTTTAAGAGGACATTATACAAACTTACCTGATGGTTTAAAATGTGTCTCATAAACAAGGATATCTCCAGGACCCCAGGCAAATCCCATATGCTTCCCATGTCTGATTCCTGGTATATTCTGTATTTAAGCAACATATAAATATTAGAACGGTGCAGAATAAAGAAGTAAGCCTTTAGATGTAATGCTTGAAAATGTTTTCCCAGTAAAATATAAAAACAACACAACAGCATTCAAAAAAGGATCTTGCACTAGTTTTTTGTAAGCTTATTTCTTAGAACAATTAGCCCTTAAGAGTTTGCCAGCATTTTTCAAAACTTTGAACTGCTTATTGCACTCTCGTTATTGTTTCCCAATAATGTTTTCAATTAATAAAGCAAACAAATATTTACTCTGAATACACATTGCACTTTAAATGAATCAGAAAGCACAGCTTAGTTATGTTAACACCCATTGCTATTCGTATTTACTGCCTGAATCCAAAACTGAGTGTCGATGTCTAGCTAGCTTGTTAGCATTAAAATGCTATCTGGCTGAAATGAGTAGGAAAAAACTAACCTACAAAGATAACTTACAGTGACCGTCGGCTCGACGTCTACTTCCTCCATCAGGGAACAGTGCCTCCGATCTGTTACGTGTCTAAATTACGAATAATTCAGCTATATACATGCTATTAAACACATGTGGAGTGTTGTCCCTTTTCCGCGCCTCTCGTTCACTAATAAGCCGCCGGTGCGCATGCGCGAAGGCTGCCTTTCTCATGCCTGATTTTTCCTATCGATCGTGTCCTCAGGGATGGTTATTTTTTATTTTTTTTATTCCGCAAAGCGGCAACGCAAATCATCGTGATACTAAAGTTCCAAAGAGTCTGTACCAACTTCAAGAAAGGACATACATAGCTTAATGTATGTTATTAATAAAAGAACACATTTGCGACAGATTGGACCTATAAGAGTGTTGCTCTAAGTTGATCATTCAGATCTTGTTTAGAAGGTGGAACAAAATGGCCATTAGAACACAGTGTGAAAACAAGAATAACGTCATGTAGCTAGTCCCTACACATTTATGACGCTGTCTAATGACTTGGACTGGGTACTACAGCACATATATGTGTCTAGCAGCGTGATGAAACGTATTTTGTGGCAAATCTGTGCATATAAACCGAGAAAGCAAAATTAAGCGGGGGAAAACATCGCTGTGCGCGTGCACGCGAAACAGAACCTCTGTAACGCGCATGAGGGACTCTCCCGCCCATGTCCATGACTGCGCTTTAAACCTCGTGACCACACCCTTAGCCACTAAACGCAGGGTAAGGTGAACGCGCACTGACACAAGGTCGCGCACGTCGGTCAGACTTATTTAAACGGGCACGAGTACGTGCGCGTACCCGTATTCTTTGTGTGGCAGCGTAGAGAAGCGCCAAAAGAGTGACCATGGCTGATGAAAAACCAAAGGTGAGTCTTTCTGCTGTTTTACCGAAAATTACAGCGTATTTTACCAGCGGTGTGATTTAAAACCTTAAAGAAAAACGCTACAGTTCGGCACTTTCTATTCTGGCTGTTTGGAAAGTTGCATCCTGAATTTGAACTATCAGCTATACCTACTTTGATAGACCGGAAGGTATGGGAGCGCGCATCATTCACGCGCGCATATCGTTTTTTTTTTTTCTGCTTGTTCACTCAGTGTGGACCAGACCAGCTGGTATCATCCTCAGTACGGCCAATGTTTGTGTTCCCGGTGGCTTGTAAATGCAAAGCAGTTTGTTTCTGCACTCAACAGAAAGGAAGGAATAATGATATGACATTAGATGATAGTACAACTGCTCCTGCATTTGTGAGTGGCATAGTCGACATGTACGGTTGTTTATAAACACTACAATATTACAAGTTGAGTTTATCAACACATTGTAATTTCGTTTTACATTCTGTTGTTACACAAACTTTATTTTACCATACAGCAAAATCTACAACTTGATTAATAAAAAACAGCAAAATAGATCTCTGTGGCCCAAATGCCTAATGATTTTACCTCTGTTTTTATAATTGTTTACAGCGCCTTGAAAAAGTATTCATGCCCATTTATATTGTTTTATGGAGTTGTCAGCAAACTGTTATCTTCAGAAGTCAGCAAATTTGTACAGTCTACCGTGGTGTTATTTATTCTCTGAGTTTTGCTCTGAGTATTGCTTCTCGGTAAAGCCTTAGGTTTGATAGAGAACAGTAGTGAATATTTATGAAGACTAGGGCTGAACAACATTAGGAAAATGTTAGTATATATGATATTATAACCCATATTTTCTTCGTTAAACTGTTTCTTTGTCCTCATCACAAGTGCCCCTCCATTCTCCCTAAGTTTTCTGATCTGATCTACATCAACTGCTGGCATAAATAATGGCTTAAGTCGACCCAGATTGCCAAATATATTATTGGAACTAATGCTTTAGATCTGAAATGTTATGATATATGCTACCAAAGCATCTAAGCAGTCTTGTGTAATTCCCATACTGAAAACACGAATATGGTAATAATTGCAATTTTATATATTGTGTAGCTTTAGAAAAGACCAGAAGACGTATAAGTCATTTTCGTATTAGGATTGTGGAGAAGTGCAAAGCAAGATTAGGTTTTAAAGCATAATCCCTAGTCCAACAAGACCAAACAGCTAAAACAGCTAAATCTCAGTTGAAAGTTGATGTAAACAGATGCTCTCCATCCATACTTATAGACCTTGAGCTATTTTGATTTAAAAATAAAAGCAAATATTTAGTCTCTGAAGTGTAACTCTGGGAAGTTCATACCCCAAAAGACTTGTAACTGCATCAAAAGACGGTTTTAAAACATTTAAACTCGGAAAGAGCTGAAAAAAATATACTGCTAGGCTTCTATTTAAAAACAAACATTTAAAACCTTGCATCATTAGCCTTCTCACTGCAAACCTGAGTGGGAGGTTAATGATGCACCTGCTCTGTCTTATTAAACCGTAATGCACAACTTTTACTAACAATGCCTCTTAATTCCTATGTCTCACCTCTTTTTTTGTCTGCCCTTTTACACAGGAGGGCGTCAAGACAGAAAACAACGAACACATAAACCTGAAGGTAGCTGGACAGGATGGATCTGTCGTCCAATTCAAGATCAAAAGACACACACCGCTCATCAAACTCATGAAGGCTTACTGTGAGAGACAGGTGGGCAAATAGCCTCTCGGATGCAACAAATTGTGCAGTTGCTTTTTTGTTACCAGCTATTCTCAACCAAAAACATGAAATCATACGACTGTTTACATTTTTACCCAGAGACTATTTACAGATCTTTCATATTACATACATGTATATTTAATACTGGGGATAATCATTTGCTAGCCACATCTAGAGATAGAATATCAAACTACTGGATGTCATTTAAGGTCAACATTAACAAAGATTCATAGAAGTATTGTGGTTTGTTGTGTCAGTGCTGAAACCTGTGAGGTGCTATTGATTTAATTAACTGCACCTGGACTTTTTCTGGTATATTAAAGGATTTGTCAATGGAGAAATGTTGGCACAGTAAAGTGATTATCGTCAGGTTATAAGTGTTGTGCAGGGTTTCACTGAAACCACATCTCTAAGTTAAAGGATAAACATAGGGACTTGTTTCTGTTTTAGAACACCACCACAAATATATGCACTTGCCAAACTTGTTTCAGAAACTAAATAGTTTAGCTATGATTTTTAACCTTTGCACAACACACAAGGCACTTATTCACCTTGAGGTAAAGGTTCTAATTTGAAATGTTAATTTTTGTCACAATAATCATGTTAAAATATATTCATAAAAACTGAGAATGAAGGTTTCCATTGACTTTAACTGACTTAAGTTAGAATAAGGAACCATTAAGATTTGAAGGCCATCTTATAGCAAAATACGGTCATATCTGATGCAGCTTACTTTGGCTCAAATACAGAAAATTAAAACCATAAAATTGACCCATATTTTTTATATAAATAGTAAACCATTAGTCTCATGCTTTATGTCTATCCTTGTGTAGACCTGAAAAGGTGCAATCCAACATTCATGCAATTTTGAGGTCAGGCACTGATGTTGGACAGAAAAAGCTTGGCTCACGTTCTCCACATAAATTTAATCCGAAGGTGTTCTGTTGAGGTGAAGCCAGAACTCTGTGGAGGCCAGTCAAGTTTCCTCCACACCAAACTTCCTCCTCTATATCTTCATGGACCTTTCTTTATCCACTGCATTTCACCCATGTTGGAAAAGGAAGGGGCCGTCCCCAGAGTGTACTCGCACAGTACGGTGCATGAAATTGTTCAAAATATATCAAAGTGGTGAAGAGTTAAGAGTTTCCTTGACTGCAAGTAAGGTGCCAAGTAAAAATGTAACCCTACAGCAGTTACATTTTTATCTGACCTGCTACCCAGTGAGTTGTCACACTCTAGAAAGTAACGGTGGTGTTCTAATCCAAACCTACCCACTGTTTGTTTTCATATCACTAATTAGAAGTTAGTAGTATTTGAGCCTAATGAATAAAGGAACTTGTTTCAGCTGCAGTTGTCATGCCTAAAACTTGACACAAACAATTCAAAGCATCAGCGGAGACGGTTAACATAAGGGGAAGGGAGTTGTCTTTGTTGTGAAAAAGTATAAACATTTTTGAATAAAAGACCATAAAGAGTCCTTTGTCACTGAACCAGGTTAACTATCTTAGATGTGTGCAAATGGGAATTTTTAACTGCTACCTCCCATTACTATTATGTTTCATAGAATTGTATTGTGCTTGGTGAGCTGATATAAATTGTTCTGCCCTGCAGAGCTTTGAATCGTTTTGCCTCCACAGACGGTGGAGGCAGTGTTTTCTATGGTTGTTACTGTGTAGCTGTGAAATCTTTGGGAATGTGGAGCCAAATCATGCAAACCCCACCCACATTTATTACATTGTTGTGTGTTTATTGTAGTAAAATATCTTTCTGCCCTTTAAAGGTCTTTGATTACTGTCTGCTTTTACACCAACTTAAGCTATTGTACGTATATAGGATGCAACTTAAGCAGGATCTGCTAATGAGGAAACTCAATGTGAACAAGTTTTTTATGCCTTCCCAGGGACTGTCGATGAGGCAAATCAGGTTCAGATTTGACGGACAGCCAATAAATGAGACAGACACACCATCACAGGTAAGTCTGAAGGACAACCAGAATAACTCAATTATCTGGAGCATTTATTAAATAAAGAAAGAACTGTATAGTGAGCAGAGTCTCGTTGCCCTGATATACAAGTCATCACACTTTGAAGAAGGAAAAAAAAAATCAACACTTTTCTGCTCTGGCATGTTGTGGGGAATAAAGACCAAATATTTCTTGCTACATTTCCTATTAAGAGTATATTATTGTGCTCTTTATTTCCATCGTAGGATTAAAGTAACCCAAACACACACACACAAAAAAACTAAACAATAAATAAATCTAATTGCTAGACATGTCTTTGGGTTGCAACCTGCCCTCCATTCTCTCTTTGCTCAGGTCATGGGGTTGACATGATGAGCCTTAACGCCTCAGGCAGTGGGAATGCACCAAACTCACTCTCAGTTGGTCTGTTATGTTGAATATGTCTCTGCAGACAGATGCCACTTACACTCAAGGCAGCTTGTGGTTGAGGTCGTCATAAATCATTATTGTATAGTTTTGCAAAGCGAGGCATGTCTGTCATTGCATGGTGTTGTCACAAATGGCCAATGCGGCTTGCTGGTTCAGTGGCCAGCATTGCTGTTTGATGTCTGCAGACCAAAGAATTGATGTTGTGTAGGGCAAAGGGTCACCCTGAGGCCACGCACTACATAAATGCAACCTTTTGACATTTGGCTTTTGCTCTCATGTCCTGTGCCTTAGCACGGTTTATACACAGTGCCTTTGAAGTCACTTGAAGCTTTTCACATCTTGTCACCATAATATTCCCAAACATCATATGTTCTGTTTAGATTTTGTGTGGTAAATCAACACAGACTGCAACACAGTTGTGAAGTAGAAGAAAAAGATTACCTCTTTTTTCACAATCTCTGCCCTGCAGCTGACTCCGCTTTACTTTGGTAACCTTCTACTGAGTCTAGTGCAACCAATGGTCTTCAAAGGCATTAAGAGTGTAATTTTATTTTTAGTATAGATCCAGCTATTTTGTGATGGTCTCAAAGGTTTGTTAGAAAAGATTGGAGAATAACCAGCATTGCGAAGACCAAGATCTGGGAGAGAGCTTAGAGAGAAAGCAGGGTTGGGTGATTAAACAATATCCCAGAGCACTATTTAATTCATCATCTGTAATTGAAAACAATATGACACAAGTGCAAATCTGGCTGCCCACTTAAATTTATAGGCTGAGCAAGGGGAGCACTAATTAAAGAAGCATAAAACAAACCTACAATAACCCTGGAGGAGTTAAAGAGAATAATCCACTACTTGTTCTTTTTATATATTTGTGCGAAAACGTTTTCAAGAATATGGGAACCAGGTTACAGCTCATGCATGAGAATATGTTGATGGGACACCTACTCATCACACAATCCACAAATCTGGCCTTAATGGAAGACTTTCATTGTGAAAAGAAAACCATAGAAGCTGACAAGAGCTGATGTGATGGAGCTAAAAATAAGACAATCATGGAAGAAAACCTGTTGGAGGCTCCAAAAAACTTTAGACTCAAGCGGAAGTTGACTTTCCAGCTAGAAAATGACTAATACAACCCAGAGCTACAATAGAATATTTTAGATCAAAACATCCTCATGTTATCACCTAGTCAGAGTCCAGACCCAAATCCAATTAAAAATCAGTGCTAAGACTTCTGCTTAGTGTTTACCAGTTGCATAAAATCCTAACAAAATAGAGGTTTTACGTCGCTGTAATGTGAAATTCATGTGACACACGTTTAAATGCTTTTCTTTGCAGTTGGAAATGGAAGATGAGGATACGATCGACGTGTTCCAACAACAGACGGGAGGTCTGATCTAACCAACCACAGCTGCCACCTTTTCGCTTCCGACATGACCGACTTCCCTGGCCCGTTCACACCCAGCGGCTGGCTCTTTGCAACTCGTCTAACAGTCTCAACTTAATTCTTGCAGAAGAGGTTTTAATTTCTCTGCTTCACAAAACTGCTGTAAAGAATTTCTATTCATGCCCCCCCTGTTACTGTTTTTTTGTCTTTGTACATAAATTACACCCTGAAAACATTGTCTTTTTTTTTTTATTTTACTTCATGCTGTATTGTGGTAAATTTGTCGGAGAATCCATCCCAGTTTGAAGGGTTTGTTCTGCATACACTCAGAAAGATATTCAGGGCAGGTAAAAATGAAAGTCATATGAGCTGATTAAATACTGTTGTGCTAGGCTTGGTAATTGTCTAGCAAATCTGTTCTTAAGATATTCAGTTTTGGGACCGGCTGTCACTTGGTGAGCAGTGCGCCCACTTTGGGAACAGGAATTGGTTGCTGTTTAACTCTATAATCAGATATTAAAAAAAATATTATATACTTTTTATATTGAACTGGATGTTAAGAATACTCATTTCACTTCACCACTTCAAACTTTGGGAAGGCTGAAGGGATGTTTCAGTTAAATATACATCTGTATTGTTTATTAAAATGCCTGTTAAAATAAAGTTATTGTCTTTTTTTTCTCCCCTCCCCCCCCTCCCCCCGAAGGTTTACTCATTTGAATACATTTTAAAATCTAAGAATGAAATTTCTTTCCGGAATTTAATTGATGTTTGTATTTACTCTGTTATTGCAGTGAATTGTATTATTTGCATAGCAGTTTAAAATCTTTATTTGAGTGGCTCCATGGTTTGTGTTACAAGTACCACTGGATCCTTCTATTGGTACTTTTGCATAAGTTATCGGCGAGGTAAATGCAAACAAAATTAACTGCATCACTAGTTCCAAGAAGAAAATGACCTTTGTTTAATCATAGGTGCAGTTTCAAGAGCTATTGTGGCCTCAAGTGGACCAAAGTGAAGCACAAACCAGAACAAGTGACTACTTGTCTGTTTATATTGGCATTTGAATTGGAAATTTATAATTTGTATTCTTATACACAGTAGAGCCATTCTTGGCTTGAATATTAATGAGTTAGTGAAAGATTCCATGAGCTACAAATCGTTGGAAGAGCAAACACACATTTCTCACTGAAGCTATCTACATTTTGAAGTCCAGACCCAAGTTGGACTTTGCTACTCAGACTTACAATTGTACAACTACATTTTATTGTTTTAAGAGTTTTAACTAAAGAAAACTAAACTTTGAAAATAATTCAATGAGTAGTGTAAGTTTTGAAGTTTTCCCACTAACTATGGCACCAAAATCCAGGATGACTGCCTTGCTCATAAACCTTAGTGATAGTTGTGGCAAAATAAGTTTTAGTTCCACTTACGACTATTTTAGCACACACAGGCCAGTATTAACTCATTTAGCTATGAAGTTGTCACAGTGATTTGAAGATACATTTTCCTGACATTACTGATTTTAGTTTGTGTTGCTCATAGTTATCTTGTGACTATTGAGGGTTGGAAAACTGGACATTTTCAAAACTAGAGACTTGTGGATATTAATAGAAATTAAAAGCAATTTATGGGATTAGACAGACTTGGAGTTAAATATATTTATGGTTGCCCTTAGAGTTATGGTTGAGGGAAATGCATATTTTAGTATATTCTTGATTAAAACAACTTCATGGAAGTACATTCAAATGTATCATATTCTGCAATGACATTGACATGGCACAGTGATTATTGTGGGGTCATAGGGGGGGCACACCCCCTATATGCATTGTGGGTTCTTTCATCACATCCACAGTTAATTTCAAGAACCCTGTTCTCTTTTGGGGCAAAATTTGGAGTCCAACCTAGATAATTTTTGACAATCCATTGAACTGCACAGATTTAAACTTTTCAAAATAAAGTTTTTCAAAGTTTCAAGTGGTCAGCTCAGCTTGAAAAACTGGTTTTATGCAGTATTTGCTTTGCAAATAATTACTAATGGTATAATTGCACACTCATACACTCTATTAAAGACAGCCCAAGTACCACCAACAGGCACTTGTACCAGAGTTTGAGAAACATGGATATAGAATATGGCCTCAGGGATGTGGGCTGCCTGGTCACTGACGCTTGCCACCATCAAGAGGTTTGACCGTTGCACCTCGTATCCAATGAGAGTGAAGTACTGCGCTTTCACATCCAATCAGAGCGCGTGATTTGACTGGTGGGCTGGTTCTAAACGCCTGGCACCGCAGAAGCAGCGGATCTGCTCTTCGTATGTTTTTTCAGTCTCGGGTGGAGTCTACATCCCGTCGCTTCTCTGCGGGCAACGAGGAGGATTTCTTTTTTTTTTTATTAGTTTGACTGCTGCTTATAACCCGCCAAGACATTGAAGCAGCTCCTCGAAGATGACGACGACCACCACGTTTCAAGGGTTAGACCCCGGTTCTAAAAGCAGTTCCAGGTAAAAAAAAAAAAGAAAAATAACATAAAACAAAAAAGGGGCAGTTGAATATCTTCCATGGAGGAACAAAAGGAGTGGGATGTGGGGAGAAACCGTTCGGCTAGCAGACGCCTCTTTTCTGGCTTCGTTTAAAGGCAACCCGCTAATGGTGGTGGTGAAGGATATAACTGGATTGAGCTAAACTGTCACATAGACTTGCTAATTGAGTTAATCTTACTGGGTCGCAGAAGCACCATACCCTTTAGCCACCATAAGTTAGTTTGGTTAGCCTGCTGTGTAGGCTTTGGGCACGAGAGCTGGACTAAAAAAAGAAAGAAAAGCGAGATTTTTTTTTTCTCTTTTTCGTTTGAAGAAGTGGACAAACCTTAATAAAATCTGTTTGTGTTTTGAAGTTTCAGCTAACAATTTCTCTAATTCCTAAATTTGTTGCTCTTTGAAACTAAAGTGTTTTTTGCTTTCTGTATTTTCCCCCACATTCTTAATAGTGTATTTTGACTGCTAAAGTCGGAGCATGTGACTGACTAGACTTTTTGTCTGCATACCTCTGTCTTTGATGTGATCTAAGTGAAAGAAAATAAATTTATTCTTGATAGTTATTTTTTTAAAATCTTTGTTTATGAATGTGTGCTTTTTTGTGGAAAAAAAGTTACGTTTTTCTTTTAGAAAAGAAACACATCATTCTTAAAGCATGCAGTCATTCCTTTCCTGTAAGTGATGCATGTCTGGATGCATTCCTCCCCCTTTGCAGTAAAAAGAGTTGCTACCTTTCTTTACTTTTCTATGGCTCCAGGGTACATATATTTGTCTATTTATCTTAATTTTGTCAATATTGTTTGGGCGTATACTTGTCTGGGGTGGGCTCTGAGACTGCAAGCTGCTTTTGAGTGATGCAGGGACTTGGGTGGGGGCTAACTAAGCCTGTAAATCTTACCTTAGCTCTTTGCTTTTGGTCTCTAAAGCCCTTTTTTTTTTTACACAATCTGCTGGTCATTTCTGTGGCTGTGTGTCCAAATAAAGATCCACAGGGCAGTGAGTTTAACAAAGAGGAGAGATCTAATCTTTGTAGGCCATCAAAGACCCTCCTACCCCTACCTTATCAGACATACCATCTTTAGCTGTGGAGTTCCTGCATTTGCTCACAAAATTGCCCTCTTGCTCCCAAGCAGTTGATTATTTTATTGATATTATTTGCAGTTTGGGTCTAGGGTGGGGTCATCTGCCATGCTGCTAACAGCTTTCCCCCTCTCTCATCACAATCCATGTGGAAACCATGAGCTCATCCTCTTTTGGCCTGGAGGTGAAGTCTGGTTTAGGCATTATTGTCGCAGTCCTGTGTGTGTGTGAGGGACAGGGAAAAAAAGGGGGGAAAAAAAATTTCAGCGAGGAGCTGCGCAGCCATGACTCTAGTTGATTTCCTTTGTATGGTTTGAGGAGGTGAGGTGTTTGTTGGGCTCCCATCTGCCTGCTTGGCCTTTTGGACAGCTGCTCTGTGTGTCAGCTGGTGGCTTCAGGGACTTTGAGAGGAGAGTTTGCTGAAAGAAAAAAAAAAAAAAAAAGAGGGAGGGGTCCGACATGGGCTGTGCAAGCAGATTGGTATCTGTCATCCACCCCAACTGTCACGCTAAACTTTGAAGGCCTCTCTGAAAAGGGACCTTTGCTTTTTCTCATGTGTCGATCTCATAGATTACCGATAATTCCTCAACCTTCAATTTATTGCCTCTTGTTGTTGGGTTTTGAGCCAACTGGAAACACAAAATTTGAGTAAATCTCTTATTAATAACGACGAGCTCCTACACATTTTGTGTCGGTGCAAAGAAATCCATACTAAGATGCGGCTGCAGCTAGCTTGCTAAGTCTGCGATTAGAGGCAAGCGGAGTCAGCTGCAGGGCAGAGATTGTGACTGACTGACTGAGCGGCTGACAGCCGCGGCTTAAACTCATTGGTTGCTCTCTGTGTTTGGTATTTTTATGAAAGGGTATGGGGGGGAGTCTGGGCATCCTCATGCTTTATTTGTTTATTGAGTCATTGATTTTTGCACAGCTGGTTTTTGTTTGAGATGTTACGGCCTCCCGTCAAGACTATTATTACAGTCTGTTTTTAATTCCCAAGGGTACTACGGCCGCCTGGTGGGGAGTCCAACTTCTCTCTTGGCACAGATGAAAACTCAAGCCCCCAACGCAAGAACAAGATGGCCTCTAGCATCTTTGCAGAACCCGATGACCCCCATGCTCATCGAAGGAACAATCCACCAAGTAAGTTGATCGACTATCGCTGTGGTTTTGCATGCATCTTAAACAAAGATGTGGGAGCAAATGCAGTGCCTTATAAAAGTGTTCATAGCCCTTGAAATTAATATTTTTTTGTCAGATTATAACCACAAACTACAATGGACTTGGCACGATAGAACAACACAAAGAAGTGCATTACTGTGAAGTGGAAGCAACTGGCACCAAAGTGTATACACAAATAAAATATGAAGAGTGTGTTGTGTATGTTTTCAGACACTTTGAGTCATTTTTTTTTTAGTAGAACGACCAACAGCTGCAGATAAATATTTGGTAAGTCTTTACTGGCTTTACATGTAGAGACTCAAATATTTACACATTCTTCTTAGCAAAACAAACTTGGAGAGATTAGATGAACAGAGTTTGTGAATATCAATTAAGTCTAGACTTCAACGTTTTGACTCATTTCATTATGAATCGTTTTCCTGCTGGAAGGTAAACCTGAAGTCGCTTGTTGCCTTGAACATATTACCCCATAACTCCAACTGTCTTCTCCTCTATTTTTGACTTGCTTCCCTGTACCTGCTGAAGAAAAGCATCCCCACAGCAAGATCTCCCCACCACCATGTTTCACTGTAGTAATGATGTGTTCAGGACGATCTGTCGTGTTAGTTTTACCACTTCAACATTTTGCATGTTGGTGAAAACGGTCAGTTTTGGTCTCTTACACGGCTTGTGGCAAGTTTGAAACAGATCTTCTTATGTCTCTTTTCTCTTGCCACTCTTAAATAAAGGCAACATTTGTGAAATATAGGACTAATGGCTCTCGTGTCTATTGGTTCTTTCACTTGAGCTATGGACCTCTGCAGCTCCACCACAGTTACCATGCTTCTCTTGGTTATTCGTCTAAATATTTGCACTCGTAGCCTGGGATGTTGGCTTAAGTACATAATCTTGTGTAACTTTGTTTGTTCCATGTTTTCTGTGTGTGTGTGGCGATTGATTGAACAGTTCTTTGAGACGTTCAAAGATCAGCTGCTATAACCTAACTCTGCTATAAGCGTCTCTACAGCTTTCTCCCTGACCTGTAAGCTGTGCTCTTCAGTTTCTATGAAGCTGTTTGTTGACTGTTCTCTAGCAAACCTCTAAGACTGTTAAACAAATCATACAGAGATTGAACGGCGGACAGTTCAAGTCTGTCTGTTATTAATCTAGTGACTTCTAAAAGTTGCCAGACTTAATTTTAGGGCAGCAGAGTAAAATGATCTGAATATTAATGTACCAGATTTTTATTTAGTAAAAAAAAATATATATATATAGGTATTATTTCCCTTCCTTTTTCTTGTTGTACACTTCTTTGTGTTGGTCTATTCCATAAAACCCGAGTAAAATGCATCAAGTTTTGGCTGCAATGTGACAGAAAAATAAGAAAAAAAAAGTCCAGGGGAATATATAGTTTTGCTGGGTACTGTAAGACGCAGACTGAAGGCTCATTTTGCTCATCAGAGGGAGTTTCCCACATTTGTTGCAGCCAAAGGGCCCTGGAGTGCTGGCACCAGGGTAATTTGAAGCTAGGCTTTGTTAAATAAAGGCTGTAGATCAGAGCCAGCAGTGGAAAGACAGGAAAACTGTATCACTTGGTGAAAAGCATGGCCTTCCACATGGAGAGGGGAAGTGAATGCAGCAGAGGATAATAAGGCAGCAAAGGGCTGCGCTCAAGGTCACTGCAAACTTTCAGCCACGGAGGCTTAAATGTGATCTGACGTTTATGCCTTCGAGAGTGGTTTGAAAGCCTGGAAAGTTTCCGTCATTATTCACTGTTCAGCATGTGATGGGTTTCCCTTGCCTTTTGCCAGATGATAGTTGTTTTGAGAGAGAGAAAATTTCAGTCTTGACAAAAGTGAAATGTCCAGAATTTTCCGTGCACAAACAAGAATCTGACCTAAAATCGCTCCTTTTCGTCTTAGACAGCTTGCAGCTGATTACTGTAAAGCCTTTTCCTGCCTGCATTGTTTCACTTGGGGCCGTGTCAAGTTTAGAGGAGCTCCTCAGACTTGCCCCACTTTAGCGCACACAACTGGAAGAAGGAGAGGAGGAGGAGGATGTTGATTTTATTCGGGGGTTATGGTAACTTATTGCTCGGTTTACAAGCACCGTTCTCAGTCTGCGAGGCTTCTGTGTGAACACTCGTTTATCTGGCGTGCAGCGCTGTGCGGATTCCATGGTAAATAATCAAATGTGCGTTTTATAAGGCCTGGATATGTCTCAGCCATCTGGAGCCATGTTACAGCCAGTCAGGAAGAAGCTGCAGAAGTGCTCCAATCTTTTCCAACCAACAACAACGGGGGGAGGAGAAAAAAAAAAGAAAGCCATCCAGTTTGTTTTTAAAATACTCCAAGAAACTTTCTATTGGTTTATTGATTAAATGCAAGTTTTAGAGCAGGAGTGTCGCTTATCCCAGCACTTATAATTGGTAATTAATTTCCCATAACTTCCTGAGTCTTTTAAATTGATTGACGATGAAGGGAAAGAAGGAAGAGGAAGTCATTTTATGAGAGTTGCAATACGTTTGACGGTTCACTTCTACCTAAGTGACTCTTTGTGTTCGGCACGGTAATGGTTAGTATTTCAGCGTTTTATAACTCCAGAGCCGGTTGGTATGTTTAAGAGCCCTCAGCTTCTGCCCACATGACGAGCGCACTCTTAATAAGAGAGGAAGCAAAGACGGGCAGCAACCACACAATTGCTTTTCCTGTCTCCCTGCTTTCATGCGTTTATGCCTCGGACCCATGAGATCCATAAAGTTAAGTAGGATGCTCTGTTTCGTATGATCCATCAATCTCTTCAGTTTAATCCTCTCATGCTTCACGTTTGTTGCCTAACGGGCAGTAAACTGATCGGGCTCAGAAATATTGAGTTCTGAACGAGCCCCTTGTCGGGGTATATACTCTTTGTGATGATGCACTTTACTCCATTAACAACAACAGCAGCGGCCTCTCGTCTGGCTCTCTGGCAGCCGACGTTTTCCCGGCATCACAAAGACAGCTTGTCCCCTCCCCGGCCCTCTGGATGATAGTGGTGGCCTTATGTGGCCTCGGGTAGCACCGCCTGTTGCTCCACGTCAACACGGGGGTTTTAACGCCCTCCTCTGCAGGCACCACATGAGGTTATGTGGGTCTTGGCGCTCGCGTTGTCTGTCTGGACGCCTTCCACTCCGTTTCAGATTTGGTGATGTTTCCTTGTTGGTTCCCAGCGATTTCCAGCGTGAGGTATTTCAGTCAGACGCTCTTGTAAAGCTGATGTTTTTTTCCCCCGTCAAAGCTGAGTTGATGAGACTTGCTGAGGGACGTGTAGCCTCGTGAGCTGGACATGTCTAGTCCTGGTTTGGCTTTGTTGCTAATTGGATTAGTCGCATATGGTATGAATCTGCTGCTTTAAAGCCGTATTCGTGTTTCCTGTCTAGCTTCAACAGAAGCGCTAATCTGAACGTTTCCCACACAGTTTTAAGTCGTTTTTTTTTTTCCCCCTTTTTTCAACATCCAGCTGGGGCTCCCACAGGAACTCTGTGCGGGGAGCCCTCGGCCCCCCTCAGGAGGGTCCAGCAGCCTCTCCTCTTCCCCAAGAACCCCCAGCCGGAGCTGACCACCATCCACAACTCCGGAGCCGCCATGATCTGGAACCAGAGACGAGAGGTACCCGTCATTTACAGCGATTATTCTCTGTTTCCACAACAGAACGGGAGCCTATTTGGGCCCCGGGATCACAGATGAAAATGTATTTCAGTGGAAAATGTAGTCGGAACGGGTGGCTTAATTCGTCTATTTGAAACTAATCCACGTTTTCAGATAAATATACGCTGACATTTGTAATCCCAGCAGAGGTTTGGTTTTTCACACAGAGTCCTCGCTGTCAGACATGGAAAGAATTTCTTAATAGAGCAGTCTGAGTGAAGACTGAGACAAAATCCCTCCAAGAAAATAAAATAAAAGGGTAGCAAAATCCAGAACGTCTTGCAAAAGTATTCATGTTTCTAGAAATGTTTTCACACTTGTTTTATTTAAAAATGAAAATGCACATTAGTCGGTCATGTAAATATGCCAAACTTAACCCATTGTGTTCAAAGACTTTTTTTTATCATGATATAACAAGCTTGAATGTTTTTTGCATGATAAACCAGGAGAAAGAAGAGCTTGATTGTGAAGTGGAAGAAAAAGGATACATGGTTTTCATTGTTTGTTGTATTGTGGCTTCCTGAGTTGTTACTTTTACTACAGCAGCAATGAACTCTGTTAATGTTTTGAGATTTGTCCTCCATGCTAGTTTGCAGCCTCTGCATCTTATTACAGTCATTCGTAGCATCAACATTTGACAAAATTACTGGTTGATTTGCTTCAAGCCAGATGGAAACATGCCTAAGCGTCTCATAAAAGTTGGACAGAAACATAACTATAGAGACATACAACCATGCAATCACACACTCATACCTAGGGACAGTTTAGAGAGACTTAGGGAAGTAGGAGGAGCACCAGGCAACATGCAGAAAGCGTCTGGGCCGGGATTCAAATGCTACCAACTGCTCCACTGTTTAGCTATATCATAATTATAATATAATTAAATCATTTCAAAATAAGCTAGGAGCAAACACCACGACACAATCAGTTCACAAGCCATCACCTTCCAGTTGATATTGGCTTTAAAAAAACAAAACAAAGCATATTGTCATGTATTAATGACCAGTCTGATACTATTGTCCCTTCTTTTTCTGGCATTTTAGGGTGAGAACGGCCAGGAACAAGTAAACGATGGTAAGTTCGCTGACTTCCTCAGCTGTTTTTACAAAACAAAATCCTTTAAGTGTCTGTCACAGGATGGCTGTGACTAAACAGCAGGGCATGACTTGGATTACTCAGTGAAAGGCTCCATGGTGTACGAAAACACACCAGGTAATTCTACTCTTCCTGCCCCTTCAATATCAGCTTGTGGCGAGTTGTCTTGTCTTTATTAGGGGGGAAAAAAACGGGATTCAACTTCTCCCTTTCTGAGTCAACAACACATGATTTCTTTGATGTGGTTTGTTCCTGTCATGATGGCACGGAGTCAAGCAGCTGTTCTTTGATGGCAGGCTTTACTTAGCATGAAAAGCTTTTTATTAATCACCAGGTGCAAGGTTTGAACTGAGTGGCTGGCTCCTCCCGATAACAACAGGGGTCTGCAGCCCGGTTTGAATGAAAATATTGAAACTAAAGCTACCTTTGTTGCCTTTATGTGAAGTATTTCCTCTGCGTTTATGTTGGCAGCAAATTTCAGGTTATGAACACAATCCAACTCCCGTGTTGTTGGTTTTAACCGTGTGCTAGCAGGAAGCGATGACTCAGAGCAGACAAGTCAGACACTTTTAGAAAGGTCAAATATCAGAACATCTGCGCCCTCACTCACCGTGCAGTGCAGTCCCACTGTCTGTGGCAGAAGGCCCGATAACTTAGAACGAATACAGTTGTCACAGCTGCTTCTATTGCCTTTCCCCTGTCAGGCCTCGAGTCTGTTCTGCTTTTCAGAACGATAAAAGTGATGACAAACGGTGTTTACTAGGCATGGACTGTTATAAGAGTCTCATGGTTTGATAACGTAAATAGGAATTTCACATGTACTTGCTCAGAAATGCAGAACAGAAACTAATTGCTTTTAGTTTAATTAGAAAAGCAACCATAACCATAGTAGTGCATAAATTAAAGATGGATTCAGCACAATAATGTCGTCTATACCAGAAATCTGATTTGTTTAATAGATTTAAGGAAATAATTGGGAGTAAATACCTGCTAAATTTAGTAGTAAATGAATTAAACATTTTTATTGTGCACGGGATTATACAGTTTTAATTGATATTGATAAGTCAAGCGGTCTGTTGCTTAAGACAGGCCGCTAATGTAGCTTCAGATTAGCATTACATTGACACGCTTTTCCACTTTCCACACTGGTAGTCTTTAAAAACTGGAAATATTTCCAACAATTTAGTTGGAAAATTTTTTGTTCATTTGTTTTGTAAACAAGAGAATATTAACGTTAGCCTTCTTTCAGCTAGCTTACCAGCAGAGTGCAGCAACTGGGCGGAGAGAGGCTCTCCAGCCTGTCAGCTATTCTCTGGTGTCTTTGTTCATCCCCTTGACATTTTATCCTTCCACTCAACTTTTTATGATAATTAGAGAATACAGTCTCTAATTATTCAACTACTTTAGAAGTGACCATATACTGGTCAGTCTAAATCATTTTTTAGACTGTGAATAACTCCAGACTATAATTGTATCGACCATAACGCAGCATTTCTATATCAACCTAAATGCCATTCAAATTGAATAAAACATGCGTAAAATATGTCAAGAATCTACAGAATAAGCTTCACTTTTAGAATTAAATTGCTGCAATCCGTCAACTTTTGGATAATATTCTAATTTAGGAAGGTGTGTCTCTACTTTTACACCATGCTTGGTGTGGAAAAGCAGCAGCACTTCAGATAAAAAAAGGAACTCAAGGCCTCAGCATGGTTTGCATGAACGCTTAGGCAAAGCTGCTCACATACAAACACTCTTATTCATGCTTATTTCTGGGTCAGCTCTGTTGTTGACCAACCAGCTGGCCTCTGGAGTCACACTCTAAACGAAAATAAGTTTGATTTCTCGCAAATAACTAAACCTATTGTTTTGTGTTTTTGATTGAATTATTCAGTTTCAGATACAGTAAATCAACCATCAATGCTCTTTTTGTTTTTCACAAATTTTCTGTCTTTTGCTCTTTGAACATTTAATGTGCACAGAGGGCCGTAAACTGACCCTAAAGGTCAACTTCTGGTTAGTCAGCACTGATCTACTCGTATCAGCCGCCCATTACAAAACCAGTACATCCTTCTGCCACAACACGGCAGCAGTGGTAGACCAGCTGTGGTTTCGAATGAATGTCTGGAGCACATCTTCAGCCGCTGCTCTAAATTATATCTTCTGTAATCCAATTAGCAGTCTGGTCAGATTCGGTTAAACTTTAGCCCCCTGTGGTTTCTTATTGTTGCCGTATCTGCAGAGAGCCCTGAAGATGTGGAGGGGGAGCTGGAGGAGCCCGATCAGAAGGAGACGTCACAGGCCCCCGCCCCGTCGGGAGGCGCCAACGCTGCCGCGGGCGGCCGGAGAAACCCTCCCGGTGGCAAATCCAGCCTCATCCTGGGTTGAGACGACTCTTTTTCTTTTTTTTTTTATATATATTTTTGTTTTCATTCAATCACTTTTTTTTATTTTTTGAAGATAAAAACACCCCCTGCCACCGTCTTCCTCCTCATCAACATGTCACCGTCTCTTCTTGTCCTCCTCCCTCCCGTGCCGTCACGTCCATGGACTCTCGTGTCCTCTCACTCCACCCTCAAACCTTTTGTTTGATCCTTTTTTTTCTATTGAAAGAAGAAAACTGTTGACAAAAGCACTTTATGTATCTCCCACACCCCTCCCATCTCAGCCCATCCTGTAGAGCATCGCGCCTGCTGGGAAAGGCATGACATGATTTTAGCTTGTCCCTCATTCCTTCCTCCGTTGTAAATGGTAAAACAAAAAAAATAACTAAAAAAGATTTGATGTGTGGATTTCTAAATACAATAAAGATTCATATGAAATTGCATTTGCTGGATTTCCTTCTTTCTAACTTGGTATGAAAGGAAAACTTAAAGAACTGTTTCCAGACTAAATGTTGTTGCTGACCATCAAGTCGAGACGTGCTGCATGCAAGACGACTGTTAATTCTCTCCTCTTCAGTTTCCATCTGCATAAATGTCCAGAAGCAAAGAGCCTCTTAATATTTATGTGTGCTGAAATGAAGCCTTGTGGCGGCAGCTGTGGAGAGAGAAGACAGGCTCCAGACTGGAAATCTGCCCAGCTGAAGTAACAAGGATGACTGCTGCAGTGACCTGTGTCAGAATGAGGAAAATAAATATTTTTATGACTTCACAAGCTGGATGTTTGGCTTTTAGAGCGTTTCTGGGTCAAGATGAGTGTTGCGTTTAGCTAAACCTGAAGGTTTGAGTTTTTTTGTTTTTTTTTACAAAAAGTGGAAAATGATTCCTTATTTGGTTTTAGACTCAAGGTTCCACCCGTGTAAATATCAGTAGGAACACAAAGGCTGAAATGTAAAAAAAAAAAAAAAGTTTCCCCAGTTTCTGCTCACTTTTTATAAAAAACTAAATGGCACGCAATTGATGCTTAGCTTGGCTGATTGCACAACCACTTAACTATTAAGTTCTTGCTTTTAGATGACATTTATCACATAGATGGAGGTGTATTGTTGTTTTTATAAGTCTGAGCTCCTTACTGTAAAGCGTATAGTCTCTGAGGCAGATCCTCCTCTTCAGATTAGTCGTGATGAAGCTTAACTGCAGACCTGAAGACCTTAAACCCCTCTTTAGAAAAATGGACACAGCATCTCGCTTCTAAAGGACCCACTCAAATGTATGAAGATGGGTGTGTACTGAAAGCATCAAACTTGACAGGAGACATGTTGGAAATAAAAGCTGAGGCATTTAAAGAAGCTGCAGCGATCCACAGCTCAGGAGGAAGAATATGTTGGCAAGAAAACTATTAATTGTGCAGCCCATACAGATGGTTGTTATGGAAGAGTTTTGTTAAAGTGGGGGACACTTTAATGAGTAAAAGAAGATACTGTTTCAATAAGAACTTATTGTTGATTTTTTTCATGTGAATGTGAACACATAATCCCCAGCCATGGACATGTTCTTGTTTAAAAGGGTTCAGCATAGCAAGCTGAGTATAGGACATAAAACCAGTTTGAGGCTCAAAAGAGAGTTGAGAATAAGAGTTTTGGAATGGTCCTGTCAAAGTTCAGACTAAAATTCAATTCACAATCTGTGGAATGACTTAAAAATTGAATGTTCACAAATGCTTTCTGTTCATCCAGATTTGAGTCTAAGCTACTTTTCCAGGATCAGGCAGCATAAAGACATGCCCTAAAAGAACAAGAAGAAGTGACTACAAAATACCGACTCAGTAGGATTGAATACCAACATGATTTATCTTCTGTGTTACAACTGTGTCACTTTGTGTTGCTCTATCAAATACAATCCCACTAAAACTCACTGGGGTTTGTGGTTGTTGACAAAGCAAGAAAAAATATTCCAGGCTTTTAAATATATTTACAAGGCAGTAACTAAATTACACGGTTGCTACCACAACATTTGCTTTGTGTCTTACCTACTCGTCAGCTACAGCAACTCCTTCAGGTCCAAACCTTGAGCTGCCTAGTGCTTGTGCAGCAACAGTGTGTTTCAGCCTTTTTTTTTCTTTCTTTCTTTTGGCCAGAAAAGGCATGCAGGGGTCACTCAAGATCAGGAAAAGAACTTCCTGCCCTGGAGGAAAGCCAGGATGTTTTATTGCACTCAATGAAAGCTTGTTTGCAGCGAGCGTTGTGTCAACAGGGAAAGTCCTGTGGCCTGAAGAGTTGGTCTAAATATCTGCTGCTGCTTCAACCTTCTGATACGCATATGACCAAATCAGATAGTAAACTGAAGAGACTTGAGATTTACTGACAGGTTTTTTTTATTTTTTTTTTATGTTTTGTTCATTTTTTACTATTTAGATGGCGAATTAAATTCAGTAATATGCAAAGTTATACACACTATGGACATTTTACATATATTATTATTTTAAAAGTTCTTAAAGTGATTTTAAAAACATTTTTAGTCAGTCTTAATTCTTAAACATGTTCACGTTACATTAGCTAACAATGTCAAACTGCATTTTATTGGGATTTTATCTTAATGACTAAAACAACAAAATATCACATACCTGTAAAGTGGGGGAGAAAAAAATACATTTCAGACCCCTTCTACTTTGTGATCCCTAAATTAAATCTAATTGGCAGTTGCACGGGTGTAAATACTTTCCGAATGCACTGTAACGTTAAGCTTTGCTCTTTTGTTCTGGCCAGCAGCTAATCAGTTTGGAGCCAGACTCTGTTGTCTATCCGCTTTGATTATCCGACTAATCTTTCTGCAAAGATGGGAGATTACAATTTTCCTCCCCCCATGGCCGGCACAACCCCTGAGTTATTTATCCGCTGCGTGTGTGTGACATGTGTTTAAGCAGCCTCGCTCGTCTGCTGTTTAATTGATCGACGGTTCCATTAGTCCGTGTGTAGTCCAGATGAGGCCAACAGGAGGTCTCCGAGGAGGAAGAGGAGGCGTGAGCACGGGAAGTCGAGAGGGGAAATGAGGTGAGTCATCTCTGAGTGATGTGCAAACAGTCTGTTAATCGATACCACCAGTTAGTCCTGTGCACTGACTCTGCAACTCTTCAGAGGAGGAGGTTTATTCAGAAGGCCTGCAGAATAACTGTTGGTCATAAAACTCCCCCAAAAAACCAGTGAGATTGATCATTCTTGTCCTGTTTTTTGTTGATTTCCTGGCCTCTTTGTGAGCAAGCCGGGAGTCATCCTGGTCTGGCAGACTCAGAACTGTACTGCCTCCCACATCGGGACGTAAAACAGGAAGCGCCGGCTGGTAAATGGATGGGATTGTTTCTGGAGCAACAAAGGGACGTAAAAGCTCCTTGCGCTATCCCCTGTGGCTTATATTTCACCTCCTAAACTGGAAGAGACTGGAGGAAGGGCACTGGTGGCGAAAGAATGATGAGATAAACTGGGACATTTTGTTTCTGCTTTTCCTCTGGGGGAAATGACACCAAACAAGACACACATATACTACAGTTATTGATTGAGTGATTGATTGTAGTTCCCTTAGGACCAAGGGAACCTTATAAACTATTGTCGTCTTCATGAAATTGTGCACCTTTAAAATACTTTGTTCATGTTGTGTATGACTCTGTACCAGTTAGGTTTCGCAGCAGTAAGCACATGATTGTGATTCTGTCTTTAACTATGTAAAATGCAGACCAACATAATGTGTACACCAAACTGTACTTCAAACTGTAATGTTAGACAAGAAGATGATTTTAAAAATGAGATCACTACTTTGCAAGTCAGTGACAGTACAAAGTAAAAATCTTTTCACTTTGTTTTGGCTTTGTGAATCTACAAAATGACGGAGTCAATGAGAGGTCAGTGTAGAAAGGTGAGACCATTTTCTCCTCAGCTACCACAAGAGGGCGGTAAAAACGCACCTTTGATTGCAAACAGAGCAAGTTGGCTAGGTTGGATGGGGCCCCAACCACAGGAGGGTATCCAAACATTTTTACTCAACTAAAAGTAAAAAGTAAACATCCAGGAGACAACTCAGGCGTTTTCCAAGAATTGAAAATAGGTCTTGTCAGCGCCTTGTCAGGTGCTTTAGTGAGCACCTGCCCACTAAAGGGGCAGGTGCTCAACAAAAAAAGGGGCACATCTAACCGCATTCTAGGACGGAATATTAACAAAGCCACACAGCTTTCAGTGTTTAGTAAACAATGATAAATTACAAAATTGTGAGATATAAAATCTCAGGAACATTTCTATATAGAGCATAACACTACGCATATGTAAGATATTTTATTAGTAATTTCTTTCTGCAGGTCTATTTTGCTATAGGAAAGTATTGCAATATTCAAACCCTGAACCAACCTTCTCTAATGTATTGTGGCGCTAACCCGTTTAGTGATTTATAAACCAACAACAGTATTTTAAAGTCTATTGTCTGAGCTACAAGGAGCCAGTGAAGGGACTATAAAACTGGTGTAGCCAGACTACTCCACTATATTCACCAAAATATATTTTTTTTATTCACCAAAAACTGTCCTGTAATCTGCAATGTTCGCTATGTTGAGCTCTGCAGTTAGCCGCCTTATGTCACTGTGCGAGAGGCAACTGTATCGTGCGGCATGGGCAAAAGGTCAAAGGTAACAAGGTGACCGGAGGGGCTTAGTATGTTGTTTTTCTTAAAAAATAAAACAAAAAACAATGATTTCAGTACATGTAATTATGTGTCAGAGGGCTTACGGAATAATAAAAATAAATAAATAACAAATTTACCAAAAGGGCACTTGGGGGCAAGGAGCAAAAAGGGCAGGTGCTCAAGCCCCTTTAATCTCCCCGCCCTCTGCACGTGTCTGACAACATCAGTACTCATCATCATCCATTGTAAGATTTTTATTTCTAATTCACCTTGGGATTCCCCCGGAGTTTCCATGTGGAACTTACATGTTAAAAAAAATAAATAAACGAATGTGTCAGACTAAACATGTTGCTGATAAACCAACAACATGTATCAGTGGGCGATTAGAAGGAAGGTAGACAGACTCCAGTAACAATCAAAAAACACCATGAATACACAAACTAATCAACTCACTGACAGGAAACCAGGAAATATACCGTTCAACAAAATAAAAGCATAACATTCTAACCACCAATCAACTCTTAGCCATTTACAGTATCCCGTTCACTAATGTCAATTTGGTAGCATAACTTATTTTATCAATCAATTTTAAACAGTTATAGATAGCGAAGCTATCCTTAGCTACGCTGACAACATGCTAAGCAACATTAAAACAAAGTAATGGTTTGTAACTATGGCAACCAGTGACAGTTTAAAAACCCACTTAGGGGGCGTTTACGACAACGATCCAACAAAAACGGCACTTTTGTTCCGTTTTTGTTGGATCGTTTACACAATAACGTTCCAATTACGATCTGTGTTTACACAGTAACGGTACACATCGAAAACGTGTAATGCTCTCGCTGCGCCTAGCTGGTGCTAGGTTCTTTGAAACGTGTTTTAAAAAAAGTTGCACTTGAAGGCATGTGGATTTGCGTGAGAAAACACGCATTGTGTGCGTCTGATTAGGGTGCATGCAGTTGGAAAAAGTGGGATAACTTTGCTGAAACACCTTGTTTGAGCTTTCACGGTGTCTGTAGCGAGCCCCAGACTGAAAGCTGTTTATTGTTTTTACCTTGGAATGGCCAACAGTCTGTTATTCCCATATCAATTTGATAAAATAGGAGTTCCCGCACGTCCCATATCCGTGTCCTCTGTTACCTTTTTCAGCAGTTAAAACAGTTTAATCCGTTGCTAACAAGTCGTAACTTGTTTTTCCGAGCCGCCTTCAAACGCAACATGAAAGCTGAGACGCTTGCGCAGTGTTTACACCGGTGATGCAGCGAAGGAGACCTGCTGCTGCTGCGCAGGTGTGTGTTAGAATCATGGCAGCAACCCAGCAAAACGTAAATAACTGCACAGTTTTTTCCCCGAACTAACCGACTGAGTTGAGTAAAGCTGTTGGATGCAGGTGATGATAGCTAAAAGATGACTAGCTAATATCAATATAGCACGTTTAGCTTGTTAACAAGTAGCCTGTATGCTACTGATGTTGTCTATGTTCAGCTACGTAGATTCATTTTGTCCCCCAAAATAAGTCGGTGCCCCCCCTGTTAAACTCGTCTGGAGCCGGGCTGGTCCTGGTCCGTAGTTCTCTAGATAAGAGCGCTGAACAAGCAGCCGTGTATTTTGCCAACTGGGCGGTGCGGAGCGGTGAAGAGACGCTGAGGGAACCGATGGGGAAACGGCAACACCAGCATTGTGAGTAGTTTCTTCTTCTTCTGTGGATTGTAGGAAGCAGCTATGTTTTGTGTCATACTATGCATGAGCTGGGGATTCTCTGGAAGAAAAGATCCGTTTTCTAGGTTTACACGACAACGGAAAACGGTACGTTTGAGAAACATCGCACTCTGGAAGCCGTTTTCAATCTGTGCCGTTGTCAGAGAAAACATTCGGTGGTTTCGTGTAAATGCGCACTACAAACGCAACAAAACTCTTCAGTTTTCCCCCGAAATCGTTGTCGTGTTAAACGGGGCCTAAGGACTAAAAACAGCTAGACCCAAACAGTAAGTGCAGCATGTCACAACACAAATAAGAATTACAAATACCCAAGCCACTCAAGCCCAGGAAGAAGAAGAAGGTGCCATTTGCTGTCTGGTTGGAGTTGCAGGAGCAAAAGAAGTCTGCTGGAGACATTGAACTGCAGAACACTTCATTCATGACTGAAAATAAATCCATCACCAAAACCACTGGAGACAGTGGATCAGAAAGAGCCACTGTCTCCAGTGACTTCTACAACACAGCCGGCCCTCAATAACACATCCACAGTGTCAAAGAAGGAAGTAAATCAAAAACGGGAACAAAGACGAAAGATGAAGAGCATCAAGAAAAGGCCACTGCTTTGGAAATCTTTCCCGGAGAAAGACGCTTGTATTGATTTAACCTTTTTTAACGAAAACAGTGTGAACAGTGACGGTCCTCTGAATAAACACCAAAGTGATCAGGCAGGTTTGCCCAGCAACAGAATTAAGACCTTTTGGAAAACGCTGCCCAAATCAGAGCCTCACTCCACAGAACATCGAAACACAAAACGTTTCAATGCGACCAAAAGAACATGATGAGGCGACTTCCTTGAAAAATGAAAGTAAAACAGACTGTACATGTCTTGCCAAATTTAAAGAAACTGAAATGGAGTATATTAGAGTGCAGAAATACTTGATGACACAGCTTGACGAGATGTTTGATTCAAATCGAAAACTAAACGCTCAGCTTCGACACCAAAAAGATCTGTTGAGAAATGGAGTAACAGAGAGAAGACAAAGCTGCAATTCTATGTTTTCTCAAATTCAGGGAGACATCCGTCAACATGCAGAGCATCGGACATTTCGTCATAGATCCGATTCAATTCAAATGGACGTGGCTGTACAGAAAACTAATTATCAAAAAACAGTGAGTCGAACGATTTCTACCCAAACGGAGATTAATGTATGTGACGCAAGCAATGAGATCAAACCAGATCAAAACACAATTTGGACCCAGACTGAGATGAATGTATGTGAAGCCAACAGTGAGATCAAACCAGATCAACAAACAAATTCAACGCAAACTGATCCCTTTCCATCGCCCTTCGAGGCCCAACTAAATAAGAATATCGAAACAGAACCTCAAGCAGAAGAGTCAGCTGAGCAAAACAATGACAAAGAGAAGCCCAAGAATAAAATTTCACTATGGAGGCGAATCAAAAAGAGGTTAACACCATCTTGCCTCCGCCAGTTTAAAGGCAGATCTGAAGTCCATCCAGAGTAATTAGATGTAAAAGTGGGTGGCTGATTGGTGGGAATGGGAACAAGAGGTGCTATTGTTAATTGGGCATTTTAATCTTAAAAAGCAGGACTGCACGGTGGGAAATGTCTCACCGTGTAGTTGTGGGTTCACTCCGGGCGCTCCGGCTTCCCCCACGTTCAACGACGTCAGCACTCATCTTCATCCATTGAAAAATCTGAAAACATAACAGGAAAGATTCCTGTAGAATTGGAAACAACATGAACTGGAAAAAGAGCTGGTGTTATTTTTGATTGGGCATTTTAATATTAAAAAGCAGGACTGCACGGTGAGAAATGTCTCTCCGTGTTATTGTGGGTTCATTCCGGGCGCTCCGGCTTCCCCCGCGCTCAACAACATCCAAGGGCCGTGCAGAGACCAGTAAAGGGGCAGGTGGTCAAAAAAGGGCACATCTAGTCACATTTTAGGACAGAATATTAAGAAAGTCACAGAGCTTTCAGAGTTTAATAAACAATGATAAATTACAAATATGGTGAGATGTACAACTAGAGTTATTAGCAGATCCTTTCTTTTTTTTTTTTTCTTTTTTGTTTCTGACGTCTTTCTTTATGTGGCATCTTTGAACTGAAAAAAGCAAAATATAATGAATTATGATCAGAACACTATATTAAACCACACTACCAATTCTTTACCCTTGTGTTTAAACCAATATGATTTTCAGTTCGTAGCACAACATAATATTAATTTCAGAGAAAATGAGACCTCTGCTTTGGGGTTCAATTTGTTTCACAATTATTCTATAAAAAAATAACTAACCTCAATTACATATAATGGTGATCAAAACAT
This sequence comes from Poecilia reticulata, assembly GCF_904066995.2. Taxonomy (NCBI): domain Eukaryota; kingdom Metazoa; phylum Chordata; class Actinopteri; order Cyprinodontiformes; family Poeciliidae; genus Poecilia; species Poecilia reticulata. The sequence continues at coordinate 12,559,006 of NC_088837.1, read as the reverse complement.
TTTTAATTGTAACAATTTTTTTAAACAAAACACTTTTATTTAAATTAAAATCACAAATTTTTGTCTCATGAAGTGAAAAATTTATTAGTAAAAAAAACTTTTTCACAAATCTTTTCTTGCTATCCAAAGTTTTTCTTTGTGATTCAAAGTTTTGCTTGCGATTCTCACATGACGTCGTGGGCAGGGCCTAAACATCGCAACAAAAGATTCCTGATGTGTGCAAATAAAAGTGTGTTTTGCAAACAACTTTTAAAGTTCATGAGACAAAAATGAGTTATTTAATTTTAAAAAAGTTTTTTAAAAAACTTTTAGTTTAAAAAAAGAAATCATTATAATTCCAAATGTTTTGATAACAATTTACTTAACTGAAGTTAGTTTTTTTTTCATTGAATAATTGTGAAACAAATTTAACTGCATATGCTGAGAACCAGACCCTAAACTTACTTAAAGTTTGTATTGAGTTTTTTTCCCTTTCATTAATGACACACTTTTATTGGAGAGGAGCAGCTTGATCGAATATTACATACATTATATTTATCATGATAGTTCAGGGCGAGTTATTTTTAATTCTCAATGAATATCCTTGTTGGACTTTTATTTACTTTTATTTACCTCAGTTAAGTAAAATAAAATTGTAATCAAAACTTTTGGAATTTTAATGATTCTTTAATAAAAAAAAAGTTTTGTTTAAAATACTTTTTTAAAATTAAATAACTCATTTTTACTAAACAAACTTTTATTTGCACACATCATATTTGCCCACGACATCATGTGAGAATGACAACCAAAACTTTGAGTCATAAACAAAATGTTATTTTCTTATTAAGCACATATTAAGCTAACTTATTAAGCACCTTCAAGATACATTTACCACCGCTAGAACAAATGCCTCTAGAACTGGGGGGGCCACTGGAGGCAGAGTCTGAGTGAGGCTGGGCCGCATAAAGGATTCCACAAAAAACATTTTAAAAATATCCTCAAATGTCATCAACATTTAATTATTTCTCCAATACATGAACTGCAGTCTTTGGCTTTGACAAAGAGATGATGGGGGTGTGACAAAATGTAGGGTGCGTTCAGACTGCAGCCCAGGGCCGTGCAGAGACCACTAAAGGGGCAGGTGCTCAAAAAAGAAAAAAGGGCCCATCTAACCGCATTCTAGGACAGAATATCAACAAAGCCACACAGCTTTCAGAGTTTAATAAACAATGATAAATTACAAAATTGTGAGATATACAATCAAAGCTAAGGAAAATCTCTATTGAGAGCATACAACTATGCTATTTTATTAGTAATTTCTTCCTGCAGGTCTATTTTGTTATATTCAAACCCGCAATTTAGCAAGATATGTAAATCAGAGCTAGACCTCCAGACATATTGTCTTTACAGAATTACACTATTAAAAATATAAACAAGGGCACAATGCAACCTTTTTGTGTACTGTAATCTATAAAAAGGAGCTGCATCAAACTTTAATGTGGAACTGCAGAAAAAAACAAATGTCACCATAAGAAAAGCCTACTGAGTTTTGCTTAAAAAACTTTTTAAAAAAAATTAAAATCACACATTTTTGTCTCATGAAGTGTTTATTTGTTTTTTTGCAAAACAAACTTATATGCGCTTGTCAGAAATTTTTTCTTGCTATTCTAAGTTTTTGTTTATGACTCAAAGTTTTGCTTGTGATTCTCACATGACGTCGTGGGCAGGGCCTAAACTCGCAACAAAAGATTCCTGATGTGTGCAAATAAAATTTTATGTTTGGTGAATATTAGCTATTTAATAAAAAAAAAAACGTATTTTAAACAAAACCTTTGTTTTTTTTTTTAAGGAATCATTACAATACCAGGGCCGCACAATGGTGCAGTTGGTAGAGCTGTTGCCTTGCAGCAAGAAGGTTCTGGGTTCGATTCCCGGCCCCGGTCTTTCTGCATGGAGTTTGCATGTTCTCCCTGTGGGTTTTCTCCGGGTACTCCGGTTTCCTCCCACTGTCCAAAAACATGACCATCAGGTTAACTGGCCTCTCCAAATTGCCCCTAGGTGTGAGTGTGTGTGTATCGTTGTTTGTCCTGTGTGTCTCTGTGTTGCCCTGCGACCGACTGGAGGGGGCAGTGAGTGAGCGTCGCTCCTTCACCCTGACATTCCTTCGTTCGGAGTGGGGGGGGGGTTTCGCTGATCTATGTTTTCGCATCCACCTGAATAATGTGTAGTTCTTCAGAGAAAAGGCAGACGCAGAGGCTTGTCAGTGTCTGTTGTATTTCATTACCTCACGATACGTTCAACGTTTTTCGTCATCTGACAAGTAGCAAGTCTACTCCACTTTATTCACCAAAAACGTTATTTTTTTATAATTCACCAAAAACTGTTCTATAATCTGGAACGTTCGCTACGTTGAAATTCCAGTTAGCCACCTTATCTCACTGCGCAAGAGGCAATTGCGTCATGCGTCACGGGCGTAACAAGGTGACCGGCTTATTAAGTTATACAAAAAAGAAACAGAAAAGAAAATAATCTTAGTACATGTTTTTATGTGTCAGAAGAGGGCTTAGGAAATAAAGATGCCAACAAAAAAAGAAAAAAAAATTTTGACCAAAAGGCACTTGGGGGCAACGAGCAAAAGGGGCAGGTGCTCAAGCCCCCCTAGCCCCCCCCTCCTCTACACGTGCCTGGGTCTTGTACATAATCATGGGGAAATTTTAGCTTTACACCTTTCAGACATGGAGTTAAACAGATCGGGCTGTTTAACTTCATGTTGCATCACCTAAACTGGGTTCATGTCTGGACTTTGATTTAACCACTTCAAAACTTTTGAAGTGACCGAGTCTTAAAGTCTTTGAGATCATCAATGTTTTGTTTCTTGTTTTAGAAAATGGGGCATTTCTTTGTGTTCTTTTCAGTCATTGTTAGTTTACACCTTTAAACTGTCAAACACCACATGAATACCCTCTTCATCCAGTGTTTTTCCTCATTGTTGAATCTTGAATACTGACCTTATTTAAAGCAAGTGAGGTCTGGAGAACTTTAGCTGCCATTACGGGCCTTTTGTGACCTCTTAAATGAGTCAGCAATGCGCTTTTGAAGTCATTGTGGTCAGCTCGCCACTCCCATGAAGCCTCAGCAATGCTTTATCCATTTGTGGATGATGACTTTCATTGGGACTCAGTAGAGCCCCAAAGCCTTCGAAATGGCTCTGTAATTGATGTCTGATTTTTATTTGTTATAAGTCTGATGAACCCTGCTTGTAAAATTTTGTTGGCTTCCAAAAGAATGTGGGTAATCACAATTAACTTATAATTTAATAAAGGTTTCTTTCTTATTACTTAGCTTTTTCCCCTGCTAAATAAATGAAACCGTACATTGGTTTCATTTACCAAATGAATTTAGTCTTATAATACAAAATTATTTTGATCTGAAAACATGTGACAGTTTCATTTAGGTGTGTGAAGGAAAAAGAGATCTGTAAGAGTGAAAATACTTTTTCAGAGCTACTTATTTGTGTTGCCAAAAATACGAGCAACCATGAGTTCCTGTTTGTCGCTGTGGTTAAATTAGAGCACGTTTGTGACTCCAGCACAAGAATTTGAGTAGACCTTGTGAACAGCAGTTGTCCCGATGTCTGATGCCTGGACGAGGATCTTCACCTTCCTTTGTCTTTGCTGCGCAGCAGGTAACGCTAAGATAGATGTGATAATGAACGATAACAAACTGATTTTGTCAATATTTTAAACTGTCTGATAGAGGTATGACGAAATAAATAGGATATGAAACAATTTTTTTTTTTTTTTTTGCTTTTGCTGTGTAGAGATGAAAGGAGAGGTTTGGAAAAAAGTTGGACAATCCATTACAATCCAGTGCAGAACTGAGTCTGATCAGGATTTTCTGAATTTAAAAAAGAAGAGTGTCAATGAAGAGACTGACATTGTTGGTGTAGACAAAGCCACAGAAAGAAGAGTTGTTCTTCAAGGAATGACAGAAAGAGTTCAGACCTATGGAGCATTTCCCAATGTGGACATCGTCATTAAAAACTTGAATGAAAATGACACAGGATCGTACTGGTGTGTATATTCAAAAACGAGCGAAACATTTAATCAACAAATAGCAAAAGGTGACGGATCTGTGCTGCTCTATGTGACAGGTGAGAGGCTTTTTTTTTTATTAAACCACCTGGATCTAAGCTCAGTTATTAAGTTTTGCTGAACATAACTTTGTTCAACAGCCTTAGAAAGACACAGCATCACAACAAAATTTCTCAAAAGGGGGCATTTAAAAAGGACTGAAAGGTAGATGTTAAGCACAAACTTAAATAACTAAGTGTGATTCCTTGATAATTTTGTTTAAATAAAATAATCTCAAAGTGTTTTGGGTGAAACTTTGAAAGGAAACATCAGACTGGCCGTGTGGTTGTGCTCCGTTTGTCTCAGATCTGGCCGCTGACTCTGTAGTTAACATTAACCCTTCAGACCAGATTTGTTTTTAACGTAAAATATATGCAAAAACTAATCAGGTGATTCAATTTTGAAAAATAAAACCACTGTATTGAGTGCAATTTTATTTATTTACCATGAACTGTATTCATTTTCTAGATGGATATATCTAAAAGAGGTAGCCTACTTACGCTTCCCCCTCTAGAGTTGAAAAGACATGCTTGCCATGATATTCACACATTTTCATTTAGTTACACAAATATGTTACATCCTTCCTAAGGGAAGCAGGTTTTGAGAGGTGAAGGATCAGAGCTTAAAAAGTCAGCATTGGCATGTGCAGAAAGCTTCACTGTGAAAAGCACAGTTCTATATGTGGCCAAAGACATCTTGTGCACCAGTTAGCTGTCATGTTCAGTGTGCACTGTGGTTAAAAACAAAAGCACATTCAGATTGTGGTGTGAGCATTGGGTTGAACTATGTCAACAGTAATGGCCAGGTCTCCAGGTCAAAGCCAGGTCAGGAGACCTTCAGCCAGGAGACCTTCCTGGCTGAAGGTCTCCATCTTTCTGTGTCTGTGGTGCCCAACAGGTAAGGCTGAAACAGAATTGTGCACTAATATAGACAGAGGTATGCTTCAAAGCAAATGTAATCGTTTAGCAATTTTTTTGTTGCTATTTGACAATGCTGTATGATGTGCTCTGTCTTTTATGTTCTTTTGCCTAGAAACAGAAGAAGTGATTTGGAGAGAGTCGGGACAATCCGTTACGATCCGGTGCAGAATTAATACTGATCAAGATTTTCTGGTATTGAAAATGGGACTTAACCAGGAAACTGAGGTTGCTGTTATTAACGGAGCCTCCAAAAAAAGAAATTTTCATAAAACAATCGCAGGAAGAGTTCAAACAAATGGAACATTCCCAAGTGTGGATATTGTGATTGAAAACTTGAATGTAAGTGACTCAGGGCCATATTGGTGTGTGTATTCAAAACTAGATGACAATTACCATCAACTGGTCAAAAAGGGTTATGGATCTGTTCTTCTAATGGTGACCGGTGAGTATATTATTCTACAAACTGAATTTTAACTGAAGTAATATGTCCAGCTGGACAGTATTTTACTTTGTGCAGCAGATTTCTACAATGTACGGCAACATCCATCAATGTACACAGCATGTATTTATTAAGGTTTCTAAATAATGATGTGACTGAATTAAAAAAAGTATAGTAAGTTTAACTTAAATGGTAGATTTTTGAACTTAAGCAATCAACTTGACATGTAAAATATTTTAAATGAGAAGATTTTTTAAAAATGGAACATTTCAAAAATAAACATACAACTTCCTGCATGAAAAATAACGTTATTTTTGTAATTTCAAGGAAACAGTCGTGAATCAACAACAATTATGGAAGTGCCAAAATGTGATGCATCAAGTCTTACTTTGGTTGTGGTTTATGTTCGCATCACCGTCATTGTTCTGATTGGCCTCATGCTCGGTTTTAGCACTTTAATCATGTACAAGGTATGTTCATTTTTTCCTCTTTTCTTTTTTGAGAGAATGCACCTTTGGTTGCGCCTGTAGATGTACCACATATAATTAAATATAGTTAGAGTCAGATGAGTTTTTCCTCAAATTCTACAAATGTTTCTAATACATCAGTGAAAACTGTGATTATTTTGACATCTCATTCCTTAGTCATCATTATGGTTCTTTAAAAATAGTTTCACGTTTTTTAATTTACAATTACACCCTACAGCCAGCAGGTGGCAGCAGGATCCCTGTTCCACCTCATATTCCTGCATATATTTGTTTTTTGTCTCTGTCTTTTTTTTATTTGTTTTGTTCTTTTGTTTTGCAGAGCCACAACAAACAACCACTTGAATGATGCATTGTGATGATTTTCAATTTTCATGAAAAAAGAAAAACGTACAAATCTGGAAACATGAAACAGAACATCAAGTATGGACGAAAAAAAAACAAAAACAAACAATGAGCAAAAGAATGGAGAAACAGGTGATGGAGCCAAATGGAAATCAGGCATTGAAACAAAACTAAAATCCAAAGTATAAATACTGAGATGTAAAGTGACACAAGAACCAGCTGGACCAATCAGGGGAAACATTCATTTTTTTACATTAAACCTTCAGTGCTCAACCCGCCTCCTGCATAGCTGCATATAGACTCTCTCACCACACCACTTACTGTCAATAATTTCTTTCAGTACTTATTCTGTGATCCAGTTGTAACCGTGCTGTTGCTTTACTTTTCATTCATAAATGTTTTGCACATGTTCATTTTTGATTGTTTTTCATGTAATTTAGCCTGTTTGAGGTCTGTATAAAGCACTATTGATGTTCTGTAATGACTTATTTCACAGTTCCAACACGACGTTTGATGATGTAGATCTATTTAAACTTGGTATTTTGGTGAGAAATAACTTTTTTTGTTTGTTTCTTTTTCTGAGAACGATGTCAAAGCCTTAATAAATCTATCAATGCAGTTTTGCTGAGCCGCCACAAGAGGGCAGTATCAATGCAGCAAAGCGCAGGGCTTTCAATTTCTAGAAACTCCACACATTTGACGTTCTTCCGCCAGACTAAAAAGAAAATTTTAAGAGGAAAAATTAATCATGGTTCCATAACAAGAAATTAAAAAAAAGATAATAATCTGATAAAATTAATCAGAGTAGGATCATTTAAAAAAGTTTAATGAAAAACAGATTTTGGACCTTATTTATTTGAAAATCTGCATTTTTGTTAAAGGTTTATTTGAAAGCATAAACTCATCAAAAGGTGTAGAAGCTGCTAATATCCATTCAAAAATGATGTACACACACGCAGCAGATCCTCACCGGTCATGATAGGATTATTTTGTGCAGACTTAAAGCTTCATTGTTTCTTAAACCCCCTTTAGAAGAAAAATAAGGCAGAAAATTATTCAATGTTACAAGTAGAAATTTCAACATGCACTAAAGGTTGAGTTTTAAGTTTTTTATTCCAATTCAAGATGTTCGAGTTCACAGGTTGGTTTGAAATGGTACAAAGGTAAGTGTTAAACTGTCAGAGGTAAGCAACTTCTGTTCTGCAGCAACGGAGGTTGATCAAAGATTGAAAGCTGCTGCAACTCATTCCTGTAGGTCTTCCAGTTTTTCTGGAATACTTACAACCACATCTGTCTTCATAGAATCAATGTTTGAACGCAATATTGCAGTATACCCGCATGGACATCAGATGACTGCATTGCACAAAGTAGTGTACTGCTACAAATATGGTGAAACATTTTTTTTCTTAACAATGGAAGAGAGAGGGACCATCACAAAACTCAAAACTATAAGGAAATTGCACTTAAAACAAAGGTGAGTACAGTTTCTTTCACAATCAAAAGGCACTCAGAAACTGTGACAAAGTCTGACAGGAAGAGGTCCACTCATAAATCAAACACATTTCTGAGAGTTGGCAGCTTGCGTGACAAACAGCTCAGTTTAACAGATTTCAAGCTGCAGGTTTGACAGCACGAGTTGCAGAGAGAAAGTCATTTCTAAGATGTCAAAATGAGACATAAAGGCTCGTCTGTGCCATGAAACACAGTCGGTGGACAATTGAAGAGACGTAGGCATTATAGACTGATGAATCCAAATTTTAAATCTTTGTCCAGGGTTAGTAAATTGTACATAGTTAGAGGCATCTTGAAACAAAACTGCCACCACAGCATTCTGCAGCAGCGTACAGTACGCTCCGACATGAGTCTAGTTGGTCAGTGATTCATCTATCAACAAGATGAAAACAACTAGATGTTAAGTTTGAAGACATGGACTAAAATCCCATTGAGCCGGTTGGGGATGAATTGGTCAGAAGAGTGAAAACAAAGCAACCTACAAATGCTCCACATTTATGGGAAGAACTTTCTGAAGAGTTTGATATCTTGTAGAAAGAATACCACAAGTGTGTTCAGCTGCCACATCTGCCAAAGGGGGTCACTTTAAATACATTTTGGTCAACAAATTGAATCCATTATTTATTTATTTATTTAGCTCCAATTACTTATTTGTACTGTGATTTCATTTCAGAGTGAAACATCAAACTGCATAGTTTTCAAAAAGACCTTGAAAAACTCTAAAACTTTAAACCAGTATTGCATTTTGTTGGAGGTTTGTTAGAAGAATTGGAGAAGTTTGAGCTTGTTTGTAACATTGTTCATCACTTAAGATCATCAAACTGCATGATATTCTCTTCCAAGATTGTTGTTTTTTTTTATTTATTTATTTTAATTAAAATTTCCATCGTTACAGGCTGGGATCCATCATGTTTTAGACTTCAGTTTTAATTATATTCTTCTCCTCTGAATTCTGGGAGCTCTGCTGCTGTCTTGTTGTTGGACCTTGTTGGGAATGGAAATCCCGATTGATGAATCATAATTTGTATTGACACACGGAGCATAAAATCAGCCAAGAAAAGCATTCAGACTTTACTTATTTTATTCACTTTCAGCGCTGAAAGGAGACGCTTTTACCATTACATCCGAGAAGAGTTTCTAAAAAAGTCTGTAGCGTCTGAGGAGAAAGAGGAGGGCAGCTGATTATATGGACTGAAGACACTCCCTGAAATCACACCATGTCTCTGTGGCCTGGGAAAACGTTTCTTTTTCGTGAGAAATGGACCTTGGTGTCTAACAGAATCAAACATGTAACTTTTTACTATGGGCCTTTGTCTACCAGCGTATGACTCTTTCTCGACCTTGGTAAAGCGTCTCAACAACCTGAAGACAGACTTTGATGTAATCAACCATTATATCACCACTGGAATCATGTGTTGGCTTTCAGAGTCTGTTCTTCTCAGGTGTCGGTCCTCCTTATCTGGAAGGACTTTTTGTGTGAATGTGGGTCCTGTCAGCTCAAAACTAGCTTCTCTTAGCTACAATGTGCTTCTAGGCATAATTTTTAGACAATACCATACTGAGCTTGGGCCAAGTTTCCCCCATGGCATAACTTTTCCCTATTGTTATTCGTTGAGGGCTGGTGAGCTGGAACTTTGAGAGATGTCTCTGCTTTGACACACCTGAGTCCAATAATGAGATCATTAACAGGACTCTAGCAAACTGGACGCTTCCAAAGTTGCAGGACACGAGGCCTTAAAGCCTGGGTTTGAAGATCACTGGCATAAATGATAGGGGCCAGACTAAACGGCGGCGAATTGTTTGTTAAAGTGTAGAGCCTTATCAAATGTTACCCCTAAGTTTTTGACATAGTCACTAAAATTAATTATCAAATTTCCAATGTCAATGGCAGTTTTGTGAAGCAATATCCTATCTGTTTTTTGTTTTGTTTTATTTTTTGTAGTTTTTTGGGGGGTTGTGGAGGAACTTAAAAACAAAACGTTTAATTCAGAACAAACAGTCAAGAACAGCCTTATTATTTACTCTGTAAGCAGGTGAGTGCAGTCGACTAGCCCAGCTTGTTCTGAGTCGGCTAGCTGAGGCAAAGCAGATCTTTCTACATGTTTTTCATTTGTTTATCACTCGCAGACAACTGTACCTCTCTGTATTTTTGTTTGGACCAGTTCTATGTCGCTCCAAAATGCAGCTGCTTCTCTGCTGACTGGTACAAAACAGAAGGACCATATAAATCCCAGTGTTGGGAGTCTTTACACTGACCTGCAGGATCCAATTTAAAATGTCAGTTTTTTCTTATTAAATCATTAAATGGTAAAATTGATGTTATTCAACAAGGTCAGAACTTAAATCTCAAGATGACTGAGTCTTCTCTGTCACAGGGGCCAGACTCTGGAATAATCTGCCTCTAAATATTAGATCTGTACAGAAGATGCAACATTTTAAATCTCTGATGAAGACACATTTCATGGACAGGCTTTTAAAACATGCTGACATAAACTTTATTAACTTTACCAATCTTACATATGTTGTTTTAGCTATTTCTATTGCCTACATTTATTGGTGTTTTTTTGGTAGCAGCAGAGGGACACAGGAATGTGATTGTTCTAGGAAGTGTTAATAATTTCATGATTTCAATAATTTGTAATAAAGAGACCGAGTTTGGGGAAGAAGACGGCGGTTGTCCTTTTTTTCTATCTCTGACGCTGTTCATCTTTACAGGCTCTCCTTCAAGATCAAAGGGGAAGCAGAAATTCACCGCAAAAAGAAAAGGAAAAACAAAAAAAAAACATCATTTGTTACAACTGTCCATCATATGTTGAGACGTATAACAAACTGTGGGGGCTCGTCCGGGATCTCTCCTCATCAAAAATATTGGGAGTAGATACCAGAGATACCAGAACCACATGACCAAGGTGACAGTACACCGCTGAAGACCAGGAGTCAACCCCTGGGTGTCCAGAGTGGAAGATCAGTGTGGGAAGGAACCGCGATCCTCCACTGGAACTGCACTGCTGATCCTGAGGTCAACGTATGCTGATCACCAAGGAGCCACATTGCCGATTCAGAAGACAACGCACTCTAGCTGCAGCTGAGCCACGTTGTTGATCCAGAAGACATCGTACGCTATCTTCAGATGAGTCAACTCATCAATTTGGAGGACAACGTGTAATTTATCAGAGGACTGAACTGGAGGACCGAGCTGTAGGAGAACCAGACACCATGGCAGAGGTTCGCAAAGAGTTGATATGGAACATCAAGAAACAACTTTTCAAACTCCCAAGCGACAACGTTTATCAGGTGGTTTATCAGGTGGCACGCACACTGACGCCAGCGTCAGCGGTCAGGTGATAATTCTGTCACTACACAGGTGACAGAATTATCACCTGTGTAGGTGATAATTCTGTGTAGAATTATCACCTACACAGTGGCAAACTCGAATTCCTGGCATTGAAGTGGGCGATATCTGACAAGTTCCGTGATTATCTGTTCTATGCCACACATTTTACAGTCTTCACGGACAACAACCCACTCACATACATCCTGAGCACTGCCAAGCTTAATGCAGTGGGTCACCGGTGGGTGGGGTAGTTGGCTGACTTCCACTTTGACATCAAATATCGACCAGGTAAAACTGCCATTGATGCCGACACCTTGTCGCGAAGGCCCCTGGATATAGACACTTTTATGGCTGAATGCTCTGAAGAACTATCAGAAGACACAGTCTGTGCTGCATGGGAAGGAAGTCGGAGAGCTCAACAGAGAGATGTGGTTTGGGTGGCAGCCCTCAACTTGTCACATCCTAGCCAACCCCAGTTCGAGGGTCTGCAGACAGTCAGTCACGATGAGCTGGTGAGGGAACAAAGGAAAGACCCCGCCATTGGGAAAGTTGTGGAGTTGAAACAACAAGACAAATCACTAACAGAGGAAGAAAGAAATAAAGTTGATGGACACACGAGGAGGCTGCTGCGAGAGTGGGGCAAATTATACCTGGAGGATGATCTGCTCTACAGAAAGACTGCGAGTCGACAGCAACTGGTTCTCCCCGCCACGTATAAACAAACAGTTCTGACTCACCTCCACAACAACCTGAGTCATGTCGGCGTTGAAAAAGTGCTGAGCTTGGCAAGGGAGCGATTCTACTGGCCTTTCATGAAATGCGATATAGAGGACTACATCACCAGGAAATGCTCTTGCATCAAACAGAAGAAACCAGTTACAAATGAAAGAGGCCAAATGGGAAGTATTACATCGACTTCACCCCTCGAGCTGCTATGCATCGATTTCCTTCACTTGGAAGCCAGCAGGGGTGGGTACGAGTACATCCTGGTTGTTATTGACCACTTTACCAGGTTTGCCCAAGCCTATCTCACCAAGAACAAGGCTGGCAAGACGGCAGCCGACCGACTTTTCAATGATTTCATCCCGAGATTTGGGTACCCGGCCAAACTCCATCATGACCAGGGTTGGGAGTTCGAGAATGACCTCTTTAAAAATCTCAGACGATTAGCTGGTGTGGCCCATTCAAAAACCTCCCCATATCACCCCCAGGGCAACCCGGCCGAACGACTAAATCGTACCTTACTGCAGATGCTCCGGACTCTGGGGGAGAAAGAGAAAGACAACTGGAAGGATCACCTACCTCATGTGCTCCATGCCTACAACTGTACAAAGCATGAGGCCACAGGGTTCTCCCCGTACCATCTGTTGTATGGTCGACATCCTCGCCTCCTTGTTGACATCCTCTTTGGTCTCATAACAGACCAGGGGGCCGAACTCAAAGAGCCAAATGGATATGCCGAGAGGTGGGCTCGAAAAATGACTGAGGCATATCAGATAGCCAATGCAAACAGCCAACAATCCAGCATAAAGGGAAAGACATACTATGACAAAAAGAGCAGAGGTGTCGTGCTTCAGCCTGGGGACAGTGTACTGGTACGCAATCTCGGTGAACGTGGGGGCCCTGGAAAGCTGAGAAACTACTGGGAGCAGCAGATCTTTATCGTCAGAGAGCAGGTGGGTGACAACCCTGTCTATAAAGTCAGCCCTGAGCGAGGAGGTCGGCCAGTTAGCACTCTACACCGAAACCTACTGTTACATGTAAACGACTTACCTATAGAGCCAGTCCAGAACCCGACCACAAGTACAGCAGAGTCACAAAGGAAAGCCAAAAAGAATTCAAACGACCTTCAGGCCAGACCTGCTGTACTGCACTCAAACACAGATGACTCTGACGAAGAGGAGGATGGGGAAAAACCTCGTTACTGGCTTCGAATACCTGTGGAGAGACCCAGACCAAACTTTCACTCACCTGATCAAAATACTACCGATGCTTTCCAAGAGATAGCTGAAGAGAATGAAATCAGTTTGCTGGAAGCAATCCCAACCGATCCTGGACAGGAAGGAGAGTGTGTCAGCAGTGGAAGGCCGGGGTCAAGCAGTGGAGATGGACAATATGTTGAGGAGCTTCAGTCTACATTCCTGGAGGACATACATTCTGCCCCTCAAGAGGACAATACTCCAGCACCTGACGCGGAACACCCAGTCCCCCTGAAACGGTCTACAAGAGAAAGACAGCCAAGACATATGTTCAATTACCCTGTTAAATAGAAAAAAACAGTAACCAAGGTTCGGGCAACGTCTCACCAGGAGACCGGAAGTGAGGAGCCCCGCCCCCTGCTCTTCAGACCGAGTTTGGGGAAGAAAACGGCGGTTGACCTTTTTTTCTATCTCTGACGCTGTTCGTCTTTACAGGTTAGTAATGAGAAACTGGTGAGGGCTGCCCCCCTGTAAAAATGTGGAGTAACAATGTATATTTGGATATAATTTGTAATTTGATAGATGTGCTGAAACATTGAGAAAAAAAAAAGGATATTTTTAGCTACATTTTGGCTACAACGGTCAACTAACGGCTGTTCTGAAGATCGCTACATCTATCTTTTAGCTCCGTTCCATTCCCCGAACAAACATTGGTACCTTGACATACATTGTGTTGTTTTATCTGTTAAAAGTGAATTATTATTATTATTATTATTATTATAGACGTTACTTTTTTTCTCCCTTTCTATGTAATCAATTAAACTAGTTATTCAGTCGGTCAGTAGTTATTCAAAACACATTAGAGCTTAATGTTTTGTTCATTATAACATCTCCATCTTGCATTATTTAACATAATTAATCCTCTTATTTGAGAAATGTTTTGTTTAATGTACATCTCTGCGCTGCATTGATTGGTGGGAGTTGATACTTTTTTTTTTACTCAGGTGAAGGCTGCGTGTTTTTTTTTTTTTTGTAGCAGCAGAGGGACACAGGAATGTGATTGTTCTAGGAAGTGTTAATAATTTCATGATTTCAATAATTTGTAATAAAGAGACCGAGTTTGGGGAAGAAGACGGCGGTTGTCCTTTTTTTCTATCTCTGACTGTTCGTCTTTACAGGCTCTCCTTCAAGATCAAAGGGGAAGCAGAAATTCACCGCAAGAAGAAAAGGAAAAACAAAAAAAATAATAAAACATCATTTGTTACAACTGTCCATCATATGCTGAGACGTGTAACACTGACATAAACTTTATTAACTTTACCAATCTTACATATGTTGTTTTAGCTATTTCTATTGCCTACATTTATTGGTTTTTATTTCTCTTCTATGTTCTTTGCACCATTTATTGGGTTGCATTTTAGTTTGCACAGCATGAGTTCTTGGAAATGTGCGACTTCTAAGGCTGCTGCTCGCTTGAAGCGACAAAACGGCAGCTGTGTTTGTCACATCTTCCTGCAACATGTGAATGTACACAATGTGGTGAAAACGAGCACATGTTCAACTAGAGCGTCACAACTGGAGAGAGCCGTCTCAAAGGTAGACGTCGACATGTCTGCAGTCTGGGTGAAGATCTGTGCCATTCTTTGTCTGTGTTATGCAGCAGGTAAGCCTGAGAAGGATGCAGTGGCAAACCACCATTGTGTTTATTTGGTCTAAAAACAATTTGATCTGATGCAGTGATCTGCATCAGATAAAGTGATCTGAGCAGATCACTTTGTCAAAGTGATCTGCTGAAGCCTCTTGACTGTCTTATGAAATGTTTTGTTTTCATATTCAGAGATGAAAGAAGTGGTTTGGAGAGAAGTTGGAGAATCCGTCACAATCCAGTGTAGATCCAGGACAAACAAGGATCTTTCTCTGCATTTTAAAAGGGGCCTCTGGGAGGACATGGATATTGCTCAAATAACTAACGAACTCAGACTGGCCAGAGGAGAGAAAGAGAGAATGAAATTCACTGAAAGAAAATTGGAAGAGGTTAAAAATATGATTGACAGAGTTGAGTTTAATGGAAAATACCCAAACGTAGATTTTCTTCTTAAAAACCTGAGTGTCGACGACACAGGAGCATACTGGTGTCTGTATTTGAAAGACGTATCAAACACCAGAAAAATGATGAAAGGTGACGGATCCGTGATTGTTGTGGTAAAAGGTGAGAATATTTTTCTTATAAACTACTGCTGCATTTAGCACAAGAATGTTTTGCACAAAACATGGAATTAAATGAATACGCACACGCCGTAGCGAGGAGGAACTCCATCTGTGACTCTGATGTAAATATGCTTTTACAAGATGTACACATATTTAAACTGAAAGCAGAAAGTGATTACTTCTGAGTTTTCTGTTTTTTTTTTTTCTCAATTCAAACCAAGATATATGCATTTATTGTTAACTTCACACTAAGTGTAGATTTCTAACCTCTCTGTCTAAATTTTAAGAAAACAGTTATGCCAGAGCAGAAGCGATGCAGGGCTCTGATGTACCAACCATGAACATGCCCTGGCATGTGCCCTTGGTGTATGCTGTCCCTGCTGCAGTCCTCTTCCTTGGCATCATCTTGAGCTTCATCATTTGGATCAAGCGCAGGGTACGTTGAATTGTTTTTGAATTGCAACTGTATGTGTCTGTCTGTGTGTGTGTGTGAATGTAGCCTTCAATATCTGTGTTCTTATTACAGTGCAATTCTCATATTGTGCAGGAACAATACTACATTGTTTTTTAAAAAGATTTATCAGCATTCTACATGTCCACTTCTTTAAAAATATTTACATATAAGTAAGAATCCACCAGCATAACTGTGACAGAGTGAGAGAAATGACCAGTTCGATGAGCGTTTAGAGGGTTTGAAGAAACATTAGGAGTTACACCAATTCTAGTACAAAATGCTAAAAATAACGTCCAATACCTTTAACACATTTTTTTTGTTTGTTTTATAAATTTGGGCATTCCATTTACTCTTAATTATTTCGATTTTGCATTTTTAATTTAGAACTGTTTATAACTTTCTCCTGCCGTTTTACTTTTTTTGTTTTTGCGGAGCTGAAATGTGTTGCCATGCACAAAATTGGTGTTTCTGTTGTTCATCCTGCCTGATGAGCGAAACCACAACTCGGTGTGGTTAACCAGAAATGACATCCTCTGATACAAACTGTGCCTTTCCACCAATTTAACTTACACATTTTTATTTCTGAAGGTCTTAAGAACATTTTCATTCTGTGTCACAGAATTATTATTGACGAACTCCCATCTGCTCCATCCGTCATGTTGATCTTTTAAACAGACCGAGTCGGCTGACATCACAGTTGAGCAGACGCATGCCTATGCTGAGACCGTCAGTACTGATGCGGATGAGGAGCGTGTCGAGGCTGAAGCCGAGGATGAGACTGTGAGGGTGCAGCTTGCAAACCCGACTGAATCCCTCAACACCTCGGACCACAGCGTCAAAAGTGATGCGGGTTAAACAGCATCGCTTGTCAGACCACTCGGTTTTCTAAACCAAGTGTTTGCATGTGTGCAAAAGTGTAAGCTGGTGCCGCTCTTGAACAAAATTGCTGTGTATAGTTAAAAATGAGGGGGGGAAAAATCATCATCATAACTAGCATTTACACCTGTATTGTTTTTGTATGTTCCTCTTTTTTTTTTTTAAACCATTTTAGTCTTAGTTTTCAGAAAGTTTTACTTGTGTACAGTTATAATTTTAGATAAGATATTGCAAAATGCATAAAAAAGAGATTTGAAGAAATCAGTATTAAGAGTGTTTATATCAATCAGGAAGGAAAAAATGAAAGTGGAAACAATAAGTAAGGACTTCGGAGGAGAATAAAGCAAATGTTGGTGTTTTTACTGTATTTTTCTTGAATGATGTATCCCTTTGTCAAAGTCACACACTGTTACTCATAAATAAAGAATACATGTAAAGCATGAATGATCTCATGAAGCATGCATTGTAGCATATTGTTTTCTGTTGTATTTGATCTGATTAACAGAGAAATGCCACAATGTTATAAGAAATTCTCTAGATCCATTCACTTATGCTTTCCATAAGCGCCTGACCAGGCAGATGAAGCTGCTTTTATTACCAAACAACATAATAATTTTGTCTGACCGCAAGACAAAGAGCAGAGCAAATACATGAGTTTGTTCCCCTATTTTACCATTAGACATAAATATATCCATTTTATTCTCGGACAAATAACTTTTATTTAGTTTTTGACTGAAGACTATTTCATCCAAGCAGAAGGAACCCTCTTGTTGCTTTATTGCCACAAGAGGGCAGTGTTCTCTTCTTCTTCATCATCTGTTCCGGGTTTTCCCTTTAGGGGTCACCACAGAGAAACATCCTGTATCCATTTCGTTCCGTACTCTGCATTTTCTACCCTCAAACCAACAACCTAATGTCCGCTTTTACCACATCCATTACAAGAGGACAGTGTAAACAAAGTAAAACAGGCAATCCACCTTCTTTTCAGTAACAATTACACTTATATATTATAGAAACATGTCTTCCAGTGATGCAAAAGATAGAAAAGAAAATGTTATTCACTTAAACTTTTTTCATTTTGTCATCTCTTCAAGCACAAACTTTAATGCCACTGTTTTCAGTTTGTATGTGACAGAAAAACACTGAGAACTGCATAATTGTAAAAATTAAAAATAAACCAAAATGTCTTACTGCTTCAGAATTCACCTAAATAGTAAAAAAAAAAAAAAAGCCCATGTGGCCTTTCTGGAAGATTGGTAAGAAAAAAAAGATATATAAGTAAAGATCAAATAACTTCTATTTACAGTTTGGCACAAAACTTCATATGTTCACGAAATGTTAGCATCTTATATAGCCTTTATCAAATTATTGTCTCAAAATGGTTAGCATGTGGCCTAGCTACAAACCTACTAAGATGCAACTTTTTACCTAAACTAACTATCCTGACAAAGAGAAAAAAAAACCTCCAACAGGCTGATGAGCTGCAAAGGTGGAGATTTTCACAAAGACAGGCGACACGCTGTCTGGGTGAAAGAGAACGGGAAAACCTCTCGTTGCACACTCCACAAGTTTGGTTTTTTGTTAGAGTGGATTGACGAAACTTATTGAAACAAACCTGCAAGACGTCTTGCCAAACCGTGAGTGCAACAGCTTAAAGATTTTGACACTGCTAGCAAGAAAAGCATGGTGCCACTTCTCTACTCTTTTTTTTTCTAAGCATAGCTCATAGTATATTTATAATTCCTTGGAAAAATTGTATTCACTTAAACCTTTTTCATTTTGTCATCTCTTCAAGCACAAACTTTAATGCCACTGTTTTCAGTTTTAAGGTGATAGAAAAACACCAAGAACTGCACAATTGTGAAGTTGAAAAATAAACCAAATTGTTTGGTCAAGTTTGATTCATCGTCTTCAGTGTGTGGCCTTTAGTTTAACAGTTCATACTATTTCATGCCAATTTACTTAGAAAAGTACAAATGTGACCATTATTAGACTTTCCAGAATATTTTCATTGCACTACGGGAAATAAACCACCTAAAAAAAAAGCCAGACAAAATGTCTCAAAAGTCTTTCAATTATACTTCCTGCATCTTTACCGCAGGGTCAACTTCCCTAATTCTGCAAAATCAACGTAAGAAACCCAGCCTGAGATTGGAAATATGTTTTCTCAGTGCAATGACAATAAAAAGCATCAAAATCTGAAATAGTTCCCCATAAATGCCAACAGTTTTTCAATGATTTTAGGACCAGAAGCATCAAGAAACCAAACATATGCCAGCTTTTCTCTGTTATTTCTCTTCAGACTGCAGCTCCACCACTAAGTAAGTGTTTTAAACCCACCTTCGAAAGAAATTGGAAAAAAAACCTCACAACGCAGTCTCACTTCCTGTATCAGCTGCTTGACAAATGTAGTTTCTATTTATGTGTTGTCAAAGATAAATAAGATTGGGTTGCAGGCTGAATATGCTGACAGCTTCCCGCCCACATCAAAGGTATCTTATATAGGTCATGTGTTCCTGTGAGCTGTCAAGTTCGACTATGTGATTTGAAAACGTTTCTGACTGTGGAGTCAGAACCGGACTGAACTTTGTGAATGTCAACTACCAGCATGTCTGCTGTCTGGGTGAAAATCTCCACCATCCTTTGCCTCTGCTACACAGCAGGTAGGACTCAGTCAAATGAAATGAGAAACATTAACATGCGTGTTTAAGACAGTGTGATGGGGGTATTAAAACTGGCATTTTGTGTGTGTGTGTGTGTGTGTGTTTCTTTTTTGTGTGTAGAGATGAAAGGAGTGCAGTGGAAAGAAGTTGGACAATCCATTACAATCCAGTGCAGATCTTCATCTGATCAAGATCGCCTGAGCTTAACAATGGGTCTCAATGAGACTGAGATTGTTGGAATAAACAAAAAGCCACATAAAGAAATAATTCGTGAAGGAATGAAAGAACGAGTTCAGACATCTGGGACATTCCCCAACATTCAAATTCTCATTAAATACTTGCGTGAAAATGACACGGGACCATACTGGTGCTCTTACTCAAAAACAGAAGACGTTACATATCAACAGAAAATCATGAAAGGTGATGGATCTGTGCTGCTGGTGGTGACTGGTGAGTATTTATTTTGTCCTAGATGTTGCTTCTTCCAAGTCAAACACATATAAACTAACTGTAGCTAAAGGCTTTTTAGTTAGAAAGGCTTTCATACCTTGATAAGTCAGATTAACACAAAACTAGCAAGCAAAGTCGCATTGCTGCTTAGTGCTTTCTGTTAAAGTTTTGATATATGGTTTTGATTTTAAGAAAAAAGACAAGAAACACCACCACCATCAGATGATCCACAGAAAAAGTGCGAAGGACCAGATACGAACATGGTGCTGGTGGGGGTCGCCATCGCTGTTGGCGTCCTGCTCGTCATGATGCTGGGCTTTATCCTGTTTACGCACAAGGTATGAATTTATGTTGTTTTCGTCTTTGTTGAGTTTTGGAAATTCGCTGTTTCCCTTTGACTCAACTACTGTTTGTGTCTCTGCGGGTGTTTCAGGATTAGTAAGCCTTCCTGACTGAAAGTGTCACTCAGATGCTATGCATGAGTCACACTTAAAAAAAAAAAAAAAGGTTTTCCTCTACAAGTAACAATTTATTACAACGAGTGATAATTTGTTAAAATGTTCATTTAAAAAACTACTTCGGATGTTTTTACGAAATCGTGCATGGTGGCTCAAATGATTAAGTGAATAAGATTCATCCGTGCGTAAAGCTGCGTTTATGTGATCGTAGTTTTAAAAATGGGTTGATTGCTTCTGTTATTTCTTTTGCAAAACTGACAAACCTGAAACTCAAACTTCCCTCTGTGAGCAGGAAGCCTTGTACTTATAATACTGAACATATTCACAGCTCTTTCAAAGACAACTAGCAACATTGAAACACTGTTTTGTTTCAACATCAGAAGCAAAAGTAAAATTTAAAAAAGATGTACAGAGCACTTTTAAAGACATGAACAAAACAAGAGAAGAGAGACTGGAACATGTAGGATTACAACCCACCCCCAAAATAATAATGAAAAAACACAATTCATTTAACAAAATTCACTTTAAAATATCACTGTGCTTTGTAGAAGATAGCTAAAAATTCAATTCATAGTACTCAAACTTATTGGACAGCAGTTCCAGAGTCTCCAGGTGAAAATGCTCCGTCACGTTTTGCTTAAAGCCCTGAATGTGGCACAGCCAGCAGAACCTCAGACACCGACTGGGGACAAATGAATGTAAAGGTTTGAGGAGATTCTGGTCTGTGAAGAGCTCTGCAAATTCAAATGGTCTAATTATTGCAGCAGACAGGAAACCATTGAAGCCAAACAAGATGTTGTGTAATGTACAAGAATTTGACCTAGTCAGTAAACTAATGAATGAGTTTGTAACCATTTGCAGATGCTTCATACTTTTTTTTTTTTTGGTTTATGTAAGCAAGTAGAAAATTACAATAATAAAGCCTAGAAGAAATGAAAGTATGTAAAAGAAGTCCCAGCTTACACAATTTAACTCAAGTGTGCAATGTTTCATAAAACATAAACTAAAGCAGGGATTTGTCATGAGCTGTAACATAAAACCTCGTTCAAAATATATCCCCAATGTTCGTCGTAGGAGAGCACAGCTGCTTACAGCTTAAGGTCAGGCCAGGAGTTTCAACAACTAAAGGCGTATTTTTCTCCAAAGTAAAATCATTTTAGCACCTTATTCATTTACTGGAAGAAGGCTTTAGCCAAGAAACCGTTTATCATGTCTCGACACTGATACAAGCAACACGTGCAAATTTGAAACCTTGTGAAACCTGGAGGAAATGTATAATTGCACAGCCACTGCATTGCACTGATAAGAG
Organism: Poecilia reticulata; assembly: GCF_904066995.2. Taxonomy (NCBI): domain Eukaryota; kingdom Metazoa; phylum Chordata; class Actinopteri; order Cyprinodontiformes; family Poeciliidae; genus Poecilia; species Poecilia reticulata. The sequence continues at coordinate 12,537,522 of NC_088837.1, read as the reverse complement.
ATGTTTGACAAAGCTTTCAGTAAGAACAAAGAAGCAAACATGTGAAACGGAAACAACGGGGGCCCCAACACATATCTTTGATGTACGCCGTTTTGGAGCAGTGTAGTTTGAGGCAGCAGTAGAAAACAGTTTAAGGAAAACTGTGTTGAATATACATTTTTCATGGAACTGTATCAAACCTGATCTATTGAGTTGCTTTGCGGCTTTTTACATGTCACAGATTATTATTCCAGATGTCATATTTTAAACATTTCATTCAGAAATGCTTATAAATTTCTCCCGATCGTTTTGACTTGTGTTATTTGCGATGCTGATGTGTTGCAATGCACAAAGGCGGCGCTTCATGTACGGGACAAAGAGAACCACTTGTTTTAAAAAGTTGTCACTCAAACTATTGCAAAACATTGATTTTCTTGATTTTTTTTAAGCTATTGTCTTTGGTTTCAAACTCAGTTCCCCATTTCAAACCAGTCTAACTTGCTGACAATCTTTTGTGACCAGACCAAGAGCTCAGACAATGCAATAAAGCCGAGGCGTGTTGCTGCCGGCAATGATGTTTACGAGGACATGCGAGGAACACTGAGGCGCTGAGGATGCGTTTTGCAGGACGCTGACATGCATGAAAACTCATGAAGCTGTGGACCACAGAGGCAAGCGGTGCATGCGATGCACTTCCCCAACAGAGGCAAGCAGAAGGCAAGCACTTGTGTTTGCAAGAGAATGTCTACAAAGACAAAGAAGAGACTGGACTGAGTGGATCATAAAAGTGTACTTTGTATATGTTGTTTGTATAGTTTTATTTTAAACTGGGAAACAAGTATTATGTGTAGCATAGATTTTTTTTAAATGTATGTTTTGTTTTGTAATTTAGTACCAAGTTTGATTAATGTTTTATATATCTAAAAAAATGGAGCTGGAATGGAATGAAAAAAAAAACACACACACACAATCTGATACTTAGAGAGCAAATAAAACTAGAAAATTCCTGCAGAAATTTTAAAGGGGCATGCCAAAGTGTGCCCGTCGGCTTTGACGCAGCGCTATGATGTTAAAAATTAGCATTAATGCTAAAGAAAGCTGCAACGTAGTCAATAACCTGTGGAGAGGCAGAAGCATGTTTAATAAACTGTAGTTGTACCATTCATTATGTTAGAATTGATGCATAAGCTAAAATTAGCCAATATGCTAATGTTAGCTTAAATGCTGGCAGTAGCATGTGGAGCAACACGACCATGTTGTTTTAATTTTACTACTCTATTCAGTATACTAAACATGTCTAATTAATGAGAAAATTAGGTAAAAGCTAACTTTAGGTAAAAGTGCTAGTGCACTAGTCATAGACAGTGAAATGCTAACTTTTGTACAAATGCTAATGACCTGCCTTGCTGAGCATCACCGCTCTTTTCCTACGAATCCTCTTCTGCTCTCTCTGTCAGGTTTGTGATCTGTAGCATCGCAGGCGCTGCGTCTGTGCCGCTGGTTCCTTAAAGGAGCAGCGACGTTATTTTCTGTCCATAGACTTTTAATCAACTATTTATTCTTATTTATGTCAGATTTTAACATGGGGGGACATATGTGTAATGGTTATAGTCTTGAATCAGTAGTATAATGCTGAAAACACAAGCAGTTGTAAATACCAGTAAACCCTACAGTGCAGTCCTGGGGAGCTGCAGTTCCAGACACTGTGTTCTTCTGTTGCTATGGTAATTAATCCCCTGCAGCTGTGAGAGCCAAAGAGCGGGAAAATCCTCTTCAGACACAGTTTCTATACTTGGGAGACACCAGGCGTCAGTCTGAAGGACCCTGACAAAAAGCATAAGCCCTAGCAAATTTTTGTAAACATTGTACATGAGCATGCATGTGTATCTATGTTATGACCAACTTTCAGACCAATAGGGCGATATTTATGCCTGTGAGGGGGATTTAAAAAGGGTTTTTGAGTCAGCCATAAACAGTCCTGTGTGTGTGTTTCATAGAGAAAGATTACTGATTCTGTGAGACACAAAATCTCAAATTTTTTCGTTTTTATTAATTTATGTAATCATTTTAACTCCGATCCCCAATAAAAATAATAGCAATAATGCCGGCCTCGAGCCGCACGATTTGATACCACTTTTGTGGGTGGGCACGCAGCGGTACGAGCCGCATTAACGGTGATGGAAGAATAATAAATAATAAAGAGGCGTTCTATTGGGTGTAGAACAATAGGTGCCTGCCATGCAATGCATGGAGGCAGTACTGACTTGCTTCGCAAGTCAGTACTGCTCTCCTTATGCATTGCTATGGCATGCCCCTAATTAATCTTTCAAATTGGAAATGTGAGAAGTTTTAAACAATGTCATCTATAAAATCTTTTGTTCTGTTCCCAGATTTTCTTAGGTGTTTTTAGTAACAATCGTGACGCATCTAACATGAATGAAACACATAGACGTCTTGCATATTTCTAAATGCAGATTTCAGTTCACTGTTTTTAAGTGATTTTAGGACCAGTAGCGTCAGGAAACCAATGTGATACATTTCACATTTTTCATTTCACGTTTATATGAGCAGAGCTAACTTTCACCTCTACTTTTCACTCGTGAAATATATATATACTTTTTTTTTTAATTATATAGACAGATTTTGATTCAGTTAAATGCCAACACTCAGGTGTCATTTTGAAGCTCTCAGCTACAGAAAGCCTTCATGATCAAGAAGTATTTGGGTAACACTTTATTTGAACAGGTATGCATAAGACTGACATGACACTGTTATGAACATAAAGAAGTCTTTATGAATGTTTATGACTGTTGTCATGAAGTGTCATTCGGTAAATAATGACACTTTTAATGCAAAGTCGCTCTAAAAGTTGCATTAAAAGTCCATTAAAAGTGCCAACTTTGCATGATTTTGTAAATTATAATTTAATGCAATGTTGGCATTTTGAATGGACTTTCAATGCAACTTTTAGAGCAACTTTGCATTAAAAATGTCATTTTTTTACTGAATGACACTTTATGACCACAGCCATAAACATTCATAAAGACTCCTTTATGTTCATGACAGGTGTTATGTCATGTTTATGACAGTGTCATGTCAGTCTTATGCACACCCCTTCACATAAAGTGTTACCAGTATTTGCAGTAAACAGTTGATATTTAGGAACAGCATGTCAGCCACAATCAACTTTTCCAAACCAAATTCTTCCAATAAAATGTTTCACTCTAAATGCATTTCAAGAAGGTGTTGGCACACATTTTAATACTAACTGTGTAATAGTAACAAATGTACAGGGATATGCTTTGTGTGTTATATTGTTATTCAGTATTTTGGTGATTAAAATAAGGACTAAAACTAAGTATAAAACCTTGGTACTGATTAAATCAAGGTTTATTTTTCTGTTAAGTGGAATTCCATGTGTAATACAATTGTCTGTATTTTTAAATCTCAATCAATAAAGCAATGTCTTAACTTACTTTCAAACTTTCTCCAGCTTTTATATTGACTTGAACAAATGTTAAGAACTCTGGAAGTTTCCCACATTTTGCCACAACTCCAGAACAAACTTCAGTGCATTAAATCAGGATTTGAAAGCGACACAAAGTAGCACACGATTGGGAAGTGAAAGGTAAACAATTAACGATTTTCCTGTTTTACGGATGTACCTCAGTAAAGTGTTGATGAATGTTTCACTGGGCAAACTCCTCCTTTTTGTGCCTAAATGACAAAATAACACGTTGTGGCTAGAAGGCAAGAAAATCTAAACTAGGTTTTGAAGAATCCTTGATCAGTCTAAAATCATTCAGGCCACTTAAATTTGTGCTTGTCTCAGTTTTAGGTTGTCTTGATTCCAGACAAGCATTAGGATGTTCTTCCTTTGTGATTTGATGAAGAAATGTGGATAATTATGATTTATCAGTTCAGTTCTATCTTTTGCAAAACAAAAACAACAACAAAAAACTGAGAAACACAGGCAGGGATCTGCTTTGTATAAACTGAAAATGATGGTATAAAAACTTTCTTCTCCATTTTCTTGACCTCGTCTGTTGCCAGGACCAAAACTATAACTGCTTTAACGTTTTGTTTAAGTGTTTGAAATATGTATCCAACAGCTTTGTACCAGACTAAAGAGTTTTGCCCATTTCTAATTGAAAATAAATAATTAAATAAATAAATAAATAAATAAATAAATAAATAAATAAATAAATAAATAAATAAATAAATAAAAATGTTCAGATAGATCAGATGAAAAGCAACAGTGACCCTAATTTTTGATGTAGACAGACAGATACACACTGTATTTTGACCAATATTTTTATGGTTTTGACTTCTCTATCCTGCCACACAGTGGTCTTCTTTTACACTAAAACCACCACCAGCCTAACCCACAACAAAAGAGTCAGTAATTGTGAGTGTGAAAGTCTAGAGTCTTACAGTAAATGTGGGCACAGTTAGGAGAAATAGTAGGTGAGCAGTCGCCATGTGTCACCTATAGAGGAACAAAACCTAATCAGTTGTGCAAATGTCTGTCAACTTGCCAGACTCTCATTCAAGAGTATCGTAATGAACCGTCTGGAAATTGTTGCTATTTCAAAAGCTGGACGTTATATTGTTTTCACAAGCCATACTGAACCAAAATGACTAATAGGACGTCAGCTGAGATGCTCCTGTTGGTGAAGTTAATGATTACTACTACGCCACGCAAGAAGAAAAAGCATGTTGGTAATTTATTAACACTGGCAACTCAAGCTAGTTCACGTGCTCTCTTAAGTGGTTCTTCAGTTGTTATAAGTCTTAAAGCTGTTCAAACAAGACATGTCCGGCTGACGCTGAAATGTAAAAGACGTTGCTTGGGTGAAGGAAAAAAACAAAAAAACATTGCTTGCAAAGTGTAGGTAAGCTGGATGTTTACTTAAGCGGCAGCTTTGTGGTCAAAGGTTACATTTTCTTCACGAAGATGCTCCACAGGACACTGAGGTGTGAAACGTGTCATCCTGTGCGTTTGTAGGCGAAATGTCAGCGACGAGAAGCGCAAGAACACGGTTAACGTTTTGTATCAGCGTACGGTGGAGAGGGACCACTTAAGAATGGTCGCGAGCGAGATGTAAACCAAACGGTGCCACAAGTTAAAGCAAGTGGCGGAAACAGAGACCACTGTTCCAAGAAACGCAACCTAAGCACATCTACAGCGAGAGCAACCAGCCAGAGCCACAGTTTTTTTTTGTGTGTGTGTCCTTTTCTCAAATGAGCTACCTTTTTTTTAAACATAGTTTTTTACTCAATTTTAAAAGTTTAAGCAAGAACAGGAAACTTCTCAACACGCACCTGCTGCAGCAGACGTTGTAAATGTGTCACAACATTATCACAGGAAACAATAAAAGAACTGTGTCACAAGGCGCACTTACAGAAAAAATATTGTATAAGAGAAACAGATAAACAGAGGATGAACTGACGAATGTTGACGGAAACCAGATGAAACTCTGTGTACCGGCAGGCAGCTTTGAAGAAAAACACCCCAGTATCAAGTATCGTAATCTGCACAATTTGCAAGAAAACAGTGGAAACTGGGTGCTTTCAGAGGAGTAGGTAGTTTGGTTTGGATGGAACGAGTCTGGTTTCAGATTGTCTTATCTTACGCAGGTTCAAAAATACTTTAATACATAGCTTCCCCCACTTTCTGGTTACAATGCACCTGGCTTTTACAACAGAAACAGGATGTTGATATATATATTTATTAATATATCAAGGCACATGTCGCAGTAGTGCGACTATATTAGCAAAAGAACATGACTAAAATGCTGCTACACTTTGCTGCTTTGTACTCTTGGGCATGGTTGCCTCATCAGAATGAAAAAAAAAGTGTCTTTACTTTGTAGCCAAACAGCTGAACTGTTGTCTCCTCTAATTGGAAAGCATAAAATGTGATGAACGTGGGGGACGTCTTGGGTGTACTCCATCTGGAGATGGATGGTACATAATAGATTATGTGGAAGTTACAAATTTAGATAAAAAAAATTGAAGGTTTTGACTTTGAATCAAGGATTTTTTTTCTTGGTCATCACATTCTCATTCTCAGATTAACGGACGAATAATCTCACTTAGCGCGGGTGAGGTGCGTTTGCATGTCGAGCTAAACTGAATTTGAATTTCCGCTCTTTTGTACGTTGGAACATGAATGTACGTGACTCACGTAGACGTTCACTACAACCCTAACTTCAAACAAGTCGTCGTAGGTTTTCAGAAGATGTCACAAAGCACCTTCCTCCTTCACATTCATTCCAGGGATTTGCACCTCCAGCCTTATTGACATTTTATCTAACGGCATAAACAGTAATATCAGCTTTTGCCCACTCTTAGGGAATTTGCAAGTGGAAGTTCCCGCACTCGCCTTTCATGCTCAGACACTACAGTTTAGCTTTCGACACCCTGTGTCTCTAAATGTATAAACTTTCCGTCAATAATTACCCAGGCTTCAAAGAAGTTAGGGGACGTCATGTTAAACTACAAGAGGATCGGTGAAGACTAATTTCTCACTGGCCAGTTGCTTAGAGTACACGCTGTTGAAACTCACTGAAACCATAGCTGACTCAAGCCACTGCCTGTTTTTCTGGGCCATGCACCTGGCATGTCCAGCCACAAATGGTACACTTAATCAGGTTATACTATTTCATTTTGTTGAGTCAACAAGTTCTGGATGTATTTTATCACAATTTTACGTGCAATGAGGTGGGGGGGAGAAGCGTGGTTTTATGTCTTTAATTGAATTTTTAACAAATGGAACAGATTTGCGTCACCAAAATGGTTAGCAGGTATTCGGAGTGATGTGAAGTTAGTTTTCTGACGTAAACAAATGTAGGTCAGAGCTTTTAATTTTGGTCTCATCTTACAAGAACACATTTGTATTTTTACCTACATGATAAAAATATCTTTGTATTTTTACCTCTGTGACAGTAAAAAGGAGTCGTTGTTGTTGTTGTTGTTGTTGGCTCTTTATGGCAACAGTTCTGCTTCAGACGACTCCACAGCTTCTCTTTTTCCTCAAATGATGCTGGTTGTTCTCTAATGTTATCTATGAACCACTCAGACAATGCGTATGCATTATTAAATCCCACATTGACTTTTAGCTAATTAGGTGAGCTGTGAAGGGAATTTTTTGATGTGGATTTTATGTGGGGGCAGCAAAAGAAATGAAGCTGGATACAAATGCATGTCACACCTTTTTTTTTTTTTTTTGGTTTCCCACTTCACAGTTTAGTATTATTTTAACAAAACACCTTAAAGATTGTAGATGTAACGTGACAAACTTTAGAAAAGCGTAATTAAAACTTTTACAAGACACCTCAGGAGACAAGGAAATATTTCTGCACAACTCGACGCTGCCTGCAAGAAAACTGTCGATTCGCCTTCCGTGCGCAGCTCGGATCTGCGCTAGTTGCTCTTTAAAGATCAAACTGAAACATTGCATCAACACAGACTTTGAATTTTCTCCTCAATCACTCAAGGCGTTCCTCGTGAATGCGCTGGAATGCTTGGTGGAAACGGAAGCCGAAGAGCCCACGCAGCGACCACAAGAGGTCCCTGCAGCTCAGAGCTACTGGCAAGATGAGTGTCTGTGTGCGGTGAAGGTGAAGCGAGGTGACAGGGTTTGACATTTGAAATTTGGAAAGGTTGAAGGTCGACGGAACGCTTCATCCAAGCGGCACGTAGCTTCACCAAGACTCAAGAGTTTAAAGTCCAAACAGTTTTTACCTGCCCGCACTCTCCCACAGCAGCCTGTCCATACTGTACACACATGGTGTTATGTGTTTGCAGTGATAAAATGTTCCACACAAACGCGTTACTGTAGGTGTGCGTCGGTTTGACCTTTGCGCAACAGATCAGACCGGCACATTGCTCAATTTCAGGATTCCTAATCCAATAATCTACACCAGATGATCCCCTGACCGCACAGGTAAGACGGTAGTCTTTATTCTTTCTCTGGTAGGTGAAAACCCCCGCGGAGTTACTGTAAACCACTCCCGCTCCAGGGATAGGGCGTGCGTCAGGAGCGCAGGTGAGATTATTAGAATATCCAGCTCACACACACCGTCTCCTCAAGCAGATAGAGGTGGGAATAAAACACTGGGGTAAAGTTTAGGGAGCTCTAAAGAGCATAGGAGCGAGCTTTTGAGACCGGTCGGCCCAGAGGCGACAGAGAAGGCGGCACGGGAAGACGCAGTCTGGAAAAGTTACGGATGCAAACGGCACTTTTGAGATTTTCCTCTTTTTATTAAAACACTGCGAACAGAAGGGAAGAGATTATCTGCAGCCATGAAGAAAACTTCATATCCAGGTGAGCGATTTGAAGCAACACCACCTGTACCTTTAGTCTATTTGTAAAAATAAAATACCTAATGTTGGGGTTATTTAAGAGCCTGCAAAGTAAGTTTTTTTTTATCACTGCTTTTCTTCATATATACCCATTTATAAAAATCCCCGTTTTGCGAAAGGTCCCACGCTGCGTGGGATCTGTGGGTGTGTGTGTGTTTTTTTTAAATATATATCCATTTCTTGACTCCGCTCACAAAGTGGCATAAACAGGTTGTGACATCATGACAGAAAGCCTGGCTTTTTTTTCCATCCTGAAGAATGACATACTTTATGCTTCTGGGTCAAATCCATTCTGTTTGTTTTATGACTGAGTTTGACTCCTGTCACAGTTTTTTTTAAAGGCTCAAATGGACAGTTATGAATTTTTAAAAAATCAATCACTTATGCACTTATCAAACTAAGAAGAAGTATAAACATGTTTCATAGATGAAGCCAAAATAGCTCTATTTATAAAAAAAACAACAACATGCATTTCAACCTAAAATCATCAGTGAAGTCTGGTGGTGGTAGTTTCACAGTTTGTACATGTTTTTGCTGCGTTTGACTTAAAATGACCTGCCAATAACTGTAAAACTAAGAGTTTGATAGGAATCTTGCAAATGCGGTTTGAGCAACAAACAATAAGAGGAGAGTAAAGTTACTGTGTTTAACCGAATTAAAGTGTCAGCTGTTAAAACATTGTTTTGTCTTCAAGTGGAAAACCATCTCTGAATCGTTGTGGCGATCGTGTCATACTGGGCCAGTTTTGTTGTGTTTAACCCAGAATGACTGGCTATTTGTCTGTGAAGCAAAACTCTAGAAAGGAACAATTAAAGCAGAGCTAGACAAATATGTTTCATTTGTGAAGTTGAGATACCATTAACAACACTTTGAAATATTTTTAAAAAGAATATTACACAGTTCTACTGTGTTAAGCTCTTTTTACTACCACTTTTCTCCATGTTTTAGAATAAATCTCAAGTACTTTCAAGCATATCTTCACATGCGGTCTTTTTTTTATCTTCATCTCCTTCTGCTTTAGTCTTTCTCTACCAATACTAATCCTCCTTTCACTTTCTGCCGTTGCAGCCTGCTAGCTACATCTCTCATATCTCCCTTCACAGCTCAAAAGCCTTCCTCATCTTCCTCCTCTTCAGTTCTCCTTTCTCCAAGACGCAACGTGGGCCACAGCCTGCACAATGCCAGCTTTCCTGCCTCCTCTTCCCGAAGTCTTTAGGTGCGATGGAGCGTCTGACAGTTTTCCATTGGAGTCGAGCACATGTTGGGTCATGCTGCTTCGCCTCCTCCTCCTCCTGCTGCTGCTGCGTGTGTGTGTGTGCGTGTGTGTGTTTGTGTGCGAAAGAGAGTGAAATCTCTCTGACTAAAGTTGTCTCAGTCTTTGTTAGAGCTTCCTGCTTGGAGAATAGTCTAATAACAAAGTATGCATTTAATCTGTTGTGGGGATGTGCTGTGAAGGGCCCGTTCTCGACAGGAATCTGGGATGCAGAGGTGTGTCGTTCGCAGAGGGAGTCTGACTTGTGTGTGGCCATGTGTCTGTGTGTGTGTGTGTGTGTGTGTGTGTGTGTGTGTGTGTGTGTGTGCGTGTGTGTGTCAGTTTTGTAGGCAAATAAGGAAAGCTCTCACACTTAAGCTAATTTTAAAGATACCCTCTATTAGCACTATAATGAAACATGATGCTTAGGGGTTGTTGTGCTTTGTGTGCACATCAATGCTCTACCATGCAACCTCTTGTACTTGTGGAGCTGATCCGTGCATTGTACACCACCACTCCCTTAAGTTGCCTGGATCAATCAGTAACCTGTGTGAACGCAACAACACACAGAGTCATTATTTTTCCTAGCACACACGCCTCCTGGTTTGTTCTTTCATGTCCTGCACAGAAAAAGAAGCACACACACACACACGAATACACACACACGCTCCTTATCTACTCCTACCTGTGTGACACTCACTCCATGTTGCATTTTGGCTTTTAACCTGTTTATGCTGGAGGGCGAGCAAGGCTTTGATTCAAAGCCTGAAGCAATTGTTAAATGGTAACTTGAAAGTCGAGCTATAAACTGTGTTGAGACATATTTGCCCTGTCATCTAGCAGAGCATGCCGAGGATGGTCTAACCATCAATTTGAAAGCTACGAGGCTGTGGATAATAGACTAATAAGCTACTGGAACATGTGGACGTGTGTACGGTGCTGTGGTTTCATGTGAAATGCGGGTGTTTTCACTCTGCACAGGGTTACGCTTGGAAAAAGCTCATGAAAACCTCAGTGAACCTGTGGGAGTACCACCGAGTCACAGGAGTGGTGAAACAGGAAAATGTTGGGTGTTTTGGGTAGTAGATTAACCCAAAGCCTTTACAATTATAAATCTGATGATTAACAAATACATAAATAAAAAAAGCACAAAGTTTCCAAATTAATCACATGGAAAATATATCTAAAAAAACATACTGAATGCAACTATTTCATAAAAAAAACATGTAAAAGCTACAATTGTTATGATATTTACATTTAAAGACACACCTCAGTGCTTCATCATTTTAACCCAACGTTATTGAGAGACTTTGTGGAAGGTCCAACGAGTGCAGACCTCTAACCCGAACACTAACTCGGGCTCATCGGACAACCGCAAAGCTCCACATGAGCAACCACCTGTGTCACATTTAAAAAAGTTAATGGTTTGGACTTAAAAGGAAACTAAAGCAGTGAGAGAAAACCCACACAAAGATAATAATGGAAGATCTAACCACTGAATACCTGAAACTCTCGTATCCATTTTATTTCATGTGGTTCAAAAGACGTTTACATAGCAAAATAACCAAAAGGCATTTATCTCATTAGGTTTTCTTCGCCTTATCCTGCACCGTGCCTTATCTCAACCTCAACTATTTATCACAACACCCAAGATCTCGACCGCAAGTACTGAGAAGGTGTTCGAGAAGACGTTAAGGTAGTACAGGCACACAGATTTATGGCAGTATTAAATGGTAATATTAAATAATAGACTTTCTACTTCATGTTTTTCTTTGAAACGATAAAATTGATAAATATCCAAATCATGTTAGCATAATTAGCATAATTAGCAGTGAAAACAAAAGCAGAAATCTTCAGTGTTTGTCCGACTTGTTCATACAACCAAGCGTCACCTGCAGCATGAAGTTCCTCCGGCTGCAGGAGACCAACAATCTACGTCTATGCAGTTCCCCTCGTGTGGAGCCTGCTCTCAAGCGTCCACTCTGCTTTGTGTTTGTTATCTACAGTCAAGAATGGAGCTCTGTGATGCTGGCCGCTGCTTCTGGCGGGGGGGTCAGTTGATACAACAGGCGGCTAGTGTTGTCCTGCTCGCCCGAGGCCTGGAGAAAAGCCTGTAGAAAGATAACGGCAGACCCAGAGAGGTTCTGATGCATGTGGACCAGAGTCCAGATGCTTTTAGAGTAGATATGAATGTGTTTCAGTGTTTCAGATGTTGTAGCCACATGCGCTTTTATCTGATTAGTACTTGTTGAAACATTTCTTCATGGACAAATGGAAATCCTGTCGTGTTAAGCAGGGCCAAGAGCCACGGATCAGGCAGCAAATAGCAACTCAACTGTTTGGCAGGAACAGCCTTCTCCTGTCATGACAGGAGTAAATATTTGTATGTTCATAGAAATCAGTTGAAGTGTTAGCCGCTTCTGCTCTCTAGCATGGTGGAGTAACAAACATTTCATGAACAAGCTTCAAAATCCAGCCCGATAGCTGAAGCGCTAACCTTTGGTCATGTTTGGTTCTGCTTTTTTTCACACTTGGATACTTTATGCCTGATTACAAAAGTGTTTTAGCATTAAAGATAGCCTGAGTAAATACAGACTGCATGTTTTAAATGAGGACTTCATTTGTTGATGAAAAATCATTATACCCTGAAGCTAACAACTGCTTGTAAAGCCTTTGTGCACAAATTGCCATCAAACGTTTGCCAAAACTGCAAGTGAATCTTATTGGCCCGTTCTTCTTTGCAGAATTATTTTACTTCTGCACTATTGAAGGGTTTTCAAGCACAAACTGCCTGTTTAAAGTCACTCGAGATTTGACTAGGCCGCTTCAAAACCTTCATTTAACTTTTCGATAACACTTTATTTGAAGGGGGTGAATAAGACTGTCATGACAGTGTCATAAACATGACATAACACCTGTCATGAACATGAATAAGCCTTCATGAATATTTATGACTGCTGTCATAAAGCGTCATTCGGTAAATTACGACACTTTTAATACAAAGTTGACATTATTCAAAATGTCTTTGTTATGACAACTTGACATTAACCGTGAAATCATTACTGATATAAATTTGTTCTAAAAATATTACTGATTGCACTTTAAAAATTAGGTATCTTTATGTTATTAAAGGTAAAATTTAAACAGTAATGATTTCTTGGTTAATGTCAAGTTGTCATAACAAAGACATTTTGAATAATGTCAACTTTGTTATTCATGTTTATGAAAGTGCCATGACAGTCTTATTCACCCCCCCTTCAAATAAAGTGTTACCAACTTTTCTATGTCATTCAGAGACTATCTGCCGCATAACCCAAGTGTGCTTGGCTGAACATTCATCTTCAGGATTTTCCGGTAGAAAGCCGAAGTTAAGGTTTCATTGATTATTAATGTCATCCAGGTCCTGAAGCAGAAAAGCAGCCCAAGATCATCATACTACCACCACTATGTTTAACTGTAGGTATCATGTTCTCTGTCTGAAAAATGGTTTTAGTTTTATGTCAGATGGAAAAAGCACACCTTCCAAAGAGTCAACAGAATATTTAGACTTTTGTAACCTCCTGGATAAGTTGTTGATGCTCTCTTAAAGTGATTTTGGTAGGTTGGTCACTCCTGAAATGTTTTTCCCGTTGGTTTGCTGGAGCTCTAGAAATTGCCTTGAAACCCCTAACCCCTAATTTATTTTGTGGGTTTTTTTCTGAGCCTATTGTGTTGCTTTTTCAGGTCTTTAAGTCTCATTCATGCTGTCAGGCAAGTTCTGCTTGGGGGAGTTCTGGATTTCACAGATCTGGTTGTAATCAGAACCAAGCTGCCCAAAAATGCGACTGATCACAGTTAATTCAGGCAATTACATGTTCACATGGGTCCCGGCTGGTTTTGTATCAGATCATCAATTGAAATCGGCTTTGTGTACTCAAGTTATTGCTGTTTATGTCATGATATGAATCACAAAAGCAAAGGGAGAAAAAAGAAATATGCAACTAATCTGTACGATTACTTTCATGACACTTTAAGTTTAGAGAAAACTCAGATTAATAAATCGCTTCTTTGTGCACACCCTTACAGTGTGCAAACAGACTCTGCATCAGACAGTAGATCAGGCTCATGATGTTGCACGCTTCAGTGTTAAGATGGAATGACAATGTTTGTTTAGCTGCTGCTTCTTAAATCCTCCATCCAAACATGGAAATCTGTGCAAACGTGCAAATTCTAAGGCCTTTCTCAAAACCTGGGGTTGGCCTGGAGAGTTTAAATGCACTCCCTTGTTCAGTTGCTCACCTACGACTTACAGTAAGCGCATACTTCTCAGGGGAGGTCAAATCTCATAAAGCTCTAGGAGCTATTTGACTGCCTCTCCTGGGTTTTAACAGCTTTACCTGATCCTTATCTAAAACAGTCACATTGTTTTATAGACTGCAGCTGCATCCTGGTTAATTCCTCTCACAGACACTTCATTTGGCAGACCTGAATGCGCGTTGTGCCGAGAACAGACAGATTTTGTGTGTTTGGTGGAGTGGTGCCGGTTTTCAGCGAGGTGGAAGTAGGAAGAGGTGTTGTCCATCTGTCGCCACGGCGCCAGGACTCGGGAGGAGCGCGGTTTCGAGGGTCAAAGTCGACGTCTTGCCTAAACTGCTCTGCATGAGTCGGCTGCTGTGTGGGTGTGAAGGTGTGTTCTTCTTGCCTTACCTTGACGTTGGCCCTGCTGCGAAAAAAACTCGAGGTCTTATCTGGGCCGTAAAAAAAAAAAAAAAGCAGCTATCTTGAAAAATTACCTCTTTGCCTTTTCATCTCCTGTCTCTCTTTTCATTCTTTCACTCGCCTTGTTTTTTTCCACAAATGCTCCCCCTCGTTCACGCCGCGCAGTTTTGAAACGTTGTTTGCAGCGTACCCTGAACGTGTGTAATGAGGGCAATAAAAACACAATGGAGGACGACTGAAAAGCAGGATACATGCTTAGTGACATTTAACCTTTTTTGCATGCACAGGTTTAACTTGACAAATTATGATTGCAAGAAAATTGTCCACACCTAAAATTGTATAGAAATCCTGAGCCGCTCTGCAGGCAAACCACCCTGGTGGGTTAGATTGAGAGGAAATGTTTTTCTTTTAACCTACTCCTTGACAACCTTGACTAATTCCCCATTTCTTAGGATTTTGCTTTCATTGACTGAGAGTTTTGAATGTATTTATTTATTTTGGAGCTCTGAAATCCTTCTGTATTTCTTTGTAAGCATATAAATCCCAGCTAAAATCAATGGATTAGGCAGAGTTGTCAGTAATTTGACATAATAGGGAGTTTTAACCACTTGTTCCAGTTATAAACATGATTTGTCCCTATTCTTAAACTGAAAACCAATGAAAACAAATAAAAAAATACTAAGATTAAAAAGGTATAAAGAAACTTGAAGAGTCAGAAGGTTTGCTGAAATGTACCTTAAATAAATTGCAAATGCACTAAACAAAACAGATCATGCACAATGATGAATTAATTAGGATAAAATTAGCCACCTTGTTCTCGCTATACTTTTTAAAAAAGACCAACACAGTGGCAAAACTTTAAGTTATCCAGCAGATACATCGTTGACTTACAAATGCACTAATCCAAGTTTAATTTTTATTTAATCCACAAATGACCAAAAAGGAAATGAAATATGTATAGAGTGGAAATCAATGCAAACAACCCCTCACTAACAATCATTAAAATATTCTTCAGCAAGTTAAAGTCACTCTGAACCGTAAAACTGGTTCTTAAGCTCCAATTTATGATCGTCTTGAGTCTTTGTGGTCCCTGGATTCATGGACATCACAATTAATCTTCTTTCATTCAAGTGCCACAGTCAAGTTGAAACTTGGATACAATTTGTTCTTCTGGCAGGACGATGATCTTAAACACACTCGAGAACTGGTTTTAACTTCTGTCGTTTGTTTCTGTAATGGCCTTCTCAAAGCCGTGATCTAAGATCTGTGGATTTTCTGGCCTCAGTTACTTTTAATCCAGCCATGCCTGTATGGATTTTAGATAAATTTAATCCTATGGACCAATTTTTTTGTCTCTTACACCATCATTAAAGTTCAACTGTCTGTAAACGTCCAACATTAGTATGACAAAGATCTCCATGATACGTGTTTGTAAACTTCTCAGTGTTAGACAGTAAAGAGTCTGTTGAAGGCTGTAGGCAGAAAGAGATAATTGACTTAAATGAATGCCTGTCATCATACATGAAATATCTCTCTAGGTTTTGAAAGAATCATTGTAGCTTTACGTCAGCAACGTCTGCAACAAGCTCCACTGATTTATGTGTTAATCGAAACGCTGCCTCACTCTGAAGGGAAGGGCGTTCCCTTAACGAGGTCACGGGAGAAAAAAGGGGAGGGAATAAAAGAGGGAAGATACTTCACCTCCTGTCTTCCTGCTCAAACACGGGCCGCGTGGCCTCCTTGAGCAAACACAAAAATCTCAGCAGGTTGTGAAAAGGCACTGCATGCTTTAAAGTTTTGTAAGCTATTCTGTCCTTTTTCACACATGTAGAAGAACAGACCCCCCCCCCTTCAGGGAGTATAAGGCTTTATGTCCCTCTATTCACAAGGACATGTTTAGAATATAAAGTAGTTTTTATATTTCAAACTTGCAAACTGTAGTATAGACTCCTGCTATTTCTTTCTCTTGTCATTTGACTCTAATAACCAATCAGTTGATGCATTTGGGCATGCATGGTCCTGCACTGAAGTAGTCATGGCAACACACACAATCATAAGTTGGTATTTCTACCCATATTAGGACTTTGCATTGGCTTCCATTAGTTTTAGTGATTGCATTTATGCCAAATCCAGACATTTTCAGTAACCTTAACCATTTCTAGTCTATTCCTGACCCTAAACAAATCTTAAGCATCACAAATTACATCAATCAGCTGAGTCTTGGTGCAAACACGGAGGCATTTTATGACTTGTATCATCCCTGAGAAGTGCAAATTATCTCTCAGTGTTAACACAAGTAAGTGTGTTGACCTCTGCTGCACGTAACTCTCTCATGAGAAAAGTATGACAAAAGAAGACTACAAAGCCTTCCGGAGGAAGTATGGCTGTTGTTTCTGTGTGTGTCTGAGGCCTCGGACAAGACTGAGCAGGAGAAATAAGTTAATGCTATAGAGAGTCATACTTTTCAACCAACACGTTGCAGATGTTACTCCTGTGGCTTTAATTTAGACCCAATGAATTAGGTAGTGCATGTTTGCTTTACTGTCATGTGAAAACCACAGATAATGTTGTACAGTTACAGCGCTTCCACCTATAAAGGTGTTGCTACTACTCTTTCTTCTGCATGTTTATTTGTTGCAGTGCTTAACTTGAGCAGTTTGAGTCAGTGTATGTTCAAGAAGGGCGTATACCTACGAGCCTGTTTATTTTTATTTTCTTTTCAGTCTTTCTTCTCCCGTAGTAGACTTTATAGGTACAGACATGTTTTTAGCTGCAAGGCTTGACAGATTGGATGGACCACCTCTATATGCCGTTCATACTCTGAAATACAAGTTGCACAATTATAACACATGGGATTACTGCTTATCTAAAAAGTGGAGCATGCACTTGAGTCCATTTTTTTGTAGAAAAGCCTTTTTTGACAGCTGCAACTGCCAGTTTGATTTCTGGATGCCTACCAGCGTTGCACACATAAACAATGTTGCCTATTCTTCTATTCTCCTGTCCAAAAGAGGTGAAAATCACTCAGACTGAGTGAAGAGGGTTGGTTTTTAAGTCCAGCAACAAATTCTACATTAGATTTAAATTTTGACTTTGATTCTCAGGTTTTTTCCAATCTACAAGATTTTTTTCTTTCACAAGTTTGTTCACCCATATAAGACAACCTTACAGTTAGTAATATGAGCCTAAATAAAATGAATAGACAGGTTTTCTCTGCATCTGATTGTGAATTTGTTGCTTAACATTTCTCAAAGTTAGCCACAGATGAAGCATGTTTTCAGAACTTATATGATTATAACAGTGAGCACAAGTTATAGTAGCATAACTTAATATGTTATACAACACTTACATTGTACTCCATGAAATATAAAAAGAAACCATTCAAGAAGAAGGAATTTGGTAAAAATGTTACTTATCTACCGAGCAACTGATCATAACATATAAAAATAAATAACATGATTAGATTATGGCAAATGGAACCATTTTTCAGATTAATTTTTGAATTGAAAATTATTACTCATAATAGGTGATGCATGTTAAAACAGGGCAAAGTACTCAAAGTGGCCATAAAGGCTCAAGCAGATATAAAAATAACATTAGAATAACGAAGTTTCTGTATGAATAGAAAGTCTCACTTTAGCATAACTGCAGGTGCATGTCTGGGTCTGGAGTATTTTTGGTTATTAAGGCTCAGTGTTATTGTTCATTGAAGTTTCTTGCCATGGGTAGAGTAGCCAGAAATTTTACTCAAGCAAGAGTAGTGATACCTGACAGTACATTTTGATATCTGCAGGCGATTTTTCTCACTTGTAACTTTAAAATTCAACTTCTGAGTAAAAATTGAATTCGGTGTCAGTTAGTTTTTTGCACTTGATACAATTATTATCATTCATAGCTATCAGCATAAAAGGTACAGATGCAGAAGCTTGGATAGAGTGCACACTTTGTTAGTGTCATTAGTTTAACAAAATCCTCATCCTTAGGTCCCTAACAAGCTGCTTTATTCACATCTTCCAGTCACAGTAATCCATGACACACTCAACTCCTCCACCTCAGTGAAGCCATCTTCGCTTGTTATGAAACCTGGTGGGAAACAGAGCTTGCTGGTCTGATGAGCAGAGACTGAATATCACCATCTGCTGAGTTGTGGTACAAGAACGATTTCTGCGAAACTCAAAACAGGATGGGATGGCTGACTCATCAGCCAGAAGATGAACTTAGTTTATCTAAGCAGCAGTCGGTACTGAAGGGACAGGAAGCAGTGAAGAGTGACAGCAACCTGAAACATCTTTTTAGCATGTTATCTTCTGTTCTTGGAACAACAGAGTGAAGCACGCCACAGATTTATGTCTCATGTTTGCACTCAAGACTGAAACACTGACATTGGTGTCAAAGCCCATTTTAGTATCATCGAGCAATCAAACTGAAACAAAAAACTCAATCTGAGTTCACTTTTAAAACAAGCACATATTCTACAGGAATGATGTGCATCAAGGGTGTTTGCCAATTCCTAGTTTTAGCCAGACGTCCTTCAGTGCTGCAAACTATGCAGTTGATAAATATCAGCTTTTTGATCAAATCTGACTCACAAACATCCTCTGAAGCTAAAGTGTTCCTCTGAAGCTCACACTTTTTAAAAATGTGCCATGTTCAAGTCACTAAAGAAATAGTCGGGTAGTTAGCAGCGTCAGGGTAGACAAAATCTATCGTTTAGAAATGTAGAAATGTGTGCTTGAAGGAGGGGCTTAGAGGAACGGATTATCAAGCTCAGGGTTTCTTTGAACAAAAAATGTACCTGACAAGGTAACCTGAGCTGTACACTTCAGGTTTTCCGTCTAATGTTACTCCAGTTACCTATCTTGTTTTTACAGGGCCTCAGTAGCGCCCTCTGTAGAGTTTATCTTGTAACCAATGGGCTGCCAGCTCGAACCCCCTCTCTGTCCATCTTTTCCTTGGATTCTCACTGTAAATTTTATTAACTTGTCCTGCTTGTCTTTTTCTTTTCAGTGCGATCAGCCAGCGCTCGAACAAGAAGAACAGAAAGAGAAATCACTAGCCCCAGTAAGTAGATTACACTTCTTCTTTTGTTTTGTTTTGGAGTTTTTTCACATTTATCATACATAACTCCATTTCCATATTTCTCTTATGTACATGCTCATTGATCACACAGGTGTTTAGACTTCGTGGAAGTTTTACATCCTAAAAATAAAATAGGGATTGTATTTATTTTGTTATGATCAGTTAAGTGTGACATTAAATCAGATGATCAGATGCACAAAAAAATTTAACAAACTTATATCTTACAATAAACCAAGACGGCTTTCAGTTCCTCTGGAGTTTTAGGTTGTTTTCATGTCTTTTGTCTGAACAGTCCTGGCTGTCTCTGTTTTAAATGTCAGAGTAGTTGCTGCTCTTACACTCTGCATCAATCTTTCTGTTTCTTCGTCAACATAAATGAATGACAGACCTAGGTGTCACTTCCTACACAGGAACAAGTGGTGGCGGAAATTACTTGTTGTTACACAACTTGAAGTTAGTGCAGTCGTTAGCCACTTATTTATAATGCACATTTGGTTTCAAGTGTACAGAAATGAGTTTTGATGACCTCCACTGCCGAGGGCAGACTCCTTCCTGTCCAGATAACAGCTGATAGTTGAAGGAGCAGCAGGGAACTGATGCACTGATAAAGGCAAAAGTCAGAGACCAGACAACATTCTTGTTACTTTGGAACTAACTTAAGTTTGATTTATTTTATTTCTAAATGTTTTTTGCTTGTACTGTGTTGTGTGTTGTTGACGCAGCGCAGATTTAAAAGAAACTTTAGTGCTAAACGCACAAACAAGAGAACACAACTATCATATTTACATCAGAGCATTCAGCTGCTGGTTTAACTGTCCTGCAGGTAATCTAAGATGTAGAGTGCAAAAAAAAAAAAGGAAAATTATCTCGCCATGTGATTTTCAGGTGTGCTTTTGTCAGAGGACTTTCACAATATTAGAAGCCTGCAAGCTGAATCTTGCAGCTGAGGGCTCTGTGAGTTGTTTGCAGCATGTGTGACAGCAGCCCTCACAAAAGCTGAATTGTAAAATGACCCTCACGATGTACCACAGAGGGAAAAAGACAAAGGATAAGGGTAAAAACAGGGTAACTGATTCTGGTGGTTGTGTATGTTGTGTTGCATTTATTCTTTTTTTAGCATATCATTAAAAAATAGTGAGAGATATCAATTGTTTGCACAATTTGACTGTGGCACAAGCACTCACAGAAAAAAAAGTAATTTGCAACAAGAATAAGTTTTCTTTTGCTTTTTGGTGTGTCTTTTTTTTTTTTTTTTAGCATGGAGCACAATGTGTAAAGGGCGACTAATGACTGTGAATCTCGTATCTGATTTAAAACCTTTGAGCAAACACCAGGTGCATAAATATCTCTTAAGTTCCTAATTGTTCTGACATGTTTCCTAGAAAAAGTTCAGTTCTTTTGCAAAGAGGGCTACTTCAGCTGTCTTTGCCTTTCGGCTGACTATGGGTCAGAGAGTGATAAGGGGTCGGGAGCAAACAAATGGGGTTTTCTCAATTGCTTAAGAGCCATTTCTGGTTGAGATTATTTCAAAGTTTTATGTGTTTGAAAGTACATAAATGTGCATGCCTTACCCCGACATGACTGAAGTAAATTTGCTTTAGCACACATGTATGCACAACCTTACACACAAGTTACTAGAAAGTGCTTAGAGCCGTGGATAAAGCCGTCACTGTCAGCAGGCTTCCCTGACGTAGGGACATTTACCACTATCCGTGTGTGTGTGTGTTTCTGTGGGATCTCTGGCATGGTTTAGGGAGATGCCCGTATGCAAAGCATGCGCTAGCGCAGCAGAGTTACAAGCCCACAAGCATGTTGTTGTTAATATTCATAACTGTAGTCACAAACAGAGTAAATACACATGCAGCCCTGCCCAATAGCTGTGATGATAACTCTCATCTCGGAGTCAGTAGATCATGATAAGTCGAACATAAACTCAAGACTTTATGGGAAGACTGAATCAAATGTTTTATTTGAAAACGGAGGGTTCTGATTGAATTGAAACGTTTCATTTATAGCAGAACAAAGGCAGATAAAACTGTGTAAACCTGCATGCTGATGGAGGTTGCTTTCAAAAAGTGATTAAAATTTGAATTGGAAAAACAGGAAGAAAGGAGATTTTTCAGTTGAAACAATAAGCCTAGTGTTGTGATCTCCACATTTAGATGACATGCCAACACTGTGCTGCCATATAGTCCATAATTTACAGTACTGTGTCTTGAGTCATCCCTCATTTCCTCATAATTTGCTTCCGAGGAGCCAGACCTCCTCCTGCTCTTTTAGTGTTCTTGAGCAATGTTTCCTCCATTTTCTTTTTCCTTTCTTCACTTGTTTTTCTGCTTTTCATTCCATTACTTGACCTATTTCGGAGGAATGTTTAGTTGGTTGTTAGGGCACTTAACCCTGACCAATAAATCATTCAAACAAAGAAAGGCTCCTGAACTGCATGTCTACACAAAGCAGACAACTTAACGCACTGTTGGGTCTCTGACTTGGGTTTCATTGGCATGCAAATGTACACCGCTTAAAGTAAACAACTCACTACCATCACCTTTCTGTGCATCTCTCAGCAACCTCAGGCAGTTTCAGTTGTTAAATTAAAAATAACTGTGTCATGAGCATTGCAACATAAAAATACAGCACATAAATTTGCAGACATTTGTACAAGTGATACTCAAATATCACATTTATTAATTGTTCCTAAACTGCTACGCTATGCAGAAGCTCCGTATGCACTGATGAAGATGATAAAGATGGCTCCAACATCTGACAGTATGACTTGTTAAGTGGGAGCTCCTGTAGACTGAACACTGAGGACTAAACATTCAGCCCAAGATGGTCAGTTGATTTTTAGACATGGAAAAGATATAAGACTGTGAAAGAATGCCGAAAGTAATTTACCCGCTCCAGGTAGTGACGCCGACCTGTCACAAAGACATGGTCTATTACTCTTGCTTCTATAAAAAGAAAATTGCAAAGATCATACAACCTCAAATTTGAATTTGGCACCAACTAGGGTACTTTCCAAAAAACATTTCACAGAAAAACTTGGCACATGGTTGATGATCAGCTGAGAGACAAGGAACCTCTCAGATCCTCTTTTTACCTGTTCCCCCCCCCTATGTCTTAAATCTTGATTCATGTTTTTTTTTTTTTGCCTTGTTGAGCTGAGCTTCCCAAAGCAGATACAAAAAGTAAATCAGAAAGTGGGTCAGTACAAGTCCAAATGAAAACTGAAAGTCCTTCATGAAGCTTGGAGAATTATTAATCAAGATGACGTTACAGTGATTACAGTGACTTGTAATCACTGTAACGATTACAAGTCTGGTGCTGCAGAAGAAATATTAAGACTGTGTCCTTTTGCATCATCACAATTCCATACTTTGACCATTTGAGGGTGCTAATGTACCTTATTACTATTTTTCATAAAGCAGGTCATTGAAGTTAGCTTTCTGATTCTGAACATATCATGGAAGGCAAGTGGGTATTCAAAATAACCATAGAAACACACTAAAACCTCCAAATGTTTTTGTTTATTTGTATTTTATTGCAGCTATTTGTGCAGGGGAGTCATACTGAGACACTGTCTCAGTTTCAAGAACAACCTGTTTTAATTAACTATGCAAAACAGAAATTTGGTTAAAGTCGTATTGATTCAAGACATGAGGCTAAACTATAAAAGAAAAACATAAAATATTAGCAATAAAACATTAAGAGCAGGAACAGTCATTCAGAGATCAGGTCCTGCAGTCGTTTGCTTGAAGTAGAAGGAGGAATGGAAATGAAAAAAAAAGCCATTTTCCCCAAGTTTTGCATGTACTGAAGGGATGCTGAGTGTAATAGTATTTTTTCTTTTTATGTGACAAATAGGAAGTTAGATGCATTAGTAGTAAGCCAGTAAGAGATTTATAAATTAAAGTTATCCAGTGCAGCAGTCCACACGTGAACAGTGAAGGTCAGTTAACCATAAAGTATTAATTGTGATGGTGAGTAAATGGTTTACATTTTGTGATGAATCCATCATAAAAACCACCCAACATCATATGGTGGTTGTTGACATGCTAGTTTATTGTTTTAACCTATATAAATGCAACAAGTTTTTATAAGCAGTGTCTTGCGAAACTATTTATACCACTGGACACAATAACATTTTGTCCTGTTATTACTTTGGAAATGTTTTAATAGATTTTGTTGCGTAGGACCAATTCAAAAAACATACATAAAAATAAAGTGAAATGGATACTTGGTTTTTAATTTTATTTTATCTGTTAGTCTTTCAACATTCAATATGCTTTTCCTTCATTTCTCCTAAATTCCCTCTGAATTTCTGTCAGAAGTTGTCAAATTGATAAGGAGAATCCGTCTGTGTTTAATTTATTAATTTATTAAACACAGACGTTATGGGCCCGACAGCTGTCGGGCTATTTGGGGGCACCAACATACAGATTGTCTTTTTAACCAACCACACTTGTTAAATCTCAGCTAATTGTCTTAATCTGGAGAAATGCTATCCAGAAAAATCCCCCAGCATGAAAGTAGAAACAGAGTTCTCCCACAAACATGCAGCCAAATGCAGGTCAGTGGGTTGCTGAGGGTTGCGCAAGCCAGCAGACTGACATGTCTGAGTGTGTTTGAGCTCTCTATCAGAGCTCAGACGCTTACCATGTGACCTCTGACCCCGGGCGCAGCGTGAGGGACGTGCCAACAGTCAGAGGTCATCTCAGTTTCCTGCACAGACATTTCGGAGCGAGGGTTGATGCTTCATCACACTTTAAACCTCTCACGCTCTTTCTCTCGTCGTTTCTTGCATCCTTGCTGGGAACATGGAGATGCTTTCTCTTCTGTGTTGACTCTTCAAACATTTCAGGGAAGTTTTATTTTGTTTGGGTTTTTTTTAGTCATTACTTTTTCCCCTTTTCTATCTGACTCCAATATTATTTCAGCAGGCTATCATCTAGCTGCATCTGTGCCACTATGAGGAAACTCAGACATGTTTTTGGACTTGACAGGAATACAGTTGGTATCAAATGAATCACGGCTCTCCGACACGAGGAGCTGAAGGAGTTTTCTTTTCCTGCTGCTTATTTTCACCCAACTAGAACCCGTCCATGTCACATGGCAGAGCTAATGGTTTCTATTTTCAACGTACAATGAAGCTTCAGTCTTGTGGAGAGATTTTTTTTTTTTTTTTTTTTACATAAGGAGAGGAAAGAGAAAGAAGAGTCTGCAAATGCAACATATGATCAGCACATGGGGATGTCGTAATTCTGAATTCATTAGCAGGGAAGGAAACAAAGCCAGGAGAGGGAGGGAGAACCAAGAGCCTGAAAGGAAAGAGAGAGTGAGAGGAGGAGGAAGAGAAACCCAGCGAGGGAAGGAGAGAGGGAGCGATTGACGGGAGAGGAGGGAAGTCTAAAAAAAAAGTTGGGAGGGAAGGGGGGAGGAGAGAGAGAGAGGAGTGAAAGAGCAGACACTACATGTGGCTGTGGAGGGAGCGATCCCGTCATGGAGGGGGACAAATTCTCAGGTAAGACAAAACTCCAGGAGCTCTCAGCTGAGAGGAGCTCAACTTCTCCCCTCAGTGCCGTTAGATCTGCTCCTTTCCTGCGACCGAGACGCTTTTCTGCTGCCGTCTGTTTTCCCCCCTCTGTGGTATTTTCCACTTGCTCATTCTGGCCTGTTTGCTGACTGCATGCTTTTTGGGGGGATTTGGAGCTGGAAGCTCTGCAGAGCTTTTGTAGCAGCTTTGGCTACAGAGTGCCAAAGCTGCTACCAGATTTTGCCAGATTTTCAACCCTTTCTGTCTTTTCCGTCTCCCTTGTAACATCCTTTGTGGATAACCTAATGTTATTTTTTTCCTCTTTGTCGCCACATCTTGTCACTTTTCCATCAAATTTTAGAAAATGTAACTCTACCGAAGTGACACAAAATGTCACTTTCTATCCAGACGTGTCTGCTTGTCTCTCATTCTTCCTTGGTGTGAAAACAGGAAAGAGCTCTGTTTGAACAGTACTACTCTTGTCCCATGTGGCTTTTTAACCTACTTTGGCCCTTAGTCAGACTCTCCTTTAGTTAACGGGACAGAGAGTCCCAAAGCAGCAAATAAAAGCTCTGACGTTGAACTGAAACCTTTTAGAAATATTTGTCAGTGTTTATTCGTGTGTGTGTGTGTGTGTGTGTGTGTGTGGGTATGTGGGGGTGTGCGTGTGTGTGTTATTATGTGTGATCCCTCCGCCATCAGGGAGGTTGTATGTGTGACCTAACAGCTTGCAACACCTTCAGGTTGTGTGAAATGTGGCCCCTTGTTTCCGTGTACTTTCTCCAAGGGTTTGCAGCAAGTCGTTACAGTTTTATGTATGTTTCCCACAGGCTTTAACTGTTAACTGCTGCATTACTGTGTTTATATTTTCCAACGTATAACGTACAACGTTTTCTGGCTTAGGTCAACTTACGTGCTGGATTTCCAATCAATTAGAAATTAAACAGTGCTTTGGTTCATTTATACTGAGCCGCTTTGATGTGCAGGCAACACAAGTCTTTTTGACACAAGTCTGTCATGTTCCACCACCATATTTCTCCTGTTCCTTATAATTTATTTTGTTTTCTTAGAAAAGTAAGGCAAGGCGTGGGTTTTCACTGTAACTTTGAGGACTAGAGGTCAGAACGTCCTGCTTGCTGTTCCTTGAGTCCCTTTGCTGTTTATACCGACGTGCAATATCGCAACCAAAATGGTCGAGACGTCAAGGATGCAGTGGGAACAGGAGGAATCTGCTGTGCGAGTGATAGATGTCAGCGAAATGTGTCTGTGGGAACATTTGTCATGACTTGAGGGTATGAGAGAAGACAAGGGACGGCAGACAGAGCGGTGAGAGTAAAGGAGGAGGGAACGCAGAGCGCGTTAACAACAGGTGTCGTAATCCTGGACGTGCTGAAGTACTTTTTGCACCTCTGATATGTAATGCTCAGCCCTGAAAATTTTCGTCTGTTATCCGTGTGAAGAGTTCAAAGGATGTGTCTGTTATGCAACAAATCTGTGGCTTTACAGGAAGCTAACGCACCACCTTGAAGGTAACCTCTTTCTCTTTCGGAGAATAAATAAATGTTCTGCTTCCAGAAAGGTGAAACAGTGATTGCTTTCATTCTACACCACAGGATCCACTGTCCCAGATAGCCAAATGTACAGATTCTCTATAATCAGTTTATTTGCAAAATGTTCTTTTTCTAGTAACATTCATTAAATTAATATTTTTTTCTCTTATACAGCCAGTTGTGTGCAGTTGTCATTCAATTCTAATATCTTCATTCAGCTGTGCACAGATTTCTTCTGGTTAGATTTAATGCCTACTGAAAACATTTTTACAAATTGCAAAGTTACAACCACAAACTACTTTGTGTTTCATTTGGATTTCCTGAATAGTCTTAAACAAAGTAGGACACAACTATTAAGAGACATGTAAAGAATATCTGTTTCTTTGTTTCAAATAAAAACACTAGAGAAATGCAGCATGCACCGATACTCAGACACCAACTGTTCCCCTCCTGGGGTTTTTGCACTTATGTCTTTCCCAAATGTCATTAAGTGTGATCATATAGTTAAGGTGTCTGAGAAAAGGAATTTTAAGTCTTGTCACAGATTTTCAACAGGATTTAAGTCTAAACTTGAGAGGGACCACTTTAGCACACATATATGTTTTGTGCAACTGTTAGCATGCAACTGACCACAGTTGCATGCTAACTTTCTCTGTCTCCCCATCACATTCTCTGACCAGTTTCATTTTTAATTATAAAAAAAAAATTTATAATTTCACAGCATGATGCTGCCTTCTCCAAGCTTTGTCCTAAGGACGATTTATACTAAATTACACACAGGAGGATTATGTTTACGACTTACTCGATCTATCAGGGCAATTTGGATGCAATGCATTTTATTTAGGGGCAGCAGAAAAGAGGACCAGTGCAGCCAGGTGTTATTTTCCTCACACATCACAGTTCTGCACTGCCATTGCAGAGATTCTTCAGAAATTACAGTAAATGGGTGAAAATTAAAGAAGTGCGAACAGTTTTATAAACGTTTTAGAAACCGTTTTTTGTTCATCGAGAAACAGGACATCAAAGCAGATATTACAAATGCTGAAAATATTGAGTTTATGGTAAGGGGCTGTTTTTAGTTACAAACGAACAATAGTGTTTCCTCCTCTAATCGTTGGAAAATAAAAAAAAATTAATTTCCAATAAAGCTAAGAACAACTGGCTGTATTTGATACTTTATGTCAGCTGTCACGAAAAATGTTTGTAGCCCTGTGTTGGTTTTTACATGTTTAGTTTTATTCTTTTCCACTCTATTTGGATGTGCTATTGGTGGCTCTCACTACCATCTGCCTCAGCCAAATCAATTCTCCTCATACTAATCGGTATATGCTCCTTCCTCCTTGCGCCCAAACCTGCTTGCGAGACTTCATTGGTTTCCTGTGCATGCTTTTTTTCCAACGTGATTCAACAGTGATTGTGTTCTTCAGTGGAAAACACTCAGCAGAAACCCCAGTGAGTGCGAAGCGAAGATGAAGGGGCTGACGTGTCTCGTTAATTTCCAGTCTCATGTGGTCAGCTGATGATCACCT
Organism: Poecilia reticulata; assembly: GCF_904066995.2. Classification (NCBI taxonomy): domain Eukaryota; kingdom Metazoa; phylum Chordata; class Actinopteri; order Cyprinodontiformes; family Poeciliidae; genus Poecilia; species Poecilia reticulata. The sequence continues at coordinate 12,509,529 of NC_088837.1, read as the reverse complement.
CATATGACACAGTCAGACACAGTCAGAGTCTCCTCCAAATGTCAGAGTTATGACGGTTTCAAGCAGCTGCAAAGCTTCACAAATTCACGCAGAGTAAATAAAAAAAATAAAATAAATTGTATGCAATATATTTTTCACCCAGCAGGTGGAGGTGCAGAGTTGATCAAGTCAACTGTATCTGCGTTACTCTTTGCAAAGCAACCCCCTTTTTTTACCACCTGAAATCTTTTGAGACAAAACATTAAGATTTACTTTGCTGTACTGGGCATAAATTGTTTCAGGTTTTTTTTTTTTTTTTTTTTTGGTTGATTTTCAGTTCATGATGAATAGACCAGTGTGCATCTGTACTGGCAAGATCGAGGACGGTCTTGCCAATACAAAATGTTGGCTTCGTTGTTATTGACACTGCTGTTACCCGTGAGAGAAAAGGGGGAAGACGATGGTGGGAGAAAGTAAGGCCAACTGGGATTTATCTCTGGTCATGGACAGCTGCGCTCAGTTTTCCATCTCAGCCTATGCTTGAGACGCACACGTGCAGGGGTTGCGGCATGTGTGTGCGCCTGCGTCACAAATATGCAAACAGAACAACGGAGCAAAACGCCGTTGAATTATATGCCATTGTGTCTGTTTGCGCGCGCGTGCGTGTGCGTGTGTGTGTGTGTGTGTGTGTGTGTGTGTGTGTGTGTGTGTGTGTGTGTGTGGGTGTGTGTGTGTGTGTGTGTGTGTGTGCATGCGTCGCAATCACACAGTTTTCCGACAGGTGTTCCCATTCGATAAAACTTCGCCGGGTGCTGATGTTTAACATTTGGTTTTGGGCAGCTGCTGTCCTCACAGCTGTGGCTGTACTTTAGATAAAGCTGCTTGACCATGTGGGTAAGGCCTCCGGAGGGAGGGGGGGGGGGGGGCAGGGGGGGAGTCAATGAGCATGTGGAGGTTTCTGCTTGAGGTCATTTGTGCTTCTTCTGCCATTACATTTTCAGTGGATAAATGTACATTTTCACGTGCAACATAACTGTTTCCCGTATCAGACGTCGCAGATTCTCACCGGTTATCTCTGGAGTTCATTTCCCACATTCAGCTGCACGCTGCTGCACTGAATTAAAAGCCAGATATTTCTCTTCTGGGGTTTAAACTGGCCGTGCTGCTTCTCTCATTAGTCATGCTCGCTCTCTGTGTGTGTGATTCTCACAGCGTGCACATACTCTCTCTGCGGGGGGTTCAGTGTCACCTCACATCTTCCGCTCTCTTTTAATGCCTCCTACTTCCCTTTTTTGCACCTGGGGAGACATCTGCACACCTTTTTCCAGAGATCCTTCCTGCCTTACTCATCCCCACCACCCCCCTGTCAGGTCTCCTTATTATGGTGGTTACCATGTGAACTGAGATAACAGCGAAGCCAAATCCAATTTATGCATGCATCTGCATATAAGCAGACATAGGTAATGCGCTCAGCACCATTCATGGTTTTCACCGACTCCAGATGGGGCCGCTTGGTGAAGAATGACTCATGGGTGAGTTTTCCGCTTCGAGGCCAACAAAGCTTTTGTTGTTTTTGGATGAACACAGCAGGAAGCCGGAGTTTCCTCTGTTGCCGGCGCTGCTTACGTTAAAAATAACAACCACTGCCCAAAAATGAAATCAAACTCACATGATCATAAAACTGAGAATAATGGCTTGAGGAAAAACAAAGAACCCTCATGATGTAGTTATTAATTACTATAATAAGACAAAAATCCAATTAAGATTGTAAACATGTGGGTTTACAATTTTGAGCTTTAAGCATTGACATTCCTCTTCATGCTGAAGTGTAGCTGTGGCTTAACAAGTCAGTGGTGTAATTTTCACATCAACAAAAGGACATTTTTATAGAGTACATTGTCACACAAAGCCCAGCCTACTAAAACAAATATACTTTCTGGAGCTTAATAAAAACGCAACCGTCATGAAACAGAAAGGCGTTGTTGGTACTAGCACCATGTACGTTAATTAAATTTGCATACATCGTAGCGAGTAGATCAACAAACTGATAATCGGTTGTAATTTACTACTACAAAGATTAAACTCATCGCATCACATTGTAGCTATCTTAATACAACAGTCAAACTGCGAAGATTATTCTTTGTACTGTTAGAAACATTGAAAACATCACCTGATGCTAAATTAGCAGCATTAAAAAAGTAAATGTTAGCAGTGAATGTGGAGCAGTACAAATAAACTACAAAACATAAAAGTGACACTGAGATAGAAATAAAGAAGCTCTCCAGGAAAGTTCATTAGCAAATGTAAAAACCTCTGACCTGTTTTGTGGTCCTTGTGGTATTTCCATCAGATACCATTTATATGTGTGTATATATTTCTCATTAGACGTATTTTGACAGGAGTCTGTCAAAATCTCCTGGACCTCCACTGCTTTTCCTTTTCCTCCATGTTTCCGTTCTCTGTCTGGTAAAATGCTTAGAGAATCTTGTGGATTTCTTTCAATGACACAATTATGTACCGGATTGGACATGCACGTAACATTATTCAGGGTTTTATTTGCAAATACAGTTGTATAGCATGCATCTTTGTTCTTGCTCTTCACAGCTGCACACTACTTTTCCAGTCTATTGTAAGACACTGCATCCCAATGCGACACAATTTAAATCGCAAGTGCCACGTGGCAAAATGAAAATGACTCCTGTGGCGTGGCCAACAGTTTATGGCTTTTTGCCACATTTGCATCTATATTTTGACAAGAAACAGATTTTTGCAGCCATAGTTTGCAAGATGTATTTTTAATGGCACAGGCACGACTACTAGGGAGGTAACCACCTTGCCTCCAGGCATTTGGACATGCTCCTGCTTTTCATTTGTGTGCCACTGCATATGCTTATGTCTCTGGAGATCGACTGTTGACATTTGTAATTTGTTGCCCTGGCATTGCCCTAACAACTGCCACACCAGCCTGGCATCCGTTTATAGAAGTTATCCTCTTCGCCGCCCTCTCTGACTCCTCTCATTTTTCACCTCCTGGAAAGCCAAGGGCCTCTTCGGGGTGTTGGTGGCTCTCTGGGTTACATTAAGCAGCAGGCGGCTGTCTCTGTCTCTCATCATCTGTATGCTGCTGTGCAACCTGACACCAGCAGCTGCCTATTTGAGGACATTATAAAACAATATACCTCCCCATTTAAAAAAAAAAAAATTAATATAAGAATAAATTCAAGCTTTTGATTCAAAACTGAATTATAATGCGGATGTCTTGGATCACATCATGCCATGAATGCAATGCATGCACACAGCGATGAGGTGAATGAAGCTCCTTTCCTTTCTGGGTGAAAAACATGCCGGTTCTCTCCCGCTGTGACAGTTGTTACAGAAGATTGGATTAGCGCTCTGCGGGCTTGTTGGGGCTTGTGATGATGTGTAGCAGAGATGGATCCAAATTGCTCTGAATGAGTGTGCACGTCTCCTGATTTATTTGTGGTGTCAAACCGGGTGGTTGACGGTAAGGAAGTGTTTCGATTTGGTTTTACGACGGATCACGCAGCCAGGGGGGGGGGCCATTGATCAGAGGAGCAGTCGACAGGCTGAGGGTAACTCTGGAGGAGCAGCAGAGAGCCACAACTCAGGTGGAATAAACTGCTGATTTGACAACTATTAGTCATGCACTCTACAAATCTGACCTTTAGGAAGCAAGGAAAAAAAGTCGTAGTTGAAAGTGAGTGAAATTTGCAGTTTTCATGAAGCGAGACATGAACTTATTCTGACCTACATCCAAAATGCAATGCAGCAAACTAGCTGTCCAACTTCCATGTTGAAGCAAGGAGTGAATTCATGAATTAGTCAAATGGATTGGGAAATGGGGAAACTGGACAAAACCGATGGGAAAACTGATTGAAAATTGATGACAGGACAATTCTTGAAGAAAACTTGTTTGAGACTGCCAAACATTTTAGACTGAGATTCACCATTCAGAAGAACATAAACCACAGTCATCTAAAATTTACTGAGAAACTGTAGCTTGACTTTATTGTAAATGTTCACAGAAATTTTCATTGATTCTGAGAAAACAGTTTCAAAAAGGCCCAACGCTTCAGTTTAGGTCTAGGTGTGATCCAAACATACCTTGCACATATTCACCTACTTCCAGTGTGCATGGAGAGGGATAAAGATCCAGTGTGGTGAAATCTCCAGTAACGATTGAAACACTGAGGAAACAACTTTACTAGCAGACAATATGCTGAAATGTGTTGGTATGTTAAGAACGTCGGGTTCTCAGAGCTTCAAGTGTTGCTGGATCCTTTAGTTGTGCAAAAATGACGCAGAGAATTGGAGCGCCCTTTTGCTTCTACTTTAAAAATATGCAGAACTTGATGTTACATAGAAATCCTAGTAGTATAAATCAAAGTTTGTAGATGGAACAAAGTTGAATAAGTTTGGTAACCCTTGGATGTGTGTGTGTTTCTGTGTGTTTGTGGCATGGTGATGGAATCCCACACACGTGTTTGACAGGATGTGCTGTTTGGGTCGAGGGTGTGTCTGGACCAACATTCTCCTCATGTTTCCATCTTCAGCTATTTGCAGATTGAATAACAGTGCAGTAGTGACACTGCTACCATTCACACTGTGTGTTCACAACTAGGGGGTTGACATGTTAGTACAACACTGACCTCTGGTGGAGGAAGTTAGGTTTTGTGAGTGAAGGGGAACATTAACTACAGATGCTCCCGATAGTTTTCCATCTGAATAGGGAGATATGGAAGCATTATGGGAATGCCTGTAATCTTAAAAGATGAAAGACTCAACTTTCCTGTGCTATCTGTGTTAGCCAGATGTGGCCTATGATGATAACAGCTTTGTGTGTGCGTGTGTGTGTGTGTGTGTTTGTGTGTAGATTTCATTTTTGCTCAGTTCAGCTCCAGTTAAATCAATGTAGTCTAACTTGAATCTCAGACTAAATGTTGTAGTACAGTAAATACCTACTCAGAATCAGCGTTCTGGTTTTTGTGCTTGTGGTCCGAAGTCAACAGAACGTGCAAACTCTGACACCAATGTAAGCAGCATGCTCGCAGTGAGTTCAAGACACCAAAAATCTTAAGTAAACACAGATAAATCCTAGGCATGAGTGCAGCTATTGCAGAGACTATTAACTCCATACTGCACCATTAAAATGCAATAAATTAACTGCAACTTAAAGCCAAATTATATATGTAAAAAATATTTGTCTCAATTTCTTTTAATGCTCAAAAGTGCGTCGGTATGCTTTTACTTAAAACCTACAGCTCCAGCACATTTATTGGCTTTCATGACAACCTTTAAAATAAAAACAAACTTGTGTTGCAGAAGCCATTATTAACGGAATGGAACAGAACAGAATTATTTTTTATTTAAAACACAGTGGCATACAGCAAGTCCATGCACTCCAAAAGGTTTCATAATGCACCCAGGACATAAACAGTCCCACAGCATTACAGATCCTCCACCGTGCTTTCCATATATTAATCCTGGATTGTTTCGTGCTAAAAAGCTCGATTGTGAGTAATAAAGGCTCCTTTTGGTGGTTGTTTTTGCACCATATGTCTGAGTCTGGTGTAGCTGCACGAGGCCTGGGGTCAAACGTAAACCAATGCATGAGGAATTGGAACCAGAGGTGCTTGTGCATCATCAGTTTTGGTTAGATTTGCTTGGGAGCTGCAGATAATCCCGCTGCATTCTTGACATACATTCATTGATGCACACGCATGCCAACATCCCCCAGCCCTCACCTTCTGTCCGCTTCTTCCCACCTCCTCCCCCACACACAGACACTCATTCATGCAGCCATTAAGTCATTAGGGAACTCATTTATTGATGTCTGCCTCCAGAGTGTCCACTCGCCGCCTGTGTGAGCATGCCCTGGTTGTATTAGTTCAAAGTGGGCTTCTGGATCCTCTACAGCTTTTTGTTTTTCTTTTTTTCCACTCCTGACACAGTAAGATAAGCAGATATTCATTCTAATGTGTGTCCATATAGGCTGCATAAAACCCTGCGGGACACGGTGTTTAGCCATGTGATCTTGATAGGACGCGGATGATTTGAGCTGTTTGTTTGAAAAAAAAAAAAAAAGAGTAGTTTTGCAGAAAGAAAGGGAGGGAGATATGGAGGGAAGGAGAAAAAGGGGGGAGGGAAGGCTGTGAGCTAGAAGAAGGAAAGAGTGAGAGGGAGGAGGGTTGGCTGGTGGGTGTCATTCCAAGCTCTGGAAGTTGAGAAGAGGGAGGAGAAGAGGAAAAATAAGTTGCTGCTTTAAGAGAGAGGGGAGATAGAGGGAGATCAAGCAGCTCAACTCTTGTTGTTTTTTTTTTCTTTTTCCGTTTAACCTCCCCTCCTCTCAGCTGCACGGGCTCCTAATTTGGGATTTGTTTAAAAGCAGGACCGCGGTTCAGGAAGACTTTTCCTTGCTGGGGTAAAAGGGAACCCTGCTCCCTCTCTTTTTTTTTCTCTCTCTCTCTCCTACACACGCATACACACTTTCTCCCCCAAAAATGTCTGATTCCACTGTCAACGCTCACTTGGAAGGGATCATATCAGACTTCGAAGGTCAGTGTGTTTCTTGTTGTCTTTTCTCCCCTCTGCTTCTCCTGCAGAGAAGCTTTCTCTGTAACCCTGCCATGAGGACACTACAGATAGCTTCCACATGTTGTACTGGAACCAGGCAGATCTGGAAAACTGAAGAGGGCTTGTTGACGTCTGCGCTGAGGTGTGGTGTTTTGAAAGGGAAATGGTGCTTAAAAGTGTTGCGTTTTCACTCTCCCTCTTTGAGAATCGGTGAAAGCGGGTTTGCTTTTCGGGTCTCTCGCGGGTCAGAGACCGTGCAACCAGAGGAAAATGTGCATCCGAAAGACAAAACGATGCTGTATTTTGTGTTCGGCGTGAAACGTACAGCTGTGAGGTGAACACCTGGATCACGTCTTTCCTTTTCATCTCTCGGATTCCCCCTGTCATCTCTCCCCTCCCACCCCTTTTTTCCTCCTCCTCCTCCGCCTCCTCGTCCTCTTGCTGCGCTTCCACTTTTCCTCCCTCAGCGGCTCGTCCATCCACACTCCCCCTTTGGCGTGTCATTGGTGGATGTGAGGAGAAGAGAGGGAGCAGGGGGTGGGGAGAGGTTGACAGGCTGATACCTTTCCCCCCCCGAATCTGTCTTTCTTTCCATCTGTCTCCCACAAACATATAGCCATTAGGAACACATCTGCACACGTCCAGGGCTGCTGGTCTGTCAGCACCAGTGTGCCGGCGGTATGTACGGGGAACCTATCTGCCTCTCTTCCTGTCTTTTGCGTCTCCAAACCTGTGGATTACATAGTGCAGCCGTGCAGAAAGACAAGTGGCGTTCAGAAAACACAGGTTTCGGGAGGGTGAAGATGTTTGCTTGTGGCGCTGAGTCGTGTTTTCTGATGCTCCTCACTCATGTGGAACACCAGCTTAATGGGCCACTGTTGGGGTTTTAAACAATGTGTGTTGCAACAGGTTGGGTTGGATTGTTAGGAAATAAGTCACCAACTTGGACAATCAAGAATGGAGAGCCGAGCTGACAACGTTATGAGGAGAAATGTAGGTTTTTATAGGTAATATGTTTGGGTTGGTAACACTGTCACTTTGCAGGAAGGAGGTCCTGGGTTGGAGTCTTGGTCACGGCTACTTCCTCCCAAAGTCCGAAAGTATTACTTTTAGGTTCATTTGTTAAGGTACTAGTGTGTGTGCATGGTTGTTTGTCTTGCGTCTTTCTTTGTTGTCCTGTGATGGTCTGCCGCCCTGTGCAGTGTGTTACCCCGCCCGTCCAGTAACCACTGGAGATAGGCACCGGTCAACCCCCCCAAACAGAAGGAGCTCTTTAATTAAGAGAAACTCAGACAGAAACTCCAGTGTTAGCCTGGCCATATGTTGTTACAGTTCTGAGCTTATACAGGTAAACAGGAAAACAAAAACAGAAACAGTAACAGAAAACCCATTTGTTGTTCAACCACAAGGTAACGTGTTTTTTTTTGTTTTGTTTTTTGTAAATGCATCCTTCTACAATTAGCATACCTACAGAAACAAATGGGTAGTGTTTCCAAAGGAATAGCAACCATAAATGACTCGCCCTTATAATTAAAGCTGAAAATAGCAATGAAATTGCCATAGGTTCCCGAAAAAGGTTATTAAATAATTAGGGATGTCTTAATTTCACTTTTTAAATTTCCTTGTTCCTTTTAGGCATCCAGCACTGACGCAGAGTATCACATTTCCTATTGAATCTTTGCCAATTATGCAAGACAGAACAAAACATCGAGTGAGCTTTATCAAAGGAGGTCAGAGTAATCACATGTCACGCTGCAGCAGTGATTTCATACTAGACCAGCTAGTGGGTGTGGTTGTGTAAAACAAAGAAACTGTCAATGGGGATCAAAGCCTGATCACGAGGCTTGAAATGGAAACCTAAATATTATTGCAGGTTAAAAAGGTCCCTGCAGATTCCTTAGTTTGTTCCAGCTCACTGCAGGTGTTGCAATCACACTGCAGGTAGAGAAACATATTTGGAAAACAAAGCCATTACAGAAAAACTACAGAACAGCATTCCTGTTTACTATGTCAGCATTGCATGCAGAGTGTCATCACTTCCTCTGCTGTGTTAAAGCTGAAATGAACAGAAAACAAGACCTTCTTGCCCAGGAGGCCATTGACCTCAGATTTGGCCTCAGTTTCTAAACTACACAGATTACTGACTGAATGACAGAACTTCCTGCTCAGCCGAAACACAAGGATGCTCTCACATTATTGTTTTCGTTTTATGGAAAGTCATCAGAGTTTTTAAATACATGCAAATAAGATTGTTTAAAACATTTAGCAGTTCGGTGAATGGCCCTCGCCCTCTATTCCTCAGGAGTGAATTTCTGATCACGCAGAAATTCCTCGGTCATTTGAGTTAAACTAACATAAATTAATTTCCATTAAATTCACATTAGGAACATATGAGACATTGACAAATTCAATAAAATATTCAGTGGAATGAATCTTACTTAAGGGGATTGTTGTGGGACTTCAGAAAGTCAAATGCCTTAAAAAAAAGAAAGAAAATTGCTACTTTAAGCTGACTGCCACTTAACTGCAGCAATGTTTATTTCACAAATAATTTTTTTTAAGTAACGAGGTGAATGAATGTCATTAAGGAGCAACAAGCCTATATATGGTTGACATGCTTCAGATCTAGGCAGCAGTGTTCAGACTCAGCGCTGGCCCAGAGTGCATGAGGGAGGAAGTGCCTCCTCACAGAAGATTTTTCTCAGGAGTCTCCTTCCTTATCGGCCCAATCAGGCCTCAGTAGACCCACCAGCAAGGGCAGGCTTCCTGCTAATGACGCAACTACGGCGGTGCTGCAGGGAAGTACCGGAGGTCACTGTTCACAGTGAACACAGCAAGGCTTTGTTGAGCTTTTACTGAGTAAGAATATACACAGAAGGTAGTCAAGTCATCAGCAGGGTTTAGTCATGGTTAAAAACAACTAATATGTTAAGAAAGATTTTATGTCGTACCCTGAGTGAAGAACTGCTTTTAGTTTTTTATTCTACAAGGAATGGAAAATGTGTTTGACAAGAGTAGCACAGATTTGGCCTTAGAGACGGCTTAAACTTTGAGTGTAAAACTAAATAGTATCCTTCAACATTTTTTTAAATGCAAAACAAAAAAACATACTCATTCAGACTCAAGTTAAGTGAAACAGAACATCTGCAATTTTAGATAAAATTTTATAGCAATTAAAAATGACCTCTTACAAATACTTAAAGTGCTAAGTTAGTTTAAGTTTTATGGCAGGTTTTACTCAGTTTTGGTTGTAAAACATTGATGTTTTCCACAGAAAGATTTCAGAAACACTTTAAAGCAAATATAGTTGTTAATTAGATTATATTTTTGATTTTGTTTCTCATTTGTTTTATTCTGGAAAACAAATGTGACAGAGAATGAGACAGCAGACTGTACTCTGAAGAAGAAACAAAGCTGACATGAAAAAAAAAACGCTCAGCAATAGTGTGACCAGTTTGTAAAATAACAGCTGCTTTTCTCTTGTGCATGGAAAGTTAATTCTTCCGTTTGTTGCATTGCGGTTATGGTTAGAAACGTCAGCCATTTATTTAGGAGCTTATTCCACATGCACACATTTTTGCATTATTTGGAAACAATCTGCATTATCAGAATCAAACATGTTCCTTCAAGCAATATTCCCAAAACATCTTGAAACTGATGTGAGAGCAAAGAAACAACCAGGGATTAAAGTGACACACACTTCATGATTGATTTCAGATAACGTCATAATAAAGGCTGCCCTGTATTTTATCAGCTAAATGGTTTTAATGCGAAGCAGCTGCTGTGAAAAATATTACGTTTTTTCTTAGCAGTAACCTAACGCAGCACTAACCGTGTGGCCTGACATAAAACAAGCAGTTGCTTGAAGTTCCTCATGCATGTAAAGGGAATTTGACTCGAATGTGCAGGCAAGCTACATAAAGATTACTACTGAAAGGATTCTGAAAGTGTAGATCTTTGAAACTGATCGAGATTAATGGCTTTACGCACTCTTGTTTCAGAAAAACCACAGAAGACGAACCAGGCCTCATCTACTGTCATGCTCCGAGAGGCGGAGAGAATGCGCTGCTCGGCCAGTGCATGCTACACTTGCAGAGGCCACATCATGTGATTCTCTTTGGCAGTTTGACTCTGTTTCAATTGAAAACACAGACTCAACTGATGCCGCTGCAAGTGTTAGTCCAAAAACATTACGCTTCGCTCTGCGCCTGCCTTATTTGGTGTTCAGTCCGTTCGCAGCAACTCTGTTCAGAGTCCAAGATTAATTGGGTTGAAAAACTGACTTCAGTTCCAGGTGAAACGGAATTTAGTTTTGCGTTGTGTCCTACCACCAGCATTTAGTAACACGAGAACTTCCACAAAATTCTACGCAAATTTGTGCACCAAAAAAACAAAATTGCACGAAATAAATGGCCAAGGACTTGCAATGGTAAACTGATTGATTGATTATTTACCAAATTAATTGTCATCAATATTAATTCCTTATACAAGCATGTCCCATGATGCAGTGACGTTAGCAGAGGCAAAGGGTTTGGCCCCAGCAGGGAAAGGAAAACATACTGTGTTTGCTCTTCTCTCCAGCTGTGTTTAAGCACACACACCCACGCACACATGCACACACACACACATATATATATATAGAGAGGGAGAGAGACAGTTACACATCTGACAAGACCTCTGTCTCCACTGTGTCTGTGAAGACGTCACAACAGAGGCCTTCTGTCACCAGTCACAGAGCGCAGTTTTATTGCAAACAGGTCATTATGTATTACCTAAAAGTCAAACACAGTTTTAAATATCATGGGCTCCCATGCCTGTCATGGTTCAGCCTCACAGCCCACACATCTGAGGATATGACAAGTAATGGCCGAGATGTTCTAACATTTGTTCAGGGGAGGAAAGGCTGTTGAGAGATCTCTCTTATCTTATGTTGTTTGTTTTATCAATGAAAACCAGAAAGGTGTTGCAGGGCTTAATATTCAGTCCCTGTCAATCTAAACTAACACCCCTAAATAAAATTATATTTTTAGAAATCACCTAATTGGTCATTTTCAGCAAAGGCCTCCGAGGTTTACTAGAGCAAATTAGTGAATAAAAAACATCATGAAGACCAAGTAACACAGTAGAAAGGCCAAAGGTAGAGTTGTTGAGAAGTTTAAAAAAAACTTTTAGGTTATAACACAATATTCCAGGCTTGGAACATCACAGTCCAATGGTAATGCCTTGGTAGATTTACAGTTTCCATTACAAGATGATGGATTAAGCACTAATCTTTCTGTAGTAACGTGTTCAAGGCTCGAGATGTTGTTTTACAACCTTCTGGAAGCAACTGGTTCCACTGGTGACTGATTGTGTTTAGGTGTAGTAGCGTAAGAAAGGCTGAATATATACCCAAGTTACACTTTTTCCAGATGATCATTTCAGTAAACTTCTAAAAACTTTGTATCGTTATTCCTCAACCTAACAAGTATGCACTACTTTGACTTGCTCAATCACATAAAATCTGACTAAAATACCGAAGCTTGTGATATGGGTTCAGGGTGCATGAATACTTTCACAAGGGACTGTGAGCCATTTAAGAGTTTCTATTTGTTTAAAAGCAACTTTTAGTCGAGTCAATCCTCCATATGAGAGAGATTTAAAGCTTGCTACAGTACATTAACTGTTTGCATTATGGTTCATTTACCCTCCTATCTAAAAAGAAGTACTTTCTTCTCTTACCAGTGTGTTCGATGAGTTTTAGATGCCCTTTGCGACATGCTATGTGATTTGTGCGCTTTACTTGAAGACAGATTGTGAATGCTGGCCCTGCTCCAGATAAATATTCTCAATACTACTCCCATAGTCTTAACTGGTTTTACCTGGAGTATTGAAGCTAGGTTTGACAAATTATTCTTATTCATTAAAAAGATGGTCACTCTAGCTATGTTTGGGGAAAAGGTGGAAAGGGTTTGAAAGATGCACTGAAGCAAAACTCAGTTCTGATTTCTGCAATACACCATTCTTTAAGGTCGAACACAAAGAGTCGCTGGAGCATATAGGAAGCATATAACATAATGCAATATACTGGTGTGGAAAAAGCAAGTCTTCTCGCATGCTGGTGCTTGGCTCGTCATCTTTAAAGCACGCCAGATCTTTGTGCGGAGCGCTGGGAATGGAGCCATGTTGCTGCTCTAGATTTTGTTGCTGCTTTGGTCCCTGAGCTTATAGCGAAGGTGAGCCAGGAGTCACCCTCACATCTGACATGAAGCTGAACTGTTGCTAGACAGCAGATAATAACATCAAGTTTTGCCCAAGACAGAAACTTACACATTCTCTGTATTTATATTTTTTAAAAACTGAACTAATACGGGTTTGTGAGATAAAAATTTGAAGGTGTGAGAAAGTATTTGCTCTTAAAAGAATGTATCGCCATAAAAGTACCTTTAGAATCACCTAATATGTAAAAGTGTTTAAGCACTGCAGTGTGTAATGCCGGCGTTCCCCTTATGATTGAATGAAATTGGTGCAAATGCAGACACTACATTTTTGCTCTTTAAACTTCTCTAAACAATTTTTAGTCAAACAAATGTCATAAAAGCTTCTGGTGTGGCTAAGTTGAAAGATGGGAGAGGAAAGACAAAAAGTTCTGACACACAAATCTGTTTTCACTTTTTTGATTTAGTCTTTAATCTTCCTTTTTTTTTCTGAGATCACTGGATTATTTACACAATTATTGAAAATGAAACCATGTGAGGATTTTGGAAAGAAAAGTCAGTCTTTGGTGGAGTTGTTGACAACTTATAGACACGTGTAACATGACCCTGACAACACGCTGACTTTTTTAGGGTAGAAACGGAGAGGAAAAAAAGCTAGAGGGCATTTGATCTAATCTTAAACAGTCACAAACTTGTTTTTTAAACATCATATAACATATTTATAAAGAAGTGGTGAATGAAGTAGAAGGAGTTTTATTTCTCTCTGGAATTTATAGGAGGTGGATAACATTTATTAAAAATGAATGAAAAAGTTTTACTCTAGAAAAATGTGTTTCCACAGTGGAACTGGCAATTACAATCACAAATAGGTAAACAAATAATCAAACAAATAAATCGATAAATAGTAGATGCTCAAGAAAATAATTCAGAGACCTATCAAAGTAGATTTCTCTCTGTCACAGTGGTGCTGTGATTTTACTGTAGGTGATGTAGTGAAAACAACTAAAACACTTTTAAAAGTTAAACGGATTTAAATTTGTAAGATGTGTTTATATTGTGGTTTAAAAAGTGGGACAGTTTTAAGTACAACTGTAAATAACGTAGATTACCCCATAATTTCTAATTTCTATAATGTAATAGGCTACAAAACTAACTTTGTATTTTTAGCCTGAGGCGACACAAAAAAAGTTAACGAAGTTTTTGACGTTGACGTGATTCACCGAGAGTCTCGCGAGAAGTGGTAGATTAGATGTCCACAGGTGTCAGTCCAGAGCGTGGCAACGGGAAGGAACTGATGTTTGTCGTCGTTTTTAAGTTACACTTTTAGCTTTTAGCACATAATATATTTAGTTGCAGCTCTTTGACGGTAGTAAATACATCTTTTTACTCGAGTGCGTGAGGATTTAGGCTATTAGCGACATGCTGAAGAGCTACGTGAAGCGTGTCAAGTCAGGTGAGAGTTTAAATAATGACTTATTGCCAGATAGCATAGCAAACGCTTAACAATTGCTGTCCTCAAGCGACCTGTTTGTAACCTATTGTAGGGAGTTTGCGTATTTTGTTTATAATCATATGCCAATTTTTCTAAACAATTTAGATTTTCTAAACAATTTTTTGCCTCATGTCCTCCGTTGGTATCGTTTCTGACAATCTGCCGCCGCTTTATATCATTACCAAGTTGCTCAGTGGAATAAAAAAAAACTTTTGTGACTGGTTTTTTTCCCCGCATAAAATAGTACTATTTAAATGCCTGGTGATTAGTATTTGTAGAAATGGTAGAATTTGGCAACATAGGCTACTTCAAGGTCCAAATTTCAATGGAATCTGGAAATAAAGTGTGGGGAAAAATTAATACATTTACAGACCTTATTACCTGTGCTAACAGGACAAGTACCACATTATGATAATGTGGTAAATCTTATTGAGGGGAAATCATTAATGTACCCTTTATTCCTACATGAGTTTATCATCCATTCATCCAATTTATTCATGACTGGGAACTCTAAAAGTATTTAAGTCTGGAGAAGTGAGTAATTTTGACATGAAAAATATGCAGGAAACCGCAGTTGTCTTCTTTTATTAATGTCTAACCACCAGTATTTGTGTCTTGCAGCTCTGAAACGGTCGTTCGAGGTGGAGGACACGGATACAACCACACACCCTTCACCTCTCTCTCGCCGAACCACCAACCCCCTCCGTTCTTCAACGTCCTCCACAACCAGCCAGCGGAGCTACGACTTGAGTTCGCGCAACTCCGACTATTCCTCCTCCTCCTCCAGATCCACTGCATCCGAGTCCTCAAACCTACGATCCCCAAAGACCGGCATGAGGCGCATTGAGCTATCAGGGCGAAACCCTGATGCAGCCGCTTCCCGCCGGGCAGAGATTTCCATCGAGGTCTCCTCCAAACAGATCGACAGCTCGCCCAGTGCCGGCATCGCTCGCTTCGGCCTCAAGCGGCCAGAGGTGAGCCTGAGCAGTCGGAGCAATGCCCTAGACAGCACCTCAAACTCCATCTCCAGCATTACAAACCGACGAGCGGAGCTCAGCATGACTCGGCCTCAGGAGCCCCCTGCACCTCCCAGGAGGGCGGATAGCCAGCTGTCACCCACACCGGTCTCTAGGATCCCTGAGTTAACCCAGAGAAGGGCAGAGCCCCCGTCTCCCAGCCTGAGCTTAGTTGATGGCGTCTCTAGAAGACCAGAGATTCCTGTCTTCAGACAACCAGAGAACTCTGCGACAGGCAGCCCTGTAGAGAACAACAACCACCCACCACCTGCACCCGTCGCCCCACTGCCAACCCTGGCAGAGCCGCGGGTGGAGAAGGTGCAGTCACCTGTCGCGGAGCAACCCTCAACACGACCAACAGATAGTGAGTAAACTCTATCCACTTCATTTGCTTAAGAAAAAAAAGCTTTTTTGTTGTTGTTGAACATGTTTGTATTTACTTCTCAACAAATTGCTCCATTCTGGAACAAAAACTTGCAACAGTAGTGAATCATCTCATCTTTGACACTGGCTTTTCCTGTTTATGGGATTTTATTACACAATTACATGAAATAAGTGACATGCTTTATGATTACTGCTATTATTTTGTATAGTATCATATTAGCATATGAAAAAGGAAGATGAATCTGTGAAGTAATGACAGGGTCAAAGAAAAAAAATCAGTGGGGTTGGTGATGAGAAAAACAGGGCTGGAAAGAAAAAACTGCAACTCTAAGAGCCGAAAAATGTACAAAGCCAATTTTCATTTAATAGTCGCATTTAATTTAAAACCACTTTTTATTAGCTTATTGTCCTCTCTCTTGATTTCAAGAAGTTATGTTGTTTTATTTGTGAAAGTACTGTTGCTTTAGGAAATTTATTTGCTCACTACTTGCACCACTTTTTTGAAAATGGTAAAATAAAATGTGAAATGTGTTTTTTCTTCTGAAAGGCAAACAAAAGCGCATACTTTTAAGTTGGACATCATGTCAAAATGAGTTATTTTGTGTGATGTTTTTTTTTCTCCTACGTGTTATTCAGTGGTCGGCAACTCTATTCCTCGACTGCCACTTTTAGACTCGTAGACGCATCACTGCTCCAACACACTTGAATCAAAAGACTGAATTACCTCTTCAACGTGCATGATAAGCACAAGCCTGGTCATTTTCTTTATTGATTCAGGTGTGTTGGAGCAGGAATGCGTCAGAAAGATGCAGGACAGTGGCACTTGAGGACACCTACTAGTTCCTGACACCTACAGGTAGCTGGTCTCAGCACCTACTAGTATCTTTAGCTGGATTATCAATATTTGATCTGTTTTAACTCGACGCTTTCCATCAATATTCATATCCTACATAGATTTATATAATCTTAATTTCTGAGTCTAACCAATAAAATCCCAGAAAGATACAAAAAGTTGAGGACGTTACAAATTCTGGAAAAGATTAGGGAGTATTTAGCAGGAGTGTTTAGGAGTATACTGTATGTGGTTTTTCATGGAAATTTAAGATATTTCATGCTCAAGTCAGTTATCTTGATGCTGCGGGCTTCGTTTTTGTTTTCCATTTTAAATATTTGTGTTAATCTGCAATTGCTTTAACTGAAGTATACATGTATTTTGCGTGTTTAGTTGTGCAATTACAAGTAATATATGAGCAACATATTTTTTTTCTTCATCATGGTGTTTTTTGTGATTGAAACAGCTAATGTTTCCTCTGCTGTTTGTTTTGCTCTTCTCCTCTCTGGAGACAGCTGTGCTCATATGTTGCCTCCTCTCGCTAAGTAGTATCCACTTGTGGGCGGCAGGGAGGTGTAACTTTCCAAATCTGGAGGTCATAAAAAAATTGTACTCTAAAATAGACTCCAACTTGCACTTTCTAAAGGTCTGTGTTGGCTGGTTCTCTTTCTTTCTGTGCTACACAGACATAAAATGTTAATTTTAATCGTCTCCCCTACTTTTCTTGAGTTTTGTAAGTTTTTCAGATGATTTAGCAAGCGCATGGGGCATTCTGAATGTATGTAGCATGGCCTTGGGTAAGTAAAACGGAAGTCGGCAAGGAAAAGGGCGAGGATTACAGCTCCCATTACTGCCACATTTTGGCTCGGATTACCACCTTCCTGCTCAGCTGAGCCTGTGGAGAGAGGCTCTGTGAGGAAGAGGCCAGGGAAGAAGGAAGAGACGTTAAAAACACAAGGTTTACTGGGCAGAAGGGATGAGAGGAAAAGAGATTTAGAGTACTGTAAAGCCTCTGAGAAGAAAACTAGAAAGTGAGATTTTTTTGTCGCTTGTTTTTTGTGAGATAACAAAACAAACTAACTTTAACTCATTTGGGAATAAATTTGAACAGAACATACTATTACATCAGCACGCCCAATAATCTCCCAAGTGTTTGTTTTGCTTTTATTATTTGGGACATTTAGGGCTTTAAATTGGAAATGTTTTTATTTCTTCTTCACCTCAACATCCGGCTGGAAGTTGGTGTCTTGTTTCTGTGTGGTCCAGGACATATTTGTGTAAGGGTGTGTGTGATCTACAGCCAGGTTATAACGGCTTTTTAGACCTCTTGTGCGTCTTTGCTCATGTGCATACACATGAGCGCTGAGTCGAGGTCTAAGAATGCCTTGCCCAAGGGGGTAGTGACTAATGAAAAGGCTAAGTGATGTGCCTCTCTTTTCTTTGTGTGGTGGATGTGGAACAGGCACAAGGTGCTGTAATGACACGCTTTGCTTCGGTTGATTGGTTGACTGTAACCAAAAGCAGCTGGATTGAGGCTCGGAGTGCCTCTGCAGGATATGATCTCATGTTTACACACAGAAAAACACACATTCATTGTGGATATAGCTCTTCTTAGTTTCCTGTCCTTTCACTTGAACTCTGATTTATTCAATCGTGGCTGCTGTTATATATTTTCGACCAAGCATACTGTTTGCTGAGAGGTCTTGTTTTCGTACGTCTATATTTACTTTCATTTCACACAGGCCGTCCCCATTAATTTGCTTTACCAAAAATAAGCTGTATAGCTGATTTCCTTCGAGCAACTTCTCACTGTGGTAAACTTTGTGTTTCATTCTTGTACTTAAAAGTATAGTTATGTCATAATAAAAGGCTCACAAAGCAGAGCACAGCAGAATAGCAGCCCTGATGGAAACAACCTTTTTAACCTAATGGAAGTGATTTTATGTGCAAATACTGTTAAGACAAAAGTATGATTGGTGGGAATATTTGTCATTTTTCCAAGTTTGTAATTCTGTAGTTTTGATCCTTTTCTGCCTATATATACATCTGTATTTTGTACATATGTAGATCTGGATTTCTGGAAAAATAACGTTTTTTTTTTTTTACATTTTATATTTAGATGATGATTTATGTTAGTTTTGGCACATTACAACTCAGTAATTTTGATGTGTTGAGTAACTGATACATGTACATATTTATTTACATATGGCTTCACTTAAAGCTGTAGTGGGTAAGTTTTATAATTATGATTTTTGTTTTGTTAAAACTGCCGCTATATTCTTACAGTATAATATGAGACAGATAAACTGTGAGAAATAAATTGCTCCTCTGCCTCCTCCCTGTGGTCTTACTGCCATCTTACATTCAGGGCATTTAACTACAACAGTGCTTATGTACTTGAGCATAAAGTAGCTTTACATTAACATTATTACATTATTTATAAGAAGGTACAAAGTGAGGGTCTGAATTTACAAAGGAGTGAACTGATCCAGTTAGCAACTACTTACTAATTTATTGTTCTGTAAAAGTAGAAATTAATGTGAAACATAAATGAGAGCAAACAAAATTCAAATAAATCTTTACTGGCTAAATAACAATATGTAAAGGCTGAATAGCCATGAACATTTTTCCAGGTAAAAAGCATTATGTCTGGTAAAACTTGGACATTCATTCTTAGACATGCTATTCCTCCTTTCCTCAGTATTCAGAGACTAGTGTTAATATCTAACTAACACAGACATACTGCAGCATAAGGCCTGCACTCTTATCTTTTGTTGGCTGTATTTCTGCATTCATATCAGGTTATGAAATTTTGCTAAGACATTTGCATGTTTACTTGGATGCATGAAAGAAGGTTTTTTGTTTTTGCCTTTTCATCTGCTACCTCACTTTTAGGTTGACGTAAATTTTTCATAACTGTGTACTTCCCCTGGAACCTGCAAAACTAGACTGGTTTGTTTGTACTGAGTCTTTTTTTAAAATTCTCTCCAGTACATGCTGTTACTTCACTACTTGTGACTAAGCCCTTTGTTTTTTTCCTGGAGTTATAAACAAATAAGAATGATGTTGCCAATATTAAGAATGATTTAAAGGATGCACTGAAGATGAAATATCAACCCACTTTTTAACCAGGCCAAAACTTAGAACCTTGTTAATGTTGCAACTTTGAAATTGTCTGTTTTCCTCAGATATTAGAAATTAGATTAGCGGAAAAAAAGGTAAATTCGCACTGGGCTTGTGGATTGAACCCTCACTTTGAATATTTTCTCTCTGAATGAGGTACATGCAGGAGTCTTGATCTGCATTTTATTGTGTTAAAACTATCTTCAAAAATAATCAATGCAGACAATTATCTTTGGATGATCGTCATAGTTTCCATAAACATAACTCAATATATGCTCCATTTGTAAGTGATCTCTGTTTTAATTGAGTTTTTATTTTCACATTTCTTCCAAACAAACTTCAATATTAACTTGGCATCAGCACTTAGAGTGGAGTTCCTGCCCAATAAAATAAACCTTTTCATCTCTGTTTTCTGCAGGCTGACTGCTTATTATGACTCAATATCTTATGATCTGTCTTATGCTGGTCTGCTGAGTGCCAGTCTTGTTTCTCTGGGTTGGAAAACTGTGTTTTTGTTTTTCACTTAAACATAAAGACCTTTTTGTCATGCCTTTTCGAGCGCTGTCTACAAACAAGAACTTGGATGCATGATAAGTGTGGTAGCTTTTCCCACACTTTTGGGACAAAAATCTTTTGAGGTTCTTAAAGCATTACTTTTTTTAAACCTTGACATTGATAAAATTAACTTGCTTACAATTACTTAAAAGATGAAGGTAAATTCCTGTGCCTTATTAGATGACATGAATCATCTGTACAGTGTCTGCATATCGTATCACAGCAATAACGTTAATATTTATTCTGTCAAGCTGTAGTGAACTTTGAATTGGTTGATATGGTGAATATTTTCTCTCTGACATTAAGGCTCTTGCTGTGGAGTGGCTTACTTGCTCAGTATTTGGAAAAATAGCCTACTCAACTAAGTAGAATATTTATGCAATCGTAGCACTACAGAATGATGTATGTTATAAATAATTGTGAAGTTAAAATAAAATATAGAAGCCATTAAAGTAGAGACACATTTTTATTTGAATTTATTAGAATTTTGCTTCTGTTTTAAAAAGACATTTCCGGATTAATGGTGTCTGAATGCTCATTATTGCTTGATATGAGGCAGAGGTGTGCTTTCATATGTACAGTAAAAACAATCTTTGTACAATTAAATCATATTTTTACAAAATTTGATCAAAATGTCACAAAAATTCTTTAGAAAAAAGGCGTTGTCATTATTACTATCGATAAGCACCACAGTTGCATGTTTTTTAAGATAATGTGACATGCTCCTTTCCCACTTAGTATTTGCCACGAATACCAAAGTAAGACCCTAAAACAATCAAAGTAATAATGATAAAAACAACAAAAATAAGACAGCAAATTTTGACTATAGGGTTTTGTAGGCGGTCATCTTGCCTAACTGGGATATGAAGCATGTTTATGTTGGTGTGGGTGTCTTGCATAGGTTGGTGAACTTCCTGGAAGTAAGCATGTGTGGTGTTTCTAAACGGTCCAGGTCGGGAGCCATCAGGAAGTTGTTGGATTTCATAAATGGAGCGCTTCCTGAGTTGCCTCAAAAAGGAGGTGGTGATTCTGAATGTCTGTTCTGGATCATAGCTTGATCCCTGGTGTTCAGATGCATCATAATGCTGAGTGATGAAGACTTGGTCTATCTGTCTGCCTTCATTTACTCTAATTAGGATTCGAGCGCTGTTCCAGGCAGTACCTCTTCGGGAAATTACATAAGATGGAAGTGATGCTGAACCAGCTTGATGAATATTGCCAATAGTGTAGTAACGGTAGTCCCGAGGCAGAGATTCTAGGAGTTCCTCCAGATTTCTGTAATGATGGCAGCCATAAGCACCTGAATTTGGATCAAAGGTCAGCTGGATATTATCGTCATAGTCGATGTCAACTTCGCAAGCAAACCAGTGAAGAAGTTCTAAGATGTTTGTGCCATCAAATTCGTGGCAGGTGGTCAGATCATTGATGCAGTTCAGACTCCTCCGTGCAGCGTACACCAACGTCACAGTCAGGAGCAGAGCAACACAATAACTTGCAATTTTTCTTGGCATCTTCAAGTTCTGTAAAGAAATTTTAGAGCTTTCATTCTTCATCTTTGCCATACACTGTTGCCTTAAGGATTTAGCACTGAAATAAATGCTTTTTAATTTTCCATTTGGTATTTGAAATGATGCTTAAAGAGAAAAAAGTAGCATAACCTCCTCCGTATGAAATCTAACAGGAAATACATCAGATTTGTAAACCAAAGTGTTTTGCCCTATTAAAGAATTGCATTGCATAAATGTTTAAATGTTTCTCTAAATAAACCAAATTACGTTTAAGAGTAAATTTAAATCTTTTAAACGGAATAAAACAGAGCTTACCAGCAGCACTGGCTGCTTCCTGGTTGTTAAAACTGCATCTGTGTGTGTGCGTGCGTGTGTGTGGGAGGTAGTGTTCTTTCCGTTTCCTTTTCCTGTAAATGAAACTGAACAGAAAACTCACTAAGTTTGTGACAGAAATTAAATCAGAAATTCTGGCAGTTGTTGACATGCAGGTATTTGTAAAAGTATTTGTTCTAGCTGAATGTCACATTTTGTTGTTATAACTGGTACATACAGACATGAGCACGTTTCACTGATCTCCTTTCATCAGTTCTGGTTTATCACAGAATTAAAATGAAAATATCTGCTTTTAAGAGCCAGACTGGTCTTGCTTCCCCTTACCTCATGGATCTACTCCAGTGGTCTGCGAACAAACAAATTCGCAGACCACTGCGATCAGCTGACCAGCAGCTTTTAGTTGTCCCAAAAAAAAAAGTTTTTTCAATAGTTTTTGTCTCTGTGTTGAGATGGCATGCTGATGCTTTTTATTGTCTCTATTATATTTTATGAATGTTTTAAAATCTGTTTTTTTATGTCTTGATTATATCATTTACTTTGTATAGCACATTTGGTAAACTCATTTTTTATGTGCTTTATTATTAACCTGGGTTTGGATTTTACAACCACAAACTTGAATGTATCTTATTGGGATTTTGTGACAGACCAACAGAAAGTAGTCCATAATTGTGAAATGGAAGAAAGAAAAAATATGTTTTTATTCTGCTTTTATTAAAAAAAAGAAAAAAAGAAAAATGAATTCAGAAGTCACAACCTTTCACTGGGGGCTGCACAGTGGCGCAGTTGGTAGAGCTGTTACCTTGCAGCAAGAAGGTTCTGGGTTCGATTCCCAGCCCCGGTCTTTCTGCATGGAGCTTGCATGTTCTTCCTGTGCATGTGTGGGTTTTCTCCGGGTTCTCCGGTTTACTCCCACAGTCCAAAAACATGACTGTCAGGTGTGAGTGTGTGTGCATGGTTGTTTGTCCTGTGTGTCTCTGTGTTGCCCTGCGACAGACTGGCTACCTGTCCAGGGTGACCCCGCCCCTCGCCCAGAACGTTGGCTGGAGATAGGCACCAGCGACCCTGCCAAGGGGCAAGGGTGTAAAGAAAATGGATGGATGGATGGACAACCTTTCACTGCTATTTATACTGAAAGTCTTTTGCATAAATGTGTTCCCATCTTTCTGCAAACTATTGCAGGTTGCACAGAAAGCATCAGTCAAACAAATTTTCTCTGTTTAGGGCAAGACTTTGACTGGTATTCCAGAATTGTGCTCCACTTGTTTTTTAAGAAAAAACAAGTGGAGCACACTGGCCTTGCTGGGGAAACAGCAAGGCCAGGGAAACAGCAAGGCCAGTGGGGGTGTTTTGAGAAACGGTAGTCTCCAAACAAATTTTTGCAAAACAAAGTTAATATTTGGTCCCATAAATCTTCAAAGTGAATGATATTTTTTACCACTTTATTCTTGCTCCTTTAATTTTACAGTTATACACTTCACTACAATACCCTGTCACATAAATCCCAACAGAATATTTTGAAATCCATTGTAAAATGACAAACAATGAAAACATTTATCTAGAAGCAATACTTTTGCTAGGCACTGTTAGTTAAACAAATCACTGCATATATATTTGTCTTCCATGTTTTGGATTGGGCACAGGTTGTTTGCATTTTGCACAAAACATACATACTTTAATAAATCACATACCTGGTTAGTTTTATTTTATTGCATCCGGTTTACATTGGGATGGGTAAAGCACCCGAGTCTCTTAACTAAGCAAACAGATCCAACTTCACACAATAACACACATTTGAAACTTTTCATATGCACTTTTCAATCTTTTTTTTTTAAGGATTTGTTTTGCCCTAGCGACCTTTACTTGACAGTGAGTTGACAGGCAAGTGGGTTGAGAAAGGTAGAGGACATATAGAAAAAATCAACGGACTGGGATTCAAACCTGTGACGGCCGCATCAATGACTGAGGCCTCCGTACATGGGCCACATGCTCTACTCCTGCGCCACCGGATCTCAACAACTGTAATGACCATTACATCCAAAATGATTAGGCACTGAATCTAATGTCAAGTTTCATTTTGATACATGAAGATGTTGTGTAGAGCATCATAATGTGCAATAAGATTTTACTATCAAAAGCACAATTTCTCAGATAAATATTGCTTATCATAATTTTTTTTACACATTTTAAGTGTTTTCATAATTGGTATTTAAAATCACTGCATTTACTGTTTGGTTTGAGCAGTGTCTATGAACAAAAACAATTTTTTAAAGGTTTTATTGGCTTTAGTTACCTTTATTTGATAATTAATTGACAGGAAAGTGGGTAATGAGAGTAGGGAGGAGACATGTGGCAAAGGTCACCAGGCCGGGAATTGAACCTGCGACAGCCACAACTAAGACCGCCATATGTGGGTTGTGTTAACCCCTGCTCCACCACAGCACACCCCTTCCCCAGATTGTCAAGCAAAAACAGATTTTTCACCTTGCAAAAATGTATTTTTGAACAATTTTGGCTTAATTGCTGCAATGTGGCTGTTGTTTTTTATGCGGACACCATGTGTAAGAGTTTGCATTAACGATTATTCAATTACTAAAGTAAAACTAAAGTAAGACTATTATTTGAATAATCGATTAATCACCACCAGATGCATTGTATCAACCCTACTTTATTTATTTGCATTACCCAGGAAGAATAATAGCAACATAAAAAGTAGTCCTAGGGCAATACAAAATTTGCGGAGGACATCATCTTCATCAGTTGTTCTTGGGTTAGCTTGAGGTACATTTTTATGATTAGAGTAGAATAATTCTTGTGGACGAGTAGATGTGTTAACAAAGTTGTTTCTCTGGGTACCAGTGTGACCCAGCAGGATTTCCGAAATGGACCGTCCTCTGAATTCTCGTAAAAGGTTGGTAGAGATCTGGTATGTGTGGTTTGGGTCATAACTGGTGCCATTATATACAGAAGTGCCACAATGCTGTGTGATGTAGATTTGTTGTATATTCCATCCTCCGTTGTCTTCTGTGGCGTCCTCTGTTCCATCCTATGGTCCCAGTTCTGGCGTTTCGCACATAAAGAGGGAGCTGTGTTAACGAGTCTTGATGAATGTTTCCAACTGTGTAGTATTTGTACCCCCAAGGAGGTCGATTCAACATCCCTTCGAAATTCCCATAATGATGTGAACCATATTCAGACTCTGGTTCAAAGGTCATCCTCACGTTACCGTGATTGTCAATACTGACTGTATTGGCAAACCAGCGAAGCAGCTCCAAAATGTTGGTGGGTTGAGGAACACAACGTTTTATTTCACTGATGGAGTTGAGAGTTTGTCGTGCTGCTTGCACCGAGGTGAGGATGAGGAGCAGAGCTACACAGAGACTTGGCATTTTTCTAGACATCCTTGGTTCCTGTGAAGAAATTTCAGATTTGTTATTGTTTAGCCATGGTGTGAATTATTTCTTCATTCCTGTGTAATATTGTATTAATATTGTAGTAATATTTAATTATTCAAATCAATTATTCAAATCAGAAAGTACCACACCTTTGTAGCAATAGGCACCAGACAGAAAAAACAGTTTAAAACTGGTTTAACCTGTTCTTATTTACTAAGAGTCTAGAATGAGCATTTGAGTAACTGAGTTATCTTTGTTAGAAAATATGCTATAAATGTTTTACACTAATACAGTAAGTAGCGTAAATATATTAAACATAAAATCAATAGCTTTTCCCCCCTAGAATTTACCTAAATTTATTTTAGGGGAAAAAAGTGAGAAGAGAAAAAAACAGAATAAAATGGATGTAATCTAAGTATATTTTCCCTTTTGCTTTTTGCATTTACATGTTTGGTACTGATAAGGTACTTTGAATAATATGCAGACTTGTGCTAAGCCCACTGAATAAAACCTCTAAAGTAAATCTCAAATGTACTACCATAAATCTTAAACTAATTATATTTGCTAAATTTTATTTTATGCAAAAAAGACATTACTGTGTACTTCTAAAAAATAGGAAGAGTGACAGTTCTCTCTTATAATGGTCAATATAAACGTTTTCTTAAATTAAAAATTTTCCATTATTAGAGAGATTTTTGTAGAATTGGAATGAAGTCTAATGTGTGCAGCTATTATGAGATTTACTAAAGTTAATAATGCATTACCAGGAAAATAACAAAATTGCATTTTTTAATTTTTCATGTTTAGAATATTTGTATTTATGGGTTTGTTGCCGTAAGGACAAAATTTGTTTTAATGAGTAATTAAAGTAGCTTACCTGCAGGTGCTGCCAGCTGAGCATCTGGGCATGTGATCTGTGGTTGGGTTAATGCTCTCAAAGGCAACAGTGTCCTAGGAAATATGACTGAAGGGATGAACCACAGAGTTCGTTACAGTGGGTGGGACCAATTCTCAAAAACAAAAAGTTATCTACAGAGGAAGTTGATACTTCCTACAAAATACAGTTCTTCAACTTTTATTTGTGAACCTGTTGTTCAAGGCTGTTGAAATTCAACAGCTGAGCAAATTTATTCATCATGTTTCTCAGTTGGTGTGTTAGAATGCAAAGAATATTTAATAACTATGTAACGTGTTTCAGAAGCATTTTGTGGGTTTGGTGTTCAGGTATGTTGTGTTTAGTTTGTGGCTAAAGAATCTTAAACATTTATAATCATTTGATAAAATCACATTAGAATTTTACAGGCATTGTACAAGTTCACAAGAACTAGATGAAAGTAAGATGGTGATGACTAAAAAAATCTTCTCTCCATCTCAGTCCTGAAAATCAAATACTGTTATGTTTTCTAAAATACAGTGAGAGTTGAGTTTGAAATCCATTTCTACAATCTTTTATCTGTGAACCTGTTGTGTGATTATGTTATAAAAACGACATGCACTATATTTACATTGAAGTGTAAATTTATTGCTTGTGGTATCAGTCTACTGTAACTAATCAGATCAGTTGTGGCATAGTTTTAGAGTACTTGCAAAAAACTTGTAAATATCGTTCTTATTTTTTCAATGTTCTCTGTCCCGTCGAAGCCTGAGACAATGTGATTTGTGAACTCTCGTTTTGAAAAGAAGTGGCATGTATGTTCCCCTGAAGGATGTGAGTTGACAGTGGCTGATACACAGAGACCCCGTTTAGTACCTGGAGTTGGGCATGAAACAGTCAAAAAAGTGAAGAAATGTAGCTAGGTTTAGATTTTTATTTTTTTTTAATATTACAATTAAATAGTTGATGCCAAAATTTCCACTGAGTACCTCTAAAAGCTATGCTACATATACCATCAGTAGATTAGAACAACTGGCTTGTAACTTTTTGTTTAAATCAGTTCATGGCAGCAGTCCACTGACACCTGGTAAGCTTTAGGCGTCAGTCATGTAGAAGCATAAAAACTGGTTTAACTTGATATTTTCTTATCTGATCAGGGATCCAACAACCACTATGGGACAGTTTTTTTATGACAGCACATCAACGGTATAACAGCTATGAACTTGGTCTTTCCAGTCAGAAATATCTGAGAAATGTTATGTTACTATTTTAAGTTATTTCATGTTCGTACTCTTTGTAGTCATTGCTACCCACTGGCTGTGAATCAGGAAGTACCATAGTCTCCCAGTGACCTTGTTTTATTGCATTTTGCGAACATCTCATTTTGGGAATTACACTCAAAATATTTGTAAACATGTTTTCTAATACAGGCAAGTTTGGTTTATAGCTAACCTTGCATTAAATGTTAATGGTATTAACTTTTTATTAATTGATTTATTTATTAATGTTTAATTAAGTAATCATTAATTAAACAACCATTAAAATAAACTTTTTCTGTCAAACTTAACATGTAGGTTTTTATAAAAACTTGAAGTGTCTAGTTAAGTTTATCATAACTAAAATTTAAAGTCAGTCTTCAGATTTAATTTGTGTAGTTCAATGAGTAATTTAAGATCTTACCTGTATAAATAGTCAGCTTCAGATACAGCAGTCATTTGTTATTTCCTTAAGATAGTGTTATTACACCACTTGTAAATGCTTTTATAATGTTTGATCCTCCCTCTGTTGTGTCTTGAGTGACGGTGGAGGCTCGCAATTCAGAGAAATTTTTTACTTCTAAAAATAACTTGGTCTTATTGGCACGGCTAAGCAGTGTCTTAATTTCACCGTCTTCATTTATAAATGCTGATTTTATACACAAACATTGTTCATGAGCAAATATTACACTTCTGAACAGCTTAAGCGGTCACACAATTTAAACGCCATTTTAAGCTTGGTGACAATTCCATGATTTTTATGAACAGGCTGTGAGTTGAGCTTTATGCAACGCATGAACGGCTTCAAGTAGGTTACGGCCAATATTATAACAAACTGGGTTTGTGTGAAGTTTTTTTTTTTTTTTATTTTTTTTATGTACATTAGACTCGGTAAAGAATTAGTTTTGATGGAAAGTTGGTTGAATTCTTCTTTCAGCACAAACAAATGATCATTATTTTGTATTTGTGAATTAAAAATCTTGGTGAAAAATTTGTTCAAATGCATAAAATGAGAATCGTCCTGGGGGAAAAAAGTAGGAGAACCCAAATTTTCTGAATGACTTTAGAATGGTACAAAAATGTTTAATCATATTATTAAGGTTCTTTGTACTGATCTCTGGTAACCTATAAAAAATAAATCCTGGGGAAACTTTAGCCAACTGCTGAATTTCAGGAAAAGAAAATGGTAGAAACTTTCATATGAAACTTAGGCAAGTGCAGAAGTAATAGCATTTACTTTACAAAGTTGTGTGGGAGAGTTCCTTACATATCCTGTAAAACTGGATGTATTAGTTTGTATTCTGCATTCTTACCACCACCAGCTCATGATTTATTTTTGGCTCACACCATGCATCTTTTTGTTGTGTTAGATAGAACATGGTCATAAAATACCTTCATATCACGTGTACAGTTTATATGAACCTTCTTGCTGTCAGTTATTTTCTAGGAACATTTTGTCCACTGTGTTTTTGTGAGACGATTTGTTAATTAATCACCATTTCCTGTTTTTAAGGTGGTTAGTTTCCATTTGGAAACAAAGTTATATTTTGAATAGCCTCTCTAATCCAGGTGGTGTTCCAACCAGTATTACTCTAATGGGAATTTGCCACAGAACGTAAACATGTTCAGTGGCTTAATTAGTCTTGCCTTACAGGTTGTACTCAGTACCTTAATTGAGTTCAGGTCATAGTGACCTGAACTTCCAGGGTCACTATTGCCTGAACTCCCAGGTAAAGCTAACTGGTGAACTGGGAGTTCACCAGTTATGGAGCGTTCAAGAAATGAACTGCTGCTTTTTTTGTTGTCCTTTTTTGCAGTTTAAACTATATCTTCATGTTTATCTAGCAGCGTTTTAAAAATAAACACTGCTAAAAAGATAAAATAACTTGTAGACATTTTATTTTGAAAAAATTTTTATATTGCAGGTCCTTTTCACAAACACAAATCAATCCACATACCTTTGTTAGCTAAAACAATCCATCTCTGTAGTAAGAGTGACAATTTGTAAGCATAAACACGTTATATCTCGCAAGATTATAGCAGCTGATTAATGTGTTGAAACGAAAGTCCCAAGAAGGTATTTTATTCCACAACCATAAAACATTACTTCTGGGTATTTACTGCAGAAGGTCAACATGTTCAGTGGCTTGATTAGTCTTGCCTTACAGGTTGTATCTCGGTACCTTAATTGCCTTGAAAGAAGTAGTTAAATCCAGAAAGTTGTAGTGATTTCTTCAGATTTAAAATATAATTTTAATACAATTTGGCAAATCCTCATTCAAATTCTTAAGAGAAGAGCCTCTGAAAACTGTACTGCGTAAAATTTGATAGTGAACTTTTAAAATGTCCACTATCGACTGAATAGTGGACATTTAAACATTTTAGAAACATATCGCAACATTTCACACAAATTCTTTAAAAGCTTGTAATTGCATTTATAGCACATTTAGATACAATTCACACTGATTTCTTTATCACAAATATAGTTTTCAGGCAAATTCACATTTACATTTTATTTCGATTTAGGATTTTCTATCTTTTTTTCCATTGGCAAAACATCAAGTTTACAGTTCTGTTCAGTGACTGGAAATATTGTCTGATTTACAGTTATTCATAAGAACGACAAAACAAAAATAACAGATCAAAAGAATGGCAAAGCAGAATCTCATCAGGTTATATCAAGTTTCTTGGATGTATTGAATGGGAGATCCTTGTGGACGGGTAGAACCATTGCCTCTCTGGACTTTCTGCCAAGTTGTTGGATTTCAGCAATACTCAGACATGTCACTTCTGATATCTGGTTTTCCAGACATCTTGATTGTTTTTATCATTGATATTTTGAAAGCAACACATTTACTGTTTGGATTGAACAGTGTCTGGGTAAATAGGTATTATTTATCTGCAATACTTAGGAAAGCAATGATAATACAGAAAACAATACATAGTAACACAGCTATGCACACATTGAACAGGTAACCTTCATCAGTTCTTGGATTAGACTGAGGAACGTAGTAGTGCCGATTAGAGTAGGATTGTTGCTGATAAGTAGATGTGTTAACAAAATTGCTTCTCTGGGAATAAATGGCACCCTGCTGCATTTCCGAAATGGACCGTCCTCTGAATTCTCGTAAAAGGTTGGTAGAGATCTGGTATGTGTGGTTTGGGTCATAACTGGTGTCATTATATTCAGAAGTGCCTCTATGCTGTGTGATGTAGATATTTTGTATATTCCATCTCCCGTAGGTTTGTGTGGCGCTAAATATGATCCGAGCTCTGTTCCATCCATCGGTTTCATTTTCAGCACTTCGTACATTATAAGGGAGCTGTTCTGACGAGTCTTTACAAAGGTTACCGACTGTGTAGTATTCGTACCCCCTAGAAGGTCGATCCAACATGTCTTCGTAGTTGCCGTAATGATGTGAACCATATTCAGAGTTTGGATCGAACATCACCCTCATGGTACCATAATGGTCAATGTTGACCATATTGGCAAACCAGTGAAGCAGCTCTAGTATGCTGGTGGGCTGAGGAACAAAACGTTTTATTTCACTGATGGAGTTGAGAGTTTGTCGTGCTGCTTGCGCTGAGGTGAGGATGAGGAGCAGAGCTACACAGAGACTTGATATTTTTTTCAACATCTTCGGTTTCTGTGAAGAGATTTCAGATTTATTATCCATCCATGATGTAAATTATTCCTCCAGTCATTGTTTTTAGGACACACCAAGTAAATAACTAAAAACAGTGTAATATTTGTTTAGGGATCCTCCGATCAGGTTTTATGCTGCCACTACTGATACAGATCACCCATGAGTGCTGATCGCAAATACTGTTCACATAATCGCTGATAATTTTTTTATTTAGGTATATATGCCACTGGCTATGTGATCTGGCAAAAAGAAACCATAAAATCTCCTTAATTTATACAGAAACATGCAAAATAAATTGCAGACAATGCAGCAAATATTCAGTCCAAAGAACAACTGAAAATCCTGCCACATAATATTTAACAGATTTAAAGCAGTAAAGCTCTCAGCAGCTCAAATTGTACAGAAAGTAAAATAAAGCTCATAACATTGCCTATATCAAACAATATCTAGTAAAAGAGAAAATATTCAAACTAAAATGAAGGTTGCATTCAAATAAGCCACCATAACTTACTAAACAAAAACTCCGTGTGAGGATGGCTATTTGTTTTGTGCATGAGCAAGCTCTTTTGCAGATTGTTGAAGCATGATTGACAGAGTTAGGCCTCCCCCAACCTTCCCGTTGGTTCTGTCAGCTACAGGCAACGGACAGAAAACCCCCCCACTAAACTGGTATACCCTGCTTTTACTTTCTAAATGGGGAGTGTAAAATGATTGTCACTGAATTGTCTTTGCTAGAAAATACTATTTCACATTTCTGCAGTATGCATATCTAATTTATTACTTTTAATCTTTAACAAGTTATAAAGATGTATAACTTTACAGTGTAAAAGACGCACCAACTTTTATGTACACAGAAGATGAAGTATACTTACTGTGTGTGGACTGTTTGAGTGAAAATCACCGATCTCTGCTTGCTAACTCAGAGTAACAGTTCATTAGAAAAAAACCTAATTTTTCTTTATTTTATTTTATTCCATTACCATCAGGCTAATAAAGTTTTATAGAATTCAGAATTGTAAAGTAATGAAATTTGCTGGATTTAGTAAGAAATCACCAGGAAAACAATAGCATTGCCCTTTTTTGTTTAGAATATTTGTATTTGAGTTTGTTGCAGTAAGAACTAAATATGTGTCATTGAGACGTTAATTAAAGTAGCTTACCTGCACAAGTCAAGTGCTGCCAGGTTGCTGATATGTGTTGGAGAGGGAGTTGTGGTTGGGTTAATGCTTTCAAAGGCAATGGTTTATAGAAGCAATTCTGAAGGAACGAACCACAGTTTCAGTGGGTGGGACCAATTCTCGAAAAAAAACAAACAACTTTCTCATCTTCTAAAAGGTTGCAGCGCGAGGGAGGGAGTGTTCACGCCGTTTCATTTTACTGGTAAATGAAACTGAAAGAACTCAAGTTTGTGACAGATTTAGTATTATTAAATAATATTAAATTATGTGTGTCAGCCTAATGTGGGTAAGGCTGATGCACCTTGTAAGGTTTTTAAAAAAAAATTTTTTTTACGTAAGGTGGATTCATTATATCTTTGATTTAATTGTCACACAATAACCCTGATCCTTTGTCACTGTATTTAGACCAAGGGAAACGTAGCTAATTGTAGAATTAGCTACAACGCAAGCAAGTAACATCACATTTATGTTTATGTTTTATGCCCTGTCAGCTCTCCACTGTACAATACAGAAAGATTTTACTTACCGTAAAAATCTGTTGTTGTTTTTTTTTAAATACACGATTTTTTGAGGTTTAATTCTTATTGAATATGTGGAACATAACCATATGTGTAAAGTGACCTTGGAGTTGACTATGAAAATGGATTTATGACACCGTGCTCAGTGTCATAAATGCATAAATACAGAATAGTTGTTGATTCAGTAAGCCAACATCTACTGTACCGAAAGGAAAAAAAAAACTCGATGAGCTTAAAAGTGCAAAAAACGTTTTCTTAAAATACAATACCTGCCTTTTTGTTTTCCTTTTTTGCAGTTTAAGCTGTATCTTCATGTTTATCTAGCAGTGTTTTAAAAATAAGCACTGCTAAAAAATAAAATAACTCGTAGACATTTTATGTTGAAAGATACGTTTTTTTTTTGCAGCATGTCGCTGCAGGTCCTTTTCACAAACACAAATCAATCCACATACCTTTTGTTAGCCATCAAAGTAGTGAAAGTGACAAAATGCAATGTAAGCATAAACACATCATGATTATAGCCACTGATCACTGTGTTGAAATAAAATTCCCTAGAACCAAAGTATTTTATTCCACAACCATAAAGATATCACTCATATATAGACTTTGTCCACCTTTGAAAACTGTCTGTTTCCATTTTTCTTTTTGAGACACAAACCATCCATTCTTTAACATGCGACAAATTCCCGATAATCAATTTTATTTAATTACATCCAGTTTCCCCAACTAACGGAAGAAAACACCTATTTAACTAAATAAATGTTTATATTCTCCTTTTTTATTGCACCATATCTGTCAAAGTGTTTTTCTGATCTAATGTGTAATTTTTACAACTAATGCTAACAACAAGTTAGGTAAAACATGATCATGGATACGCTAAGTTTGTCTTAAAATACCTCTTGTACAAAATATACAGCTTATTTCAAGCTTCTTGTAGTACAAGTCATTTTCCTGGAATATTTTCTCCATTCTGATTTTTATTTTTTTGGAAACAAACAAAGTTGTTATATTTTGAATAGTCTCTCTTGTTGAGATCCAGGCAACGTTCCAACCAGTATTACTCTTCTGGGAATTTACTGCAGAAGGTAAACATGTTCAGTGGCTTGAATAGTCTTGCCTTACAGGTTGCGTCTCAGTACCTTAATTGCCTTGAAAGAAGTAGTTAAATCCAGAAAGTTGTAGTGATTTCTTCAGATTTAAAATGTAATTATAATACGGTTTTGCAAATCCTCACACAAATTCTTAAGAGAAGAGCCTCTGAAAACTGTATGGTGCAAAATCTGATGGTAGAAATTTTAAATTGCACAACATATTGCAACATTTCACACACATTCTTTAAAAGCTGGTAATTACATTTATATAAAATCTGCACTGATTCCTTTATCACAAATATAGTTCTGCACCCAAATTCTAAAAATGACGCATTTACGCACACTTTTCTTTATTTGGGTTTAGGATCTTCCGCCTTTTTTTCCCTTTGCAAAACACATTTACAGTTCTGCTCAATGTCTGGAAATATTGTCTTATTTGAAGCAATTCTGAAGACATACGTTCAAAGCAAAAATAACGATGATCACAAGAATGGCAAAGCAGAATCTCGACAGGAAGTCATCATTGTTTTCTGTACTTGGCTTATATCGAGCTTCGTGGACATATCGAGTGGGATGTCCTGGTGGACGGGTAGAAGCGTTCTCTCTGTGGGACCGTCTGGCAAGTTGTTGGATTTCAGTAATGTTTCTCCGTCTGATTGCGTGTAAAAGGCTGGGTGTGATTCTGTATGTGTTAGCTGGATCATAATTGGTCCCTTCATCGGAGTGCTGAGTGATGTACACCTGGTCTATTATCTGTCCAGGGTGAGGTCCCGAGTGTCCTTCTTTCACCCTGATTATGATCCGAGCTTTGTTGTTGTCGTCAATATTCCTGTGGGGATTTCTTACGTAGGATGGAAGGGCGTCGGAATCATCTTCATAAATATTACCAATTGTGTAGTATTGGTACCCCCAAGGCAGCTGATCTAGCATGTATTCAAAATTTCCATAATGATGTGAGCCATAATCAGAGGCAGGGTCAAAGGTAAGTCGGATGTGGTTATCAATGTCGACTTCATTGGCAAACCAGTGTAGCAGCTCTAAAATGTTTGTGTGCTCAGAGAGGTGGCAGTCGATCAGATCAGTGATGGAGTTTAGACTTCTCCGTGCAGCAAACACCAAGGTCAGAATAAGGCACGCAGCTACACAGAAGCTGATTTTTCTTGACATGTTCAATTCCTGTGAAGACATTTTATAGTTTTCAGTGTTCAGTCTGTGAATGCTTGATACTTGATAGACTCATGCATGACATTTGATCTTATTTATGTCAAGACTTCCTGCATGCAAGTTCACTTAAAAAAACTTAACCCCTTTATGCATGTTTATGTCAAACCACATGTGTGTAAAATGTTTCTTACACATTTTATGACTGTTTGTTATGGGGTTTGCTTAGATTTCACAAACTTTTTTTATTTTGACATCAACAATGTCTAGTTAGGATGTTTGGTTTTGAACACTTATGTGAAAATTTAATCATTAAACTCCTAGAACTGAAAGTGGGCAGCACCACCTTTTCACTATGTTTGCATAAATGGTTAAACAGGTTTGATTTTCAGTTTAATGGTTAGTAAGTAATATACAGGTCCTTTTCAAAAAATTAGCATATTGTGATAAAGTTCATTATTTTCCATAATGTCATGGTAAAAATTAAACTGTCATATTTTAGATTCATTGCACACCAACTGAAATATTTCAGGTCTTTTATTGTTTTAAAACTGATGATTTTGGCATACAGCTCATGAAAACCCAAAATTCCTATCTCAAAAAATTAGCATATTTTATCCTACCAATAAAAGAAAAGTGTTTTAATACCAAAAAAGTCGACCTTAAAATAATTATGTTCAGTTATGCACTCAATACTTGGTCAGGAATCTTTTGCAGCCTTCAATGCGGCGTGGCATGGAGGCAATCAACCTGTGGCACTGCTGAGGTGTTATGGAGGCCCAGGATGCTTCGATGGCGGCCTTAAGCTCATCCAGAGTGTTGGGTCTTGGGTCTCTCAACTTTCTCTTCACAATCTCCCACAGATTCTCTATGGGGCTCAGGTCAGGAGAGTTGGCTGGCCAATTGAGCACAGTAATACCATGGTCAGCAATACCAGTGGTTTTGGCACTGTGAGCAGTTGCCAGGTCGTGCTGAAAAATTAAATCTTCATCTCCATAATGCTTTTCAGCAGATGGAAGCATGAGGTGCTCCAAAATCTCCTGATAGCTGCTGCATTGACTCTGCCCTTGATAAAACACAGTGGATCAACACCAGCAGCTGACATGGCACCCAGACCATCACTGACTGTGGGTACTTGACACTGGACTTCTGGCATTTTGGCATTTCTTTCTCCCCAGTCTTCCTCCAGACTCTGGCACCTTGATTTCCGAATGACATGCAAACTTTGCTTTCATCTGAAAAAAGTACTTTGGACCACTGAGCAACAGTCCAGTGCTGCTTCTCTGTAGCCCAGGTCAGGCGCTTCTGCCTCTGTTTCTGGTTCAAAAGTGGCTTGACCTGGGGAATGCGGCACCTGTAGCCCTGTAGCCCATTTCCTGCACACGCCTGTGCACGGTGGCTCTGGATGTTTCTACTCCAAACTCAGTCCACTGCTTCCGCAGGTCCCCCAAGGTCTGGAATCAGCCCTTCTCCGCAATCTTCCTCAGGGTCCGTCACCTCTTCTCGTTGTGCAGCGTTTTCTGCCACACTTTTTTCTTCCCACTGAGGTGCCTTGATACAGCACTCTGGGAACAGCCTATTGGTTCAGAAATTTCTTTGTGTGTCTTACCCTTACTGAGGGTGTCAATGATGGCCTTCTGGACAGCAGTCAGGTCAGCAGTCTTGCTCATGATTGTGGTTTTGAGTAATGAACCAGGCTGGAAGTTTTTAAAAGCCTCAGGAATCTTTTGCAGGTGTTTAGAGTTACTTTGTTGATTCAGATGATGAGGTTAATTACTCGTTCAGAGAACCTTTTCATGATATGCTAATTTTTTGACACAGGGATTTTGGGTTTTCATGAGCTGTATGCCAAAATCATCAGTATTAAAACAATAAAAGACCTTAAATGTTTCAGTTGGTGTGCAATGAATCTAAAGTATATGACAGTTTAATTTTTATCATTACATTATGGAAAATAATGAACTTTATCACAATATGCTAATTTTTTGAGAAGGACCTGTAGTAAGTAATATAGTAAGTAAAATATGGCTACATAAAAAGAGGAAGTTTCGAAAAGGAAGAATATGCATCATTAGTTGCGATATGAAACTTAAGACAACAGTTTATGTCCAAATCGTTTTGTGTTATCTCTAGAATGTTTGTATTTCTAGATTAATATGTGCCGTTGAGAGTGATTTTCTGATATCAGAAGTTAGATGAGCTTACCTTTGCAGTAGTTTTCTCTTTAGGTCTCTGGTTGATTTGAACCTGTGAAGCGAGTGGTTGATTTATTTTCCTTTTTTCAGATTTCCGTTTCATGAAACATGAAACTTGGGTAACAAGCTACATTGAGTTACCATGGCAACTACTTAGTAGTAGCTTTACTTACAAAAAATGCTTCCTGTCTTCAGAAAACCTTGATAGTCCTTTGTTAAATGGGATCTGTTGATGTGCCAGCAGACCAGTTTACTTTTCTCCTGAGTGATCTTGGAGTAAAGTTCAGCATGAAAATGCAATAAAAAAGCTTTTTATAGGAGGACCTCTGTTTACTTTTCTTTATGGAAAGTAGTTTTTTACTTTTACTTTTTACTTTATAGAAAAGTAAAAAGACATGAAGGTGTTGGTGACTTTTTTTTCCCTCTTACATTCCTATTGTAGGTGTTGACAAACCAAACGTGACTTCAATAAGAATTAATTTAAAGTTTTCTTTTCAAAATGTTACCACGTTCTATTTTCAGGACATTATCTTTCCAGGGCACCCATATATCTGTATCAAAGGGATTTTTGATTTTTCAAAAGATTTTTAATAATTTCAGTAAATAAAGTGCTTTGCTTATGATCAACTGTTTTTTTTCTTCCTAGAATTTTTAACAACACAAATCAAATGGTGGTTTATTTTAAACCTGTAAACAGTAACACATTCTAAAGCAGAGCCTACAAACTTCCTCTCACAGAGATTTAGCTGCTGTTACTGTATGCAAGTTCTTAAGTGAACTGAAAAAAACAATTTTAATTCATCCATAAAAAAACACATTATGTACTTTCTGTGCTTACGTAAACAATAATTAAAGAGGACAGTTTTTCTTAAAAGAAAAAAAAAACTTTTTTCTTGCATCTGGACTTTAGATGGCACAACAATATTGTAATATAGGAGAGAGTATGTATGTTTGTATTTTACAATGCAGGTTGAATATTTGAACCACATCCTCACCGTTATTGACATCACTTGGACTCTTTCTCTCCATAATAGTAAAAAGTCCTCAGATTGCTCTCACCAGCTGTTCACTGAGATAATGTTGTGTCTCCTTTATAAGCCTCACTCAGAGCACATTATGTTCAAAGAGGACAAAAGCCACTAGTTCCACAGATATAGCTGTTTAAGTCATGTTTGCGCATAACATTGCACAAAAGAAACTTATCTGGTGTCTGGATCTTCTGCACACTTCTGTACTTGTGGGCACACAAGCAAATACAGTGATAGAAATAAGTTGTTTATGCAACTTATTTCAAAAACAATAAGTTGCATAACTTATTGTTTTGCAACTTATTGTTGCAATAAGTTGCAAACTTATTGCAACTTACTGTTTCTGCAGTTGCAAACTGCTTGCAACTGCTTCGGAGTTGCAAGCCCCTCCGAAGCAGCTTGCAACTTACCATAGCTTGCAACTTATTTCAACTTATTGCAATATGACTAGTCACAATGTGACTAGGACACATTGTGACAAGTGTCCTAGTCACAATGTTTCTAGTACACTTGTCAGAAATTAATTAATACTTATTTGGTGGATTTTTTTTTTGTTTGT
This sequence comes from Poecilia reticulata, assembly GCF_904066995.2. Taxonomy (NCBI): domain Eukaryota; kingdom Metazoa; phylum Chordata; class Actinopteri; order Cyprinodontiformes; family Poeciliidae; genus Poecilia; species Poecilia reticulata. The sequence continues at coordinate 12,470,617 of NC_088837.1, read as the reverse complement.
TTACATCATTTTTATTAAAAACACAGTACAATTTATCTGGAATACAGTCTTGCATTTTGTATGTTAACACCTGATATTCTGTGCCATTGCAATGATCCTAAGGATCATCGTTGGGATCATTTGATTGTCCAGGACCAAAGTAATTTGAAAAGCAGGGAAATAACATACAGCTTTATACAGTACATTCAGTGCAACAAGACTGTCTTCAGTGCATTTGATGCAGTCTTTCTTATTTCCAGCAGGGGGTGCGTGCTTTCTCTGCATTGTTTTTCAGTATGAATCTTGCTTGGACTCCTGGAGCAATCGTCATATTAGAGCAGTACTCATAAACAACAGCGTCTGGACAGCCATGCAAATCAGTGTTTTGTTTAAATTTCTTTGCCCATTGCCACTGCCACCATTCATAGTCGTTTGTAGTTTTATCTGCAGATGTATAAAAGCCAACCCATGAGTCTTTGAATTGAGACATCCAATCAGTGAAAGAAGTTTTCACATATAAGCGAGCACAAGCTTTGCCATCCTTTGCGAAAAGTCGCAGGCTTGCATTGTAGCCGTTTATATTGACTGCTGCTGTGGGATTCTTAAACTCTGGACCTCTGCCTATCTCCTCTCCAGCACGAGACCAGAAGCAACATACTGTTTTCACTTCATGTAGCCGGACCTGTAGACTTTCATTCAGTGGTACCGATGTGTCATAGGTGCCTGATTTTGCGTTTCTAACAGACTTATAAGTCAGTGGTTCCTCGTCCTCATCGCTCCTATAAAGTGCAACCATCAAACCGCTTTTGTAGTTATTCACTGGAACATTTCTCCAAATTATTCTGGCTCTTCCTTTTGAATCTGTCACCACCTGAAGCGTCATATCACTACTGTGGTGATGAGGGATTCTTATGGACACCTCAGAGCTTCTACTTGGTCTGCTTGGTCTGCTCTCTGGGATGCTGACAACATAATCAGGTTGTGTGTTTCTTTTCGCTGAAGACTGACGTCTGTTGTTGGGTTGCTGGTTAGAGCAGTACTTTTCCTGGATTACAATAAACAAGAATAAGCCCAGACAAGCAAGGTCACCCCACAAGTTTCTAATCTCTCTCAGTTGGACATAATCAGCGTTGCTTCTGACATTATCTCTGAGGTTTGTCAGTGTGTTAAAGTCATTCGCCTCCACAGAAAATTGACTGATCTGTCTCAGAAGGCTGGTAGTGATCTGGTATGTATAGTCTGGATCATACCTTGTTCCTTGGTTATCTGATGTCTCAAAATGCTGCGTGATGTAGACTCTGTCTATTACATGCTGTCCCACATTCTGCTCCCTTACTCTGAATATGATCCGATCTCTGTTTCTTCCCTCATATTCAATTCGTGGATGTACAATGTACGATGGGAGATCAGACGACGAATCTTGATTGAGATTACCAACAGTAAAGTATCGATATCGGACGTGCCCATGAGGCAGTGGATCCAAAAGCCTTTCATAGTTTCCATAGTGATGTGAGCCATAGTCACCTTCATCAGGGTCAAAGGTTAGCCTTATAACATTGTTATTGTCAATGTCAACTTCATTGGCAAACCAGTGCAGGAGCAAAAGACTGTGTTTTGGCACAGACGATCCAAAGTTGAGTTTCTTCAGGTCATTGATGGTGTTGAGGACTTGCACTGCCGATGCTGATGTCAGGAGAAGAAGCAGAACCACACACAGACCTGGACTTGTTCCTGAGAACTTCCCCATCCTGTAGGAATATTTAGAAGTTACTAAACCTATATCATACAATATCATTGTATGATATTGTATGATATCATACAATAAGACTAAATTTTTGAAAATTTAGTCTCATGTTAACTGAAAAGACTATTTTTTTCCCATCTTGAATTACTCAGTAATGATTTAAAGATATTATTTTACCATAACTTTATTTAACTCATATTTATCAATAAGAATCTATTTCATTGAGAAAGGTATTAGAAAAGTAATGTTCAAGGTTCTGAATTGATGCGTTAAGACATTAGAATTTAAAAAAATAATGGTAAGCTTTTTTTTTTTTTTTTTGCTTCTTGCATTTTTTTTTGTCCAGCACAACTATGCAAGGAAAACCTTTCGAAAAATAAAACCTTTAGCTTTTTTTTTTTTGCAAAATCACCCCTGACACTGACTTTAGCGACCACTTAGTCCTTTTGTATGTTTCAGGAGGTTTGAGGACGCGTAAAAGGCTCCTTAGCCTTTCCCAAAGTGGACTACATGATCACATCATCAAACATCCTCCACCATACTCAACAATATGCACTGAGCTTTTCTCACATAATTCTGCTGTTTTATTACCAAGCCCACCTGGAGATTTTTTTGCTGAAAAGCTGAAGCTCATCTGACTAAAGCACATGGTTCCAGTTAAACTCCCAGTAGACTTTAGCGGGCTACATGTGTTAACGTTTTTGATCAGATTCAAAAAGACTTTTCTGGTTTTCCAAACAATGAGGTGGCATGCAGATAGTATACAGTGCGATTATTTCTTGCCTCACAAGCTTTCTCACTGTGACTGATGGAGAGACAAATATGGATCGTTATCCAGGATAGTAGGAGATGTTAAAAGAAATGAATCTTTGTGATATTCATGCCATAGAAACATAAAGTCATAGATTTCTAATGAGAAGTTCCTAGAAACTCTGATAAACCTAAATAAGTAAATTACTATCCATCCATCCTCTTATACCATTGTCCCTAGTGGGGTGGGGACAGTTGCTGTTGCCCGTCTCCAGCGAGACATTTCAGGTGAGAGGCAGGGTTCACCCTGGACAGGTCGCCAGTCCATCGCAGGGCAACACAGAAACAGACAAGACAAACAACCATGCAGAGACCAATTAACCTGACAGTCATGTTTTTATACTGTGAGACCTTCTTGCTGATAACAGTGCTACCAACTGTGGCACTGTTAATAAATGACTAATAGAGACAATCTCAACATGCACTCATAGACAATGGTCCTTTGGGGTGCTAATAATTACGATATTGCTGACTTCATTAAACAGTTAACTCTTTTCACTGTGAGATAATGCTACTACAATAAAGTGTGAATTTATATTAGGGATTTTTTTTTTATTTTAAGAGTTAAGATGCCCTTTACACTATTGCAGTATTCCTTAAAATCAGCAGTAACTGCCTACATGTCACTGTTTACACAAAAATAATACATTTCCTGGTCAAAAGATTACATCTTTCAAATATAGATGTAGAATTATACAACACATTTCTCCTCTGAATATTAAAGATATACTTAAATTTATTAAATTATTGCCTTTTCTAAAACATTGAAATAACAGTGAAATAGGAAAGCTTACCTACCTGACAGTGCTGTAGACTGATGTTTGTCTGAGCTCTGTGTTTTGTGTTCAGCTCATATGACGTCTTCAGAGTTTCTGTTTCCTGGTTAATGAAACCAGATCTTAGGTTTTAGTTGAAAGCTGTAACAGGAAATGTGGCCATAGTACTTGTTTTGATAGGCTGGGTGTGCTTAAAAGCCACGCCCAGTGGTTTCTAAAGGACTTCAGTCATACCTTTTAAATAATTAACTGAATATGAATTGCCTATCTTTCAACACTAATTCATATCGCGCTTGTGATGGCAACAAATCAATAGCATGTGGAAGTTCACCATTCCCCCACATTAACTGTGTTTTGTTCTATTTATTTGTTTAAGTTCATTATTTTTTCTTTAGTTTTGCACAGCTTTCTGGTCTGTTTACTAAACTGCTGCAATACCTCCAGCCGCCAGCAGGAGATGCTCTTACACAGCCTGTCTTTCTAATGATTGCAGGGCGTTGAGCCTGTAAAATCTCTGTGGCAATCATTAACACTTAGAAACCTACAGAGGATCTGCTTTCTGACTCTTAATTTATCCAGAAAGCCCAGTTTGCTTTTGAGGCTCCACAATCTGTTTTCAAAACACTGATGGATACTTATTTTGACTGTTGCTAAAAATCCTCACATCCGAGGAATAACTTCCGCTTTTCCCAGAGAGCTGTATGTATGCGACAGCCTCATAACAATAGACACAGTCACTTAATGTTTCCACTACTTTTTGGGGAAATTATTCTAGTTTGTTTTCTCAAGACTTACCCAGTTTAGGGTTTGGGTTTGGATATCTTTACATCAAGCTCTCCTACAAAACTGTTATTTGGTTGATTCTGGAAAATGTTTTTGTCCCCCAACAAAAAATATTTGACTTCACAGTTGATTTGGGTTGTGTCCACCAACACACAACTGCACTAAAATGCAGACACTTACATTTCATCTAATTTCCTGAATGAAGGCTTGGCTATTCCCTCTGGGCAGGGCAAAAGAGTGTAAAATAACACACACAAAGGAAATATTTAGTTCCTCTGTCGTCACCACCCACATGTTTCACATAGGGAGTCCCTGAAAAACATCCATGTGATAACCATGGTGTGACTAAACGTTTTGGAGAAATTTGTCTCACATCTTACAGTACAATGCAGACCTCAACACTTCTTAAGTTACAATATATACATCGGCTTCAAAAGTGTTCTTGCGTCTCAAACTTTTTCCACATTTTGTCGCATTAACATTATTATTTTATGCGATATCCGAAGACAAAACACTGTTAAATTGTGAAGTACAAGAGAAATAATACACGTTTTTTGAATAAAGCACATCATTATTCACTGTGGAGGAAATACAAAGATCCCCAGAAAAACCGCACATCTGCCCTTCATGGAAGAAGAAAACGGCTGTTAAGACGTGAGTAGTGAAGCTTGGGGAGGACACAGAAAACACGGAGGAGAAGGTGATCTGGCCAGACAAATTAGGTGCGAGTAGAAAAACTAACAATGCATATCACCCTGAAAACACCATCTTCATGGTGTTGGCAGCATCATGCAATGGGGTTGATTTTCTTCTACAAAGATAGGGCAGATGGTAAGTTGATGAAAAATTAATGGCAGTAAATACAGGGCAATGCAAAGAGTCATGTGGCTGGGGTAGAGGCTCACATTTCAGCGGGACGACGTACAGTCAGAACTGCAATGGGTGGCTTAGGTCAAAGGTTATTCATTCTATCAAGTATCACAGTTAAACCTTGGACCTTAATCCAAATGAGAGTATGTGTCTAAAATTTATGTTTAAAAACTCTTGGTACAGTTGGTGTGAATGTATGCTGTTTTGCAATAAAGAATAAGCTGAAGTTGCAGTCTCTTGTTGCAAAAGATGGTACAGATAAACACTAAAATACTTACTGTTGTAATTGCAAAGAAAGGTGGTTCCGTATTAACTCAGTTAGGCTAAATGACTAGTTTTTCTTCTTAGGTTTCCTTTTTGCTAAATAAAAATCTAACGTTTTATTTCCAATTTTCTTTTATGCACTTTTTTATGTTGGTCTATCACATAAACTCAAAAATAAATGTTGTGGTTATAATGGGATAAAATAAGGAAAAGTGAGATCTTTTGCTGTAGAAAATATAAACAAAAACGTTCAGACCCAGGACGTGCCTGGATTGTGCTGCACAGGAAAACAAAACTACATGTGTGAAAGGCCCTGAACAGCTGCAATAAACTCTGCTAGCGGTCTGCCAGGCTCTCACTTGCCAACACATGACAACATCTTGGCTCAGAAATGTCCACAAACATCAACCCCGTGTCACTGGCTTTCTGTTACAATGTCCTCTTCTCCTCGAAATGGGGATTTTTAATCTTTAAACATGATATCCTGCTCAGCAGGGTCTTTAATAAAGGAGTGCACCAATGGATAAGTGATGAATGACTCGCTCTGCATGCATGCAGGGTCACACAGAAGTCTGCATTTCTAAGGAAAAGCTCAAAAAGAGAGAGGGGAGGGCTATCTTACAAGAGGATTAATTTAACTTGCTTGTAACATGGTAACATGTATCGATGCTGGTAGTTTTTCAGTAAATAATACAGTGACTGGACTGTTGTTTTGTCAATAGGTATAAAATAGGTTTTATAGTCAATAGTTGATTATTTAATAAAACAACAATCTAACACTTTAGATTGGCAATCTAAGCAGTACGATCATTTAATTATATCTTCATGATCTGCAGAAAAACATTTTTAAGAACAAAGCTACAACCCCAAACAAGATTTCAAACAAGATTTCCATTTTTTTTTGTCCTTCAAATATGAGTGGAGAGCAGCTTGTAAAAGAAGTTTTATCTGCAGTTTTATATCCAGTGAAATGTTGTATTTTGTGTGTGTGTGTGTGTGTGTGTGTGTGTGTGTCTTTTTGGTGTACCTCTTTACTTGCACTTCACTTTAAAACATAAATAAATTTTCCTTTTCTTTACGATGCAGAATTAGCTAGGAAAAAACTAAAAACAGTGCTCTGATATTAGCCCAGAAATGTCTATATGTGAACACAGTGAGCAAGGAAGAATTTCTTTGTTGCATTGTCCAGTGTGTGGATACCTTATCTGCAACGTCTCATCGCTCAGCCTCTTGTTGCTGGCGTCACTGCAGCATAGTCCTCCCTCCCGCTGTCCTCCCACTCCCTATCAGTCCGACTGGTTCTGGATTCATGATGTTGGTTGTCTGGGTTGTTCATACAGTCCCTCAGTCAATGTCCAGGTTTCCCAGATGGAGTAAATATCTGACAGGTCTGTTCAGTCTTCTCTGCTGTCACATCTCCTTGTTTGTTTCCTCCTCCTTCTCCATGAGTTTGGAGAGCATTAAAAAAGGTCAGAGGTCAGTCAGTAAGACTTAGTAGTAGCACCCAAACACAAGCAAGTAGTATCCGTCCAAATGTGCCCTGCATTGAGAAGCTTCAGTGTCTGGAACTGATCTTGATCTCCTGGATCTCTGTTATCAGCTGGTGGTGTGAATGAGAGGGATATCATTGTAGACATGGAAGAACAGGAGTTGAGGTCAAAGTTCAGACACACTGCAATGAGGCTGAGAAAGAATATAGATTAGGTGGCTTTTTTAAATTTCACTCAACTTTTTCTTCTAACCTTTCAAAGAATTGCAAACCTTTTGCTTAATCCAAACAGACATAAAACATATTAAGGCCCATATTTTCTTTTCATAAGGTCAGCCGTTTCTCTCTGGGGAGGAAATGGGACTTTGGAACCACTTGATCACATTTTTTACTCTGAAAATGAAGGAATGTGCTCTTTTATTCTGTAAATGTCTTCACAGAATCAGATAAATCAGCTTTGCAGTGACTCTACCATTAAAATACCTTAAAGAAGGGCCTTTATATCCATATATATCCATCTTCCATTGTTCTCTAGAACACTGCTGTATAAAACTCATAAGGACTTTCAGGATTTTTCTGTATCCTACCTTGATTCAAACATATCCAATCTTTTCCAGATTGTGACGGAATAATTTATTACACTCGATGTCTCACCAGATAACAGTGGATTAACTTTAAGTTAATAAATCCCAGCCCTCCCTTCTTTTAATGTCTCTTAATATGAGGTAGGAGATTGAAGCCTTATGTCCTGGTCTGTACCAAAACGCTGTTTGTAGACATCATCTTATGTCCAGCAAATTATTAATTGATAACATCCAAGCTCTGTTAAGGTGAAAAGCACCAATTCAGGTTTTAATATCTTGCTCAAAGTCTCAAACACTGTTGTACGTGTCGGAGTGAAACGCTTTGCCAGACAGAGACAAAAGATACAGTTTTATATTCAAGGACAGAAGATTTACAGATGGAGATGGTCCGACTTTCCTTGCAGGTGCAAGACAGCATCTCTGGGAGATAATCTTCAGTGTGACGACTCCGATAAGTTTGTTCAGCAAAAGTCCATAAGCAATAAGACATAGACATAACATGATTGAGGTTAATGAAGTCATAGGACGAACTTTAGTATCCAAACAGAGACGGCCGAAATGAAAGAGCCAGGAGACTTCACTTTTGGGAAAATGGATAGTTTTTTCTTCTTTTTTTCCCCTAATTTGTGAAACGCCAAAAGCTGGTTTTCTCTCCACATTTGGTCCGACTGCGTTTTTACCAGACACGTATGATCACCTGCGTTTTTGTTGGAGAACCCAGCCAACACTGGGTACATCACGCTTTTACTGTGCATGAGAAGAGGTTTTTCGATATAACAAGAGTACACAAAGTAATTCCTTTCATTTCCCTAGTTTTTCAGACGCATGGTGTTTAGCACTGGGGTTAAATTCATACTAATGCATAAGTGGAAGCATAATTATACTTAAAAGGGAAACGTCTGTCTCTCTTACCTTTTAATTACACAAACATACACCTGAAGGAAAGTAATAAAGAGCCCGGTATGTTTATAGCCACATCATTGCCATATGTCATATATTAAATGTGGTTCAAGTTGCTTTAATTGTGTTTTCTTCATTATTTATCACATTATGTTAAGCAGTTGCTGTATTTCTTCTCTGCAAAGATGTCTTAATACAAACGAGAAATGTTCTTCTATTCAGTTTTTGTAAAACTTTAATTGGCTGAATCGGATTTTTTACAATTTTCCAATTTTTATCCAACAAGTATAATTCACAGCATTCAAAACATTTGTTTCTAGTCTTCCTGCTGTGAATGGTCATTAACTATTTGCAAGTTTCTCTAACTTGAGCTTGCCGTTTTAAAGTCTGTACTGCAGATATCTTCCATGAATGCAAGATAAAAAAAAATTATATTCAAAATATGCAGTGAAGTAATATTTTTTATAGTTTTTATAGTCTTGCTTTAAATTCAGAAAATAAAACAATCTTTTATGCTTGATGATTAAAATAAAAGGCATGCATGCTGCTGTGCCTCTCTAATATCTGTTACAAAATTACTATTTCCAGCAGCAAGAACAGGATTTAGTTCAGTTTTTGTAAAAAAAAAAATGCACTTAGCCAAGTTTAATAAATTAGTTCAACCAAGTCTGCTTTAGAATAAGAGTGGATGGGCGTTTGTGGAACTATTTAATGTGAAAATAAAATAAAAGAGGGATTATTAAAGCTGAGCACTGTGTACCCAATCATTTTCCATTTTAAGTATACGTCCATCTCCAGTTGGACCAAACTTTTACAGATCTTTTTATCGTGTGCCTGGATAAATATTTCAAGGATGTCCAATTACCTCTGCACCACACCTTTTCACCTCTGATGAAGGCCCTCACCTTAACTTTGAGATCTCCTAGTGATTGCTTTTGAAATATAGCATCTTCCATGCCAAACAGATATTTAAAAAAAAATTACTAAACAGATCAACTTTTCTCACATTAGGGCTTCCTACTATAGGCTAAGGTCTCACTGTCTTGCAGCCTGCATAAAATGCAATCATGTCTTGACTTGTAATGGAAAGAGCTCATTTGAAATATCTTTTTACATCTTTTGTTTCCTTTGACTTTATTTTGTCACTAATTCCCTAATAGCTGACTTCTTATTTCCATGCAGTAACATCTCCATATAAGAGTGTTGTTCATGTTTTGTTATGCGGCTTTCACTGATCAGAAATAGATTTAATTTCAGTTTTCAACCATCAATTCAAGCTTGGTATGATCATTTTTGATCACTGAGAGACTGATGAATGAATGGGATGTACTGAAGCAGACATTATAAAACATGCAGACTAAGCAGGGTATTAAGTGATCCTGGGAGTTGAGAGGCATAATAGTTATTTAAAGGGGCTGTGTAGACACACCTAGTCTGTGCTCCTGCCTAGATTCTGCTCCCGACAAACAGATAATAACTCTTTGTCTCTGTTCACTGTGATCTATTTTTTTTTTCTTTCTCTGGAGAGGGGGGGATGTTTGGAGGAAATGGGCGGATCTTGATGCTTTGCATGCTGAGTCACATGTCAGACTTGAGTGGGAGGGCCAAGCAGGGATCTGCCACAGCAGAATCTGGCCTCTCACTGGTGCTCTTCACTTCAGCAGGGGACAAGTCATTCTCACACTTGCGCACACACATTTTACACACGGTAAGTGCTTTGCATACCAGCAGGGGAGTGTTTGTGTACATGCATGTGATTGTGTGTGTGGGGGGTCTTTAAGAAATCTGTTGGAACTGAGCTTTTTTTCTCTGTGGTGTGTTTTCTTTCCTACCTTAAAGTGGATGTCTGTTTTTGGAGTACAGGTGATAAGTGATTGAATAATGTTGCTTCAAGCCTCTGTTTGCACGTTGTCTGTTCATATGTGTGGAGACATGACTTTTAAGTTCAAGTCGTAATTCACGGTGCAACAACCAGCTCTAAAGTCTACTTTTTGGAAATACTTGGTTCTAAACTCAAACCTGGACAAATCTGTGTGTTTATGCAGATTTAGCTGTTTTAAATGTTTTATTTTTTTCTTGTCATCTTGACCATTTTTAAACTCTAGCAAGCAGTTTTTAAAACTGTGTAAGTACCTGTGGTCAGTTTAGTTTTTATAAGAATAGTCTATGATTACTTATAGCTAATAGTGAAACGTTAGCCATCATTTTTTTGAGTTTCTATTAAGAAAAACTTGCTATTGTTGAGGAAAATCAGAGGGTTTCTTTCTTTATTGTTCTGAGTTTGTTTTTTTTTGTTGACCCCCTTTAGATTAAGTTTCTCTTCACCTTCATTGTTTCTTCTCTGCTCTGCTGTCTCATCTTTCTGCCATTGTTGTGGTCGTGGTTTCTGGGCCTCATCTCTCTGTCATCCCAGTCTTTGTTGTTCCCTGCTCAAGCATTGCTCTGTCATAAAATCAAACCGTTGGAAAAGTCCAACCGCCCCTCACCTTTCCAGATAGTCGTCAGCCTCTGTTTTCCCTCAAAGGCATGCAGAACACACACTTTTACACACACACACACACGCATGGCTGTTGAAAGGAGCTCTGTTGTGGCCTCTGAGCATTGCCAGGCAAGAACAGACTGTTGCCTTTCACCAGCGTTTAATGGGACGCAGAGAAGGTCATTTTTACCTTCTGTGTCTTTGAGAAAGACGGTTGGTGAGTGACGTTGGATAATGCAGCCTTACTGGAATCCAGCGTCATAAATTTGTAATGCAAAACATCTCATGAATGCAACCTGCACTCGTAAAGATAAACTGATAAGGTTTCGATCCTGTAGCCTGTTAGTTTACATGATCTGGCTAGAGGGAATAAGATGTAAAATGTAAATGCTGGTTTTGTGTTTATATAACAAAACATAAGAAAGAGAGGCGTGAATAATAGTGGCAGATATTGTTGTTTTAGGTATCTGTTATGAGTGTTTGGAGAAAAAAAGGATCAAATTGCGATTATGACACAGATACAGACAGTACATCAATAATCCAACTCTTTTAATATTAAATGAACAATGAAAACAGTGTCAGGTAGATATCAGCCAGTCACAAGTAGTGAGAAATACAAATATTGTGGTGGTTTCGAAACTGGTTTTAATGAATCAAAAACATTTTTTAAGAAAATGCCAAAGTGACTAAGTTGTGTTTTCATTTCCTATTTCAAATATAGAAAAGGAGAGCCCCTCCCCCACCAGTTTCTGTACACCGCTGTTTAGCTTGTTGTAAGAAAGCTTTAACACTCTGTTTGCTTAAAGAAATACCATTTTGATAGCTTGAAAATATTTCCAGTCATTGAAAAACAGTCATGGTGTAGATGGAAACTAAAGGGAGCACCACACATCGCTCTTATTGATGAAACTTTCATTTTGAAGCTACAGCCACAAGCAGAGTGGCTTTTCTGCCTACTGCAGGTATGCCACTCAACTATTATCAGCAGGTTATATGCCTCTAAATAAAGACCAGAATGGAAAAAAGGTTTAACATTCTGTACATTAAGTTCTTATAAACAACTTGTCTTAAAACAGTAATGGCACAGTATGGTATAATTTAGCATAAATAGGAATCATTAATGCTTTTTTTCTTTATTGTATGAAAGAAATTTGATATACAGTCTGAGAATCGCATATTAATCAAAATAGCTTATTTTAAAACAAACTCAAATTATGTTGCTGCTGCTCATGTCATGAGATAAGCTGTGCAGATTGTAACTTTACCAAAATACGCATGCCTGTTCTTAAAAATGATCATATTATGTAAAGAACAGAACGCAGTAGAGATTGTACTTGATTTCTAAAATGAAGCGGTAATATCACATATACACAGTGTCTAAGTGAAATAAAATCCACAATGGGTTGAAGAAAATAGATGCTCAGTACTTTAGACCTGGATATATTGCTCCTGAGTGCACTCTTGAGTTTTGTATGTGGATCAGTCACAGTCCATAAATACTCGTCCTGATGGCCGTTCAGAACCTGAATAACACATCACGTCATGCAGGCAGACTGCTGTGTGCTGCAGAGCCTGGAGACTCTTCTGATTATATAGTTCATTAAGAAGTAGGCATGTGTTGTTATTGAGCTATCTATTCTGACCAGATAAACAAATTTCTGATTATTATCTGACAGATAATCTGTCTATTATTTGTCACAATTGTGAGCACATTTATCAACCCTATTGCATCCCACCATGTAGTTTTTACATATTTATAACCACTTATTTACATTTGAAAGACATGAGGCATTTGTCTGGACTTTTTTTGAGGTCAACCATGCCTGGGGACAGAGGTCAGATTTCTGATCTCCCTGGCTGCATGGATCCATACTTTGACAGTCAACCATTTCACAAATACAATTTGACCCAATTACTAAGATAAACATTTCCCCAGCCAGACTAATGACATTACAATCCCCTGGCTGTGAGCAACTAGCAAATAATGGTTTGCTAAGCTTTAATTTAGCTTCTTTTGCAGAAAGTGTTTAAAGAACCACCCTTTAGATTTTAAATTTTTTTCTTCTAAAAACCCTTTGTTAATCCGCTTTACTGTCGATAAATATTAGTATTATTCATAAAGAAATTAGAAATAACATTTTTTGTAGCACAGTTGTAAAAATATAAAGACAAAATTTGTGGGTTAGATGCAATTAATATCATTGAAAAGATACTAGATTGATTTGACTTTTTATCCAATTATGTTTCACAAAAAATATTTATTGCGGCTCATACTTGCTACAAAAACTTCTGAAAACTGACATTTTTACGTATACCGCTTAGGAGTTCATTCGGGCTTGTATAGCTTTGTAAACCATAGAAACTCACTCAACTGCATTTATGTGAGGAATGTCGTTCAGCAGTGGAATTGCTTTCCATAATTATAGATGTCGAGATAGAAATTAAACAAACGAGTTTTGGATTGGCTTGTCAGTACATAACATTCCTGCATGCACTCATGCACTTTTTACGTTGATGCATGCTAGAGTTTCATAGTATGCACACAAAACCTCAAAGAATGCTGAGAAATCCGTTCCTTGTGAGCATCTCGGTGTCAGAAGCAGCTGAGGAGACTAGAAACACAACAACTCTCTTGTGTACCACCACAGTTGGGAGAGTGAACACATTCCACTGGCAGTCCAGACAAACCTGTGGGATCCGGCTGTCACTGCAGCAATTTGCATTTCTTTAAAAATCTAGAAATGATTGTAAGTTTTTACAGCGTACAAATGAAATTTAGCACACAAGAACTGAGCAGATGGGTTATATTCGTCTGCTCCGATGAAGTATTGGATCCTTTCATCTGATATGCCATCACATAGTATTATATGATGACATGATGTCCAGTTTAGACCCTACAGGGCAAAGTGTGCATTTCTTCATTGAGCTGAATGATGACTCTGGGAACTTTAATAACACAACAGACCCTGTTTGCACTGCCACTCCACCAATTTCCTCCTTTTATTAGAGTATAAACTGTCCAGGGCGGAACGTGTTTGTTTAAGCATGCATGTTTGTCAGCCATAACCCCATGTGGTTTGGGGTATAAAACTAATCAGTGCTGGAGTTCATCCGCTGGGATTGCAGCATCTTCTCTTATGAGAAGTGCTGGAAAAGTCTGGAACTGGAGAACGTTTTAGATTTTATCTCTCCGAGGATAATTTACAGCAGCCCACAACCGTCTCAAGAACTTAGCATTTGGATCTTTATGAAACCAAATCCAGCAATGCTGAGATGAGATTCAGACACAGACCTCCTTTGTCTTGTCAGAGAATGTAAGATATAGCTCAAAATAAGCAGATGGTTTTAAATGAGTCGCATAAAAAAGCTTTTAGTGGATTTCTTATGCGTTGAGTTCGAGCTCCATATAAGCACTTAAAGATGATTTATTCACTTAGATTTGAAAAAAACAGTGTCGCTTACACAAAATAAGTAGAACATGATACTTCTGTATGTCATTTGTTTAAAGATGGCGTGTTTGCTTTGGTATGCATAAGAATGATATTGGCAATAGTTTATAGCTGAAAACATATCAGCGCTGTGTAGATATGCGTTTTGTCACATCTATGTTTTGACACAATTGTGAAATGCAAGGAAAATAATTCATGGTTTTATTTTAAAAAATTTACAAATAAAAATCTGAAATGTTTTGTATCTTATTCCAATTGCTTAAATATTGGAATGAGATACAATATTATCTTATTGTATCTTGTGTGTGTATATATAAATAAATCAAAAATGAGAAATTTAATTCAGAAGTGACCTAATTAAAACTCCACCTATCTATAATTTTATCTCAGTATAAACACTGATAATCTGTGAAAGCCTCAGAGGCTTTATTAGAGAACAATAGTGAAAAATGTGCATCTTATAGATGCCTCAAACAGATCAAGGATGAAATTGCTGAGAAGCTTGAAGCAGGTTAAGACTAAAAGGCAAATCTGCAGTTTGGAACGTCTTACTGAACCTCGGTCAGTTCATCAATTGAGAAGGAAGCAGCTAAGAAGACCACAGTAACCCTGCAGGAGTTGAAAATCTCCAAAGCTCAGAGAATCTGTGACAGGACTTGTCAGCTAAATCCCACAAATCCTGCATATTTTGTTGTAAAACCTTTTAAAACCATCACCTCACTTCCACTTCAAAATTATACACTTTGTGTTAGTCTCTCATAAAATCCCAGTAAAACACATTGGAGTTTGTGGTTTTACTGGGTCAAAACATGGAAACATTCAAAGAATGGAGGACACTTTTTCAAGGCAGGCATTTTTTCTGACCCATCCTCTCTAAGAAATGTCCGCTTTGTTCTTTAAATAAAACTCTAAAATCCATTATGTCGTACTAAATAAAATCTGAGAGGCCCACAAATTGTATCCTGCTGTTGTAAAAGTTTCCAAACAAAGCAGACACTTTATGGGATGAGAGTTTTAGGGATCCAGTGATTTACAAAAACGCTCCGCGTTCCAAGTTTCCAGTCCGTTTGTTACACTGGATTCCTCTCTTGTGACTCAGTTTGTACCGTGGGTCAGAACCACTGGTAGTCATGTAGAGGGATAACCTCAGAGGAGATCTTTTCCAACTTAAACTGGGACATGACCTCTGACCTGTTTGCTATGCTGTCAAGATCAACACTCTGAACAGCTGTAGCATGGCTCAGTGGTCTTGGCCGCAGCGCCTCTATACTTACAATGAAGAGTCAGTTTTCTGCGTGCTTGTTCGGGGTTTCTGTAACGTTTAAGAGGATTGTGCAGCGAACAGAGATGTTTGTTCGGTCTGTTTAAAATGTAGTTGCATCCCGGTTTGGAGGTCTGTAGTTAGTTAGTGAGGAATGCCTCGGGCCCAAAAGTGGAATAAATCAACAACATAACCGTCCTCACAGTCTTTCCTTTTTCCTTCCCCCTCCTCTATTCTAAATACTTTCCTGTGTCGTCCTCCTTTCTCTGACCTTTATCTTTTTTCTAGCTCACCCCCCTTCCCAGGACCTTAACATCTACTTCCTTTTTGCTTCTTAACTTTATCTCACCCTTCTCCCCGTACTTCTTACTTCATGTTTTCCCCTCCCTGCTTTTGTTTCCCTCTTCTCCAAAAAAATAAAAGAAAAAACGCTTTGTGGTATTGCAGACCGCTGGCTGTATTTGCAAAAAGCAAAGAAATCCGATACTGCTGGAAGAAGGAAAAAAATGATCTTTTGTGACTCTAATAGAAAACAGCAATGCAGAAAGTCCAGTAGGTTCTTTTGGGCTTTCCAGTTGCTGAGATTAATTTTCCTCTCCTGCACATTTCAAATAAACAGTTTATCTGAGATGACATTATTGAACCTGAAACAAGAGAAAACGTGTTGGAGTAGATCTGATGATCATCAAAGATGAATGATTAAGACCTACTGGTATGATTTATCTAACCTAAAACATTCAAAATCTCCAACTAATTTGGTAATCAAGATTTGTATTATTAGACCCTGCTGCTGATTAGCTCCTGGAAAAAAAGATGAGCTGCTTCATCACAGTGTGTAGGTTGTGTTTAGATAAAATTTTTTCTATTAGTCTTGAAATACACAAACCTGATCCACAAGTTTGATCACTTTTTCGGTTCACTGTAATTGATATGCAGGACAAAGGACATCCAACTTTTCCCGTCTTGTTCAGAAAACTGTACATCTGGTAAAAATCTGCCAGATGTTACTTGTTAATTGTCAGTGTTTTTGTTTGAGAAAAATATTTTACTGAACAAATTATTTTGTAAAGCTTTTTTATAGAAACTTTAGATTCTTACCTCAACTTTATTTCTGAAATGCTAACATTTCCAAATCCACCATGTTCAGTACAGCTGAAATGGGGAAAAATAGCTTTTCTATGCTCCTTTCCGTCTTGCTGTTATCTGCCCAACGTTTTGCTCTTTTGCAGCTTGAATAAATAGTAGACGTGTCAAGCCAATCAAAAAAGGTTTCTATTTAAGTAGTTAGATTTCTATGCTTTCACTGATTTCATTTTTTAAAACATTTCCCACTGAAACTGGAAGGTTTTGAGTCTTCTCGCCTCGATAATAACTCGTTAGCTCCTTGAAGAGTTTGATGTGGTGTGTTCATAGATTTTTGAGCTTCTGACACACTTTGGTGAAAATATGTCCCCTGATATTTTCCTGCTGCTCTACTTGTAGCCAACTCCAAACGTATTTTGTGTTAAAACATAATCCTGCTCTTTTTTTTTCCTCTAAATTGTTTGACTTAATATCCGCAATTTTCTGCTGCTCCGTCAGTGTCTTAAGGTTTGGGTTTTGTTTATACCCAACAGCTGCTGACCCACCAGTCTGAGACATTTGAAAACTGCAGGTCAAATGTTTCTCATTTATAGATTCCTGGTCCGACTTCTTGTCTCCAGACGACTCTATATTGGCTAAGAACCATCTACGATCTGCAGTACCTCTAAAGATCCTGAATAACTCCATTTGATTAATGGTGTCGACACTATATCCAGTTGTAACTATAAGGTCTTTCACTATGGTAGTTTGAATAACTTTTAAATGAACAACTCTGAAAGAGTGTGTTTCACCGACAGCTCGACATTCTTGTATCAACATCTCTCCCTTCTGGGGTTGAATGTTTACTAAAGCAGACAGCAGTTTACTACCTGTAAGGAAAGTGATTTATTCTTGTCAAGTTTCCCACGATCCTGGATTTGGTGGTCCTTTTCTGTGTTGCATGCTTGCAGAGTAGTTTACAGAGCTTGGAAAAGTAAGGAGTTCAGAGTCATTGAGGACAAGGAACAAAGCTTTGGGAAGCTTTACTGCTTCAATCTGGAAAACCTGTTAAGTCGACTCCCTCTACTCCTTCTGTCGCCTTTATTCGTTGTCCCTTTTCTTGGCGTGAAAGGGTTTTGTACTCACCCAAAAAGATTAGTTTGCTTATTTTGTCACTGTAGCAGTATTGTATAGTCATAGGGCTGTAGATCAGTGGTTCATTACGTCCAATGTTTCATCACCCAACAAAAGTGTTTAGCTAAATACAGAAAGATATCACAGCCTGCTAAAGCGTTCCTTAGCAAAGAGAAATAAAACTTTAATTTAGACCCAAACTTGTCTAACTTTTCAGTGTCTTTTCAGTGTGAAGGTAGACCAACATTTTTGAAAAGGTACAGTTTAAACATTTAATGACATCCCTAGGAAGATGCCAGACTGTAAAGACCAGCTAAATAGAATAAAGCAACCCCTCCCTCATATGTTGCTGTGCACTTCCAGACAGCTGGCTGAACAACTGATGATTAATATATTTCCGGCTGAAAAGGCGTTTAGTAAATATTAAAATTTTTATTCTAATTTTTGTTCATGCACGTCCCATACTGGTGTATGCATGCCTAAAGAAATAAAGGAATTGACCGAAGGGAGGAAAAGGACAGAAGCAAAGCGGAGGTCTGTGTAGAACTTCAGGGCGGTGCATGGGGAAGGTGGAGGGCACTGAGATGCAGCAAGTTGCTGAATGACTGCCTGGAACAGGAAGGGGAAGTGGTGAAGGAGGTCAGGAGAGCTGCTTCCATAGGTGGGTCTTTATGACATGTGGATTTACACAATGAGTTACAATAAAAGTGAGACTGAAGTTTAGAGTTTCCACTGCTGTGTTATTCTTTGCCGGTTTTTTTCTTCTTCCATTAATCACTTCAAGGCCAATTTGACGTGTTTCCACCAGGAGTGGTCCATGGCAGTTTAAGTGATTTGAGTGAAATGTCTGGGGGGTTTTATGTCGAAGCAGCAGAATTGTTTGCTGGACTCCGTTTTGTGAATGTCCACGTACATGCCTACCCATCACCCATGATCAAACAAGAAAGGTTTGAGGCAAGGACTTGGTTTCGATGCACAAAGCCAAGCATGCACTCTGTAGATGTGTCTGTGTGAGGCAGTCCAGCTGGGAGCAGATCATATTTCAGCTTCTTTTTCAGTCTCACATTAAAGGACTGATACCGAGGATACAGGAGGCCTTATAAAGGGTTGCAGCACCTAAAAGCCATAGATACAAACCCAGCAGTTTAAATCCATACTGACAGGTTACATTGTTAAAGGCGCATTCAGGTTCTGCATGCTCAGGCTTTGGAAGACGGGCTTAACGTTGAATATATAACTTATTAATCCACACGAGGAAATCTAATGATTAAAACGGGCTGTTGCAGTGACTTCCTGCCAAATCTGAAGTACTTTAAAACTAGATAAACTATTTTCTAATAGGTTCTCTTTGAGTAAAGTCCGCCTGCTGGGATGAAGGCTACATCTGTTTAAAATTCACTATGTTGTAACAGGGCTGGTGTGGGAATGGCAAAATCTCTCAGATAATCACTTTTGCTTCTATTGAAAGTCTCATTAAATATGGATAGTCTTACGTGGAAACACTTTGCAGACTTTTACGATACCTAAAGTCTTATTGTTCTTCACTTCATTAAGTTATTTCACACCTATTGATGTAATTCAGACTGAACCCCTAAAATAAATTAATTTGCCAAAGAATTTGTGTCTTTTCTTATGTTCAGGAAACCATCTTGGGGAGACTCACTGTATTTTTTTCTGATTTTCACAAAGCGGTCAGCTCTAGTACCTATCCACACACTTAAAGGATAAGAAAGGAAAGATTGGTGCCCGTCTCCAGCGCCTATAAGCGAGACGAGGCACAGCCTGGACAGGTCACCAATCCATCAGAGCAAGACTGAAACATATTAGACAAACAAGCTTGTCCTCACCCTGACCTCTAGAGGCAAAGAGCTCACACACTAGTTGAGCTAACATCTATGTTTTAGACGGGGGAAGCAAGCACATTCGACTTTTATAAACTGTTTGTGGTGTGTAAATGTGGAGTGAGTATCTGGAGATTGCTAAAAATGATTACTTATTGACCCACTTTGTACATGCCCTCTCTAACGTTTTGTGCGAGCAACCACAACTAAGTATTTTTATTGGTTTTCCACATCTGTTTTCCTTTGCTCTGGCTTCGTTTCCATTAAACTTCAAATGTAAGCTGTAACTGTAAATAACCGAGTCACAGAAAATAAGAGGTCAAGTTGTTTTTGGGAGAATCTTTACCAATTAGCTACATTGTCATTATCTGCTGGTGGAGCACAGATGCATGTTATAGAACCCTGTTGATTTTGTAAAAAAAAAAAAAAACAGTAAAATATTTAATAAAATATTTAATGTTGTTTCAGCACTTACATTTCTCTTTCGTTAAAAACATTCTCCCTTCACTACCTGCATCGATGGCAGTTTCTGTGTCTGGTTGTATTTTTGTATTTTTTCAAAACTCTGACCTGCTGTTTAAGTGAAGGGACCAGCTGTTTCGCTATGATGCAATTCTGAACTTAATTAGCCGATCATCTGCCGAGCAGCTGGTGCTTTTCTAGATTGTAGATAAAACAAAAATGACTAATGTGCTCTAAACATTATACGTGCTTCATATGTTGGTAAAGCTTTAAACCTTCAAACCCGTTTGGCTTTGTTTTTATTTTAATGTAGAGTTATTTATTGTTGCCTTAAATTCTTTAAGTTCTTTCCATTCTTGCTGCGAGGACATTT
Source organism: Poecilia reticulata (assembly GCF_904066995.2). Taxonomy (NCBI): domain Eukaryota; kingdom Metazoa; phylum Chordata; class Actinopteri; order Cyprinodontiformes; family Poeciliidae; genus Poecilia; species Poecilia reticulata. The sequence continues at coordinate 12,450,357 of NC_088837.1, read as the reverse complement.
TGTTAAAGAAACTCAGCTGTGCAGATCTCCTCTTCACTACCTTATCTTGCTTCCAGTACCGCTTTTGCACATTCCCTGCGTTGCTGATGACATTTATTTGACCCCTTTTCCTTCCCATCAAATGCTTAGTTCCTCTGTGCTTTTTACATCAACAGTAACCGTACAACCTTGCCTCTCCTTCTCTCTGTGTCGACGCAGGACCAGAGGTGTTCCTCAGCAACAGCAGCAGTGCCATGTCTGAGGCGGTGGCGCCTGACGCCATGGTACCCCCAGCAGTGGGCAGTCTATACGGGGAGAAGGCCGGTGGAGCCATGGTGGACTTCAGCTATGTGGGGATTGATGCCATTCTGGAGCAGATGAGGAGAAAAGCCATGAAGCAGGGCTTTGAGCTCAACATCATGGTTGTAGGTAGGTTGTGATTCTTTCCACACTAAAAAACACATCTAGTCTGTACTCGCCTTACTTCTTGCAACCTCCTACATAATGTTAAACCCAAAACTAAAATGTAAATGTCTTTTTTCTATTCAAACTTCTGTCTCAGCCTCTTCTGTTCACATCCAAATGCACATTTCTCATAAAAATCCTCGCATTTTTGTTTCCTCCTGCACTGACTTGACTTTTGTCTCTTTAATCAGCCTTGACTGAAAGCAGAGGCGTCAAACTGATTTTAACAAGCATCCCTCTCTGTTGGAGGCCCAACACACTGCCTTTGAGTCCTGTGATCACACACCTTTAATTACACACTGCTCAGCTGTAACCAGGCCATCATAAAACTCTCTTCACTTCCAAAGGGCGTCTCCTGAGGATGATGCCGTGACACCTTTTGTGTCTGGCATGTTAAAAAAGAAAGAAAGGGAAGAAGTCTTGAGTAAAATGAAAGAACCCTTATTTCCATGCTTTCTTTTGCTACTATAAATTGGAGATAAAATACCATCTGTTACTCATCAGAGCGTTTCAGGTTGTGCTTTCAAAATTACAAAAGCAGGAAATGATTAAAGTAACCCAATTAGAACAGATGCAGTTCCTTTTTATTAACTACGTCTACTTACTCATTTCTTTATCCATTAAAGAAAATAACATAATCAAAAGAAATACCACTAAGTACTGGTATATTTTTGACCCGTTGAACGTACCTCCGGGGCTTTTAAAAGCTTAATCCTCTTGAAGAATGAAGAACATTGAACATGGTTGTCTTCATACAGAACGGTAAGGTGGAAAACTAATACATCACTCTGAAAATACAGTGGTGGCAGGATGATGCTGTGGGGATACTTCAGGATAGGTGGAGAAGCTGGTCAGAGTTGATGGGTAGATTGTAAATGCAGGTAACTCCTGAAAGAAATCCTGTTATGAAGTAGTAGGGCAGCGACACTAAACATGCATCAAGAGATGCAGTGGAGATTTAAATGCCAGAATGGCCCAGTCAAAGTCAAGAGCTATATCCAATTAAGAATATGTGTGGAGATTTGAAAACCTCTGGTTATAAAGATGCTTTCTGTCTGTCTAAGTTTGAGCTGCTCTGCAAAAAAGAATAAGATAAAATCTGTTTCTAGGTGTATGAACTTGAGTTTAGCGACTTCTGCTGATATGGAAATGAAATGTGGTTCTTTTTGAAAACACTGACTCAGACCTTTTGAATTCAAGGTAATGCTACTGCATTATTTATTTTCCATTTCAGTTATGCACTCAAACTTACAAAAATAACTCAATGTTAGTATTTATGAAGAAGTGCAAGAGGTACAAATATTTTTTGTAAGCCTCCAGTTCTGAAAACAGATAAAACCTCTGCAGGTGGAAACAGTCTTTCCTTGTGTTCGATGTAGTTCCACTTCATAGTTTCAGTGTGAACATTGTTGGCATGAATGCGCCTTCCTCTATAGGTTCCAGCTGTTGGGATTTTTAAACTATTGCTTGAATTATGCCCTGCTGTCTGCCTGCCTAGGTGAGTGTGTTTTAGAAGTGATCTCCATAAATCAAGGCGGTTCTTGTTGACTTAACCTAAATTCAAACTGTGAAGGATTACTTCTCAAATGGTCACTTCCCCCTCTTTCTGGTCTGTTTGTGTTTTTTTTCTGCTCACATGTAGAACCTTTTTGGTTCATGTAGCAACATGGGGAAAGTAAATTGCAATGTTAGTTTTGATAACATAGATGCAGGTAGACACTGCTTCTTTCCACTTCAGAGCCATTAGATCTGAAACTTACATGTAATAAGAGTTTTAAATTAGTTGTATTTTAATTACGTGCAGATTTGTAACAGCATTGTTCTCATTTTACAGGGCAGAGCGGCCTTGGGAAGTCGACTCTGATGAACACCTTGTTCAAATCTAAAGTCAGCAGGAAGTCTGTACTGGGCACCGGCCAGGAGAAGATCCCAAAAACTATTGAAATTAAGTCCATCAGTCACGGTATGGCCTTTCTTAGTTTTCAGTTTACATCTTTTCCTGCTGTTTTATGACACGTAATCCCCCACAGCTGCTAAATCCTAAAAAGGAAGCAAACCTCTAGTGATCCGAATCATCTTGTGCTGCTGGCATTTATTGGCATTGCTTCTCTTTGTGCAGACATCGAGGAGAAAGGAGTGAGAATGAAGCTCACCGTCATCGACACACCGGGATTTGGAGACCAGATTAACAATGAAAACTGGTACGGCATAATTTCATTAAGAGTTAAACCAAGGTTAAACAAAACACTGTTCTATTTTATATTTTTTTCCTTTAATGGATTCGCCCTTCTTGCCATCAACGTAGCTGGCAGCCCATCATGAAGTTTATTAATGACCAGTATGAAGCGTACCTGCAGGAGGAAATCAACATCAACAGGAAGAAAAGGATTCCAGACTCCAGAATCCACTGCTGCATATACTTCATCCCCCCGACTGGTCACTGGTAATGACTTCAAATAAAATTAGTACATGTATTTAATACTACTGCCATTTGTCAAAGAAATCAATAACTTTGACTATAATCACTGTTGTTTTTAACCCACACTAGAAGTGACTTTTGCAGACTTAAAACTTTCATGGTGTGGTATTATTAGTAACATTATTACAACCATTTTGTCAATGTTTGGCTTGGGGTTTGTGAATACTATCATTTATCATGCGATGACAATGAATTATGTTGTAAGCTAAATGAATCAGATTTAGACTGGAAAAAAACACTAAAATAGTCTCAATTTATACAAAACACAAACCAGGTTTTTAGAACCTTGCAGCTGAACTGCGTGGTCCGCTTTTGTTTACTTCCATCTTAACTTCATCATATTTGATTGTCAGGATTTTTTTAAACTGTAAATATATGAACATGGAGGTATTTTCATGTTTTTGTTTTCCTGAAGGCAGCGTATTACACACATGTACACATGTTTTTTTGAGGTATACAAAAAATGATATTATGTTGAAGAATAAATGCAAGTAAAATTGTTTTTGGATGACAAAGTATTGCTCCTGTACAAATACATTCACTGTTAAACTAGAATAATCATAAAAAAACAGCTCAAATGTCTGAATGAAAGCAAATTTACAGGAGTAGACATGAATAAAAAAAAATATATTTTTGTAAAAAGCATGTTTTCCTGCAAGCATCCCCACAGAAAGTTTGAACCGTTTTTAATCTGGACTGACTTTGCCACAAACTGCTGCTGGTTCTGCATGTGTTCATCCAGACCTTTTGTTTATTCTCAGGTGGAAAATGTGAGGCTGTGCTTTGTTACTCTCCAACTTCAACACACACGCACACAGTCTTGTCATTTCACTTCAGAACCAACATATCCCAGAACACCATTCCACTGCACTGCAAACACAGGCTGCTCTTGCCAATTTACCAAGTTTCTCCCTGGATTTCTTACAAATGCAAACATCTGGCTCTTATTGAACAGGCTAATCTACTCACTTGGCTCAGTCTGTAGTTCCTGGAGCTCAGGGGACTGGGTTTTACTCACAGGAGGAATTAGCAGGAGGTTTCTCATATTCTCATGTGCCCATCGAGACGTTCAGCACACATTTCCTTTCATTCTCTGAAACCGAAGCCGAGTATCTCGGGGAAACATTTTGCAACTGCCGAGTCCTCTGTGGAGACTCGGTTGATAAGAGTTCTGTCCAAGCGCCGCACCTCAGCTCTGTTATTTTTGTGTCTTGGTCTGTCTTTACTCAGTCAGGACACGGGTGTGAAATGGTCTCCCCGAGTCGAGCCGGCAGTGTTTCATGTTGATCCAATTCAGATGTCACTTAGTGGGAGCAGCAGCTGCTCAGAGCTCGTCTCAAAAAGACCAACATAGGCAGAACAACAGTAACACAGAGGGTGTGTGTTTTGAGGTGCAAGCAATCGGTTTTTGCATTTGTGTCATTTGTTGTGTGCTTTTGCTTCAGTGCACGACACTAGCTGGACAGAATCTAAAAATATGTAGAAGCTTCCACAAACTCTGAGATTCTGGCTGTTTAATGACGTGAAGCCTCCAGTAGATCAGATGGACGTGTAATGAGTTGATCTGGGAGAATAGTTGGGAAACTCTGCCCTCTGCTGCTCAAACCGAGTATTGCAATTTTGAGATGATTCATTGTCCTTTCACCTAATTTTGCTCTGTCATTTTCACCCCCCTCAGTCTGCGACCTCTTGACGTGGAGTTCATGAGGCGTCTCAGCAAGGTGGTCAACATCGTCCCGGTCATTGCTAAGGCAGATACTCTCACGCTGGAAGAGAGAGACTTCTTCAAAAAGAAGGTATCTTTTTTTATTTTTTCAAAAAATTAAAAGTTTAGTCTGATCTTTTTTTTTTTGGAAGGATCAGGCATGATTATGTTTTATTTATAAATATCTAATGTTATTTTTTTGTAAATGAAAGATGATAATTGATAAATGAGATTTAATTTGCTACTAATCTGATCTGATTTAAGTGCGTGTGTTGCATATCTATGTAGGAATAAATGAAAACTGTAGCAGGTGGAGGTTTATTTTGTTTGTATGTTTTGCTCTCATCAGATCAGGGAAGAGCTGCGAGCCAACGGGATTGATGTTTACCCTCAGAAGGAATTTGACGAGGACGCAGAGGACAGAATGATTAATGAAAAGATCAGGGTAAGAGCATATGGCTTTTCACCTAAAGCTAATAATATAATAAAGCATTTGCAGCCCTTGAGCCCTCCCACTTTAGCAGCATTAAAACCAAAATATACTTCACCTGGATTTTATGTTTCAGACCAATACAAAGTAACAATGTAAATTGGAATAAGATTTTGTACAAATATAAAGCAAACTTTAGGACAACAGGATGCCTTCAGAAGATGCCTAATCAGTCGCCTTGTATGTAATTTAATCTCAGTATAAGTCCAGAAGTTTGTTAGAGAAAATTAGCGAACAAATGCAGACAAAAGTAAACAGCAGGGATAAAATCATATATGCCACGCTTGACGATGGTTACAGATGGTTTCTCTGGAGGAACTGCAGAGATCCACAGCTATACTGATGCTTGTGCACTTCACAAAACTGGTGTTTATGGAAGAGTGGCAAGAAGAAAACCATTATGGAAAGAAAGCTTTGACAAGTTCACTTTTAATTTAACTGCAAACTGTGTATCAGTCACAGTTTGCTAAAACTTTTAAACTACGCCTGCCAAACTGGGAGTTGTGAGTGTCTCAGGCTGGACGTTTTTGAAACAACACACTCGTATGCTGCGGAGTTGCATCTATTTTAAAGTGAGTATTGTAGTGACCTCTGACAGCTGCATATTTTACACTGTTCTTTAATTATGGTAGATAAGGATTTTATTGCTACAATTAATTACAGCTGCTGCTGTTCTGATTACAGTTTCTGAAGAGGGCAGGGATGCTTGACAGTAATTATTATGATGATGAAGATTGTAAGAGCTTTGATTAACAGGATTTTGAGACCGAATGTAAGAAATTGTACAGCTACTGTACTTTTTAATTCAGTGTCTCTCTTGAGTAAAGCCTTCCAGCACCTGATGCAGGTAGTCATTGTTAGTAAAAGTGGTTTTACGTCACACTTTATTGTAAGTATCGATAAGTGAATTTTTGAAAAATTGAAAAATTTTCTACCATGAGGTTTGGACTGTCACTCTGCTCAGAAAAACAATAAAACGGTATTGATCGCAAAATTATTAGGGATAATTATATAATTATTAGGAATTATCACGAAACAGCAGAAACAAAAGAAAGCATCTTAAAATAGTAATTTTTAAAAAGCTACATTTTAGTCTTCCACTGATTTGTGTTGACTTGTTATAATTATTTAAAACTTATTTGTGGTTTTAGTGTAGCTGTAGGAGTGACTTTGTAATTCACTGTGGCTCTCTGACTGTTGGGGCAGGAGATGATCCCGTTTGCGGTCGTGGGCAGCGATCAGGAGTACCAAGTGAACGGCAGAAGGTTGCTGGGGAGGAAGACCAAGTGGGGCACTATTGAAGGTAAATTTCACCTACTCGTATAATCTATGATCCATCATCAAAGCAGTACTTTTATAGCTTACATGGAAATAATTTGATTAATTAATAGGAAAAAATGGGGATGGAGTTATTACAATTGATTCTGTAAAAGAATTTCGAGTTTACTATTGTGTTACGTCAAGGTTTATATTAGACTTTGACTTTAAAAAGCCACATTTCTTTAAAGAATGTTCTTTAAAGAACTTTTTTCTTTTTCTTTTTTTTTTACTAAAATCTCAAAAAACAACTTTAGTCGTGCAGATAGTGTGTTAATAATGTTTCATCTCGAATCATTCCCTCTGTTTTGATTTCACTGCAGCATTGAGATAAAATTTTAAATTATGTTAGCCACTACAGATCTGACGCTCTGATTCTTTATCAAATCTCTCATTAAAGAAGCTTCATTTCCTGCAGCATGCTCTGCAGACACACAGCCACATGTCTGCTGTAGTTTCTTTGCAGCGATACTTATCTCCTCTGATTTACATAGCTGCAGAGATGTGTGCAGCAGATCAGAGCAGACTGTAGCTATGTTCATGCTTTATTTGTGACTTAAAGAAAAATGCACTTAGACCTGCACCCCCGCCTAATGGGCTGTTTGCGACAATGTTTTTTATGAGATTTCTTCATTTATTTGAAACACTGAACACGTTTCCTCTCTCCATGCAGTTGAGAACATCGCCCACTGTGAGTTTGCCTACCTGCGAGACCTTCTCATCAGGTGAGTGGATTTTGGCCTCCTCAACCTTTTTTATGTCACATTAATTTTAACATGCACATAAAACTGGGGAGCTCTTGGCTTTGAGGTGGGATTTTAGGGGAGTTCTGTGATACTTTAACAAAAACTGTAACAGTTTTCTCTAATCAAAGATGGCTCTCATTCTGATTATCAGGGTTTTTAGTAAATATGGTGGATCTGTTTTTATTTCTGTTATTGCCTGCTGCTTTAAATAAATGACAAATTTTCTATTTTTAAAGCTAATCCACTTTTTATCATTTAAAAGAGGTTTGTAAATATGAAAAGTTAGAAATTATGATGAAATCTATTAAGTGAATTTTTGTCATTTTGGTGTTAACTTGACAAACACCATTAACCAGACTGGGATGTTTTACCAGCGTTTGGCACTAATGTGGCTCAGTTGGATCAGCTCTTAAATCTGCTATGTTCTCGTGGCCATCTTTTAGAAACCAGCCTCAGAAAACTTCTCAATCTTTTAAAGTCGATAACATTTTAAAAATTCAGGTGTTTTCAGTGACAGAATGGGTAGCTCTAAAGCTCTTCTTCCATCTGAGCCATCTACTCAGTCTAGGATGCTCACATCCAAGAAGAAACAAATATTTCATGAGTAACTTGTTTTTACAGCAAGTTTACTATAATAATTTCCTCAAAAGAGAAAATGTAGCAAATATAGGCAAAAAAAGCCAACACATGTTGTAACACATGACCTGAAATACACTCTCACTTCTAATACTGATTAAAAATCAGCAGTGAAAAAGGTAAACATTGACAACAACTCTACCTCAATAAGCTACACTCTTCCTTCATAAATTTTGTGAAACTTTGGGTCATAAATTTGTGCGAGAGCGTGAACCAGCAGTGGACAGAATTCTCCAAGATACCTGAATCAAATGAGCAACTCGTTACCAGGCTGCTGCAACGCCTGCTGGCGACAGCTTTCAGGTGTGTTGAACACACCTGAATGCTAAAAGTTTCAGGACGGTAGGTCTCTGTGCTACCATCCTGAAACTTTACTTCAGGGCGGCAGCATTTTATTTACATTTTTTGTGCATTTTAGAAATTCTGTGGCTCTGCTTATGGATTCAGCAGATGTCAACATATCCTAATTTGTTAAAATATAAAACTGTCATGGAGTTATGGTGCTTTTTGTTTGTTTTTTAATTGTTGCATGTTGTTTTCATGTTGTTCAGATGTTGAGCAGCTTTCATCAGATGGAGGTTTAGAGTTATCAGTTTTTTGCTGCCTTGAGTTTCAAAAGTTGCACTTTGTGGAGTAAATCAACTTTCTAAGGCAACAAGTCCTACCACACTTCTTGACTAGACTACCCAAACTGGACACTATAATAAGATGAAAATATAAAATATGTAGTTATTGCATAAAACATGACTGTCTAAATGTTTTCCAGCAAGCAGGTTGAAGTTTTTTCCAAATTTCTTTTTTTTTTTTTACCAGTTTAATTCAATGCCTGCATAACCTGCACATCAAAATGAAGGAAAATAGTCGTGTTTGAAAATATATTTAGTCATTTTATAAAAGCATAGGGTCTGACAACCACATATCTGTAGAAACAGCAGAAATACTGTAAGTCTGATTAAAGGCCGGTTTCTTCTCATCACGCTTTCATGTGTCTTTTTGTTCAGGACCCACATGCAGAATATTAAGGACATCACCAGCAGCATCCACTATGAAATGTACCGCGTGAGGCGCCTCAATGAGAACAACACTGCAGTGGCTCATGCCAACGGCGTCCCTGAACATCACCTGACCGCCCACGAGATGTAGGCGCCGCCTGCCCTCCACTGCACAGAGTAACGCACCAGATGTGAGACTCTGATCTTCCCTCCACCCAGCCCTGATCTCACAGGTGGGGTAAAAACTCTAAAGCCTGACAAGAGGGACTTTATTGTCTGCAGCTTAAAGGACTCTTTATCAGTTTATTGCCTTTTTTTATTGTTTCAAACTTAACTTTACTGATGACAAAACAGAGAAGAAAGGGTTCTGCCTTCAAGTTGTGCTGCAGCTTTGGTTTTATATCCCTTATGTCTTACAAATTTTACAGTCTATATTTTGGGTGCCAAAATGTTTTTTTTTTTTTTTTTTGGTCTACCAAACTGATTGGATTTGTCTGATTTGCTTTAATCAGTAATAAAAGTTTGCCGTTTTTGTTTCCACGGTAGGAATTTGTGCCACATTAGAAGCACAGTGTTTTGTCTCGATGAACACACTACAATAATACGCATAAAAACTGATGAAGATCATGTTTTAATGTTACCACTACATGATCAGAGCATGTTGGAAGAGGAGGAGATGGTTCTTTCCCAAAAATGTTTGACATGCCAAAAACGGTAAACTCAGCTAAAAGCCACCAAATAACACACGATGTGCCTGAAGGTTTTTCTTTGTGCGCATCACAACCTGTGTTTTGCTTCAATTCTTTGTTCATATCCTGTTAAATATAAATCTCAACATTTTGTTAAACATCGTTATTTAGTAGAAATATCGTAAAGAGTGCTTTAAGATGGAAAAAGTATTTATGCACGTTATAAAATGTGAACATTTTTCATGACTCGTCTTCCACTTATTCAAAAATATCAACACAAAACGTGCTCAGACGTTCGAGCTTTTTCTGCTTTTCTTTTTTTTTTTTGGATCCTCCTCAGTGCCTTATTTATTGGAGGACGATTTGTGAGCTCGTCGGCTGAAACTGGAAAGAAGAAGCAGGTTTTTTGGTTCCACCTGAAATTACATTTAGACATCTTTTAGTCCTCGCGTGTCATTTATCTTCCATCGACCAGACCACTTTTTTGCTCTGTTTACCACAATGTACCAAGAATATTTCTCTTCCATGCATATCTAATGTCCTTCTGTCGCCGTTATGCTCTGTCTTGTATATTCCTCTGTGTTCCGATACATTTTTGTACTTGTATTATTGATAACAAAGTTTCCTTTATCTTATTTTAAAGAAATAAAGATTGAAGTTTTAAATATTTATCCAATCACTTCCACTATTTCACATTGAGTCCTGTTTAAACTGTTGTTTTCTGTCATTAATTCATCTCACAGCATGGTGGGGGGAAGGGAGTGCAGGGGACTTTATTCAGATTAAAAGCTTTGGATCATTTTCTGCTACACTGGATCCCCACAGCATTTAATCGCAGGTGTAATTTACTCACTCGAGCTCTTAAGTTGTCATTAAGCCATTCCTCGATTACCTTGTGGGATCAATATGGCTCTCTACATGGTCAGTGCATAGTTGATTAGCACTAATTACTTGGGGGCATGAGTTCCTCTGTTGGTGAGGAGTGTAGTAAAGGAGTTGTAAGCTCCAAAGTAGACGGCCACACTTTCGGAAGTTCAGTCCAAAGAATCTAAATCGTCAGCAAAGTAAGTTTTTAGTAGTTCTCCCTTGGAAAAAAAAAAAACTTTTTTAGCTTCAAAACAAAACCTTATGACATTTTACCATTCAACCTAAAGTAATTGCTTTAAATGTTTGTGCAATTTTCAAAATGGCGACTTGGATCATTGCTCCTCGAAATGGCACCCGCTGTCGCCCATCCTCCATGGTTTCCATCCAGCGCCACACACACACACACACCCATGACGCCCTTAACCGCCACTCTTTCGCAAGCTTTAACCCTCCGCCATCTCATAATTTGAAATCTCCTCATTTCTCATGTTTCTTTTCCTGCCTGCTTCTGTTCTCCTGGGGGAAAAAAAAAAACTGCAAGAGAAGCAGCTGCAGCTCAGCTCTGCACCAACTGGGGCTCGCCGCCTCTCCTGCGTGCCACCCAGCAGTCGTCTCGTTGGCAGCCACCCAGCGCTTCGCCGCCTGCTTTAATGACATTCATTAATGAGGTGCATGCTTTATGGGTACTAATGAAGTTGGCATCTCCAAGACAGACACAAACAGTTTGTTTAACACAGGCTGCGCACGTGTGGAGTTGTTGAAGGCTGGATATGCGACGCCTTGAAATTTCGCCACATAACCATAAACTTCTGCGTGTTTTATTTTGGTTTTATATCCAAATAAAACAGGAAAAAAATGGATACATGTTTTTTTTTCTGAATAAAATCTGGAAATGTTGGCGTGTATCGCCTTCATTCTGCTGCTGTTAAATGAAATCCAGTACAAACATAGAAATCACTTTAATTATTAAATGGAATCAACCAGTTCTGTGAAAACCTTTGAGGTTTGTTAGAAAACATTAGAAGAAGACAGCTGCTGTGCTGTTTTCTACCAGAAGACATCTTCACAAAGACCGAGGAACACTGCAGACAGGCCAGGGAGGAAGCTGGCAGAGTATCTAAGCTAACACATGGTCTAAGCTAACATGGTCTATTAAGACGTGGCCTAAACTGATGGAGAACGGTAATCTGACGAGCAGCCAAAAGCTCGGAGTTAAGGTTTCATTTGGATGAATCTCTGAACACAACTGTTAGCCATGCACTCATTAAATCTGGCCTTTATGGAAGTTGTTCCTGCTTGTAGTTCGTCGTTAGCCCTGTAGGGGTCAGCGTAAACATGTGGAAGATGCTGCTCAGCTCAGATGAGAACATTATACCTCTGAGGCACACAGCGCCTGACCCTGAATAAAACCTCCCTGCAGTGACACACGGCAGCATCGTCCTGTGGGGAGGATGTTCCTCAGAATCGACTTTATTCGCCAAGTTTGCACACGCAAGCTAGGAGGTCGACTTCAGTTCTACTTTGCACCTGTAAGCACTGAATGTCCAAGGCGATCCTGAGACAAGGCAGCAAACCTTTAGCGTACAGCATGAGGTAGAACAATATGTGTGTTGAAATGGCCCAGTCAAAGTCTCATCCTTAAACCAGTTGAGAATGTGTGGTAAAGCGCAACATCTGATGCTCACAGACGCTCCTCATCCAGTCTGAGCGACCAGCAGCAATAAGCAAAACCTTCAGCTCCTAGATGTGCAAGAAGCAAAACCTAAAAAGACCTGCGGCCGTTGTCACAGTGAAGGGAGTTTCTAAACAAAGTATTTACACAGGAATTCAGCAGAATGATTTTTTTGTTCATGTAAAAAAAAAAATTAAAGGTTTAATTGCCTTTCTTTTCATTAGTATTAGCTTGAGTGCATCGTAACGCATTGCACCCCATTGCCACATCTTGTTAATGCGTCTGCCCATCTTATCTGCATAGAGACGATGTGCTACCAATTAACATCTGTTTGTACGATGAGAACGATATAGCATCACGTCATGTTTTTCCTTTTTTATATATATATAATTAGCCAGCCTGATTGGAAAATCACTGGAGTTATCTGTTTCTCTGAGAAGCTCTGTCGGTGTTTTGCATGTATTTGCATATCTGCTGCTCTCCTCTGCTGCACGGGCATAAGGTGGTGTTGCCCTCATTTGTCTCATCCCTCCCTAGTCTGCTGCTTCTCCTCTCCTTTGTTGGCACACTCTCTCCTTCTCCAGCCAAACCCCCTCGTCCCGCCCTGCCTGCCACCCCTCCTCTCTCTCTTTTTCTCTCTCTCTCCGAAGTCAGTTTCCTGTCTTGCTCTTGGCTCTTCGCCAGCCTCTCAGACATGCGTTGGGGAAGGGGCTGAAGACCGTATGCAAATTATTCGACTTTATGGAGATCAGCCCCGCTGTTAATTAAAAGTCAGCTGCAGATTCAATTAGCTGTCTGAAAAGGGAGGGTTGAAATGGGATTCTGTGGATAGATGTCGAGCAGATTGGATTGAAAAATTCCCATAAAAGAGCGCCGACGAGGTTGGGAAAGGCAAAGCTCTCCCTGTTTGGATGAAGGGTTCAAAGGACTGGACACTTTCAAACATCTGTAATCTGGGAAAGCACCAATTGTTGGGGGTGTCATGTAATATGCTGACAGTCATGACAGGGATTGTGTTGCTCACTGCTTGAAAGCAGAATATGCCATCCATTGTGGGGGAAAATATTGCCATTAGTCTATCGTTTAAAGCGAACAGGTCTGTCGGTGAACCGTGGAATGGAAAAAAAAATAAAATCACATTCTTGGTTTCCATCAAATCTCTTTTAACTTTTTTTTTTTTTTTTTGGTTTCAGAATTGCAAAGCTGATTCTATCATAATGACAAATATTCAGTAATGCGCAGATATTGAACAACAGCCCCTCAAATCACTCTCTCAGAAGACGCGTTGAGCCGGAAGCATCTCCTAATAGAGGGATGCTGATGGAGGATCAGCGGTGAAAAAATCATCTCTTCCTGTCAGCAGACGGCGAGCAGAGGTGATGAACGGCGGCGAGTTGGAGACGTGAGGAGCATGAAAGGAGCCGGGCGGGGGGAAGAGATCTGAAGGAAGTGGGAAGTGGGGGACTGGTGGGATTTCTTTTTGCGTACAGAGAGGTGTGAAACTTTCAGAAATGATTAAATTCACACTTAAACATTGTTTCGCATAAAGATTCTGCTCAATTATTAAGTTTGTTCTTTAACCAGACTTCAAATTTTTTTTCTCTTATCTACATTGAATTAGATTGACTCTGTTGCTATCTGGAGTGTATGTACAAGCATATCCCTGGTAGCAAAAGAGCCGTATAAAAATGACCAATTAGATTACAACATCCAGTCTGCTGCTGTGACTGAATGACAAAGCAGGATGATATTTGCAAAAGCTTCCTTATGCAGATAGCTGCAAATGAAGAATGTCGTGTTGAATATAAGACAGTACAGATGAGTATCTTAAGTGGGAGAAAGTATATTTTATTTGAGGTGTTAGATTTAAGGCAGAAGCGATTTCATTATTACAATCAAGGATACAGCTTTTGTTATCCACCAGTTTTATATTGAAAATCTCATCGTAGCACTTTAATTTATCTTCAGAACTGTCATGCAAGCCAGTATAAATGCATTCTGAATCCTCATACGAGTGAAAATAAAATCATTTCCATGTCCTTATCTGTCTCTAAAATGATTTAAATCAAATCTTAAGTGTTATTTATTAAGCAGAGACGGAACCAAGTTGGAAACGGCCGTATCTTTCTGTCATGACTCAACAGGAGGGCCTGATGCTCTTCACTAAGGAGGTGGCGTCACAAGCAAAGAACGTTGTGATGAAATATTGAAGCAACAGCTCAAGATATGAGACAGGTCATCATCACGGAGAGATGGATTGTGGGTAGAGGTAAAAAAAAAAAAGTGTGTGAGAGTGAGCAAGGCAGCTCACGAATCTAAAACAGTTGCACCAAACCTGTCAGGAGGAACGGGTCAAAATCTACATGACACTAAACATCCGAGGCATTTCACCTCAGTGAAACCATCCAAACCAAAGAGTGTTGCCATAACAACCTGGTGGCTCATGTTTTCTAACTGACCAGTCAGTGATTAAGGTTAATATTCCCCAAATTGGTCACTGACTGATTTTTCTAAACATAACAAATTAAGCCAGAATTGATTAAAATTTTTTTGTTTGTTGGTCTTTTAGCCTTGAGGTGCAAGACACACCAAATCACTGCTGAAAATGTGAACCTAGTTTGTTTCTAATAAGCTCATCTGTCATGAATGTTTGAGAAAAGCACATCGTCTGAATGCTGAGCTAAATCCACACCCAGAGATCAAATTAATGTGGTGAAAATATCCTTAAAGCGCAGACTGGGGTTTGATTTCAGGCTCTCGATATCCAAATTGGAGATACGATGAATAGAAGTGAAAAAGTCAAGCTTCAGGTTGCAAAGTGATTAAGAATGGGGCTAAACATGATGCTATTTAGAGCAGTAAGCAAAAAAAAAAAAAAAACAAATGCCTTAACGAAATCATCACTTATTTTTTGTGATGCATGCACATTGGTTTCAGTGGCGATGCAAACGATGGATATGCAGATGCAGAGATACGGTGATGAAAATGCATTAATTACTCTGAAACCATCCCTCAAGTTGCTAATAGTGAGGAAAAAGTAGATCCCATGCTAAAAGTAACACAGGAACACTACAGGTGATAAAACCCTCGCCAGGAAAATTGACTGAAAACGGTGTCTACAGGAGGAAAATGGATAGAGAGGAGGAGAAAAAAAATCAGTGTAAAACTAAAAGGTAACTTCCACCTGGTGTCACTACACCTGACCTCCATCCTGATGGTAACCTCCAGTCTGAGCTGCCCTGGAGTTTCAATATCGAGTTTCAGCTTGGCAGTGTGTCGCTCACGTTACAGATCTGCCCTCGGAGCCGGATTGGCGTTTTTTTTTCCCCCAGTTGACTGTCGCTCATAACCACCAAGTCAAAACACTACAACCTTTCAGATCCCAGCACAGCTGCCTCTGGAGCTGTAAGCTGGCGTTGTCCTTGAACTAAAGCCACTTTCACCTCTCTGACCTGAATCACATCAGAGGTGACTTGATGTGAACCGCAAAAGCAACGCGTCTCTGCTGTCAAGGCGCACGTCTGTCCTCTGGGTTTTTTTCCTGTCTTTATTAACTCGTCTCTCCTGAAGGGCTTGATATTGTGCGCGGTTTAATATAGTGTGAAAACTGACTGTCTTCTCTTTGTGCACAAACTCTCCTGAAGCTGTCAGTCAGTCAGAAATGAGCCAATAAAACTGTCTCCTTTAAGCCCGTCGTGTGAAGCAGAGGAAGAATCGGCTCATTATTAGAGGAGAAATGTCTGTGTGTGTGTGTGTGTGTGTGTGTGTGTGTGTGTGTGTGTGTGTGTGTGTGTGTGTGTGTGTGTGTGTGTGTGTGTGTGTGTGTGTGTGTGTGTGTGTGTGCGTGTGCGTGTGTGTGTGTGTCTTCACCCAGTGCAGCTAAACTAATCTTCATCATCTGTCTCAGCACTGACATGTTCAGGAGGTATCTACAGGATGACATGGATTTGATTTCCAAGTTTGTTTGTTTTTTTTCTTTGTTCTGTCTGAGAAGTGAATGAAGTGAAGAATTTCCTTTTTAAAGTAGAACCCAGACAACCAGAAGAGTCGTATTTAAATCGCTTGGCGCTCTGCAGGCGGCGGAGGTAATAATGTGCATCCATTCAGGTCATGAGGCAGAAAAAAAATTCAAATGAAAATATTGCAAACGTCTTGCAGAAATCCTGTGATCAGAAAGGGGGGGGAAAAATAGGGTTTTCAACATGGTTGTACAATTTTGCCTCAGTCACTTATAGAACAATCTTCTCCTACTTCCACTTGCGGTGATAAATATTTCATCGCTCACCTGGGCAACAAACTGGACTGGAGACGCATCAGTGAGGTTATATATAATAATAGGGATCAGGCAGACGGCATATCCTGAAGAAGTTCAGATCCTTCAGTGTTCGCTGAAGTGAAATATCGTGAAATATATTCGTGAAATATCTGCAGATCTCTTAGACGGTTTTGTAGAGTTTAATCTCCTCTGTTGTCTCTTGTTCAAGTAGCAAAATCAAAACCAGGGTCTTTATTCATCACATGGTCAGGATGTTTAAACCTTTAAGTTTAATCAAAACTACGAGTAGGTTTTACTTCTTCTTGCTGGGTAAACATTTTTTTTAAAATAGCTTCTTCTTTTTTTTTTAAGTTTTGAAACCATTTTCCTTATCAAAAAAAAGTGCATCCATGAACTTTAGTGCTAATCTCCACACTGATGGAACCAGTGAGGCTCAGCTGGCTGCAACACAAACACATCCAGAACCAGCACACACCGTCTGCACAGCAACACCAGACAGTCCGGATTCACACACTAACGATGTTATGCAGCACACTCTCGCATTAGATTAGATTTATCTGTTGAGGCTGGAGGCTGCGTGTGAGAGGGAGTGTATGGGAGTGTGTGGATGTGTGTTAATCTGAGAAATTCATTATTAGTAGCTTTGTTTTCTTTGTTTTTCTCCCCTCGTTTCAGCGTTGCCAGCTGCTTGAAATATCTTCCTTTGCTTAATGGATGTGCTAAAGCCTGGGCTCATGCTCTCCTTATCATTATAGTAGGAACGTTTTTTTTTTTTACATTTATGATACTGTATTAATGTCATGTCATTGAGACAATGGATGAAAATTAGAATCCTTCTAAATCTCATGCATTTTCACAGAGTTTTATCCAAGTCGTTGCTTAAAGCGTTGGTGGATATAAAGCAGCTTTTGTTAAAGGTTCTACAAATAATAATAAACTAGATTTTGGGGGGAGGGGTAAGCCTCCGCAGTCTTTCCATTTCTCATAGGACAGCTAAAAAACATACCCTGGTTTTCTTTATTCTTCTAAAAAAAAAAAAAAAAAAAAAGAAAGCATTCTCAAACTTGCAAAAGGAAAAGACAACAGAGAAAAGGCAACACATAGTTTGTCCCTAATATCCTGGTAAACATTGAATAAGCCTCATTAAGGAAATATGTGGATTTAGAAGTTTGAATCTATGCAGCTCTCTGGTGCCGGTTCTATTCACTGCACAGCTCCGCCGGAAGGTCTCATTCATCAGGTGGGATTTTTTTTTTTAGGATTCAAAAGGGACAAAAGGTGAAGCCGCATTATGCTTTCAAGACCAGCACACCTGATATTAACAATGAATCAAAATGGTTTTATGAGTCCTTTATGCATCTGATGGAAACCTACATCCTGCTCTGACAGCTAAAAGCATGTTTCTTGGTGTAGCTTTTTTTTTTTCCCAACACCCACATATAAAATCCTCCATTTCTTTAGTAATGTGAATGGAGTTTAAGAGCATTTGGTGTTCAGGACGTATTAATGTATTCAAAAACTTGTACAACGCATTTATTTTAGACCTTTCTTTTTCTCAAAGAAACACTCTGTAAAATCAGGACTTTTCTAATGCATTTGTCACAAGGAACAATAAGGGGAAGGAGAACAACTTTGTTCTTTGAGCAGAAGACTTGACTGCTGTCTTGGAATTACACGCTGCTGTTTGCATTTTCCAAAACACTTCATTCAAAAGCAACGCAACAGAACGGGGAGGCACTGAAATCACACAGCGAGCGCTCCATCAGGCCACGAAAAGATTCGAAATGCAGGTAAGTCGCTTTCTACGTAATCGCTGACGCTCAAACCTAACTATCGAAGAGACAAACTGACATCACCGATGTGTTCTTTTTGCAGGAGCACTTCATGTTCAGGAATGATTCTCTTTCTTCAATCCCTTTCTAAAAAGTAAGTACATTTTTCAAGATGCAAGATGTTCAAGGCAAATTGTTAAACCTGTCGCTGTGCGTGGGAGATATGAGACACACAACACTTGGTCAGAAACAGCCAGAGGAGAGTCTTGGTGCTCTCAATCACTCTTGTGTACGAGCTGCACACACCCTCTCCCTCTGCTAGGCCACAGCTAGTTCATCACAACTGCGCCTGCTGTGAAAGTTCGGGGTGGTGACGGCAGATTAACAGGTTTCCAGTTACGGTAAGTTGTTTCTCCACCATTAGCACAGCTGCAACAAACCGGCAATATTGAGTAGCGAGTGCAAGCGGTTGATTGGCAGCGCTAAAACCCTCCTCCTGGCTCCGATTGGTTGTTTCTCATTTCTGCAGATGGCGGTGGAGGAGCTCCACTTTTTTACAAGTTTTGTCTCAAAATAAAAGTATTAAAATCATATTTAAAAAAAAAAGAAAGTTCCACTCTATAGCTTTAAGCAGTACTTCTTTGATTCTCTAATATGTTTTTTTTTTTACAAAGGTTGATCATTTTCCCAACATTGTTTTCCTGCTCGTGTCCAACAGAACCACTTGAAAGTAAATCAGACTCTGGAAGATTTGAAGGATACAAATCTCCATGAAGGCAGAGAAGAATCTTCGATTCTCTAATATCCTTTGTGGATTTAACTGAGATTCGTGAACCTTGTAAAGAATAAAAGAGGATTTTCCGGCGGGGATTATCGGAATCAGCAGGAAGCAGAGAAAAGTTTTACAAACCATCTTTTGTTTTCTTATCCCTAATGACTTTTTCTTCTTTCTTTAGTGTTTTGTTGCTAATCCTGCTGTATATGTGTAGCATAAGTAAAAGTCAAGTAATAAAAAATTCAGTTCGACACGTTTTTTTATTCATGGTCCAACCAGGCAAGGTCACACCAGGCAAGAAAGCTGCCCGGCGGCCATTTGCATCAATTTTTGTGATGCCTCACGAATACTGTTAAAAAGCACCAGCAGAGGTGGTTGATGCAGGTGAAAACAAATCAATTATCAATTATTTTATAACAACTTACACTCAGAAGTGGAAGTGAATGCTTCTATTCATCAAAGTCGAGTAAATGCACCACGGGTTTTTCAATGAAATAGAGACACACTTTCTGTTTTGTTGCCAAAAGTACTTTAGTTTTCTAGACCAAGTAATTAGAAAAACAGTCAGCCAAAAAAAATAAAGAAAATTGTATACCTGACTTCTAATAAGAAAAATGTTTGAGAACCATTTTCTGCATTACTGCATTATATTACTTTGATTAATTTATTAAAATGTTGCATGTTTTTGAGTTCGTCATTTAAATAACATTTTTGTGACATAAAACACCAGACTTTAATAGAGACTGAATTTTTCATACAGATGAGAGTTGCGTTAGTGCTTTCTGACCCTCATTCTTAGTTAAAGTTATTAGAAAGAGAAATTATTCAGGTCTTTATTTAAGTTTACCTTTTTCAAAACCAAAACACACTTCAGAACACACACGCACACACACCCCCACACACACACACACACACACACACACGAAACAAAACTCTTATTTCTTTTCTCTAATAAAGACATAATACATTTTTTATTGGGATATTTTAAGTCTAATCTAATAATTATGATTCAAAAAAGACTTCCAGCACTTTAACACAACATCTGTTGTTTTAACCAAATTAATGTCCAATAACACTTTGTTAATTGGCCAGGCATTAAATAAGACTTCATACAATATGAACTGGGTGCATTTTAGTGCATTTGGCACACAGGGAACAGCAGATGACCTTCACAAGAACAGGGGTCAGTGAGTGGAGAAATGCCAGGGCAGCTCGCACGCTACCCAGATGTTGCCATAGACACCGGCTCAGTGCGGCACCAAGGTGTATGTCGAATCCTCCGGCTTAATTAAGAGAGGGCCACGTTTGAGCTGCCATCTCGTTTAGCTAATTAGTCCTGAATATGAAATGGCAGATTTTTAATTAGCCCACCGTTGTCAGAGAGGAAAAACAGACTAATTTTCTCCGCTTGCTTGGCCACACTTTTGTATTTTACAGAGTAGGTAGAAACGGGGTTTCGTTCCTTCGTAATCGCCGGTGAGTAAGGAAGAGGGTTTGTTCACACGTCTTATTAGTGATTCTGATCCAGGAGGTAGGAACAAAATGATTTTCTATTTTCAATTTAAGTCTCATGAGTTCTTGTATATCTTTCTACAGAGAATCTGGAAAAAAAAATTATTTACTGTGTAAATTTAGTAAAAAATATTTTTTATATTTTTTCATATTAAAATTGTTTTAAACTATAAAAAAAATACACAGTAAAAGGAAAGAGAAAACAAACTTCCACATTGATTACAAGGACTCTAAAAATGTAAACAAACGCAAAATTAAGGGGGTGGGGAAGCAGTCCCACAGCATTATACTGCCATGACCTGATCTGACCAGAGCACCTCCTTCCACATGTTTGCTGAATCCCCTCACTGAATTCGCACACACAGGATTTCTTTAACAATTTTTGTTGCCCTCTAAGCAAGTTCTCTTCACCTGAGCAGTGGATCTCTGCTGCTCCTCCAGAGTTACCAATGGCCTATTGGCTGCTTTTATGACCAACCCAAATTCTGTCGGTGAAAAACAATCATGTTTTAGTACTGCAGTGCTAGCTTATGGATCAGATGCCTTTTCGTTAAGGTTTTAAACTCCAAGAATGGAAGATACATTTTCCAGAGATTTAATTTGCTATGTTTTTCTTCTACTACTTGTGCTAATTATTAGAATAAATTATGAGGATTCTGTAAGAGCAATGTTCAAGTCTGGAGGGTTGAACCGTGGACAGGTAGGTGGCTGCAGGTTTTTACTCCGCAGTTGGTAATTAGATTGATTTGAGACGGAGATGCTTCTGGAGACACAATGACAGGGAGCCGGAAATGGAGATGAATGAGCCTGCGGGGCTGCAGCTACGAGATAGGAATGGTGAAAAGAACCCATCCAACCTGAAGAGAAGAATAGGACTTTCAAGGCTGTAATCCTTGTCTCCTTCCCTACTCTGTGCCACAGCGAATTACGTCTTTTCTCTCTTGTCCATGCAAACAGGAAAATTGACGCACTTTCCTTTCTTTCTCCCCCCCCCAAGAGTTGGGTTGTTTCTCTCCTCTTTCTTGATTGCAGAGGCAAACTGAAGCCCAGCATCCTCATTCAGCCTCAGTCATTCAGACACGTCTGCTGTTGTGTGTGTGTGTGTGTGTGTGTGTGTGTGTGTGTGTGTGTGTGTGTGTGTGTGTGTGTGTGTGTGTGTGTGTGTGTGTGTGTCGAGGAGAGCAGGTGGGCTCAGCGTGCGTCCATCAGCCCCCCCTGTGAAGTCAGTGTTTGATCGGTGGCACAGCGAGACAGGGAAGAAGCAGAAAACTCCCTCGCCAGGTACGCTTTCTGTCTGCAGGCAGAGCTGCACCCAAACCACAACTTCCTCGGCCGATATCAGGTTTCAGGGCGGCTCGGTGTTTTCCAGACATTTCGCAGCTCGCCGGGGAAACTCACGTCCCACATGTGACATTTTGCTTAACTGTCACCATCAGAAATGTGGCAGCAGATCAAGGCGTCGCCTCTGTTTTGCATGCAGGCTTCGTTGTACTGCAACATAAAATGGCAATTAACTCGCAGCCATCTCAGCGTCTTGGGGTTTCTAAATGGATGGAGGCTGCAGTGACTGAGACAGAGAAGATTCTCAGTAAATATATATTCAGCTGCTTTATGCAGCTTAATAGACTTATTATGCCCAGCAGGAAAGAACTACATGTAGCACCAGATAATGTGAATTATTGAACATGTAGTTTGTTTGTTTTTTTTTGCTTGTGAAACACTCAATAAATCTTTAGCCCACAATGAGGCTGTGTGGATCACAGAGAACAGTAACATATTGGTTAAGATGCTTTTTTTATATTTACATTGGTTGTTTTTGTTTTGTTTGATTTTATCTGTTATGTTCTGTGCAACACACTCCAGTATGGTGGATGGTGTTATGCACCCTTTTGAAATCCAACATTATGCACATTGAAGAAAAACAAGCAATGCATCAGTTTTCAGTCGATCGTACTTTTTTTTTTTTTTTATCAAGCTTTCAACTAAACCCTTTTAAAAAAATCACCTTATTAAAGCAAACTTCCTTATTTCTGTCAAGCTGCTATTTTGGTATTTTTGATGAATGTTAAGAAAGAGAAACAAAATGTTTTTAAAATGACAGACTTCAAGCAATAGAGTCCAAAAAGGTTCCATTTTAAATTGGTTCTCAGATACGTCTGTTGTGTGTAGAAACAACCGTGGCTTCCCGTAGTCAGGAAGCTTTTTATGTTTAAATTGTAGAAGAGTTTGCGTTAAGAAGCTTGGCAAACAGTGAAACATTCATTTGAATATTATCTGGTGTTAAACTAAAAAAAATAAAAGCAGACAAGCTTCAAAGAAGAACTGTTGAAGAACCACGAAGTCTGACACCATGAAAGAAAAATATACAGGAGCTGTGAACATTCATAGTAGTCTGTCTGTACAAAGATATTATAACCTGATTCTAAAAAAAAAAACATCTTTTGGTGCTTTATAAAGAATTGTGACTTATAAGGTTTCTCAAAGATGGAAACGGGGTTCTTGTAACTTAACAGTCTTGTAACTTATAAAAACGAAGAAGAATGTCACTGCATTTCTCTATGAGAAACCATGAGGTAGATCTAATTGAAAAGTGTGACTTTATCCTTCTATTTATCTCCAGGAGGGAGGCGTTCACAGAACTAAAGATTCATTCATTAAAGCATTTGTGTCTGTGAGCTTAAATATATGGCTTTAAGAAAACACAAGCCTTAATATCTTCTCCTCCTCTCACCTCTCAACTCACACGTCACACAAATTATACATTGTTCCTATGATATCAAAATACGGATGGTTATTGATCGGTGGTGTTAATAACCCATTCTTCATCCTCTCAGCAGATCCACCTCCCGCCCTCAAGCGTCTTCAGTTCAGTCCTGAGGCAGCAGCGCTCTGCAGAGCTGCACGTCCAATCCGCTTCTGTCAGATGTCACTACTTACAGGAAACTTCAGATGAGTCCAATTTTACAATTCAGCCCATAGTTAAAGATTCACAACGGGAAAGATGTACTCTTTACAGTATATTGTGATTTAAAGATCAGTTGCTATGAGTGTTGCGTTTGGAAGAGGTCAGAGCTTACAGCAGCCATATTGATCATTGAAAAAATGTTGGCAAGATTTTCATTTTGAGGCCCGCGTCTGAACTCCGACCTCTCCGGACGTTCCCTGGAGATGCTGTAACTCAGAGGCTTAGAGAACGTGAACATAGTTGCTCTCAGAAGTGAACACACCCCTGTTGGGATGCCAAGACACTGAGAGTTTTAAATGATGAAATCATTTCCAAGCAAACTGTTCTCCACCTTTAATGTGACATACTGTAGGCACACTTTAAGAAATACTCCTTCAACTCTCTCGGATTTTGAGCACATCTCTTGTTCACAGCCGTCTTCTTATTAACCAATGGATTTTATTTTTCTCAAATTTCAATCTGGGCTTTGGCTAATTTATTTCAAAAATGTTAATTTTCTTCCAGTGGAACATTTATTTTATTGACTTCTATGAAACTAATTTATGGAAAACAGGAAACGTTTAGTGTTCATGTGTATTTCTTACATTAGGTGTATAAGCACTTGACTTCTACTGTATACTGATAGTGATCTTGATCCCTTCTGCATATTTTCCAAACTATTGTTATAAACAATATATTATAAGTTTACATTTATGCCTGACAAACAGACGCTCATAGTTAAATCGGAGCACAAGTACTGCTGGACAGAGAGTTAATGATATTTTATTCACTGTGCTGCAGCCTAAAGGTCGTCAACTAAAGCTCCCTGGAGCAGAGAACAGTAAATGTGTGAAGAACTGAGGAACAAAGAGAAAACCTGTCTTCCTTTTTTATCTCCTCCAGTCTTTATCTGTTAATGAAGCACAATCCACTGAAGAGCACAAGCTCTGGGATTTGTCACGTTATCCCAGGCTTAGTTCAACTACCTGTCTCAAGCCTCTGCTACGCTTTAATGTAGCCGTCGTGCTTCCCTTTGTCAAGGGTTTAGACCGCATTTTCAGTGTTTTTAATTTTATCCTGTGTACTCAAGCCTCAGAAATCAGAAATAGATTTTATATATTTTCTTTTGCAAGAAAAAAAAGATATTTGTAATAAATAAGATGACGATTCGTCTGGAGATGTCTAATTGCAGAATTTTATATTAAATTCTTTTTGCACAAGGTGACTTACAGTAACACAATTTCTGCACCTCATACCCCTTTGGGACTTACAAATGTGATTTTTGTAAAATATCAAAAGATCCAATTGTGTCACATAAGCATTAGGCTAATCACAAAATTATGAGCAGACTTTCCACCTCACCTACTACATGACAGTATGCTAATGATGCTACACTAACTACCACAGTAAAAGTAGTGACGATTATCACGGTGATGGGCCAACGAGCAATAACAAACCCTCGTCTGTAGAGTAGATATTGTAAATGACAGAAGATGAAAAGTAAAAGATGTCTAATTTTTAATTATTAGGACAAAAACAAATTTTGTCTTTTTGCTGATATATGTAAATACACTTAAAACTGGTAAAATGAGAAAGGCTTAAGTTAATTCATAATTTGACTCTCCTGTAGGGGGCAATGCAACTCATTTTGTGTTTTATGGACGTCGGCATGTGATCTTCTTGGAGTCGTGTAACTGTATATTTGTGCAAAAGGTGTGAATATCTGAGCGATGATATCATGTGCTGCGCTTCGACTTCTCCCTGGCTGCCACCCCAGCAGCTGTCCGATCACTTATGCTGCACCCTGATTGTTTTGTCATCTTGAATGTTGTGATTGTCTCTCCAGGGACGGCCGCTCGACAGCCGCTGAGGGCTGTCCAGTTGACTGATTTGTGATGGGAACAAATAGCCACACTCTGCAGACACCATGCAAAGAGAGAAGATGCGCACGCTACACATCTCGGCTTAAGGACGCATGTCACCGCTCCCCTGGGAGAGAGAGCTGGATTCGGTTTTATTGCCTGTATTGATCATTGTTGGGGCTGTGTAAAGGGATCGATATGTGGATTAACTGAGGGTGTTAACTCCTCCGTGCGTCTCCTGAAACCCCCTCAAGGTCCCTAACATCTTTCTAAATCCGTGTAAAAATGATTTTAAAAAAAGAATAGAGATGCACTGCTACTCAACCCTGACTCATCTAAGCTCTTCCAGCTCAGATGACAGCATTTCTCATTCTGTATAGTTTCACCGTCGGCAATTTGGTAATATTTGCCTTGTGGACGGTTACCCAGCGTGGCATTAAAACAAGGGAGGAGAGCACAGGCACCATATTAAAACAAATATATTTATCTTTCAGATGGACCATGATCATGTTTTTATTGTTCAATATGAATTTTGTGCTCCCTTGTGTTGAGTATTTTGTCCCTGCGTGCTGAGAAAATGGATACCAGGTTGGGTCAGGTACTTTGAAGCCAAAGAAGGGGAGATTCTTAACTATAGTCAGTGTGTGTGTGTGTGTGTGTGTGTGTGTGTGTGTGTGTGTGTGTGTGTGTGTGTGTGTGTGTGTGTGTGTGTGTGTGTGTGTGTGTGTGTGTGTGTGTGTGTGTGTGTGTGCGTGTGTGTGCGTGTGTGTGTGTGTGTGTGTGTGTGTGAGGGCGATGCAATGGAGGGGGGGGGTCAGTACCTATAGCCCTCAGTCTGAAGCTTACATATCGGCATAATCCTGCTTAAAGGACATAAAAACTCTTGTCAGATTTATTTGTTTTTAAGATTTAAATGTAACTCAAATCCAAGCGTGAAAGTCGAGTTTATCTTTATGACGCCTTTTCAACAACTGCAGTCAAGTATCTGACAAGAACAGTAGGTTGATTTCCTTGATCAAACATGTAAAAAACTAACCTGCAACAAACCTTCTTTCAAATGGTTCAGAAAGTGCATTTTGAAATCAAATATAATGTAAAATAAGTAAAAAGGCATGATGTCACTCAGAGCAGAAAACATAGAGTTGGACTGAATATATCCAACTTTTAGATTATAGATTGGGAAAATCGTCACCGATACCCAATCTAGGTTTGTTTTCAATATCATGAATGATACAGATATTAACATCGCAAACATCCTCGATCTGCAGACCCTTAGTTGATGGCCAGATGTTCTCCTTCAGGGTTTTCTGGTATAGATCAGAGCTGTTGGCTCCATCAGTTGCACTTGATCGCCCCACATTCTCACACAGTTAACACCATGTTTGACTTGTGGCCGCCCCCGACTGTTTTGACTTTCTGTTAGACGCTCCAACTACATACAGTTCCCCTCCTGATGCCGTCTGTTTTGGAGCAGGAGTGCATTTAAATTTTGCAATGACTCTCCGAGCCTGGAGTTGGAGATGTGTCTCTCTATTTCTTCACCCTTTTGATCACCCTACTCATCTGTCCTCTCTTCCCCCTGTCCCACCTCAAAGAGGAATAGTGCTAAAGGTTCAGAGGGGTTTCTCTCACAGCTCCGCTTCCAGTGCAGCTATTAGGAGCTGGAGTGCCACTGCTATCTCCTAATTGCTCTCACCCCCCGACTCTCATTGAAGACATCAAAGGCATTTTTAATAAGAAAGAGAGGGGAGGGTGGAAGAGGAGGAGCTTAGGCTGACAGGAAAACACTTTTGGCTCCTTGAGACAGAAAAGTATTCTTTTGTAGGTCATAAAAGCTGAAGGATAATGGAATGGACTCAACAGCACTTGTTTCTTTTCTGATAAGTGCCAAAGCTTGGCATGCGGTGGCCTGTGGCGGAGCAATGGCTTAATTTATCAGTTTCACTTTGCTGTCATTGTCTCAGCAGGACGCAATAAAACAATTCAGCGCCTCTGTGTGTGTGTGTGTGTGTGTGCTTAAGTTGATGTCATGAGTGGCAAAAAGACAAGTTGTAAAATTGTGGTTACCATTATGGAAAGCACTTAACATGTTAGGGGCGGCGACAGACATGGTTGTGGCTGTGGCTCATCTCTGCCTCTTTACACAAACACCTTATTAACTTGTCATCGGTGCCACTAACACGGAACATGTTAGGATTTTCTCTTGCAATTCTCTGGTACTTTCCAGGATTCAGTGACCTGGCGGGTTTTCAAATAATTGATGCAATTTATTTGCCTGCACAAATAAACAAATCTATGTCTTTCTGTTGGTGATATAGCAGAAAGACATAGATTCTACTATGTAGATTTATAAATCCTTTATATGTATAAAGGATTTTATTAAACAACCAAACATTCTGGTTTTTAAAAAAACTAAATGGAATTACATGCAGTCAATAGCACTTTTATTGATAGTATTTTTTTTGTTGTAAACAAAAGGATATTTCAACAAAATATTATTTTGGGGGATGTGGATTATAAATGCACAGCAACACTTGTCAGATTTATATTTGTAAAACTTATTACTTTCTATGTCAGAGTACTGAACTGATGCCTTATATTAAAGACCAACACCTAGGAAACTGAGGTCATCCTATCATTTAGTTCTGGGATTTTAACACCAGGTGCAAAACATAATGGTTCAATTTCAGAGAACTTATCTAGAGTTGTGTTTAAAGCTATAACTAACTGGTTTATTCACCCTCAGAGTTAATTAAGTCTTTACAAAGGGCATAGAAATCTCATGTTGATCACCCTTCTTTAAGTGAACATAAACAGTGAGCTTTTCTTTTTTTTTTAAAAAAAGTACAATCGTGTTTTAATGTGCTATTCCTCCAAATTCAAATCCATGTGATTTAATCATCAGTATCTGTGATGGATCATGATTATTAGATTTACTCACAGAGGCTTATTAATTACTAAAGCATGAAACAAAGCTCTATTTACCACGTCACAACAAATGTTGGTCTTGAGCTGTTCAGAAATACCAGACAGGATTTACTAAACGGTAATGTGTTTAAGCCGGCCTCCTTGTGATTTTGATCTAATATGTGTTTTTAATACTGCTCACCGTTTTGTATTACATCTCAGCCCATTTCATTTCTTCCTCCATTATTGCAGCCCTCATCTTTCTCCATCAGCTTTTGTCTCTGAATGTTACAGCGATTCTCTATCTGCTTCTCTCTCCCTCTCTCTCTCTCTCCCCGGTGAAAGGGTTGAGGGCATTATGTGCTGCTATGAATGATTCATCCCCCTCTCTGGAAGTGTGTGTGTGTGGGGGGGAAGGGGTGTGTGTGTGTGTGTGTGTGTGTGTGTGTGTGTGTGTGTGTGTGTGTGTGTGTGTGTGTGTGTGTGTGTGTGTGTGAGAGCGTGTGTGTGTGTGTGTGTGTGTGTGTGTGTGTGTGTGTGTGTGTGTGTGTGTGTGTGTGTGTGTGTGTGTGTGTGTGTGTGTGTGCGCGTGCATGTGCATGTAGGGGTGTACGTGAGTGTGTGTGTGTACACATGTGCCTGGACTGGAAAACAACCAGGTAAGTAGGGGGAACGGTAGGTGGATGCAGAAGGTGAGAGGGGGCAGAACATAGAGAGAACAGCAGCATTGATAATAGATAGAAAAAAAAATTATATATATATTATACATATATATATATTTGCATCTTTACTTACAAAGACATTTTTTTTTTTATTTTATTGACCAGATATTTCAAAAATTTGTCAATCATTCGTCTTAACATCGTCCTCAGGGGACTAACTACAATTTATCATACTTTAATGATCCCATTGTTCTGAACAATCGGTTCAGATCTCATGTTAGCCTGACCTCTATAATATCATAATCATCTGTTACAAAGGTTAAATAAGAAAGAAATACAACACTGAGAAACTATGCAGCATATTTCCTTTCTTTTCTTTTTTTTTCTTTTTTCCTGACCTGGCGCATGCAGCTTATCTGATAGATATGGGTATTTAAGACCTGATGAATAATTAAGTGGACAATAACGCTAATTCATGAATAATAAAGCTGTTTATGAAGGCGAGGCATGGACAGTGGCTGCGGTGGCGTCGACAGAAAGATTGATGCTCTGGCCTCGATAGGAGCTCTCCGGCATGAGAGGAAGCTGCTGACTGCAGCTCTGCCCATATTCATTAGGCCACTGTCATTGGCCTCTGTGCTTAATGACATACTTATGTTTAATTTGCGGGCATATCCAGAGGCAGAGGTGAAATTTGTGCTTCAATATGTTCCCTATTTGCTCTCTCTGATCTGTCTTTTACTCCCTGCTCTGTTTTTTCTGGGGAAAAAAAAAAAGACTTGTTATTCAAGTAATGAGCATGTCCAGTATGGTTTTATATGTAAATTTATGCTAGCATCTGCTTCGGTGTAGTCTGACACATAAGCAGATGGCCATAATATCAGTGTGTGTCTTCACGCTTTGATAAAGTTTGCAAATGTTCAGCTGAAATGTGGGTTAGGCCTCCTAATATGCAAATCTGATCGACTAACAGCCACTTCCATATTTATAAATTCTAGGCTCCAGCCTCGAAAAAATAATGAATTCATGCTTTTTCCCACAACTGGAGCGCCGTTCAGCGTTACGTAAACACAGACAAATGTTTTGTCACATGTTAATTAATGCGCTTGTGAGCATATTTTTAGCACAAATGGAACCCCCATCATTTTCCACCCACTTCATCGGCTGGAATAGTCCTGCGTAGCTCAGCAGAGTCTGCAGAGCGCCGCTCAGTTTCATTACGTTTGTGATTAGAGCTGCAGGCCGAGCAATTGTGAGTTATGTCTGTGCCGTTACCTTGCTGGGCAGGAGAGGAGGCGAGGCTGCGTTTTCCCCACTGCTGCTAACCTTAGAGGTCACTCCCAAGAAGGAGACATTTATCACTCTGACGTGTGGATGCTGTGGGGGAGAGAGAAGACGGTGTGTCTGCGTGCATGCGTGTGTGTGTGGGTGTGTGTGTGTGTGTGTGCGTGTGCGTGTGGTGTGCGCGTGTGCGTGTGTGTGTGTGTGTTTCGGCGAAGAGAGAGCTCGCACTGTTACAGTATTAATGCACCAAACTCTTGCTCCCTGTGGTAACAAAGCCCAGGCTGCAGACATGCAGAGTAATCACCATTCTCTCCTGTCAGGTGAGATGTCAGAGTAATATGTTCTTTACTACTAATTTTGTTTCAGAAATGTGAATGAATTCCATATGCAAGGGTTCATTTGGAGATTTTAATCCATAGTCCAATTTGATTCCAGTAGGAGTTCAGCGTTTTCACTTTTCTTGGATTTCTAGTTGGATTATGATTAAGAGCTGCCTTTAGAAATATTAAACCATCGTCTTGTTCTTGTAGCTATAGTCAAATGGATTTACTCATGAATTAGTGAAGTATTAATACCTCTTGAACATTTCAAGATTTTGCCAACTTAAGCCACAGATCCTAGGATAATTTAAAAGGATTTTATGTGATTTACCAGCTAAAAGTAGAGCAAAATTAAAAAGTGAAAGGAAAACAATATATTGTTTTTAATATTTTTTTAAGTACAAATCTAAATATTGTGGTGTGCATTTCTGCTCAGCATGCTTGAGTCAAAACTCCCTAGATTTACTTTATTCTGCAATTACATGAGGAAGCTTATTGGGGAACGCCTCTACCAGCTTTGCACATCCAGAGGCTGAACTTCTGGCTCATTCTTAGGAGAATTGCTCAAGCTCGGTTGGGCTGAATAGCAGGATGTAAACAGTAATTTTCAGGTCCGGATCTGGACTTTGACTGAGTCATTCGGATACATTAATAAACTTTAAAGAGTTCTCCAGAGTTACTTTGGATCTCCAGTCTGCTTGTATAACTAATATTCTCCATACTCAGTTTTGATGGATGTTTATGTTTTAGTGGATTAGCTGTCCTTGTAGCTGAAAGATTGAATAATTCACTAAATGTTTGCTAATATTCTCCAACAAACCTCTGAGGCCTTCACAGAACAGCAATATTAGTACTGAGATAAAATTGAAGCCATTCAGCTTTATTTACAACTGAGGGGAATTCTGCAGGCAGTTGGTTGCACTGGATTTTACTTAGAGGTAATAAAATGAAGACAGGGGTGAATACAAATGCACCTTAAACTTTAAATTGAATGTTTTCCTGTAAATGATCAGATTTTCTTTATGCCTTTTTCTCTTGTTAGAGAGGAGTTATACCCCCATCCTTCTTTGTCCGCGTTTGTATTCCCCTTTTCACAATGTTTTTCTGTACACATTATCATGAGCAGCAGACAAATATCGATCGTGGTCATTGTTTGCCCAGGTGACAGTTTGCTGCCTAGAAAAGATTCATTTTATCAAAACAGATTGATTTCTGTGCCCTGAGGACTTAATCCCAAATGAAAATAGAGACAATTATAGCTGCTGGTGAAGCCACACTTGCTCACTATTCTAACCCAGCCCTCTCCTCCGCATGCAGACACATAAACCAGCAGCGCCGTGACCTTGGTAGATGCCGTAAGAGGAGGGGATGCTGCGACTTGGAAGCGTTTTGAACTGGAAAGCTTCCTTAACATATCACTACACCCCCTTGCTTTCTCCTGTGCGTGTGTTTGTTGACATACGCACAACTCACCAGCCAAGATAAAGACAGATATGATACGAGAAGGCAGAAAAAAAATATTGACAAGCCAGTTCAGAGTTCCCCATATCTTAATTGTTTAATTTAATTATCTAAGTCTAGATAGGCACACAATTACGCTTATGCATGCAGTAAATCTGATTAGCAGGGCATCCTCAGTGCACTCTGAGCAGCGCTGGTGGTAGGAGGGGAGGGGACGCCCACCGACACATCTTTTCTCTGATTATCAGCAACACGCAGCCACTCATCTCTTTCAATTACAATCTGTGTGATAACATATTCCTCAAATTAATTGTACACTCTTATCTTATTTGCTTTATTTAAAAAAAAAACAACACCATTTGCCACAAGGCTCACAATGTGGTCACATGGGGGAATCTATTAGCAAATAATACAAAATCTTTCATCGAGATTTTTTGTTGAAATTATTGAATGTGTTTCATTGTGACACGCTCACTAGATTTTGGACAGCACCACCCTGATGTTATCATGAATGGCTATTCTGGTGGAGTTACCAAACACAGGGAAGACAAAGGCAGGAACATGGTTTTGATGAATTCAGTAAAGTAAAACCAAAATACTGACAACAACAAAGAGTCCAGAGCAGAGAACTGGAAAAATAACAAATGAACTCAGCCAAAGCACAAATACTAGAAATGGTACATAATACCTTAGACACAAGAGGGGCAGTGAGAAGGATTTACCAAAAAATAACTGAAGATAGGGAGCTAAATACTACTGAGGTTGTTTACTGGATGCAAAACAGGCGAGTCTGATTACCTGGCTGCAGATGAGGGGAAAGCATTAGGCTAAATGCAACCGAGAGGATGAGGATGGGCTGTGGAATGCCACTGAATGAATACAAAAAAAAACAACAACAAAAAGGCAGATATGTAAAACACAAAAAAATAGCATGTATTACCTCTTTTCCTGTAGTAAATTAAATTATCATTTTAAATTATTCGAATAAACAGGATTTCTGTTAGCAGCAGCCGCAATAAGCAAACGCCTGGCGAAGCTACACGTTTATTGAGCTTATTAAACAAACTACTTCTCAGTTCAGCGCTCCTAAGATCGATTGTAAATGGCATAATGAGGGAGCATTGTAGAGTAGGGGCTTCTTAAAGAGACAGAGGCCTATTTCAAGGCATAAAACTGCAAAGTCAAATGCCATTTAAGCTATGTGTGATATAGAGCAGTTTTGTAACAACTAAAATATGACACTGCGTGCCAGAAAAATACATAATGCCACCCCTTTAAATTACAACAGTTAACCGTTTGAAAGAAGGCATATATTAGCATTCGGATTGTATTATTTTAAAACGTCATGAGCTTTAAAGTATAATTTTTTTTATTAAGGCAAAAACAGTGATTACCACATGGTTTTCCCCAAATCCCTTTGAAAAACACAAACCTGCAAACTCTATCGAATGCATCACAAGATTCAGCCATGTTGGTGTTGCGGGGTCTGCTCTAAGTCTATGCAATACATCTAAGTGGATCAATTAGATATATTACATGAGTAACAGGTTTAATTAATTGAAATTCTCCACAGCAGCGGGGTGGTTACAAACAGTCAGCCATGATGTATGGTTGAGGCGTGAAATGCAGGCTGAACAATAAGGAAGTCTGGCAGATCAATCCAAAATACAAAAAGACTAGATTTAATATAGATACAATGATATTGACCAGTGAAAAAAAACTAAAGATGCTGCTCTTGAAGCAAATTTGTAAATAAAACATTTTGGCTCAGGATTTACCTGCCTTAGCTTGATTTTCTCACATTGTGACGTTTGTCATGCTCAAACAAACCACACTAAGTTTTATGAATTCATTAAATCACAAAGGAATCCCTAATGCTATGACACGGTAATTACTGACTGAATGACAAATTGGGTTTCGCCACCATCGCTGTGATGCATAGTTTTGCAGTCAAACAGATATGGACGACTCTACAATCTATAAGCCTGTGACAGCAGCAACAGATGGTTCGGTAACAGAAAGCACATGGCGGCGATCAGTCTGCATTGTAAACAGATTCAGTGATAGGTTCTTGTGGGCGTTCATGATTAGATCCCGCCAATTAAAAAAAGGTTCATTTGAGGTGGGCTTCTGAGGCTGATAAAAAGATCCTGACTGGTGATAAACTACCAAAGCTCACCTTTCACCATGTGTCTGTTCTCAGTTCAGCTAAGGATAATGGATCTCAGTGGAACCGCGTGCTTTGGGAACAAAAATGGCAGCCTGAATGGGTTGGAATAGTGATTTTATTTTTCTATTGCACCAAAAGAAAATTTATTAGTGAAGGAGCATAAGATAAAAAAAACAAAATGGTGAAATGGCCATTATTTATTTATTACATTTGATGAGTGTTTATTTGTTTGTATATAAAAGTGAAATACAGCTTGTATTTAAACAAATACTCATCATAATCATATTGTAACTGCACAAATTTGTCGTGGTTAGAGAGCCGAAGGAAAATTTCCACCTCGTTTTGTCGTGTCTTTTCTTATCTTACTTGTTTAATTCATACAGCGCCTCAAGAATATGGCATGAAGTTGAAATATGTTGAAAAATTGTGACATTTAACATTAAAACATAAAACATATACATATTTTTAGTGATTATCAGGATTAACCACATTAAAAACCTAAAAGTCATTTGTATTCAGCCACTTTGAGTCAGCGTTTCGTATAACCAATTTTTGCTAGAATTACAGTTACTAATCTTTGCCAATATGTTTGTACCAGCTTTTTGCATGCTCAGGTGAAAATCTTTGAAAATTCCTTTGTGTAAAAGAAGCTCAAACTCAGTCAGAATAGATTGAGAGCATCTGAATGCTTTTACAAAACCCCCAGTGTAGCTGGATTTAGTGGAAAAAGTGGGAGTTTAAACCAAACTGGATTGCATAGACTTGGAGCTCTCAAGGCATTGTACTATGAGATTAAATGTGTTGTGAATTGATGCTTTATACATAAATTGAGCTGAGTTCAACATGGTGAGGTTCATAAACTTGCAAGCTCATAAACAATAATAATTTATCTACATTGAAGTAGAGATTATAAAGACATAGAAATGTTGAGATAATCAGTGAGTACATTTCAAAAGAGATATAAAACAAATTGACTTTTATTCTGAATAATTTGTATATTTTTGTGGAAATAGTGATGCAGATGTTCTGTTAGTTTTGCATTAAATAAATCTCTGCAATCTACTTGAGAAACATCTAAATGTTTTATGGCTGTCTAATATGAGATTTTACATGTAAAGTTTATGCAGAAAAAAGAAACTGGAAAACATGATTCAGTGCATATTTACCAATAAGATTATTAACAGAATTTTTAAAATTATGATTATGATTAACAATGATAGCAACCTGAGAAGGCTTCCTTCTAAGAAAGAGCTGCTTTATATCAGCTCTGTCTAAATCTGACATTTGGATGAAATCTAAAAAAATGTCACAACATGAAATTCAAACACAATTTATATTTTCTGTTATTAACTGAGATGGTTGTCAAAGAAAACAATATGTGGATGACAAACATTTGATTGTAAAACAACCTTCATGTGATTCTTCCCCACTTTCCAACTAATACACCATGCACAAAAATGTGTGAGAAAAAAAATAACTTCACTGGGTGTAATACATCAACACTCAGCTCTACAGCAACACTCGGCTCATATGAAATTAACCTCCCGCAACTAATTTCTCTTTAATGTAGTAGCCTTATTCCCTGCTAGATAGACGCCATGAGAGCAACACTCAATGGATGAGTAAGATGCTACCAACACATTGGCTTGCAGCACAATTTAAATTGTGCCCTCTGTTGGTATGACAGCAAATATACACATTCCTTACTGTACAAACTGCAAACGCAGCTAAAACAGTCGTATATTTCTTTATATCTGGTGGACACGTCACTTTTGACTTTTACTCTTGCCTACTTTCCTCTTTGGTGATATAGTGGGAAGGCTGATGCAAGATGCAGAGAGCGTCGGCAGCAGGGTTAGTGATGAAGGAGCTGCAGTTGTCATGGAAACCCCGGAGAAGGAGGAGCGTTGTGAAACGAGACCAGTTTGTTTTGTTATTGAAGATCACGTGGCACCCCGAAGCCCCGCCCACCTTCCCCAGTTACCACGGATTCAACCGTCTCCCTGCTCCGGTTAGTTACTACAAAATGGCTGCAGAAGCTCCGCCGCCGATGAGAACCAACTGAGCGCTTCAAGGTAGGATTTAACGTATCTTTTTCCTGTGCTACCAGAAAGCAACCCCTCGCATTTTTGACGGTGTTCTAAATGCGCAGATACGCAAGACTTTGACGACTGTCGTTTTGGACGCAGTGTTTATATGGAAATATCTTCGGCTCAGCCCACTGTGACATCACTGTTGTCTTGCACCGGGTTCTCAGCTTTTACGAAGTTTGCCGATGTGGTCGGTGTTTGTTTGCGTTGCATACAGCTTCTCAGTTTCGAAAGTCGATTTTCGTCTTGCTTTACGAACCGAACAAGCTCCGCTGTTGGGGGAAAAAAAATAAAGGGCGACTGTGTTGTTGCTGCTGGGCGGCAGACGTCGGTGGGACACCCGCCGTTGTGTTGCTTTGCGGGAGACCCGACATGGACATTATTATCGCCACTCATTCGCACAAAATGTGCTTTGTGCGTCACGTGATTCGATTTAAATCCATTTAGCCCCGGTTTATCTACAGGGTTTATGTCCACACATCTCTGCCAGCTTCATTCACCACGAGCCTTCGCTCGTGCATCAGTCCCTGCTCCACAGTTTGTAAATTGATTACTTCCAGCTCTCATTTTAATTGCGGGGAAGAACCAAATTATGCTATTCCTGTTACTTTAGTGCGTCGCAACCTGAGTGTCTCGTTTTGCGTTTGCTTGAAATCTGCTGTTAGTTCTTTGTCTTGTCAGTGTGAGCATTAGATTTCTGTGTAATCCCTGAGAAATGATGCCTCTAAACTCTTTAACCCGCATGTCCCGCAGCTTGGCTTTATGCAAAAAAGAGATAAAAACAAATTCGACTTCCCATTGTGCATGGTGGATCAAAATCTATACCGAGAACAACATCATAAAAGACGTTTTAAATGTACTTTGTAATATTTGTCTTATTTTGTAACAATCAGTAAAATCTAAAAATTGCTATGGTTATTTATCCTTAATTCTGCAAAGTGTTGAGTAAAAAAAACCCTGGCGTTACTAAGTCATGGTATATGTAAACTATTGAGTTTATTAACATTTTATAAACATTTCTTCTGCTACAAAAAATGTTAGTTTTGAATATGATCTATTATACACATTTAAGTTTTTGACAGATCTGAACCAAATTTTCAGTTAACCACCCACCAAGTTAGTTGTCTTGTAAGTATATGTGATTATTGTGTAGAATGTGATCAGTTATTGAGGTGTGTTCATCGCAGAGCTCTGGTGTCAAACTCCTGTCCTCTCCGTGTTCTGCAACTTTTACTAATGACTCCTTGTGTCAACAGACTGAGTCATGTAATTAGATCATTAGCAGGACTCATTTGAAGTTGAGTGCACGAGGAGGTAATAGTCATTTGATTCAGGAGTGTTTAATTTGGGACACATCAAACTGTTGCAGGACACTGGTTTTTGAGGACTGGAGTTTAACACTCGTGTTGTTACAGAATAACTAAAGTCTAACAAGCTGGTAGCCTGTTGATTAGTCAGGGTGTCTGCAGTGATAACTTGACATTTTTATACAGCCAAATTGTATTTTTTTTTGTTGGCAAGGGTCGGGGGCACTACTCTTTTTATTCTAGTTTGCTGATAAGTAGTGCCAAGCAAATGGGGGAGGAGGGTCACTGAGTAACTCCACCCTTGACAAAACTGATTATCCTGGCACTATTTCTACCTTTTCATTAACTACATGGCAATTAAAAATTCATTTTTTAAAAATAAAACCTTAGTATACATTTGTTTTATTAAATGTCACATGCCATACCATGAATGTATGCTTATTTATACTGATGCTGGCAGGACTGTGCGAATAATGAGTACAGGTCAATTATTTCTCTTCACCAGTTCAACCATTTCAAGTTGTGTCATTTTGTCTCTTCCAATTTAAAAATGTAAGTGAAATAGTTGTTAACTCATGTACTTAATCATTAATTATCAGTTTATCTATTATGCTTAGGTATTGTTGTTATACATTTTGAGATGGTGGTTAAAAATCATGTATTTGCTAAGATTTTACATTATTTTAAGGTCATTTTATACTGCACCAGTTAGATTCCCATTAATTATTTAAGCCAGCTGTCTAATGAAATCGACATAATGTGAGAATTAAGCATGTGAACATATATCATCAAAATAATTTTGGTATAAATGTCACTGAAAAAAATGAAGACTACATGGTTGATTTTAAAAATTCAGTTTTTCTTCAGGTCAGTCAAACTATTTACTTGGACAAAATCCCCAATAAGAAAACTCGTCTGTGGAAAAAAAAATAGATAGTTAATGATATTCTGGGTTTGTTTGCTATTAATAGGAATTCTGGAAACTACAAGCCACAATTTAGGGGGGGCGATGCAGCCAACAGCATAATCATCAATCAAGCAACTGGAGCAAAAAATGGCAGCTGCAGACTCGCTGATAGTAACATACCTGCTGGGGGATGCCACTGCTCTGACGCATTGAGAGAGCAAACCAATTTAAGCTTTGATTCCTGCTGGTTTTACTAATGTGTCATGGAGCCTAAATTTGGTCTTGAGGAGGTGGCGGTTAAGAGACGGGGTCACCCGGGTTATTTTTCTCACTGCTGGGTTAGGGGGGCCCCACTCAGGAACCAAAGCCTGTGAAAGAGGCAGTGTCTATTCACAGAGAGGCATGAAAAGGAAGGGGCAGAGGGGGTTGATAACAAAACCAGACCGCTAAATGCTGTGATTATAATACAGATTAGGTCATAGCATAACTTTCAGTTTAAAAACCCTTAAAGTCCTTTTGCTTGAATAACTGAGGGATATTTGGCCGGATCTTGTCATTTGGTTTGGCTGGTTCTCAATATCCATAAGTCTGTCTGAAAATGATGATCTTGCATTGAACAAAATGAGAAACCTCAAGTTTAAAGCTTGAAGAAATACCCAGATGCTATTTGTAGTTATTGCTCATTGATTTGCTAAAAAGGCAATTTATTTATTATTATTTCCAGTGCTTTTGTCACTACCAGTACAAACAGGGATTAGCTTCTTTGTTCGTTTACATGTCAGACATCAAATCAGTGATTTGCAAGTTCTTTACATGAAGAATGTTACTATGGACGGTTTTTTTACTTAGTCTGGAAACGTATGACGCATTATTTTGGTATTTGGATAGATCTGTGTTTTCAGAATTGATCTCCTCTCCCGCTGCCTAAATGTTTCCATCCATCCACGTTTAAGTGTGAAACCTGACGTCCCAAAAATCAACATTTTGGTCTTTGATAATGTCAGTGTTCAGGAATTTTGGAGCAATATGGATCCAAAAAGAGCCTGGTTTAGGTCCAATTTGAACCTCCGTTCTAAATTGCAACTTTATTTTGCCAAACTCAACAGTTGTAGAAGAAAACGCAAACCTTGCAACCTTGTAGGTTGTATGAACACGTTCCACAACAGTTTTGTTTTGTTTGGAGTTTACAGCTGTGTCCGTCCATTATCTATGTCAGATAATAATCCAGTTTTGATTTTAATAGATGCAGATAATATAGATCTGATCACAATCCAAGCACTCATTGTGAATACAGTGAGACACAAACAAGGGCCAAATATGTGAAGTCTGACACAATGTAAGGAATTACTAACTAGAAATTCAGTACAAACTCAATACAAGCAACGATTTTTCACCTAACAGTTGAACTGACATGAATGGGTTTTGACAATGAGACAAAATTGGATTCATTGGATAAATCCCATGAATGCAAGTATATGAAACTCAGTCAGGACATTATTGAATCCAGAACTTTTTCTTTTATTAACCACCAACAGCGGTGCAGTGCTACTGCTCTGTTACTGGATATCTTTGCTTATTGAAAATAAACAGGAGTTTGTGACATTGGTGCAATATTTTTCAAGGTGTTTTCGATGATTATGTTTATACCCGTTATTCCTTAAGCCGTTGTACCGCTTAGTTGTCATCTAATGTTTTTGTTTTTTTCTTCAGCCGCTTGAGGTTAGGTTTTTGTAGTGCATGTATGCAAGATATTTAAGTGCATTTTCACAGAACAGGCAACACTGATGCCTACATTTCACCTTTTCTACGCCATTAGGCTGAGTTAGAACGCATTATGATGACCACTCTGAGAATAGCTCCAAGTAGTTTATAGAGTGCAATCCTCTTTGCAGAGCCCTGGGACTTTGTCAGTGCAGTTTTTTTTTTCCTTCTAAACCTTCATGCAACAAAAAGGCACGTGCAACACATTTGCCGTTTTTCATTATGCGTCTGAGGTTTTACATGCGAAAACCCGAAAGTTGAAAGAGCTTTCCTGTCCCCAAAAGTGCAGACGAGCAGAGGACGACGCTTCGCATGATCTCCGAAAGCTGCAGC
Source organism: Poecilia reticulata (assembly GCF_904066995.2). Taxonomy (NCBI): domain Eukaryota; kingdom Metazoa; phylum Chordata; class Actinopteri; order Cyprinodontiformes; family Poeciliidae; genus Poecilia; species Poecilia reticulata. The sequence goes on along the minus strand of NC_088837.1, from coordinate 12,409,977 downwards.
CGCTGTTGCTGTCGTCGTTGGCAAGGCATGCGATGGCATTCCTGGCTCTGTGCCCAGCTGCTGTCGTCTACGGTCTACCACCCCTCCCCCCCTCCCCAATCTCTCTCTCACGTCCACACTAACCAGCTTCATTGTCGGTCGACCCCCCTCATCTTTATTGCTCAAGTGCGCAGCGGCGAGGCATTTACTTGTTCACACGTTCTCTCTCCGCTTCCACTTAATATTTTTTTTGAAGCAATTTTATGCTTGGCTGTAATTGACTCACCTTGATCTCTCCTCGGTTGTTGTTCCTGTCCTTTTTGTGTTCATCCTTTGTCATCACTAGTGAGTGTCTAGTTTAAGGGGGGACACCCAGCTGTAAGCCCAATGATCTGACAGGAGAGTGTAATTCCACAGCAGACCTCAGTTCGCTGGCCCTTGACCTTTAAATTCGCATGGAAAGCGCTTCCACATTAAAACTTCATAATGCATAGTCTATTGGTCTGCTGCTACGTATGAGTTCAAGCCCGTGGCATTGTTTTTCTTTTTGCTCAAGTGTTATTGAGTTGTTAGGACAAATGTTTGTCTTTTTAATCAACATTTTTGAAAAATTATTTTCAAAAAACAAATATGTCTGAAACTCTTTCAATCAAAATATACTCTCAAGTTGCTATAGTTGACATAAACGCCAATTGAGTCCGGTTATGTTTATCAAAAAGCTGCAGAATTCAAAACAAAAATGTTACAACCATATGTTTATTTGTAAAAAAAACAACAAAATATTGAAAATCATCCATCGGTTTGTCTTTGTAACTTGGCAAAAGGTAGAAAATGTACTGCATGACTGTATGGCGATCAGTAAAGCTCTAACTAAATATGCTCACTGTTGATGCACATGTTTACGATTTAATTATTTAACCGTTCAGCCTTGCTGGAGGAGCAAAAGTTTCTTTAACTGCAACCATTTTGACCGTCCTCCCGGGTCAGCGGAGGACAGCAGCTCACATTAACTGGAGCATCTCACTTATTGCCTACATGACAAAAGCCTCACTGATGCAACGGCAGCTATATTTAGTATTGCAGCTGTAGGTTCTAAATCAGCCTGTTGCTGCTTTGAAAAAAAATAAAAACTGTTGATGGGTATGAGTAGCAGCTCTCTTCTGCATAAGTGGCAACAAAATTTACAACACAGCTTTTGGGATAACATGTTAATACCACCAACGTACCTGTGTCTTCAAGTAATTTTTAAGCTTTTTTTTTTGGTACATAAATTTTTCATCTTGATTTTAGCTTTTTTTATTTTTTACTTAAAAAAAAACAACTACTGTTTTTTTTTCTCATTTTGTCTGATACTGCTACCTGACAGGTTGTTCTCTGACTTGCTTCCATATTTCTTTATTTGGGTTGATTGGGTTGTAAAAAAAACCAAAAAAAAAACTGAGTGGTAAATAAAAGCTTATCCACAGAGGTGAGCATGGGGGACATTTCCATATTATTGGCTGCAATTGCAGATGAGGCAAACATTCCAAACTAAAATGGCAAAAATATTTTGTTTGCAGATCAAATGGAGGAAGTTTGGGATCAAAATGTAATCTAAATTTATCTAAACCCTCTACCAACACCATACCTGTTGTTGTTGTTTGGTTGCCACTTCAGCACATTGGGTGTTTTGCTCCCAATAAGCAGCAAAAGTGCCTGGATGTGAAGTAACATTTTTCCCCATGGTCACCCATTCTCTGCTTTCCAGCAGAGAACGCTAAAATATAACTACCGCTTATGTTTTGGTGGTAGTTAAAGGTCATTTGATGATATTTTGTGCCATTACTTATTTCATATTGCTAACATGTATGTTGAACCCTAAAACTAACCTATGTCTCAATATTGCAACAAAATTTGTTAGATGTTGATTTCATTCATTTAAGCAAATGCTTTCCCAGAATTGGTCAACATTTCAAATTCAAAAATACTTAATTGATCCTAAAGGGATATTAAATAATTTGGAAACTGATTGTTAGTTTTTGTATTTATACAAAATATATAGTTTTGTGAGAATTCTAAAGTTCCCTCAAAGCCAAACTTAAGTAAAACAGCTGAACCTGTTTTTCTTTGCCCAGTTCCACGATTGGATGAAACTGACTTGAGCGCCACGCTGAAGGGCGCTGTCTGTCTCCACCTGACTGCTCACTGGGACCTCTGGGAGCGCCTGTTGCCAGGCAGTGGCACACGTCACCATCGCCTGCAGTAGCGTGGTCTTGGTAGAACAGACTGGTTTCTCCAACAATGTCACATTTTAGGGTTAGAGATATAAAAAAAACAAACAAAAAAACATTTTATTTTGTTTATTAAATTTTATGTACATAAAAATGTATGAAAAATTTCTACTTTTCCATTTTGCAATATAGACTCTGAACTGGAAAGGACTTAAAGCTCTGGATATCTTTCAATGTGAATCAGCAGTGTAACACTTTCATCTTTAGAGCTGCTTATTGAGGCCATTTTCAGTACAAGCAGCAAGGTTGACTAATGTCAATAACCCCGAATGATGTTATGAGTTGTTTCTGTGGATTACCCAGAATGAAAGTAAAATAAAGGCTAGAAGCACTCTGTTGGCTGCAAAGCTTTCCACTATCAGTCCTAAAAAAACAGAGTAAATTCTGCATACAAGCACAGTTTACATGAAATTGCTTTGGAAATGAAAAATCAGCTCAAGTGGTGCATTCAAATTAGACCTTCCAATTTTACCTTGGAGAACAGAAAAGGACAATGTCGCTAAGTGAACTCGACACGCGGAGGCTCAACAGTGCAACCACCTAATTAAATATGCAGCTCAAAATCTGACATCTGTGCAACTATTTTTGTTTCATTGGCGAGGCTGCACTTAACATTTAATTTACGTCTCTGGGCAGAGGTGTGGATGCTTTTTTTTTTTCAATTTTTTTTTGTCTGTACAACATGCAGAAAGTATACTCTGCAAATTAAGTCCTCCCTGGCTGAGCCTGCAGCCAATACAGAGCAGGTTAACTTCTTACCCAGTGTGTGCGGTTGTCAGGCTCAGTGTTTGTTGAGACAGTCAGCAGCCGCGGGTTGACCAGTCTGATGTGCCCCTTTTCAAATGGTGCCCACCCACAACTTCCATCAGCCATTCACAACAACAAGAGCCAGTTTGAACTGCTGAATTTTTGAGCTCACAAAAATAGCTTGGAGGCTCTTTCCTGCTTGTAAAAGCACAACTGTCTTAAGCTGTGCTCGTGTCGTTGAGCGTCATCAACTTCTGATGTTTTCTTAATTACCAGAGGTAGTGAAATATGATTTTAAATGTGTTGATTTCAGCACATAAAATATGAGAAAGAAGTCGGGCACACCCCTGGTATTCTCTGGTGTCCTGTGAAGAACTTATCAAGGTTAAGATTTGTCCTTTCTTGTCTTTATATGTTTTAGCTGTGAAAAGAAGCAAAAACACAAGAAGAAAAACATTTGATGGAAGATAAGAAAAAGAAAAAACAAGAAGAGAAGAAAAAGAAAGAAGCTGCACAGAAAAAGGTGAGCATTCAGTCTGTTTTGAATTGTGTCTCTTCCCTTCATTTATTCATTCATCAGCTTTTTTTTTTTTTTCTGCTCACTTAATCCCGTTCAGTGAAGCTGAGGCTTATCCCATCTGGTGAAAGGCAGGGTATAACCTCGACAGATCGCCAGACCATCGCAGGGTTTTAGAAAAACATCCATGCATGCACGCAGCCTCTCTCCTAAGGTCAGCTTAGAGTCACCGTATAACCCAACACCAAACATGCACACTCCTCCATCAAAAGCCTGAAAAACCCAGACTGAAAAGCTTCCTGTTGTGGCGCACGAGTTTTAATAACAGTACCAACATAAAATCTCTTCATGTAGTCAAGCTTTAATTGTTTCTACTTATTGTTTAATAAAATCTGATATTATAAGCCACAGTAAGACCTCAGTTTTAATGCAGGGTCAGGCCATTTTTGCTCCACTGCCTTATCAGCCATATTCACTAGAGGGATTAATATTTCTCCACAAAACTCATTGATGGTGGTTTGGATTAATTAAGTTTCATTAAATATATTTTTATTGTAAAATGTAGTTTAATTAAGGAACTTAAACCATCTCTTTGGGGGTAAAAAAGACATTTAAGTTTTGCATCACATCTCTTGTTACGCAGTGTGTGTTTCTTTTCATTTATTCATTAATGGCTCATGTCTTGGGTTCACACAGGTGTATTCAGTACAGCTACATAACCTGCAACAGTTGCCTTTTAAGTACAGTGTAATATACAGACATTTTCCCCTCATCATGTATTACCGTAGTGCCTATAAAACGTATTCACCCTCTTTTCATTTTGCTTTTACAAAGCTCTTGTATCAAGAGGGCAGATTTTCTTTTGATAAAATGAAGGACAAACTCTTTATAATTTGCTAACTTTTTCTTTAAAGAAGCACATCATTAGGTTTGAGTGTAATATTAATACTGAATAAAGAAAAAAAATGAAATATTCTGGAATATGTTCGCCTGGCATTCTGGATGTTTTTTCTATTTTTCTCTAGGCTTATATCACACTTAATGTGAACATGACAGGAAACGTCCCACTTGCCTTTCTGCTTTGCATAAATCCAATTCTTTAAAATATTTGTATTTTGGTATCATAGGTCAAATTTTCATTCATGTTTTCTCTTTTGTTACAGACCACAGAACAGATAACCAAAGGTAAGTGTTTGAAGTTTCATAAACCTGTTTTGTTACTCTTTAGAGCAAAATGTTGTTGTTTTTACACACAAAAAAAATCTTAGTCTACTGTGCTTTCTGCTTTGTAAATAAGAAGCAAACTTACTTTAAGGATAAGAAATTGTATTTTTGTCTCCTTAGATAGAGGCGCTTTGAAAATCCCAGAGAGCCACTGTTTGATCTCTGTGTGAGAATAAAAAGCATGAAGCTGAATTAAGGTGAAACATTTAAAGTTGAAAATGAAAATATCTGGAGCCGGGTGGTCGGAACCGCCTGAGCTGAATGTGGAAGCCAGGTGCCCATGCAACACTAATAAGGAGCGTAGGGATGATGCAGCTCCTCCTCAGGTCTCCCTGTCGGCTCCACAGGCTTACCTAGGAGAACGGAGGTGAGAAAGACTCTCAGAATAAAAGAAAAAATAAATCAAATAACAAACAATACAAATGCATGAAGGGAATTGCCTTAGAAGACGTTGTGAAGAAGACTGAGCTTAGCTTGCAGGTTTTGAACTCTGGTTCTGTTAAAGCTTCAATATTTATTTTTGTCTCCTCAGGCCAGTGTTTGTAAAAAAAAAAATCCTTTTATTGGGTTGAGCAAGCATGTTTGGAGCCGGACTGTTTCAGGACAGACGGGGGGAGAAAAATCCGATTAGACCTTCAGGCAGTTGTTAACAGCAAGGCATTAATACAGCAAAGACAAGTGTTTATTACAGTGGTTAAAACTCTTTTTTGTAACTAGGAGAAATCTTATTTGTGCCTTTATTACATTATATTACAACTTTTATGCAAATAAAAGCCTCTAGTAAATAACTATTGAGAAACACAACAGCATGTGATGGCCTAATATTAGAATTGTTATCATGTCGGAGAGAGGAAGGAAATGATTAATGGTTTTATCGATTGGCCATATTTATAAAAAAAAACCAAAACAAATAAGAATTTAATATTCACACTAGTTATTTTTGTATTTATTTATTTAATTTTACTTAGATACACAGTCTCATTCTCAGGATAAAGCCCTATAGATATTATGTAATACTGAAAACGTTTGTGTGAACGTTCGTGAGAACCAAATGACAAGTGAAACAAAGAATACTCCAATTATTACTTCTACTGATACCGTTTCACTTGTTATTAAATTGGCCCTTATTATCTTGCATCCACTAATCAGGGTATTGTAAAACTGGAGCGGGATGGATTTTTTCACTGTCAGCTGTAATAGATCATTGAAATAATTAACTAATTTAGTAATCGAATAATTAATTGGAGTATACTTTAAACATGACATTTGATGTAAGAACAACACCATCAAAACAGTAATTAAGCTAAAATTGTACAAAAAAACATATGCCAGAGCTCCTCATCTGGCATAGTTTTAGCTTCACCTGTTTCAAATTACTTAAAAATAAAAAAAATTAAAAAAAATTTTGTTGTCTAATTACATAATCAAAAAAAAAAGAGTCAATTGCAGAAAGGGCTGAGCTGTTCACATGTTGCCTAAAAACCTTTAGACACTGCATTTGTCTTATTTAAAAAAGGAATTGAATTATTTTTCATTTTTATGTATTTTTACTAAAACGTTTTAAGTGCTTAAATGAAAAATTTGCAGACTTTGCCTTTTCTTTTATTTTTTAAATTCGATTACTTGATTAATCGTCAAATACTCGCTTACTAACGTAACCGTTAGCTACAGCCTGGTTCTTACAGTTAACACGGCACTAGCGGTATTTAGAAAAACATTAAACCTTGAAGAAAAACAGATTTCTTGAAGGTGAATTATATTTTGGACCAGCAACTTAAAAATATAGATTGTTTGTGATAGTAATTTAGGGTAGACTGGGAGCTAATTAGGACAATGAGGAAAGTGTGGGGGATGAATAAACATGCATCCGTCCTCTGGAGGTTTCCAGCAGCACCCGAAGCATCTTAATAATGTAACTGCTTCCATCTCCTGTCTGGTCTGGCAGAGAGGCCCACCCCGGGAGCAGAAGAAAGGGAGGGCTGCAAGGAAAAGGTTGAAATGAATGATTTTTTTTTTTTTTTTTCGCTGTTTGGTGTGAAGCAAAGAGAAGGTGAATGCTGAAACGTGGGGGCTCAGGTTGATCTGAGGGAGCAGGAAGAAAATTGTGTGCGAGAGCAAAAGAAACAGATGGAGCTACGTGAAACTGAGACTGAACTCCAGTTTCCTGTTTGCCGACACAGCTGAGGGGGCCCGTTGTGGGTTGTTTCTCCTGGCCCACTTCTGTAACAGACATGCAAACACATGCTGCCTCTCTGTTCCAGTCCCTTAATGTAACAGTCGAATATAGATTTTTTTTTCTTCTCTTACTCGCTGTGTTTCCGAAAACACTCAAAACACCCAAGATGTTGACATGAGTTCAAACATTATCTGAAGTGTTGAGCTGATTGCTGCTCATTAGCTTCTGCTGCAGAATTGACGGTTGCACAGGCGATCCTTATCCCCAGTGTTCAGGTCCTAATGTTCTGCATGTTTTAGTTTATGACATGTTTTCACACACCTGCATCGTTAACAAGCTTCTGCACACCTGCACACTGAGGAGGTAATTTAATCAACTGACTGCTTTTATTTTGCTTCTTATTATGAAGCCAAAAAGAAGGAAGTAATGCAGTGTGTTGCTGAACTATATACACTTTTTAAAGTTTTTGATAATTTGACATTGCAACCACAGATTTCAATAATGCTGTGACAGAGCAACACAAAGGTTGTGCATGTGGAATATAACTCCTGGTTTTCAATTTTATTGTTTAGCACTGTTGTATTTTTGTTCTCAGCCTCATTTAATCTGTTGAATAAAACGCAGTCTAGCAGGTAACCTTCAGAAATTATCGTATAAGAAAATAGTCCACCTGCGTGTTATTAAATCTCAGTATAAATATGTCTGTCCTTTGATGGCCTCAGAGGGTTTGTTAGAGAACAAAGAGCATCTTAAAGCCCAAGGAGCACAGCAAACAGGTTTGGGATAAAGTCGAACATCGCACTACAAAATGGAAATAATCTGACACAACTGCAACACTGCTAACCAATGGCTAAACACCTTAACTCAGAGACCTAAATAGCGCATTAGGAAGGAGCATGAGCGATGACGTTGCTGCAGTCAAAGAAGGAGCTCTGTTCAGATGACACTTGAAAACTGTTTATCTCAGTTGATCTCGATCTGGGTGAACTGGGAAAGAAGAATGTAGATGTGCAGAGCTAGCGGAGACATTCCCCAAACGACTTGCAGGTGCAGCAAATTGAGATGCGCACCATTTCAACAATTTTTATTTGTAAAAAAAAAAAAAACAACAACAAAAAAAAACATTAAAGAAAACCATTCCACTTTTCAAGTGTGCTCTACTTTATGCTCGGCTATCATATACAGTCCCACTCTTTGCTGGTAAACATCAGGATATGATTTTATTCAGCTGGCTTATATTGCTTTCATAATATTTGATACTGAAATTTAATTTCACTGTTTACTGCTGGGTGACAACGTACTGCTGTAAATGAAAAGGTTGACTGTGACAATAGTGAAGTGAGTGAATAGCTGTGTTTGATCCCATCCATCTTCTATTGTTGCGTGACATTATTGGTCAGAATCCCAGCAACTACTGGCATGGAGTTAATGCTGTAAAATAAGAAAAAGGGACAGTCTACACTGCAGCTTGTTTCTAAGTTTATTCCAGAGTTCAATGCTATCATCAAAAGGAAGAGTGAAGCACTCACACAACGTCGAGGCGCACGTTTACGTATTGCCGTGGATAACATTAGAAAGTGAATCTACAGCCGTCGTTTGATAGTCAATTAATTTAACGTTTCATATTCTCTTACTTATTCAGTTATTTATGTTTGACATAGAGTGGTGTGATGAAAATGGGATTTATGCAAGATGACCTTTTGTTATCATTACTGCCTGATCCCTTCCTCGTGTCTTATCTAAACAAAAGCATCAGTTGTATAATAACTGTTATATTCGTAGAAGAACTGGAGTAACAGATGGTTTTGCTCCTACTGTCATCATATTGCACAAGCCTTCCAATCCTTTTTAACTCTGGGTACCAAATTCTCCTAAACCGAAATAGAAAAACAAAATTAAATCGTTTCCGTACAACGTAGAGAATACCAAGTAAGATTTCTCGCCGTCAGTTTCTCGCTGTTCATGTATGAAGTTCCTATTCCAGCCTGAGTTGGTGTAAGGCCCAGCAGGTGCTGCTCAGGTCAGGAGGACAGGACATTCCAGCCTCTTTCATGCTTCGCTTCTTCTAACTCAAAACACAGAGGAATCTGCGCTGCCTACAGCTGCCGGCACAAAGGGCACGAGCAGGGGAGTGATGACTCCAGCAAAGTAGTTTTGTTTCTCTCCTGCACCTGACTTTTGTAAGCAGGGGTCTTGGAGACGAGCCTCTCTGACCCATAAAGCTGCAGAAATAAAAAAAACAAACAAAAAAAAAAAACAGCTATATTTTGAGGCGCTCTAGAAGCAGAGATGGATTTTTGGTGTTGAGCTATTCAGGTATAGTTAGGACTTGAAAGTCTGACCTATATAACACTGAGTGTTCTGGTAGATATTAATTGCTCTGAATAGCATTAGTCGTTGTGTGAAATGTGATGAGGGGATGGGTTCCCATTCGAACCACTGTGTCACATTTATTCATTTGTAATTAAAGCTTCCAGTCTGCTCTGGTGAGGTTTGCTGCTCATATTTTAAATTGGAAGATGGAGATGAAAGCCTCTAAATACCTCATCAATATTTGATGCTTTTCCTCCACTTTTTAATGAGCCATTTGATAAGGATATGTCTCTATTTTCTTGTTATCTTCAATTATCCTGATTTACCGTTGCAGCTCGACAGCGAAAGTGTTATACACACTGTTGGCCTCATGTATTGGCACCTCTGCTGCAGACGTTTAAAAAAAAAAAAAACTTTGTATTGCAATTGTATAATCTCCTGCTGAAAATGTTGGAAAACAGATGACACTTGAAAAGAAGTGGGGAAAAGAATCCCATGTCACCTGAATCCCCAGTGGCACAATTATAGTACCACTGCTGTCAATACAACCCCATTTGGAGCAAGGCTTTTCCTAATACACTGTGCAGAGAGGGGAGACCTATTGTCATTCCTGTTTTCACAAACTCTTAAAGATCTGAAAGGCTTCCAGAGTGCTGCTTATTCTCGTTCTAGCTCACCCCACAGGTATCTGTAGGATTTATTTACGGAGACTGAGATGTTCATAGAAAAGGGAGTTTCTGTGTTGATTTGGCCCATTTTCCCCAAAAAAAAAAATTAATAAATGTGCCAAAAAAACGTTGTAAATTACTCCCTACATGCCCCTACAAGCATAACCTGGTCTTTCTGAAGTAATGTAAAAACAAGGAGAAAATATACTTTAGTTACATTATTTTGTAGGGATTTTTAGGGGTGCTGGTAACTGTGATTTTTGGGCTGCACAGTGGCGCAGTTGGTAGAGCTGTTGCCTTGCAGCAAGAAGGCTCTGGGTTCGATTCCCTGCCCCGGTCTTTCTGCATGGAGTTTGCATGTTCTCCCAGTGCATGCGTGGGTTTTCTACGGGTACTCCGGTTTCCTCCCACTGTCCAAAAACATGACTGTCAGGTTAATTGGTTTGTCTAAATTGTCCCTAGGTGTGAGTGTGTGTGTGCATGGTTGTTTGTCCTGTGTGTCCTTGTGTTGCCCTGCGACAGACTGGCAACCTGTCCAGGGTGTACCCCACCTCTCGCCCGGAACGTCAGCTGGAGATGGGCACCAGCAACCCTCCCAACCCCACTAAGGGACAAGGGTGTAAAGAAAATGGATGGATGGATGGGTAACTGTGATTTTTGTAAAATATAACTACAAATAAGTCCAGAATTATTCATAACAATGGCATATGGAGGTGTAAAATATAAATATGGTTCTTTTGAGTGGAATTCATATTACTATTCTGAACTGGCCCAGAGAGTCTTGAGAATTTGAGGAGGGAGCTAAAGATTAGGGTGATGGCAAGGAGTTCTCCCAACCTCACAGACTTGAGGTACATTTTTATTGTGTCAGTGGAAATCTGCTCAGCAATCCCGAAAAGACCTTGTTTGCTGTTATATCACTGTTTCCATCAATGGTGGAGAAGCATACAGATAATTTAAAAAATTTAATTAAAGGCATTTTTTTCCTAAATTGCCCCCTCTTTCACATTGTGTTGTTTTTTGATTCATCTTTTTCATTTTCTGTCAGAGACGAACATTTTGTCTTAGTTTTAAATCTAAATCTTTCAGGTTGCGATACTTTTGGGTTTTACTTCCAGTGTATTGTTTACTTTTGTAAATATGTAGAGATGCACAGAAGATGTTATTTAATACGATCCTACCATTTTCTTCAGTATTTTTATTCCTCCGTTTTTTAGTAAATTTACCGAATGTTGCCTTCTGTGCACATTTGCTCGTAAACCCGTCCATAGAGGGTATCCTTCACCGTCAAGGTCATGTGGCCTGTTTGCGACTTCCACTCAGGAGATTGTGGAGCCGTTCTCGTTCCCACCCCTCTTCCCTCTGCGTTCGACTCTTTGATGTCGCTTCAGACACCCCGCTCTCCTACGTCAATACAAAGTCTTAAACACTCAGGCAAGCATGCGATCATCTTCTCTTTCAGAAAATTAGGATCCCTTTAAAAGTTGAAAATGAGATGTCTTCCTGTGCGTGAAGCACACACAGCCCCAAGGCCAACGTTTGATGTGCATCTTTGATGAACTGGGAATTCTCCTGTGCAGCCTCACAGCTGAGGACCGTGTTTTTGCAAATAGGCTGTCATGGAGATTCACTCTGATCTCTCGCTTTACTCCATTTCAGTTTAATTTCTTTTTTTTTTATTTTTAGCTAAATGTGGCTTTGGGAGATGCACACTTCATATGTTACAGCCTCCGCTGGTGTGCTGTTTTTATTCTGATTGATCTTTTATTTTCATTAATAACGTAACACTCAGGACAGTCGGTTTGATTGTATTCGTGTGTCTTGATGTGCAAGACGTGTGTTTTGCTCTTTGAAATGAAGCAGTCACAGTAGTGGAACATGCTAAGGACAAATAGTGGTCTAATTGTAAGCGGATTTAGAGCCAAGCTGGTTTCAGGCAGTGAGACGGGAGCTCACAGAGGAGCACACAGGGGGGGTGGAGACTTTCATGCACACACTGTTCTCTTCATCGCTTATCCTCCCTCCTCTGCCTCCTTCCATTCCTCCTGTACGCCAGCTTTCTCTTTCGTTCACCCTCCCTGTCCCTCATCGTTTCTTTTCCCTGATTGGCCAACGGAGCACTATGTCGCCTCCCCCACCTCCCTCTTCCTCCCAGCTTCCAGAAGGATCTACGTCATCCATCAGAGATTTCCAACTGTATAACAGTCGACTCCATAACTAATACGTCGTGGCGCAGTCCCAGAGTCCTCTTGTTTTATTAGGAAATCACCTCTTAAAGCCAGCAAATTGACCTGGAATTACTGCGGTCATCTGCTGGCCTTAATACAGCTATGATGACAAGAGGATAATAGTCGATGGGAATGAAGGAGAGAAGGGAGCACAGAAAGGTGGGGAGGGATGAAGCACAAGAGTATCTGATGATTCGCTGAGCTGCAGTGAGAGGCAGACGGATCCAGATGCAAGAAGTGACATCGATCGCAGAGACGTAGGAATCCCCTCCCCTCATGCGTCCATGGTACATAACCACGATGGGCACCGACACATCAGGAGAAAGGAATTTGGTCTCATGTGTCAGTAAACATGGGTCTCTGTTTGCATGTTCCACTGCACCATGCTGCCCTCTCCCCTTAACGTGGGCCTCAGCATTACATAACTCTTTGTTTTTGTATGTGACTGGCGGGCCGCATGTGCTCAACTTATTCACCGCTTCGCTGCACAGACTCGGGATGGCAGCCAATGGCAAAGCGCGCTGCTCTTTGTAACTCATTTAGCCCGCAGAAGTTTTTTTTTTCTTTTCTTTTTTCTTTTTTGCTTGTTGGTTTCACAAAGCCGCCCTTCCCTTCCCTTCCCTCCTCCAGCCAGCACTCAACTACCATTTTGGCTCGGTGCGCATTACGTCCGATCAGCTGATGTTTGGGTTTTCACAAGTACAGCCTACATAGGTTTTAAACACATTTTTTGCATCCCTTTTAGATTTTACTTTACCAGATTACTCCATTATGTAATGAAATGCTCTGAGGCGATTATCCTTTGTGCTTTGTGTCTCATAATGTGTTCCATCCAGGGCTAGCTCGGTAACCCGAGTTGATCCTCGTGAATGATTTAATGCTGACCCTTAACCTCATAGCTACGCATTATTGTACCATAAATTAGCCTGCAGGGGACTTTAAACCAGCCTAATACGTCACAGTCCCTTTAATATTGAACTTTCATTTAAATAAGTTACGTTCATTTTTTTAAAAATACCTCTTGACGTGACCTAATAATGTGAGAGATGGAGTTTGTTTTGAGTCTACAGGATTATTTCTCGCTGCTGCTGTTTACCTTACAATCTCAGTAGCAGGTTTGCTCTGATAAAGGGGGGGTCAATAGAAAGTTTTAGGATGTTTGAGCAACAAATTGTGGAGACACAACAAAAGGAGTAGCTGGGAACTGGTGGATAATAATCAATATGTCCCCAAAATAATGAATAAATAGAAGTGTGTATCTCATCAGTCTCAGATTGGTCAAAAATCCATCTAACGGATAAAGGATTTTTCTGAGTTGTTGCACTTCAGTTGCATACTTTCCAGAAAGAAATTAGAGTTGTTTGATTAGCAAAGCAAAGAAAAAGTATTTTCAGAATCACAATACTGATTCCAACAGAATAAGTAACTATTAATATATGTATTAATTAGAGATGTGCCGATCAGGTTTTTTCCTGCCGATTCTGATTCCGATCACCCATGAGGACCGATCACCGATACCGATCACATAATAATAATTTTTTTAATCATAAGCACTACCGGTTACATTATGTGTAAAAAGGAACCATGAATTCACCTTAATTTAGACAAAAACTTGTTTTTAATAACTTTTTCCAAGAAAAAAGCAAAACGGGCATTGTGCAAATTGTACTGGCTGCTATATGATCGGTGGCCGATCGATCGGCACACCTCCAGTATTAATCTGTCTTAGGAATTAAATAATTACAGAAACAAAAACAACTTTTGCTTAAAGAGAAATGATTGGAGGTCTGGTTTGATCACATTTCTATTAACTTTACTCTCCAGCTATTAAACACAGGGCTTTTGCACATGATTTTGATTTATTTTACTTGCTTCAAATATGATCGAAAGGTTTTGAAGAAAGAAAAGAATCAGAAACTTTTAGGCCTGTTCCCAGCATGTTGAGACATCACATTAGATCGCTATTGAGAAATAAATATATATTTTATTTATTTCAAACCTTATGGTTTATATTTTCAGAGAGAGACGGCTCCAGAACCCTTGATGACTTATACCTCTGACTGGACATCTGCTTACACACATCTTAAAGCTCTGAGAAGTGAATTTTAAGCACATTACTCATAGAAAAGGAGGAACTGCTCATGAATTAATTATGCATCATTTCCCAAGGTTACAGAGTTCTGAAATGGCAAGATGAGATTATTACTTCAAAATGCGTTCTATGAAAAGCGTTGACATTTATCTATATAGTGTTTGTTTGGAGTGTTGTTAACATTGCATGGTTTTGACAATTTCAAGGACGTATAAGACGCTGCCTTACATTACCTGCTTGACTCTAAATAACAGGTTGACACATTTAGTTTGCCAACACAAAGGAGGTATTAGAAGTTAAAAAGGCACTTATTTCCCTCGGGAGTCTGTAGAGAGCAGAAACGGACCGGCTGTTCTTAAAGCGTAGCTATTCTGAGTATAGGCTATTAAAATGGTTTGTCAGAGGTGACGGAAAGACCGGCTCTGTTGCCAGGGGTAACTGAAGCTAGTGGGACACGAGCACTTGACTTCAGCAGCTACGGCAGCGGTTGATAACTAACAGCTTTGGTCATGCGCCGAGAGGTAATCGTTTCTGGGGCTATAACCTGCCACAAAGTATGAATAGCTTATGTTGATGGGGTTGGGCGCTCTTTAAAACTCCGTCCTGGTGGAGACAATAACACACAATAATGAAGCAAGCAGGTCTAAGTCCATTATCAGGTGCTTGACCTATTTATCACTTTTAATCTGCGAACAGGCAGCATATCAGGCAGCGAGAGTTCCCGTCATCCCCAAAGGAAGTGTGTATTTATGATTTACATTTCCACAATGAGATTATTACAATCCTCTGGTTTGTGGTTCAGAAAATCCTATTTGTATGTAGTTGTAAATAGCTCAATTGTAACTTTTTGTAAATAAATAAATAAAAAGACAGTGAAGAAACACTGTGCTAAAAGATTTTTACAAAACATGCAGGAAAATACAGAGCTTGTAAACATTCTTGCACATACTGAGATTTTTCACATTTAATGTATTTTGATTTAATTTTATGTGAAAAGCCAATATAAAAGTGCAAGTGGGGAAACTTTAGGTGGAGTAAAAGGAGGATGCATCTTTTTTTTTTGTTTTTTTTTGTTTTTGCATCTTAGTCACACAGTAAAGAGAACCATATCTCTGGAGAAGCTGCAGAGAGCCAAAGGTCCTTAGAAAAAAAACAATCAGCAGTATAACAAATCTGATCTGCTTGAAGAATAGCTCCTGTTTGCAGTTTCTCACAACAAGCCATGTAGGAGACACAAAATGTGGAAGAAGGCTTCTCATCCAATGAAATTTAGTTTTGTTTTGTTTTTTGCAGAATCCTAAGTGTAGTTGAACTCTAGGATAGTTGATGGGAAGACGGATGAATCTGTCCTAGAAGAAATGCTGGAAAAGACATTCCAACATGTTTCAACAGGACAACAACACTAGATACCTGCAGCTGGAATTAGGGCAAAATAGTTCAGATCTGAAAATATTAAACAAGACAGCCCAGTCTGACCTGAATCAAACTGAGATCGTATTACAACGCTTGACAAGTGATGTCGAGTCTCCTATCCTATCCATGAATATCCAGAAGTGTGAGCAGGTGGATTTATAAAGTATTGATACAAGGGATTAAATACAAATGCAAAACTTCGCTTCACAATTATAAATCAATTTGTGTTATCAAATTATAATACCTATGATATAATATCCGAATAAAATACCTTGAAGTGTGTGGTTGAAATAAGTTAAAAGGATGCAAGAGCATCAACTTAGATTCTTTTCTTTCATTAATATTTTTTTCAAGTTTTGACCGTCAGATATAGTAAACGAAGTTGTGCAACTGCCAACATCCTGCTTTTTGTCTGCAGTATTTTGACACTTGTATGTGCTCAGCAACTCTTGTCTATGGCTAACGCTCCTTTAACCCGCTCATCCTGTATTTGCACTCCCTCCTTCTAACTGACCCTCTCCCTGCCCCACTTCCACAGTGCCAGACTCTGCCAAGCTCGACCCCACCCCTCCTCTTCTCCCCGCCAACCCCGGTGCCATCCCACCCGTACCCCAAAGCAGTGGAAATGGGAAGCGCGCCCCATCCGGATGCCAGCCGCAGACAGCACAGCAGCCGCAGACTTTGCTCCAGCAGCAGCAGCAGCAGCGCTACCTGCCCAGAGAGGTGCCACCGCGCTTCCGCCAGCAGGAGCAGAAGCAGCTGTTGAAGAGGGGCCAGCCTCTGCCTCCCGGGACCCTGCCTCTCCTTACCACGGGATATCCCGACACTAGTGAATCTGCAGCATCAACCGTAGCCATAAATCCCTCTCCGTCCTGTACCTCTTCCTCCTCAGCCAGCTTGCCCACAGGTCAGCAGAGACACTTGACAAATCTCCACCTCTGCTATTAGTAAATACTGCATAGGTTTGCAGAATGACACTTGCTGTGTTAGAGTGGAATATTGTTCTGAATTGCTCCAGTTTCTTTTCATTGTGGGAGGACGTGGAGGAAAATCACGTTCTTTGCAGTTCTTAAAGCTGTCATCATCATTCTAAAATGTTTACATTTCTAGACGAAAATAACATTTTACACTTCTAATTGAACATTAAAATTAATTTTAATTAACTTAAAATTAAATGCATGCCAGGTACTTAAAACCTCACACACATTTTTGCTTAATATTTTTTGGGATACAAAAAAGAAAAAGTAAAAAAAAAGCACATTTCTTTTAAAGGTTTCATGGTCATCTATTTTTAATTTGGTAAGAGCAGAAATACAAAATCTTCTAAAATCTCTTTAGAGACTTGTTTTTTTTTTGTCCTTTTTCAAAGAATTAACAGTTGCATCTAAAAGATTTCTAGAATCATATGAGTAAATTTTTAACAGATATGTAGCTAAATAACACAAATTTAAGAGAATTAATTGAATGTTCTTTTAAAGCTTATTAAAATCTGCCTTTTTGTAAGCATTTTTAAATGGCATGCATTTATATACAGAAAGATTTGTGCTTTACGTGGATATGAACTCAAATTCACACATTTCATCAGCCGAAGACAGTGACTGATTTTCTGCATCTGTTGATAGTCTGCTCTGCTCCAAGCTGGGTTTTCGAAAGCTACATTAAATTTCCAACTGTTCCCACATAACACACATAACTTTGAGCTTTTTATTTATTCATAAACAACTGTCTAACTCTTAAGTCTTGCGGTGTTGAGGTACTGTGCATACTGAAAAGTTGGAGGAAACGGCAGGGTAATGCTGCCTCCCGGCTGCTTTCTTTTGATGGTCTGGCATCATGGCGTGTTTGTTTTTTTGTGGTTCCTGTCTGTCATTTGTGGATAAACGTCAAAGTGAGAGTTATTTTCCTCCTTCGTAAACTGAGCGCTTTGTTTTGAACGTCATAATCGATATCCAGCGTCATAGCGCTGGTTGTACGCAGGTGTCTCCCAGATGGCCGTTGGTCTGCAGCGGAGCCTCGTCTGAGTTGGTCATATTAATTGCCACTTTATGAGTTTGTTCCTCTTCTACTGTTAATGGAATTAGCGGCTGTCTAGCCGCTGCTCAGAAACATTACTGCACCCAGCAGAGCAAAATATGTCAGTGCAGACAATGCGACTTAGGGGTTTATTAACTTTTACCTGCCACTTCATAAATTTACCTGCATGTTGACAGCGGTTTGTGCTAATTTATTTCCCTGATGATGCATTTTTTTGTGCCTTAGATTGAACTCTCAACATTCTGACAGCAACTCTCTATTGATATGTGGTCTCTTTCTATTCAACTTTGCTGGATTTCTTTTCTTGGACTACATCTGCTGTGCCATGTGTTACGTTTTAGTTTTGTTTACCACTCTGCCTCTGGTTTTGTTCTTGTTAAACTCTGCTGAAGCATTTGGATCACAGGTGCTGCTGGCCACTGTTTATTCCTCACTTTGCCAGGCTGGGACTTAGAAACGGGGATTGAGGTAGATGAAAAGTAAACACAGCTGGCTATTTTTTTTTCTCTCTGTGTGTTTTCCTTCCTGTTGCTTTCATGCTTCTCCAAGTGATAATAGTCAATTATTTACCAATAATTATCTGGTGTTGATGAAGATCCTTCAGGGCCTTTTGCGTCATGTGAGTGATGCAGCTTAATTCTGTGTAACTGTCTCAGGGCATCACTCGGCTCCTCCTCTGATTCTGTGAATGCAGATTTATTTACATGGCGACGAGATGTTTACCCTCTCGTCGTCTCTCTCCCCTCCTCCTCCTTCCTCTGATTAACACCCTCGTACTGCGCTCTGAGCTTCAGTGTTTCCTGTTTGGGAGGAGGAGCGATACGGAACGAGCTACTTGGCCCGCTGCCTCTGTGAGACCGAGAGAGAAGCAGAGAAAGAAGTAGAGAGCCAGAGTGGCAGAGGTCCAGGTCTGTGGGCTGAAGTGACTCATAGCTTACGGTAAAAGCTGCTGCTTCTCTCCGCCCCTCTCTGGCAGCCCAGCTCGGCTCTGCTTTTGCTCTCTGTGCGTCTTTGAACCGACGTGTTGCATTGGGATAGAGAGAGAAGTCTACTTTCCTGACTAAAGACCGGCTCTGTTTTATTCCCTCCGATTAAACGAGAGTTTTCAATGAGCCCAACTCTGTCCGTTTCCCTCTCCTCGTCCTGAATCAGTCTTGTAAGCTTGCTACTGAAAATATGCAGCCCTGCAGGTAAATATCGCCTTAGTCACATCCTGGTCACACAGCAGAGAGAAAGGTGGTCCCCTCCTCTCTTTGACCCAGTGGTGATATTTAACAGTAGGAACACACTGGCTCCATTCATTGCCCTCCTTTCCACTTTTTCTCTCCATCTGCCTGACTCTGTGTTTCATTATCCGACTACATGTGGATGTCTTAAAAAGCCAATCTGATAAACGTTTCTTGTGTATTTATATGCAGCAAAAAACAATTAAAAAAAAACACAAACATTTCCTTTCCTCCTAGATCAGAGGAACTTGTGTGTCATAGAGTATTTAATCTGGTGTGAAGGCCTGTAAACAGTGGAGTCTTGGTGTTTTTTTGCTTGATAATTGAATTTCATGCTAAGGATTTTAGATGTTAAATCTGCCCATTTAATTTTAAGACACAAGGAAATGCAGTTTCTTCCATTTCCTCTGTGTTTTGCAGTGAAGTCATTTCCTTTTGCAATGTTAATTGAATTATTGGCTCAGTGTGGATGAGATGTTTTATGGAGTTTGATCTACATGGAAGATGCTTTGTTAGACATTGACCACACCAGCTCTCTGACGGTGGCAGCACCATTCTGTGGGGTTGCTTTTTATTTTATTTTTTTTAGCAGTGATCTGAGACGTCGTTACAAGAAATGACTTGAGGCTCGGTCTGCGGCTCACCTTCCATCGGGTGACCAAAACCTTGAGTCAATGTCCAGATGCCCTGCTGTCCACGATGCGGTCTCTCTCTCCTGTTTATAAATAAATTCAAATTTGGTTTTCTTTCAGAAATGTTTCTCTCATCGTCTTTGTTTAGCGGCGAAGCAGCCTACGCTCGCTGCTTCCACTTTGACTGGTTTTGTTTAACTCTCGGTTCTTGTCTTAATGTGTTTGTGGCGTTGCTGGGAGGATTTACAGCTAACCGCCTTTGCATTTGTAAGACACTTTTGTTTATAGCTTGTAAAATAATTAACGACTTTTATATACCAGCGGGGAGCTGCCGATGCAACGGAACAACAAAAAAGCCTTCTCGGTGTAAACATGCCTCGATGTGTGCAAGAGCTGCGCTGCTAATGTGTTAATAGCTCGTCTGCTGGAGAAGAGGGTGCATGCACGATAGACTTGATGTACTCTTTAAGTCTGCTGATCATGCCGTAAAAGAGCCTTGGGAATCCCCTCAAAGAGGCCTGGGATGTCTTGTGATGTGATTAAACATCAGCTCTGTGTTAACCACAAATGTTCAACACTCGCTCTCTCTGTTTTTCTATGTTGGCTGACTTTCTCTCTGCTTTTTCCTCCTCTGACTTTGTCTGCGAAGCCCGGTCGTCTCTGACGCACACATTCTCCTCCTCCGTCTCCAACATATCAAAAAAAAAAAAAAAAAAAAAAACAGCTTGCACACTTTCTAGTTTGCCCTTAGGGTGGGAATTATTAGTCAGACCGCACATTCCATATTATGCCAATCTTCCTGTGATTCTAGACTTTTTTCCAATGTTGCCTTTTTTTTTACGTAGCTAGCAATCCATATCCCTGGGCACTTTAATGTTGAGGAGGTATATAAGAGAGCTATTTTTAAACTTGAATGCTGAGAGGAGAGAAGGAATACAGAGAGGAGAACATGAAGTCCAGATGTCTTAGTTGTGTAGTTTCTGCATGACACCGTGTACCCTTCTGTTATCTTTTGGATTGTTCTTAATAATGTTATGATGAGACCAAACAAAAATTTACTGAATGTTAGACTTTGTCACATTCAAAACACACATTTTAATGTTATCCTTAAGTTAGAAATTGCTTCACATTGGGAAGTGGAAAGAAAAGAACACAGTAATTTCAAATTGGTTACAAATAAAAGTATAAAAAATGCAGACATTTGTATTCATCCTCTTTTTAACTTGGCAGCAGTTTTGTAAAACCTGCAAAAGACTTGAAACCTGGAAATAGGTTCATCTTTAAGCAGGACCTCAAACATACGACTAACACTGTAGTATAATGGTTTATATCAAATAATTTTCATGTGAGCCATCAAAGTCTATACATAAATCTAATTCAGAATCAGTTTTAAATTTCTGTTCACCTTCTCTTTCCATCAAGTCCAGTTCAACTTGAGTCATTTTACAAAGAGGAATGGGCAGAAATTTCAGTCTTTACATAAATAAAGCTGGTAGAGACAAACCACCAATGCAGGGAAAGGTGCAATTACAACTAACCACTAACCAAATAAAAGCAATAACTAAGAAGGGCCTATTCTAAAGGGATGCATGAGTAATATTGAAAACACTGTATCTGTTTCCCTCCACTTCAGTTATACACTACTCTGTTTTGAATGAATTAGTCTAATATAAGTACTCATTGAAGGAACTGTATTCTGATAAAGTTGCTGTTATTCTGCCTTCAGCTTCAGTGGTAAATTGTAGAGGGTTATCCTGCATTATGTCCCCGCTTCAAAGAACTGCAGCAGCAATTTAGTGTTAAACATGGGCTTCACTTTACGGCTCCCAACCTCAACCGCAATAGTAATTTTAACTCATTCATGCATGTAAGCTGTTTCACTTCATATTTCAATAAGTGACTTGTGTGTTGTGATGTTGCTTTACGATCAAATCAAGCCATTCCTAAAAGATTACATTTTGATTGATCATTATTGGGGGACTGCAGTACATCAACACAATGTGATGTACTGCCTCTTTGTCATCAGACAAAGAGGCAGTACATTTTTTGGGGAGTTGTGTATGTTCCCATGCAGCAGGATGTTCATCTGGCAGGCGGCATGCATTGTCAGCTCTGTACCATCTAGTCTCTCTGCCCTTTGGGGACTTCATTAAGCCAGGAACTGTACAGCTGAGGCCCATAGCGTCCCTCTAGATTATTTCCTACTTCTGTTTCCAAACATCTTTCTTTTTTTTATTATCTTACAGCCCTTTCTATCATACTCAACTACCATTCTCCCTTGTGAACATTTCAGCCAAAGCACTCCTGGAGAGCAATTCTTTAAGATTATTCTAAAAAGCATAAATCAGTGCATTTATTGACAAGACGTATTAAATAAATGTAACTCATTTTTGTAATTTCTACTTTATTTGTAGTTTCTCTGATTTGTACAGAAAACATGACAAAAAGCCCTGCATCTTTTAGCCACAACCAAAAATGGGGGGGGGGGGAGGAACAAACAAGAGAACATTCATTTCAAGTAAGCCACGTTTGTTGTGTTCATACTTCAGGGAACGTCTATTAATAAAATAGCTTCTCAACTCAATTTATGTATAGTAATAATTGTAGCAGTAATTTAAGATGCCTAAAACAACTGGAGCTCTGAATAACCATCCTGTAGGGTGATCTCTATTTATCTGGAAGTTATGAGAATGATATGAAAACAGGTAGAATGATATGAAAACACTGTTAGCGAGCCGAAGCAAAGAGGTGATGATGCTCACTTTTAAGTCCCCCAAAGATCCTAAGATCCTCCTTAGACTCTGTGGTATCATGATCTCTTGAAATATCAGGACATCTAAACGAAAAATCGTATTGATTTTACACAAAACTGACAATGAGGTATCAGTGTTTCAGATAGAAAATGACCTGAAATACATGACCAAATCAAAACAGAAATGATTGACCAGAATCTGATCATGCTTTGGGTCTCCATAGTGCACAGGAGAAGGGGTGGAACCACGGCCATAATAGGACCCTGTTTTCCAACAAACATTGACTTATTGTTGTGATGTGAGGATGCCAGGATAATTTGTAAACAATAGCAGCGTTGATCCAGTGGCCCCTTGCTCTCCTTCTTCTACCAGCCTGCATGTCCTCCTCCTGTCCACACCACCCAGTTTTTGTCTGTTTCCTTGCAGCTCTAGGATCTTATTTCTAATCTGCTCACAGATATCCAAAAGGTTAATGTGAGTTATGTTCAGATTACATCATCGTAAAGCAGATTTTTCCTTTCAGAATCTCAGTGTAGCCTCACTTCATGTTTGATATGTGCTTTTCCATAAGCAAGCATGTGCAAATGCAAGAAAACAAAACTCCCGAATCCAGAGTGGGCTTTTAAGAGGTTTCACTTGCCGTTGTTTGCCTGCTGCTGCTGTACAAGAGGCTTTCCATTGTGGGCGACGGTGCTAATTGCAGACAGAGCCAAATATTTAGTCACCAACGGCGTTGAATGGATGAAAGATATGAGGGGAAGCCTGGAGAGGTACAAGTGTCCTCTTCTATGTTTTCTTTTGACTTGATTGAGAGTACTTTATGGAAGTCTAACCCGTTCCTCTCCGACAATCCCTTTCCCTCCCCCCAACCAGTCATGTTTCATTGCTTTTCCAGAAAGGGAGAATATCCTCCGTCAGGACAGGAATAGAATGCGATATAAATAAAGCCAGAGGGAGTCAATAGAAGAGGACAGACCCAGCCAAAGCCGTGTTGGTGGGAGGGACGTAGCGAGACGGGTGAGGGAGGAAGGAAGGTGTGGAGGAGGTGGGATGGGGGTTGTTTCATGCCGCGCAAGAGCTGTGCAACTTCTTGGCAGCATTTCAGAAATGAGCCTCAGAAGCTTGGCGAGCCGAGCAGACATATTGAGACAAGGATGGTCGCTGCGTTGCACAAAACCTAGCTCTTTGCAGGATGGTTGGGAGGCACCTCTCCACAGGTATTTTACTGCTGTCTGTCCTCTTTTTTTTTTTTTATCCTGTCTGTGTTTTTCTCGTCTATCCATCTCTTCTGCGTTGTTTTGGCAGCTTGTATCTACGTACAGTCTGAATGACTGACTTTTCTTTTTTTTTACCATTTCAGCTGCAGCGACAGTGCATTTCGAGTGTGCAGCGTTGAGTTGCTGCGTGTCGCGTTTATCATTGCGAGCGAGATGTGTGTTTTCGAAGCAGTAGTGGAGCTGCAGACAGTAGATCAGAGGCTTTTTGGCTCTCATTCAGTACTGAGAAAATGGCGGTCCTGCACTTTACAGCAGAGAGAGACGCTACAGAACGACAGCGCTGTGTCAGAAACACAGTGCCCTGTTTCCCTCCTCCCTCCCTTCTCTCTCACCATATCCTCTCTTCCTTTTATGTAGTGGCGAGCATTGTGGTAAGCTTGAAAACAGGAGGTGCCACACAAATATTGTCACTTCCCTCATGCAGTTGTGACATAGTTGCCGTATTTGCATGCAAACTATGTGTACATGTGAGGGGGGTATGTAAACAAGAACCAATGCAGCACGAGGGACAGCTGTAATCATGCAGTAATGCTGCATTACCTTCATAATCACAGTCTCCGATGTTCTGTAATGGTAAACGCTTGACTTTGTTAGAGCAGTTTTACAGAGGGGTAAAGGCAAATAAAAAGACGGGGGTTGATATTGTTCCAAGGCAGCAAATAGTTATGCTTCATGCTAAGTAAAGGTCATGTTTATTGCAGTTTGAAGTTGTTAAGCTAGAGATGGCCAAGCTGTAGGAGCTCATCCTTGATTGAGTCTGACTTGGTATTCAAATGTAAAAGCTGTTCTGTGGTGAAGTGTGTAACACTAAACCCCCTCCTCCCCCCCAAAAAAACTACAGTGCACTGTGATTTACTTTATTTTGAAATAAAACCTGCAAATCTGACTTTGAAATAAATATGACTAGTGCACTGTAACTTGAAGTAAAACGTATGTTTAAAAGTGATTCTGCAGAATTGCTCAATGCTTGCACTGTAACAGTCATTGTTGATCAACAGATTTTTAATCTAGGTGGTTTCTGTTTCGACCAGTAGGTCTCTGTAGTTTGTGTAGATACACAGACACAAAAACATTTGTTGCCACTTGCGCTTAGGATTTAGAAAACCTTAGAATTATTGAAAATTCGGACGTTGAAATATTTGATGTCGGCATATTTATTCAGCGTGTGGGGAAAATCTTATGCCAAGAAACCATTTAAAATCAAAACACTGATGGCACAATACTTGGCATCTCAACCGTCAGTACGTTGATCAACCCCTTCTTAATGAATAGGACAGCTCTATGTTCTATCCTGTTACCTTTCACACAGTTTGTGAATACATAGTGGGTTGTGTGATTATTCTTTTTTTGTTGTTGTTGTATAATCTCTCTTCTAGAGCCCAGACTCGGAGGCTTTGATCCTCAATTATGTTGTTTTCATCTCATCACCCAGGTTTTTAACAAGTTATATGTCTGGGGACTCTAATGGCCCTGCAAGGAGGTTGATTTTAGCTATGGTGATCAATATCTGTATTGATCTGGCTATACATCTTGAAACATTATCCTACTTAAAACACAATGAAGGTCCACTCTCAGTTTACTAGTTTATGATGCCATGCATTCTAACATGATTTCCAGGGTTTTTGGAAGAGAAACGGAGTCACAAAATCACAGATCTTCCACCAGACTTATCAGTGCTTTCGTATTCATCTATTTGTTTCACACCAGACCCAACTGGAGCACTGACTGCTGAAATTTCTGTCTTGGATCTATCTGACCAAATCATGCTCTTCTAGTTAAAGTCAGAGGGGAATGTTGGGAAGTCTGTATGTTTACGTTTATCATGGTAGGACAAGAAAGGCTTTTCTTGGAGTCACTCCAAAACAATCAGGCATGAAAATTATCTAATGGATGGTATGAAAACCCATCAGATTCAAATATTTGCTGCTCTTTCCAACATCAGGCTTTGGGAAATATTTTTTACTTCTCTTTCAAAATACAAACTATGACTTAATAAAAAAAATCTTAAAGGGAATGCTGAGGATACCAATTGTTGTGCCATTGTTGAACTTGTTAAAACCAGTTATTTCTTAACATGTTTCATACTGACTAAATTTACTCCAGTTAAATATTGGATTTTTAAGTTTTTAGCTTGACATTATGGTAATGCAATAAAAAAATACATTTTAAAGCATTTTACACATCAATAGATGCTTACATTGTCTTTTAGCCTTAGTTATTTGTATGTTATGAAATTGTGAAATCATGTCTGTCTGCCCTCATTTCTGATTGGTTTTTGTTCTTTTTCTCTCTTTATGTTCACAGTACTGCCCCCGCATAGTGGCCAAGGAACCCAGTATGATAACCCCCCCTGGGGACACCTGCCAGCCAACAGAAGTGCCACAAGTGCTGCATCTTCCACCAGTCCCAGTGGCTGGGATCAACTGATAATTGACCAGAAGGACTCAGAGGCTTGGCCTTCTATTACTCTCAGTCAGAGCCAGGCTTCTCCAGCAGGATGCCCTTTGGACACTGACCCTGGTCACCTGACCACCAGCAGCAGTAGTTCAAGCAGTAGTTGTAGTGCAGTGAGTATGGCCACGGGAGCCAATAGTCAGACAGGCCACTTCCCTGCCAACCACCTTAACAGCAAAGCCAACAGTGGGCCTAGCCCTGTCAATCATACTGGAACCAGCATGCTCTCTAGCCAGGTTGCAACCAATCGCAGTTGGGGATCTGGGCCAGGACCTTCTCATTGCCCCCCTCAGTCCTCAGTGGGTAATGAAGGGAAGTGCGATAGCCCAGTAGGAGGGGGCAGCAGAGGCTGGGGTTCCTCTTCATCGTCCTCCACCACCAACTTTAACTTGAACCTAAACCCTAATGCCAACCCATCTGCATGGCCCGTGTTGGGGCATGATGGAGGAGGCACAGGGGTAGGCAGCTCAGGTGGAGCCAACACCATTTCATCTCCTCAACCCACACCTAATCTCTGTAACCCTCCTGGTCCCCCACCAGCCCAAACCAGTGCCTGTTCTGGAGCCAACAATAACGGCAAGTCTTCTGGGATTGGCAGCGCATGGGGTACCATAATGACTTCTGACGAGTCACACCTCACTCCATCCACGAATGTGTCTTTCAGTTCTGAACCTCAAAACCTTAAAACTGATGGACCAAATCAGACTAAAAAAACAGAACCTCCTAGCCCGATCCAAAACTTGTCTGGTTGGGGCAGCTCACCTGTAGGCTTGGGTTCTATGGGGCAGCCTCAACCAGGGGGTTCACAGGTCAACGGAGAAGATGGCAACTCTTTGTGGGGTAATGGTGGCAATTCAAAGCCAACTTCGTCAAAGGAAGGACCTGGATGGGATTCTGCTTGGGGCAATGTGGGAGGTGGAACTGTAAAGTCTGGAGGCTGGAGTGAACAGTCCAGTGGAGACTGGGGGAAACAGCATAGCGAAGAGGCCCAGGGAGGCTGGGACACGCCCAGCTCTCCTCCCCAGGATTCACAAGCCAATACTTGGAGCAGAGCTGTGAGCACAGCTGGTGCCAGTGAAGGGAGCAGTGACAGCATGGAAGGATATCCCCAACAGAGAGATCGCCCAACCAGAGAGAAAACAGTTCCTATGATGCCTGCCCAGGATCTGGACCCCAGGGTGCTGTGCAACACTGGCTGGGGTCAGACTCCTGTTCGCCAGCACACAACCTGGGACATGGATGATTCTAAACGCAAGAATGACGCTGGCACTGATTCATGGGGCTCTGGGCCAACAGCTCCAAGCAATGTCCAGGGACCCTCAAACACTAACACGGGCCCCGCTCCGCGGTCTGACTCTGGTAACAAAAATGATGTGCCTGGTTCACAGGGACCTTCTGGTTGGGGTGGAAGCATGGCTGCTTCACATGCGCCCAGTTCCAGTTGGGGAGACACACCCACCAACGTAAAACACCCAGTAGGGCCCAGTGGATGGGGTAACCCTCCAACAGGAGCCCCTTCCAACAGCATACCCAAGAACGGGGCTCAATCTTGGGGGGAGGAGAAATCATCTGGCTGGGATGATTCACAAGGCAAATCAACATCCCAGAGCTGGGGAGAGCAACCCAAACCATCCAACTCCTGGAGCAGCAGTGGAGGAAGCAATAACACTGGTGACTGGGGAGAACCAGAAGAGAGTAAAAAGAGCTCCTCTGGCCCTGACTGGAAAGGAGAATCAGGAAACTGGAAGGAAAACAAACGAGATTGGGGAATGTCTTCTTCGGGACATGGAGGTTCTGGAGCTGGAAACAGCGGAGGCTGGGGTGACTCCGCACCTCAGCGCCCATGTGGTCCCCCTCAAGGCTGGATGGGCAAGCCTCAGGACGGGCCCAGCAGTAATAGCGGAGGAGGGACTATGGGCTCTTGGGGTGGCCCCGGCTCTGTGAAGCAGGGTGCGTCTTGGGGCGGTGGTAAGAAGGAACCCCCAAATGAGGCGACTGGCTGGGAAGAGCCCTCTCCGCCTTCTATCCGTCGCAAGATGGAGATAGATGACGGGACCTCGGCCTGGGGCGACCCCGTTACCTACAATAAAGCAGTCAACCTGTGGGACAGGAACAACCCAGGGGTGGTCCAGGCTAAAGTTACCACAGGAGGTAGTAACCCTCCAGGTCCTAGCAATAACCATCCCCACGCTCACAATCACTCCTATCATGGGCCGCCTGCACCTTTACAGAACCATAGCCAAAACGCTCAAAACCCAGGCCCTGCCAGCGGGGCCGTAGATCCTTCAGTGCAACACCAGTCTGGAACATCTCACATCAGGGGTCCTCTGATAGCTCAAGGTAAGATAAACTATTGACAAAACTTTACAATAAGCTATGGTGAAACCTGGCTGGATTCACTAACTCGGTGTATTTGTTCTGAAATATTCCAGAATTGAAATCTCTTCTTTCTCACTCTTTGAAGTGCCAAACATAAAAGCTGCTCAGGTAGTTAGCACAGTGCACCCTTAAGCTCCAATCTGTTGATCCACTTAAGGTAAAATCTTGACCTAGTTTGTACCGTTTGGATTTTCTCCTAATCGGCGCGGCTCTGGTAACTCCGGCCATCCAGCCAGCTCCTCACAACGGAGAACATGACTTCAGCGGTGAACTTGGCAAGCAGAGACTGTGCAGAAAAAGGGTTTACAATAATGCCATGTGAAAATGTACCACAAACCGTTAGAATCAGATCAGAAGTGATTATTTGGAAGCCACCATCTGTCAGTAATTGAGCTGAAGGAGGTGGCTGCAAGCCCCCAGGCGGCTAGTAAGGGCAGATGCCCCCTGCTGTTCCCCATTAGAACATACCTGCTGCTCCTGCTGGTAAATAAACGTCATACCAGGCATTTTTATTTGTTTCTTAACATGAAGCGAATTAAAAATAAGGAACAATAACTTTTGTGTTCATCACAAAGTGTCGGATTAAAATACAAAAATGTATGTCTTGTAGATCTGTGTACGGTAGTTTCTGGCAGGTCCTACCAGAAGGTTGGATGTTAACTATAATTTTGGAGCAGCTTTTAGGACCTGACCTTTTCCTAGTGGGAGGGCTAAGTTGGGCCTGGCATTGCTGCAGGCGTAGTGGCGTAGTGCTTCTCATGCCAAAACTCACTGGGATGAGCCAGATCCTAAATGGACCCTGCCTACTTCTATCCACAGTCCTGCTCAGCCAAGCCGTCTTCTACCTCCCTCCCTGCCTGCCTAGCTGGCACTGCTATCTAAACATGTGATAAACGTCTGACAGACTTGTTTGTGTTTTGTAAAACACTGTTACAACCCATTTTTCTAAAATGATTTTTAAGGCACCAGTTGTTCCTTGTTTTATTTTACATGCTAGTGAGTTCATCCCCTTGGGGTAAATTAGATATCTTATAAGTCATAAGGCACAAAAAACATTAAAATACAGCAACCATAAAAAAAAAATATATATATATATATATATATATATATATATATATATATATATATAGAGAGAGAGAGAGAGAGAGAGAGGCACTTGTATATATATATATACTTGTATAGATCAAAAGCGAGAGGGGGTACCCAGTAGACGATACATACTGTTGAAAAATAAATTTGAAAGTAAATGGGTTTTTTTTCCTGGAGCACTATTGAAGACATATTTTACAAAGTGCTTTACAGAAAATGCAAAATAAAACAACCAGAAAATAGAAATCAAGTTGTAAAACAGCAAAACACTGCAGACAGACCCAAGAACCAAGGATGGCTCTGTCAAATATTTGGATAAAACTATTTACAATAAAAACTTTTAACTTAACAATTGAGGTTTCAATCTTTACATGAGAGTCTGATATTTAGCTTAGCCAAACAATGGCTCATTGGCCAGATTCAAATACGGTCACTCTTGCTATAATTTTAGGAATGCACTATATACAGGCACTAACATCAGTATCAGCCAATATTAGTTATTTTTTTGACATATCTGTACTGGTCTGACAAATAAAACTGGACTTATTGTACCAACTGATATGTATTGCCAGCTTGTGGTAGAGGTTTGGTCATGTAAAGAAGTCAGAGACGTGGTCTTTTTTTTTCAAGGTGTCAGTGGAGTAGTAAAATATATATAATATTGGTAAATATCAGTTATCAGCCCTAATGGCAAAAATAATGTCAGATAGAGATACCTGCATTTTCATATTGGTGCATCCCTAAATAATTTGATATAAAATGGTTATCAAAAAAGTCTCATTTGTCGCCCATACTTTCAGACTTATGAGAAATCCTCAAATCTGCTAAAATCTCCACGGATGCTAAAGATGTTTTCTGGATACGAATCGTCTTTGAGGTTTTCCACGTTGACAAGCTGCTGTCCTTGTGCGACCTCCAGGTTGGGGAGAGCTTCCCAGCTCCCACACAAAATCTGAGAGCTCTTGGGGAGAGCCGGCACCCTCTCCAGTCAGCGTGGATAATGGCACATCTGCTTGGGGCAAACCGAGCGGAGGCGCCGGAGGCTGGGGAGATGGCAACCCAGACAACTACGGCAGGAGCAACCCAGCGATGACGGCAGCGCCTGGCAAACCTGGTAAAAGTAAAAACGCTGCGTATCTGATCCTGCTCAATGTTTCTGAAGAATAATCTGATCCTCTGCTGACTCATTTCAAGAAAAGCAAGAGTTTTTTTTTGTGTGATGAGTCAAGGACATCAATATGACAGGGTTGCAGCCCTTTGGATTCCACGCATTGAGCTACAGTGACACCTAGTGCCTATTATACTTCAATGATCATGCTACCACTATTAAATTCTACCAATGCATTTTGTTTCGCAAAAAATTTCACACGTGTAATGTGTCTTATAATATGTATTTATTTTCCTTTTGTGTACTTTGTAGCCTCCAAACCTATGCAAGATGGATGGGGAGGAGGAGGTGAAGAGCTCAGCCTTTCAGGGGGTCAGTGGGACTCTGAGGAGGGAGACATGTGGAACAGCACAGCCTCCCAGGAGAGCAACTCTTCCTGTAACTCCTGGGGCAACGCATCCAAAAAAGTCCCACAGAAAGTACGAAGCTCTTGCTACAAACTCACTGTGGATGTTTTTACTTAATAATCTCTCATTCAGAGTAACACATTTCATTCTTTTTAACACCTTGTAAACAAACTCTCTCAAGTTTTTATGCTCTTTTATAATATCACAATTACACAGCTTTCATATGCTGATAAGTTTCTGTTCATGTATTTCCTCAGGTAAAGATCCCAGGGAAACAGGAAGATGCCTGGATCATGAAACAGCTCATCAAACAGCTCACAGACATGGGCTTCCCTGTGAGTTGAATCATTTAGGTTCACTGTCTAAAGCCATCAGAAAGTGTAATGTTTTCCCTCTTCCAGCATTTCTTGAGTGGCTTAAATTTATTCAACAGTACATGAAATAATAAGCCTGAAAAATGTGAATACAGTGACCTTAAATTTTGAGACATCTAAATTAGTGTATTTTATTTGGGATTTTAGATGATGGATCAATGAAAAGTAGTGTATAAATTTGAAATTAAAGAGATAAAAAAAAACACATGGTCTTTTTCAAGTAAGAATCTGGAAAGTGTGCCATGCATTTGTATTCAGCTCCACTTTTTCTTATGCTTTTAAATAAAAACCAGGACAACTAAATGCTTTAAGAGACCAGCTAGAGCTGAAGTATGTGTGTAATTTAATCTCAAAGTAGTGGCAGCGATCCATACCTCAAATGGGAGAATTTCTTGAGAGGGCAGCTATTTTATTTTATAATAAAACGTTTTATTATGAAAAGACTGCCTGAAGACAAAATCATTGCTGAAAGAAACACATAAGAAGTCCTGTTCACAGTTTTCTGAGACACAGCAAACATATAGAAGATGCTCTGATCAGATGAGACCAAAATAAATAGAAAACTAACTATGAAACACGGCAGTGGCAGCATCATGCAGTGGAGATGCTTTTCATTGAGACTGAGATGAAGGTTCACCCTCACCAGGAGCGAGCCAAAACATGCAGCCAGAGAGATTTACCAACACGTTCTTCTTTGTGTATCACTGCAAGTAGCATCACGATGTTCCCAATGCATGGCAGCCATGTTGGATTTAGGAGTCTGCTTTGGTGAAAGGTATCCCCTTTTACCTTTTCACATAGTCTTTTGCTTGTATTTCCTCTCTGAGCGTAAAGGTGAATAATTCTGGGGACAAATACAGTTCACAATTAACAGGATCCTTCAGCCACACCTGCATGCTGGTGGATTAATAGGAAAGTTTCCTTTACTTCTTCTTATCTATGTATTTTTTATGAATTAAGAGACATGTCACTATTGTTGTGGAGCTTGTAAAGTGTTGTATTTAATGATGTGATGTTTGGTGAGGAAAGCTCGAGCTCTACTGGTTTAGATTAAAACATGTTTTTATAGTTTCTGTATGTGTTATTTTTCTGCCACAACATAATTATGCACTTTCTGTTGGTCTGTCGCTTACAAGTCTAATCAATTACATTAAGGTTTGTGGTTGTAGCAAAAAAAACCCCCTGAAAAATCAAAACCATTGTGAATACATTTGCAATATACTGCACGAGTGACACGACCGCTCATGTTTTTTTTTTTGTGCAAACAAACGCAGCTCGGTGCAGCGTCGGCCGTGTGCTTCGTTTCGGTGCTTACGACATTGAAGTGGTTCGTGTGGTCGTGTCGCAGCTGCAGCACTGATGGTTTGTGTTTTTTTGGGGGGGTTTTTTCCAGAGAGATCCAGCAGAGGAGGCTTTGAAGAGCAACAATATGAACTTGGATCAGGCCATGAGTGCCCTGCTGGAGAAGAAGACAGAGCTCGACAAGCGTGGGATCGGGACCGGCGGCCACGACTACAACAACGGGCTCATCAACAAACCCATGAGTTGCCCTCGGCCTCCGCTTCTCTCCAAAGACCCCTCGACAGACCCTCGCCTGCCCTTCATTGATAAGGTGATTGACGCTAATGTATGTGCAAATCCGAAGGCAACTCGAGTGGAAATGATGGCGGGGAGAAATTAGGGATCACGCTGACGGGCTGTGTTGGTTTTTCCAGCAGATGCAGAGTGGAATGTTTGGTGGTGGTGGAGCAGCACAAACCCGGGCCATGCAGCAGCCGCAGCCGCCTCCTCAGCCACCAGTGCCGCCTCTCAGCTCCTCTCAGCCTAGTCTACGTGCGCAAGTGCCTCAGTTTCTCTCCCCTCAGGTAGACTTACACTTAGGGAAAAAAAACATTTACTTCTGTACGTAGCTTCTCTCTCTACATGAGCTAAATAGTAGGTTGAGTGTAAAAGTTTTTCCAAGGAAAATATTCAAAGTTTTTACTTAATCAGGTCTTGTATGTCCATTGTGCCGTCACAGGTTCAAGCACAGCTCTTACAGTTTGCAGCAAAAAACATTGGTCTGAATCCTGCACTTTTAACCTCACCAATAAACCCTCAACATATGACCCTTCTGAATCAACTTTACCAGCTGCAACTGGTGAGACTTTCAGCTTCTTCTGCTTCACCTTTCATTAGATGTATCAAAGTGTAACCCAATCATTCTTGAAGACTTCCCTTCAAGCTGCTCTTTGTTATTATGAGGGTAAATATTTAAAACCTTTAGAGATTTTAACCAATTTGTCCCCTTCTCCACAGGCATACCAGCGTTTACAAATTCAACAGCAAATGTTGCAGGCACAGCGCAATGTTTCTGGCCCCATTCGACAACAAGAGCAGCAAGTAGGATTTTCTCTGAGCTTCTGTTCTTTCTTCCACTTCGAATCACAGAACAATTTGGTGTGCGGGAGGAGACAATGCGCTGTTCTCGTGTCAGTCGTAACTGTTGTTTCTGTTGCCTCCTAATTCCAGGTTGCACGTACAATCAATAACATGCAGCAGCAGATCCAACAACACCAGCGTCAGCTGGCCCAGGCTCTGCTAATGAAACAGCAGCAACAGCAGCAGCCGTCCCACTCTGGCCTGCATCCTGGTGGGGCCAAATCCTCCCTGGATTCATATCCAGGTCACCCCCAGACTCCAGTCTTACCTGACCTGCAGACCAAAGAGCCGCAGTCATCTCCCAGCACCTACAGCCCCTACGCTCTCTGTAAGTGTTTTGAGTGTGATTTTAAGGGAAGTTGTGCTTTTACCGCGTCTCTCATGTGATCTTCTGGTGCCTCCAGCTGGACTGAATCCAAACATGAATCCAAACTGTATTGACGTGGGAAGCCTTCCTATGAAGGACCCACCGCTACCACAGTCCCGGCTGTCGCAGTGGACACACCCAAACTCCATTGAAAGCCTTTCTGGAAACTCGTCTCCTCTCGAGCCCAACCTGGGAAAACATGGTGAGAGGAGAGCGGGGAGCCGATCAGGGCGGGGAAGTTTTTAGTTTAGAATTCAAAGGTGTGTTTGTTGTTGTGTTAGTTTCGGGACGTCGCGTGGTGAAGTGGTCAGAGTGGGTGCCACGTATACAGAGGCCGTAGACCTCAAAGCAATCCCATGTTTGACTCCTGTCCTCTGTTCCTTTGCTACATGTAAAAATAAAGGCCACTAAAATAAAGAAAACAAAAAAAACATGCTTAAAGACGGTGACAACTCTGCAAAATGCTCACTTTGAACTGGAGTTTCTACTGTCTGCAAAAGAATATTCAGTTTTACACTGAATATTGGTTTGAAGTTTGAATTTTGAGCTAGACACTGTAAGTCCAACCTGTCTTAGTTAAAGGTTTTGAATATTTGTGTCTGTAGATCTGTGAAAATAAATTAGCATTTTAAGTTAAAGTAAAACCACAGATCTGTTGGTTTTGACCTTGGTGTTAATTTGGTGAGAGTATTTGGAATAGCAACAGGGACATCTGCTGGTGTTGAGTTGATATAACCATCAAATTAAGCACAGTTTGTGTAGATAATATATTTTTATTTTAACTCACTAAGAGTTGCCCAGAGGAAGAAAATTAAAAGGCTGGGAAAAGGGCAAAATAATATTGTTTTTTTTAATCCAGATACAATAGGAAGAACAAAAAGATCTTCAAAATATAACAACGGAACGAACATTAAATGTTTTTATTTGTATGTTTTAGGAGTCCGGCTGATATTTTTCAAGCATAAGTCATTTTAGTAGGTAGAAAATATATGAATTGTCCAAAAAAATTGTCCTGCTCTCTAAAGTAAAGCTCATATAAGGTTGTTGATTCTTTACCATCCTATAGCACAAATCAAGTTGTAAGTCTGCAATTAAATTCTGATATTTTTAAGATAATATTTCAAATATTCTTCAAATATAATCTTATTTTTGATTGTTAAAACATAGGTACACATATGTTATTATTTACCCTGGAAGGTACAATCCCAAAACATTTCAGTTTCTTGTATTTCATTCTCTAAATTTCTCACACGGTACCTTCATACGTTTCTCAGGAGCCAACCTCGGCCCACCTGGAAAGCCTCCTCAGATAGACGACTCCTACAACCCCTACAACCTGATATCAAGTTCAGAGTCTCCGACCAGCCCGTTGGTTCCTCCGGAGAGCTGGGGTCAGGGCAAGAACAGCAGCGACAAGATGGCCAACGGGACCAATATCAACTGGCCTCCAGGTTGGTAACAGCTGGTGGATAGCGGTGCCATTTTATATTCCAAGTCAGTTTGGAAGCTTTTTGCTTGATAAACATGAAAAGTAGTTACAAATGTTTGTTTTTGTGCTCATTTTTTTTTGCTGCATGTGTTGCTTCAGAGTTTTGTCCTGGCGTTCCCTGGAAGGGTCTGCAGAACATCGACCCTGAGACCGACCCCAACGTGACTCCAGGCAGCGTCCCCAGCGGACCTACGATCAACACCAACATCCAAGATGTCAACCGTTACCTGCTCCGGGACAGAAGTGGAGGTAAGACCAAAGGTCAAGGTGGTTCTTGAAGTAGAAATAATAATAATAATACAATTTTAAAAAATCTTCACTAAAGTTTGAAAAATGTTTTTGTCACAATCCGAGGGCTTCTTTTGTGTGTTTCTGCAGTATTTTTAATAAGCAGAAAACAAAAACATTACATCCAGCCGCTGCTATCAGAAAACCTGCTTCTTCTCTTTTGTGTTCTTCATTTTCCTACTTTTAACTTCTGCTGTATCCATTGTCACTTGCAAGTTGACGCTTCTCTGATCACCATTTTCAGTGTTTTTTTTTTTTTTCTTTATACCATTTTCTCTCTTTGCTACTTTTTCTTTGTTTGTCTTTTTGTTTGTGTTGCTGACATCGGCTCAGGCTCCTCTCCCACCTCATCTCAGAGCGAGGCTCTGCCTCCGTCCACCGATTGGCCAGTCAGTGCCTACTCTAGCTCGTTCAGTCTTTCTTCCCCGGAGATGGACGACGCAGGTACATGGCTTATCCACAAACCCCTTTCCTATTACGTTGCAGTGACTGAATCCCTGCAGACAGGCATCATTCTCTCCTCTAATATGCCTTGAAACAGTATTCAGAGGTATTTACAAAAGTGGCTTTATGGAAGAGCGATGAGAAAAAAACCTTTGACACAGAAGGATTTTGGCTTTTATGACAAACTCTGTGTGACAAAAAAGTAACTGTGCGTAACCCTAAATGCAGCGTCCCTGCCTGGAAGCACGGTGGTGGCAGCATCATGCAATGTAAGCTTGTTGATTCGAAACTAAATAATGATAAATGCAGAACAATCCTGGAAGAAAACTTATCAAATTCTGCAAAATATTAGAGAAAAATTTACCTTTCAACCCAAACATTGTAACACCCAAAGCTCCAGCTATTTACAGGAAAAAAAACGTCATTGATGTCATCACTCCTTGTCAAACATGGCTTCCTGCTGGATTTATTATCCACAGTTTTAATCTGAACTCATATGTTATCTGAAACGTCTGAAGCAGATCGGAGTTCAGACTGTTCCAGTATTTAGTCATGAACGTACTAGAAGTTTTTGTTGTTCCTTTGTTTTTTCTTTTTTCATTACCTTAATTCTTTCCTTCTTTGTGTTCATCCTTTCTTCCTCTCCTTCCTGTTATCTTGCATTAATCCCATTTTTCATTCTTTTCTTATTTTGTCCTTCCTTGTCTCCTTCCTCCCTCTCTGCCTTATGTCCATCCTTGTATCCTTCTGTCTTGTCTTTACTCGATTCCTTGTTATTTTTGTTTCCCTCCTTGGTAACCAGTGTCTCCTTTCTTACTTCATACCGTCTGACTTTTCTTCTGTCTGTTCTTCCTTCCTTCTGCCCTTCATTCCACACATCCTTCCTTCCTTCCTTCCTTCCTTCCTTCCTTCCTTTCTTGTATAAATTCTTCTTTCATTTCTTCCAGTTAATGGATTTTCCAGGTTTATTGTTCAAAGCTTGCCAAATGTGGAAGTAAACTTAAAAATCCACTTTACTGTTCTTTTTTTTGTTTTAAAATGAGATGAAATGTGTTTGGAAAGATCAGTTAGGAGGAAAAAAGGTGATTTTAAAAATCTCAGCATTACAGCGAGAATTGGCATTTTTCACGAATTGATCTCCCAAACCTGTTTTAAATCAAACACTTACTGTTTTCTTATTCCATATTTTTATGTTACACCAAACATTTATGTGCTTTCACTGTGTGACAGGAAATGACCACAAGAAAATATACCAGTATTCTCCTCATACCTTTTTTTATAGGCTACCTGGTAGTGCTGGCATCTGTATTTACTCAGAGGTTGGAGTTTACTTTGGACAATTTTAAAGAACTTGACCGTAGCGTCCCTCCTTGGGGAGAATCTGTCTTTCAGCCTTCTGGTGTTGTAAGCCAACCTCCTCCTTCCTCTTCTCCATCCATCCAGGCAAACTGTCAGAGATGAAATCGACCTGGTCTCCAGGTCCCATCTCTCACAGCCAGGCGTCTCTGTCCCACGAGCTTTGGAAAGTCCCCCAGGGTCCGCGGAGCAGCACCACGGCTCCTTCCCGCCCCCCGCCCGGCCTCACGAACACGAAGCCCTCCTCCACCTGGGGCGGAAGCTCTCTGGGTCTGGCCCAAGGATGGAGCAGCTCTTACACCACAGGTAGCGCTTTACTGGCGTGAGTTTGGTTCTAGTACACTGCAGAAAACACAAAATCTTGCAGAGTATTGTCTTGTTTCTAGTGCAAATATCTTAGTACGCTTGAAATAATTGAAAACTAAATTACAACTAATTTGAGCAAGATACAAGAGTTTGTTTTAAGTCAGTAATTCCTTAATATTGGTTTAAAAAGGTACTAGATAAGGGATATTAAGAAATTATTGACTTTTATAACAAGCTCATATTTGTTGCTAAAAAGTTACTTGTAAGTTCATTTTGTCTTATTTCAAATGTCCTAAGATATTTACACTAGAAGCTAAACAGGAAATACTGAGTAAGATTTTGTGATTTGCAGTACAGAGCTGGAGAAACAGACATCAAAGTGTTGCTCTGTTCCAAAACGTGGAGGTTCAGTCCTGGAGCTGTACTTATGATTTTGTGTAGTAATAAAGTGCTGAAAGAGTAAGAGGTGTCTCTTACTCTTTGAGCACTTTATTACTACACAAAAACATAGAAGTGTCTCTATGTGGCCTTCATCACATTGTTGAGCGTTCAGAGCGGGCGGGTCTAAGCAGGAGTCGTAATCTTGAAAATATGAAGATGACTTGTTGTGGTTGAACATGTCAACTGAATTTTTAGTGGGGGTTTTTTTTATCAACTCCACCCATCCACCTTTAGACTTTTCTGGTTTCACAGCAACCTGAAAAGTATGAAGCTGTGTGTAAACAGACATCTCCCTCTCATCGCAGCAGGTACCACATGGAGCACGGACAGCTCCACCAGGACCAGCAGCTGGCTGGTTCTGAGGAACCTGACGCCACAGGTAACCGTTTCCTCCCAGGGTTTCTCTCTTCTCACGATGTAGGAACTGACTCCTCAATCGGGGGATACCTTTTTTCTTTTTTTTCCCCAGATTGACGGTTCCACTCTGCGTACGCTGTGCATGCAGCACGGCCCCCTCATCACATTCCACCTCAACCTGACACAGGGAAACGCCGTGGTTCGCTACAGCTCCAAGGACGAAGCCGCCAAAGCTCAGAAGTCTCTGCACATGTACGTCGCCGAAGCTTTAGAGCGTTATGAGGAGCTCACTTTAAAGTGTTTAACGCTTGAATCGTCTGTGTCTCCGTGCAGGTGTGTGCTGGGGAACACCACCATCCTAGCAGAGTTCGCCGGGGAAGAGGAGGTGAACCGCTTCTTTGCACAGGGCCAGTCGCTCGGCGGGACGACCAGCTGGCAGGCCTCCCCGGGAACCAATCAGACCAGGATGGGCGGATCTGGATCCGGAGTCGCTCATCCCATCGGTCACTCACCCCACTGGAACAACAACAACAACAGCGGCGGTGGTGGCGGCGGCGGCAGCAGCGGCGGGCTCGGAGCGGGTGGAACTAAAACGGGCGGGGAGTTGCTCTGGGGAGGCGTTCAGCAGTATTCCAGCCTGTGGGGACCCCCGAGCGGCGAGGAGGGACGAGTCATGGGGAGCCCCACGCCAATCAATACGCTGCTGCCTGGCGACCTGCTGAGTGGAGAGTCCATGTAGGAGGGGGAAAAAAAACTGACAAAGAGGAGCAAAAACCTTGCAAATCAGTGTGGAGATAATCAAGTGTGGATGTGAAGACGAGGAGGAGAGAGACGAGAGGAGGACAAGGCTTCATATTCGCTGCTTGGCTTTGTCTGCCTCCTCTGCTCTTTTTTTTTTTTTTTTGCTCGTGTTAAACGGCATTTCAGTCGCAGTTGTTTTGTGGTGAGTTTCGGATCCCGGCGTTTCATTTATCAAAGAACAAAAGAAAAAGACAAAAACGTTTTACAGAAACAAGCGGGGGGTGAGGGTCGCTGTTGTAAACAAACTCGAGTCAACTGACATGGCGACAAGCTGCCATCTTTATTCTGGTGGGATCCCTCACTGCCTTTCCAGGCAATCATAATGCACCTCAGAGATCCATGGAGAAAGGCATCATTCCCAAAGTTCTAACAAAAACCCGTCAATCAGAGTGGGTGTTGCACGGTCAGTCGGTCCAGACCCAACAACATTTGTTTCTGTCAGCACTAATTTTAGCCTTAAACTGTTTCCTGCCCTGCTATCCACGCTCAACTCTTTACTCGGTAAAGAAGCTTACGGAGAACTTGCACACCCTTATTTCTGAGCCAGTGAAACCTGAGTGGAAAGTACATGCTGCTGCAGCTCACAACGTCAGTGCATTTGAGTTTCTTTAGTTTTTTTCCCCCGCAGTCGGATCAAGTTCCCACCAACAAACACATCGCTCAAAGGGAATGATGCAACTTTGTTCGCCTTGCTCAAGCCATTTATTTTTGTAGTATTTTTTTTATGACTCGTTTTCTTGAACCATTGCAAGCAAAGCTTAAAAAAATGATGTTATTCAAATGTGTCTGTCGACCGTATCTGGTGGGTGGATGTACATATGATGAGATGAACCACTGCTAATACAAAGGAACTGTAAAAAAGACAAACATGATGATGCACCTCAGCCTTTTTATGGGCTCTTTTATGTTTTTTTTTTTTTTTGCAGTTTGGTCTCGACCTGTCTCAGCGACATTTTGGGAGAAATTAAAGAAGAAGAAAAAACAACCTCAAATTGTTCCTTCCCCTCTCCGCCGCGCGCCCACTCCACCTGCAAAACCCACCATTTCAAGCGACGTGCAATATAAGCCACAGACTCTACCGTCCAAGCACCCTACGACTGAGAGCAGACTGTAAGGAAAGAGTGAACTGCGAACACTTTATCTGCCCTCAGAAAAAGAGGAAAAAACTGCCACTACTACCCTTTATCTCCCCTTAGAGAGAGTGTGAACTCAGGAGAGTAGCAAGCTGGTCTTCAACCATTTTCTGTCCAAGACACAAGGACTTCGATACAAAGCACTTCTTCAGCCAGCCACCTCTCCATAAGACTTGTGTGTGTGTGATTTTATGTGTGCGCGTGTGTGTGTGTGTTTGGGAAGAAGGCAACAAACCAAATTCAGAGGAGCTTGTTTTCTTTTCCCCCTCACCCAGAAGACAAGATCACTTTTTTTTGTCCACATTTGCTTCGGTTTTAAAGGAAAAAAAAACACAAAAAAAAAGAGGCAAAGACTTGTGAATAGGTGGTCTGTTATAGCACTTAACGAGAGCGCCGCTGCTCCTTATACCCTCAATGCCAACGAACAGAAGAAAGGTGAAGCAACACTGGCAAATAAAAACTGCAAAAAGACTTCAAAGCAATCTGCTCAGTGGCTTCTCTGTGTACTTATTTTTTAACTTGACATGGATGTGAACTTTGTTTTTCCTTCTTAAGTCAGTGGGACCAGAGGATGTCAAACACGGTAGCAAAGTGAAGGGAAATGCAAAGAAAACTCAAAGCGCTCATCCTCACCTTCTTCTTCTATATATATATATATATATATATATATATATATATATATATATATAAAGTATATATAAAGTAAACATCACTGTTAACATTGCAACTTTGAGAACTTTTTACGCCTTGGTGTCTGGGATCGCTCAGCTGGATCCGGCAGGGAGGATCGCCGTCTCGTCCTTGTTTTCATTGTTTTTCTTTTTGGAGGCCCAGCCAACCGGTGTGATAGTGTGGCCACTGAGTGCCTGCCTGCTGCAGAGAGCAGAGCTGCAGCAGCCCTCACCTTTTCCCCCCCACTGTCCCCCGTCGCCACCTCCTTCACCTGCCCTCCTCCCTGCTGATTCCTCCTCTCCCCTCCTCCGCCTTCACGCCGGGAGGAGCTCGGAAATTACTACTACTGCTACTATTGTCAGAGCATGTCCTCAGCAAGCACCACTTCCACTGTCTGTCGTTCTCCTGCAAACATCACTTTAGTCAAAGATCAAAGTCATTTGAGTGTTTTGGGGTTTACCTTTTGGGTTGTACTTAACTGAATTGCCATGATGCGTTTATTTTGTTGCTGAAGTTGTTGATGACAGTTTCTTGATACGCGTGGGTCAGGAGATTCTCAAACATTGGAGAAAAACACCACGGTTTCACAGTATCAAGGTACTACCAAAAGCTTTCATAACAAAAATGTGTAACAGGATCCAGATGCTCTTATTTAAACCAGAAAAACATTAATTAGACCTACTGCTGCTAAAACAAAATGACATTTTAGTCATGATTAGAATTTAGGACTACGCAATGTTTAGAAAAGAGAAGATTTTAACTTTTACTGTTGAATGTTGGGATCAATTGGAAATGACTTGTGTTTTCCCATCATTGTCCCTGAGTTTTATCATCTCTGTCAATAAGATACCTCTGTAGATATTGGCATGCAGCGTGTGGTCGCATTACATTTAACCCACCGAATAATGCATTCAGGCATAATGTCTTTTACGATTGCGGTTCTGTATCGCATTATGGTTCCAATTGCAATTTGAAATGTTGTGTTTACTACAATACATATAACTTTTTATTCCAATATAGACCTCAGAAAATATTTAATAAAACTAAATTCAGTTGTAAACTGTCTTATTATGCAGAATATTGAACCACTTTGTTGAAATTAGTCAGGCTATCTCATCTGGTAGCTAGTTTAAAGCTTTTACTTTTAGCTTTTAGCTTGTACTTTAGCAGCAATAATGTACTTCTCTTAATGATAAACGTTTCTGTGTTCATCCTATGCGAAACCAGAGAAATGCAGCCTCGTGGTTAATGCG
Source organism: Poecilia reticulata (assembly GCF_904066995.2). NCBI lineage: Eukaryota > Metazoa > Chordata > Actinopteri > Cyprinodontiformes > Poeciliidae > Poecilia > Poecilia reticulata. Next base: position 12,367,289 of record NC_088837.1, on the reverse strand, counting down.
CTGGTTAGGAAAAATATTACACTATTAAGAAAAATAGCGTTTTAAAAATCGAATGACAGCGATTTCTCACTAGGATATCACTTCTTTTTGATAATCTTGTACCTTTGTGGGAAAAGTAATGGTGGACTCTTTGTTAAGAACGATTATTGCCCCGCTTTGGATAGGAGGAGTATTATTGTCACTGCCGGCGCACGACACTATTTTCACTATTGAGCGAACTGGGTTGTATGAATTAAGCCTTAATAAGACTGATGGGTGGCTCTCCTTTAGTTTCCATATTTGGTCTGTCTGTAATTTCTGCAACCAGAAATATTTCCTTAACAGCCCAACTGAAAGATACAGTAGACCATTTTCAGCCAGCTGGTAGCAGTGCGCAGCAACAAGCAGGGGAGGGGCAACGCTGTCAATCAACGCTCCGTACGGAAAACACTGGTCACTCCTGCGCTTCCTCTAGCATGTCATTAAGATGACTCTTTACACTCTGGTTGTACCTTGATACTGGAAACCAGTCCATGCCTAGCTTCTGATTGTTTCTGATTGTTTCTGATGATCATTTCTTTTGCTTTCAAATACTGGTCTTTATGCAGTGTTCAGCATCCCTCCTGTCCCTTCCTGCCGCCTCCCGAGCAGAACCGGCGCGCAGTCCCACCGGTACGCCTCAGCAGGCGGCTAAAAGCGTAATCGGACCTTGCGTTGCGGCCGGCCTCGTTCTGCCGTGGACGGGCTTCACTCGCGCTGAACTCTGGGAGCGCTCTGTCACACTTAGAGCCACCTCGACTGACAGCAAGCCTTCCATTTCTATGCAAACGACAAAAGGAGGTGTTTGTCCGCAGCCATCCTCTACATCCGCCAGTCTCCACTTCTCCTCTCACAACTCGTACTACCAGGCAGCTTCTCCTGAAACCTCACTGGGGTCAAACGTAGGGGACACTGACAGAGAGTCCCGCCTCTCCTTAGATTGACACTAAACAACCTGCTGGAGACACTATGTGTTGCCCGTCGCTCCTTCAAGCTGATGCCAACAGGATCGCTGGTATCTACTTCCACTTTCTCACGTTGTCATTTATGTTAGAGTAAAGGAGTCACTGCTGCTGGGGCTTACCCACCGGGCCGCTGGAGAAGCAGAAGGGCAGGACAGATGATGCTGGTCTTTGAGGAACAGTGGACTGGAATATATATATTTTTTTAATTTTATTCGTTTAGCGGCTGCAGTAGGAGGAAGAGGAAGTGGGAAGGGGGGGGGGGGGGTCCGAGGGAGGTCCCTGTATGTGTCTGTGCACTGTTTATGGGTCACATCGGGTACATCTCTTTAAAAACCAAAAACATTATTATTATTTTTTTCTTTCTTTTTATCATCAAGATTTTCACAAAAACTAGAAACTACAAAAAAAAAAAAGAAGAAGAAGAAAAAAAGCTGTGCACTCAGAAGCTGAGACGCACCTCAAGTTTGGTACCAAGTCTTAAAAAAAAAAAAAAATACTACAAAAAAAAAAAACTTTGGGGACTTGCCCTCTTCCAGAGTCGCCTTGGACGTGCGTCGTTCAACAAAAAAACAAAAACAAAACAACAACAAAAAAAAACAATCACTTTTTGCCTGTGCTGTTTGTTCGTGAGATTGTTCCTGAAAACCTGCATTAATGAACTCCACACTGGACTTTAATCATGGAGCTGGTGTTGAAGTTGAGGCGTGGGGGGGAGGTGGGTCAGGGGGTCGACTCTCGGATGTGGATTTCTCGGCGCAGCACCAGCACTGAGAGCCTCTCTCCCACATCCTCATCTGCACTCTTATCTACCTGTAAAGTGTCGGAAATCGGATGCTCTCCCTACTTTTTACATGTTTTTTTATTTTTATTATTATTATTATTAATTTTGAAGGCAACTGGAGCTCGAGTAAAACCTGCTTCATAATCACAGATCAGACACGAGTCTGAGAAGGGACCCAAGAAATCAAAAGGACTGGGTTGAATATGCACATGCTAGCTCATACACAAGTATACAACCAAGAGTACATAATGGATGTGTGTGGCTAGACTTGACCTGTTTTCCCACTTTTACTCCCTTTGCTTCATCCCTTCCCATTTGTTTCCCAGATGACGAGATCATAAACATATCAGAGTAATACAGAATAATGAGAACAAATACTTGAATCAAAAAAAAAAAAGAAGCGCCAATAATGTAATGTGAACACTTTTTTTGTAGGGTTTTTTTTTTTTTTTTATTCGTCTGATTCATACACTTCAGAGATTTTGACAGCGTCTGTTCAGAGTTACTAAAATTTGAAATGTCTGAAAACAAAGATTGATTATTACGGCAATTTTTACATCTTATCAGAGTGTTTGCACAAGGCGGCTTGTACTGTATGTATGAATGAATGTCTGTCAGGTGTAAAAACACATACAGGTGCACCTCGGTACACTGGAAGGACATCAAAACTAAATCGAACACAGATTTGTTGTGCGGTGATCAATTTTATTTGTTTATTTCTGGTCATTTTGATGATTGCTTTTAAGTGCACACTTTGACTAAGCCCTTTCAAGGTCCTGCCGAGATTATTGTCTTGAACACAAATCCACCCGTCGTCGTTCGCAGAAGTCCAGAAGCCTTACAAATATCTTTGTACCCCTTTCCAGGCTGTTAGTTTGAGATCTTGTTGCCCTACGTTGCTCTCTCAGAAAGGTACTGGTTAAGTACATTTGAACTCGGCTTTCCAAAAAGATGGTTAACAACAGTCATTATTTGAGAGAGGGGTGATTACGTTTTTACATGTACTCATGATTCAAAAACTGCTTTTGTATTTCTTCAGTTTATGTTTGTCACTTTGAAAGTTGAGTGGAAGGAAAAAGTACAAAATCAATAGGGATGATTACTTGTTACTCATAACGATCTAAATTAGCAAAAATAAGCACCAAAGGCCTAAATCTGTTAGCTTCACTTCTTTAATTGTAAGCAAAAATAAACTTTTTGACGCCATTCTGATTTATTGAGATGCACCTGTATGAGAGCTCGTGATTACTGCGGAGAGCGTCCTCCGCCTCGTATTTCTTTTCATTTCAGTATACTTTTTTTTTTTTTTTTTTTGCTTGTCAGAAACTATATTGTAATGTTGTAACTAGCCTCTAGCGTTGCACTGAGTGTCGGCCTCACCCCTCACCCAGCTACATGAACAACATGATACAAGTACTGAAGGGGAGACGGGGGGACAGTTCACGTGTAAATGTTTACTCAAGGACTAAAGTAAGTGTGTGTGTTTTGTTTTTGTTTTTTTCTCATGTAATGTTTTATCTACCTTAGTGGCTTTCATTGTGGAATAATCCAAGAAAGTATGGATCATAATTGAGTATTGCACCATTTTTCAGACTGTAAACTTTAAAAAGAAAAAAATCATATATGTAAAACAAAAACAAAAAAAAATCTAAAAAATACAGCAAAAAAAAAAAAAAGTATTTTACAGACCTGTGGCCATAGATTGGAGGTAGAGGGACTTTAACGCTCCCCGAATCTGAGCAAACGGAGAGTGAAGAACGAGACATCAGACAGAGCCTGGGCTTCTAGGGCTCACCTCAGAGGTGCCTACCTTTCTGTTTTTTTTTTTTGTTTTTTTTTTCGTTTTAAGTCCTGTCATCTTTTGTTTCCCTTTTTCCTGCAAGGCCACTGACAGTTTACAGTTTTATTTCTTCAGCAAAACAAAGGAGGAATCAAACCACACGAATGTTGGAAGAAGAAAGCAAAAGGACAAATGCTTCCATTTTAAAAAAGAAAAAAAAACACTTTACACAAATGAAGATTTCCTGTGCTACTTTCAGAACTCTGGGATTGAACAGTGTTGTCTTGTTCTGTTAACCTTCTTCCTTTTGTGTTGATGTCGATTTCATGAACTTATCTGTTTGGGTTTTTTTTTTTTTATGTCGATTATGTATTATGTTTTTTTTTTTCCTTTGTAGAAAAAGAAAAGGAAAAAAAAAAGGCTCACTATCTTGCACACACACGATTAAAGTGGATCTTGTCTCAGGAAAGCCAGGGTTCCAGAGTACCAACTCCACGCCATTTTAATGTACATTTTTATGTATGATGAGTTAAAAAAAAAAAAAAGAAGAAAAAAAATGACAGAATTTTAAGCACTGAAAGTTATGGATTTCAGAAGAAAATACCTTTTCTTTTTTTTTTTGTTTCTAAATCCGTAGCAGTTACATAATAACCAAATAATGGACTTTTAAACAAAAATGGAGTGCTTTATAATATAAATCTATATATTAAAATTGCTTTACTTTTAAAAACAAAAGTGGTCAATGAGTTTGTTTAAAAAGAAAAGACAAAAAAATACAGTGAATAACATGCAAATGCTGTATGTTTGAATCTTTGTTGTGTTTTTCTTAATGAGGTCCCGTCCTGACTGAATCAGGAACATTGTGCATTAATCTTTCTGTCTCTCTCGTTCTCCCGCTGCGGGTATTATTATTGTTATTATTATTATTAATAGATTAATCAGACTTGTTTTGGAGCATTTTTGTTTCAGATCTTTTTGGAGGATGTAATGTGAAACATGAGCTGGTTGTAAAAGGATCATGAATCTATGCACAAGTGTTGGGCGGGGCAGAAGGTAAACAGGGGTCAGGGGGGGATTTTATGGCCCGCTTCTTCTAAGTGGCTGTTTTATTGCAGGGGTTCTGATGTGTTTTTAATGTGTTTTAGTTGTTCTCTAAGGGGACAAGCGGATGGGCGGGGTGAAGCCCACCACCTCCAGCTTCCCCCACCTGGTCCCTCTTCAGATTGACCTAGCGCTACATCGCCATGCTGTGTATTCCTAAACCAATGAGCATCTCACACTTTAGCACTGTGGGATTCTAGCCTGTCACCCTCACGGGTTTTTGATCTTTGTTTCCTTTCCTCAGTTTTGTGTTATGGAGGGTGGGAGGTGGGATTAGGGCTGCTTTTTTTTTTGTTTTTTTTTTTGCCTTTTTTATTTTAAATAAGTAAAAATGTTACTGAGAGTTAATGAGAAGTCAGTGGCTTGTAATGTTTTATTTTTGTTTTCTCTGTATATCTTTCTCCTCATAGAATGTGATTGTTAAATGACATGCACCGAAACAAATGTTTTCATGAACTATGGAGCTTCTTTCAAATATTAATAAAATAGCATTTTTTTTCTTGTCCGTTTGGCTGTCCTAGTTTTTATTGATCGTGTCGACGTCGCTTCCTGTCTGCGTGATGCCGAAGTTCACACTCTGACGGCCAGCTGTCGGGGACAGGCGTAGTAGTTGTCCTGTGGCTGCCGGATGTTTGGGTTGGCGTAAACTGGGAAGCGGACTTCCTCCGGTTGCGGGGAGGCCTCGTGGGTTATTCTGGGGCTTCCTGCGCTCTGCTGCTTCCTGCTCATTTCCTCATAGATGGGAGAATGAGGCTGCGGTGGGCGATGATGCCTTAATCTTCCCTGCAAAACAATTATATTGAAAACAGATCAGAGAGAAAATCTATTTGATAAATCTGTATATGAAAGGAATAAAATAACTACTCACACATTTCTCCATGGCCAATAAGCTCACTGTCAGCAGGAGAAGGCCTGCTGCTGCAGAGATGGTGAGGAGCAGAGGGATGTAACCTTGAGAGCACCCACATGACCTTCCTGAACCAGAAACACATTATTAAAATAAATCTGTCAACCTATTTAATTTATGCTACAGTGAGCTACACACCTTCCCCTTCCACCAGCAGGAAGTACCTCTGTGCCCCGAGGACGACCTGATCTGAGCTGTTCTTCTGTCTGTAACTCAGCTCCCACATGTAAAGTCCCGTATCACTCAGCTGAAGGTGGGAGATGCTAACGTTGATCCTTGGCGAGTTCAACCCCCCGCTGAGCTGCAGACGGGCCCCGTGCTCTGGGTCCCTCCTGACCGTGCTGCCCTCGGCCACAGAGAGCAGGGTGGTCTGGCTCTGGGGGCCGCGGTGGTACAGATGGAGTCCCACCAGGTGACCCCGTTCCTGCTGAGGGGTGCAGGAGAGAACCAGAGACTGGTCCTCTGCCAGCTGCTGAAAGATCACCTCTGCACAGGCTGGGAGAAAAAGTAACAAGTGTCAGCTGCTGGTAAAATACAAACAGGTTAGTTCATGAATTAATTTAGATCATGGTTTCAAAATTTCTTGCTGGAAAGTCATAGGTAGCAGAAAATTAATACTGCGCATTGAAGGAACAGAGGCGATAGACAGGATGGAGAGAAGAGCAGGACAATTCTGGAAGACAGTTTGCAAAAATCTTAAGATTGGGACAGAGGTTCACCTTCCAGAAGGTCAATGACTATGAAGATACTGCTGGAGCTACAGCTTAAATCAAAGCAGCTTCATGTGTTAAAAAATCAAATCCAGTACTGAATCAATGGAAGAATTTGTGAAAATTGCTCTTTAATTGCTTTTCATCTAATCTGACTGAACTTGAACTATACTAAGAAAAAAAGATTGAATGAAAATGTTTGGGTCTTTAATGTATAATAATCATGATAAGCGCTTCATTGCTGGAGTTAAAACACTTGATTATTGAGAGGGATGTAAATAACTTTTTACATGGTCTTTTTTTTTGTTAAAGTATAAAAAATATGATGTAATTACTTTTGTAAGTCAGAAATAAACTTTGTTATGAAACATTTTTACTGAGTGTTTCTGTGAGTTAAGTGGAAATCACCTTACCTTCAAAGAGCTGAATAAAGAGGAGAAGAAACTGTAGATGTGTCTTCATGGTGTTTGCGTTTGAACAAAACCTGACAAATATTCTAGAGTTGGGTCATAACGTAGTCGTTCCCCGCTCTGCTTTCTGCTGCGAGGCGTTTGGGACAACCCTTTGGTTTTCATTGTTCCTCACCCTGAAGAACAGGAAGACGGCCTCAAAGCAAGAGCAGCTGTTAGAACGCAGTGGTTGGTCTGCACACAGCGAGGCAGCAGATGAAAGGTCTGAAATGATGCACAGGAACAGGGTGGGAAACCACAGAGCTCGAGAAACTACTTCTACTGGAGAAAATACAAAAAACATCTTTTTGCATTTCTGAACTCACTAAATAAAAAAAAAGAAGCTAATTCTCTGCCAGCTGGGGAACCGTCCTGCAGGCCCAAAGTTTGCTTGTACTTTAGGCTGGCCCTGCTTTTTTAAGAAAAAAGGGTTGTGTTAATGTTAGAGTGGAAAATGAAGCTCAAACTTGGTATCCAAACTGATGAATTACTGCCATCTTCTGGGTCAAACCTTCAACACACTTCTGATACATATTTAACTCTTAAAAAATTTTAAAAGAAAGAAAATAATATATAGTTGAAACTTAGTTTCCCAGGCTTCCATAATCCCATTAACATTATTCTGGTTTGATTTTCATATTTTCTACATGAGAGGGTTCAATTCAAGTTACGGTGATGGATTATTTTTGCATTCAGAAGTCTTTCTTCTCTCCTATTGGCTCCTTGTTTTGACTCGAACATTGTTCTGAATGTTGTACAGGCGTTATGGTTTTGATCCATTATTTTGCTAAAGTTGCTACTGTTTTATCACTTTGATCCAAAATATACTTTTGATTTTGACCTTTTTAACTTAATATCTACATTTCCTCTTTTATTTGCTTATTTTGCCATTTTATCTGCCTTTTTATTTCCCACTATTCAAACATATGGTTGTTTGTGCCCGGAGTCTTAAGCAAGTTAACAAAGCATGTGTATATTTTCCGTTTTTAAATTGAGTCTGGGTCAGAAATAAGCTTTTTTTGTGTGTGAAAGCTGCTAATTAGGAGTAATTGAGCTCAGGTGTGATTTAAATATCAACACTGCGCTGCTTGGTTCACCGTCTTGTGGGTCAGTCAGTAGGACTTTCAGTCTGAACCTGTTTGCCAAACTGGTTGGCGGTCCTCATGGATATGTTTTGGCTTTGGTGGAACCTCCTTTTAGGGGTCATGTTTTCTGGAGTCTCCCCTCGTTTAGCTCTGGCTCTTAAATCCTCGCTGTACGCGCCATATTCCTCTCTTCCCAGACCTCGGCCGCGGCAGACTCTTCCCGTGGTTCAGCAGGAGCAGCACCAGCCAGAGCTCGTCAACACTGTCACAGTGGTCTGCCACCCTGACTCTCTAGAAGTGGTAATTGCTGCTGATATGTTTGCAGTTGGCGCTCCGGTGGACAGTCGGGAGCTGCGTCTTGGTGTGGAGGACAATGAGTTCTGCAGAGCTACAGCTACTTCTGCAGAGGAATACAGGATTGTTGTTGGGCTGGATGACTGTGGCACCAAACACTGGGTAACTTGATCTGCTCTGCTGCTGGTTATTTCACTATGTAAATCCTGTTTCTAAACTTGCTGCTCTTCCAGATGACTAAGGATTCCCTTGTCTACGCAAACCTCCTCGTTTACTCTCCTCTAGCGTCCCCTAGTGGGGTAGTTCACATGGATGAGGCAGTAATCCCAGTTGAATGCCATTATGAAAGGTCTCTAGTTTTCCTATTGAGCTCTTTAATTATTGAAAAGCTGTTTTTTTGTTTGTTTTTTTTTTAACCTGTGAAGTATCTGCTTTTATAGGAAGTATGGTGTATCCAGCTCTTCACTCATGCCGACATGGATTCCCTTCACGTCTATCCAAGCTGGAGTGGAAACTCTGTACTTTAGCTTGAAGCTAATGAATGGTACATTCAGTTTTTCCCTCAGCTCTCGGACTTAATTCCAGCTCATCCCCCATGTTCTTTTCTCCAGATAACTGGATGTATGAAAGGGGTGCCAACGCATTCTTCCTCGGTGAGCCGATCAACCTTGAGGCCTCCGTGAGGCTTGATCACCACATGGGTCTCAGGGTGTTTCTGAGCAGCTGTGTGGCCACACTTCAACCAGCTCTAAACTCTGATCCCAAATACATCTTCATTGAAAATGGGTGAGAAACTCAAGAGTTTCAAAGTACCTGCTCTCGCATAACTAAAGTGAGTTTACTAAACATGTACCCATCAATACATGGTGTCTGGACCTTCTTTGTCTTTTTAGATGCTTGGTTGACTCTCAGCTTCCAAACTCGAAGGCACAGTTCTTGCCCAGGACCAGAGATGACAAGCTGCAGTTGACCATTGACGCCTTCAAGTTCCACAATGACGACCGAAGACAGGTGAGGATGTGTTCCTCTACCTTGCCACACATCTTCACATTAGTTCTCACTCTTTCTCTTTAGCTCTACATCACATGCCACCTAACTGCTGTGCCAGTAAATGATGCCGAATCGCCAAACAAGGCCTGCAGTTTCCTGAATGGAAGGTGAGTGAAATTGGTAAATGAGTTGGCAGTATGACATGAATGAGACTGAATCTTCTCCTCAGATGGAGGTCAGCTGATGGAAACGACTATTTGTGTGGATATTGCAAAGCCCTAAATCAAGTGCCAGGCAAGTCTGGCATTTCTGGGATGATCGGTCCTCGTGGTTTTGGTAAGGTGGCTGCTGCTGAATACATGTGGCGGAGTGGGCTGAAGACTAAAAAGGGTAAAGATTCTCTCCCTCATGTCTTTTTGCATTGACTAAATGGTTTCTGACAACCTAATTTTTTCAGCTCTGTGGGAGCAAGAGGCCAGAGTGGGTCCACTGACCGTCTTGCCATCAAGTAAAAGTGGACATCTTCATTTTGAGGAGCTCCCTAGTGTCATCCAGAAACTTTACAGACCGACACTGTATGGCAGCCACTGGAGAAGTGGAATCTACAAAACTGGTGGGTTTAAGATGGTAAATATTTAAAAGGCATAACTCTTAATGAAATGATATCCGTCTTCCAGATCTGGGGAAGGGACTGATTCATGAGCGTTCTACCTCAGAACTAGATGCTGAAAATGAAACTGGACTGAAAGGTACTGTTTTAACATCTTGCTGAATCTGTAAGCTGGCCCTGTAAATGCTTTCTGCATTTTTCAGGTGACTTTGAGGAAGCGGGACTTCATGATGAGGCGACCAACAAGTTCATGCTGAAATCCTTAGATGTGCCAATGGCCAACACCAAATCTGGTTACACTGGCACCACCTCTACAGTGACAAATGCAACTGCTACTGACCTTTCTGATGTATCTGAACCAAAGGAATAAAATATTTGTCAGAGTTTTCCTCTAGAATTTGAGATATTCTATCTGGAGTCAAACATTTGTAACTTGGGACATTTGTGCTTTTAACACATTTAGTAAGTTTCCATGGTTATAGAAAACTATCTGAGCTGATTGTCATAGTTGTGAGGTAGCGTTTTTTTTTTAACAGCCTGGATTATTTGGGGCTTTACCCTCCTGCTGTTTTCTAAAATTCCAGCAGAAGGTGTACATATCAGATGAGGCTTCTGCATCTTGGCATTGGTGTGCCCATCAGTCATACAATGAGGCCTTCAAATATCAAATTATTAGAGGAAAATGCCACATCAAGTGGGTCTTATTCACTGTTAAACATCTTCGCCCATGACTTGTATAGTGCAGCTGAAAATAGTTTACCCACTGTCACCAGTTCAGAAAATTGAAATGAAGCACAGAACCAGAAAATTCTCAATTTGTCATGACAATGGTCTACTTGGCCTGAGATGGAGTTGTGACTTCAATTCCAACTAATGTTTTCCTTTCTGAAATGACCACTTGTGGATTTTAATATACTTGGGGAAGGCACATAAATTGTGTGCCTTAATTACAAAACATCTAATGTCTGAAAAGAGTATTTTGTCTGAAAATCTGATTGTTATGCCTGGTCAGACAATGGGGCTTTGGAAACAGGGTGCACTTGCTGTGGTCAAGGTTGAATGAAATTTTAAAATCTGGTTAAACCTATAGAAGGCAAGTACCTTTCTCCAGATTAGAAAGATCTATAACGCATTTCAGTAAGAACCAGGGGTACTGCACACCCCTAAAAGAGTAGAAGAGTATTGCGTTTTAGATTGTTCTTGGAAAAACTAATCAGTCACGGCTGATTAGTGGGTGCACTCACGGCTGCACAGTGAACCCACTGATTTTTATTTTTTTTTTACAGCAGACAGCCGCTCCCGTCTTACAGGTACTGCGTACCCCCGCTAAATCTTTTAGAGGTATGCAGTACCCGAGCGTACCCGCCTACTTTCACCCCTGTGTAGAATTGAAACCAGTTGTAAAACGGTGTCACAGAACAGTAATCTGACTGCTACGTAGCAAAAGTCACACCCACTGAAAGCATAAAACCAGGAAAGGTTCGTTTGATTAAAATCTAAGCCATAGGGGTGTTGGAAATGGTTTGCCTGCAAGGTTAATACTGGTAAGTACAACAAATTTGTCGATGTTTTTATAATACAAAGGGGAAAATCGGACTTAATGTATTCGTTATACACCTAAGGACGTACTTTGTTTCGTTTTTTGTTGCATAGTATGTTGCAAATTTTAAACCAAGTAAAGGAAGAAGATTTATGACTGAAAACAATGTGAAGCTTTTGATGATTACAGAAAGACTTGTCTTTTTAGACTTAAAACTTAGTTTTACTATTGCCAGATTATGTATCTTTGTAATTACTTGATATAAAATCACATCAACTCTTGAGCATGAGGAGAAAACCACAACTAAAATATAAACTTCAAACAGTTCAGTGAACCAGATTGAGGAAATCAGTACTTCCTTTTGTTATTCAGCACTTCATGTTTTAAAGAGTTTTACAATTGTGTCATTTAACATGTATTTCATACTGTATGAATTTGAAGAGATTTTATGATTCCAAAGGAGACATAACCATTTAGCAGGTACTCTGGCTATTATGGTTTCACCAGCAGACCCCCTATGGGTAACACACTTTATTTTAAGGGATTTGCATAAGACTGACATGACACCTGTCATGAACATAAAGAAGTCTTCATGAATGTTTATGAAAGTTGTCATGAAGTGTCATTCGGTAAATAATTACATTTTTAATGCAAAGTTGTTCTAAAAGTTGCATTGAAAGTCCAATAAAAATGCAACTTTGCATTAAACTATCATAATTTACAAAATCATGCAAAGTTGGCACTTTTAATGGACTTTTAATGCAAATTTTAGAGCAACTTTGCATTATAAGTGTCATTATTTACCGAAGGACACTTTATGACAACTTCATAAACATTCATAAAGACTTCTTTATGTTCATGGCAGGTGTTATGTCATGTTTTTGACAGTGTCATGTCAGTCTTATGCAAATCCCTTCAAATAAAGTGTTACCGATTTAAGCAATGATATATCCAGGAGTTGAATTAAACAAAGTAATCGTAGGTTTATTATTTTCCCTGCAGTCATCACGTAAAATGAATTTCCAGTCTCCAGATTTGGGTAAGTAAGATAACGTAAACACGACAACAAAAACTAACAAAATATCCTGTCAATTATGTTAGGAAAAAATATAAATGTGTGTTTTATGTTGTCATCTCAACAGTGTATGTTTTTGTTATGATTTTAGATGAGTACTCATTTTATATACTATAGTAAAAAACGATGTGTTAGTAATTGCTGCCAATAAATTTATCCTAAGTTGATTTAAGAATTTGTATATAAATTGTGTAGCCTTCTGTTCTTTGTGTTTTGTAATTACTATGAATTAAATGTTTTGTTTATCACTAACAGAAGACAAGCATTGTACAAGAGAAATATTAATTTTAACACTTGATTTAAACACTTTTATCCAGCAGAGTGGCAGAAACTGCCTTTCACCTCCTGGACTGAATCTCATGTGAGCTCATGGCTGAAATCCATTGGAATAAAAGAAAATTACATACTGAAGCTGAATGATGAAGAAGTGACTGGATCAGTTCTCACAGCTCTACAGAGGGATTATCTCAGCAAAACTATTGGAATGAAAAGTGGTCAAATTGAACTTTTACTCAAGAAAATAGATGATCTGCTAAAGACAGAACAGATCAAAGCAAATACAATAACGGACACAAATAGCAATACAAGACATGACAAAAAAGAAAATGTTTTTTTGTCGGAAGGAACAACTGACAGGAAAGTGCAAGATGATTGTAAATCAAATTGCAATTCATTCAATGACATTGTAAAGTCTGCAGTGGGTTCCTGTGAGTATCGAAAATTTGACCAGCGTCCAACAAACTTCAAATATGTGAAGCACAATTTGCTTCCCCCAGAGACGGGACCTGAAAACATGATTGTTCCATGTCATGAATATAAGTCACTAGAAACTGCACACAAACTGGACTCAAAAAGACTTAAAACAAAAGTGGCAAGTGAAGTCCTCAGATTTGCATGTGCCTGTATGAATATGAGAGTCAATGGAACAATTCACTTTGGCATAATGGATAGTGTCAAATCCACTCACAGGCATGGTGAAATCATGGGGATACCAGTCCAAAGTCAAGAAGATTTTGTGAATGCATTAGATTACATTGAAAAATGCTTTAAACGCTCGGAGCACCATATCGATGCTAGAAAATGTATCAGGAATCCCTGCTTCATTGAGGTCATTGATAAGGAAAATGCTGAGAAAACATGGGTTGTTGAATATGACATTGTTCCAAAAGCCAGCATTGTTAAAAGAAAACTGTACCGTGTCGGTGTACCAAAGTTCTCTGAGAAAGATGGCAAAGTGAAATGTGAAGAGCAAATCCCATATCACAGGGTCGGGGCCAACACACCACGGATATCTGATGACGAACTAGATTGTTTTATTCAAGATCTGAGAGAGAAGGACCAACAAAGGGAGGAGGCCGAGTCCTCAGCCAACCAATCACCTCTGGAATTCAGAGAAGACCAAAAGAGAAAGCTGTCCATCCTTCTGACCGGAGGGAAAACACACATGGACAATTCTCTCTTTTACATTGTTGTGGCAAACAAAATACAGCCAGAAGATCTTGACAGCATAACCTTCTTGGTTAACATGAAACTTTTTTGTGTGTTTGACTTTGACCCTGATTCTGAAACATCTGGCCTTTATGGTAAATACAAGGAGCAGAAAGCTGTCACCCCACATTTCCTTAATGATTATGAAAACAGCAATAGACTGGAAAACGCTGATCTTATTGCTTCTTTAAAGCTTTTTGACCGAGTTAGCTGGATCTATTGCAATGGACGAAACAACTTCCCTGCAGGGGAGGATCCCAGTGATGAAAGTACTTGGATCAAGACAAGAAAAAAAAAGATGAAAAAAGCTGTGTCCCTAATCTGCAATGAAATCCTCCCCAGGAATTCATTTGTTGTTCTCTTTCTACTCATGTCTGATGTTGAACAGCCTCTTGTTGAGACTTTTCATGAGTTTTATGCAGAAATGAATGGGTATAATTGTTTAGTTATCATTGCAGAATCTAAGGAAACCTATAGAAAATGGTCAAGTCTTGCTCAGGTTTCTTGTCCCATTTCTGAACTCAAAGAAATCAGCATTGTTGACATGCCACTGAGTCACGTGGATGCAACAGTTCAAAGCTTTCAGTTATCAAAGAACCAACCAGAAAGGAAACTACCAGTATCAAATGGGGGTTTGTGTTTCCTAAAGTTTGTTGACGAGGCTATGCTAGACTCTTTGGAGATCATCAGCGTTGACCAGTGTGATGACACAAACCTAGAAATCATGAGTGATGAAGAAATCAAAGAAACTGAACTCTACTTCTACCGTGGAGGAAAAATTAGCTGGATTAACTTTTGGCTTGCTGAAAAGCGTAAATGTGGAGTCATCATTGAACGGGATGCTTACAAAGACGCAAGCAAAATCCTGGATGATGTGCTTCATCGACACAAAGCTGTACGTCCCATAGAAAGTGTGAACATATATCATCATCCTGGCAGTGGGGGAAGCACAGTGGCACGACAGATGCTGTGGAAATGGAAAACAAAAGTACGATGTGCATTTGTAAAGCATTCAAAAGAAGTCATCACTGTTTGTGAGCATGCAGTGAAACTGAGGGAACATGCTGAGTATGACAAAAACAACTGTCATCCAGTTCTCCTCCTGCTGGAGGACCAAAATCCAGATTACATTGATGATCTTCGACGACATCTGGGAAATGCTATCACAATCAAAAAGATAAATCCCTCAATGTTGTGCTTCATCCTGCTCATCTGCAACAGATCAAATGATCCAGAAAGAATGTGCAGGGCATCACCATCTCAAACAGTAGCGGTCACCCACAAACTGTCAGATCGGGAAAAATCTTTGTTCCTGAACAAAAGTGAGGAACTCAAATTTCAGTTTGAAGACTTGGACTTCAAATTCATCCTCACATTTGTTCTTATGAGTAAAGAGTTCCAAACAAGTTACATAGAGGATTTTGTTAAAAATCTTTTAGATAAGATCGATCATACATCACTGATCACTCGCCTCATCAGATTTGTGGCTTTACTAAATTGTTATGTAAAGGATTCTTACATTTCTGTGTCTCACTGCGAGGCATATCTTGGTATTGGTCTGCATGTGGTTGGAACTCGGTACCATGCTTTTGTTGATCACCTCAGTGATGAGGCCAAATTAATTTTCATCCATCTTAGAGACAGTTCAACACACATCCAGTCAATCCGTATCATTCATCTGCTTGTGGCCAAAGAAATCCTGAGCCAGCTCTCTGTCAATATGCCTCAAAGCTCTATTGCCACAGAGCTCATCAAAGATGATGTACTCATCAATCACAGGTTTGACAGAGATACATTTTTTAAGGTTATAAGAGCTCTCTTCATTAGACGCAATAAAAAAAACAGAGGTGACCCAAAGGACACAACTTTTTCTCCACTAATTGAGGAAGTCCAAACTGAGGAAGGTGGTGTTCAGAAAGCTGTTGAATTGATGAAAACTGCATTCATAGCTTTGGGAAAAGATGCTTATGTGGCACAACAACTTGCCCGGCTGCTTTACACCAATAAGAGATTTGAGGAGGCTCTTGAGTGGGCACAGGAAGCAAAATCATTGTCTCCCCATGACACATTCATCCTGGACACACTGGGACAAGTGTACAAGCGATGGTTTTACCATTTGTACGACACCCTTGAAGAAAAAGACCCTTCCCCAGAAAAGGGGGTTGAAATCATAAGCATTGCCCTTAAAGGGATATCTGCTTTTCGAGCCTCTGAAAAAACACCAAAGAAAGAGACGGTCAACCTTAACAGTTCATACTATGGGGAAGTGGATGTTGGCTGCAGGCTGCTTAAGTTCTTGTCAGGAGTTGATGTTTTTTCAAAAACAACTGGATATTCAGAGCTGATGAACTACCTACTAACAGACTACATACCAGAAGAGGTCAAAATACCCTGGCAGAAATTTCATCAGCAGCTGAAAGGGTTGGAAAAGAGCTTGAGACAGGCTCTGGAATGCATTTCTGAAGATCTGAGCTACTTTCAGACTGACATTAGTGAAGAGGATGAGGAACTTGATGCAAGAGATCCAGAGCAGGTTTATAATCCAAGAAAATGGTTGACAAGGAAAAGTGCTGTATATGCTGGATTTTTCTGTGAAATACAAGACGAGATGAATCAAGCAGCTGAAAATGTCAGCACTGATACAAAACATCCTAGAAACATACTCTCACCTTTCCAAAGACAGATGAGAACCTACAAGCTTGGAGGAGGAAATGTTACATCAATCCTCTCTTTACTCTATGACAAAGACCGAAAGAGGGCTGGAAAAAAGCTTGAGGAGATTATGGACATGTATCCAGAAAACCTGACATGGAAGGGCCTTGATGAAATGGAGCTCACGAATTTCATTTTTTGCCAGATAGCTCTTAACTGCATCCTATCTAGATCCTCAAAGCTATTATCCCTTAAACAATTACAAGATCTCAGCAAGGGATTTAAGACGAACGGAAAAGACATGTCAAAAGCAAGTGCCCTCTTTCTTCTTTCTCTCCTGTTTTGGCCTGAAAACAGTAAAGAAGTGAGTTCTGCTGATGCCCAGATCCTTCTGTTGGCCATTGTTACTCTTCAGAGACTATGTGAACAAAAAATCCAACACATGTCTCAGAGAAAAAGTAGGATTGTCACACACTTCTTCCTGGCAAAGGCAAGAGGTCTAAACAAAATTGTCCACAGAAGTGCTATCGAAAAGCAGATCAAAGGAACGCTGAATGAGAGAAAACTAAAATGGCTCGGAGGGGAAGTTTGGAAAACCAAGGAAGTTGTGAAAAAACTGAAACGGATTGAAGGGTGGACAGAAAATGAAAACCTGTATGTCCAATGTGGGCATAAAGACAAAATAAGAGTCATTCCTCGATACTCTTCTTCCTTGCCCTATGGAAATGAAAAGGTCACTTTCTACTTAGGCTTTTCATTTGATGGCATTGTTGCTTTTGACATTCAGATGATGAAACAGTAACTTTCAATTAATATCATCTCAGATGATATTCATTTGAAAAATATTACAAAAAACATGAATTGCTTCAGAAAGGTGCAGCAAAATTTAAATATTTTAAGCTCAATATATTTGCTGACCAAACTGAATGAATGTGAGTAGCATAGGTGACAAGTTAAATCTAAGCTCAATTAGACTTGGTTTCATTATTCAGCTGTACATGTGTTTTTTATTATGCTGAATGTATGCAGTAGCGCATAATATATTTTTAACAAATCAAAGAAACCAGCGATTTTTTTTCTCTGAAACGTTTTATTTTCATTAAGTAAGCATATTCCTTCACATAGGGGATTATCTGTGGAGACATTCTGAGCGATAAAAGTTAACAGCTGTTTTTCTTGCATGAGCAAAGAAGATTGCAACACGTAGTGAAGCATTGTCCAGACGCGATGAAAAAAAATGTCCGTGGAATACAATTAAGCTGCGTGTGTGGTTTGTTCTTTTTTTTTTTTTCGTTTCAAAATAAAATTGCAAAAACAAAATAAGCATGTGTTTTTTTGTTTGTTTATTTTTTCCGTTTGTAAAACCTAAATCTAATAAATGAAAAATCTAATTAATAGAAAATCAACAGCGTTTGAATTTTGGTTTGCCAGCTAAATAAAAAGAAAATGCGGCTGTTTTAATATGTAGCGATACCGGAAATAAAGTAAATCGCCAAAGAAGAATCATTACAGTGGATGAAGACGGCTTGCAAACAAACCATTCCTAAATAATAGTCAATGGCTGCATCGTTTTCTGCATTGATTATCGAACTTTATGAGAGAGGAACAACACACTCTGAAATCAGTAATGCTTTGCGTTGCCATGGAACTCCACATTAGTCGGTAATGAGTGTTAGACGGTTTTGTATGGAGCACAACTTCAGAAACTGAGGGTGTACACTAGTGTGCCGTGAGTGATAGTCAGGTGTGCCGTGGAAATTATGCAATTTCACCTATGGTACCGTATTTTCCGGACTATAAGCCGCTACTTTTTTCCTAAGCTTTGAACCATGCGGATTGTAGCCCGGTGCGGCTTTTCTGTGGATTTTTCTTCAACCACCACGGGGCTCTCTAGCATTTTATTTTTATTTGAAGTCAAAATTGTAAATCAAATAAGAACGTGCTAATTTTCATTTAGAACAAGCACATGATAGCAGCAGGCACAACAAAGAAATGTTTTCAAACTCATATGATGCAGCTTTTAAGTTGAGGGCTATCGATCTGGCACAACAGGAGGGAAATTTGTCACGTCATCTGGAACTAAATCAATAGGAGACTGTTGCTTTTACAGTAAACAAAAACAACCAGTTGCTATCAGACCTCACCAAACAGCCTACGTGACATCAGTCCAAAAACAATGTGTGCTTCACAGTGTAGGTGAAGCACACACCTACACTGTACTTCATTTACATAAAATATTTGCATATTTATATAAAATTTGCCTTAGGACCTGTGGGTTAGTAAAGATCATGTGATAACAGGCACATCATCTTTGAGGTCAGTTTTTGTGTGCTTCTTAACACCACATAGCCTTTCAGTTTCCTGTTGTATAATAATCAATACAAAGTACTATAATACAAGCGGCCAGCGAAACCAGAAACAAGATTAACCTAAACCTATTAAAGAAACAATCAGACCGGGTGTCCAATCAGAAAGTTTTCAAAAGAGTGGCCCGCATCAGGCCGCTCTTTTGAAAACTTCTGGGGGGTTATTTTTGTTTTATTGTACACAATAAAGCAAAAATTCAGAAACTGATTTTGAGCAGTTTTACTAAAATGATGTCATAGGAGTGATCGATCTTGAACAAGAGAGTGAAATAGTTAGACTGAGTGAACAACATTACAGGTGTGTTGTTTTAAATGATTAAAAATGACCATAAATAAACAGATAAATGTTACTCATTGAGACTTGTTCTCGCTCCTCTCAGCATCAATATAAAATGAGTATATTAGTTAAAATGTCAGGAGGTCACATCAATGTGAAAACGTAAAAAATAAAACTAAGAATAATGAGTTACTGTTAATGAAACAGCAAACTCACACTAATTTGGTTTCCATCAACACTTAATTGGACATTAGAAATTAGGTAAAACAGCAACCCAGGTTTTCAAATTCATTTTTAAAATTATTATTATTTGTCTCCATCTGCTGGTTAACTTGTGGTATTCACTTTGTCCGTTTCTCATTTTTAATCAGTAAATCTAATATGCACTCAATATTTGCTTCTGTTTGTTAGAAAATTATTGATGTTGGGAAAAATTGCTTCATGACTCCCAAAGTTGGATACAATAAGTTATAGTTTGTGCACTCAGGATGTGGTTGTATTTATTTGCAGGGTTTTTTTTATGCTGTCTCTCGATAGTCCAGCACATTATCACCAACACTGGTAGATTTGGATTTAACTGTACTATCCGTCCAATACACTTGAAAAAGTTCTTATCATCAATTAGTATGTTGAGAAGCACTTCAGTTGAAATGTGTTTAACCATATAATAATCAGCTTTCCAAACCTATTGAGAACCCGGAACCTTTGTGGCAGACCTTAATTTTCGTCGGACATATTTCTGAAAGTACACTTTGGATCCAGGCAGGAAAACTGGCTCATCCTTTAGGTTTTTTCCTTTCTTTTTACAATTAGCCTCAAATTCAAACATATTTGAACCCAATCAACAACAAAGCAACAGGGAATATTGAAACACGTCCTTCTGTTGGCCTGTTTCCTCCGGTGCTAGCTTCCTCCGTGTAGCAGCAGGATGTTTTCTTCCCAGACTTCATCTTTCCAGGATTCAATCGACGTGGAGGAGAGAGATGAATTTGACAGCGAAGATATTGCTGGATACAGCCAGAAAATTCAGTTGAACTGCTACTACACCATCTATCTTTATCAGGGCACCAGGTAATGATGAATTTATGTTATTGCAGATGCTACTTTGAACCGATCTGTCGCTGTTGATTGTTCATATAATAGTTAAATGTGTTTTTACTGTGCTTTCCACCTAAATAAAACCAGGATTTATTGCTGTGCAGCAGTCCTCTTTGTGCACGTAAAGGCTCAATCATAAAATCTAAGCAGGTGATGAGTAAACTGTTGGTCGTCTTAGATCTGAGGCCTGTGGAGAAAATGTGGCGTGGAACCAGAGACGTGCAGACTCCACAAGTCACGATGACTTTAGGTAACACAGGAGCCATCCGTCCACCTTCTCGCTTTCTCAGTGGCTGTCACTGTTTTTACTTTGGGCTTTCACTGGATATCCAGCCAGCATGGACTCATCGTGGCTGACTTCACTCATGATTTTGTTCTGATTTCTCATCAGTGTGTTGCTGAGTTACACTGCTTCCTCATCTGAACAGTGTCCTCACTCCAGAGTGTGTTCAGGGATGATAACCCTGATTATCTGGGATTATTTGTGATCACCTCACATTCTCCACCTTTTCTTCATCGATTTGAGTGGCTTCCAAATTCGTCCTTGTCTTTTCTGATGGCTTGAATCTTAACCACCTCTTTTCTGATTATTATTTTATTTCTTTTTTGTCCACAGCTTGACACTAATTGACAGCAGCCTTCCATCAGAAGCAGAACCGGAGCTGCGGACCTATATTTCAAGGAGGCTGAGTAAAGGAGCTCTTCTTGGAGGCATGGGCAACATTGCCACTGTGGAGCTCAGGTATTTTTTCACCAAATCATAAAAGTTGATTAAAAATGTATTTGTACACTTTGGTTACTTTTTTATTAGATTGTATGTCATTAAAACCGCAAGCTTTATTGTTTGTTATTGACACTTTATGTGACAGAACAACACAAACCTACAAAACTGTAGCTTGCATTTGTTTTCAGATATATTTTCTAAAACTAAATTTTGCCTCAATTAAAATGTATAAGTATTTTTATGTGTCTCAACAAGCTTTGAATTAAAGTTTAAAGGGATTTGACAATGTTTGCAAGGTACTGTACATATAGTCACTCAAAGATTTGTAATTAAAATCCCTGTGATTGGGCTGTGAGAGAAATCTGAGCTCACCAATTATAAAAAGTTGCAACATTGAAGAAGTTGTAGAAAATGTTTCACAGGAGAGAGAAGTTGTTCCTTACATATTTTTTGACGCTGCGTAGATAATTTGCATAAATAAAACCTAATAACACATAATTTCATAGAAATCTTCCCAACTTCAAATGTTTCCATGCCATTAATGGACAGCAGTTTATTTCAAGTTTTTAATTTTAATGCTAGTTTTGCTACAGATAAATGGTGTTATTCTTTGTTTCACCAAAAAGCTGAGATTTTATGCTCTGATACTCCTAAATAAAATTCAGCACAACCAATTGCATTCCCAGGTCACATAATTAGTCAATGGAGCCCAACTCTGTGTAAATAAAACAACACATTATACAGATCTGACATCTTTATGGAAAAGTGGCAAGAAGAAAGCCTTTGCTGAAAGGAAAACATAAGTTTTGTTTACAGTTTGTAAACAAAACAAACTGATCGTCAGGTTATTTTTATTAATAAATGTCATTTTTCTCTGCAGTCTTCCAGAGCAGGCAATTGGCTGCTACTGCTGTCTCCTGGAGCAGGAAAGGTCTCCAGAACTGATGGAAACGGATACGTCATCTGCTTCATGGGGGGCTCCAAAAAGGGTCTGAACTTATATCCTTGTTTCTTTTATGGAATAAGCAAAAGTTACAACAAAGCTTCAACATTTTACTGTTTTCATATAATCCAATTCCTTCAGAATTCTCTTAAATTTTTTGACTTAAACTACATTTAGATTAGAACTCGATAAATATGTCCCAGGCCTACACAGCAGCCTTCAAACTCCAGAGGTGGGAAGATGTGACAAAATAAAGTTTTCTAGTCGCATTTCAAGGCTGCTGCTTTTAAACATCTTACCGTGTGTTTGTTGTAGCTGCAGAACCTTGAGACAGAAGTCCGTCCCTACCTGAGCCGCTGGTACGAGGAGTCGGTGATGCACATTTATCGAGTGGTGCAGCTGGTCCAGAGCAACATCAGCTTCCTGCTGCATGCTGTGAGTCGTCTCTTCTAAGAGCTACAGCTACTTCTGCAGAGGAATACAGGATTATTGTTGGACTGGATGACTGTGGCACCAAACACTGGGTAACTTGACCTGCTCTGCTGCTGGTTATTTCACTATGTAAATCCTGTTTCTAAACTTGCTGCTCTTCCAGATGACTAAGGATTCCCTTGTCTACGCAAACCTCCTCGTTTACTCTCCTCTGGCATCCTCTAGTGGGGTAGTTCACATGGATGAGGCAGTAATCCCAGTTGAATGCCATTATAAAAGGTCTGTCTCTTATTTCCTATTGAACTCTTTAATTATTGAAAAGCTGGTTTTACCTGTAAAGTATCTGCTTTTATAGGAAGTATGGTGTATCCAGCTCTTCACTCATGCCGACATGGATTCCCTTCACGTCTATCCAAGCTGGAGTGGAAACTCTGTACTTTAGCTTGAAGCTAATGAATGGTGCGTTCAGTTCTTCCCTCAGCTCTCGGACTTAATTCCAGCTCATCCCCCATGTTCTTTTCTCCAGATAACTGGATGTATGAAAGGGGTGCCAACGCATTCTTCCTCGGTGAGCCGATCAACCTTGAGGCCTCCGTGAGGCTTGATCACCACATGGGTCTCAGGGTGTTTCTGAGCAGCTGTGTGGCCACACTTCAACCAGCTCTAAACTCTGATCCCAAATACATCTTCATTGAAAATGGGTGAGAAACTGAAGAGTTTCAAAGTACCTGCTCTCACATAACTAAAGTGAGTTTACTAAACGTACCCATCAATACATGGTGTCTGGACCTTCTTTGTCTTTTTAGATGCTTAGTTGACTCTCAGCTTCCAAACTTGAAGGCACAGTTCTTGCCCAGGACCAGAGATGACAAGCTGCAGTTGACCTTTGACGCCTTCAAGCTCCACAATGACGACCGAAGACAGGTGAGGATGTGTTCCTCTACCTTGCCACACATCTTCAGATTAGTACTCACTCTTTCTCTTTAGCTCTACATCACATGCCACCTAACTGCTGTGCCAGTAAATGATGCCGAATCGCCAAACAAGGCCTGCAGTTTCCTGAATGGAAGGTGAGTGAAATTGGTAAATGAGTTGGCAGTATGACATGAATGAGACTGAATCTTCTCCTCAGATGGAGGTCAGCTGATGGCAATGACTTCTTGTGTGGATATTGCAAAGCCCTAAATCAAGTGCCAGGCAAGTCTGGCATTCCTGGGATGGTCGGTCCTCGTGGTTTTGGGAAGGTGGCTGCTGCTGAATACATGTGGCGGAGTGGGCTGAAGACTAAAAAGGGTAAAGATTCTCTCCCTCATGTCTTTTTGCATTGACTAAATGGTTTCTGACAACCTAATTTTTTCAGCTCTGTGGGAGCAAGAGGCCAGAGTGGGTCCCCTGACCGTCTTGCCATCAAGTAAAAGTGGACATCTTCATTTTGAGGAGCTCCCTAGTGTCATCCAGAAACTTTACAGACCGACACTGTATGGCAGCCACTGGAGAAGTGGAATCTACAAAACTGGTGGGTTTAAGATGGTGAATATTTAAAAGGCATAGCTCTTGATGAAATGATATGTCTTCCAGATGTGGGGAAGGGACTGATTCATGAGCACTCGACCTCTGAACTAGATGCTGAAAATGAAACTGGACTGAAAGGTATTGTCTTAACATCTTGCCGAGTCTGTAAGCTGGCCCTGTAAATGCTTTCTGCATTTTTCAGGTGACTTTGAGGAAGCAGGACTTCATGATGAAGCGACCAACAAGTTCATGCTGAAATCCTTAGAAGTGCCAATGGCCAACACCAAATCTGGTTACACTGGCACCACCTCTACAGTGACAAATGCAACCGCTACTGAAACTGACCTTTCTGATGTATCTGAACCAAAGGAATAAAATATTTGTCATTGAGTTTTCCTTTGTAGAGTTTGAGAAATTCTATCTGGAGTCAAACTTTTGTAACTGACATTTGTGCTTTGAACACATCTAGTAGAAACTTTACATTGGTTGAAGGAAACAATTTGAGCCAATTCTAGCTGTAAGCTGGAAAGCTCATTAAACATACACTGAGGCTTTTAAAGACTGATTTATAGGAGGGAGATGGCAGGTCAAATGAGTCCTATTCAAACTGTTTATGATCTGAGTAGTTATGATTGGGCTTGGAAATTTTAAGACTGGATTTATTTGATCCATCAGAACCAGAACCTTGAGGTTTTTCCTTGAGGAAAGGAAAGTTAAAACAAGAAATTAGGAAATATCAAATTTTATTTGTACAGCACATTTCAGTAGCAAGGCATTTCAAAGTGCTTTACATAATTAAACAGTCATGTAAATTTTATGGAGACATTAAGAATGAATAGGATGTTAAACATTTAAGATAAATCGGTTATAAAAGTTTTGAAGTAAACGGGATTATAAGAATTTATCTTGAGATAAAAAGAGGGAAATACTGAGAGGCCGTTTAGGACAATGTTTTGTCTCGCACACTACAAAAGACTTGCACACTCAAAAAATACTAAAATTGCGTATACACACGACTAAGATGTCGCACACGCACACACATTCTATCTTTCAAAAATTGCACACATTCACTACTAAATTATCACACACGCAAACATTTTTTTGTCACACGCATAAGACTAAGACTGCACATATAAATTAATAAAATATAGACTAATTTTTTGTATGCGAGAGACTCAGTTCTGTGTGTGTGAGGGACTCAAGTTTTGTATCTTGAGGGGTGTCATGGAAGAGGCGGGGCATAATTTTTAGATCAGATCGCGCATGCGTTATAACACAGTGAAGTTGGCTTCAAGTTGGATATTGGAGTTTTTTTTTTTAATTTTTTTATTATTATAATATAAACATACAATCAGCTCCATAAAGGTACCGTAATGTATACATTATAAGATCAGAGAACAAAATGACAACAGAGCCAGACAACTGGGACAGAGGAAAAGAGAATGAAATAAACAAACAAAAAAAAACATACAACAGGGCAGTACATTATAGTATGAAACGTTTCAAAAAATTGGACAACTTAAAAGCATGTTTTGACTTTACAAGACTTAAAGATTTATAGAACAAGTTTAAATCATTCATCCACTGTCTAAAGTTGGGAATAGTTTTAGAGAAGCGACATTTGTGTATATGAAATTTAGCTAACAATAAAACATTATTTATTCAATGAAGTGATCATTGATGAAGAAACCAAATTTAACATCTTGTATGGTTATATCTGTTAATTGTATACCATGGCTGAGAATAAACTGATGAAGATCTTGCCAAAAAGACTGAACCACTTCACACGTGAAAAACAGGTGATTTAAATCTTCAGTAACTTTTTCACAGAATCCACACTTGTCCACATCCATTTTAAACCTGTCTCTCAGGAAGTTGTTAGTTGGATAAATTTAGTTTAAAATTTTAAATTGCATATCTTTTATTTTGGCAGGAAGTGGAAAACATAAATATTTTGATCTAATCTTTTTAATTTGTTCTTTGTTGAAGTCTCTAAGGATATACTCTCTTTTAAGCACATCGGTGGCACAATAACTAGATAAATGGCTTCTTATAAACTTATTGTTGCATTTGACATCACAAAAATCAACATTTTCAATCAAGAGTCCTTAAACGGGGACAAACCATCGAATACAATAAATCTTGTCTGACCATGGATACAAGTTGACGAGGGAAGGCTTTGATGATTTTTTTGTATTTTGCTAGGGTACAATATAAATGAAATTTGTCACAAAACTCAGAATGTTGTAATATGTCACCATTTGCATCCAAAAAGTGAGCAACAGCCCACACACCTTTACAAAACCAATTCTCAATAAAAAACGATTTTCTATTGATCAATATATATCTATTGTTCAATATTGGAGTGTTGTGTGGAGTGAAGTTGTGTTTGAAGATGAGCTTCCAATACAGGAGAGCCTGTTGATGAAAATCTGAAAGTTTAACTGGTAATCTTCTAAGATCAAAATCGCATCTTAATAGGAAATCAAGTCCACCCAAGTTTTTAAAGACCATACTGGGAATAACAAACCAAATGGAATTTAGATTCTGCAAACACAATTTAAGCCATTTTATTTTTAACATTCCATTCATAACATCAAAATCTATGGCATTGCCTCCACCATCTTCATATGATTTAATCAAATCCTGTTTTGCAATATAATGAGATTTATTTCTCCAAATAAAGTTGAAATTTAAACTAAGTTGGATATTGGAGTTCCACGGTGCAAGCTGCATTTAGCTCAAGGTTAATCCGATTTATGAACGGTAATTTCGGCCAGCCTTAGAGCCAGAGTAAGCGGCCTTAGAACCAGCCAGGGTTATAGTCGGCGTTAGAACCGGAGTAAGCGTCCTAATAACCGGCGTTAGAACCGGAGTGAGCCCTAGGTGAACCTCCAAGCGCTTGAGGAGGGAGCGGTAGAGAATGGCTGGCCGAATTTAGCGTTCATATATCGGATTAACCTTGAGCTAAACGCCGTTTGCACCGTGGAGCTCCAATAAACAACTTGAAGCTAACTTCAACGTGGTATAACGCATGCGCTTTCTGATCTCCAAATTATGCCCCGCCTCTTCCGTGACACCTCTCACACAAAAAATGTCTCTCACGTATACAAAACTGAGTCTCTCACATACAAAAAATGAGTCTATATTTTATTAGTTTATATGTGCAATCTTAGTCTTATGTATGCGTGACAAAAAAAATGTTTGCGTGTGTGATATTTTAATAGTGTATGTGCGCAATTTTAGTATTTTGTGTGTGCGAGATGTTAGTACAGTGTATGTGTGTGAGAAAGATAAGATTTGTGTGCGTGTGCAATTTTGGGAATTTGTGTATGCGTGTGGGAGAAAATTTGTTTGCGTGTGTGACATTTTAGGAATGTGTATACGCAATTTGAGTATTTTTTGAGTGTGCGTGAGTCTTTCGTAGTGTGTGAGAGATAAAGCATAGATTTTGTCCTAAACGGCCCCTCATAATATACTCTGGTCTCCACTCCACCACAGAAGATGGCGATAATGCATCTTAACATTAGATCTCACCCGCCATTAAAAATCAAGAAGAAGACGCCTATCGCCTCCTCCATCCTCTTTTCATTAGCACGCGGCACTTCAAGATAGTGCGCAGTGTTTTCCTCTGAGCGGGAGAATATGTCTGTCTAATCGTCATAATAGAATCCCGCTGCATAAATCATAAGATATGGCGACATGCAGCAGCGCTTCGCTTTCACAGACGGTGGAGACTATGTCCAACTTTTATCGTGAATTGGAAAGGACGCTCAAAGCAAGGTAGGCTATGTAATGTTAGCAAAGCTTGCTGTGCAGTGGCAAATTGCATTTGCGATGAAGAAAAAGTTGTTATTGTGCAGTGGCACATGTGTCACAACGCTGTGACCAAAGTCTGCACTATAGTGATGTGACATTCAGGAACGATCCGATTCTTCTGAACGGCTCTTGTCTAAGAACGATAGGACTGAAGGCCTCAATGGGAGCCGTTCTTTATTCTTGTAATGCTATTCTTATAGTGCAGTAGCTATCCTTCTATTTAATTAATATATATCAGCGAGCATGCTCATTGTTTTCGTCAAGTGTCGTGGTGGCAGACATAACACTGTACGCTGCCTTGCATCATGCAGCGGGACAGGGGTATGAACAGTCACGGCTGAGGACTCTAACGGAGTTAGTGAGTTTCGACTCTTTTTCCTTGGTTGCATGTCTTCCCCCAGCCCTCATCTGTACTTTTTTGGGAAATGAGTTCTGTTTTGGATTCATTTCAAAATAAATGCCACTAGTGGCAAGAAAAAAAAAGTGAATTTCATGCTATTTTAGGACAGGAGACAAGATTCTTCCAAATTACTGCCTGCACAATTAGCACAGATAAGTACAATGAATTTGTCAAGTCTTTTACAATACAAAAAGGACAATCTGCTTTAATGTATTCAAGTTATACACCTGAAAGTACTTTATTTAGGTTTTTTGTTGTATAATGTTTAGCAAATTTGAATAAAACCAGGAAAAGGAAGAGGACACGTAACAGAAGAAACACAACTTTTTTCACAAAACAGTTATTGATTACTTCCTGCATCAGTGAAAAAACAATATGTAGCTTTTGATTATTACAGAAAGACTCCTCTTTTTAGATTTAGAACCTAGATTTACTATTGTCAGGTCATGCATATTTGTATCTAATTCATATAAAACTGCATCATCTCTTGAGCATGAGGAGAAACCTACAACTAAAATATAAACTGCTGAGATCAGTGAGCCAGATTATCAGGAAATCAATACTTTCTTTTGTTATTGAACACTTAATGTTTTAAAGAGTTTTACAATTGTGTAGTAAACAATTATTGCACACCGTTTGAATTTGAAAAGATTTTATAATTTTAAAGGAGACACAACCAGATAGCAGATATACATGTGTATATGCATGTATGTGTGTATGAATGTGTATGTTATGCGTAAATAAAGTATTTTTCTACCATTTTTGCAAAAGACAGTAGGGCAAACAATCCAGTCCAGTTCCCTTCCTGAGGAGTACCACATATATGTATACAGATGTATCCGAGGCATTGTCAGCTAATTTTACTGTTTCTCCAACATGGCTGAATTACTGACGACACTGATGTTGGTCCAGGTCTTAAGCTGAACATGGTAAGTTCATAGAATACTACGGCTATGCCAGGTAATATGACTATGATTTTGTATCTTCATGTAATTGTTGTATCTATATTAGGGATGCTCCGATCAGGTTTTTTTGCTGCCAATTCCGATCACTCATTGGGGTCGATCACTGCCGACCACAGATCATTACCGATCACCTGGATTGGCTGTTAATTTTTTGCTTTAGGTATAAGTGCTACTATGTGATCTATCTAAATTAAAAAAATATCTGGTAATAAATTCACCTAATTTAGACATAAACATGCAAAATACTTGCAGGCACAATACAGCAGCTATTCAGTCAAAAGGACATCTGAAAAACATGCAAACAGTAAAGTAATATTTAACAGTAAGGTTCTCAGTACCATAAATTATGCATGATTCAAATAAATCTCAACACTGCCTATATCAAGTAACGTCAAGAAAAAAGGAAGCATTAATTCAAAGTCAAACGCAGTCTGCATCAAAATAAACAATCCTGTGTTATTAAATCAAAATTTCCTAAGAGCATGGCTAGCTAATTAATGATGGCTCTGATCAGTTGTTTCTGACAGAGCTGTGTAATTCTACAGAACACAGGGAGGAGGCAGAGGAGATTGATTTTTTTAATTCCCCTTTCCCCCAGAGATTACCTATCTCATGTTTGGACATCGTGAAAGTTTTATTACATATGTTAAATCTTTTTTTTTGTTTTGTTTAAGTTGCATGCTGCAGGTTTAAGCAGAGGTTTGAGCAGAGAGTTCACTTCTGGATGGAGCAGAAACGGTGTTCTATTTGTAGTAATAAATATTACTACCAGTAGTGCTTAGCGGTGGCCCAACAGTGAGAGCGAAACAGCGTCTAACACCACCAACTCGTTGACTTAGATTATTTTTCGGGTTATTTGTTAAACTTTCTGTCCGTCATGCAACTCCGAGTGAGTATTGGTAGATGTGCGCTGCTTTACCTGCTATCTGGTCGCTCCGGATGTCCCTTTTTTTCTGCAGTGAGCCTCAATATAGACAAACTCAGTCAAGTGTTTGTTTTTTAAATGTCATATTAGATTTGTTGTGTTGATTGATTTTGACGCGCTTCACCCCCGAGGTAATTTTTCGTCGCAACACGCGAACTTCCCCATTCACTCTAGGCGTTGAAGTTCCACATGACGTCGCTTGCGTAGTGTGAAGGAAAGAGGAAATGAGCTGCACACGCAGTCTGTGAGGTGACATACAGGTGATCGGTTTTGGTGATCTGCAACAAGACAGTGATCGCTATCACCGATCGTACACCTGTTCACAGAAATTGGCAGATTATGATCAGTGGCTGATCAATCTGCACACCTAATATATGTGTAATTTTGTATTTTTATGCAATTTTATATATATATATGCAGGAAATGTAGAGATTAATATTTGGTATATTATTTACCCCTACAGGCATCAAGTAAAATGGATTGCCAGTCTGCAGATTTGGGTAAGTAAGATAAAGTAAACACAACAACAAAGAAAAACTAAATAAAAGACTCAGGTCTATGCAGTTAAGAAAGCTATAGAAATGTGTGTTCTAGATTTTGATTACAACTGTGTATTGCAGTAAATTATAAGAGAATATATTTTTAAGTTTTTAAATGAGTACTCATTTTGTGTGGTTAAGTAAAAAAGCTATTTGTTGGTAATTGCTGTAAAGAAGTTTATTCTAAGTTTATTTAAGAATTTGGATGAAAATTGTGCAGCTTATACTTTTGTGTTTTGTAATTACTATGAATTGGATATTTTGTTTACAACTAAGAGAAGATAAGCATTGTTCAAAAGAAATATCAATTTTAACACTTGATTTAAACACTTTTATCCAGCAGAGTGGCATAAACTGCCTTTTAGCTCCTGGACTGAATCTCATGTGAGCTCATGGCTGAAATCCATTGGAATAAAAGAACAGTACATACTGAAGCTGAATGAAGAAGAAGTGACTGGATCAGTTCTCACAGCTCTACAGAGGGATTATCTCAGCAAAACTATTGGAATGAAAAGTGGTCAAATTGAGCTTTTACTCAAGAAAAGAGATGATCTGTTAAAGACAGAACAGAGCAAAACAAGTAGCAATACAAAACATGACAAAAAAGAAAATGTTTTTGTGTCAGAAGAAACACCTGACAGAGAGATGCAAAACGTTGGCACCACTTCATTCAATGACATTTTAAAGTCTGGAGTGGGTTCCTGTCAGTATCGAAAATTTGACCAGCGTCCAACAAACTTCAGATATGTGAAGCACAATTCGCTTCCCCCAGAGACGGGACCTGAAAACATGATTGTTCCATGTCATGAATATAAGTCACTAGAAACTGCGCACAAACTGGACTCAAGAAGACTTAAAACAAAAGTAGCAAATGAAGTCCTGAGATTTGCATGTGCCTGTATGAATATGAGAGCCAATGGAACAATTCATTTTGGCATAATGGATAAAGTCAAATCCACACACAGGCATGGTGAAATCATAGGGATACCAGTCCAAAGTCAAGAAGATTTTGTGGATGCATTAGATTACATTGAAAAATGCTTTAAAGGCTCAAATCACCAAATTGATGCTAGGAAATGCATCAGGAACCCCTGCTTCATTGAGGTCCTTGATAAGGAAAATGCTGAGAAAACATGGATTGTTGAATATGACATTGTCCCAAAAGCCAGCATTGTTAAAGGTAAACTATACTCTGTTGGTGTCCCAAAGTTCTCTGAGAAAGATGGCAAAGTGAAATGTGAAGAGCAAATCCCCTATCAACGGGTCGGGGCCAACACACCACGGATATCTGATGACGAACTAATTTGTTTTATTCAAGATCTGAGAGAGAAGGATCAACAAAGGGAGGAGGCCGAGTCCTCAGCCAACCAATCACCTCTGGAATTCAGAGAAGACCAAAAGAGAAAGCTGTCCATCCTTCTGACCGGAGGGAAAACACACATGGACAATTCTCTCTTTTACATTGTTGTCGCAAATAAAATACAGCCAGAAGATCTTGACAACATAACCTTCTTGGTTAACATGAAACTTTTTTGTGTGTTTGACTTTGACCCTGATTCTGAAACATCTGGCCTTTATGGTAAATACAAGGAGCAGAAAGCTGTAACCCCACATTTCCTCAATGACTATGAAAACAACAAAAGACTGGAAAATGCTGATCTTATTGCTTCTTTAAAGCTCTTTGATCGAGTTAGTTGGATCTATTGCAATGGCCGAAACAACTTCCCTGGCAACAATGTTCCCAGCGATGAAGAAACTTGGATTAAAACAAGAAAAAAAAAGATGAAAAAAGCTGTGTCCCTAATTTGCAATGAAATCCTCCCCTGGAATTCATTTGTTGTTATCTTTCTGCTCATGTCTGATGTTGAACAGCCTCTTGTTGAGACTTTTCATGAGTTTTATGCAGAAATGAATGGGTATAATTGTTTAGTTATCATTGCAGAATCTAAGGAAACCTATAGAAAATGGTCAAGTCTTGCTCAGATTTCTTGTCCCATTTCTGAACTCAAAGAAATCAGCATTGTTGACATGCCACTGAGTCATGTGGATGCAACAGTTCAAAGCATTCAGCTATCAAAGAATCAACCACAAAGGAAACTACCAGTCTCAAATCGGGGTTTGTGTTTCTTGAAGTCTGTTGATGAGGCTATGCTAGACTCGTTGGAGATCATCAGCGTTGACCAGTGTGATGACACAAACCTAGAAATCATGAGTGAGAGCGAAATCAAAGAAACTGAACTCTACTTCTACCATGGTGGAAAAATTAACTGGATTAACTTCTGGCTTGCTGAAAAGCACAAATGTGGAAACATCATTGAACGGGATGCCTACAAGGAAGCAAATACAATCCTGGACAATGTGGTTCATCGTCACAAAGCTGTGCGTCCCATTGAAAGTGTGAATATATATCATCATCCTGGCAGTGGGGGAAGCACCGTGGCACGACAGATGCTCTGGAGTAGAAGGACAATACTACGATCTGCAGTTGTGAAACAGTCAAAAGAAGCCACTACTCTTTGTGAGCATGCAGTGAAACTGAGAGAACACGATGAGAATGATAAAAACAACTGTCTTCCTGTGCTTCTCCTACTGGAGGACCAAAATCCAGATTACATTGATGATCTTCGACGACATCTGGGAAATGCCATTGCAATCAAAAAGATAAATCCGTCAATGTTGTGCTTCATCCTGCTCATCTGCAACAGATCAAATGATCCAGAAAGAATGTGCAGGGCATCACCATCTCAAACAGTAGCGGTCACCCACAAACTGTCAGATGAGGAAAAATCTTTATTCCTGAAAAAAAGTGAGGAACTCAAATATCAATTTGAAGACTTGGACTTCAAATTCATTCTCACATTTGTTCTTATGAGCAATGAGTTCCAACCAAGCTACATAAAGGATTTTGTTAAAAATCTTTTAGATAAAATTGATCATACATCACTGATCACTCGCCTCATCAGATTTGTGGCTTTACTAAATTGTTATGTAAAGGATTCCTACATATCTGTTTCTCACTGCGAGGCATATCTGGGCATTGGTCTGCATGTGGTTGAAACTCGGTACCATGCCTTTGTTGATCACCTCAGTGATGAGGCCAAATTAATTTTCATCCATCTTAGAGACAGTTCAACACACATCCAGTCAATCCGTATCATTCATCTGCTTGTGGCCAAAGAAATCTTGAGCCAGCTCTCTGTCAATATGCCTCAAAGCTCTATTGCCACAGAGCTCATCAAAGATGATGTACTCATCAATCACAGGTTTGACAGAGACCAATTCCTTAAGGTTATAAGAGCTCTCTTCATTAGACGCAATAAAAAAAGCAGAGGTGACCCAAAGGACACAACTTTTTCTCCACTAATTGAGGAAGTCCAAATTGAAGAAGGTGGTGTTCAGAAAGCTGTTGACTTGATGAAAGCTGCATTCATAGCTTTGGGAAAAGATGCTTATGTGGCACAACAACTTGCCCGGCTGCTTTACACCAATAAGAGATTTGAGGAGGCTCTTAAGTGGGCACAGGAAGCGAAATCATTGTCTCCCCATGACACATTCATCCTTGACACACTGGGTCAAGTGTACAAGTGGTGGTTTTACCATTTGTATGACACCCTTGAAGAAAAAGAGCCTTCCCCCAAAAGGGGGGTTGAAATCATACGTTTTGCCCTGAAGGGAATATCTGCTTTTCGAGCCTCTGAAAAAACACCAAAAAAAGAGACAGTCATACTTAATAGTTCATACTATGGGGAAGTGGATGTTGGCTGCAGGCTGCTTAAGTTCTTGTCAGGAGTTGATGTTTTTTCAAAAACAACTGGATATTCACAGCTGATGAACTACCTAATAACAGACTACATACCAGAAGAAGTCAGAATACCCTGGCAGGAATTTCATCCGGAGCTGAAAGGGTTGGAAAAGAGCTTGAGACAGGCTCTGGAATGCATTTCTGAAGATCTGAGCTACTTTCAGACTGACATCAGTGAAGAAGATGAGGAACTTGATGCAAGAGATCCAGAGCAGGTTTATAATCCAAGAGAATGGTTGACAAGGAAAAGTGCTGTTTATGCTGGATTTTTCTGTGTTATACAAGAGGAGATGAATCAAGCAGCTGAAAGTCTGAGCACTGATATAAAAAATCCTGGAAACATACTCTCATCTTTCCAAAGACAGATGAGAACCTACAAGCTTGGAGGAGGAAATGTTACATCAATCCTCTCTTTACTCTATGACAAAGACCGAATGAGGGCTGGAAAAAAACTAGAGGAGATTATGGACATGTATCCAGAAAACCTGACATGGAAGGATCTTGATGAAACAGAGCTCACTAATGTCATTTTTTGCCAGGTAGCTCTTAACTGTATCCTACCTGGATCCTCAAAGCTCTTATCCCTCAAGCAATTACAAGATCTCAGCAAAGGATTTAAGGCAAAAGGAAAAGACATGTCAAAAGCAAGTGCCCTCTTTCTTCTCTCTCTCCTGTTTTGGCCTGAAAACAGTAAAGAAGTGAGTTCTGCTGATGCTCAGATCCTTCTGTTGGCCATTGATGCTCTTCAGAGACTATGTGAACATAAATTCCTACACATGTCTCAGAGAAAAAGTAGGATTGTCACACACTTCTTCCTGGCCAAGGCAAGAGGTCTAAACAAGATTGTCCATAGAAGTGCTATCGAAAAACAGATCAAAGGAACGCTGAGTGAGAGAAAACTAAAATGGCTCGGAGGGGAAGTGTGGAAAACCCAGGAAGTTGTGCAGCAACTGAAACGGATTGAAGGGTGGACAGAGAATGAAAACTTATATGTCCAATGTGGACATAAAGACAGCAAAATAAGAGTAATTCCTCGAAACTCTGCTTATTTGCCCTATGGAAATGAAAAAGTCACTTTTTACTTAGGATTTTCATTTGATGGCGTAGTTGCTTTTGACATTCAGATGATGAAATAATGTTAACTCTAATTAATCTTATCTAAGGTTACTTTAATCTGGACAAAGCATGATTTGTGTCAAAAAGGTGCAGCGACATAAAAGTCATTTCCTGAATATATATTTGCTGACCAAAATGAATGAATGTGAGCTGCATGGATGACGAGGTAAACTGAGCAGACTTATTCAATTGAACCTAATTTTATTACTCAACTTAAATGTGATTTATGCTGCAGAACACATGTAACTGGTCCATATTAGTTTTTTTTTAAATCTTGGGATGTTAATATCTTCTGAAACATGTTTTGTAATCGCATGGTGAGTAACCAGATTTCTTCAGAAAGATGATTATCTGTGGAGACACTTTCTGAGTGATACGTTAATAGCTATTTTCCTTGAATGAACAAAATAGTTTGCACTACATACACTGTAAAACATTTGAGTCTTCAAATAAATTAAAAAGTTAAAGTTAAATTGAAAAAATTTATAAATGCGTGAGTTTGTGAAAGATAAACTTACAATAACAAGTAACATGCCACCAAGCACAATGGGAACTCTACTTTATTCAAATCTTGGAGCTTTGACAAAATGAATAAAAAGTTTACGCAACTTACTATTGTAAGTTTATCTTTCACAAACTCATACATTTAGGTACAAAATCTAAAACTCACTAAATTTATTTGACTTAAAGAGTAGGATATAGTAGACACAGGTCTAAGTGCTGTTCAAATGTTTTGCAATGTGGAGAAAAATATTGGGCATGGATTAAAATTTGAACCAAGTACACAGCTAAGCAAGACATCTTGATTTAGATTGAATGTATTTGGTGTTTTTAGGTATTTAGTGGTTTTGAGATTTATCTTAAGTTTTTTTGCCAAGTAGTATTACGACTTAAGATTTTACTTTATACATAACTGCACGTCTCTGTATAAGGAATGATTTTTGGTCTTTGTTGTGCCTTTTTAAACAAATTTTGCATAACTTATTGTTCTAACTTTAATAAATGTTATTGTGCTTTTAAAAAGACAGTTGTCATCATTTGTGAAGGTATGATCTTCATTAAGTTGCATAAAGGTTGTCATCTAAAGATTACGGTCCAACAAACACTGAGAATTGTTTATATTGTTACTTTTATCAATGCTATTATCAACAGATACTAAAACATATTTTCATTGCAGGACCTCTAAACATTGAAAGCAATCAATGGAAAGTAAGATTAATTGAATCATTTGAGTCAATCGGATACCTTGTTCTTTACTTCATTAAAGATGTTTAAAAAAATGATACTCAAAGTAACAGCTGCTTGATACTGGAGCATGGCTTGTATTTCATTTTGTTTTGTTCCCCAACTCCAACCCCCAAGATGTCAGTTAATTCTGATAATGAATAACCAATCAAAGCCAGATAAAACTGACTGACGCACCAGTGATAGACCTTAATAAGACTTGTTTCAAATTTGGGGACACTGATATTTAATGGAGAGTAAACTAGCAAGGACCACTCGTAACTGTCATATCTAAATGCATTCTTTAAATATAAATGTAAATGTGTTTCATCTAAAATATACCCTTGCAACTGTGATTTTTACTCAGTTTTTTTTTCCGGGTTATACTGAGATAGATCCTCAGAGAGAAGAGAAGTCTGTGGTTTTGTCCTGCAGTGTCTAGTAATCCAGATGTTTAACATCTATATTAGTACACTCACCCAGGATCATTTACAGAGCATTAGTTTTAATGTAGACTATATAGAGACCAAGGAAATCATTTCTGGGTTAGGTTTATTTTCAAGTAAAATAAAAGCACAAAAAACATTACAGATGTTTGTAGATGTCTATAGAGGTCCTGTAAAAGTGCCCCTAATCAAAACCAGAGCTTGTTAAAAAACAAAAACATGTATTTAGGACTAAATCTGCAGGAAACAGTTTCTTTGAAATGGACAAATGAAAACACTTTCTGGCAGCCCTAACCCAATAGCCACAGTGACATCAGTCCAACAACAATGTGTGATTCACAGTGTAGGCCAAAGCAGAATCATATTTACAAAACTGGGATTCATTACATGCAATGATGATAATTACTCATGTGATACTAGCAACATCATGTTCAGGGTTAGTTTTTGTGTGCTTCTTAACACCACGTAGCTCTTCAGTTTGCCGTGTACTAAAATACCAACAGTGCATCCACTACAAGCAGCCAAGGAAACCAGAAACCAGATGAATGTCTAAACCTATTTAAGGAAACCAGAACAGGGGTACAATCTAAAATAAATATCAAAAGAGTGGCCTGATGGGGGCCACCATGACATCAAAACAAAAACTGAATTTCAGGAGTTTTACTAAACTGATGTCATAGTATTGATCGACATTTAACAACAGGAGAGTGAAATAGTTGGACTGAGTGAAGGATATTACAGGTGAGTTATAAAAAATAAAATAAAAATGGACTTAAATTAGTTGATAAATGTCACTTACTGAGGCTTCCTTTCTGTACTCTCCAGCAGCAATCTAACATAAACACCTTAGTTTAAAAAAGGAAGGTTTCAATAATATGAAAACATTTTATAAGGCAAATCTAAGAATAATGAACTATGGCTAACTAAACAGCAAACTCACCACAATTATTCGGTTTCCATCAACACTTGAGGAATTGGGTACAAACAGCAACCTAAGCTTTCAGACTCATTTAAGGGTTGTTGTTTTTGTTTGTTTGTTTTTTGTTTTTGTCTCCATCTGCTGGTGAACTTGTAGAATTTACTTAGTCTCATTCTTAATGAACGGATCTAACACGCACATTTGCTTACATTTTATCAGAAAATAATTGATGTTTGGAAAAATCGCTTTATGACTTTCCTTGTGGGGAAACAAAAACAACCCCAAGGCAATCCAGAACATTATGACCAACACAGTGGTCATTATCTGCTGTAGCGTGTGTTGTAGATGATAAATATCACATAATAAGTGCTACAGTTGGTTTTTCAATAGGGAATGGTAGCATCACATTGGAGCAGAGAAGAAAAGTTATTGATGGTTGGGAAATTATTTAAAATCTAAATCTGGCAGTAGTAACTTTGGGTCTAACTTTAAAACCCCCTAACTATACCGTTGAATAAGTTCTTATTTCACTTACCATGTTGATCAGCACTTCAGCTGAACATTTTTAAAGTGTATACATATTATACTTATTGAGACGAGATGAGATTTGGACAGCGAAGATATTGCTGGATACAGCCAGAAAAATTCAAGTTGAACTGCTTACCTTACACCATCTATCTTTATCAGGGCACCAGGTAATGATGAATTTATGTTATTGCAGATGCTACTTTGAACCGATCTGTCGCTGTTGATTGTTCATATAATAGTTAAATGTGTTTTTACTGTGCTTTCCACCTTAATAAAACCAGGATTTATTGCTGTGCAGCAGTCCTCTTTGTGCACGTAAAGGCTCAATCATAAAATCTAAGCAGGTGATGAGTAAACTGTTGGTCGTCTTAGATCTGAGGCCTGTGGAGAAAATGTGGCGTGGAACCAGAGACGTGCAGACTCCACAACAAGTCACGATGACTTTAGGTAACACGGGAGCCATCCGTCCACCGTCTCGCTTTCTCAGTGGCTGTCACTGTTTTTACTTTGAGCTTTCACTGGATATCCAGCCAGCATGGATTCTTTTCTTCATCGATTTGAGTGGCTTCCAAATTCTTCATCGTCTTTCCTGATGGCTTGAATCTTAACCACCTCTTTTCTGATTGTTCTTTTAATTTCTTTTTGTCCACAGTTTGACACTAATTGACAGCAGCCTTCCATCAGAAGCAGAACCGGAGCTGCGGATCTATATTTCAAGGAGGCTGAGTAAAGGAGCTCTTCTTGGAGGCATGGGTAACATTGCCACTGTGGAGCTCAGGTATTTTTTCACCAAATCATAAAAGTTGATTAAAAATGTATTTGTACACTTTGGTTATTTTTTTATTAGATTGTATGTCATTAAAACCGCAAGCTTTATTGTTTGTTATTGACACTTTATGTGACAGAACAACACAAACCTACAAAACTGTAGCTTGCATTTGTTTTCAGATATATTTTCTAAAACTAAATTTCGCCTCAATTAAAATGTATAAGTATTTTTATGTGTCTCAACAAGCTTTGAATTAAAGTTTAAAGGGATTTGACAATGTTTGCAAGGTACTCTACATATAGTCACTCAAAGATTTGTAATTAAAATCCCTGTGATTGGGCTGTGAGAGAAATCTGAGCTCACCAATTATAAAAAGTTGCAACATTGAAGAAGTTGTAGAAAATGTTTCACAGGAGAGAGAAGTTGTTCCTTACATTTTTTTTGGCGCTGCGTAGATAATTTGCATAAATAAAACCTAATAACACATAATTTCATAGAAATCTTCCCAACTTCAAACGTTTCCATGCCATAAATGGACAGCAGTTTATTTCAAGTTTTTAATTTTAATGCTAGTTTTGCTACAGATAAATGGTGTTATTCTTTGTTTCACCAAAAAGCTGAGATTTTATGCTCTGATGCTCCTAAATAAAATTCAGCACAACCAATTGCCTTCCCAGGTCACATAATTAGTCAATGGAGCCCAACTCTGTGTAAATAAAACAACACATTCCACAGATCTGACATCTTTATGGAAAAGTGGCAAGAAGAAAGCCTTTGCTGAAAGGAAAACATAAGTTTTGTTTACAGTTTGTCCCAAATCATGCAGGAGACACCGTAAACTGATCGTCATTTTTTTTTTTTTAATAAATGTCCTTTTTCTCTGCAGTCTTCCGGAGCAGGCAATTGGCTGCTACTGCTGTCTCCTGGAGCAGGAAAGGTCTCCAGAACAGCCGGACGCTGATGGAAACGGATACGTCATCTGCTTCATGGGGGGCTCCGAAAAGGGTCTGAACTTATATCCTTGTTTCTTTTATGGAATAAGCAAAAGTTACAACAAAGCTTCAAGATTTTACTGTTTTCATATAATCCAATTCCTTCTGAATTCTCTTAAATTCTTTGACTTAAACTACATTTAGATTAGAACTCGATAAATATGTCCAAGGCCTACACAGCAGCCTTCAAACTCCAGAGGTGGGAAGATGTGACAAAATGAAGTTTTCTAGTCGCATTTCAAGGCTGCTGCTTTTAAACATCTTACCGTGTGTTTGTTGTAGCTGCAGAACCTTGAGACAGAAGTCCGTCCCTACCTGGGCCGCTGGTACGAGGAGTCGGTCATGCACATTTATCAAGTGGTGCAGCTGGTCCAGAGCAACATCAGCTTCCTGCTGCATGCTGTGAGTCGTCTCTTCTAAGACCTACAGCTACTTCTGCAGAAGAATACAGGATTATTGTTGGACTGGATGACTGTGGCACCAAACACTGGTTAACTTGACCTGCTCTGCTGCTGGTTATTTCACTATGTAAATCCTGTTTCTAAACTTGCTGCTCTTCCAGATGACTAAGGATTCCCTTGTCTACGCAAACCTCCTCGTTTACTCTCCTCTGGCGTCCTCTAGTGGGGTAGTTCACATGGATGAGGCAGTAATCCCAGTTGAATGCCATTATGAAAGGTCTGTCTCTTATTTCCTATTGAACTCTTTAATTATTGAAAAGCTGGTTTTACATGTAAAGTATCTGCTTTTATAGGAAGTATGGTCTATCCAGTTCTTCACTCATGCCGACATGAGTTGGCAGTATGACACGAATGAGACTGAATCTTCTCCTCAGATGGAGGTCAGCTGATGGCAATGACTACTTGTGTGGATATTGC
The DNA here is from genome assembly GCF_904066995.2 of Poecilia reticulata. Classification (NCBI taxonomy): domain Eukaryota; kingdom Metazoa; phylum Chordata; class Actinopteri; order Cyprinodontiformes; family Poeciliidae; genus Poecilia; species Poecilia reticulata. The sequence continues at coordinate 12,326,170 of NC_088837.1, read as the reverse complement.
AAAGCCCTAAATCAAGTGCCAGGCAAGTCTGGCATTCCTGGGATGGTCGGTCCTCGTGGTTTTGGGAAGGTGGCTGCTGCTGAATACATGTGGCGGAGTGGGCTGAAGACTAAAAAGGGTAAAGATTCTCTCCCTCATGTCTTTTTGCATTGACTAAATGGTTTCTGACACAACCTTTTTTTTTTTTCAGCTCTGTGGGAGCAAGAGGCCAGAGTGGGTCCCCTGACCGTCTTGCCATCAAGTAAAAGTGGACATCTTCATTTTGAGGAGCTCCCTAGTGTCATCCAGAAACTTTACAGACCGACACTGTATGGCAGCCACTGGAGAAGTGGAATCTACAAAACTGGTGGGTTTAAGATGGTGAATATTTAAAAGGCATAGCTCTTGATGAAATGATATCTGTCTTCCAGATGCATGAAAGGGACTGATTCATGAGCACTCGACCTCTGAACTAGATGCTGAAAATGAAACTGGACTGGAAGGTACTGTCTTAACATCTTACTGAGTCTGTAAACTGACCCTGTAAATGCTTTCTGCATTTTTCAGGTGACTTTGAGGAAGCAGGACTTCACGATGAAGCGACCAACAAGTTCATGCTGAAATCCTTAGAAGTGCCAATGGCCAACACCAAATCTGGTTACACTGGCACCACCTCTACAGTGACAAATGCAACTGCTACTGAAACTGACCTTTCTGATGTATCTGAACCAAAGGAATAAAATATTTGTCATTGAGTTTTCCTTTGTAGAGTTTGAGAAATTCTATCTGGAGTCAAACTTTTGTAACTGACATTTGTGCTTTGAACACATCTAGTAGAAACTTTACATTGGTTGAAGGAAACAATTTGAGCCAATTCTAGCTGTAAGCTGGAAAGCTCATTAAACATACACTGAGGCTTTTAAAGACTGATTTATAGGAGGGAGATAGCAGGTCAAATGAGTCCTATTCAAACTGTTTATGATCTGAGTAGTTATCATGATTGGGCTTGGAAATTTTATTAAGACTGAATTTATTTGATCCATCAGAACCAGAACTTTGAGGTTTTTCCTTGAAAGAAAAGTTAAAACAAGAAATTAGGAAATATCAATCAAATTTTAGCACATTTCAGCAGCAAGGCATTTCAAAGTGCTTTATATAATTAAAAACTGAAAGTTACGTAAATATGGAGACATTAAGAATGAATAGGATGTTAAACATTTAAGATAAATCGGTTATAAAAGTTAAGTAAACAAGATTGTAAGAATTTATCTTGGGATAAAAAGAGGGAAATATTCTGGTCTCCACTCCACCACAGAAGATGGCGATAATGCATCTTGGCATTAGATCTCACCCGCCATTAAAAATCAAGAAGACGCCTATCGCCTCCTCCATCCCCCCTTTCACTAGTACGCGGCACTCCAAGATAGTGTGCAGTGTTTTCCTCTGAGCGGGAGAATATGTCTGTCTAATCGTCATAATAGAATCCCGCTGCATAAATCATAAGATATGGCGACATGCAGCAGCGCTTCGCTTTCACAGACAGTGGAGACTATGTCCAACAGGCACGTGCAGAGGAGGGGGCTAGGGGTGCTTGAGTACCTGCCCCTTGTTCTCCTTGCCCCCAAGTGCCCTTTTGGTCAATTTTTTTTGGGGGGGTATTTCCTAAGCCCTCTTCTGACGCATAACATGTACTAAAATTATTTGCTTTTTTGTTGGGGTATTTTTTTTTACAACATAAGTCCTCTGTCACCTTGTTACCTTTGATATTTTGCCCGTGAGGCATGACGCAGTTAGGTGGGTAACTACAGCTAAACGTAGCGAACGTTCCAGATTACAGAACAGTGGATTGGCGGCAAGATGGCGGATGCATAGTATTGAGCTCCAGGTAGCAAGCTCCTAAATAAATAATTGAACATTTATGAAGTCCGGATTTGACACCAAGGAGTATAATCGTGAACTAATAACTGAAAACATCCAGTGATAACCGGAAAATTAATTACAAGCAAGAGTTAAACAACAACGATAATGGCTAACAACAAAGCTCTGCTAACTCACGATGCTTGGACGCAGATGCCAAAGGGACTAAAAATGCCCTAACTTCACCGTGTAAGACCCCAGTACCACATAGGAAGACAAAGGGAGACGAGGAGGTTAGTTCCAATGCATCAAATGCCATGATCTTAGAAGCAGTTGAAAATCTACAGAAAGTGATGCTGAACTTTGAAGAACTGAAACGAAACGCGCTCTCTATTGCAAACATTGCTAAAGCGGTGGAGTTCAATAGCGCTGAAATCCAAGATTGTAAAAATAGAAATAAAAAGATGGAAGATGAGATTGGTCAACTTAAAACCGCAAACGCTGTGCTGACAAAGAAGGTCGAAGCACGGAAAGCTGGGATATAGGCGGTGTTCAAAGGCCCATATGCCTTTATCAACGGACAACGAGTTACTCCTTAGGGGCTCATAGTTCTTCATGATAATTTGACTTCAGATAATTTTATTAGTTCAGGAGTTTTTGCTACCTAAAGTTCAGTCTCCTCTCAGGTAAAACCCATCCAATACTGTTCAGTTTTACTTTATTTTATTAATCTTTTATGTTTAACTTGAAAAGTGAACTTTCTCTTATTTCTGTTAATTCAAGGGGTCTAAGAGATTTGACTAAAAGGAAAAGTTTATTTTTATTTTGTAAAGGGAAAAATGCAAATGTTATATTCCTACAGGAAACTCATTCGAAACAAGGAGATAACATCTTTTGGTCTAAACAATGGGGAGATTAAGCTTATTTTTGTCATGGCTCTTCAAGATCAGCAGGGGTCGCTATTCTTTTAAAAAAAACTTCCAGGGTCAAATTATCTCAAATAAAATGGATGAAAATGGCCACTGGTTATCTCTCACTGTCTGTTTAGATAACTTAATTCTTATTTTATTAAACATATATGGTTACAATAATCTAAACCAAAACAAATTATTGCTAGAAGAAATAGCCTTACATCTAGACCAGCTAAAATCATTTTACTCAATAAACAATGTTATAATTGGTGGAGATCTCAACCTTGTTCCAGATGAATTTTATGATATGTGGCCTTCTAAACATAACTCAAGTTACCCAAACAAAACATTTAACAATTTTTGTAATGAACAAAATCTAGTTGACGTGTGGCGTCATCTTAATCCCAATTGTATAAAATTGTCATGGTCTGGTTCAAATAGCAAATCAAGACTTGATCACTGGCTTGTAACAAATGAATTACTAACCAATGAAACCAACTCGGATATTTCTGCTGCACCGTTGACTGACCATTGCCTTATTTCCTTACAAATGAAACCTCAAAACTGGAAACCAGGCACAAGTAAATATTGGAAATTTAACTACAGTCTTCTTAAAAATGACACTTACTGCCAAAAAAATCAAAGTTCTAATCCAAAATATTAAGGACTAAAGAACTAAATAGTCCTGTTCAAAAATGGCAATTCCTAAAGTACAAGGTAAGACAATTTTCTATCTCATTCAGTAAACAAATTAAAAAAGAACTCCAAAAAAAGAACTTATTATACAACAACTTAACCTATATTGCAATAAACCCAACCCCTCAATTGAAGACAAACAAAAAGTACAACTCCTCCAACCTAAACTAGATGAAATTTATATTCAAAGGGCTAAAGGAGCTTTTGTTAGATCAAGAGCGAGATGGATAGAGGAATGAGAAAAAAACACTGCTTACTTTTGTAAGCAGTGTTGTCTTCTTTTTGGAAAAAAGAAGACAACACAATTCTATCAACTCCTTAATAGTAGATAATGTTGAAACCAATAACACAAACTTAATATCAACAGAGATTTTTAAATTCTATAACAACTTGTATACCTCCAAATTCTCAGAACAAACATCTCTTACCTTTTTAAAAAATTGAAACATTTATCCCTAAAATAGAAAATAATTTCAAACAAACTTGTGACGACAATATTACAATAAAAGAACTTGATAAGGCTGTTAATTGCTTATCATTAAACAAAGCACCAGGTCCAGGTGGACTCACAGGAAACTTTTATAAACACTTTTGGGAAGACATAAAATTTTTACTACATCAAGTTTTTACAGATATTTTTAAAAATCATACTATACCTACTACAATGAAACAAGGACTTATTATGTATCCCCAAACCAGACAAGGACCCAAGATTGATTGAGAATAGAAGACCAATTACACTCAGAAATTCAGATTATAAATTACTAACATACATATTTACCATGCGTCTCCAAACAGGAATCTCAAACATTATTGCTGAATCACAGTCTGGCTTCTTAAAAGGAAGATCAATCCACAACAACATTAGACTGGTAAAGGACCTGATTGAATATAGAGACATGATTAAAGATGATGGCTTTATTCTTTTCCTTGACTTTTATAAGGCCTTTGACTCGGTGGAACACCAGTTCTTATTCTCAGTTCTTGAGCATCTAGGCTTTGGAGCAAACTTTATTTAAAGACCTATATCAATACATTAATAGTTGTGTAATACTGCCTCAGGGCACCACAGCTAGATTTAACATTGATGTTGGAATTCCTCAAGGGTGTCCCATTTCCCCATTTCTCTTTAATTTAGTTGCAGAAATGTTAGCGATCTATCTTAAAAACTGTGAAGACATTGAGAAATTAGATGTTTTTGGTACAGAATTAATTATTAGCCAGTTAGCAGATGACACCACAGTTTTCTTTAAAAATTACAAGCAAGTTCCAATTGTAATTGATAAAATTAAACTTTTTTTAGAGGCTTCAGGTCTAATGCTGAACTTAAAGAAATGTGAGCTTATAGCTATTCATGACACTTCCCTAAAAGAAATATCTAGCATTCCAATCAAATCTGAAATTAAATACTTGGGAACTGTAATAACCAAAAACCAAGAATCAAACGTAACTATTGAAAACAAGATTAAAGAATGTAAATCCAAACTAAACGAGACCTTTCTATTTTAGGACGGATTTACTTATCAAAAATGGAAAGTTTATCAAGATTAATTTATTCAACTTGTAGCACTGCTGTCCCAAATAGTTTAACTAAAACTATTAATCAAATGAACATGAACTTTATTTGGAGAAACAGGCCACACTACCTACAGAAAGGTCACATGATCAAAGAAATCAAAGATGGCGGTCTGAAAGTAATTGACTTTGAATGTCTTAACAGTACTCTTAAGATTAATTGGTTAAAATCCTGGATTAAAAATTCTCAACTATTTTGGTATTGTGTCCCTAATTTTTAACTAAATAGGTGGTTTAAAACTTGTAGTTCTAGCTGATTTCAATATACATAAATTGCCCATTAAACTATCAGAGTTCCATAAACAAGTATTACTATACTGGAAGATGCTCTATGTGCACAACTACTCGCCACACGGCTCTATCATATGGAATAACAGATTTATACTTAATCGCAATAAATCCTTATTTTCCAAAAATTGGATGGAAAAGAATATCTGGTCTATTATACACTTAATGGATGTTAATGGTTGCATGTTAAACTATGAACAATTCTGTGCAAAATATCAATTCTTTCCCCCAAAAGTTGAGTTTATGAAATTATATAATGCCTTACCAAAACAATTTATTAATCAGTTTAAAAATATAATAACATATAATCCGATGACCCCACAACTACCCAATTTATTAATTAATGGAATATCACTCACTGATCCAAAATTCAATAACTACACAATTGGAAACTTTTTAAATGAGACTTTATTCCCTGGGAAAATAAATAAAAATAACATTCTTTGCAAGTTTGATAAAATAACAATTGAAAGGTTGAGAACTCTTTATTTAAAACTTAAAAACCTCACAAAAGCTACTAAGAATTCGCTTTAATATTGATGACAATAAATGCTCATTTTGTGAAAGTGATGTTGAAACAATAGACCACGTCTTCTATGACTGCAATCACACCAAAATATTTTGGAATTGTTTAGAAAAGTGGATCAAATCAAAAATTGCACTTCCTGAATCTATTTCGAGAGGTATAGTAACCTTTGGAGTATTATTGGAAAAAAAAAAGGAAATATGTTGTAACCTAATATTTTGTTTGGCAAAATTTTTTATTGATAAACAACGAATGCTGAGATCATCTCCAATTTTTAAACTTGTTTTAATCTGAATTTTAGTTATATTTGAAATCTCTGAAATGTATTGGATCATTTGAAGACCTGACTGAATTATTAATGGAATTGCCTGTCAATATATGTCAATCCTAACATATAAATCCCCTTGTTGCTATTTCAGTCATTGTTTCATTATTTTTATTATTATTATTGTCATAATGATATGTTATTTTTTTCCTTAGCAATCTCTGTATTTTCACTCTAAAATTTGCCTGTATTATGCCTTCTACAGAGTTCCACTGTTGTATTTGCCTTTCTTGTTTGTACTTACCTTGTTTCAATAAAGTTTAAAAAAAGAAAAAAAAAAGATTACAGAGAACAGTTTCTGTGAATTAAAAAAAACGTTTTTGGTGAATAAAGTGGAGTAGACTTGTACGGAAGCGCATTGCTATCACGCAGGAAAAAAAAAATTCGAGCGCTATCACGTTAGAACGTGATACGTATCTTGTTAAAACGTGATACATATCACGTTATAACGTGATACTATCTTGTTAAAACGTGATATGTATCTTGTTAAAACGTGATAGTTATCTTGTTAAAACGTGATAGTATCTTGTTAAAACGTGATATGTATCTTGTTAAAACGTGATACGTATCTTGTTAAAACGTGATAATTCTATGTCCAGGAAGTGGCGGTATTATGCTAGGCTAGTACAGTGGCTGACATGAATTGGTCAGGTTTCCCTTCATGTTTGGTCTACACGGATATGGATGCTGCTTTGCACTGTGGTTAAAACCATTAACAGCATGCTACTCTGAGCAGGATCCTATTAAGAACGGGGCTGCACAGAAGGAAACGTCAATTCGGTTCTCTAGCTATGGCGGCGTTCCTGACTGTCTGGATCGGAGCTGGAGTTGGCTTTCGATTGTAGCTTCTGATTCGGGAAATGGCTAAAGTGCGATTATAACGGAGGCTCAGATGTATTTGCTGAACATTTTCTGTAAAACATTTTTATTGAACAGTACAATGGGTGCATAACGGCAACGGCTGTTCGTAACCAAGCAACCAAAATAAACAGAAGGCTAGATAGTGGCAAAAGACAAAATATTAGATCCTGTTAAGCATTCTTCAAAATAAAAGACTTCCTCTCTCTTCCCTTTTGTCAAAATAAATCATAAATAAAGCTTTGAATTTAATTATTTTCACATCACCTTTTTGTAATTATGTACAACCAAGTTACATTCAGTAAATAATAATGAGCATTTAAATTATACTTAACATATGACTGTAATTAAGTAACTCCGTCCATTTTCTTTACACCCTTGTACGTTAGTGGGCTCAGGAGGGGTGTTGGTGCCTATCTCCAGCTGACATTCTGGGCGAGAGACGAGGTACACCCTGGACAGGTCGCCAGTCTGTCGCAGGGCAACAAAGAGATACACAACAACACACACACACACACATCTAGGGACAATTTGGAGAGGCCATTTAACCTGACAGTCATGTTTTTGGACTGTGGGAGGAAACCGGAGTACCCGGAGAAAACCCACGCATGCACAGGGAGAACATGCAAACTCCATGCAGAAAGACCCGTGCCAGGAATCGAACCCAGAACCTTTTTGCTGCAAGGCATTAGCTCTACCAACTACATCATTGTGCAGCCCTGTAAATAAGTAACTAATCATGGAATTAGATTTAACATGAAAGTGTTAAGAAATCACCTGATATGCTTTAAAAACAAACATACATCGACACTTCAAATCTGGAGTAGATTATTCTATGCCAGTGGCAGAATATTTCAAACCTAGTTTGTGATTTGTGAAACCTTTATCTGAATTGTGAAACTTCAAACATGAGAGATTTAAAAGCCTTTTCGTATCTGGAATGCATTATAAATTAACTATCACATTTACAATATTTGCTATTATTTTTGCCTTCTGTTTTCTTTCATTTTTTTGTCCTAGAGCACCTGCCTTTCTGTTTGGCTGTTGTGGCTTACAGGGATGCATTTTAACTTGAGAGGAAGTCTTTTATTTTGAAGAATGCTTAACAGGATCTAGTTTTGTCTTTTGCCACTATCTAGCCTTCTGTTGATTTCGGTTGCTTGGTTACGAACAGCCGTTGCCGTTGTTCAGCAAGTGTACTGTTAAAAAATAAATAAATCTGAACAGAAAATATTCAGCAAATACATCTGAGCCTCCGTTATAATCGCTCTTTAGCCATTTCCCGAATCAGAAGCTACAATCGGAAGCCAACTTCAGCTTCGATCCAGACAGTCAGGAACGCCGCCATAGCTAGAGAACCGAATTGACGTTTCCTTCTGTGCAGCCCCGTTCTGTGTAGGATCCTGCTCAGAGTAGCATGCTGTTAATGGTTTTAACCACAGTGCAAAGCAGCATCCATATCCGTGTAGACCAAACATGAAGGGAAACCTGACCAATTCATGTTAGCCACTGTACTAGCCTAGCATAATACCGCCACTTCCTGGACATAGAATTATCACGTTTTAACAAGATACGTATCACGTTTTAACAAGATAACTATCACGTTTTAACGAGATACGTATTATGTTTTAACAAGATAACTATCACGTTTTAACAAGATACGTATCACGTTTTAACAAGATAACTATCACGTTTTAACAAGATACGTATCACGTTTTAACAAGATAACTATCACGTTTTAACAAGATACATATCACGTTTTAACAGGATAACTATCACGTTTTAACAAGATAGTATCACATTTTAACAAGATAGTATCACGTTATAACGTGATATGTATCACGTTTTAACAAGATACGTATCACGTTATAACGTGATAGCGCTCGAATTTTTTTTTTCCTGCGTGATAGCAATGCGCTTCCGTAGCCACCTCATCTCACTGCGCGAGAGGCAACTGCGTCATGCGTCACGGGCAAAAGGTCAAAGGTAACAATAAGACCGGCTTATTATGTTGTACAAAAAAAAAAACTAATAATTTTAGTACATGTTATTATGTGTCAGAAGAGGACTTAGAAAATAATACAAAAAAAAAAAATTGACCAAAGGGGCACTTGGGGGCACGGAGCAAAAAGGGCAGGTGCTCAAGCACCCCCAGTTATTCAATGGAAAAAAAAAATCTAACCTCGGTTAAGTAACATAAAATTGTAATCAAACTTCTGGAATTATAATGGGGTTTTTTTTTAAAAGAAAAAGTTTAGTTTAAAAAACTTTTTTTTTAATTAACTCATTTTTGTCTTGTGAACTTAAAAAGTTATTTGCTAAACATAAACTTTTATTTCCACACATCAGAAATCTTTTGTTGTGATTTTAGGCCCTGCCCCCGACGTCATCTGAAAATCATAAGCAAAACTTTGAGTGACAAACAAAAACTTAGAATAGCAAGAACAGATGTATGACATGCGCAAATACGTTTTGCGAAAAAAAAAAAAACAATTTTCACTTCACACAAAATAACACAAAAATGTGTGATTTTAATTTTTGAAAAAGTTTTTTTAAGCAAACCTCTAGGCTTTTTTATGCATTAACAATTCAATATTTGCTTTTTTTTTTTTTTTTTCCCTGCAGTTCCACGTTAACGTTTGATGCATCTCTGCTTTCCTGAATGGACCATCTCCTCTGCAAGTGCAGCAAACCAAAATGCAACCTTTTGTCCACTAAAAGGTTGCATTGTGCCCTTGTTTATATTTTTGATAGTATTAGCGACAGCCAAACAAAGTCGCTGAGCGGCTGAGTAGGGAAGTGGTTGTTTACGCGCTAGCTGATCAAAAAGTAAATCCAAGCTGCAGTTGCAATGATTTTATTGTCAATATCCAAAAATGCAAACAGTGTTCAAAACCAGCATAAAAACGGATCCGTAGGATTAAACAGTGATCAAAGACAAAACATAGCGGTCAGCAAAAAAGTAGACCTCCCCTATCACCCACTCACTGAAGTCACCAGCTGAGCAACAGGTGATCTACAATCACTAATAACACCACGTGATCCCGTGCTACACCTATCCACAACAGATAGTGTAATTCTGTATAGACAAAATATGTCTGGTGGTCTAGCTCTGATTTACATATCTTGCTAAATTGAATATTGCAATACTTTCCTATAACAAAATAGACCTGCGGAAAGAAATTTCTAAAATATCTTACATATGCATTGCTGTATGATCTATATAGAGATTTTCCTTAGCTTTGATTGTATATCTCACAATTTTGTAATTTATCATTGTTTATTAAACTCTGACAGTTGTGTGGCAGTTGTGTGGCTTTGTTAATATTCTGTCCTAGAATGCAGTTAGATGTGGCCTTTTTTTTTTGAGCACCTGCCCCTTTAGTGGTCTCTGCACGGCCCTGACGTCCAACTTGTATCGTCACTTGGAAAGAACGCTCAAATCTAGGTAGGCTATGTAATGTTGGCAAAGCTAGCTGTGCAGTGGCAACCCAGGTGAAAAAAAGTATACTTTAGTATATTTCAAACATACTTAAATTTGTGAAAGTACACTTTAAGTATACTAAGTATTAAATGTACTACCTATAAGTATATCTAAAGTATACTAAAAATACACTTGTACCAATTTCGAAATTAGAACTTTAAACACACTTAAACATAATTGTACCAAAATACACTTTTAATATATTAAATAAAAGCATACTTTAAGTGAGAAAAATATATATTTGCCCAAGTCTAAATATACACTTGTTCAAGTATATTTAAAATGTATTTTATGTATATTTTTAAATATAGTATATGCTCAAAATAAAATTTTTAAAAATTCACTTAACACTACTTCAGATTATTATTTTCAATATGTTTTAAATTACATTTCAGTGTAAATTTTAGGCTAATAAAGTATGCCTTAATTTTCTTTATTTAACAAGGTGAACCCAGTTGAGATCCAGATCTCATTTTCAAGAGGGAGCTGGTTGCTTTTCAACACGCAGCAACCTGATTACAAAATAAAACTAATTAATACTTGTGCAGAAGTATGTCTTTTAGTGCCTTCAATGTAATATGTAGGCATTCTTTTTAAGTACCTAAAAAGTATGAATTTTTAAGTGCCTTAATAATCTTTTAATATGTATTAAAATTGCATACAATAAAAAAAAATTATAATCATGTTGTAATTTTTAAGAAAGTATCGACTCCATTTTCAGATGTGTGATGCAAAACCTTATAATGAACGACATTAGCTCCAGTTTACACTCCAGACGGTATTGCACACTTTCATTTATTTAAAAAACGCCACAAAGAGAAGAAAAAACTTGGAATGCAGGGAATATAACAGACGTTGTTCAAATTCGTCATTTTTACTCGCATAATGTTCTCTTAAAAGTAGAGAGGGCCTTGACAATAGTTACTAATTTTGGTAAATTCAAGCTGGTGACGTCCTAGTCCGAGTTAGACGACAACACAACGGGACAACAACCGATGGAAATGAAATGTGTGTCACAAAAGGAGCCCGGAGGGATGAAGGCTGCTAAGTGTTGCTAGCTGGTGGTAAGTTTGCTTATCAATTATCTTCATTTAATTATAAACAGTGCAGTAAAGATATATAACTTACATTGGTTTCATAAATAATTATTTTATCAATTTTATTGTGACTTGTATGATTATTACTATAGCAATCATTCAGCTTCATGTTATAATTTCATGGATGCTGTTTGTTGCGACTTATACTTTAATTCATAAACAACCTGGTTTTAATTAAGCTCCATAAGACAAAGAGACTTTGATATTGTGAGGTTGTTGTTCTAACTCGTTCATCAATGTTTTTATCTTCAACATATGTTTGCAGTCTAAACAAATGAAGATGAAAGATGAAGCCAGAGAGATCAGGTGTTAGGAAACCTAAAGACTTTCCTGTCTCAGAAGAAGCTCTGACTCCACCAGATCACCAACTAGCTCTGAAGATGAACCTTCACATCGTCTTCATGATGTAAGTTTGTTTTTGTTTTTTCAATGAGGAGCTAGCTACATTTTCAGCCACAAAAACTGTTGTGTTGCCAACACCAAGAGCTTAATAAACATGGTTTGGTTTAAAGATAATTGGACAGAATTTTTCCCCTTGTTAATCTAGTATTTCTCTTTTATACATTTTATTTGTTGTTGGCTTTCAGGGCCCTGTGATGGACTGGTGACCTGTCCAGGGTGAACCCTGCCTCTCATCTGATGGCTGCTGGAGATGGGCACCACCAGCCCCCTTGCTACCCTGCAAGGATCAGTGTGTTCAGATCATGGATGGAAAGATTTTAAGGTAGTTTGTCTCCTTAAGTCCACACTTAAAACGACTTCATAGTTAATGCCAACATCAACTGATTCTATGACATTGCTGACTATTTTTTTCTACTTCTAACATAAATGGGCAAAGAAGACACCCAGAAATGTTTTTCCACCCCAGGCATCCGGTCCCAATCATCATCAGTTCTTATGATGTCACAGACATGGCGAGTCCATGTCTTAAAATTGTAAGTATTATTTTTTTATTTGCCATTTTTCTGTCTTCTTTAAAATACAAATGCTTTCTCTGTTTAATTGCTCTATTGTTCTTTTTTGTAGGTTTCTGTAAGTAAACTAGTGTTGGGTAAGTCAACACTGATGTGTGTTTAATTTCAACTACTGTGAGTGTTGATTCATCTATATCACAATAACACTTTCAAAAGTGTAATTTCTACACCATACAGAGTGGACCAATATAGACACGTTCAAAGTGTGGAATTCAACTCTGTAGGAGTTGACTGAACACTTCCAAATTTGCTGTGCACTCTTCTAGTGTCAGTATGCCTATTTTTTTTTTTTACAAACAGTTAAAAGTACTTATTAAAATATATACTGTTGGGTACAGGAGCCTTGTAGGGAGCTGTTTTTTTTCTACCAGGAGGAGCCATGAGGTTGCTGTCTGGTGGAGGGTGGTTCCCGCGCTCTGTGCGTAATCGGCCTCATCAACACCAGCATGAGAGGAGCAGGCACCCAGTTCTCCAACGCCTGAGTGTTAGCCAATTATGGTACTCTGAGCCCCTGTGAGCTTAGTTTTGTGTTCCCTACAAACTTGAACTTTCCTCTGACCTCCTTGCAAATTTCCTTTCATGGTGGCGAGGAGAATACCCTTTTGTTGCCCGAGATCATCAGATCCACATCCAAGAACCTCTGCTGAAAATGTATCTGGAGCCTATTAAGAGAATAGAATTAACTTTGGTTCGTTATATTCTCTTATGCTCCCAAATTCAATTATTCCATACGTGGAAACAAAAGCCACAGAGATAACAATCAGAGCTCCATGTCATGCATATTCAGAGTTTATTCCAACATTTAATAGTATAAAATCACATCAACCACACAGACACTTCAAACACACTAAAACAGACATTAATTTACCTGAGAGAAGTAGGAAATAGAAAAACAGGAAAAAGGCAAGAGATTGCCATGCGGCTGCAAATAGCAAATCTGATTTGTTCCTCTGGGGCCCATACTTTTATTCAAAATGGTGTTTCCTTTGTTTTAATTTATGCAATTATGCGATCAAGGCATGTTATTCTCTTTGTATGAATAGAGCCAGTTCCAAATTGCTCGGTATGGGAAATTTTATTACCTTCTGAGACCTGTTTAATTTCAGGGCTACTGTGCTTCTCTATCTAGACAAGGGAGACCAAAGGTTATTTTGAACAAGAGTTTATTATGTATGTTTTGAAGCCTGGAGTTTCTCAAGTTCTCCAATTGAACAAAATATTCTTGTTTTTAACGAAAAACAAGTTATAATAAGCTCCAGACAAGACGCCATACTGCTGCCTCTGTTCCTCAGGCAAACATGTGACGCAGTAACGGAACAAGTCGGCGTGGCCCGGGGGGCGGGGCTATTGACCGGGCCCAAATAATAAAGCTCATGATAATTTAACTTTACAACATACACATGCCCGCAACAGCGGAGCTAACAAGTTTCATCACCACAGAGAGCGACTATGTCATTTTGAAGTCCATCTGACATGAATAAACCAAGAGAAGAACAGAAACAAGAGGCTACTGGTCACTAATGATGAAACAACACAAATTCAAAAACATGTTAACGTTCCGTAGCTCTAGCTAGTTTGCCATTTGTTGCCAAGTGACTGATAATGACGTTGGTGACAAGCTTTACCCAGAATGCACCTGGAGAAAATAGGGATGATTAATTTGTAGTTTTGTGTGTCATAAAGTCAAATATAAGAGTGAAAATAAAGCTAGTCATGTGGCACAACATTTTATTCAATATTTTACACCCACTATGTCACTAAAATCAGTCAGTCTGGTAAAGTTTTTAGCAACCATGAGTCAACAATGGGGCACCCTACTTTATAAGCTATCTAAATCAATAGCAGACTGAGTGTTGAGTTAGAAATCAACACTGTTCTGGACTAACCCTGTGGAACACTTTAGGGAATCTTAACACTCACCAACATGCGTGTTGTTGAATTAATGCTGTATTCTTAACATTCCACACTTTCACTGGAAATCTGACATTTCTGAATTTTGCTGTGTACCTTCATCAGCAACTTCAGAAATTCCTTTCACCATCAGAACCTGGACTGCACCTCCCTCTCTCACAAGCAACCCAGGCTCCAGTATCCAAACCTCTCCTCTCCTAGTGGATTCACCTCATCTCACTCGGCAAGCCCGTTCCAGTACTCACTTTTTTCATTCCTACAATCCATTTACCTCTCATCTCCCCTGCCTTCAGATTGCAGGTGATCCAGATCCAGTGGTCCCAGGACTAAATCACACAATACACCAAACATTGATCTGTTCAAAAATAAACTATTTATCCAATTTCTCTATCTCCTGTTAGTGTTCTGCATGTGGGTCAAGTGAGTAGCTTCCAATATGACATGTACATATATATATGTTTTACAAACCCTTAAGTGAGTACTTTGTTCTTTTCCTAAATGTGCAGGTTGACTTTAATCAATTTCAGAACTTTCATCAAAGTTTTCTATATAAGTGTTTGAGGAACAAATGCTGCTGATCCCAGAGCTGATCTCTGACTCTCTCACTCTGCTAGTCAGCCAATCAGCAACGTTGTCATGTCCTCGTCGTCTCCTGTTCTCTGAAATGCTCCCATATTCTGAGGCAACATCTCCATTCACTGAAACAGACATTGATGTGTTAATCAAGAGAACAAATACTGTAAACTAAACAAATTCATTATATGAAACTTACTGTCAGGAATGACACGGTCATCTTTACTGTCTGCTGTTCTCACATGATGCACTGTTTGTTCCTCTGGTTCCTTTGCTAAAGCTTTCATCATTCGCTGTATCAGCTCCTGTTCTCTTCTTTTCTGTTCTTTTTCCATCTGCTTTGCTTGCCACGGTAGAATTTGTAGTTTATTTTCTTCAGCTTTAATTGTGAAGAATTCCGTGTTTTGTTTTACCATATCAATTTTTTGAAAAAGCTCTTTGACTTGTACAGAATAATCAGAATGTTTGGGGTTTAGAACATGGTATCTGTCCCCACATTTCTCCAGAAGCTCCTGGAGCTCCTTTCCCTCTCTGACAATGTAATTCTCTACAGGGATGTCGTTGATCCAGTCTCCCCAGGTAAACAGCACCATGCAGTGTCTCCACACTCTCTCTGTTAATGGCTTCATGATCTCCACCAGAGCTCTGAGATCTTTCTCTGTGAAAGATCTGATGATGGGAACAACCAGGAGAAAAACATGAGGTCCAGGAGAACACATGGAGACACTGTGGAGAACTTCATCTTTGATCCAGTCAGGTGGTGTTGGGTCTGAGAACCAGCCTGGAGTTTCAACAACTGAGACTTTTACTCCATCAAAGTTTCCTTCATGTTTCACACATGTTGACGTTTCTCTATGATCTTGGTAGGTCTGAAATTATAAAAATCAAATAAAAATAAAAAATAAAAAATTTTTTGGATGTACTTTACTCACTGGACAACTACAGTTTGGGTGTTTGTGTTACCTTTTTCAACCAAGCTCTATCAAAAGTTTTATTAAATTCATCCTTGAACAGAATCATGTTTCCCGCTATACTTTTTCCTGAACATTTCTGACCAATAAGAACAATCCTGATGTCAGGGATTGGATTTCTCTCATCTATATAAATAAACAAACATAACAGTAATGTTATACTAAAACATTCATATTTCTTGATTATATTGGAAAATATGTCCTATTTATTTCTTACCTTGAATCAACTCTTTCAGGACTCTACATTTTCTCTCATTGATCTTCTTCAACCTTCTGGCCATCTTGTCTCCAGTCTCTCTCTTGGTTTCTAGCTCTGCTGCTCGGTTCAGCTCCACTTCACAGTAAGGATCTTCATTTCCTGCCCACATCTCTTCAATCTTCTCCAGTAGTTCCTTTACCTGAGTTTTATCACTCTGGTCCTTGTTGTTCAGGACATGATACCTGTTCTCACACTTGTTCACTATCCACTGCAGAACTTCATCACTCTCTATTCGCTCCTCTACAGTCTTCACTCCTAACCAGTCTCCACATGTAAACAGAACAAGTGTGTGTTTCCAGATTTCTTCTCTAAACAGACTCATGTGTTCCTGAACAGATCTCAGATATGATTCATCAATGCTCATTATCACAGGAATAACCAGCAGCACAGCATGTGGTCCTGGAGGACACAGATTCACACTGTTCTCTATTTCCAGTTTATCCATCTCACTGGTTTCCTGAAGGGTGTTGATGCAGAACCATCCAGGAGAATCGACCACTGTGAGCCGCCTTCCTTCAACCACACCATGACTGATTTCACTCTGGGTTGTTCTTCCATTTTTATTAACATGAAAAGCATTTTTTCCCAGGATGGCGTTTCCTGTTGAGCTTTTGCCAACATATGATCCTCCAATCATCACTATTCTTAAATGGTTTGGAGGGACTTTGCCACCTAAACCAATAAAACAGAAGAAGAAAAAATCAGCAAATTATCCAGTCTGTCCAATTTAAAAAGGTTTGCAACATAAATTTATTTAGGGCAGGATTGCTCAATAGAAAATAGATGAATCCAACAGAATCAAAGCTGAAACAACTGCTAGTTATTGGTGATTGTGAGAGAAAAGACAAAGAATGGTTAATATTTTGCTTGAACTATCGTATTTGGATCATTTTAGGTAACTGTTGTGTCTTTCAAAGGTTTTGTAAAAGAAAGCCAAAAAAATGTGTTATACAGTTCTTGATTTAATTTCTCTAACTCTATGTTGGTTTTCTGTTTCTGAAAACTTTCCCTGGAAAGAAACAGAGGGTTCTACTTGTGTTTTATCAAGAGACAATAAAATTATTTTGGATCTTATGTCTGATTTGACTTTTCATTTCTTAAAATGATGTTCAAACATTTTCCCAAAGAGAAACTGTGATGATGTTATGTTGAGGGTCAGATGTGATGTTCTCACAAAAGATGTTAATCCTGAAACATTTACTTCCTTTAGCTGTTCAGTTCTAGATTAAATTTACTATAATGTAAAACATTTGAAGGTGGTTTAAGTTGAAAATGAAAGTCCACCTGCTGCCTTGAAAATGCAATTTAAGTCAACAAGAAGATTGTATTGATTTTAACTCTGTTATGGATTCTATTTTCTATTTCTTTTATCCTCTTCTATTTGCTTACACAAAAATGCTGCAGCTTACATAACCATGTTTATGTGTGACTGCCATCAGTCACACATAAAAAGAAACAACATTTTTGTTTGTGCCGCATTGACTTTGAAGATATTAATGAAAGTTTACAGGTCAAAGGATCAACTAGCCCCACCACATTTATGAAATCAAACAAAATTGGTGTCAAACATTGTGCTGGTTTGTGCAGCAAAAAATTTCCTTTGTGCAGCTATCATTTAAAAAATATAGAGCAAATGTTCTCCAGAGAACATCTGGTAGATGAAAACCCTGATCATATGTCAAAATGGCTGCAGCTTAATTTTAATTCATTGCTAAAGTAAAACTTTAAAGGTAAAAAAAAATTATCCAATTTTAGTTTTCATTACATTTCTGTGCCATCAAATGTCACAGAAATAACATGGGCTGGCTGAATCTATTTTTTTATAGAAACAAATTTCTTCAGTCAGAAACTTAGTCTTCATCTCAGAACTGAGGGGGAAACATTTTTCAGAGGTCAACTGAGTGATTTATTGTCTTCTCACATTCTGTGTAAACTCTCCTTAGTGGCGAAAACACACATAACCACTAAACACAGCTGAGGGGACTGAACTTAAACTAGTACGTAGTTTGTAGACAGACATTATGTAGATTGGCCATTTTTATAGTTTACTTAGTTTGCAGTTCTTTAAAATATATTCTAACTAAATAACTTTAATCTGCCAAACTCTGGTTAACCTGATGCAATGACCCATGAACATCTACAAGATAAGGAATACTGTAGCTTATTAAAAATAAATAAAGTTGTAACCTACCTTCAATCTGTAGCTTCAGTTTGTTTCTTTGTTTCTGGACTTGATCAAACCTTTTTGAGGCTCTTTCAGTCAAATCTCTCATTTCTTTTCTCAGAGTTTCTCCTTGACTTCTGTCAACAGAACAGTGTCTGAATCCATTGATTGTAATCAGGGTCTCAATTTTCTCTAAAAGCTTCTTGACTTGATCTCTATCTTCTCTATTAAATATGTTGAGAAAATATTTTCTGTTTCCAGATTGTTGAAGAATCCACTGCAGGACTGGATTTCTTCTGATTCTGGACTCAATCTCTTCATCACTACAAGGAACGACAGCAGTGAACAACACGATGGTGTGACTGAAAACATCTACATTGAAAAGCTCCAGGTGCTGCTTTAGTGATGCTTTGACCCACTGAGGTAAATATAAATCAACAGGAATAACCAGGAGAAAGACATGAGGTCCTGGGGGACACATATGGACACTGTTCTGAATTTCTATCTGATCCAGTTTTGGGGTGGCTTCTATAGGCCATCTCCACCACCATCCTGGAGTATCAACCACTGTGACTCGTCTGCTGAACACTTCCTGCTGCCTCACTTCACTCTGAGTTGTTCTTCTGCTGGTGTCAAAAACATTTTGACCCAGGATGAAGTTTCCAGTAGAACTTTTTCCACTGAGGCTTCCATGTGACTTCCCTCCTATCAACACAATCCTCAACTCTGGAGCAGGTTGACTTTGTACTGTAAAGAGAAATAAGGCCTTATTTGAATATAGTTTATAAACATCTGCCTTGTTTAGACCAGGACAGAATGTACTTTCTAATTCCATTGTATGTTCCTATTGGAGCACTTGTGTAATAGAGGAAATATCAATAACATTAACACAAAGTAAACCTAAACACAGGGAGCCATTTTGTCCAACTGCCATCTCTTGCATAAAGTCAGAGTATTTGAATTGAACATATTCTGCAAGTAAAAGGAGAGTTTATAAAAGCATAATACAAGATAGGACAAAGTTTATGGAACGTTTTATAAAAACGTCACAAACCTGAGTTGGAAATATCAGCTGACGCAGCCATTGTGTTAGATTCACTCTGTCAACGTTTCTGCTTGTTGTTTGTTCCAACAAAACCTGTTCCAAATTGAAAGTAGAGTTCAAAAGTGGATGTTGCGAATGATGGTTGGTTGATAAAGTTAAACATGGTCAGAGATTGCCATCTACTGGAGATTAAAAAAAATCACTGCATTTCATCTCTGACAACCTAAAATGTAAACGTTGCATTTGCGATGAAGGAAAAGTTACTTAATTATTGTGCGGTGGCACATGTGCCACGACGCTGTGACCAAAGTCTTTATTCTTGTAATGCTCTGTGTGCAGTAGCTATGATTCTATTTAATTAATATATATCAGCGAGCATGCTCATTGTTTTCGTCAAGTGTCGTGGTGGCAGACATAACACTGTACGCTGCCTTGCATCATGCAGCGGGACAGGGGTATGAACAGTCACGGCTGAGGACTCTAACGGAGTTAGTGAGTTTCAAATCTTTTTCCTTGGTTGCATGTCTTCCCCCAGCCCTCATCTTTACTTTTTTGGAAAAGGAATTATGTTTTGGATTCATTTCAAAATAAATGCCACTAGTGGCAAGAAAAAAAAAGTGAAGTTCATGCTATTTTAGGACAGGAGACAAGATTCTTCCAAATTACTGCCTGCACAATTAACACAGATAAGTACAATGAATTTGTCAAGTTTTTTACAATACATAAAGTAACATCTACTTTAATGTATTCAAGTTATACACCTGAAAGTACTTTGTTTAGGTTTCTTGTTGCATAATGTTTTGAAAATTTGAATAAAACCAGGAAAAACATGAGTCGGTCTCTTCCCTCAATGTCAGTTACCAATATCAAAACTTAAATGTTTTAGGGCAAAATTTCTACATTCACTTGAATACACTTCTATGTGAACACATTAAAAATCATAAATATTGGCATGGAAAGCTGAGAAATGCTTTGAGCAGATTTCAGAGTTACACAAAATTGTGCCTCTCCCACTTGTCGAAACTTGCCACTGTTAACTGAGTAAACCGGTCTGCCATCTCCACCCTTCTCTACCACACCTAGAGAAAAACCTGTTTGTATTTGACTTCAGCAGAGGTAGTAAACATAGTTAAACAAATCAGCTCACTGATGAACAGGATTTGCATTCAGGAACATGCATGTGGATTTTAAGACATTTACACTCCTCTCATTGTATGCGTTTCAATAAAAGGTTTCCAAGATTAGATCATGAAGAATAGAGTCAGTTTCCACACACCCCATGAATGAATTCCTTTTGCTACTTTCTGAAATAAAAACTTTCAAAATTATGGTTAATAGTGAGTCATTCCTATATGACCTTGAGCCAGTCGTAACACTATCTTTTATGTGTAGTGACTTACTGTGAAATAGTGGTTTTGTGTGAGTTAAATGGTAATAGGAAAACAATGTGCATTAAGGGATATGATTAAGTAACAGAAACTTACGCTAAGCGTCAGATCCCAATTGTTTAGAACAGACTTCAACTGAGAAAACTTTTCTAATACACAACTCCTAATAGTATGCTGTACGATACTAAAATTAAGTCTAATTTATGAAAGCAATTCTGGACAACAAAGCATATGACTTGGTAATTCCAAGATGGTGAGTCATGATGAAAAAAAGAGAAGACGTGGAGCCCTGTGTCCACCAAAGAAACCAATTACTTTTTTAAAATATATTAAGTGACATTATGAGGATGACATCATGATCAAATCAGCTTTTCATACAAGATAAATTTCTTTTTTGAAACCTGGACTGTCTGCACCAAGCATGTACAGAATTTTGTGTACACGAGGTATTGATTTCTGCAACAGCCAGTTAGTGAATTATCTTGCAGATTTCACATGTTTTTCTTAATCAGAGGCATGATCTACAATAGCCAAGGGGTGAAAACAGACAATACCAGAAATTAGATGGAAAGGGATGAGGGTGGCCACAACCATATGCCAAGGAGAAGACAAGGTTGTCAGCTGAGGAACAAACAGAGTATGAGCAGTTCTGTTGATATTAATGTGACATCAAATGCTATTAGTCAAATTTTCTACATTATTAGTCACATTCACAATGCAGGAGCCTCTAGTGTATTCAATCAGATCTAAAACCAGCAACAAAAAATATAATATTCACAAACTCACAACTTCAACAATTTTGGATCATGGTAAACTATTCACAAACCAGGGCAATAACTGGTCAACAGAGTCATAATATTCAATGCACAAAAATTACCAGTCCATTGTACAAGGGTGTATTGCGATAAGATTGGCCTTTTAATTAGGCAAATGAATAAATTAATCTAAATGTTTTATAATGACCCAATAATTTTTACTCTTTTAATGTATTTACCTAAAATAATACTACTGTATGAAAATAATAGTTTCATTATCAAATGTTCTACAGAGTTTAGTTGCATTGCTTTTTTTAGTTATAATCACTTCTCATTTTCTGTTGCTGTAGAATCGAAACTAACTGTAAAACTGTGTTACACAACAATAATCTGACAGTGCACCACGTAGCAAAAGCCACACCCACTGAAAGCATAAAAACAAGTTTTTCCCCATCAAGCACAACACAAAAATCTAAGCCATACAGGTGCTGGAAATAGCTTGCCTGCAACATTAACACTGGTGAGTACAATGAATTTGTCAAAATATTTTTTACTATGCAAAGAGGAAATCTTCTTTAATATATTCAAATTTTTTGTTGTATTGTATGTTGTATGCTGCAAATTGTAATACAACCAAGAATAGGAAGAGAATGCATAAAGGAAGACAGTTTTTTTAAGCAAAGCCATCGATTCATTCTATTCCTGCATCAGTGAAAACAATGTGAAGCTTTTGATTATTAAAGAAACAGTCCTCTTTTTAGACTTAGAACTTGGATGCAGTTTTACTATTACCAGGTCATGTATATTTGTAATTACTTGATATAAAACAACATCAACTCTTGAGCATGAGGAGAAACCTACAACTAAAATATAAACTGTATAAAGTTCAGTGAGCCAGATTAATGAAATCAAGGTTTTCTTTTGTTATTCAGCACTTCATGTTTTAAAGAGTTTTAAAATTGTGTAGTAAACATTTATTGCATACTGTTTGAATTTGTAGAGATTTTTATACAAGCGATGAAGCAATTTATTAAAAAAACAATATCTATATTGTACAGTGACATTGAATCTTATATATAATCTTATATATAAATATATAAATCTTATACACAGACACACGCACGCACGCATGCACCACACACACACCTACACAAACACACACACACATATATATATATATATATATAGCTAATATTATGGTTTCACCAACAGACAACTATGGCTTAATTACTGACGACAGTGACATTAATCCATGATTTAAGCTGAACATGGTAAGTACATGTAGATATAGTGATATAGGAATTAAAATATACAAAATAATTGCTGGTCTATTATTTGTCCTGCAGTCATCAAGTAAAATGGATTGCCACCCAACAGATTTGGGTAAGTAAGATAAGGTAAACACACAAAAAATAAAAGCTAACAAAAAAATCCAGTCAATTATGGTAGGAAAGACATATAAATGTGTGTTTTAGATTTTGATTGCAACTGTGTATTGCAGTGAATTATAAGAGAATATGTTTTTGTTACGTTTTTAGATGAGTACTCATTTTATATGCTGTAGTAAAACTATTTGTTACTAATTGCTGTCAAGATATTTATTCTAAGTTGATTTAAGAATTTGCATAAAAATTGTTCAGCCTATACTTTTGTGTTTTGTAATTACTATGAATTAGATAACAACTAACAGAAGATAAGCATTGTTCAAAAGAAATATTAATTTTAACACTTGATTTAAACACTTTTATCCGGCAGAGTGGCAGAAACTGCCTTTCACCTCCTGGACTGAATCTCATGTGAGCTCATGGCTGAAATCCATTGGAATAAAAGAAAATTACATACTGAAGCTGAATGAAGAAGAAGTGACTGGATCAGTTCTCACCACTCTACAGAGGGATTATCTCAGCAAAACTATTGGAATGAAAAGTGGTCAAATTGATCATTTGCTCAAGAAAAGAGATGATCTGTTAAAGACAGAACATATCAAAGCAAATGCAAAAACTGACACAAGTAGCAATACAAAACATGACAAAAAAGAAAATGTTTTTGTGTCAGAAGGAACAACTGACAGGAAAGTGCAAGACAATGGCACTAATGCATGCAATGACATTGTAAAGTCTGGAGTGGGTTCCTGTGAGTATCGAAAATTTGACCAGCGTCCAATAAACTTCAGATATGTGAAGCACAATTTGCTTCCCCCAGAGACGGGACCTGAAAACATGATTGTTCCATGTCATGAATATAAGTCACTAGAAACTGCACACAAACTGGACTCAAAAAGATTTAAAACAAAAGTGGCAAATGAAGTCCTCAGATTTGCATGTGCCTGTATGAATATGAGAGTCAATGGAACAATTCACTTAGGCATAATGGATAAAGTCAAATCCACTCACAGGCATGGTGAAATCATAGGAATACCAGTCCAAAGTCAAGAAGATTTTGTGGATGCATTAGATTACATTGAAAAATGCTTTAAAGGCTCAAATCACCAAATTGATGCTAGGAAATGTATCAGGAATCCCTGCTTCATTGAGGTCCTTGATAAGGAAAATGCTGAGAAAACATGGATTGTTGAATATGACATTGTCCCAAAAGCCAGCATTGTTAAAGATAAACTATACTCTGTTGGTGTCCCAAAGTTCCCTGAGAAAGATGGCAAAGTGAAATATGAAGAGCAAAGCCCATATCACAGGGTCGGGGCCAACACACTACGGATATCTGATGACGAACTAATTCGTTTTATTCAAGATCTGAGAGAGAAGGACCAACAAAGGGAGGAGGCCGAGTCCTCAGCCAACCAATCACCTCTGGAATTCAGAGAAGACCAAAAGAGAAAGCTGTCCATCCTTCTGACCGGAGGGAAAACACACATGGACAATTCTCTCTTTTACATAGTTGTCGCAAATAAAATACAGCCAGAAGATCTTGACAACATAACCTTCTTGGTTAACATGAAAGTTTTTTGTGTGTTTGACTTTGACCCTGATTCTGAAACGTCTGGCCTTTATGGTAAATACAAGGAGCAGAAAGCTGTAACCCCACATTTCCTCAATGACTATGAAAACAACAAAAGACTGGAAAATGCTGATCTTATTGCTTCTTTAAAGCTCTTTGATCGAGTTAGTTGGATCTATTGCAATGGCCGAAACAACTTCCCTGGCAACAATGTTCCCAGTGATGAAGAAACTTGGATCAAAACAAGGAAAAAAAAGATGAAAAAAGCTGTGTCCCTAATTTGCAATGAAATTCTCCCCAGGCATTCATTCGTTGTTCTCTTTTTACTCATGTCTGATGTTGAACAGCCTCTTGTTGAGACTTTTCATGAGTTTTATGCAGAAATGAATGGACATGATTGTTTAGTTGTCATTGCAGAGTCAAAGGAAAACTATAGAAAATGGTCAAGTCTTGCTCAGATTTCTTGTCCCATTTCTGAACTCAAAGAAATCAGCATTGTTGACATGCCACTGAGTCATGTGGATGCAACAGTTCAAAGCATTCAGCTATCAAAGAACCAACCAGAAAGGAAACTACCAGTCTCAAATCGGGGTTTGTGTTTCTTAAAGTCTGTTGATGAGGCTATGCTAGACTCGTTGGAGATCATCAGCGTTGACCAGTGTGATGACACAAACCTAGAAATCATGAGTGATGAAGAAATCAAAGAAACTGAACTCTACTTCTACCGTGGAGGAAAAATTAACTGGATTAACTTTTGGCTTGCTGAAAAGCGGAAATGTGGAAACATCATTGAACGGGATGCCTACAAAGAGACAAGCACAATCCTGGATGATGTGATCCATCGTCACAAAGCTGCACGTCCCATTGAAAGCGTGAACATATATCATCATCCTGGCAGTGGGGGAAGCACTGTGGCACGACAGATGCTCTGGAGTAGAAGGACAATACTACGATCTGCAGTTGTGAAACAGTCAAAAGAAGCCACTACTGTTTGTGAGCATGCAGTGAAACTGAGGGAACACGATGAGAATGATAAAAACAACTGTCTTCCTGTGCTTCTCCTACTGGAGGACCAAAATCCAGATTACATTGATGATCTTCGACGAATTCTTGGAAATGTCGTTGCAATCAAAAAGATAAATCCCTCAATGTTGTGCTTCATCCTGCTCATCTGCAACAGATCAAATGATCCAGAAAGAATGTGCAGGGCATCACCATCTCAAACAGTAGCGGTCACCCACAAACTGTCAGATCGGGAAAAATCTTTGTTCCTGAAAAAAAGTGAGGAACTCAAATATCAATTTGAAGACTTGGACTTCAAATTCATCCTCACCTTTGTTCTTATGAGCAATGAGTTCCAACCAAGCTACATAAAGGATTTTGTTAAAAATCTTTTAGATAAGATCGATCATACATCGCTGACCACTCGCCTCATCAGATTTGTGGCTTTACTAAATTGTTATGTAAAGGATTCCTACATATCTGTTTCTCACTGCGAGGCATATCTGGGCATTGGTCTGCATGTGGTTGGAACTCGGTACCATGCTTTTGTTGATCATCTCAGTGATGAGGCCAAATTAATTTTCATCCATCTTACAGACAGTTCAACACACATCCAGTCAATCCGTATCATTCATCTGCTTGTGGCCAAAGAAATCCTGAGCCAGCTCTCTGTCAATATGCCTCAAAGCTCTATTGCCACAGAGCTCATCAAAGATGATGTACTCATCAATCACAGGTTTGACAGAGACCAATTCCTTAAGGTTATAAGAGCTCTCTTCATTAGACGCAATAAAAAAAGCAGAGGTGACCCAAAGGACACAACTTTTTCTCCACTAATTGAGGAAGTCCAAACTGAGGAAGGTGGTGTTCAGAAAGCTGTTGACTTGATGAAAGCTGCATTCATAGCTTTGGGAAAAGATGCTTATGTGGCGCAACAACTTGCCCGGCTGCTTTACACCAATAAGAGATTTGAGGAGGCTCTTAAGTGGGCACAGGAAGCAAAATCATTGTCTCCTCATGACACATTCATCCTTGACACACTGGGTCAAGTGTACAAGTGGTGGTTTTACCATTTGTATGACACCCTTGAAGAAAAAGAGCCTTCCCCAGAAAGGGCCGTTGAAATCATAAGCATTGCCCTCAAAGGAATATCTGCTTTTCGAGCCTCTGAAAAAACACCAAAAAAAGAGACAGTCAACCTAAACAGTTCATACTATGGGGAAGTGGATGTTGGCTGCAGGCTGCTTAAGTTCTTGTCAGCAATTGATGTTTTTTCAAAAACAACTGGATATTCAGAGCTGATGAACTACCTACTAACAGACTACATACCAGAAGAGGTCAAAATACCCTGGCAGGAATTTCATCAGCAGCTGAAAGGGTTGGAAAAGAGCTTGAGACAGGCTCTGGAATGCATTTCTGAAGATCTGAGCTACTTTCAGACTGCCATTAGTGAGGAAGATGAGGAACTTGATGCAAGAGATCCAGAGCAGGTTTATAATCCAAGAGAATGGTTGACAAGGAAAAGTGCTGTTTATGCTGGATTTTTCTGTGTTATACAAGAGGAGATGAATCAAGCAGCTGAAAATCTGAGCACTGATATAAGAAATCCTGGAAACGTACTCTCACCTTTCCAAAGACAGATGAGAACCTACAAGCTTGGAGGAGGAAATATTACATCTATCCTCTCATTACTTTATGACAAGAAGCCACAGAGGGCAGGAAAAAAAATTGAGGAGATTATGGACATGTACCCAGAAAACCTGACATGGAAGGATCTTGATGAAACGGAGCTCACTAATGTCATTTTTTGCCAGATAGCTCTTAACTGTATCCTACCTGGATCCTCAAAGCTCTTATCCCTCAAGCAATTACAAGATCTCAGCAAAGGATTTAAGGCAAAAGGAAAATACATGTCATCAGCAAGTGCCCTCTTTCTTCTCTCTCTCCTGTTTTGGCCTGAAAACAGTAAAGAAGTGAGTTCTGCTGATGCTCAGATCCTTCTGTTGGCCATTGATGCTCTTCAGAGACTATGTGAACAAAAGACTCAACACATGTCTCAGAGAAAAAGTAGGATTGTCACACACTTCTTCCTGGCAAAGGCAAGAGGTCTAAACAAGATTGTCCATAGAAGTGCTATCGAAAAACAGATCAAAGGAACGCTGAGTGAGAGAAAACTAAAATGGCTCGGAGGGGAAGTGTGGAAAACCCAGGAAGTTGTGCAACAACTGAAAAGGATTGAAGGGTGGACAGAGAATGAAAACTTATATGTCCAGTGTGGACATAAAGACAGCAAAATAAGAGTCGTTCCTCGATATTCTGGCTCCTTGCCCCATGGAAATGAAAAGGTCACTTTCTACTTAGGCTTTTCATTTGATGGTGTAGTTGCTTGTGACATTCAGATGATGAAGTAATATTAACTCTGAAAATATCTTATCTTAAATTATCTTTATCTGGAAAACAGATGAGCTGCACCAAGAAGGTGCAGCAACATTAAAGTCATTTATTCTCATTTGCTGACTAAATTGAATGTGAGCAGCAAACATAGACAAGTTAAACTGAGCAGTCATATTTCGTAAGACTTTATTTTAAAATTCACCTTTGTAATATGGTAACAAATCAATGAATCCAAGGATGTTGATATTTTCTGAAATATGTTTAGTTTTCTTGTAATAACAAATGTTATTGTGTTTTTAAAAGATAGTTTGTCATCATTTGTGAATGTATGTTTTTTATTAAGTTGTGCTAAGGTTGTCATATCTAAAACACTGAATTGTTTATATTGTTGTTACTTATGTCAATGCTATGTTTTCATTACAGGACCTCTAAATGTTGAATGCAATCAATGGGACGTAGGATGAATCAAATAATTTCTGTCAGTGAGGTCTTCTTTGCTTCACTAAAGATGATGTTTCAAATAAAAATATACTCAGAAAGTAACAGCTGCTTGATACTGGAGCGTGGTTTGTATTTCAATTTGTTTTGTTCCCAATCTCCTTGCCCCAAGATGTCATGGTTTTATCTGGGTTATACTGAGACAGAGTCTCAGAGGGAAGAGAAAACCGTGGTTTTGTCTTGATGTATCTAGTAATCCAGATGTTTAACAACTATATTACACTCAGCTAGAACTATCTACATAGCATTAGTTTTAATGTAGACTGTAGAAAAAGGAAAACATTTGAGATGTTCATTTATCAAGTATAATGAAAGCACAAAAAACATTACAAATGTTTGAACTGACAATTTATAAAGGTCCTTTAAAAGGCCACTAGTCAACACCAAAGCCCATTAAAAAACAAGAATGAATATATTATTTTATTTAGAACTAAACAGTTTCTTTTAAAATGAACAAAAAAAAAGTTTCTGGCAGCCCTAACCCAACAGCCACAGTGACATCAGTCCAACAACAATGTGTGTTTCACAGTGTAGGCCAGAGCAGGATCATATTTACAAAATTGGCCATCACATGATGAGTAATGATCACCATGTGATGATCATTACTCAGATGAGTAATGATCATGTGATGCCAGCAACATCATGTTCAGGGTCAGTTTTTGTGTGCTTAACAACACATAGCTCTTCAGTTTGGTGCGTTGATGTCCCCTACAAAGCTCTGTTGTACAACCAATACAAAGTAGTAAAATACAATACTGCATCCACTACAAGCAGCCAGAGAAATCAGAGACCAGATGAATGCATAAACCTATTTTAAAAAGAACCACAACAGGAGTACCATCTGAAAAAAATCAAAAGAATGGCCTCATGGGGGCCACCATGACACATCAAAACAATAACTAAATGTCAGAAGTTTTACTAAACTAATGTTATAGTACTGATCGATCTTTAACAACAGGAGAGTGAAATAGCTGGGCTGAGTGCAGGACATTACAGGTGAGTTGTCGTAAAAAATTAAAAATGAACTTATCATAAATTAATTGATAAAAGTCACTCACTGAGGCTTGTTCTCTGTGCTCTCCAGTACCAATCTAAAAAAACACATTAGTTTATTAAAAAAAAGGTTTCTTCAATATAAAAACTTTTTGAAAGGCAAAACTAAGAATAATGAACTATGGTTAATTAAACAGCAAACTCACCACAGTTAAGGTTTTGTTTGTCTCCATCTGCTGGTGAACTTGTGGAATTTACTTACTGTCATTTTTAATGAACAAATCTAATATGTACTCCATCTGCTTGCATTTTATCAGAAAATGGCCACTTACACGGCCTATGGGAAAACAAAAAACAACCCCAAGACAGTCCAGCACATTATGACCAACACAGTGGTCATTATCTGCTGTAGCGTGTGTTGTAGCTGATAACAAATATCACATAATTAGTGCTACAGTTGGTTTTTCAATAGGGAATGGTAGCATCACATTGGAGCAGAGAAGAAAAGTTCTTGATGGTTGGGAAATTATTTAAAATCTAAATCTGGCAGTAGTAACTTTGGGTCTAACTTTAAAACCCCCTAACTATACCGTTGAATAAGTTCTTATTTCACTTACCATGTTGATCAGCACTTCAGCTGAACATTTTTAAAGTGTACTAATCATCTTTACACTGAGACACTAAAATATTGACGCTCATTCACTGAGTGAACACACAAGAGCCCGGAACCTTTGTGACAGACCTTAATTTTCATCGGACATATTTTTGAAAGTACATGTTGGATCCAGGCAGGAAAACTGGCTCATCCTTTAGGTTTTTTCCTTTCTTTTTACAATTAACCTCAAATTCAGACATATTTGAACCCAATCAACAACAAAGCAACAGTGAACATTGAAACACGTCCTTCTATTGGCCTGTTTCCTCCGGTGCTAGCTTCCTCCGTGTAGCAGCAGGATGTTTTCTTCCCAGACTTCGTCTTTCCAGGATTCAATCGACGTGGAGGAGAGAGATGAATTTGACAGCGAAGATATTGCTGGATACAGCCAGAAAATTCAGCTGAACTGCTACTACACCATCTATCTTTATCAGGGCACCAGGTAATGCTTAATTTATGTTATTGCAGATGCTACTTTGAACCAATCTGTCGCTGTTGATTGTTCATATTGTAGTTTACTGTGCTTTCCACCTTAATAAAACCAGGATTTATTGCTGTGCAGCAGTCCTCTTTGTGCACGTAAAGGCTCAATCATAAAATCTAAGCAGGTGATGAGTAAACTGTTGGTCGTCTTAGATCTGAGGCCTGTGGAGAAAATGTGGCGTGGAACCAGAGACGTGCAGACTCCACAACAAGTCACGATGACTTTAGGTAACACAGGAGCCATCCGTCCACCGTCTCGCTTTCTCAGTGGCTGTCACTGTTTTTACTTTGGGCTTTCACTGGATATCCAGCCAGCATGGACTCATCGTGGCTGACTTCACTCATGATTTTGTTCTGATTTCTCATCAGTGTGTTGCTGAGTTACACTGCTTCCTCATCTGAACAGTGTCCTCACTCCAGAGTGTGTTCAGGGATGATAACCCTGATTATCTGGGATTATTTGTGAACACCTCGCATTTCTTTTCTTCATTGATTTGAGTGGCTTCCAAATTCTTCATCGTCTTTCCTGATGGCTTGAATCTTAACCACCTCTTTTCTGATTGTTCTTTTAATTTCTTTTTGTCCACAGCTTGACACTAATTGACAGCAGCCTTCCATCAGAAGCAGAACCGGAGCTGCGGATCTATATTTCAAGGAGGCTGAGTAAAGGAGCTCTTCTTGGAGGCATGGGTAACATTGCCACTGTGGAGCTCAGGTATTTTTTCACCAAACCATCAAAGTTAACTAAAAATGTATTCGTACACTTTGGTTACTTTTTTTTTTTGTGTGTCATTAAAACCACAAGCTTTATTGTTAGTTATTGAGACTTTATGTGACAGAACAACACAAACCTTTGAAATTTGACAGCTATTATTCTGGGTTTTCATATTTTTTGCAATTAAGATTTTTGAAAACTGTAGCTTGCATTCGTTTTCAGATGTACTTTCTAAAACTACATTTCGCCTCAATTAAAATTGATAGGTATTTTTGTGTCTCAACCAGCTTTGAATAAAAGTTTAAAGAGATTTGAAAATGTTTGCAAGGTACTCTAAATATAGTCACTCAAAGATTTGTAATTAAAATCCCTGTGATTGGGCTGTGAGAGAAATCTGAGCTCACCAATGATAAAAAGCTGCAACACTGAAGAAGTTGTAGGAAACGTTTCACAGGAGAGAGAAGTTGTTTCTTAAATTTTTTTTGCGTTGCATAGATAATTAGCATAAATAAAATCTAAAAGCACATAATTTCATAGAAATCTTCCCAACTTTAAACATTTCCATGCCATGAATGGACAGCAGTTTATTTCAAGTTTTAATTTTAATACTAGTTTTGCTATGGATTAATTGTGTTATTTTTTGTTTCAGCAAAGGGCAGACAGAGATTTTATGCTCTGATACTCCTAAATAAAATTCAGCACAACCAATTGCCTTCCCAGGTCACATAATTAGTCAATGGAGCCCAACTGTGTGTAAATAAAACAACACACTCCACAGATCTGACATCTTTATGGAAAAGTGGCAAGAAGAAAGCCTTTGCTGAAAGGAAAACATAAGTTTCATTTACAATTTGTCCCAAACCATGCAGGAGACACCGTAAACAGTTGGTCAGATTATTTTTTTTAATTAATGTCCTTTTTCTCTGCAGTCTTCCAGAGCAGGCAATCGGCTGCTACTGCTGTCTCCTGGAGCAGGAAAGGTCTCCAGAACAGCCGGACGCTGATGGAAACGGATATGTCATCTGCTTCATGGGGGGCTCCGAAAAGGGTCTGAACTTATATCCTTGTTCCTTTCATGGAATAAGCAAAAGTTACAACAAAGCCTCAACATTGTAATGTATTCATATAATCCAATTCCTTTCTTAAATTCTTTGACTTTAAACTACATTTAGATTAGAGCTTGATAAATATGTCCAAGGCCTACACAGCAGCCTTCAAACTCCAGAGGTGGGAAGATGTGACAAAATGAAGTTTTCTAGTCGCATTTCAAGGCTGTTGCTTTTAAACATCTTACCATGTGTTTGTTGTAGCTGCAGAACCTTGAGACAGAAGTCCGTCCCTACCTGGGCCGCTGGTACGAGGAGTCGGTGATGCACATTTATCGAGTGGTGCAGCTGGTCCAGAGCAACATCAGCTTCCTGCTGCATGCTGTGAGTCGTCTCTTCTAACCGTCTGAGTGTATGAAATTAGGTGATCAAATTAAACAGCATGGAGGCTCTAATGCTCATATTTGGAATTACTGTATTCTGGAATTAGATGGGAAAACATCCCAGAATTTCCTTTAATTATATATAATCTTGTTTTTTCATCAGTTCAGGATTATTAGCTTTCTCCTCTACATCAGAAAGGTTACATAAAGTGGCATATGGTGGTGGCTGTCGACATTTTATTATGGTTTTGATTTTTTATTTCTACTTTTAAGAGTACAAAACATCTGCTGATATCTTCCTATCAGTTCAGTAACCAAATCACGTATTTTGACTTCCCTTTAAGTCCCTTTGTTGGAGTCGACCTTTTACCACCAAATGGCATGGTATTTTTGAAAGTACCTAATAGACTGGTAGAGTGGGAGTTGATTTAAGTTTTGACCTCTGTAAAACAGTAAAACTGATTATGTATAAAGAAGTGAGACTTCCAGCTTCTTCTATTCACTGATGCTTTTGAGAACATATAAGGGAAGCTATGCTGATGACTCAATTTTTAGAAAAAATAAAATGTTGATAAACACCCTATCATAGTACCAATGCTGGTCAGAACAGGGAGAGAAATTATAACCGTCACTGCATTATCATAAAAACCTTCATTTTATGCATTCACATTCCAGCATGACCAACTAAGAAGACCAACTTTCTTATTAATGAATCGTGGTGTTATGGCCGAGTTTGATACCATCGCTTTTCTGCACCTCTTGGTTCTGTTGTGGGTTGCCTTAAGGGCACTCTTTGTTCCTCCATGCTCTTCTTTTTTCTTTTTTTTCTTTTTTCTTTTTTACTTGTATCTCAATTTTGAGCTCGCAAGTTACTATAATGAGAGATGCTTTTCTTTTCCTGTTTATG
This sequence comes from Poecilia reticulata, assembly GCF_904066995.2. Lineage (NCBI taxonomy): Eukaryota > Metazoa > Chordata > Actinopteri > Cyprinodontiformes > Poeciliidae > Poecilia > Poecilia reticulata. Next base: position 12,292,503 of record NC_088837.1, on the reverse strand, counting down.
CCTGATGCAGGATTCAGAGCCTGAATTCATTACCTGAGGCTTCAGATATTTTTCAGGTCTTAGAAAGTCGACTCTTACTGCATGTCGAAGCTCCTGTAATGCATGTAGTGTTTTATCTAACTGCCATGAGTGTCACTTTGCAAGATATTTTAGTTACCTGTGACTTGAGCTCAGGTTCATCATAAAAAACTGAAGTCTTGTTCCTCTTTTATTCATGGAGCTCTGGTGTTTACATTACTAAACCAATTATTTATTATGTGGACAGATGTCCCTCTAGCTGCCGTATCCTTTAAATTTCCCTTTCTTTTTTATTTAACTATGTACATTTATTTATTTTTCTTCATTCTATTTTTATTTAAGTTCAGGTCTTTGCGTAGCTCGCAAATCCTGCCTGAACTGCTGGTTTAAATGTACATTTACCACAATCCCCTGAAGTAGCTCCAGTGCTTCTCTGCAAGACACGATGTTTTCCAGAACAACACACTCCAGCCGCCAAACTTCTCTTCCTGCAGGCTCTCAGTCACACACACGTGGAGGTCACCAATGCGGACGAGAGGACAAAGGCCGACGTGTCCAGGTGGCGCGACGTTTTTTTTTCCAGCCCTCACTGTAAAACTGCCACGTGTGTAAATGCCTGTGCAGCGTGTAACGGGTCTCTGTGTGTGTCAGGTTCATTAAAGCAGCCAGTTTGCAGGGCCTGTCTCAGCAGGACACCACCACTGCCTCTCTGTGCAAAGCCATGTCGGAGGACACACAGTCTGATGTGGTTATCGACTGCTCCTCCAGCCCGCCCACGCTCTCTAACACCGGTGAGACATGTTTCAGGAACGCATGCAGACGCCTGTTATAACCACTGACCACAGGCGTGTTTGCTTGCCCATGTTTTGCTCAGAGATTTGGTTTGCAAGAGGTGTCATCTGCACAGGCACACATAGCTCAGACTGTTTAAGGCCCACAATGGCGATGTATTTATAGTAGACATGCATATGTCCAAAATCTCTTTTTCAGAATAAATTAATCACCAAAAAAAATAAAAAAAATCCAGCCTATGCAGGTTCTCTTCCAAACATGCAGTGTGGACAGGATCAAATGCATTTCTGGTAATTAAAACACTAAATCTCTCTGTGAGCCTCATCAGATGTTTTCTGTCCTCAGTCAGTAACCGTTTCTGCGACGGCTGGATTCAGGCCTTTCTAAACGCTGCAGAGCGCTGCAACCCCTTCCTGCTCCGACAGATTCTGGAGAACTTCAAGCTGAAGGTGAGAGCGTTTTCTAAATCCTCTGCTCTGCAGCATCCTGCTGAATGTAAGTTGTTAGATATTCTTGTCATTGTGCAGTTCCTTGTAAAAGCATTCACATCTCTGGAACTTATTCACATTTTAGTATTAACTTCAATATATTTTCTTAGGATTTTATGGACAGTAGAAACTGGTCCATGATCGCAAAGTGAAAAAAAAATGGTTCATGTGAAAAGAAAATGGTCCATGTGCAGCAAACATGAGACCAACATCAGACATTATGGGTTCCAATTCAAACATTGTGTGATGTAAGCACAACGCCTTCATCTCACAGCAGGACAGCGACCTAAACAATAAGCAACAATGAAATGGCTTGGATCAAAGCAGATTCATGTCTCAGAATGGCCTAGTCAAAGTCCAGACCTAAATTCAGATTTTCTGTTAATAGGTGACAGAAACATGACAAAGATATTTTTTAAAAGAGTAAGGTGGGCTTATTAAAATAAATGTTTAATACCTGCTTAAAGGTTGTTATTTCCAAAAGGTGCTTTTAATCTGGACGTATATTCTAATTTATTGCATATGACTGTATAAGATAAAGTCCCAAAACACTCATACAAAATGTGAATAAGTTCAAGTCGGATGAATACGTTTGGACAGCACTGCATGATTAACTTCACTCAGTTTGCTGAAAATGCAGCATCACCTCAGATTATTTATGTTTTAAAAAAAAAAAGCAAGCTGCTTTGTGAAACAGTAGATCGGGGCTTTCAGTTCCTCCTCTTCATAACTTCTGTTATTACTTCCCATCAGCGTCGATAGTTTCCTGCTTTGTTTTGATTTCTTTCTTTATTTTTTTCTCTCTCTCCCGCTCGTTACTTCCTCTGTTTGAACCACCTCCGCCGCTCCGCAGGCCATCCAGGACATGAACAGCCTGAAGCGCTTCGTGCGTCAGGCCGAGATGAGTCACTACGCCCTGTTCCGCTGCTGCCAGTTCCTGCAGGGCTGCGGGAACGGAGACGTGCTGCTGCAGAACGCCCGGGCGGAGCACAGCGACCTGCCCGAAGCCTGCAACATCATCGCCGTCCTGGACGAATTCCTCGGCGAACAGGCTCAGGCCTGACCCACAGCTTCCACTGCATCCGAAAGCTCCACATTTACTCATTTTTGTAAAAAAAATAAAAAATGTGAGAAACGAGGCAGCAGATACGGTAAATAAAATTTATGAACTACGATGATGATGGTGCTACTTTCGCTGCAGGAGTTCGGATGATTAAGAAATTAGAAAAGGATGTAAAAATGAATTTTATAAGATGAAAAAAAATAGGATACAATCTTCAATGTAAATGTTGAGTGTGTGTATAAAGAAACAGAGAAATAAATATTACCAGTAGTTCTCACAGAGGCCACTAAAAAAACAAACATAAAAAGTTATGGTAACTGGGTTAAAATTATGTTTAGCAATATTTTATATCAAAATAGCTCTCTAAATTATTTAACTGATGTTTTCTTTTGAGAATGATGCACAAACCACTTTCGAGCGTTTTGTTACATAATCCACCCAGTACCTGCACTACCTTCACATATTGTGTTCATCTTTGTGCTGACGTCAACTTTTGTTTTTCAAACTGTGGGAATGCTTTGTTGTAATTCTGGTGTAACAGTCCTAAATACTGTCAAATGTGATTATTTCCAGGAGTTTATGGGAGTTAATGTAGGGAACTAGATATAGAACATGCATTAAAAAAACACAATGAAGTAGCTAATAGTAATAAGCTCAGAAGTTTCTTATTAAATATTGTCCAAAGTATGTAAGAGAGCAATATTATTGTTGTTGGTGTTTAATTTGAACTGTCGATGTGTGAACAGGTTGTTTTTGCTGCTGTTGAGAATAGTGTGACTGGCCCATGGTGCATCTGTGTGGATATTTCTGTACATGCAGTCTTCTGTTCTAAATATTTTTTGTGGTTCTCTCTAAGATGATTGAAATAAACACAGTTAAGTTGCACTGTGTGTGTGTGATGGTGGTGGCGTTAGTTTTAGAGCATGGGAGTATTTAAACAGATGATTGTTTTGATCGATTCAGCTGACATGTTGCATTGTTTTGATCTTGAACAGCACAAATCAGAAGCATATTAATTCATTAAAAAGGGGCTTAAATGACTTTTATGACAAAACACTGTTATTGCTTTCTAATGTCAGTACAGTCATAGGAGGATTAGGCATAATATTAACACTAACAGGTGAAGTGAGTTTTATCTCTTCATCATGAGAGTTTTGGGTGGGTGGATTATTTTGGTCAACAAGTTAACATTTCTCCTTAACGTTGATCCAAAGAATTGGGGAATATCACAATTACGTAGATGAAAAAGTGATGTTAACTAGAAAAAATGACATGATCTGTGGTGCTGTGGTGGCGCAGAGGTAGAACACAAACCACATATCAAGATCTTGGTCAATGTCGCTGCCGTCGCAGGTTTGGTTCCTGGCCTGATGATCTTTGCTGCGTGTCTTCCCCTTCTTTCATTACCCACTTTCCTGTCTTAACTACTCTCAAATAAAGGCGGCCTGAGCCAAAAACAGAAAAGCATTTCCTGCAAAAATGCAGTGTGAATGCCGTAAGCTGAATGTTTTTGAAGTCATCAGCAGAAGACTTGCAGAAAGCAAAGGCCTGCAAAATGCACATAGAAAAACTGTTGAAAAGGAGTGGAAACATTGAGCCAATGCAAAAATCCCAAAGAAAGACTGTAAGAAACTCGTGCAAAACACTGGGATTAAAGCTAAACTGTAACAACAGATTGTAAGGAAAAATAAGCTACGCAGCTAAAGCAAGCTTACATGCTAAAGATAGGATGAAGGCCATCAGTAACAAGTTGAGCAACAGGAAAAACAGCTTAGTGGTATAAATCATTAAAATGCTATGTTGATGTTCCATAAAAAAAAATGTGAAAAACTGTAAAAAATCAACTTCATATTTGAGAACGCTCCCTGGTTCTGGCCAAACCATTGTGAGGTCCAAACCTTAAACTCTTCCTCTGTTGAATCCCTCATTCATTTCCCAAACAATCCCAAACGTTAGTGCATATATTTACAAAATTTAAACAGTGACAAAATATCCGAGACAGATTATATGATTTAATTATGATGAAGTAAAATATTATCAGACATTGATTATCTGATTGTTTTATTCTTAGTTCCTCTCAAAGGTTCCCCTCTTCCATGTTTGTATGATTTCATTTGTTGTAAACAAATATAATATAATTTATCAATGTTAGAGTAATTAGTGATAAGCTTCTTTTTTACTCTTTTATTGACTGCATTCAACATTATCATTCATTTCTCAGTTTAGATGTTAATATTGTAATATATTTTCAGACAGATTCCTTTAATTTATGTGTACAAAGTGTCTGATTTAGGCTCCCCCTTCGGTTCAAACGGATCTTTAAAGATTTGAGACTCATAAAAAATAATTTATTTAAAGAGTGATAGGATTTTAATACATAAATATGATTAAGAAGGTAACCAGCTGCTGCAGTTTACCAATACACTGTTGATCACTTCTCTGCATAAGGCTGCATGTAGAGAAGCGTGAGTCGCACCACAGCTGGAGTAAAGTAAACCACGCGTGGGGTGTAAAGCTTAACAAACCGTCCTCCTTATCCCAGTCACTGAAAACATGAGAAAAGCTTTTCAATCTTCTTCAGGATGCCGCAAAAACAAACAAAAACACATCTGTGTTCCTGCCCAAACTTTTAACTGTAGCTGTAGTTTTAGGTATAAGAAAAATAAATACATGTTGGCTCTGGATGCGAAATATTAGAGGGGAAAGAAGTTATGACGTTATTAATGAATGCGAGGCCATGATGACATGGATTGTGATTAACTCACGTTTTCCTCAATATTATCTTCCACGTCATAAAGCTTTAAAGTCCATTTAGCTTTAAATCCAAGTGCTCAAATACACTGCTGTCAAGCAGGGCATATAAAATACAACCATAATGCATTCAATCTGTTTTTTTTTTTGTGTGTGTTTGCTTTGTTTCTTTTTGCAATTGCACTGCAAACATTCATACCGCGATTAGAATACAACATACTGCACAGCTCTAATTGTGATCCACAAGTTGGACGTAGAGTGGAATAAAAAAATAAAAAAAAAGAAAATTAAAAAAATAAAAAGTGCTCCCGGTTTGTTGCTTTCCTCTCTTCATATCCTCCAGTAGGTTCCCTCCTCCGGCTGCTCGTCTGCAAACAGCAGAAGTGAGAACGCGTTTGCAGACGCTGCACCTGTGGTTTCTCCATGCACTGACATGACACCGACAAAAGCCAGGCGATGAACGCTACCTTCAGGGTGATCGCTCTTTGTCCTCAGCAGATGTGCTGGGACGTCGTAGACCGCGTCTTTGCGTTCGGACACAGGGACGTCGTAGATTTCATCTTTGTGGTCAGAAGCGGGGACGTCATACACGCCGTCTGTGGGGTCTAAAAAAAAAAAAAAGTGACAAAAAAAAACAGTGTTATCGTTTTAACAAGCGAATGAAGCAGTTGATTGAAAGCAAGCCGCTGTTTGAAATCACCTTGGTAACCACTGGATGTCTTGTAAGACAAAGGGAAGTCGTACACAGAATCATGCGCTTGTGTTGGAGGGGCTTCACATGTACCTAGAGGTCAATAAATAAACTAAATGACAGCTTCACACATCTCCATCGTCGGTCGCGTCTATTTTAAAACACGTTTTTTACTTTTTCTGGCAGGTAAGACGTCATAGAGGACATCCTGTCTTTGCTCTTCATCGCTCATCTCGGGGGGCTCATCGGGGGGCTCGATGGAGGTGAGGGGTCTTCGCAGGTTCTGGTACGTTGCGTCGTCCTCGTCCTCGTCCTCGGGCGGGCAGATGGACGAAGTGAAGCCCTCGGTCTCTGAGTAGATGTGCTCTGAGGAGGCGGAGAGAGGGCGAGTCGGCTGCACCTCCCTCACGCCGTCGCTGCACAGGGAGATGATGGACATGTTGCTGCTTAGACTCCCTCGCTGATCGAACATCTCCAGGCTGAGGAGGACAGAGGAGAAAAAGAAAACAAGGCTCAGAGTTGGCATCATCAATCACGTCGCTTTGGAGAAGTTTTCACACACCTCGGAAAGTTTCAGACTTTGTTAAGTTACTATAAAAAGTCCCAACGCCTGAATATTTACTAATGCACAGTTTTAGCTTTCCACCGCACATGGTGTTTTGCATGTAGGCCAGAACGTTTAATTTTGGTCTCTCTTCAGACATGAAGCTGCTTCTTTCACCTTTGCACCGTGTCTCCTACAAGGCTTGAATCTGCGTGTAAGACTTTACCGAGGCTTTTTCTTTAGAAATGTCTTTCTTCTAAAGAGGCCAGATTTTTTACTTGTAAAAATGTAGAGAAACGTGAATCATTTTCCTTCCCCTTCATGCATTGCGTTGTGTCGCCCTGCCACACAGTAAACCCCCCAGTAAAATACAGAGACGTTTATGGGATGCGAATATATTTCTACTGTAAATAATCTACAGCACCGGACTTACTCTGGGTCTCTAGAGTCCGAAAGTCCAGAAGAGGAGAGCTGCATTGCCTGCCAAAGGTGTCCAACCCACTCTTTTCTGAGGGCGGCCGTCTCTGCTGCCTTCACAAACACGCAAATAAATCCACATCAACCAAAAGGCTGGTTTCAGATTTGCCAATGTCAGCTTTCAAAATGAAACACGGCCACTCAAATCACAGCAGCGGCTCACCAACATCTTTTTCTTTCCATTGGTCATGATGATTTCAAATAGAAAGTGCTTCTTGTCGGTTCTCTGGACCTCTCGCACCGACTGGACCTGGGACAAGAAGTCAAAAGTTTGGTTATTAGTGACGTAAATAAATGCCAGGAAATCCAGGTTGCTGTGGGGGGGGGAAGGAGGGGGGGTGACAGTGCAGACAGGAGAGGAAGTACACAGACAACAACTGCACCACAGCGAGATGCACTTTGTAGAAGTAAAGGTTATGCTTTCGCATTTTACTTCAGTAAATATGAAAGTGGGCTAAAGGCTCTGAAAGCATATAACTGTCTCTGTTACAACACTGAAACCAGGGGCCTGTTCTGAGTGTGATGAGACAAAACAGAGGAAACCGCAAAAGGTACCAGACTAGCAAAAGAAGGGTCCAGCCATGGGCGGTCCTAGGCAGGGGCCAACAGGGGCCAGTGTCCCTGTTATAGCCCCCCTACTAAAGAGATAACACTAAACAAACTTCTTGTGATTATATGCGCTGTCACAGAGACCATTGCTTTTTGGTTATTTGGAAGAAGTTAATTTTTTACCGTCACAATTTTACTTTTGCAGTAAATTGAAAAAATAAAGCGTTGCACTTTTAGCTTCAGCCATATTGAGACAGGATGACTTTGGCTCACTTAGGATATTAAACGATGAAATATTGCCTTGTTTCTTTCTCTTTTTTGCAATTCTTTTACTTTGTGCCTCAACTAGCCTGGAACCGTTATCAGGCCCTGCCATTATTATTGTATGTATTGTATTGTATGGATGGATGGATGGATTTCATGAAACAAATTTGCATTTAAAATGTAGTTAATTTTTTTTGCTTTACTTTTTTTAACCATGCACGTTTATGCTAGCAGTAAATATTTGCACTGGGTTTCACGTTAAGCTTAGAAAGTTATTTTAGCTTGAGTGGGTCGTCAAGTATTTTTATTTTAGTGGTTGTTTTTCTTTTTCAACATTTACTAAAATTAGCATCTTTCTAGCGGACAGCTAAAAGTAGACAGATCAGCAGCAGGCCGGAGCTTCCTACCCAGAAGTCAGTAAAACTCATCAGCTTTAAAAAAAAACTGCGTTCGCTGCATCACCAAGCTCTGATCCCAACACTGAAGAACCGTGAATACAAATCGCAAAACATTTAGTGTGGCATTTCAAAAGCATCACACTAAATGTTTTGCCACACAACATCCACATACAGCGCACAGGAGAACCAACTACCTTTGAATTTGAACGCATAGAAATAACTTAATATGGAGTTTGTGTACTCCTCTTTCTGGCCTGCCATAGTCAGCCTTTTCACAGCTGAAAACAACTCAGAATACAGACAGTGGAGACAGGACTTTGTATAGACCAGATCAATACGGACAAAAACCAAGGAGCTCCTGATGGATTTCTGCAGGTGCAGACCCACCTCACTGACACAGACAGACATCCAGGGAACACACCTTTAGCTAGTGGAATCTCAAAAGTACCTAAGTTTTCACCTGAAGAATAAATTGGATTGAACTCATAATACTGACGCCCATTAAGGGTCAGAGCAGACCCCAACTGCTGAGGTCTGTTGGAGTTTTGGTCTTTCTTCACTTTGTGGTATCATCAACCATATTCTGTGCTGTTTTCTTATCTATAGCTGAGATGAAGCACCTCCCACCCCAAGCATGAAGCTGTTTTCATAGGTGCAGAAAGAAGCATCTCTACAGGACCTTTCGCCCAGCAGTTGCAAGACTTTATAACCTTATAAAGTAACTTTAACTTTATAACCACCACTGCTTCGAAACAAACTCAGTGTTTACACTCCTGTTGCTGTTTGCACAACTTAATTTCTTGTAAAGAGTCTGATGCGCGTGCTCATTTTGTACATTTTTTTCAAACAACCCTACTCAGTTTCACATTCCTTTAAACAGACTGTACTATTTTTAGTAATTGTACAGTATTGTTTTTCTTGTCTTGCTAATTTGTATTGTCTCTTATTCTTATTTTTCAGTATTTATATTGCCTTTGCTTTTTAAATGCAGGCTTCTATTTATTATTAATTTGCTGCTGGTACATCTAACTGACCACTTTTCAGATGTTGGATTGAACAACAATACACGGACTCTATTTACTAATTCTGGGAGTATGCTGGACTTCTGGAGTATATTTTTAACATTTATTTTCCTAAATTCACTTGAAAACCATGTATTTATCTTCCAAAACCCAATTACATGTCAATTTGTGTCGATCCAGTTTGCTGAAACCCAGCGACGCGATAAAATGTGGAAATGTTTATGAAAGCTTTTTTGAAAGTGCTTTAAATGCAGACAGTGCTCCATCAGCCCTCAAAAGTAATAGAAAATAAAAATCAAACAACTGCATACAAAATAGTTTGGATACTTTCTGAAGAAATATTTAGGAAATCGTTTTTTGAAAAGTCCCATGTGGTTTTTCTATTTTTGTCTCTAAACCTTCATCACTTAAACCAGACATGAACAAGTTTCACTTAGAGAAGTGAAAGCAAGCAGTATGTAGATTTATTCCTTCGAAAAATAACATGGCAGATTCTTTTAACTCATTAATTCATCTACTAAGATAAAATAGAAAGCCACTTTGTTGAATATTCACAAGTTCAGCTTCAGAAAATTAAACTGGATCATAAATGTGATTTTACTCTCCACAAATACAAATCAACACAAGTTCAAGCAAAAATATAAAAAGTTAATGACTTACTGTGTAAATGTAGTAATAGCCTCTTAAGTGCGACTGTGAATAGGAGAAATAATTAATAGGTTATATCATTTAGATTGAATCATTTATTTGACATATTCACAACCTGATGAAAGAGTGTGGTACTTACAGCGCTGCCATTTTTCTTGGTATAAAAAAACAAAGTAGTGTTTTGAAGCCTGAACCAGTAGGTCACCCATCTTATTTTCTATGTCCAACATGAGCAGAGCAACCAGTTAAACCACAGCTCAGATTTGTAAGAAGAATTCCCAGAAACACAACTCACCAAGTTGTCTTTTCTTTTTTGCAGAAACCCCTCAAACAGCAGCTTCGTGCCGTCGACAGACATTTCACCCCCTGACAGAAGGCAGCTTCACACTGTGGCCACCACTTCTTCTCATTACATTCACCTGGCTGTATGCTGTGACTTCCTCCTTCCTCGGGTTGAGAGTGTTTTCGTTCAGACTCATCACTCCCTCACTTCTCTATTCTCACCAACCAACGTCCTGCTTGGTTAGATTACATGTGTTTTTCACATGTGAGCCTTTGTCAATAAATTAGCTCAGCAGTTGTAAATCATACCTGCCTATCGCCGGCTGCAAACCAAGATTTATTGGCAGAATGTGCAAACAAGAACTATGCAAGAAGCTCGGCAATGTCACAAATCAGTTCAACGGGTAATGACTACTCTAGTCTCAGTATTATTAAACCCCTGCTGGGAGAGCAACATGTTGCTGTACATGACCTGCTGCAGTCATGATTCATAGCGTTCCTGAGGTGTTTTAGGCCTTCAAGTCGTTGATGTTCTTGATTTTCTGTGCTGCAGCCACTTTTTTCCAATCCTATGAGAGATTTTCAATGGAGCTCAAGTCAGAGAAGTTTGTTGGCCTCTCTTGTAACTTCCAAGACTTTTTCTGAAACCGAGCCTCGATGGACTTTGACATATGCTTATCGTCTGGAAAGTCAAATGACACTCCAGCTTCCGCGTCCTCACAGATAGCGTGACTTTTAGCGTGACATAATTTCCCATTGGAGGGATGCACAGTGGTGCAGTTGGTAACATTGTTGCCTTGCAGCAAGAATATCCTGGGTTCAATTCCCGGTCTTTCTGAGTGGAGTATGCATGTTCTCCCTGTGCATGTGTGGTTTCTCTCTGGGTACTCTGGCTTCCCACAGTCCAAAAACATGACTATCAGGTTAATTGCTCCCTCTAAATTATCCCTAGGCGAGTGTGTGTGTGTGTGTGTGTGTGTGCATGGTTGTTTGTCTCTGTGTTGCCCTGTGACAGACTGGTGACCTGTCCAGGGTGCAAAATGTCTTGCTGGAGATAGGCACCAGCACTCCTCCAAACCCCTTTAGGGACAAGGTTTTTCCAGAGGAAGCAAAGCAAGCCAAATTCTTTGTCCTTTTTCTTTCCTTCTCCAAACACAACACTGATCTGTCAGCTGAAAAGTTCCAATTTTAGTTTATATTACCCTCATTTTGGGGCTTGGGTCACTATGGAGTCAGTTTTTCTTGTGCTTTTGGGTCTCAAATGGTTTAAGACCTCAGACATGGAGCCTTGTGATGTTAAATGCACTACAGTTGAAAATGAAACTTTAGAGGATTGGTTTCCAAACTTGTAGATATGAAAGCCGAAACTGTCAAGTGTAAAATACTAGTAGACCAAAAAAAAAAAACACAAGTTGTGAGAGTAAAAAAAAAGAAATGTAATTATTATTTTCTTATCTTGTCAACAAAATAAACATAAAACATTTTAAATAACGTTTTCTAAAAACAAGAGAGATCTACTTATCGGAAACAAAAAGGTTTTTGTTTATTCAAATTTCATGCATAAAATGTTTTGGGTGAGCTTCGAGATGGACTTGGAATTGAAAACTATTTTCTCTCAGAAACAAAAATGGAACATGAGTCACTGCTTCCTGAGATACATTTGCTTTATTTAGCCAGGTTTAAAAGGAAAAGGTAATTTTAGCACATTTTCAGCAACAAGGAAGTACAAAGTGGTTTAATAAATGAGGGCACTTCAGTGTGATTTGAGTGACTGTTTCTGGATGGCTGTGCTCCTATATTTAATGACATTTAAGTAAAAGTAAATAAACAGTTTGAAAAAAATCCTTATGTACCTAGAATTATTTTAAGATTTTAATACCTACTGAAAATTTCACAATTTTATGATTTTTTTTAAAAAATAAAAAGGTCTCAAATGCACATTGGAAACCACTTTCTCAGAGACTACTGTCATCAAGTCTTGCTGCAGGTGATTTACAGTCAGTGAATGTTTTTCTTTTTCACCTCAATCTGGTGGCAGTCATTTCTTCTTCCTGCCACCAGGGGGCGTAGTCACTGCTACTTCAACTTTAAACCAGTGAAGTAGGCTTCTAGTTGAATGCCTTTTAACATTTCAGGCCTTTCCTGTTGTTCCTTTTACTTTCTTAGCCAAAGCAATCATCGCATCTCTGAGTTTTTTATTCTTTAGGATTATTTTCTTGACTTTGCAATATTTTTAACAAAAACAAAATTTGAGGTGCTCCATTGCAGACGCATCAAATGCAATAACAGCTTATGAAAAAGTCTGATAAATTCTGCTTAGGGGGTTGAATATTGACTGCAGCTGCCAATCGAAGTACAATTTAGTGCTGAATCTGAGCAAAAGCACTGTTATTATGACTTTATTTACTATTTTAGGTGTTTTTGGATAATTGGTGTACTGCTAAACACCCGAACAATTAAAAACAAATTTCACAGTGGGTGTTGAATTACTCCAAATGCAGCTAAGTGGTTCCACTTATTGACACACAAACACAAAGCTAGAACCGGATATCGAAGTCTTTATTGTAAATGCTGCAGATAAAGATGCAGTGTGCGGTGAACACGTTTCTAGTTTTAGGAAGGTGAGGTCGTCGTAGAGTCGTTTGCTCGTGGTGCAGAAACGGAAAGAAAACGAAGGTCAAAGCTTTATTTGAAAACCAGAAAAATAAAAGCAGTCAGAAACGTTGAGCAATAATACTAAATACAAAAATACATGAGCAATCTGTTTCATGTGGTGCACTCCAAACAACGGGTTAATAAATTAACACACAAATGAAACAAGTGCATGATGATGTCGGTGTTAAATGCTGCTTTGCTCCTGCTGATGCTGCGTTTGGCTTGTGGTTCTCCTCTACAGGTCCTACAGTCTTACATAAATACATAACATACTGCATATACTTTAATACAAACAGATTCAAGTCCCTTTGCAGTGTTTCATTTTGGCTGCCTCACATGTCGAACTAGATGAGAGCCTGAGGATTAAAACGGGACCAGATCATCTGAGATAAATCAGTTTTTAACTAACAGATTAGGCCAAAAGATCACAGAAACAATGCATTTAGAAATAGTGTCTCTTCGCCAACTACATACAGGTAAACCACAATCGTATAAAAGTTTGTTTCTCGCTCGTGCTGCTTGGACAGAAAAGGGGAGAGGTGGGTTCGAGGCCATGAGCCCGTTTGGTTTGTTCAGACAGTCTTTTTTCAAATTTTATTTTAGTCTCTCAGGTAGAAAGGAACAAAAAGGACCAAAGTGGAAAGTAGCCGCCGTCTCGTCCCGCGCCATCACCGGTGTTTTAGAAGCACTCTGTACATGGCGAAGCCCAACACTGCGAACACGGTGGCGCCGAGGCTGGCCCTCAGCCAGAAGGTGGAGTTCTTCAGGTCCGCCTGGGCCATGTGCCTGAGAGAGGACAGACGCGACAGAGGAGGTGAGGGCGGGTCAAAACCCAAACAGGAAGCAGCATGAACCAGGACCAGGTGATGGGCTTTCTCCGAGTTGCCAAATGACAAAGCAAAGCTGAAGGGGCTCCACAGAGAGTAACTTCCTGAATCTGAACCACGGAGGATAAAAATGAGCCTGAAACAGGAACCTGGGCTTTGTTTTGACATTTGGTTTAAAGGTACAGAGTCAAACAACGAGGAGATGCAGGGAGAGAGAAACAGGTGGGTGTCAGAAAAGCAGCAAATCTAACAACAAAACTTTATTATCTAATTTCTACGGCAGCTCTGGAGGAATCAGAGGGGGGAAATGAGCCGATAAAATAAAAATCAATACACAGTACAGTATTTGCCCTTCCTTAATCTCTGACTTGGACAGCTACCAAACTTTGTTTTAAATACACAATGAGCTACACGCTCTATTTATGTAAAGCTAGCTACCAGAGAAAAATAACTCAACTAGTATGTTCTCAATATTTTTGTTAATCTATCAAAACCAGAATATGAAAATGTAATTAAAGCATTATAAATACATCTCACAGGTATAACTATAAACAATAACTAATGAGTAATAAAGTGTGTTACATTACTAATTACAGCAGTTGGAATTTGAGTTATTTTGTGGGTCAAAATGATGCTAATTGTTTACTGACGGCTGTACCTCCAGTCTAATACCATGTCTGCTTTTAATTCTCTGTTTTTGACACTTGACACCTGATTGATCATATAGAATCACTCTAACAAGCAGAATCAATCAGCATTCAGCATAAGCAGGTTTGGACAGGCTTTGGGAAAACATTACTTAAAAAAAAAAAAATCCTTGAAACTTGAGCATTTCTTCAACTCTATTACATAAAATGACATCTTATAATCTCCCGTGCTTCCTCCAGAGCTGTTTAACATTTGCTAACCAAATAAAGACAATGAGCTGCGAACTAAACTGAAAGCAATAAAGGAGCAAAAAGCCAGTTAAAAGCAGAAGAAAAAGAAAACCAAAGCCAGGTTTTCTTCTTTTTAAATATGTCTTTATAGTGAAACGAAACACACCACGACTGATGTTCTTGTAAGCATAAAAAAGAGAAGCCAGACTAAAAGCCTTTCAATAGTAACCGTTCTGGCCAGAAACGAGAGTAAGACCAGCTGCAGACTGTGAGACTCTCCGTCGGTGTGGTTTCTCTCTTTACCTTTGTGGAGAAGCTGGCTGCTGAAGCAGAGGCCTTCATGTAAGCGGGCTCCTCTATGCTGCAGATGACCGTCTAACCTGCAGCACCAGCCTGAAATCCTCCCCTGACAGCAGGAAGCTCAGAGCTACTTCCACCCAGCCCAGCAGCGTTCCCACAAACACAGTCACAGCGCCACACAGCAGGTGAAGCTGGGCGATACCGCAGAATTATACACACTGGGGCTGCAACTATGGATTAGTGATGCATCTGTTACTGTTTTACTATTAGGAATTTAAAACCAGCATTAATATTAAATCCAAGATGGTTTGTTTTAATTTTAACCTGCACGATGCAGAAATATCAATATCAGTGTGTGAAGTTTAACAATCACAAGAACGTTGGAGCAACTTTATTAGGTACACCGATTTGGCTGCCAGTCACAAAGCAGAGACTTGATGGGTTTAGGCGTCTGGATGTGGCAAAGACGACTTTTGTTCATCCACATCAAAACGTGGAAGAACAAAGATTTGAGAGACTAAATGCAAAATCTCAAGTCAGGGGTCAGAAAATGGCTTGTTGGTTTTTGAAGTGATTAGTCAACAGGCCTCAATACAATGTAGTACTCTAGGGGCGATTGGTAGAAACAGCAAATGAATCGTGGATGTGCAGAAAACCAAACTTTAACCCACTATACAATCTTTTCCTGTTAATACGGAGCAAAAAAATTAAGGAATGTTCCAGAAACCTTGTTGCGTCTTTTCCACAGAAAAAATTGAGGCTGCTTTAAGAGCAAAAACTCTCCATTCAGGTGTACCTAGTAAAGTGGCCAGTAAGTCGGCATTCGATGATCACCGCGGTAGATTTAGGTGATCCAGATGCTAAGTCTCAGGGAGTGGAGGGGAAATCCTAATTATGACCTCTAGTTTATTATCTCTGGTACAGAAGAAAATTTATCAAACATCAGTGAATCTAAAAATGACCACGATTCTTTAAAAAATATATTTTAAACAATTCATAATTAGACTTTTCGTCCAGTGAATCCCTTTAAACCGTAACACTGATACCCTCAAGTTAAAAGATTTCACAGCTATGAATATATAGCTATGTATTATATTTAATGAAATGACTGTTAAAATCTAAAGTTAACTGGTTGGTTTCATTTGCAATGACAATTGACAAATGTTATTATTTGTGAAGCACTTTTGTTAAAGGTTCACCACTGAACTCCTTCCAAATTCAAAACAATGGAAGAATCTTAATGCATCCTATAATATAGTTATATGATTGCATTAAACTATGATTTAAAGTTGGGATAAAAAAGTAAACAGAACATTAATTTTTTTTAAAAAAATGTGTATAAATCTAAAATCTTCAAGCTTTATACCATTAAAGGTTGTTGAATTTGATCAAACCAGTGAATTGGAAGTAGTGGTTCAAAATGTTTTTTCATTAACAGAAAAGTTTATTTTAAATCATATAAAACAATAGAAAAAAATAATAATAATGATTTTAAAAAACAGCTTCACCCAGCTCCACATCTCTTTAGAGTTCAAACACAAAAAGCTCCACAAACACAGCAAATAAACGCAGTTCACACCAAAAAATAGCCAGCCTGGAAAGTAATACTGTCCCCTGATAAACCTATTATTATAGCCTGAAGATGTTATGATTCTTTCATTTATTATCAGATTCATCTTTTTGACCACTCTGGCTCTCCTGGTGTGAAACCTTATTGAACCCTAAGCATTTCCTGGAGTCGTTCTCGCTCAGCTGGCTGTGATGATCTACAGCTACATGCTGCTTTAATAACCGAGAAGAAGAAAAAGGAATCAAAACAAAAACAGGTTAGCACTAAATGAAACGTGGCGCGATCCGGTTCCATTTGGGTCAAATTTATCAGATACATTCCCACACCCGACAACTCCCATCACTCTGGTTAACCCAAACTCCCACCAGATTCAAAACACTGAGCTCCTGTTATTATAGAGACGGAGACAAAACCTCTCACCCACCAGTAGATGGCAGCATTTCGCTAAGCACCAACATGGGTTCAATTTAAAAGCTAGAGAACAAGTAAGCCAGAACGTCAGGTGTTAAAAAAAGGTTAGGAGATGCAAGAGGAAGAGGAAAAGCGGCAGCCAGAAACACGGATATGAACACCTACAGAGAGGAAAGACATTAACAGGCGTGGAGGGGGGGAAAGAAAAACAGGATGAAATGAAAGTGATCGGTGCAGTTTAATCAATCAAAAACATTAAAACACACATTCTGATTACAAAAAGCCTGTTAATCAAATTTATCAGGCCTTAACACACAGTAGACACAGACGCAACCTGGTTACGTCCAATTCAAATTCAAATACAAAGCAGAAATATTATGGCCCGCTGTGTGTTAAGACTTGAGCAGTAGGCAAGAAAATAAAGACAAAATGAGACTGAAAACATCAAATCTTATTGGATGAGCAGCTGATTAAAGTTATCCAGAGAAAACAAGTATTTTGAATTTTTGAGTTCAGTGAGAAATTAAACATGCTGAACAAACTGAAGTTTTCAGAGCGAATGAAACACAAACACAGAAGACTGGCTGTGTTTCTCTCATTTTGTACATAAACAAGTCAGAGTTTACAGTCTGTAAATCCACTGCAGGACCTCAGGCATCAATCAGCTCACTGATCTGACACAAGCTAGAAAAGGCTGTAAGAAGCTTTAGTTTGTTTTCTGCATCTTTATAATGCATCAGAAGTGATATTAAATCCACACTAGAGCTTGGTGATAAATTCAAATTGATCAATTAGGCATATTTTAAGTTTTTGAACATTTAATTTTTAGTAAATCTGGATTTTTCTTCCCACAAATGCACTTCTTGGAATTCCATAGTTCAGAGTGATGTCAGAACGCCCGGGCCCGGCCATGTCGCTGGACAATCGAGTTTTACAGCTTTTATTTATTTGGACTTTGAATTCAGGTCAACTCTATGATGAAACGCTACCACCAGGCTGTAAATAAATTTCCATTTGGCTTAAAAATGTGTATTTACTTCTCTCGCTTTAATAAATCAATCCTCATTTTAATAAAAATGCCTCAGAAAACTAAAATGTTTCCCTGTCCGTTTAGCTAGCGCTGCACAGTCATGCAGCATGCAACAAGCCACTTCCACGCAGACACACGGTACCTCCCTGGCTAGCAGCCTGGGCGTTAGCTGGCACAGGCTGGTCACACCGCCATGTGCCAGACTGAGCAGAGAGCGGCTCGGCCGGCTGGAGCTGCAGCAGAAACCGAGACATCCAACACCAAATGAACAAGGATGTCTCATTTAAAATGATCCAACACATACAGGCGCATTGATATGTGCAAGTCTTTTCCTTCAACAGCAACCAAAACCATTCCTGTTCTGCATCTAATGAGACTCTTGTAGTTCCTGCAGTGGAAATGCAGAGGAAATCTGACTGCTGCCAAAAACTGAGGGAGAGCAGAGGAGCTACGACTGCCAGCAGCGTTACTGAGTCTGGAGAGGAAGAGCAGGGAGTCTAGGGTAAAACACTACGGCTTCGTCTGTGTATGAACCTGTTGTAAACGACCCTGCGGAGTTGCGCCTTAATGCTGCGCAGCAGCTCCAACTTGAGGAGGTTTTGACACAGGCAATAAGTGCATCTGTTGCAGGAACACATGCAGCGGAGGCGGGCGTGGCTGCGGACAGACACAGAGAGATGTGTGTGTTCACTACGAGAGCAACACAACACACAGCAAACAGCATACAAAAACGATGAAGGCGGGGCAATCAGTTCAACCCTAAGATTAGATCAGTTCATGTCTTTCTTTGTTTGCTACTTTAATTTAAAAAAAAAAATGGTAACGAACACCTAATCAAAGTATGAAGCTGTTAGGAGGACCAGAAAACCAAGGGAAAAAAATTACAAGTCAGTTTTTTTTATACATATTTTCCTAACTGGTTACTCAGATTACACACAAGTTGATAAAACAACAAAAAAAGTGAACTGTGTGGCATGAACCATGAAGTATTAGCCTTTCCTCAAGTCAAGGTTAATCATGATGTTTGTAGTTATGCTGCAGCTAAGCAGTACAATAAAAAACACTATTATTGTTATGCTTTGTGTTTTTTTCTTTTACAGCTTCTGTTAATGCTTTTTGGTGAAGGGTAACAGCGTTTTTTACGTCCAGCGCTTGGTGAAACTGCAGGACACAAAGCTGAAGCACAAAAGGTTAATGGAGCATCTTTACATAAACACTGACAAGAACATAAAACAAAGCTGCGGCTCAACTCTACATGTGAATCATTACAGATTCATTTAACAGAAGTCGTTATGGACAAATTGATGACCAACTAAAGAAAAGTAAAAATCCTCTTAATGGAATGAAACCATCGTAAGCACCCCTGGTAATCTTGACTAACAATACCTTAAAATAAATTAATCTTTTATTTCAGCAGAACAAATTTGCGTTAAATGTCTTAGGGGAAAAAATCTGAAATTTAATCTGTGTTAATTCCTTCAGTGAGGAAAAAAATGTTTTAAATAGAATCATCAATCATAAATAAATGCTAAATGTTAAAACTAAACCCATCCTTGCATAAATATTTCACTAATGTATAAAGAAATAAGTTTTAAAGATGTAAAAGTACCTAAAACAACAAATCAGGAAAATTTTGATACAAAATTCAAGTCGACCTAAAGCAGGCAAGTTAAATAGTTAAGTTAAATTGTATCCAAAAGATTACAACTAAATTAAAACAAAATTTATGGAAGTGAGAATAAACTTTTAGTGTTTTTACACACATTTATCCTTCATTACCATTGAAAGAAAATATAATTTATGCCTTATGAAGATAACTGTCAGACATTTATCACTTTGATCACAATAAATTCATGTATTAGGCAAAATTTTAAATAATGTGAAAACAATTCTCTACAAAAACTTGCTGGTTGTAAACCAAAAACTTAAAATGCACGACTAAATCCTGCTTATTGAGAAGTGAAGCATGAGGACAGTCAGACTGCAGAGGATCAACAAAACAAACAAGCTGGTTTTCCTGATAACCTCATGTTTAGAGCAGATCCCACCCAACATCACAAAGCCTCAGTTTACCCAGAAGCCCATCTGCCATGACTTTTATTTAAACTGATAAATTGCTACTCGCACTCAGCCGATTGTGTGATTTCAGTATTTAAAGAATGGGGCTACAATCAGATTAAACAAGCACATCCCTTTAAGTGCTTCATAATCCAATCTAATCTGATCAAAGAGCTTTGAGTTTGTAAGACACCGATCAGGTTTAGAGAGACTTCCATGACTGAATGAAACTATTCAGCTCTGGTTTATTAGAGACAAACAGTTAGTGATACTTTCCTGGGATGTACGGTGGAAAAGTGGAAACTTGATTTCAGAGACTGAGACCAAACTTGAACAACTTCAGGTGAATCACATCATGTAGAAGTTACGTAATAAAATAGATGGTGTTTAATCTCTTATGGTCAGATATTCTTCCAGAAAGAAGCAAGGCAGGTTAGATGAGGAGTAAAAGCTTTGGTTGTGTTTTGATACTCACGGGTGCATGGCCATGGTGGTGAGTCTGGTGTAGAGGTCCTTACTGGGCGCCTCGGTCGTGTTGCACGTGAACGGCTGCGGCGGGTGGAGCTTGTGCTTGCGGCAGAAGTCGAGTGGCGACTGGCTGTACTGCTGCCGAACCTCGTGCAGGTCGGACTTGGCAGCGACCACGACGCAGGGCGTCTTGCTGTCTAAGAAGCAGTCCTGCAGGAAGAAATAGTTAAAATGTTTCTTGTATACTGATACAGAAAGTTATCAACCAAACCATCTGGAGCCGCACCTTGTAGACTTTAGCACAGTACTCAAAAGAACGAGGGTCATTCATGTCGTAGACCAGGCAGACCACGTCGCAGGTCAGGTCGGGCTCGGACAGGATGTCGAAATCTGGCATCACCTCGTGGAGCTGGCGGAGAGCGGAAAAGAGACGGAGGGATTAGCTGTCAGCCCCGAACTGAAGCTGTAATACAGAGCGATTATTCAGCTGCAATCCAGAGAGCTTCTGCTCAGAATGAAAGGTTCTTACCAGCAGGTACTTCTCCTGACCGTAAACGTAGGTCGTGCTGATGGCATAGTAGGACTTGTGGTCTTCTCTGATCCGCATCTGTCTCTGTGGTGGACAATGAAGTCAATAATATCCATTTAAGGGACATTTTTGCTTTGAGTTAAAATAAGTTAAATTTGAACTATTTATTGACAGAAGTGGATGTGAGCAAGTTTAAGATGGAAGTTTTTTTTTTGTTGTCATTTTAGCCATTTTGTAAATCTTTGTCTCGCCTGAATGTCATGTTCTCTTGTCTTTACCATTTTGAAGAATGGATTAACAATAAGCATGTTGGGTATTGCTAGTAGAGTGCAATAAATCATTTCCACACAGGTTTCAGCAAGTGCTGCATTTAGATTTCACAACAAGTGAAAGTTTTCCACAAAATATTAAAGCAGAAAATAATTTCAGATCTTTAAATTTCACATTATAGATGCCGACAAGCACTTTAACACTAGCTGATCCATTTATTGTCATGTTTTTTATTTTTCATTAAAAAATTTTTTTTCAAATTATATACTTTTCCTGTCTTTAGACAATTCAGACTGTCTAAAATAATATTACTTCTCCTACTTTCAACTGCTTGATTAATGTTTTATTATCTAAAGGTTCCACCAATCATGAAACAAAACTCAACAAAATTCTGAAATTGGCTTTATTTTTTCGGAGTGAGGTATGGGGCTGTTTAACATCTTATTTGACATCTGGATTAAAATAAATTAGCTTTGTTATAAATCTGCAAGTGTTAATACGGACAAGCTAATCCTACACTAAATGTATGTTCTTCAAAATTTGTCAATTGTTAAAAAAAAATGTTGTGAAAATGCATTGCTTTGGTTTTTGAATTAGTGTTTTGCAGTTCGTAAGTCAAAATACTAATGAATGAAATTACATTTGATGTGAAAATCAAATTATGTAGCAAATCATAGATAATTTGTATATAAATCAACAAAATCTACTAAGATAATTAGTTATTAGTTTTTTTCTATAAACCAAACATTTCCTCACTCAATTTTATTTTCTCAATTATTTACATTGATTGTAATTTGAAACATTCTACAAATATACATATTTATCGGTAAATTGTGTGATACATCTGAAATAAATAATATGGGATGTATTTTCTGAAATGTTTTCAGTCGCTCTGACTGACCTGCAGGTTTCTGCCGAGGAAAGCTTGCAGGAAGCCACTTTTCCCGCTGCCGCGCGCCCCCAACACGTTGCACCGGAAGACGCTTCGCTGCGTTTGTTTCTTCTGCAGATCGATGCGCTTGTTACGCGTCACTAAGGAAGAAATTGACACAAAAAATAAGAGCAACAAATAAGTAAATATAATAATTATTCCGTTGCATATGTTTAACAACTTTTAGATGCTTTTACAGAAACAAAACCATTTAGATTCAAATGATAACATGCATTGTTTTGTTAAAATCCCTGCTTATTTGCTGTTCAACTGCAGCTTACCTAAAAACTATTTAACATTAAACACAATCTGATCCATTACCAGTAATAGCAGCGGCTTGGGACTCCTGTTCACAGATGATGGAGTAGCCGAGGTAACCTAAATACTCCAAACTCCTCTGGACGTCCAGATATGTTGTTAACCTGCCAGCAAAAACAAGGAGGAATCAGGACTTGGATGTTCTGAAACTCTGGTGTCTGACCTTGTGTTGAAGGTATTTGGGTTAATCAAAGTTGGTGGGACAGAGGCGCCTGTACGCGTGTATTAATAGAAAGCCACTCACGTCCACTGGGAGAGGTATCCCTGGTATGTGATCCATCCCTCATCGTTGGTGCACACCGTGTTGTTGACATCTGGACCCCAGGGCATGTAGGGAAACACGTTGAACAGGTCCTTCACTTCCTCTGGGGAAAGCGCACAGTCTCTGTCCTGCATTGAACCAATCAGGTAAAACTTTTGGTTTTGGCAGAAAAACTGCTGCATTAAAATTAGGAGTGCATTTTCAACTAAATAGGCACAAACTAACCAAACTGCTCTGTTGTGCATGACCACTCACTTTGTCGTGTTTGTCAAAGACACTCTGAAGAAAGAGGTAAGCGTTGTGGTTTAGCTCAGTGGTGCAGTCTGGAGGGACTTTTATCCTGAAATAGAGGCACAAACATGAGTTCAGCAGCTGACCTGAAGAGTTTCCAACAGCAGCGTCTAAACAGAGATGGACTCTGGGTCAGTTTGTGTTATATAAGGCAACACCAGCAACCACACAGGACCGGGAAATATATGACCACTGGCAGGTTTTCATGGCCATGAGGTAATATCAAAACCTTTTAAGAGTCAGACTGAATCATGGAGGTGTTTATTTTTATTGCACTCTTAAATACAGAGAAGTGAAATACTGTTTTCAATAAGAGTCGCAGTGAATAAACTGGCCTGTTTTGCCTCTATCTGGATGTTTTCTATCAAAACCTAATTGGGAGACGAAACTAAACATATTTAATTCTGGCATGTTGCATTGTAAATTTTTAATTTTTACTTTTAAACAGAACTGTGTCGTGAGTAAATGCTTACAGAGGGAACAGATATTCCTGCGTGAGCTCCAGGTCGTCGTCGTATCCAAACCTCCTCAGCACAGTCCACGTGGTTTCGTGTCGACCTCGCTGGATGAACAGAGTGTGCAGGAAGAGGAAGCCTGAAACGACCAGCCAATGAGAGGATGAGATCCAGTCAAAACCTGACAGAGAGGCAAAGGAAACCAAAGAGACACAAAGTCTGACCTTTGAGGGTGAGTCCGTCATCTCTGACTCCGTCAGCCATGTTCCTCCTCACCACGTTCTTCACGTCTTCTAAGGCTTGAGGTGCCAGAGGCGTATTGAAACAGGTTCTCTGTAAACGTAAGCAACAACACATTGAGAAATTTTTCCCAGATATGTTCATGCCTAAATATGCCTCTTTAAATAAGCTTATATTAATTTCTGTAGCAACAGATCTGACAATCAAACGCATAATTAAGGAATTACCTGGAAGAAGTTGAGTTCGTTGTCGTTCAGGACCCCATCGTTGTCCAGGTCGGAGATTTTAAATATCCGAGTTAGAGCCTTAATGCACGAAGGTTTCAACTGCAACACACAGGAAGGGTCGAAATTTATGAGGATATAAAATAATCAGATCTGTTGAAGGCGACCTCAGAGTGGAAAAGTACTCTTCAGTTCACTCTCCTCATTTTTATATTCAGGATTGAGCTTGAATCTATTAAAAAGAAATCAGAATAATCTAAAACTGGCATCAACTGGTCAGACCTTCAGCATCAAAATGCTAAAAGCAGCATTTCTAAAATAAACTCGATGTTACGATGACTTCCTAATTCCTAGATGATTATTCTTTTCTCTGAGCTGATTTTTTGCAGCAAACAGGAACTATTTCCTTTTCCAACAGGTTTATTAAAGTTCAAATCTCTCACATCATTTTAGACAAATACTTGAGAAATCACCTTTATTTCTAGCCACTCATGCATTTCAGAAATATCAAAAAACAGAGGATGGTTGGCTGGGTAACAACTGATCTCTAATAATTTCCACTTTTATTAATGTGAGCTACCTAAGCTAACATTTAGCTACGCCACAGCAGGAAGTGCGCCAGAGTTACTGATAGTGATCACACAGATGCAACAAGTTTGGCCTGTCAAAATGCCTGCAGGGAAAACAGCCCAGAAATACCTGAGCTGCACCACACACCAAACACCTACCAATATAAATGTTTCCGCTGCATTTTCAAAGTTCAAAATGTGTTCTGCTTCTAACAAACCTCACCTCCTTCTCTTCTGGGCAGTACAGAGGTCCGGTCGGGTGAAGAACGGCCTTCTGGGCGTAGTAGAAAAGCTCAGAGATGTTCTTCAGATTCTTGGCAGAACACTGTGGGGAAAAAAAGTTCAAATTAAGTCTTGGACAAAAAAAAAAATGTCCTGAAATGTAAAACTAGTAATCCGTACAGACAAAAGGTTTAGGAGATTCAATGATGGAGATAAATACATATGCAAAATACTAATGCATTATTCTCATAAGGATACATTTACTCATACGTATCAACTTACTCTGCACACAAAGGGACTTCTTTCTCCAAAGTCGATACTTCCTGTTGGCTTTATTACAGCTACACAAATCTCTTTCAAATTTAGGTTTTCACTTTTTATTTAGAACATCTCAGAATGTTTCAAACTAAAATTGTTTTTGCAAACCCTCAAGAAAATCTAGCAAACTGAACCTGAATTTTTATTTTTAATTTTAACTAATTGTTACGGTTTCAAAAATCACATATTGTTTCAATGGGTTAAAGCCTTTGATGCTGGAGAACGAGTCAGAGATACGGGAGTTTTCTGTGATGATCATACATTATCCCAGAGCAGCTTCATGTTATCCAGTTTTTTTGTATAAATACTGTAAACTCTGCTACTTTTACTTAGTTATCAACCCACCAGCATCTCACACCTCCATCCTATGCCAATAAGTTGGACAAACCGAACCAGATCTCCATGTTGTGTATCGTAACCCCTGACCTCTCTGAGGCCGCAGTAAAACTGCTTCACACTATTTAGTGCGGTAGCTGTGACAGTCTAAATCTGTGCCAACAGTGTATGTGCCGTCTCTCACGTCCTCCTTGCTGAGCTCCTCTAACCTTGTAACCGATCTGTCTGAAGAGGAAAAAACTGCGCTGGGATGTGTGGCATGGTAGAAATCTGAATAAAAGCAGCAATGCAGACAGATGCCAGCCAAGCCTCTAACTCAGCCACGTCAGGGGGTCTGAGCGAGGGACTGGGTAACATAAACCCATTAATGACTCAGCCAGAATGTAAACGGAGTCGGGGTCTGACTTCTGTTCTCAGCAGGCCCTTCACCATTTCATAGGTTCATCACTCTACTGTAATTAAGCCTGATTCTGTAGCCTACTTACATCACATTCATCATCTTGTGTGAAGAATAAGAGGCTGAATCAGTGTTTTACCTCCACACAGGTCTCAATGTCCTGGTACTGATTCATGATGGGCAGGATGGTCTCCATGCTGCTGTGCTCCACCAGGTCTGACTTGTTCCCCACGAGAATCAGTGGTACCCTGAAATACAGACAGTTATTGTTACAGAAATAATGAAGCTGATCAACATAAAACCAATCAGCATCAACAACAATTGTTTTAATCTATTAAACTGTGTCTGTAAAGACAAAACTCTTTGCTAGTATCACTTTAATAAAGTTTTTTTTTTTAAATCAAGATATATCTCATAAACCACAAAAAATAAACATTTTAAAATGTGTTTTGTAATTAAAATGAACTGAAAAAGTACATGAAAGATTAACTATGAAACAAGGATTGCTACTGTAGCCTTTACTCACCTGCTGTCTTTATCTGTACGGTCGCTTATAAGAGGAATCCAGTGGGTTGTCACCTTTAGGAGGAAGATACAGAATTAGATTCTGCTAATGATCTGAACCAGATTTGATCAAGAAAACATTTTTTTTTACTGCAGTTCCAAAGACAAATTACCAAAGCTTTTAAACCTTTTCAGCTAATATTGAGATCTCAGTACAAAGCCTGACTCTTAATTTTTTTTACAAATATTTCTACAGTCATCAGAGTTAAAGTGTAGAAGCTGCAAACTGAGAATGTAAAAAACACAGAAAAATCTTTTTTTTAATATCCAGATCTGTAAAGTATTAAAATCAGAATAAAAATGTCTTTTTTCCAGACAGAGCAGGAAGTATGCCTTCATCAGGTCTGATATTTAGGGCATTAAATTCAGTTTTTAACCACACTGTAGTTGTAACTGTGCTTATTGTGGAGGGAAATTATTTTCACCTTTTCGATGGACTTCTTGTTGTTAACTGAATAAACTATGCAGATCACGTTGGCCTGCAAAGAGAAACAGAACCATCAGCTTGAGACACATGAGATAAACCAAGAACAATGAGAATCAAATCAAACCTACCTTGGAGATTTCTTGATAGAGCTGCTCATCAGTTTGCTCTGCTTCTAAATATAACAGAAAATACATTAATCAATGACATTTTTTTCCATACCTCCTGAATTTTAATATTTTCTGTCGGGTGCTTTATTTGGAGAAACTCTTAGAATATCAAGAATCTAAATAACGTTGGTGTATAAATAGGTAACTTAAGCTTGAGTCTTTTATTATAAGTAACAAATTCCGGCCTGGTAGACATATACTAAAATAAATTCAAAGTATGAACAAGCGCAGAAAGGTTAGAGGGGTTTAACACTGACAGGTTTGTTAATTGTGATGTTTCTACGGTTTTTCTCAGAGATTTGTTTGCGTGTAAAGACAGAGTTACCAGAATAGTCCACGATGTGTGTGGGTACCCGCTCTGGGGTCACATCAGCTGGGATGGTGATCTCTTCAGCTCTGAGAGGAACCTGACAGACAGACCACCGTTATAATCCAGGCTGGCGTCATTTTTTCACTTCAACAAGTGTATAAAACACAAATTTATGTGCAATAAACAGTCAGTTAAAATCTGACATATTGCACACCATCAGGGTGTACGTTGATACGTACCTCATCGGGAAACTCCTCACTAACCAGAGACATGATCAGCGACGTCTTCCCCACCTTGGCTGCAGGACAACAGGAAAACAATGAAGCCATTAAGAGCACTCTGACATTTATACTGGCATGATGGGTACAGCAACAGGAAATAGAGTTTTAATACATTAAGGGAAATACTGTCTGCATCATTAACTATTGAAAGAGTTGCAAGTCTTCTCAAAGGATTGCAATAAAAAGCTTAATAACTCTGCACTCAACAAAAGGTCCCAAAACATTACCGTCTGACCCGACATGTAAATCTCTGGAGAAACATCAAAGATCATTGAGCAAATATGACTGGCTGTATTTCAAATAACTCCTTAAACCGCAACAAACGTGAGCTTTTTTTTTTACATTTTAAAAAATCAAATTTTTTTGAAAATATGTGATTTTCAAAAATACGACAGTATCTCAGTGACAGTAAAATATTTAGTGACATTGGTTGTTTTATGAAACTGAAAACATTTAGGAGGGTACTTAGAGGCTTTGCTAAAGCTTTTCTTTCTTTGACAAAGCAACATTTTCAATAAAATCATATTGAGATGAAAACAATTAATTCTATATTTTTCCAAAAACAGAGAAATTACTCATCATCCCGGCTCTTCCTATAAAAGAGGTCTGAAAACATTAACTCTGTTCAGGTAAGAATTTATTTATCACAGTCATGACTACATTGCAATATTCCCAAAACATTTATTTTCCCCCAAATAATTGTGCAGCCTTAAAATTAGTTATAATTACAACAAAGGCATAACATATGCAAAAAAATTCATATCAATTAAAATATTTAAAAAATTTATTTTCCACTGACTGATATTAATGAAAAAAAATATTTCTAATCTCTGCACATTTTTTTATCTCCTGTTTTAACAATTTACAATGCTAAGACTAAGAACATATACAAAACCACATTCATCTACAAGAATATGCTTGCAATACAGTTAAATCAACAAAGTAAGTGAAAAGTTGCAAATAGCTTTAAAAAATAATCTGTATGATCATATTTTACAACCATCTACCTCTCAGACAGCTGAGTGACTCCACTTCAGGTGTCACGTAGCGTTTGGCTGCCCTGCTCTCAGTAACAGTCCTACTGGAGCGATGAAATGTAAATAGTTCTGACAACGTGTCAGGAGAACAAACAAACCAGGTGAAGGAAAGTTTAGTAGGACGTGATTCAATACCTGCAAAGTTTGGGTGGGAAAAGTTGGGATTCTGATATTAAGATGTTATTTACCCAGAATAACTTACGCCAACTAGAGCATAGTTTGTCAAACTAAAGGAAATGTGAGGAATATTTTTGTAAATTGAATATATACATAACTAATCCACAATAAAAATGTTAATATCTTCAAGTTATGGGTTTTAGTTAAAGCCTAACAAGTAATATGACAACTACATTTTTAGTAAATATATTTTACTCATGGCTTTTTAAGATAATCAAAAAAATAATAATTAAACAAATATGCAGCTAATTTATGTGCCAATCAGATATTATTTCCTTCCAAAAAGTAAATGAAATAATAACATTGAGTCTAAAATAGAAATCTGATCATTTTGTTTGGTCAAACATTGAATAATCTTGATATTTATTTCACATCCATCAAATGCATCAAACAAACAGCTTCCACTATACTGATCTACAGCAGCATTGACCAACAGCATCTACTTTAATGCACTTATTTCAGTTCAATAAAAATTAGGTAAAGTTTGGGGCTATTCATTCATTCTGATGCACAAATCTTTTCTTGATCTAAAATCGGCTGTAATCAGCAGGTCAGACCTCAAAGGAAACCTTAATTCAGAATCAGGAAGAAAATGTTTTATTGGTGCATCTTTGTAACGGAAATGTCTCCAGAACTGCTGAGCATTTACTATGAAATAGCTGTAGCTGAAAATGCGCATTAGATTTTTTTTAAACAACCAAAATAGTCTTTCCTCATATTTTCAAGCACCTGTAAACCAAAAAGAAACTGACTTGATACCTGTGTAATGTCCCGTTTCCATAAAAAAAAGGAAATAAATCAAAATTTCAATATTTTGTTTACACTAAGAACTATAACAAGACAAATGCCTTTTTGTTTCAAGGCAGAACATTTTCTGTGGCTGTTTTTAATGGTGAGATTACCGTAATACTATGAATGAATAAAATGACAGTTACAAGTTAAATAATATTTATTTTAATAATTAAAAAAGCTAAAAATTCAAGATTAGCATGGTGGATGGCTGCTATATATAAAATGGAAATTGGGGCATTTATTAGAGATTTTTTTAAATTATGGGACACAAACCCATAATTTTGCTCTTTGAAATGCTTCTCAGCTAATATTACCGTAATTTTTAAATACAGAAGTGATTCGTCAAATAGAATTATTGTTACATTAGAAAATGTTGCCAAGATGTTTTGACTAAAAGACAGACGAAATATTTCAACAAAATGGTTTAAATATTTGTGTTTATTTGTTTAAGCCTCAAAAGAGCCAGGAATCTGGGTAAAATGGTGAAAATGAATGCAAATTCAACTAATTGAAGATATATGGTGACTACAGAAGAGTCCGTTTCTAAATTTACAGTCACAAATAAACAATTAAGACTAGTAACCTCACCTAAAAGAGAAAAATAGGCAATAATTCCTTCATACATTATATGCTCGCATGTTATTAAAAGAATCAATGCTAAACGGTTGGATTTCAGAGCCTCTCTCTGTTAGCAGTAACCTCTAGCTCATTTTATCAGTCTGCCATATTTACCGACTACATCCCTCTACTTACGTTCTCCAACAAGGAGTATCCTCACGTCCTTCCTCATGACTCAGCTCGCTTCCCTCAGCAGAAATGACTCCTTAATGTTTCATTGAGTCTTCGGAGAGCCTTCCTCCTTCTTCTCCTGCCTCCTCCTCCTCCAGCCGCAGCGGTTTCCTAACGTCGGGCCCTCCCGCTGTCAAACACCCGCCGCCTTTGTAGGACAAAACGGACGGACACTTCCCAAAGCTCTTCTGCGGTTGCTCCACACTTTGCGTCAAGTCGCGGGTTAACAGTCGAGCAAAAACACGATTTAAAAGCGTTTCTGTGTCTTGTTTGTGCGTATTTTTATCTTAATCGCGCTCATTTCGGCGCCAGTGGATCAGTTCGCAGTGGACGTTTCAGGAGCATGCCCGACCTCCAACACCGGGTTGCTACAGTGAGCCATGTGGGACAAAACTCTCAAAGCCCAAATATAACTAGTGGTTATGCTGCCCTCTGGCGTCAAAATACGGAAATGCACGCGGGTTACTTCAACATTATCCAGCAAACAGTTACGTATTTCTACAGTGGTAGTAAGGCACTCACCACAGGGGGGCGCCTAAACACACTAAACAAGCTGCAGAAACCTGGTTCTGTATCAAATGATAGCCGTACAGCATGAATCAAAAATATAATTTACACAAAAGGGTTTAAAAAAGAGAAACGTATACAAATATATACAATTTATATTTTTCACAAATTATCTTTTTTCTCATACACATTTTTAACAGCAGTCAAGACACACATTTTATATAAAAAAGTTATTTATTTCTCTGAGCGTTATTGTCAATAAGTAAATTTTCAACACATTTAATTTAATGTTATTAGCCCAATAAAAAATAAATATTTGTGTAATTCTTTTTCAAATAATTAGAAATAAAGAAATGTCGAGTTAGCATGGTGATATGGAGCAACAGTGCCACAGTACCAAAGAAATATCAGGTTATATTGATGTGGCTTTTTTTAAACCAAGGACTGAGCATCCTGCTAGTGTGAGCTTATAACAGGAAGTTATTATTCAGTGTCAGGTCTGATTCAGTGCAGTAACAGAAGTTCAGCCATTTAGGTCATGGATGCAGTCTTCTCATGACCATCTCTGCTGTTGCAATTCTTCATGGCTCATCTCTTATGCCTTATATGGGCTTGAGCTGGAAAAATAAAGGAAAATACTCAAGTCAGGTCAAAACTTTAGAAGTTGGCTAAATAAGTCCTTTCTGAAGAGCGATGTCCATGATATTTTGTGGACAAAATACAGATTTATAAGAAATTTGCAGAGTGAAATTATTTATAATTACATGGAGGAATATTCAGAGCAACATACATAGAAACAGGATCTAAATTCATTTAGACAATTGGGCTTTCAATTGTTTTCCTCAATTGAATTGGCAACCAATAAAACCAGCAATTCGGGTAGCATGTGCTGTAATCTATTTGACAGAGAAATTACAGAACAGAGCATTATTGGTGCCAGACAAGATCAGTCGTCCTTTTATTATTGACTGTTTCTCTACTGAGCAAACTGATTATACTGGAAAACGCGGCTCTTTAACAGATTTTCTTTCTCAGTCGCAGTTTGCCTAAACCAGTTTGAAAGCTTTTTAACCTCTGCATTAAACCACTGATGAAGGGAGCCTGACCTCAGGTCCACAGGGTGTGGGTTGTGAAAAGGATATTAGTCAGGGCTCAAAATGGCACAATACAAAATGTGCAACCAGGAGTTAGCACATGTCAATTAAAAACTATTGCGGAAATTACAAAGGAATCCTAAAAGTTTAGTTATTTTACAACCATTTCAGCTTTCAGGCTGTTCACGATTAAACCTGTGACAAGCATCACCTTTCAAATCTTTTCATTTTAAACACATGCATAGTTCTAGTCAAAAAATTGCATACACTCTTATTCTGCGAAAATATGCTTTTTATGACGCATTCGTTTAATAGTACATTATACTGCATTAAAACAAGAAATTAGTGTACAATTTGAATTTACTGTGGATTTTCTCTAACTCATTCTAAATCAAAATTACACCAGCAATTCTCAAATTTTGCTTAGAAAAAGATCAAAGAATATTTTTGAGAGCAGTTTTTATGTTCTAATTTTGCATCCCTTCTTCTCATCCAATCAGCAACATTAACTCTGAGAGGGACGATCTGCTCTGTGCTTCGCAGACACGCTCCTGGCCTCCTTCTCTTACCGGTGTAATCTTGTGGCGACATGGGCCTGGACAGCACCTTCCTCAGGACGTTCAGCCACTGTTTCTGCTCCCTCTCCTGCTCGCACATGAACACAAACTGCCGCTCCGGCGTCACCACCATGATGCCGCACTTCCACTTGTTGCCCCGCGCGTGCGTCGGGACGCACTCCCTCACGGAGTAGCCGTTGCTCTCTGTCCCGATGAAAATGACCCCTAACTCCTCTGCATCCTGTTTTAGCAGCGATATGAAAAGATATTCAAAGTGATCATAATTTTGATGCCCGATATCTACAGAGCAGTGGTTATTTTAAAGCTGGTATTAGAGCTTAGAAGAAGTGTGGTCTGTACCAGTTGGTTTTTGAAGTAGAGCAGCTTCCTGTTTTGTGAGTCCAAAATAAACCAGCGCTTTTTGAAAGACTCCTTCTGCTGTTCAAACATAAATTATGTTTAATCCAAAGAATCCATGAACATGCTCCACTTAGGATACATTTTCTTAACAACATTACCTACTGTGTAGTTATTATGGTGTTAGCGTGAATGTGTGTGTGTGCGTGTGTGTCTATGTGTGAAAGAGGAACAGAAACATTCAAATGTACATCTCAGAGCAAATAACATCAAAAATAGCTATTGGATGACTGGAAATTAAATGCTCCACTGCTAAAAGACCAAGCCATGCAAAAACAGAGTAATTAAACCACAACACATAACAATGTGATGCTCACCAAGGGCCCCGTCTTTTCCATGTACCCCTCTTTTAGGTAATTTCTTGTTATCATTGGCACAAGCTGTCACAAAAAGATAATTAAAACTCTTTTACTTGACCGTTTTATCCAAATCAAATGCGAGATATTCAGTAAAGCTTGTAAACGTGTGACAAATTGCTCTTAAAGAATGAGAAAAGAGTTGTAGACTTGAAAGGAATGATAAAAAAAAAAAAGTGCCGGACAGGAATGTGAGCAATTCAGGGTGAGTCAAGTCTTACCTCCTCGTCGCTTCCAGTCGGGTATGCTGTCTTCAGGTATGCATAGCGAGCAGCGCGGATGGAGTTGTACCAGACTACTATTTCCTGAAGCACAAAAGGGAGCCAGGATCAATATGTAAAACTCCAAAATCAGTTTTAAAACAATAAACCCAAAAGATCTCAGTTTTATGACCGTGCAGCTTCACCTCAGCGCTCTCGTGATAGACGTAGAGGTTCCTGGTTTTATTTTCATCCTGGTATGTAATCTGCAGCCCGTGAGGATGGTTGATCTTCTGTGGCTGGAAGGTGGCGTTCAGGTCCTTGATGGAGATTACAGCTTTAGGGCCTTTGGATTCCTAAATGACAGGCATGTTGAAGTACTTCAGCAACGTAGGAGATAAGGAAAGTAAATTAACATAAATGTACACAAGTTTTTGTATTCAGTGTTTGCCAATATTTTGGAGAGCCATGTTTTCCTGCTGTTACATTTGCAATTCTCCATCAGATTCGCACATGTAGAGACTGACATTTATGTCCTTTCTTTTTGGCAAAAATAGCACAAACTCTGTGAAGTTGGATGGAGAGTGTCTGTCAATATCAATTTTCAAAAGATTGCTACCTGCATTCCAGTCTGGACTTTGACTGTGCCATTCTAACACATGGATCTCAACCAGTTAATTGTAGCTCTATTTCGATGATTTGGGTAGCAGCTTTTTCTGTTTAGCGCCATTCATCAACTCTGATCAGATCCCTATTGATGCAGAAGGAAAGCATCCCCACAGTGTGATGCTGCCACCACCATGTTTTAACATGGCAGTTTTTTTTTAGTTTTTTTTTTTTTACCACACATTGAATTTTTTATGTAGGCCAGAAACCTGCATTTTTTTCACTAGACCAGAACATGTCCACTGTGTCCCTTACATAACTCTAAGCTGATTCTCTGATAAATGCTCTCCAGTCAGCTCATGTGGATGGCAATGTTTTGGTAGCTTTTTCAATCTCTGTGAGATTTTCAAAACATGGGATTTAGTTTTATTATCTAACTCAGTGGAATATTTGGTAGTGTATGATGGACAACAGACTGCTGTGTTCCTCGATCTTCACGATCCCATTTGTTTGTAAAACCCAGAAATCATTCTAATTTCAAGTCACAGTTATGCAACACTTTGTGTTGATCTTTGAAGAGAAATCCCGCCCTGAAAATACATTGAAACTTGCGGTGAACATCTAAACCATTTCAAGGACATGAAGGCTTTTAAGAGGTATTGTATTAAGCTTGTTAGAAAAATAAATCTTTTGTTTTGTTCTTATTGCACCCGAGCAGCTGGAAACTCACATCTTCCTTGTTGTAGTACGACAGGGTGAATTCCCGTTCCGACAGCACAAACTTCCTCTTCAGAAACTGCATGTTCTCTTTCCCTTTCTTCCACAGAATTCCTTCATGGAAGCCTGTTTGACACGAGAAAGAAAAGGTACACAGATTGTTCTCAGGAGAACAAATTCATTGTTTTGCCGATGAGTAACAAATCAATACCCCACTTTCTGTTATCTTCAATAAAACAGTTTTTTCCTAACACAGTTTGGCATGAGGAAGCACATTACAAGCATAACTTTTGCTCAAGCAGAATAACAATAGTAGACTTTATGTCCTCATTCGTGCCCACAGGAAATCAATTTCTGACCTGTTGTGTACGCCAGCGGTGGATACTTGATTATCCCGTTAAACTCCATCCTCTGATATTTGGCTCGGATCCACTGATCCCTCAGGACGCTGCAGTTCAAAATGTGGAAACAGTCTCACATATTTTTCCGTAGTAAAGCCACAAAAACCTGCACCTTTCAGCTGCGACCTAGCGGCAGGCTTTCATGCACATTTCACTTCTACAGCCTGCAGTTGCACTTCTCTCTATTTTCTGTGGTTGCGCCGTGTCAGCAGTCTGTTGTCCATCATACACTACCAAATATTCCACAATTGGGACATCGGAAAAAGAGCCCGACTGAACTGTATGAGGACTTACGTGCAGTCGTTTTCCAGAGGCCGGTAGTAGTACGGTGGAACGGCTTTCTCATACACAGCTCGGGCATTCGCATTCCCGGTGGATTTCATGAACTTTAAGGCAAAAGTTACAAACAATCAGTGTTTTTTTTTAGAAATATATGAAAAAAATGGATCTGTGGAGAAAGGAAACTCATACCTCAACCAGGTCATCCTCCCAGAAATCCAGCCGGATGGATTTGACCCGACTGGACAGGCTGCGGTGGATCCCAGAGCAGTTCAGACATACAAACACACCGATCTTGTAGGACGCCCAGTCTGGTTCTGGGAGGAGCGCAAGAAGATTTTCTTTAGGTCAAAACCAGGGCTGGCCCAAGGTATAAGCAGATTATGAGAGTGTTGAGGGCCTCCCAAGAAAATTACACAAGATAGTTAGACGAATGTTACAGTTTCACTCATACAAAAGAAAGCTTTCATACTTTGAAAAGTGTATCAAGTAAAAATGTGTTAAATAATTTTTGCAGAGTACCTCAGCTGGGAAACATTCACAATGAAATTCATTAGATTTAGACATTGTCTTGTTCTAAGGTTGGTTGTGCAGAATTAAACTTGCGTCTCCTCCGAGACTCTAAAGTAAATGAGGAATGCCTCAGTGGTTCAGAGATCCGACCTGGGAATTAAAACCCCAAATTGAATGTGTTCTAGTTCCAAGTTAGAAAATTAGAATAATTTTTCTATTTATGTTTTTTGAAACACTGATGAACATGTACACAAATAGAAGGTGTACAGCACTGTAAGTGCTAATGAGCTGAGGTGCAATAATTGCTTATAAATAGTTTACATCTTCACATGTCACAGTTTTACATGAACAGCATCAAAAACGGATATGGAAAACAGGGTTGCAGGGCGACCTTTGACTTTCACAGACAAAATTCTGACTGCAGGTAGATTTCTTACTGTTTTTTGATCTGAATACTCTGAAAATCCAATTTCCTATGAAGAAGCAGCTAATTTTTTACCTCTCCAGCCAAACTAAGATCAACATTTTCTTGTTGCCACAACAAACTTAGCAACCATCTTGTTCCAAACTAATTACGTTTTTAATAACCAGTTTTTTCACATTCTGACATACTTTACGTTTCATCTTGGCTAGCAAATATGATTCACTATGTGACGTCACTTTCCATATATGGTAGAGTGGAGTATATTCCACATGGTGCTTACAGTTATCATCCCTCATCCAAACTCACAAAACTTTTGTGTTTATC
This sequence comes from Poecilia reticulata, assembly GCF_904066995.2. NCBI lineage: Eukaryota > Metazoa > Chordata > Actinopteri > Cyprinodontiformes > Poeciliidae > Poecilia > Poecilia reticulata. The sequence goes on along the minus strand of NC_088837.1, from coordinate 12,256,018 downwards.
TACTTTTGTTTTAATGAAAATATAAGAGACTCTCTTTGACAACAAAGAATAAAAATAGCTCAAATTTCAGATAATTTTGTATTTTAAAGTGAAAATTTAATAAGTTGATGTATTCATCATTACTGGCAATTTAGCATTCTAAGTCATTAGACCATAAAATATTCTATATTTACCTGAGTTTGTTCAGCTGTTATAATAAAAGTGGTTAAAAAGATTAACTCCATTAGAAAAATATCACCGATAGAGCAAACCCAGACTATATTTTAACATATCTGTTTCCAGATACAGTAAATTGAGTTTAAATCCAACAACAATAACTGAGGCGGGGAAAAGTGTTACTGTACACACCCGGCGCGCCGCAGTCAGCGCAGCGGCTGTTCTCCGGCTGCTTCACCAGTTCCAGTAAAATCTTTTTGTTTCGCTCGTTTGTCATTTCGGCACCAGGTTTTTCTCTCCCCTTTTTCGGCGCTCAGTCCCGCGGTCCGTGTTGCTCATGTTGGTCTCATAGCTTCAGACGTGGAGAGCTGCGGCTGAAACAACATCCACATGAAAGTGGAACTTGCAGACGCTCGTTGGATGTTTCGACACGATCCGAAGCGCAAACTCACACGTCTCCTCTGGAGCGCGTCCAGTTGTTGTTCTGTCAGTTGGAAACAACTGGTGTTTTTGTAGCTGGAGGTTGTCCCTTTGTTGTAGCCCGCCTCTAACTGTCCCAATGTCAGCCACATGACAGCTGTAATCTTATAGTGCCTTGTAAAAGCATTTTCTTGACCTTTTTCATAAGGGCTTATGTTATAGGCCTATACGAAGTATTTATATGTCTTATTTTACGAGCATCTGAAAGGTGTGGTGTGCATGTTTTTCCTGTCCAGAGTAATCAGTTTAATTACTCCAATACCCATAAACTGTTCTACAGAAATCCAATTGTTCTGCCAAGGTTGTAGAGAGTTAGATATAAATGAGAATCTGTAGAGAAACTTTATGCTCACAAATTCAACATGCAGTCAGACTAAGTTTGAAAAGAAATGCAGGAAAAAAATCTGACTTGATTTATGCAAAACTGCAATTAAAAGTGATGCTACAAACTAGCAACTCGGAAGATGAACACAAGCCACACATTAGCGTATTTGTAATAAATGTTGAAAATCATACACCTCTTTAAATATGGCATATAACATTGTGTCTATAAAGAAAAAAAAGAAAAATTCAAAGGCTGAGATTACTTTCACAGCCTTTGCACATGCAGTGACATCATGCAATTTTTAGTTGGGTTAAGCCTTTATTTGTTCACAACATAAACCAACTGGAAATTTTTATACATATTTAAGGCAGAAAAAAAAAATCACAAAAAAAATCAATGATGAATGTGACATTCAAAGCTTCCTGTCAAAAGTTGCTTAACTAAAATAAACTGCAGGAAACAAGATTGTGATAGTTTATACACAGCCTTTACAAATATAGAAGCAGATTGTGTTTTACAGTTTTATTTCTTACAATCGTAAAAAAGCTCAACATGTTTAACTGAGTAAGTTTTCAAAATCCAAAGCACTAAAAAAAACCTACTGTACAAAACCCCCCAGATTCCAGCTGAATTTCATATAAAGCTTTCAAAGCACCAAAAGATGTAAAATCTGAGGTTATTTAGTTGTGTGCTCTAAATTTCAGGGGGTTTATGTCTTACAAAATTTAAATGTTGGTAAAATAAGTGCAAACAATCATATTTGTGCACACAAGAGTCACCAATCTGTGAGGTCAGTCAGAAATGAAGCCAACACCAACATGTTGCTGCAGCCCTCTGCAGCCCCAGACACCACACCTCGTGTTATTTCTACCTTCTGAGAACCAGATATTGAGGTTCTTGAATCTGTGTATTTGTGGCACATGAAACAATCTGAGTGGATTAGGGGAAGTCCTCAGCAAGAACCTGTTGAGTGCTTTTCTCAAGACCCAAGTGGATTGCATCAAGATAGTGAAGAAACCTGTAGAGAAGACACGAGACAGATGCAAAAGGTTATTTTTATATAAACAGACTCTTTCTTTTCCACTTATCTACACTTCCTGTCCACATCTACCTTCTCTTAACTTTTCCTTGCTCCTTCAGCTGCTCTGATCTGCAGATGGTGCGCATGGCGGGCAAATAATCTAGAGCAGCTGCTTGTCTGTTGCCAAGAGTCCCAAAGACTTTATCGAACAGATTTTCCATCACTTCCGTTCTCTGCAGCACTAACCTGGAAAACAGGACACAGCTTTTCAGTAACATAAACTTGTGTTTGTTGGGTTTCAGAGAGCCCAAGATGGTGTAGAGACTTACTCTGGACGGCTGAGTCCGTCATGGGTGAAGCTGTAATCTTCTCGATGTGAAGCAACAGGAAGGGTGAGCTCCTCTGCAGCCTCTTTCCTCAGTTCTCCCTCCAGCTGCTGCACTTTATTCCAGGCCTCAGCTACTGAAGCCTGACACTTGTGGAAACTCAAAGCCTCCACAGCAGCCTGGATCTCTACCACACAACTTCCTGCGGTCCAGCTTTCTCTCCCGTTTTCAACTCTCGACTCATCGGTCATTCCATCTTTAATGACGGCACTAAACGATGATCTTCTGTAACTGTTCAGTCCATTAGGGTGAAAACGAAGAGATGAATCCACATAGGACATGTTGTCCCAGAAGTCGGCTATGGATTGAAGACACTGAGAGACTGGAACAGTTTTTATTTGCTCCTCTGCAGTCAGCGGCTTCCGTTTCACCCTTTCAGAAAAAACTCTCTCTTTGACTTTTTCTGTGTGAGGATCATCCTGCCTCTTGGAGAGAGACGGAAATCCATCTTCTGAGTCTGAATCAGAGTTCAACGCGTCCCTGGTGAGCAGGTGGTGTCGTTTTTTATTCTTCTTCATTCTGCTGGACATTTTAACGGGGCTGCAGCTGTCTGACAAATCAGCTGACTCTGCAGCGTGCAATACCCCGACACCGGGAGGAAGCGTGTCCGTCTGCAGGGACAAAGATGATAGCTGCTGTTTTGGACTTACAGGTCGAAGGTCTTGTGATTCAGGAAGACGATGTTTAGGCGTATAGAGCTTAGAGGTAGATAACTGTGTCAGAGGTAGAGGTAAGAGTTTCTCCATGTTGGAATAGAGCAGATCAACTCCTCGCCGCCGGCCGTCTGCAAGAAGCTCCAAGCAAACCGCAGCCTTCATCAAACTCTGGTTCTGTTGGAACAGAACACCCAAGTTTAACAACACAAATTAATATTATATTGACTTAAATGAAGTTCCTACTGTATTACACACCACCCTGCGTGAGAACGTGCAATAAGGAACATAATAAACTAACTTTTTAATGAAGTAGAATAGTAAACAGAAATTTAGAAAAATGCAAACTTTAGTTTGAATCCATTTATTCAATGGGGATGAAAATCCCAAAATGGTTAAGTTCTACTTTTTTAAGAGTCTAGAAACTTGTTACTAATTGTCCTTACATTCAATTACACTGGGGTGTAAATACAGATCAGATGCAAATTTGGTAATTTTACTATTGTTGATCAGATTGAAATAAAAAGAGTAGATTAGTGTAGTTTGGATTCCCAGCTTAAAATGGTCAATCGAAGCACTTAGTTGCTAAGTTATGAACCATGATAGTTGGTCAAAATTATTTTAAACCAACCACATCAGAAAAGCTCTAAAAGCCCTTGCAGACCATGACAGACATCTGCTCACACTGAGCCAGGACCTGCTGCAGGTTTCAGGGGAGTTTTCCTCCCTGCTGTCACTGTGAGCGCTCAGCATGAGGGATTGCTGCAGAGTTAATGACTCAGTGCAATTGACTGTTCACCGCCTCTACATGCTGGTGCAGCAGGAATGAATACTGCAGTCAGTGAGTTGATGCAATCTGCTAGGTTTCCTTAGAAAACATTTTCACCAATTTCAATAACAAACTGAACTTGTCTGGATTGTTTGAGAACCAGGAGCAAGTTGGAATGCAAGTGGTTGACTTTGAATCTGTCTGTATGATTGGATTTAATTAATGTATTTCTGGACATAAATTAAATGTTTTCAAGTTTTGCAAAGTGCTTTAAGAAAAAATTGGTTGTGAATCAGTATTACTTAAAAATGACCACAAATGAACTGAATTTTATTGTAAACCATAAGATAGAAAATAACCTTCTTTTTCCATTTAAATGACCCAAGATGTGAAATAGTTTGACACCAATAATACATTAATTTTCCACTGGGATTAATAAAAGTACTTATTAATTTAAATGATGAACACTGACTAACTTGTTCACTTTTGCATTAAAAACAGAACAGTGGCTTTAAAAATATGGAAATCTATTGTTATATCTTGCTGATTTTTATATTAATTTTAGGTGTATTTGTCCTTTCTTTTTGTATTAGTGGTTTTAGTGTTTGCATTCATTGTGCAGGGCTTCATATCAGGGGTTTTGCTCCATGCTTGGTTTACCCTGAGCAGCTCCCAGATGTCTCCGTCAGGCTCAATATTCAGCAGGCCCAGCTTGCTCTCAGTGCAGCTGGCATCACAGTGCGGGAGGCTGGATGTGACAGCCACAGATTTATCAGCTGCTTCTGGTTTCAGTTCGATTTCTGTGCAAAAAGAGGAAAACATATTCAGACAAATTTAATCACCTTAAATATAACACAAACCTATAGATTTACAGCTTTGGTTTGATCTTTTATCTTTACCATTTTGGCCAGTTTGAGCCAGTGGCTTCTTTGACGGACGCCCTGCTGCGCTCCGAGCCCAGAACTGAAGCTGCAGTAAGCTCTGCCTGACGTCGCAGCCGTTGAGTTTGAGCAGAGAGCTGATGTCTGACGGATGAGTCCTAATATCCTCAGCTAAACAGAGGAGCTGCAGGTAGCTGCTCACATTCACCTGCAGAGCAGAACCAGAACAGTTCACTTCAAGCTCTGCTCACTCATGTAGATAATGTAAATGTGACTCGAAGCTCTTACCACTGAAGGCTTTTTAAAATGAATCTCTTCAAAACTTCCGTCAAACATCGCGCTGAAAGCTGGATCTGAAAAATAGTAAAGATTGAGCAAAGATAGTTGATATCAACACATCAAGCTGCAGGACATTAACAGTTTACTCATACTAACCGCTGGTGGTGAGGATGACTGGCCTCTTGGTAGTGCTCATGAACGTCTTGATAGCAGCGAGAAATCCTGAGTCATCATCAAAAATAACATCGACTTCTTCAAACAGGATGAGCGATGTGGCCGTCTTCTTGCCCTGTTCCTCGCTGCTCTTCTGTTTAGGGCTGCTGGTTGCTGGAGATTTGTTTTTGTCGCTACTCTCGTTGGCTTTTATGGCTTTCTTGGAAAGTGCTATAAAAATGTATCAGGAAAGTTTGTGGTTATAATGTGACAAAACAACATAGATTCATTAAAAAAAAGTGAAAAATTCACAGCCATTACCGGTCAGTTCAGGTTTTTGTGGCTCTTTGTTGGCTGGTTGCTGCACTTTAAAGAACTTGGCTAAAGAAGTTGGAGCCAGGCCTCCTTTTTTAGCTCCTCTTGGCGACTGAGGATTTTTCCTGGGAGATGAAACCACCTTGCGAGGAGAGCTAGACTTTCCTAAAAAATAAAGACCACGTTTTTTTTTACTGCACAAAAATGAGATCGAGTGTTATTAGTTTGTAATATTATTCATACTTGGAGAAGATCCAGGTCTGACAGAACCGGTGCTGCTGCTCAGTCCGTAGCTGTTGAAGTAGGCGGGTTTGTGGGCATTGACCCCCTGATTGTCCACCTGGTGGGACTGAGTCGCCTCCTTCAGCTGGGACAGAATAAGACGGCCGCTTCGCTGAGATGAAGCGTTCACTTCAAACACCTTAAGAGGATAAATTAAGAAATGAGGAAGTGCCATTTGGCATATTTACTGTTTCTGTTCTTTATATGAGATGAATTCTACCTTGAAGCCCAGCTCTTGGGCACAAGCGTAAACCGCAGCAGTTTTTCCAACTCCAGTGGGTCCAGTGATGAGCACCGTGTTACATAGAGTTTCCTCTGCATCCTGGTAGTCTTCACCTCCACAGTCCCATTCTGAATCTGAACACACAAAAAAATGTCATGCATTAAAAATAAACGTGCTGCAAACAGAGGAAGTCATTAGTGGAAACAAAACCTCTCACCATAGCTGCCTTCTTCTTGTTTTTTAGCCTTCTGATTTTTTCTCTCATCTCTGTCGGCACGAAGTTTCCAGTCTTTAAGCCAACTAGTGAAAGAAAGAACAAATATTATCAAAAAACCTGCATTACATGCTTTACAGAAGCATTTCTATATCCTGTTACATTACAACTACAACATATATTATGGGGATTTCATGTTGTACATCAAAGATATAACTGAATTAGATGCAAAAAGTTATTTTCAATGTGACACATGCAAAGGTATTCAGCCACTTTTACTGTAAAACCCTTAAATAAGATCAAGTGCAACCAACTGCCTTCAGTAGTCACATAATTAATTAATACATTAATAGTCACCATTAGTGTGAAAATAATCTCAACATAAAATCAGCTGTTCTGTGAAGGCATGAGAAGTTCGAAACAAAACATTAGCTAACAAACTATATCATGAAAACTAATAATGTATCACAGATACATTCTTTAATCCAACTTAAAAAAAAAGGAAAAACATGCTGGGCAAGGAGGGAAATAATAAGAGAAGCAACCAAGTGGTTCAACTTTGAAGGAACTGCTGTGACATTACAAATGTTCAAGTTCAAAAGCTATAAACAATTTTGTGAAACACAGTTTGACTCATAACTGAGAGAGTAAAATACAAATCCAGGAGCTGCTGGTTGGATTCCTCACCTGTAAAGCCTCTTCACTGCAGGTGTGTTGTCTATGATGTCAGCAGAGAGTTGGGGCTGGTATTTATCAGTCCACAGCAATTCCTCCTTCACTGATTCTAAGGAAAAGCTACAGTCAGTTTCAATGGATAAACCACTGATGTTCAACATCAGTCCTGAAGGACCAACGTCGTGATGTTTTACAGACAAATTACAACCAATGGAAGGTTTCTAAATACACCGTTTTTCTTTTCTAATACCAATATGATTTGACAAACATGATAGATTCTAGTGGAGCGCACCTTTTCTTTTAATGTCTGCTTCCAAAGTTAAGTCGTCCACAACAACAACAGAATCGTCTTCAGAGGGGCTGGGAGCCGAATTCAGTTTAGGATTACTTTTCTCCTTCATCTCATCTTCTTCCTCCTTCATTCTGGATCTCTGACTTCGTCTAGTTCGGCCTCCCCTTCTAGGAGGTTTCTGCTCAGCTGGGGAGACTTTCTCCTCTGGATGTTTGGACTTCTGCTTCTTAGCCACCTTCACATTATTCTCCCTCTCATCCTCTCTCCTCTTCCTCTTCCCTCCAACAGCTTCATCACTCACCAAAACACAGGAGTCTTTGATGGTCACAGCTTCTGGATCTAATAATTTCACATAATAAGAAAATAAGTTAAAGACCATAGACTAATATCCTCATAGGTGACCAATTTGAAAATAAAGCCTAAATACTGAAGATATTGAAACAGAATAATAATGTTGAAGTGAAAACTGGATATTTTTGGAGATCAACACAGCGAGTTAGCTTGATCAAGCGTGAGGCTCGATCTCTAGGGGAGGTGGTTTATACTAGTGGTTTTTGCAAAAAACTTGACCAAACTTACAACAATCAGTGCAAGAAAAGTTTATTTTCTCAATAGAGAAAAACGTTTCCTGATGAGGTGTTGAACTAAATCAGGGACGATCTTTCTCTGAAACATTAATGCATGAATCTCTGAAGAGTAAAATATAAACAAAAGGCTACTATAGTCTTTTCTATAATAGCGCTTGACAGAGCAACCGCACTGTGGTTAAGTGACAGAAGCCATTCACTATTGAAGGAAATCACATATCTGCCAAAAATAGCACCTTTTTCTTGCAGTCTACTGCAAGACTTTTTTTTTTTAAACAGAGTGAAATGTGACTTTAAGCAGCCAACAATAGAGCATAATTTTTTTTTTCACCTGTAAGATTTTTTTAAGTTACCAAAAAAAACATTCAGATTCTTAAAAAATAATTACATCTTCTATTTTATTGTATTTTACACAAATTTGTTTTTATTGTTTCAACATTTTTCTTTACTTTTAAACAGAAGGATAAAATGACACAAACTAGTTCATTAAAATTGCAACAGATTGAGAACTTTTTTTTTTCTACAAACAAAATTAAACTTGTTATGTGTTTAAAATCAAAAAAGGCATATAGTTCTTATTGTAAACACCAACCTGAAGCTGCTAACTGCTGCTGATGGTCGGCTCGTCGTTTTTGGAGGCGAGTGAAAACCGTCTGCGCCGGAAAGTGAGGGTTTTTGGAGCAGAACTCCGTCATCAGAAGCTCACGATCACTTTCAGAGATTTCAGGTCTCCAGACTGAAGCCTAAAAATAAATGATGCTGTCAATTCAAAACTACCCATGATTTAAAAAAAAAAAAAACTAAAGGAAACTTAGAAATGAGCATAATAAGAATGAAATCAGTAAGAATTACATTCTACCTTTTCATAAGCCTTTCTACAAGCTGGTTCTGTCTTTACACACAGAGATCCACTGGTAGATATTGGTGGGTTCGGTTTGTGGCTCCAAATGTCCTTTAAGTGACCCAATAATGAGGATTCAGGCCATGGCAGACTCCAGAGAGAACAATCTGTCATTACACAGAAAAACAAGCTCAGTTCAATTTTCCACAGTTATATTAAGACACTGTAAACAGCTGTGACTGAGAATCTTACCACTAGGTGGTTGTGTTGTGTGTGAAACCGGCTGAAAGGAGGAAGAGGAGGCAGAGTAGGCCTCCTTGGTGGCAGCAGTCTTTGCCATCTGTTTCCTAAAAGAATCAGGCAGGCCGCTCTTTAAGAACTCCCTGCGCGCCCTGAACTGCTCGTCGTCCTGAGAGTTGTCAGATCCTTCACCACTGCTGTCATCAAAGATGGAAATCACCGCTGACGCTTTCCGGGCCGACTTGTCTTGGCCAAATGAGGCGACTTTGGAGCCTGATGAAGAGAAAAACACAAAAGATTACTAAAAATATTGGTAAAAAGTTAACAACAAAAGGTTAAAAAAAAAATAAACAAAAAAAACAACAACCTGGTGTAGCTTTGCCAGACGGTGCAGCTTTGCCAAGAACTTCATTCAGGCTACGCAAGGCCTTCTGGGTTTTAGTCTTTCCTGGTGCACTCTGGGAAGCATCGGTCAAGTCTTCGATGCAGACAACAGAATCCTAAAAAGACAAACCAATGAAATCTTAAAATCCACTAACAAGCACAATCTCCCAACGATCCTTTATATTAAAATGTTCAAAATTTTGTTTGTAAATAATCCCTAATAAATACTGATAATACTATCAAGTGCAGTTAATAACATTAGCCATAAAACTTTACCTCATCTTCACAGTAGCTCTTCTTGACGGAGGTTTTAGTTCGAGACGATCGCCTCAACATTTTCTTCTCTGTCGTTTTCTTGCTTTGCTGAATCATTTTGGCTTTCTCCACCAGTTTCTTTGCTTGCTGTCTTTTTTTGGACTCATTTAGTATCTTAAAAGAAAATCACAGTTCAGAAATTATAAATCATAAAAACAGTTAAATGTATTTGATTTCTGAGTAAAATACCACTTACTTTATTATTTGAAGAAGTGGTTATGTCGTTTCCACTTTCAGTCTTAGATGCTGGAACCGTTTTATGAATTCTACTTAGTCTAATCCTTTAAATAAAAAGAGAAAATATGTCAGCTGCTTTAGACACATACATTGAAATACATAATTAGATGAAGTGTTACCTGATTGGACTTTCCTTTGCATCTGGCGGACAAACCATCTGTGCTACAAAGACACCGTGTCTGGACCTACGTGTCTTTGGTGTTGACATCTTCACAGGGCTGATCTGAGGTGAAGCTGCATTTAAAGTCTCTTTGGACTCGTTCTGTCTCCTGGTTTTCCTCACAGGACTTGTTGGGGCTTTTTCAGGCAATTTTTTAATCACAATCTCTCGTCTGGACCTCCTCAGAGCTGGAACAGAGCTGGGAGGTACTTCTTTGTCATCTTCTGCTTGTACAGCTGTAACCTCGGTTTCTTTTACAGCAGGTGATGTGTGGATCACCTCCTGCTTATCATTAGCTTTATTTCTTCCCTTTTTCCCACTTTTCTTTTTGGATGCTTTGCTCTCCTGAGGGCCTTGCTCTGCAGAAGGAACTGAAACATCTCCGTCCTCAGCAGCCTCCTCAGTCTTCTCCTCGGCTTGCTTCTGTTTGCTTTGGTTTTTAACCGGTTTAGTCTTGGACCCATCCAGACTGGGCTGCTTGAAGGCAGACATAAACTGCTTCCTCTCAGCTTCACTGCACTTTGGAGTTGATTCGCTCTCAATCACAGCCAGCTCCAGATCCTCCTCCTGAAGAACAACGTTGGACCTTCGTTTGCTGGCTGAAGAAGGAGAAGGAAGGTGCCGTCCATCGTCTGCTGGAGGAGAAGCAGCAGGCTCTGCGGTGCTACCAGTTACTCTTCTCCTGGTGAAGATTGAAGCAAACTTTCCCAGAGCTTTGACGTTTTCCTGTTTGGGTGAAACAGCATGCACCTCGGCCTGAATGGTGAGAGTTCGGGGTGAGACTTGGATCGGGCCGACACTTTCCTCAGTCTTGGGGACATCCAGCTGCTCACAATTTAATTCCTCTGCTTTTTCTTTGTTTTTACGATCATCTTCTTCACCTGGGTCTTCTAATATGTCTTTGCTTTGACTCTGACTTCGCACAAAATCCTCAAAGGAGATGGTTACAGTACTGCTGTTCAGCTCAGAGGTTTCACCCAAGCTGACGTTCATACTGACATCACAAAGTGATCCATCTGCTTCCTTCTCCTCTGGCTCTGGATGCTTTGACTCTTTTTGCTGCCTCTTCGTAGGTTTTCTTGCTGCCTTTTTAACCTGTTTTACTTCAAGTCTTGGAGATAATGCTGTAGTGTTCCGCTTTGCTTCTGTATCACCAGTATTTTCGCATTTGCGATCTCTCTGTTGAGGGGAATCTCTTTCAGTTTTCTCGTCACTGACGGTTTTGCAGATTTCTGACTCACATGTCTCTGCACTGAGTTTTAACAACAAAGCTGCCGTGTCGCTTCCTAGGGTCCCATGGCCTACAGCTGCATCTGAGTCTTTGCTTTCCTGTGTTTCTTCAACAACCAGGCAGTCATCGGAGGCACCTACATCTTCGGTCGGCACAAGTTTCCTCGCAGCTCTGCTGGTCTTTCTGCCCCGTTTCTCAGACGACTTTCTCCCCACTTCTGCGTTGGCGCGTTTCTCTTCAGGCTGAGGTTTTTGGCTGTTTTCTTTGAGGTCTTGTGGTGGACTTGATTTTTCTTTAGAAGAAGGAGTCTTTCGACTGAAGTAGTCCATGATGTTATTGGAGCGAGGAGGAGAGAAGGGTTTCTCCACAGGTTTGGGAACAGGCGAGAAATAGTTTGTGATCTGCTTGACATCTTTGCGAGATTTCTTGCAAGGCTGTTAAGAGAGAAAACACAAATGGGATGATTTCTAAACATCTAAATAATACAGTTTTGCATTTGTGAGAATAAAAAGGGAATCATAAAGGTGCTTGAAACTACAAAAATAAGTATTCCAAGGTACATATAACAGAAGTTAAATTAAAATGTATTATATCATTGGATAAATGTCTCACCATGGGTACAGATATTATTTAAGAAAATCTATAAAAACTTTCTCTATGTTTTAACATCTTAGTTGAATAAACTTAGTCAGTCTAGTCAAGATATTTAGAGTAAGTTCTGTGAAATAAAACACGACTAAAACTAATGTTTGCTGTAACAATCCAGCACAATGAAGCACTTTGAAGTGCTCTGTCTCTGAAATGTGCTGTACAAATAAACTCGACTAAAATGTCTGACTATAATAACTAAAATTTAAAACTACATTAAACATATTGTCAAAATTAACACTGGTGTCTATACATATGGCATTACAGTTTCATTAAAACCAGTATGATAGTATTTTTTTCAATCACAAAGGATTTCCTGCACTTATGTTTCACCAATCATTGATCAGCTGGAAGCGTAACAATCATTACAAATAAAACTGCGGAATGGACACATAAAAACAAGTAAAGCTATTTTCTGCATATCACTGTAAAACAAAACAATTGTAATGATTAAGATAACACTACTTCCAATAATGACAGTTGTATAAAATATAACAATTATGATTTCTACCTGAGTGTCAAAGTCCTCAATGACAGAAGCCATAGCCACAACACCAGCCATAATTTCAGGAGACCTGAAAGAAATGTTTAGATTTGTAAACATAACGAGTATTAAGTTAATACATAAGAAACAAGGATTCATTTGCAGTTTTTGATAAGTTGTATTTTATTATAGGTCTAAAAGCACATTCATTTCTCTGGTAAATATTAAATACTTTTTTCAGAGACCAGTATGTTTTACATGATCTATTTTCACAACAGCACTCCGAAATACCAATACATCCTTTAAATCTTATTTAACTGTTTGAAGAATATTTTACGAAGAAAGTCCACTAAAATGTGTTAAGTCTAAGACAGCTGTTATACAATGCGATGTAAACGTAAATGTTATAGTTAGTGTGTTTATTTACACCAGTAAATTATTGTTATAGTTTATATAGCGACCAGAAACGTATCTAGTTTGGTTTAAAATAACTGGCGGATTGATACAACAGAGAGCTAAAGAAAACACTCACCAATATGTTATACCCGTAGCTTGCTGCAACGTCAGGGGCTGTTTTCTTATTTGCTACTTTGTGTGTAAATAAAAAAAACAACTATATCATTCATAGTTCGAAGCAGACGAGTGTTTGTTGTCAGCAGGTTTTACTATAAAACAACAAGCTAACTAAGTCTCACTTCAGACCGTCTCTGCGCAGCTCCTGAAAGTTCTCCGAGCATTTTCCAGTTCAGACTCGGGTATCTGAAGGAAGCACGAAGGTCTTCACTTTAATATTTCAGGAGCTGCGGCAAACTGGCGCAGTTTTCTTGACATTTTTCTGCCTCTTCAAAAACGCGCCAGACTGCTGGTGAACGAAAAGCGCCAAATTTACGTGACCTTTCACGAGACAGCCTTCCGCCAATCAGAGACAAGAAAAACAGCCCGTCATCTTCTGACGTATGTCACCAACAACAAAGATGGCGTTCTGAGTCTCATTCGGTGGAGGAAGAATATTCACAGCGACCTCTAATGTAGAGAGTAGAGGAAGTGGCATAAACATCAAAACATTGATAGAAATTAGTTAAATAAAATAAGAGACACACAAAGTAAATGAATAAATATATGCTTGATTCAGTTTCTTAAGTATCTAAACCTTTAAATTTCATATAATTGTTTATAGCATTTATATTTATTTCTGTAGGAATATCTTTGTCAATGGATAACATAGTCATTAATTCATGATTCATCCACTCAATTACTTAATTGTTCATTGATAATTTATTGTCATGTTTACGTAAACCTTGACACATAATCAGAAATTAATGCTTTATTCAAATTCAATTGAAATGATTTTTTTTTTAAATGTACAAATTATGTATTTGTATAAAGTTTCAGTTTAGGAATAGAAAGAAATAATCCATACTATTTGCTGATATACATAAACATCCTTCCCATTATGTTCTTTTTCACATTTAAACAAGATATATCCGACACGGTTAGACATGTCTGATTTATGTAACTTTATTGAGTGACACTGTTATAAATTAACGTAATTTATAGTTATTAACAGTTCTCTAGTGGTGTTAATATGTTTTTCATAGTTTGGGAGTTACAAACCAAAAGTGTTTGTAACTCACTTACAAAAGTGAGTTTTTTGTAACCAAAAAAACTCACTTTTTTCGTTACAAAAAAGCGAGTTTTTTTGTAAGAGAAGAAGTGGTTATGCTTCTCAAATTAGTAGCACATTGAAAGAACTTCAAAGTGAGAGGTATCTCAGCTCAGAGCCAATTGCTTCATCTGGTTTTTGTCTCCTTCTAATGTTGTGTAACATTAAATTGTATAAAACATGATAGAGAAGCAGAGCTACTATCAATAACAGTTTCAGCCCTGAGTCTAAAACTTCTGATTTATGCCACAAAAAAAGTAATAAATCATGAGCAAACATTTTAAATATGTAAACTACAATATTCAAAAAAATTTAAAGCAACAAACTGATGTGTGTGAAAAATGACACATACTTATTAAATAGAAAGTTGAATTGAGTGACAGGAGCACCTGAAATAGCATAATTTCATAAAAATTATAGATCTTATTTTCTATGTAGTTTTTGTTGCTCACTTCAAATTTCAAATTACTATGTAGTGCTTCAGCATGTATTTAGACAGAGCAAATTATCATAATGAGTAAATGTTTGTTTTCCTTTTCGAATTGACCCAGTGGGGTTTATTCTGAGATAATTGATACAACTATATGAAGATAATACATTAAGGAGTGGGCCAATTTCCCAAGCAGCCTATTTATACTCTGTCTGTAATATTTCGTCAATCACATGTTCCTTTAACTTCTACCTCTTTTACCTCATACCTCTTCACCCCATCATCCTCGTCTCCCTTTCTATTCCTTCCATCTCATAGCCATGCTTTTATCCTTTTTGCTGTAGACTCTGGAAAATAAAGTGAAACTAATTTTCCAGATGACCATAACCCCACGCTGAGTCTTTAAATCCCAAGCTGCTAGGGTAGAATGCAGTTATTCTATTCCTCCAGCAGATGGCCCTGTCTGACCATGTTTGACCTTCCTAACCAACCGTGAGTCTCAACACTACCTTTGAACTCTTTACTTTCATTTAGGAATAGACAGGGATAGGCAGGAACAAGCGGAAACGCCAGCAGAGTTTGATGGCCAAGGAAATGGCTGCCTCAGCTCATATTTCCAAATTGGGTCAGTGACGTTTTCATAAAACTCTCTGTAAAGTTGATCCTTTCTCTGATTATGTTTTTGATAAACTCTCATTTTACTGACTATGTTAAATTCAAAGACAGACTTTGTGCAAGAGTTGGGAGTTGGAAGAAAACGCTACCTCATCTTTTCTAGTTGTTTTTGTTTAATTAACCTCTCCATTTTGTGTAAATGTTATTGTGGATGTTTTCGAATATAAATATAGGCTTAAATTAATATAGTACATTCTGTGCAGGTCTAAACAAAGTAGGTATTTATAAACTGTTTCGAATTAGCACCTTATTTCTCTTTACAGCACAAAGCCACCCTGCTACAGAGTTGAGGATTGTGTTGATAGGAGGAAGATTAAATGGAAGTCTAAGTGGGAAAAGCTCAGCTGGAAACATCATCCTGGGTCAAAATGTTTTTGACACCAGCAGAAGAACAGCTCAGAGTGAAGTGAGGCAGAAGGAAGTGTTCAGCAGACGAGTCACAGTGGTTGATACTCCAGGATGGTGGTGGATTTGGCCTAAAGAAGAAACTCCCAAACTGGATCTGATAGAAATCCAGAACAGTGTCCATCTGTGTCCCCCAGGACCTCATGTCTTTCTTCTGGTCATTAATGATGATTTATATTTACCACAGTGGGTCAAAGTATCACTAAAGCAACACCTGAAACTTTTCAGTGCAGATGTTTTCTATCACACCATCATGCTGATCACTACAGTCACTCCATATAGTGATGAAGAGATAGAATACAGAATCAACACAAGTCCAACCCTACAGTGGATTCTTCAAAAATGTGAAGACAGAAAACATTTTCTCAACATCAGTGACAGAGACGATAAAGATCAGGTTAAGATCTTGTTAGAGAAAATTGATACCCTGATTACAAACAATGGAGGGAGACACTGTTCTGTTGACAGAAGTCAAGGAGAAGCTCTGAGGAAAGAAATGACAGATTTAGCTGAAAGAGCCTCAAAAAGGTTTAATCAAATGCAGAAACAAAGAAGGAAACTGAAAGAGCTATTTGAAGGTAAGCTGCAAGTTATTTTAGTTCTAATAGACAGTGATAGTAGTCTATTAGAACTAAATAGACTACTATCAGCCACTAATCTCAGGCTGTAGATTAGTGGGCCATGGTCCTGCCAACTTTTAGATGTATCCCTTGTCCTGTAATTAAATTAAGAAATTGCAGCCAGATGTATTGAAGCAGAAAGACATCTAAAAGTTGCAGAACACCAGTCCTTGAGGAATAATTTGTTACCGTTTTTGTTTTGTTGGTTTAGGTGGAAAAGTCCCTCCAGACCATTTGAAAATAGTGATGATTGGAGATTCACTGGCTGGCAAGAGCTCAGCAGGAAACATCCTGATAAAAAATGCATTTCATGTTAATAAAAATGGAAGAACAACAATGCGCAGTGAAATCAGTCATGGTTTGGTTGAAGGAAGGCGGCTCACAGTGGTCGATTCTCCTGGTTGGTTCTGCATCAACACCCTTCAGGAAACCAGTGAGATGGATAAACTGGAAATAGAGAACAGTGTGAATCTGTGTCCTCCAGGACCACATGCTGTGCTGCTGGTTATTCCTGTGATAATTAACATTGATAAATCATATCTGAGATCTGTTCAGGAACACATGAGTCTGTTTAGAGGAGAAATCTGGAAACACACACTTGTTCTGTTTAGCTATGGAGACTGGTTAGGAGTGAAGACTGTAGAGGAGCGAATAGAGAGTGATGAAGGTCTGCAGTGGATAGTGAACAAGTGTGAGAACAGGTATCATGTCCTGAACAACAAGGACCACAGTGATAAAACTCAGGTAAAGGAACTACTGGAGAAGATTGAAGAGATGTGGGCAGGAAATGAAGATCCTTACTATGAAGTGGAGCTGGACCGAGCAGCAGAGCTAGAAACCAAGAGAGAGACTGGAGACAAGATGGCCAGAAGGTTGAAGAAGATCAATGAGAGACAGTCAAGAGTCCTGAAAGAACTATTTGGAGGTAAGAAATAGGTATTATACATTTTATGGAATAGTTATATAATATGAGTGTCTTAAGATTAAAAACATTACAGTAATTTTTGTTTATTTTACAGATGAGAGACATCCAATCACTAACATCAGGATTGTTCTTGTTGGCCAGAAATGTTCAGGGAAAAGCGAAGTTGGAAACATGATTATGTCCAATGAAAAATTTAAAATGACCTCTGAAAGAGCTTGGTTGATAAAGGCAATGCCACATACTGATACCCAGATTGTAGATGCCCAGTTAGTAAATTAGATCCAAATATAATTTTTGTTTTTGTTTTTCATCTTTTCAGACCTACCAAGATCAGAAATCTGCAACATGTGTGAAACATGAAGGAAACTTTGATGGAGTAAAAGTCTCAGTTGTTGAAACTCCTGGCTGGTTCTCAGACCGAACACCACCTGACTGGATCAAAGATGAAGTTCTCCACAG
This sequence comes from Poecilia reticulata, assembly GCF_904066995.2. Classification (NCBI taxonomy): domain Eukaryota; kingdom Metazoa; phylum Chordata; class Actinopteri; order Cyprinodontiformes; family Poeciliidae; genus Poecilia; species Poecilia reticulata. The sequence goes on along the minus strand of NC_088837.1, from coordinate 12,238,610 downwards.
TGTCTCCATGTGTTCTCCTGGACCTCATGTTTTTCTCCTGGTTGTTCCCATCCTCAGATCTTTCACAGAGAAAGATCTCAAAGCTCTGGTGGAGATCTTGAATCCATTAACAGAGGACGTGTGGAGACACTGCATGGTGGTTTTTACCTGGGGTCACTGGCTCAATGACGTCCCTGTAGAGAATTACATCATCAGAGAGGGAAAGGAGCTCCAGGAGCTTCTGGAGAAATGTGGGAACAGATTCCATGTTCTAAACCCCAATCGATATGGTGATGCTGTTCAAGTCAAAGAGCTGTTCCAAAAAATTATTAATATGGTAAAACAAAACAAAGGATGCTTTACAACTGAATGCATACAGAATACATTTTTCAGTCTCCTTTGGTCACCAAAACAACCCACACTTACAGAAAAGGAATGGAACAGGAGAGAACAGGAGCTGGTAGAGCGAATGATGAAAGCTTTAGCAAAGGAACCAGAAGAAACAACAAAACCTCATGTGAGAAAAGCAGAGAGCAAAGAAGATGGTCCTAACAGAAGGATTCATGGAATAATGATTTAATGTTGAGTTTACAGTCTTTGTTACATGCTTCTCTTTAATAACATTTCAATGTCTGTTACAGTGAATGGAAATGTTGCCACAGATTATGGGGGCATTTCAGAGAACAGGAGACGACGAGACCACGACCAAGCTGCTGAAGGGCTGACTACCAGAGTCAGACCGTTAGAGATCATCTCTGGGATCGGGATCGTTTCTTCTTCAAACACTGACATGGAAAACTTTGACGACAGTTCTGAAATCAGAGAATATGCAAATTAAAAAAAATAAAGTACTCACCTATCTATTGGGTTTCTTCTGGAAATAGAAGAAAATATTTTAAAAATGTATTTGCTTTTCCTAATAAAGAAACAGCTGACATTTACTGATGTTAACATGGTGAAATTCAGTAAGTTTTTATATTATTGTGATATACAAGTCTTTTTGAAATCACCAATAGTTTTTATTACCCTAATATAGACCTTATCCTATTTTCTTTTATGTTGCTTAGCATTTGTAAATGTTTACTTTGTCTTTTTAAACCAACTTGAGAGAATAAATGTCATGATTAGTTGATTGTATTCAAGAGAATACATATCAATAACATTCATTTGAAATGGGGTGAATAAGACTGACATGACACTGTCATAAACATGACATAACATCTGTCATGAACATGAATAAGTCTTCATGAATATTTATGACTGTTGTCATAAAGCACAATTTGGTAAATTATGACACTTTTAATACAAAGTTGACATTATTCAAAATGTCTTTGTTTTGGCAACTTCATTAACCAAGAAATCATTACTGATATAAATTTGTTATAAAAGTATTACTGATTGCACTTTAAAAATTAGTTAACTTTATGTTATTAAAGGTAAAGTTTAAACAGTAATGATTTCTTGGTTAATGTCAAGTTGTGTAGTTTATTTGTGTAGCACATTTCAGCAACAATGCAGTTCGAAACACATAAAAACACAAAAATACAAAGTCATAAGATACACTATGACCAACAATTGAGAAAACCAGGAACAAACATTACATTTTGTTGCCATCATCAAAATCATTAATACAATTTCAGCCACTGCAGAAGACAAATACTCTCCTCTGATTCGCGACCAAATATTGCTGGAATCAACAGTTAGACAATTAGATCATTCACATACCTGCTATAAACTTATTGCATGTCTGGCAGTGCTGTTTACATTATATCCTATGCATGTATGATATAGGATACATTTATCAGACAGCCGATTTCTGGGTGCCGATTTCCTTAATTTGGGAGATAATAATCAGCTGATACTTCCATGTGAAGCCCATTTTATTCCCTAATCTTATCTTTGTCAGCATAAATCAGCCTCTGTCCTCTTCTGCTCTACAATGAAAAATTTGACTGACACACCAACCATGTCATGTCTGCACGTTTGCAGTTAACAATATTCACCCCACTGTTGCCAACTCAGTGACTTTCTTGCTACATTTAGTGACATTTCAGACAAAAAACATTGGTATCAGCCAAAATCGGCAGGTCAGGCTTTTTAAAGATCGTAACCGGCCAGAAAACTGCAATCAGTATACAGCATGAAGCCTGTGCACTTATGTAGAAGACTCTTGTGTAACCAGTAACAAACAAATGAAAAATAGATGTTATTATTAATTTGTATTCTCTTTTCAATGCAGTTCAATCAACTAATCATTATTTTCAAATTTGGGTTAATAAGTAAACATTTAAATTTATTTAATTTAATTATTTTATCTTTATTTGTACAATTATTAGATATACAATTGTAGTTATACAATTCATGGTTATAGTATTAAACCACCAACTTCCACACAATGTTCAAAAATGTTTTGTGATGGAGAGAGAGGTTCTAATTTAAGCGGAGAAGGAAAATTAAGAAAACAGTCATCAGAGGTTTTTTATATCAGTGTGTGGTGGATTTATTCATCTACATTGTTTTTCACATAGTGTTTCCTCTGGCCACCGTAAAACAAGGGGGCGCTTTTTGTAGTCTGAAGGGACAGCTGGGTATTACTGGACATCAGCAAAAAGCAGCACACAAAGTACGGAAGAGGATTAGGGACACTAAAAAACATAAATCTGACTTTAATCTCAGAATTCTGACCTTTTGTGGGTATTCTCTCGGCAATTAGCATTTATCTCATCTTTACACATGAGAGCACACTTATGAACGGAAAAGGATTAGAGCCACTGCAAAAAAATAAATAAAACATCTGAGAAAAAAAGTCCCCCCCCACACACACAGGAGGAAGGGCTGTCCTGGTTTCACACCAATAAGGAAGGCTTCAACACTGGCTTGCATCTTTGACATAATGATAAGAAGACAAATAATAAAAATTATTAACAATATACAGCACAGCTACATTCAGATAGCAAACAAAGCCAATGAGAAAGTGCTTCTACAAACAAGTAGGATCATTAGAATAACAACATATCTGCACATATCTGACAACATGGTCCACAGTTTGACATGAGCCGTTTTGGATTCTTCTTGTGGCCTTTGGATGTAGGACGAAGCACATGAACCAACAGAAGAATGCCTGGTTTTCCCAGCCTGGAGGAACAACAAGATAAATAGCAGACACATTAGGATAATAAATAAACATTTTAAAGAGAAGTGTGAGCAAAACTAACCAGACCCAGCTGTGTGTGTGTGTGTCACCATCACAGTCATCCACCCGGTTTACCCTGGAGAGCATTTTTCACCACCAACAACATAAAGCATGGTGTATACGACTGTTTAATACAGGGGTGCTCGAGTCCAGTCCTCGAGAGCTACCATCCTGCAACTACAGGTTAATGTAAAATAAATGTTCATGATCCTAGTGAATTGGGGGCTTCAGACGTTTTTTTGGTTATGATAAATAATGACCCTGGGACTCACACCGAGTCTCTAAAATTATCTAAGCTGTAACAAGTGCACGTTATTAATAGAGAGAGAGCTACCGTTAACGAATGTGGTTTTTGTTCTCGGGCACCGGCGGGCTACTCCGATGTCTGATACAGGAACTGTAGCGGGTCATAACGTTCGAATTGAAGGAAGTTAGAGCTTAGACGTGTCTCTCTCGCAGCCAGCTTAAACAAAATGTCCTCTACAATTCAGCCGTGGTAACACCAAAAATATTCTAATATCAGTGGGAATTTTAAATGGGTAAACTCTAAATTTCAAAAATTTAAAGCAGCAAACTGATGTGTAAAAAATGACACAGACTGAGAGTTTGAATAGAAAGTTGATCAAAAACTGAGTGACAGGAGCAGCTAAAACAGCAGAACCTCATAACAAATGAATCATTTTGTCAACATAAAGACGACGTTTAACTGAAGTCCTAAAATGTACTGTGAGTTTTAGTGATTGTGTGTGTTTTTAGCCACACTGTGAAAGAAAACATATTAATTTACAGTAAAATATCTGGTTGCCAGAATTTGTATTTATTCTGCAAATCTCTGGCAACTACAGATACCTGTATTTTATAATAAATTACATTTGTTTTACAGTGCACTATAAGGAGAGGAATCATTGAATGTAAGAAGACAATAAATCACTCAGTTGAACTGTTGGAAAATATTTTCCCCTCACTTCTGAGATTATTCCTATGATTGAAGAGATAAAACTAAATATTTTTTCTAGATTATATTTTCTGGCACAGAAACTCAAGGAATTGTTCACTTGGACCAATTACATTTTTTATCTTCAAAGTTTTACCTGAACAATAAATTAAATGTTAATCAGCAGCATTGAGATGCTAACATGAAAAGTGGTAGTTGGTGGTGAGGATGGATGTGGAGAAACCAGGTTGTGGTGTGAAAAAGGATGATTTAATCAAAGCTCTCACAGGTGAACAGAAAAACCAGGCAGCACAGGTGAACTAAAAGGCAAGGAGGTAACACTGGCAGCAAGGACACATTGCAAAAGCAAAGACAACTTAGACAAGGACACAGCTGGGATTAATCCAGGGGTAGAAAAGACAACAAAGGAATTAAATTGACTGGAAAACAAACACATAAACTTAAATCCTTACAAATGCAGAGTTTTTTTTTTTTTGCCAGATCAGGATATTTGCAACCTGCAACTCCAGAGTCAAGAGGCTCCTTGGTTCTGTGGCTCAATTAATATTAACATTGTTTAGTATGAATATTAACAACAAATTAGAGCATTTAGTTTAGTATTTTCTTTTTGTTTCATTGTTTTTGTCTTGTGCCTCCATGCAAACACACTGACCTTTACTGCGGCCCACCTTGGCAAATTTGATCTAGAATCAAATTTACTTCAACATGGTGTTACATGTTGAAGGAAGTAAATATTTTAGGATTCATATCTTCTGCGAGAAATCACACATAACCATCAGCATAACATTGTTAAAGTTTTACTTTTGTAAAATGTTTGAGCATTATTTGAAGAAAAGAAAAAGCAAATCAAACTTCCATCCATCCATTTTCTTACACCCTTGTCCCTCATTGGGGTCAGGAGGGTTGCTGGTGCCTATCTCCAGCTAGCGTACCGGGCAAGAGGCGGGGTACACAATGGACAGGTCGCCAATCTGTTGCAGGGCAACACAGAGACACACAGGACACACAACCATGCACACACATACACTCACACCTAGGGGCAACTTGGAGAGGCCAATTAACCTGACAGTCATGTTTTTGGACTGTGGGAGGAAACCAGAGTACCCGGAGAAAACCCACGCATGCACAGGGAGAATATGCAAACTCCATGCAGAAAGACCGGGGCCGGGAATCGAACCCAGAACCTTCTTGCTGCAAGGCAACAGCTCTACCAACTGTGTAGCCCCAAATCAAACTTAAGATACAAAATAATTTTATTATCTCTTGGTAAAACACAACCAAAGCTTTATGATTCTTTCCAGGGAAAGATTTAAAGAAACAGAAAACCAACATAGAGCTAGAGAAAATAGATTAAGTACTGTGTAAAAAAAATCACTTTTGCTTTCTTTTACTAAATCTTTTAGCAGTTCACTGACACCTCTAAAATAAAGGGAGATACAGGAGTTACTTAAAATTATCTAAATAACACAATGATATAAATCCAATAGATTCAATTCCTGAGTATTTTTCTCTTAACTACCAATAATTTGTTCGCAGTTGTTTAAGCTTTGTAACTGTATGATTCATCTATTTTCTTTGTAAAATTACCCTGATCTAAATAAATCTGACTTGCAAAATATTTTAATTTGACCAAAGTGAATAATTTTTTTTCTGTTTTGCTGGTTTAGGTGGAAAAGTTCCTCCAAACCATTTGAGAATAGTAATTGTTGGAGGGTCACATGCTGGTAAAAGCTCAACAGGAAACATCATTCTAGGAAAAAACATGTTTAATGTTAATAAAAATGATGACAGAAAAACAACTCACAGTGAAATCAGCCACAGTGTGGTTGAAGGAAGGCGTCTCACAGTGGTCGATTCTCCTGGATGGTTTTACATCAACACCCTTCAGGAAACCAGTGAGATGGATAAACTGGAAATAGAAAACAGTGTGAATCTGTGTCCTCCAGGACCACATGCTGTGCTGCTGGTTGTTCCTGTGATGATGAACATTGATGAATCATATCTGAGATCTGTTCAGGAACACATGAGTCTGTTTAGAGAAGAAATCTGGAAACACACACTTGTTCTGTTCACCAGAGGAGACTGGTTAGTAGTGAAGACTGTAGAGGAGCACATAAAGAGTGATGAAGGTCTGCAGTGGATAGTGAACAAGTGTGAGAACAGGTATCATGTCCTGAACAACAAGGACCAGAGTGATAAGACTCAGGTAAAGGAACTACTGGAGAAGATTGAAGAGATGTGGGCAGGTAATGAAGATCCTTACTATGAAGTGGAGCTGGACCGAGCAGCAGAGCTAGAAACCAAGAGAGAGACTGGAGACAAGATGACCAAGAGGTTGAAGAGGATCAAAGAGAGAAAGACAAGAGTCCTGAAAGAGCTAATATATATATATATATATATATATATATATATATATATATATATATATATATATATATATGTGTGTGTGTGTGTGTGTGTGTATTTTCTGAGATTGTTATGCAATATGAATGTTTTAGTATTTAAAACATTACAGTAATCCGTTGTTTCTGTGTGTTTGTATTTTGAGATTTTCTGTGTTTAGTCCTGTTTCCCTGTGAGTCTCTGTCCTGTCCTCCCCGTTGATTGATCCCAGCTGTGTCTCGTTCCTGTGATTACCCTCCCAGAGTATTTAGTCTCACCTGTTGTCTGAGTTCTTCGTCGGATCCTCGTCGTCAGTCGTCTAACGTCTTATGTCGTACGTTGAAGCTCTCCAGTAAAACTGTGAAGTCCTGGTTTGCTTAGGTCTCGTTTAAGTCTTCAGTTGTCAATTGCTACCGGTATTAGCTGTGTGCTAATTAGCTGCCGTGCTGACTGTCCTGGACTGTTGTTGAGCACTTTCATTAAATTCTTCATTCTTTCATCAATAACCTGGCTCTCTGCGTTAATCCTCACCACCACCAACCCACAGCCCATGACAGATTGGATACGTAAAAGTATTACTTCTCATTTAACATAAAAGCTATTGCTTTTTAAGAGCAAGGTTAGATTTTCATTTAACCCTTTAGAAAATTATTTTTTAAAAATGGAACTTTTTCAAATATGTTTATTGTACCTCGGCATTAGATCATTAAAGGCTTACATTTATTTGGCTTTTTAGCTGATTCTGAGATTAACTTTAGCGCTAGATGTTTCCTATTAAGATGTTTCCATAATAGCCATCACATTCAGTCCCATTTGTCAAAATAATGTCCCGAGTAATCAAAAAGCTATTCCATCTGTTGATCTTTGCTTTTGTCTGTTTCAATCTGTGTGAAAAATAACAGACTCACAGTTTGAATAGAAAGCTAATCAACAACCAAGAGACAAGAGTAGCTAAAATAGCAGAATATCATAACAGATGATAGATCTTATTTTCTACATAGAGTCTTTGATCTTTAAAGTGTTGAGTTCAAAATGTAAATCACTACATAATATTTTAGCATTTAATTATGTGGTGCTAATCATTCTAATGAGTAATTTTTTATTTTATGATTTGTTAAGTTTCAGTTTTATTTTAATATAGTAGCTTTAGGTCATCAGAATATAAATGCAGTTTTTCCAGTCATCCAGCATATGGCGATCTATGATCATGTTTGACTATCAACGAACCATTGCCGTAGGGCGCAGCAGCAACTCATCAAGCACAGCATCAACCTCTGCATGATTTACTTCCTTTAAAGAACAAGTTTTGTTTGACGAAACAAGAAGCAGAAATGTCAGCAGAGTGAAGCAATTGAAATGGCTGATTATGTTGATATTTCCAACTCAGGTCAGTGATATTTTCATAAAACCTTCCCTTAAACTTTGACCTATCTTGGTTAATATTTACTAACTGAATATGTTAAATTTAAAGATTTTGACATTTATGCAAGATGTTTTTTTTCAAAATGGCTACCTCTGCTATTCTAGTTATTTTTGTGAGATAAGAAAGTACATTCAGTGTTGGATTAGGTGTTTCTAAACTATCCAACAATGCCTTATCTCTCACAGCACAAAGCCAACCTGCTACAGAATTGAGGATTGTGTTGATAGGAGGAAGGAGATCAGATGGAAGTCTCCGTGGTAAAAGTTCAGCTGGAAACTTCATCCTGGGTCAAAATGTTTTTGACACCAGCAGAAGAACAACTCAGAGTGAAGTGAGGCAGCAGGAAGTGTTCAGCAGACGAGTCACAGTGGTTGATACTCCAGGATGGTGGTGGAATTGGCCTAGAGAAGACACCCCAAAACTGGATCAGATAGAAATCCAGAACAGTGTCCATCTATGTCCACCAGGACCTCATGTCTTTCTCCTGGTTATTCCTGTTGATTTACATTCATCTCAGCTTGTCAAAGCATCACTAAAGGAGCACTTGGAGCTTTTCAATGCAAATGTTTTCAGTCACTCCATCGTTTTATTCACTGCAGTTGATCCATGTAGTGATGAAAATGTAGAATCCAAAATCAGAAGAAGTCCAGTCCTGCAGTGGATTCTTCAACAATGTGGAAACAGAAAACATTTTCTCAACATCAGTAACAGAGAAGATAGAGATCAAGTCAAGAAGCTTTTAGAGAAAATTGAGACCCTGATTACAAACAATGGATTCAGACACTGTTCTGTTGACAGAAGACAAGGAGAAGCTCTGAGAGAAGAAATGAGAGATTTGACTGAAAGAGCCTCAAAAAGGTTTGATCAAGTCCAGAAACAAAGAAACAAACTGAAGCTACAGATTGAAGGTAGGTTAAAAGTTTTGTTTCTAATAAGGTACAGAGCTCTTTGTTGAAGGAAGTAAATGTTTTAGGATTCATCTTCTGGGACAACATCACATGTAACACTCAGCATAACATTTTTTAAGTTTTAAGAAAAGATATACAAGATTAGATATAATATACAGTATTATAAATATTGGCTTCTGTTAAACAAAAACAAGTAAAACTTGATCAGAAGCAGAAAACTGAGCTACATAAATTAGATTGTACCTTTTTTTCTAAAAAGCTTTGATGCTGTTCGTTGAATAAAGTAAAGGTTTGAAGATTCAGATCTTCTGTGAGATTATCACATGTAACCCTGATTTGAAGTCAATTTGAAGTTATTTGAACATCAAATAAGACAAAAGATACAACAAAATAATATTTTACTAATAAATATTTACATCTGCAAAAGCACAATTATAACTTAATGTTTCCTTCAGCAGAAAGTTTTCAGGAACAGAAAAACGTTCAGTGAGAGAAATTAAATTAAATATATAAAAATAATCTTTCTGCAGGGACAGCTGGTATAAGTGGGCTAGTAGGGCTAAGCCCTCCCTGACATTTACAATAAAGTAAAAAAAAAAAAAAAGAAAAAAAACTTAAAAATAACTACCTGAAATTAAATACCTTTTAGAAATAATGTATCACATTTTGTTAAATTTTCAACAAATTTGGTGTCAAACCGCCTGGGGAAAATCCCCGAGTCTTTCCTGAAGGGCTGTCACGGCTCAGAATGATTGACAGGCGTCTAGCCACGCCCCCTCTGTTTGCGGCTAATTTTGGTCAACCCAGGGCCAGCCCTCTGCCACAGGATTCAACCAATCAGAATGGACTTGCCTCGAGCGTGTGTGGGCGTGGTTTAGCGTAGACTGAGAAGGATCGATGGTGAGCAATATTAGCATAGACGAGGTGGATTATTTAACCTTTTTGCTTCCAGAAAAGGCGTTGGAGTGAGTTTCTCACGGTAGCCCTGATTTAAAAAGTTAAATAGTCGCATTCAATGACATGAAGGAAATATCAGTACCAAGGATCAAGGCAGGAGACAGACAAAACACAATTCTGAAGGAATTAACAAATTACAATGAAGATTTAACTTATAACAAATTGGGCAGGGTACATGTGAACTGTAATACACAAATATACAAACATTAAAATAAATAAACAAATACATTTGGTGTCTCATATATATGCCCGCCCTTCAGGTATCCCCACCAGCCGCCACTGCCTTTCTGCATCTTTTAATTGTTCACTACAACAGACACTAAAAGTCCTCTATATCAGACAGTTCTATATCAGACAGTTCTGGTGGTGCAATAGATTCACCACCAGACTATTTTTGGCCGTTCTCTTTCAACCACCAGAAATTAAGAGTTGTTTTTGTTTTGCAATTGTTGGACTCATCTAATTTCTGCTCTGCTCAAAAAAGTAGAGTTGCAAACTTTTTTATGTTGAAGAAACTACAAAATTTGTTTTCTCTGTTTTGTTGGTTTAGGTGGAAAAGTCCCTCCAGACCATTTAAGAATAGTGATGATTGGAGGATCATTTGCTGGCAAAAGCTCAACAGGAAACACCATTCTAGGGAAAAATAGGTTTAATGTTAATGAAAAGGGTGACAGAACAACCCACAGTGAAATCAGCCACAGTGTGGTTGAAGGAAGGCGGCTCACAGTGGTCGATTCTCCTGGTTGGTTCTGCTTTAACACCCTTCAGGAAACCAGTGAGATGGATAAACTGGAAATAGAGAACAGTGTGAATCTGTGTCCTCCAGGACCACATGCTGTGCTGCTGGTTGTTCCACTGGCAATTAACACTGATGAATCATATCTCAGAGTTGTCCAAGAACACATGAGTCTGTTTAGGGAAGAAATCTGGAAACACACACTTGTTCTGTTTACCTATGGAGACTGTTTAGGAGTGAAAACTGTAGAGGAGCGCATAGAGAGTGATGAAGGTCTGCAGTGGATAGTGAACAAGTGTGAGAACAGGTATCATGTCCTGAACAACAAGGACCACAGTGATAAGACTCAGGTAAAGGAACTACTGGAGAAGATTGAAGAGATGTGGGCAGGTAATGAAGATCCTTACTATGAAGTGGAGCTGGACCGAGCAGCAGAGCTAGAAACCAAGAGAGAGACTGGAGACAAGATGGCCAAGAGGTTGAAGAAGATCAATGAGAGAAAGACAAGAGTACTGAAAGAGCTGATTGGAGGTAAGCAATAAATAGGACATGTTTTATGACAAATTCATATAATATGAATATTTTGTTATTAAAAACATTACTGTAATTTTTGCTTGTCTTACAGATGAGAGACATCCACTCAGTGACATCAGGATTGTTCTTGTTGGTCAGAAATGTTCAGGAAAAAGTGAAGCTGGAAACATGATTCTGTTCAATGAAAATTTTAGAATTACCTTTGAGAGAGCTTGGGTGAAAAAGGTAAAAAGACTAAGCAAAATAAATTTCAGACAGTCTGACATACAGACTGCAGGTGTCCAGTGAGTAAAGCATGTCCAGAATTATATTTCTTTATTTGTTTTTTTATCTCTTCAGAACTACCAAGATCAAAGAGAATCTTCAACATGTGTGAAACATGAAGGAAACTTTGATGGAGTAAAAGTTTCAGTTGTTGAAACTCCAGGCTGGTTCTCAGACCCAACACCACCTGACTGGATCAAAGATGAAGTTCTCCACAGTGTCTCCATGTGTTCTCCTGGACCTGATGTTTTTCTCCTGGTTGTACCAAATGGTAGATCTTTCACAGAGAAAGATCTCAAAGCTCTGGTGGAGATCTTGAATCCATTAACAGAGGACGTGTGGAGACACTGCATGGTGGTTTTTACCTGGGGAAACTGGCTCAATGGCCTCCCTGTAGAGAATTACATCATCAGAGAGGGAAAGGAGCTCCAGGAGCTTCTGGAGAAATGTGGGAACAGATACCATGTTCTAAACCCCTGTAGCTACAATGATCCTGTTCAAGTCAAAGAACTGTTCCAAAAAATTATTAACATGATAACACAAAACAGAGGATTCTTCACAATGGAACTAAAAAAAAGGACATTTCAGATCCTACCTTGGCATGGAAAGCAACGCACCCTGACAGAAGACGAGTTGAACCAACGAGAGCAGGACCTGATAGAGAAAATGTTGAAGGTTTTGTCAAATGAATCAGAGGAACCAACAGTATCTGTTACAAAAATGGCACATAGCATGGATGAGGATTACATCTCAGACAGTAAGTCTAATTTGATTAAATTCAATATTCTATGTTTAAATTTAATCTGGACAACATTTTACGTCTAACAGTCAATCAATATTTATTTAGAGAGACTTTAACATTGTCTACGTCAAACTTAACAGAGGAGAAACAGATGACGTCAGAAAATACTAAAGTAAACAAAACAAAAACAAGAATAAAATATAATCTTTCTGTTTCAGTGAGCGGAGATGTTGCCTCAGAATATGGGAGCATTTCAGAGAACAGGAGACGACGAGCGCATGACCAAGTTGCTGAATGGCTGAATAACAGAGTCAGAGAGTCAGAGATCAGCTCTGGGATCGGCAGCATTTGTTCCTCAGCCACTTATATGGAAAAGACTGATTAAAGTCCCCTAATAGCAGCACATCAACCAAATATTTATTTCACTGAAAACAAGAAAGTTCCTCTGAACATGTTCTCAAACAACTCAAGGATTCAACGCAAGAACTCTTGTTAAGGCAAGAAGACTTTATAAAAATATAATTTGAACCAACTTTTATGAACATGAGAGAACAAGAAAACAAACTATGATATCTGAGTCTTATTTAATTTAACAAGCGCAACAAGCATTTTTCAACTTTTTTTAATTAAACTGTTTTGGCTATTTTGCATAATTGGCCAGACAGTGTATACGTCTCTTACAAATAGTAGATCCAATCAGGTGAGATAATCAGAGTTTTTTTCTTTTATAACCCATAAATACAAAAAAAAAGTGATCTAAAGACAGAGCTTGTTATAACTAAGCTGCAACTTTTTTGTTATAGACTCTTCATCAAATAGATGAAACGTGTTTCTTCAAAAACCTCATGAAGATAATCTTTATTGAGATGCTCTGACTATGAGCTGTACATTTCTGGTTAATACAACAAAAACTACAGTTGGACTAAAAAACTACATATTAGATACCAGACTAAGCAGGGGATGATGTGAAAGTAGTGTAAAAAATATGTCGCGGCCTTCTATGTTCCAAAAACCAGGAACATAGAACATTGAAATGGCCTTTCAAACAAAGGCCATTTGTTTGAATGTCCATAAATGGCCTTTGTTGGACATTCAAAAGTCCAACAAAGGCCGTGGGTGAAAACGTGGTTTGATTTGCATGCACTTCCGACTTAATTTGTTTTGAAAAAATATTTTCTTTATTTCTTGTAAAAAATAAAAAATAAAAAAAAGCAACAAAATAAGTACGAAAAATGTCTTACAACTTAGCCAAAAACAAAAGTAAACTTAATTTGATGTTTCAAGTATAAAAAAGTGGTAAAAAAAATCATTTACAAAAACCTCCCATCAACACACCAAACATTTGCCAAACAATAAAGAGACAACGTGATTCTTTTAAACAGTGTCACTGTTTTTAAATTGTTTTCAACTGTTTTACACTTGTGCATATGTATTAATTAATTTTATTTTGTAACCAAGTTGCTGTGTATTGCAGATTTCTGCCCAGGTCCCTCTTAAAAATCAGATCTGGATCTCAACAGAGTTTCCCTGGTTAAACAAAGGAAATAAAAAAATAAAATTAAAATAATAGACCTCCACCAAGCACCCGGTGTGTTTTTAATTACTCAAATTAATGTTAGGGTCTTACAATTACCAATGTAATCTAAACAGGTTTTAAAATGCAAAGAAATCTAAAAAATGTTTATGCTTTTTGTTCATTAAACTCCTTTTTCAGGCAGGTTGTTTGCCATGCACAAATATGTAAAATGTTTGAGTTTAACACGAATGCTAAATCAGATATTTAGGATAAGGAGAGTTTTGATTTATGTGATGTTTTTATATTCATGATCTGAAGCAGTGGGGTTATCTGAACACAGAGCTTGTTAAAGCTAACCTGCAGCTTCTTCTGTATAAGATTGTTTATCAGAAAGTTGAAACATATTTAGTCCTGTCTTGTTTTATTCAAAAACCTTATAAATATATCCTGCAATATCTCTTGTACACCTCTGCCTAACTGTGTCACAGACCTCTGAATAACAGAGGTCTGTGTAAAAGACCTGTTAGGCAGAGGTCTTTTATCTTTTATTTTATTTTATTTATGCTGAATCTATTAAATGTAATAGTACTTTACTTTCATTCTCAACAAACAAATGTTAAAATACTAGATCTATGGAGGGGCCATGAAGGGCTGGGGTTCTTTATGCAGCTGCTTAGCTTGCTTATGCATTGGGCCACCCATGTTGTTGAGGGCTGTGTGAAAGCAATATGACAAAAATATTTGAATTTAAAAGGAGGTTTTTATTCATTTGCTCTTTGTTATACATTACCACAATTTAATACCTACCAGGATTATTGTTGTTGGACAAAAACGTTTAAGAAAGAGTGAAGCAGGAACTCTGATCGTTTACAAGAAGACATTTATATATTTTCTAATATAAGCAGGTGAGAGAAGGTAACTCTACATACATTGTGCAGTCAAATGAAAATGGCCAAACAAAACAAACAATTCTTCAAACTGACAACAAACAAAACCAATCTCAGAAACTATCTGTTAGGATTTTGAGTGTTTGAGCTGTTTTGTGGTTTGGTTTGGTTTGATTTGATTTTTATTATATTATGTTAGTTTCTTTAGATAAGTACTGTTCATGCTTTTCTTATGTTCAGCCCGTTCTTAGTGATTCTAATTTATGTTTATTTCTTGTGTTTAGTCATTCTAGTTTTATTAGGTTTACTCCCTGTACTCTCCTTCGCCCCTCTCTGTGAGGCGAGGTAGAGAGACCCTCTCATTGAGTCTGCTGTCTTCTCTCTCCCCTCACACCTGCAATCAATTAGCTCATCAGTCCAGGTCTTCTGCTCCTCAGTATTTAAGCATCTTATCCTCAGTTCCTCCTTGCTGGTTTGTCTATTCTACGTTTATTTTCGCCTGTCTGATCCTTGCTGTCTGCTTCTCCCTGATTTATGGTTTGTGTTTTTCTTGTGGTTTTTGTAAGATTTTTTTGTTATTCAATTTTATTATTAAATATTCAACTCTATTTTAATGTGTCAAGCCTACTGCATTTGGGTCCTCCACAAACATACTACATGAGACTATCTTGATACTCAAAACAACCCACAATTACTTGGGAGAACTGGCACAAGAAGGAAGATGATCTTTTTTTTCTTCTTTGTATGATAAAAACCATAATTTAGAACCTGCATTTTGTGTTTACTTGAGTTATTCTTGTATAATGTAATTTAACAGTCTGAAACATAATTATGGCAAACATCAAAACACTTTATCCTGACAATGTGTCTAACGTTTGTCTAAATTCATAGGCAGGACATCTAGGCTACATTTATTAGGTCTTTGGATTAAACATGTAGTTAAAAGTAAAAAGGAAACATCAGCCAGACACTGAACATCTCTGCTCCTCTCTTCACCCAAGAGTCCAAAACGTGCAACTGCAATAACAACAAAGTAGATAATCAGACTGCAGCCTGGGGTTTCTGGTGCCAAAAGCACAAATGGACTTCCTTATGCTTGAATATGGTGTTTGTTTTTTATAATCCATGACAAGCAAACAAGTCCAATAACAGAACACAACTCAAGTTGAGATCAGGGGGATTTTAAGACTTTTTACTTTCCTTTATAAATATTACATGAAAAAATATTCATGTACACAAATTCACACCATAATGCATCAAAGAAAATACAAAATAGATAAATAGAAACTAATTTGTCTAACAAAATACAGTCTGAACCAGCTACCACATGTAAATAAAGATATTTAAATACATTAAACTGTTGTGGTTCAACAAAAGATTAGTTTTATAAGTTAAGTGTTTCCCCCTCATGTTATTTTTAAGAATGCAAATGTGAAAAACTAAGAATCTTGTTTCTTTCTTTCTTTAAAAAAATTCTCAACACAAAAATATGTCACAAAAAAACCCTGCAAAAAGTAAAAGCTTGTGCACATTTCGTAATGCTCTGGAACTTTGTTCATTTTAATTTCTTCCATCTGTCAAAATATCTCCACTGAAGTAATGGATGACTGTCAGTGTCTTGATTTTCAGTTTTCAAGTTGATCCAATGAATGATATGACCGGTCCCTACTCTTCAGTAAAATTTTTGGACCCTCTACCCACTGTGAGTAACTCGACTGCATAAAGACAACAACGTTACATATCAATACTACCCTGGTTTTTTCTTTCAAAACATGTCTGAGTTTGTTTGCCATCATACTTTCATTTTATCTAGTCAGGCCAGACTTGAGCATCCTTCTACAAGTCAGAACAAGCTCTGTGACAGTACAAGAACCAGTTTGGGGCCTCACCTTAACGAAACATTCAGATGTGGTTGTCACTTCAACCTTCTTTTCAAGGGGGTACAAAGTGCGGCACAGGGGGCCATGTCGTTCCTACAACTGATTATTTGTGGCCCCAGACTGCATTTAAGCAATGGTACATATTTGACCCCCAGCACAGGTGGTTGATGCATATAGAATATTTTTTTTAGAAATCACAGCAACATGCTAACTGGAAAAAAATAGTCTTAAAATGGAAGACATTACCGTATTTTACGCACTATAAGGCGCACCGGATTATAAGGCGCACCTTCAATGAATGGCCTATTTTAAAACTTTTTCATATATAACGTGCATAGAATTAATGCCACAGTAGAGGATGGAGTTACGTTATGCAGATGAAGCTGCATTAAAGTGAATGTTTAAAAAACAGTCCGACTCCAGTCGGCGAGTAGAGCCTTCCACGACCGGGCCGGGGCGTGGCCGGACGATGGTCACCTTTCTCCGTTTGCGCACAGCATGTTTGTGGAGAAAATGGTGCTAAATGACCTGCAGACGACCTGATTATCAGGTTGGTAGGTAGATAGGTCAGTCAAACTTTATTAATAGATTACAAACCAGCATTCTGACAACTATCCCAGCATGCACCGCACGCTTCTTCTTCTACGGGCGAAAATGAAGTCGGCGGCTGCTTACCGTAGTTGCTAGACCTGTTGTGGCTCAATATTGGTCCATATATAAGGTGCACCGGATTATAAGGCGCACTGTCAGCTTTTGAGGAAATTGAAGGTTTTTAGGTGCGCCTTATAGTGTGGAAAATATGGTAATTACAACACAAAGTGTTCCTTCTCCAATATCATGCTCTTTTTTTTGTTTTCTAGTGTTTGATTAAATAAGACCAGAACTATTCATTTATTTTTATTCAAAAACAGACTTGGATGCACCAAAATTTGCATTTAATTGCTTAAATAAACCTGACTAAATATAGCAAATGTTCCAAAAGAAAGAATGACACAAATTCTGAGACTTCTGCTGAGAATACATAAAAATAAGAATGCTGAAATGTGGAAATGATATCCCTTTCCTTTGTTAAAAGGAACCCAGAATATTATTTTTATATTTGAAATGTACAATGATTCACATATTCCTGCAAATCAATATGTCAATTTTATTTGTTTCACCTGTTTTGTTTTTGTATCTTTAATAAAAATTAAATAAAAAATAAAAGTTTTGTGGCCCAACTTCAACTTGATCATTTTGATAAAAACTGGATCCACACACATATTTACATTGGGTCATATTCAAATTAAAGGTTTCATTTGAACACTTCTGATTAAAATTAAACTGTGTTAGTAATTTAATACAATGTAGCACAATTCAGTTTATTTATATTATGCCCATTGACAAGAAATGTAATCTCAAGGCTATTTATAAAAAAAATGTAATCCTTTTTATATAAAGGGTAACCAATTGAGCAAAGTGATGTATTGTGTATTTCATTGTTCTTAATGGTAGAATAACAATGGTAGGATGTCCCCAAAACTCCCAACCCACCTTTTATAACAACTGGCGCCAATATAAGGCAGTTACTTGATTGTGCTAATAAATAGCAGTCCATGGCTCAAAAATACATAATACTGCCCCTTTAAATGGTGAACAAAATTACATAACTGCAAATCACTGCTTCAGTCAACAACTTAACCTTAATAAAAGCTATTAAATGTTTACATCGACTTAATATTTGAACTGCATATTTTTAAATTCATCTTAAAGTACTCAATATGTATGCATACAATATTGTAAAAAAAAAAAAAAAAAAAAAAAAAAGCAAAGTTAAACGAGTTCACATTTTTTACAAGCATGCTTGTGTCAGGTCCTACACCTGCAGGTGTAGGACCTGACACCAGTCAAACTTCTGCCACACCTACTGCTTCTGGCTCTGGACTGCCCTCTGCTGGGCAAAACATCTAACTAGCTAATTAAACATTTTCTTTAGCTTTAATCATATTAAGATATGACTTTTATGCAACATAATATTCAATTATTTGAGTCTCACACATTAAATTGACTTCACTAAAATTTTTTTATATATTTTAGAAAGATAATTGTGTCTATTGTCATGTGACATTAGGTAACCATGGTTCGGGTCAAATTTGACTCATTTTAGTATTTTGACAGCAGTGGAAATATATTAAGTGTCATTATTTCCACTTAAATTATGAAGTCTCCTAGAATGGTCAATAATATGTAGGACATTTTTAAAACTTTGTGCTTTCATAGTTGTGTGGCTGCGTGTTGAAGCTTAATTGTACCTGTCAGATTTTAACATTGTTCCAGGGACAAGTAGCCGTTTCCTAATTACCAGTCCAGCTCTGGAGAGCTCATTGTTTATGTCAATTTTCTAGCAGCATCACTCCTAAACTACTGGTTGGTATGTAGATACTATCAATTAGTTGTCATGAAGGGTTGATGACCCCCAAGTGAACAAGTGTGGGAACAGGCATCATTTCCTCAACAATATAGACCTCAGTGATAATTAGGTAAAGGAGCTTCTTGAGAAGATTGAAGAGACACAGACAGGAATTAAAGATTCTTAAGAAAGCAGTACAGATAATAAAATTGGTAGTTTTATAGCTACTTTAGCTAACTAAACTATACTTTAGCTCTGATTTTTTTTTTTTACATGATTGTGCAACCCAAAGTTAGTGAAAACTTGTATTACATACATCATGGATGATCAATACCCACATAGAAAGCAATGGTAATTCAATGTTGGTCAAAAAGGTTGAATTTAAGATTAAGGTCGACAATTGGATCAGCCATCAAACAATCCTCCAATTCTTCTGCTTTGTTATGCGGCAGAGCAGGAGGAAGGCATTGCAAGGAAACAACGGGACACCAACCAGAGTCAAGCTTGGGTTACCCCAACTTGTACTGTTTCCCTGGTTCATACACTACAAGGCCTCATGGATACTGACTGTTGTTCTGACAGTCAAAGAGGAGAAAAATATGTTTACAGATCATCTATGCCTGTTTTCCTAAATAAAATGTAATAATAATGCCATGTTGTCATTTTGTGTACACACATTTTTGGGAATATGGTAATGTAAGATAATTGTGGACGACATAATGCCCATTGTCTGCCAACAATGTTGTGTGTTTAACACCACTGAAGAAACTCCTAATGATGTTATGATGTAGACCTATCAGACCAAAAAATGCAATATTGATTCCTTATCTTTAATTCAATATAAAATCAACACAAATGTGCATGTAAGTCCACATTCAGATGTTGAGTGAATACAAAATTAACGTGTTGTGGTTGAAACCCTAACATTGATTTTTGAGCTCAGTGGAACCTGTGTGACTTTCTCCCTGAGATATAAAGATGTGCAAATAACATATATGTGTAAAAAAGTAAAATGAGTTTGCTCACGGATGTTTTTATCTGTGTAAAATAAAGGACACTGTTTCATTCTGATGCCTGAAAAATAAGAAATATGGAGCTTGGATTCAGTATTTTTCCCTTATTTTCATTCATAGAGCACAACAATTTTGGACAACTTCTTGAGGTTTCAATATAATTTTATTCTTGTCACCATTAGGAAATGTGCCTTGCAGTCAGGAGAAAAACTATAAAACACACAATCAAAGGCAAAACCAGTTCACAACTGTTGGAAATATTATTTTAATTATGCTAGTTTTAATGATGTTTAACTTTAGCGCATGTTGAAATATTAGACTGGTCCTGATTGTTTTGAGTAGGACTCAATTTAGGTTAGATTTAGACTCATAGTTTAATCAATATATAACTTAATCAGTAGAACATTTTTCTTAGATATAATGATCACGATTTGATTAAAATTAGTCTAAACAGTAGTCTTTTTATAATAGATCACATTCTTAAGAGTCTATAAATCATATATTCATTTGAAAATGTTTTAGTTAATTATAACCAAAGAAGTTGAAAACTAATCAGTAAATATTGATAGTAACAGATGTTTTGGTATTGAAACTGCTCATGTCTGTTTTTATAAGAGTTTGAAGATATTATTGTTTTTATAAGAGTTTGAAGATATTATATGAAACGTGTGTCAATTTTTATAATCAAAATCAACTGTTTGATCCATTGGGTCAGAGGAGAGGCCAGGAGAGCTCTGTGTGGTTCACGAACCAGTTTGAGGCAGCTTGAAATGAGAAACACAGATAGAAGATAAACTTTGGTCCCACTTTCTTGAGTAAAAGGTTTCTGTATGAAATGAACACATCTCTTGTTCCTACTCTGGGAAAATGTGCAGGGAGAACAGCTTAGGCAGTGGATGAATTCAGCCCTTGGCCTTGATAACACCTGCATGGTCACTGGCTGCAAACAGCAACACGTCATTACGGCTGTTTGAGACCACCTTTAAATGTTGAGCTGTTGGTGTGATTTTATGCACATGATTGTTTGAATAAAATTCTGGATGACTGTGAAGTTGAACAGGGACTGTTGTCATTATGGTTTCACTTCTACACACGACATTAACGGACCTGGGGAGACGGGATAACAACGAGCAACAGGTAGAAAATATCTTGCTTTCTCAACACAACGGTCATTAAAATTGTAAATACAAGTCAAGGGAAAACATCAGAATAAATACAAATTGAGACTAAAATGACAGCAATCACATTCAATCACCTTTACCACAATTATGCCCCGAGTAATCAAAAAGCTAGTCCATCTGTTGATCTTTGCTTTTGTCCGTTTCAATCCATGTGAAAAACAGACTCACAGTTTGAACAGAAAGCTGATCAACAACCAAGAGACAAGAGTAGCTAAAATAGCAGAATATCATAACAGATGATAGATCTTATTTTCTATATAGCCTTTTACATCTTTAAATTGTTCAGTTCAAATTTTAAATCACTGTGTAATGTTTTAACATTTAATTATATTGTGCTAATTGTCCTATAGAGTAAATGTTTATTTTATGATTTAAGTTTGTTTTATTTTAATATAGCTGCTTTAGGTCATCAGAGTAGAAATGCATTTACTCCAGTCCTCCAGCAGGTGGCTCTCCCTCACCATGTTTGACTTTATCAACCTGTCATTGCCACATGCATCCGCATCTGCACGAATTAAGCATTAAGAAGAAGTTTTGTTAGACGAAACAAGAAGCAGAAATGTCAGCAGAGTGAAGCGAATTAAATGGCTGCTTCAGTTGATATTTCCAACTCAGGTCAGTGATATTTTCATAAAACCTTCCCTTAGAGTTTAACCTATTTTGGATTATATTTACTGGCTGAATATGTTGAATTTAAAGATTTTGACATTTATATAAGAGATTGGACAAAATGGCTACCTCTGCTATTCTAGTTATTTTTGTTTTAGGTGTATTTTGTGCCAGTACCAACTTTGTCACATACATGTTCAATAGGAATGTACAGAACATTAGAACATTATGTGCTGGCATAAACAAAGTAGGTGTTTCTAAACTGTATCCAATTAGCACCTTATTTCTTCTTACAGCACAAAGCCATCCTGTTACAGACTTGAGGATTGTGTTGATTGGAGGAAGACATAATGACATTCTCAGTGGTAAAAGTTCAGCTGGAAACTTCATCCTGGGTCAAAATGTTTTTGACACCAGCAGAAGAACAGCTCAGAGTGAAGTGAGGCAGCAGGAAGTGTTCAGCAGACGAGTCACAGTGGTTGATACTCCAGGATGGTGGTGGTTTTGGCATAGAGAAGACACCCCAAAACTGAATCAGATAGAAATCCAGAACAGTGTCCATCTGTGTCCTCCAGGACCTCATGTCTTTCTGCTGGCCATTCCTGTTGATTTATATTTACCACAGTGGGTCAAAGCATCACTAAAGCAGCACCTGAAACTTTTCAATGCAGATGTTTTCAGTCACACCATCGTGCTGTTCACTGCTGTCGCTCCATCTACCTATGATGAGAAAAAGTCCAGAATCAGAAGAAGTCCAACCCTGCAGTGGATTCTTCAACAATGTGGAAACAGAAAACATTTTCTCAACATCAGTAACAGAGAAGACAGAGATCAAGTCAAGAAGCTTTTAGAGAAAATTGAGACCCTGATTACAAACAATGGATTCAGACACTGTTCTGTTGACAGAAGTCAAGGAGAAACTCTGAGAAAAGAAATGAGAGATTTGACTGAAAGAGCCTCAAAAATGTTTGATCAAGTCCAGAAACAAAGAAACAAACTGAAGTTACAGATTGAAGGTAGGTTAAAAGTTTTGTTTCTAATAAGGTACAGAGCTCTTTGTGGAAGGAAGTAAATGTTTTAGGATTCATCTTCTGGGACAACATCACATGCAACACTCAGCTTAACATTATTGAAGTTTTAGGAAAAGATATACAAAATTAGATATAATATACAAAATTATATTTATTGGCTTCTGTTAAAACAAGTAGAACTTGATCAGAAACAGAAAACAACAACTATCTAATTAGGTGGAGCTAATTAGATAGTACCTTTTAAAAGGTATTGTGTTGTATATTGAATAAAATAAAGGTTTGAAGATTCACATCTTCTGTGAGTTCATCACATGAAACCCTCATTTGAAGAAAGGAAACATCAAATCAGGCATAAGTTACAATAAAATTGTATTTTACGAATAAATACTTACATCTGCAGAAACACAACTATAATTTAATGTTTCTTTCAGGGGAAGGTTTTCAGTAACAGCATAAACTCAGAGAAATTAGTTGAAGTACTTCATAGAAATAATCTCGTTTGTTATCTTTTCTGCATCTTTTAGTAGTTCACTGGCAGCTAAAAGACACGACAGTCACTAAAAATAATTTAAAGCACGTTTCATGCAACAGATTCACCACCAGACTATTTTTGGCCTTTCTCTTTCAGCCACCAATAATTAAGAGTTGTTTTGGCTTTGCAGTTGTTGGACTCGTCTAATTTCTGCTCAACCCTCTCAGAAAAGCAGAGTTGCAAACATTTTTATGTTGAAGAAACTACAAAATTTGTTCTGTTTTGTTGGTTTAGGTGGAAAAGTTCCTCCAAACCATTTAAGAATAGTGATGATTGGAGGATCATTTGCTGGCAAAAGCTCAACAGGAAACACCATTCTAGGAAAAAGCATGTTGAATGTTAATGAAAAGGATGACAGAACAACCCACAGTGAAATCAGCCACAGTGTGGTTGAAGGAAGGCGTCTCACAGTGGTCGATTCTCCTGGATGGTTTTACATCAACATCCTTCAGGAAACCAGTGAGATGGATAAACTGGAAATAGAGAACAGTGTGAATCTGTGTCCTCCAGGACCACATGCTGTGCTGCTGGTTGTTCCTGTAATAATCAACATTGATGAATCATATCTGAGATTTGTTCAGGAACACATGAGTCTGTTTAGAGAAGAAATCTGGAAACACACACTTGTTCTGTTTACCTATGGAGACTGTTTAGGAGTGAAGACTGTAGAGGAGCGCATAGAGAGTGATGAAGGTCTGCAGTGGATAGTGAACAAGTGTGAAAACAGCAGTGGTGGAGAAAGTACTCAAAAAATTTACTTAAGTAAAAGTACAAATACACAGTCAAAAATGTACTTAAGTAAAAGTCAAAGTACCACATTAACATTTTACTTAAGTAAAAGTAAAAAAGTACTGGTTTTTAAAAATACTTAAGCATTAAAAGTAAAAGTACTCGCTGAATGCATTACCTAATCGCTAATATCATTAAGTGTGCCGATCGTATTTAATTTTAATACGTCAGAAATGTGCCATTTTAATTAACACTACCACAGATTAAACATGTTCTTATTGTGTTTATTCTCTGTAACAGTTTAGACTTAGATATGTGATTCTATGAATCATAATTTCAGGGATGGAAACATTTTGTCTCCTGTCCTAACATAGCATGAACTTCATTAGTCACATTTATTTAGAAAGAAATCTAACTGAAAGGGGATGTAAAGAAGGTGCGGGCGGGGTGGAGGACATGCAACCAAGGAGCCATGTAGCAGAGTTGTAGTCAAGACCACCGAACCCAAGACCAGGGCCCCGCGCTAAATGACACAATAACATTAAGTTTACCTATCAAAATTGGTTTTCAGATTGATCTGAAAGATCCACATTCCCATAAAAACACCTAGATATTAAATACTTAGAACTGAAATATATTTAACCAGTATCAATTAAAACTAATTTCATTCTGTTTTGCTTTCATCGCTGTGCTACAATCCGCAGATGTCTCCTGCTATCCCTAGAAAAATAACGCCCTGGGCGGTTGCCCATATTGCCCATGTCAGAAACCACAACTGAAACATCGCAATTAACGGTAAATAACGTTCAACTATGAACACTGTCCAACGGCGCAACAAGTAACTAAGCAGAAGGAGCACCGTGACTGTTTTCACCCTCCCTCCCACTGCGATGTTTGCCACCATGACAGGAGACGAAATCAATCAATGAGCAATGAGCATGCTCTGTGTTCATACTTTCAACTTTTACTTATTCAGCGATTAAATAAATGTGTGTATGTATATATATATATATATATATATATATATATATATATATATATATATATATATATATATATATATATATACACTGCTCAAAAAAATAAAGGTTTTAACACTTAAACAACACAATATAACTCCAAGTAAATCAAACTTCTGTGAAATCAAACTGTCTGTCCACTTAGGAAGCAACGCTGATTGACCACGGGGACCCTCGTCGGGTCAATATATAGCTACTGCAGTGTACACAAGAACAAAGAACGGCTCTCAGTGAGGCTTCAGTCCTTAGGACTTAGTAAAGATCCGTCCAGAAGAATCGGATCGTTCCTGAATGTCATATCACTATATTGCAGACTTTGGTCACAGCGTTGTCCCATATCTGCGACACCTCAGTCAAAACCTCCACACAATAATTCAGGGCATGAGTGACAACTTTTTTTCATCAGATGCAACATGTATCTCTGTACAGTTAGCTTAGCTAGCATTACGTCCACAGATCTTACCTTTCTTTAAGCTTTCCTTCCAAGTGACGCTAAAAGTTGGACAAAGTCCCCACCGTCTGTGAAAACGAAGCGCTGCTGATTTTACATGTCGCCATATATTATGATTTATGCAGCTATTATCGATTAAACAGACGTCTTCTCCCGCTCAGAGGAAACCACTGCGCATGTCTGGAGCTCCGCGTGCGAGTAAAGGTGGAGCCGATGGGTGACAACAGACACTAAATCACGTTATTGCTTGGATTTTACGGCGCCACCTTAAATCCCTAAACTTCACATTTTAACGGAAAAAAAGCGCAACGCGACTTGGATGTAACGAGTAACGCGACTGTTTGTAGAAATGTAGTGAAGTAGAAAGTACAGATACTTACTGTAAAATGTAGTGGAGTAAAAGTAGAAAGTCCCCATTATTAAATCTACTTAAGTAAAGTACAGATACACGAAAATTGTACTTAAGTACAGTAACGAAGTACTTGTACTTCGTTACTTCCCACCACTGGAAAACAGGTATCATGTCCTGAACAACAAGGACCACAGTGATAAAACTCAGGTAAAGGAACTACTGGAGAAGATTGAAGAGATGTGGGCAGGTAATGAAGATCCTTACTATGAAGTGGAGCTGAACCGAGCAGCAGAGCTAGAAACCAAGAGAGAGACAGGAAACAAGATGGCCAAGAGGTTGAAGAAGATCAATGAGTGAAAGACAAGAGTCCTGAAAGAGCTGATTGGAGGTAAGCAATAAATAGGACATGTTTTATGATAAAGTCATATACTATGAATATTTTGCTATTAAAAACATTACTGTAATTTTTGCTTGTCTTACAGATGAGAGACATCCAGTCACTAACATCAGGATTGTTCTTGTTGGCCAGAAATGTTCAGGAAAAAGTGAAGCTGGAAACATGATCCTGTTCAATGAACATTTTAGAATTACCTTTGAGAAAGCTTGGGTGAAAAAGGTAACAAGACTAAGCAAAATAAATTTCAGACAGTCTGACATACTGCAGGTGTCTAGTGAGTAAAGCATGTCCAGAATTATATTTCTTTATATTTACTTTTCATCTTTTCAGACCTACCAAGATCAGAAATCTGCAACATGTGTGAAACATGAAGGAGTAAAAGTCTCAGTTGTTGAAACACCAGGCTGGTTCTCAGACCCAACACCACCTGACTGGATCAAAGATGAAGTTCTCCACAGTGTCTCCATGTGTTCTCCTCCTGGACCTCATGTTTTTCTCCTGGTTGTTCCCATCATCAGATCTTTCACAGAGAAAGATCTCAAAGCTCTGGTGGCGATCATGAAGCCTTTAACAGAGAGAGTGTGGAGACACTGCATGGTGCTGTTTACCTGGGGAGACTGGCTCAGTGACCTCCCTGTAGAGAATTACATCATCAGAGAGGGAAAGGAGCTCCAGGAGCTTCTGGAGAAATGTGGGAACAGATACCATGTTCTAAACCCCTATCATTTTGGTGATCCTGTTCCAATCAAAGAACTGTTCCAAAAAATTATTGATATGGTTAAAAGAAACAATGAATGTTTCACAACTGAAATCGAACAAATGGCCTTTCCGTTGCTGCCTTGGCTAGGAAAAGGACGTACCCTGACAGAAAAGGAATGGAAAAAAAGGGAGAATGAACTGATAGAGCGAGTGATGAAAGCTTTAGCAAAAGAACCAGAGAAATCTACAGTGCCTCATGTGGCGATAGCAGAGAGCATGGATGACAAGAAATTTCCCTTCAGTAAGTTTAACTTTGCTATTAACTCTTTTTTTTCTTTTTTTTTTTTTGCATAATCTTATTCTTGTGCATTGGTCTCCAACAAGCTTTTCTTCTCTTTAGTGAGCGGAGATGTTCCCTCAGAATATGGGAGCATTTCAGAGTTTAGGAATCAACGAGCACATGACCAAGTTACTGAATGGTTGAGTACCAGAAGACCATCTGAGAAGATGTCTGGAATTGTTAGCACATGTGATTCATCTACTTATAGAGAAAGCTTTGATAAAAGTTTTCGAGTAGAAGCAGATTTATCAATAAGTAGTACATTCATTGAAATGGAAAACATTGATCATCTCAGAAAGCTCTCAAACCCTGCACATATTCCACGCAGGAACTCTTTCTAAAATATAAATAGCTGAAGCCTGATGGAAAATTAGCTATAGGAATAGTATCATAAGTGAAGCTATTTCTTTTTTAATATTAGTATCAATTTAATATTACTCTCATGTTTGAAGCTACTTGCTTGACCCACATGCAGAACACAAACAGGAGATGAGATATCAGTTTAAGTTTATTTTAAACAAACCAATAATTGAGTGTAAAGAAACTGAAACGAATCCTGGAACGGGCTTCCTGGATGAGATGAAGTATGATGAAGATGAAGACTTTGGGGGGTGGTTGTCATACTGGAGCCTGGGTTGCTTGCATGAGAGGTAGGTGTCCAGTCCAGGTTCAGATGATTGGAGGAGTTTCTGAGGTTGCTGATGGAGGTGACAAAGGGAGGACAGGTAATCGGACAATCTGAAGGCAGATGGGCAGATCTTCAGTCATAGGTGGGGGAACCAGATGAATTTACAGCAAAGATTCTTGGATGTGGATCAGATGAACTCAGGCAACACAATGGGAATTTTTCAAAGCACCACAAGACGAAACCTACGTGGAGGTCAGAGGAAAGTTCAGGTTACTGAGATCACAGAAAAAAGCTCAGAGAACCAATACTTTATAAATTTTTTTGCAAAGTTTGCAGCAAAGCCAGATTATTGTACCACCCGGCACGTGTTAACGTTCTCAAAATAATAGTGAAGATTAAACACTTCAAGTATTTGTCCCAGAATGAACACAAGTTTTTGTTTTGTGTTCATTCTGTGGTTTGGTTCTGTATTTTTCATGTGGAAGTTTGAATTGACATTCCTATTTTATTTTTGATGGAATGTTTTCTCTTGCTTTCCAGTTACTACTTGATTTTCTGAGTTAATGAGTCCTCTTGTGTTTTTGTTATTTTTTGTCTTGTCATCCTAACCATTTTTGTATTTGGTAATGCTATATTTTTTTTTCTCTTGAATATTGCTTAGTTATCTCACTCAGTTGTCCATCTCTTTCTAGCACCCTTCTCACAGTACCGGCTTGGTAAATGAACTCCTGTTTTGTAGTTTTTGTTATCAATCCCCCTGACATCTAAACCTTTTAGTCTCTGTTTCTCCTGTGTTCTTGCTACCAGCACTATATGTATTGAACAGCTGTTCTGTGAAAATGTTTCTATTATCTTTAAATTTATTTTCTTAGGAATATAAGCAACATTAGCAGTATTCAATCCTCTTCATACACCTTAGAAGTTGGTGAAGTTGACAAATGTAAATAAAAATAAATTTTTTATTTTTTATTTTGTTTAAATAAAAACAAAATGTGTGGCAAACTTTTCATTATGTCTTTATCATATCATGAATTGAGAAACTTTTTGGTTGAACTAAAAAAACAACAACTCCAGACCATTTAAAGCCAAGGTTTAATTTTCAATTCTGATAAACATTACTCCAGATATTTTAATGAGTCCATGGTGGACTGGATGATATTCCAAATGCAGAAACCATAAGCCTATCCACCTCTGCAGTTTTTTCAGTGCTTTTCTAAATCAAACATCTGTTTTATTTCCACTGGTAAATAATTATTGCTGATCTTTATCACTAATGTTTCTTTTCATGCAGATATAGCACCACAAGAGACAGAGGAAGATGAAGAGTGCAGTATAGGGAAGAAGCTAGGCTAGAGTAGGATTTTTATTTTTTTCACACCCCAAAAATTTGATGTTGTGAAAAGGAAAGCTCACTGTATTGCACTTGTTTGTCCACAACCTTGTTTACATGATAACTCAATAGACAATTACGGCAGCGGCTGTAAACAGCAACATATTTATAATTGAGTCATGGCTCTGGTGCTCACAATCTACCAGCCTTCAGAGGAGGTGTCAGTGTATTATTCAGGTGTTGGAGCAACAAGCTCCTTATACTTGGGAGC
This sequence comes from Poecilia reticulata, assembly GCF_904066995.2. Classification (NCBI taxonomy): domain Eukaryota; kingdom Metazoa; phylum Chordata; class Actinopteri; order Cyprinodontiformes; family Poeciliidae; genus Poecilia; species Poecilia reticulata. Next base: position 12,209,283 of record NC_088837.1, on the reverse strand, counting down.
CTGGTTTAGGCTGGGAAACATAGGGATTTTTATTATGTGGTTGAATGTTCGGTATGAAAATCTCTGTCAGATCTGTTTACTGCCATTTATTAAGGATTCTCTGTCAAAGCATAACAGCACCAACCCGTTGTTCAGAAGTAAAACATATGAGGCCAATGGACCTGGTACTGGAACTGATATCGAAACTCTCAGTCTACTTAAGATTTTTTAGGACTGATGCAATATTTATTTTCTGTCTTCCCCACTATTTGAGAGGAAATGAAACAGATGTGAAACATTAAGAAATTTACAGGAAGTAAAAGTCAGCTCGTTTAAGCACAGAGACAACCACAAAAAAGGCAATGTTTTCTCCCATGGTTCGAAGGCCTTTACAAAGATCAAATTGAATAGATCACAAAGGCCTGATTAAGCACTGAATGGTATATAGAGACTCTATGGTTCTGCTTTACTTTAGAAACCAGCTGAATATTTATTTTTTATTTTTTTATGCAGTAGTGTAAATAGGAGCTTCTGTAAATGTGTGGGAACATATCTGAAGCTGTCAGTGTTTTCATTTCTGCAATGTTGGTCAAGTCACACAGCAGCTTAAAAAACAAGTGGAATTCACTGGATAAAAAAGAACCGAATGTAAACAGAAAATGTCTGGTTCTACCTTTAATAAAAACAAGGTAGATACACCAGATACACCAGTGGGACATGTGTCATGCTCACAGGTATACAGATATATGTATAATATATATGTGTAAATAAGAAGTAAAAAGAGTTTGTTCATAGATATTTTATCTACGTAAAATAAAGGACACTGTTTTATTCTGATGCCTAAAAAATAAGGGATATAGAACTTAACATGATCCAATGCTTTTCCTTAAAAAATACTTATTTTCCTTAATAGAAGAAGACATTTTTGGACATCTTCTTGAGGTATCAGTATCACCTTATTCTTATCCTCATAGATATTGACTTCCCATTTACTCCAGCAATAAGAACTGCTGAAGTCGTACTCCATCTGTTTCCATTTCCATAAGGAAATTTGTCATTTTTCACCTGCAGTCAGGTGAAAAATGTCAAGTATACAGTCACAGGCATAACCATTTCACAACGGTACGGTAATTAAAATGTTGCCTCCTGTTAACAATATCAGGTTTCGGTACCAATAATTTTGATCTTCACTTCTCAATTGTTTCCTTCTATTTTTGACACATTTTAATTGCATAGCATGAAATTGTATAAAACATGACAGAGAAGCACCTGATATTTTTAGTATTATGGTCAATGAGTAGCAATTACCCAGAGTCTAAAACTCTGATTTATGCTGCAAAAAGTTTATACATTTTAAATGGGTAAACCTAAGATTCAAAATTTTAAAGCAGCAAACTGATGCGTGTGAAAAATAACACAGACTTAGAGTTTGAATAGAAAGTTGATCAAAAGCTGACTGACAGAAGCAACTAAAATATCATAACCTTATGTTAAATAATAGATGTGTTATGTACATAAAGAGTCTGTTAAATTGTACAGGTGAAATTTTAAATCACTAAATAATGCTTTAACATTTAATTAGACAAAATTATCCTAAAGACTAAAGGTTTATGTTCCTTTTTGATTTTACCCAGGGGTTTTATTCTGTGTTAATCAGTACAAACCGCGTGTTAATTAATTTGTTCGGTTTCAGTTTTATTGTAATATAGTTCCTTTAGGTTGTCAGAGTAGAAATACAGCTATTCTAGTCCTCCAACAGATGTGGATCAGTGATCATGTTTGACATTACCAACGAAGCATTAAGAACAATATCAACCTCTCCCTTATTTACTTTCATTTTGGAACAGGTTTTGTGAAAACAGACAAAGGCAGAAACGTCAGAGTGAAGCTAATGAAATGGCTGCTTCAGTTCATATTTCTAAGTCAAGTCAGTGATGTTTTTATAAAACTTTCCCATAAACGTTAAACTACCTTGGATTATGCTTTTATAAACTATCATTTTACTCACTGAATATGTTGAATTCAAAGACTTTGACTTTATGCAAGAGACTAGAGTTAGACAAAATGACTCCCTCTGATTTTCTAGTTATTATTTTAAACATTATTTAAAACAATAAATAATTTTGTGTTAATGTTTATTTTGTGTTAATGTTAATGATATTTACTCAATTACACAAGTGTTCCAATAGTAATACACAGTTGAAGAGAAAGTGCATTTTGTGCTGGTCTATGCAAAATAGATGTATTTGAATTGTATTCAAATAAGGAAGTATCTCTCTTTACAGCACAAAGTCAACCTGCTACAGAGTTGAGGATTGTGTTGAAAGGCGGAAGATCAGATAGAAACCCCAGTGGAAGAAGTTCTGCTGGAAACTTCATCCTGAGTCAATATGTTTCTGACACCAGCAGAAGAACAACTCGGAGTGAAGCGAGGGAACAAGAAGTGTTCAGCAGACGAGTCACAGTGGTTGATACTCCAGGCTGGTGGTGGAGAGGATCTAGAGAAGAGAATTCAAAACTAGATCAATTTCCTGCAGCCCATTTCCTGCACACGCCTGTGCACGGTGGCTCTGGATGTTTCTACTCCAGACTCAGTCCACTGCTTCCTCAGTTCCCCCAAGATCTGGAATCTGCCCTTCTCCACCATCTTCCTCAGGGTCCGGTCACCTCTTCTCGTTGTGCAGCGTTTTCTGCCACACTTTTTTCTTCCCACTGAGGTGCCTTGATGCAGCACTCTGGGAACAGCCTATTGGTTCAGAAATTTCTTTGTGTGTCTTACCCTTACTGAGGGTGTCAATGATGGCCTTCTGGACAGCAGTCAGGTCAGCAGTCTTGCTCATGATTGTGGTTTTGAGTAATGAACCAGGCTGGGAGTTTTTAAAAGCCTCAGGAATCTTTTGCAGGTGTTTAGAGTTACTTTGTTGATTCAGATGATGAGGTTAATTACTCGTTCAGAGAACCTTTTCATGACATCCTAATTTTTGAGACGGGGATTTTGGGTTTTCATGAGCTGTATGCCAAAATCATCAGTATTAAAACAATAAAAAACCTTAAATGTTTCAGTTGGTGTGCAATGAATCTAAAGTATATGACAGTTTAATTTTTATCATTACATTATGGAAAATAATGAACTTTATCACAATATGCTAATTTTTTGAGAAGGACCTGTAGAAACTAAAAAAAAAAAATCACAGCAACATGTTTGCTGAAAAATTTAAATCTTAAAATGGAAAACATTAATTACAAGACAAAATATCATTTTTTTAATAACAGGATCTTTTCTTTGTTTTCTTCGTTCATTCAACTATTCATTGGCTTTCATTTGAAACTCTGCATTTAATTGTTTTCTTAAACCTGGTTAAGTATAAAAGAAAGAGTGACATAAGAAAATAAAAATGTTGAAATTCAGAAACCATGTTGCTTTATTTTGTTGAAAAGAACCCAAAACCTTTTTTTAATTTCTGAAATTTACAATGATTTACATATCCCTTTAAATGTCAACTTTATTTGTTTCACATTTTTGTACTGTTTTTGAAAAAAAAGAAAAAAAACCCAAATATATGCAATTTTTGAAGTCCACCTCTCGCCCAGAACGTTAGCTGGAGATAGGCACCAGCACCTCTCCTGACCCCATTAAGGGACAAGGGTGTAAAGAAAATGGATGGATGGATAAAGAATGTTTATTCTTTATGATTTATCATGTAAGAGTATTACTTCTCATATGATGAATAACCTGCTACATGCTGTATCTTGCTTTTATGTGTTATACTTTCCATTAGATTTTCATTTAACCTTCTTGAAGATGTATTTTAAAAATAACCTTATTGGCATGTGTTATGCAAAGCTTGAAACATAAATTTTTATTAGTTGATTCAACTTCTATGTTTGATCATTAAATTGCTTGGAAGGATGATCTAATTCTGAGATTAACTTTAGAGCTAAGATCAGTCAGTCTGCTTGTATTCAGAATGAGTTTTTGTAACTAAAAGATTTCCAGGTTTGAATTTTTAAGCTTTAATTTCCTGCTTGTAAATCAATTAGTAATGCACTCAGCCATAGCATAAGTATGTGAAGAACAGATGTCATATTAATAATCTCTCTTAGTTTGATACAAGCTCTTAAAAACTGAAATTAAAGTTTATAATTTCTGGATGCTTGTTATTGGAACTGAGTTACATTCACTATAAATTGTTAACTGATAAAGGTGCAGTAAACATCCTGAATTTTACTTGCTAAACTGCAATAATAGCCAAAATCCATGTTAAGTAACTTCAGATTATTAAAGCATTCGACATCTGAAAAACAGGTGTTAAATTGAGATGTTATTTCAGTTTATCTTCAAATGTGAAACTTTTTACTTTCATTTTACTCCAACAGGTCAACAGCTGGCAGTGAATATCTTGTTATTGTTGTAAATACATTGGAAAGATTGTGTTTGAAAGTGTTTTGGATGCTTATTCTGACACACTTTCAAAGGAATATACTGTTGTTGTCAACAGCTCATAATGTCTCCTGATATTCTTGTTGTTCTATATTCTCCAGAGCAATAACCTGAAACTTGAGAAGCTTTCTAAATGTTTTGTTTGACTTCTAAACAAACTTTGTCCCTCTTTCAACAAATGGAGAATTCAATCTAGAAAGTAATAGTTTAACTATCAGGTATTATCTATAGATGAATAGAATCCCTCCAAATATCCAAGCTGCTGGACTCCAGCTGTTGCCTCCTTTCATCCCTTTATATTTAGTGAGTTTGTTCTCTGATTGTCTGTATTAGCCATTTTATCTCTTTGTTTTGATCTCAGTTGCACCTGTGTGATTTTGATTCTCCCAAATATAAAGATGTGCACATAGCATAAATGTAAAAAATAAAAGTAAAAAATAGTTTGCTCATAGACGTTTTTAATTTATGAAAAATAAATGTCACTGTTTTATTCTGATTCATCCAAAAAGGGATGTGTAGCTTGGATCCCTTAGAAAAATACATATTTTCATGATAACGCAAGAAATATCTTCTTGAGGTTTCAGTATCACTTTATTTTTGTGCCCATCAGGAAATTTGCTTTGCAGTCAGATGAAAAGTATAAAACACACAATCAGAGGCATAATCAGTTCATAAGGGTAATTAAAACTGTAAATACATCTCAAGGGAAAACATCAGAATAAATACAAATTGAAACCCACAGACTAAAATGACAGTAATCACATTTATCACAATAACTGCGTGAGTAATAAAAGTACCTTTTTCATCTGTTGGGTCTTACTTTCAGCTGTCTGAATCTCTTTCCAGATGATAAAAGTTCAGATTCACCAGGAAGTTATTCAGTATTTTTTTCATTCCTGGTCCACACACTACCCTGCAAGTAGTGTGTCTAGAAGACACATTAAAATCATGTGTACTCCTTCAGTACACATGATTTTTATTGGTGGCTGATTAACAGGGTTTTGTTGAGTTTGAATAGAAAGTTGATCAACAACTGGGTGACAGGAGCAGCTAAAATAGCATAACCTCATGACAAATGCTAAATTATTGTCTACATAAGGAGTTGCTACTTCTTAAAATTGTTTTGTTCAAAATTTCAAATCACTATGCAATGCTTCACTGTTTAACTAGATAGTCCAAATTCTTCTAATGAGTAAATGTTAATTGTCATTTTTTATTTGACCCAGTGGGTTTTATTCTGTGTTAATTGATTTAAAAAAAAATGATGATTGATTTCTTAAGTTTCAGTTTTATTGTGAAAAAAAAATCTCTTTTGTGGTTTAAATCTTTGTTTTATGTTACGATGGTTGGTGTAAATAGTGAAGCATTTTAATCAACTGCTGGTGTTTTAAACTTGCTATACTAAGAAATTTTAGGTTGTCAGAGTAGAAATGCAATGACTCTAGTTTCCCTGCAGAAGGCGATCTCTGACCATGTTTGACTTTATCAACCAACCATAAAGCACAACATGCACTTCTACACTCTTTTACTTTCGTTTAGGAACAAGTTTTGTGAGAACCAACAACAAGCAGAAACGTCGGCAGAGTGAATCTCAACAAAATGGCTGCTTCAGCTGATATTTACAACTCAGGTTTGTGACGTTTTCATAAAACTTTCAATAATTTTGTTCTATCTTGGATTATGCTTTTGTTAACAGCTCCTAACTTTCATAGTGGTTGAATTGGTTGCATTCAAAGACTTTTATTTTATACTAGAGATGGAAGTTGGACAAAATGTCTCAGTCTACTTTTGTAGTTATTTTTGTTTAAAGTTTATTTTAAATGTAAATTTATGTGTAAATGTTATTGATATTTACATTATTAGAAAAGTGTTCCAATAGCAATATACAGTTGACATAGAAAGTATATTCCTGGTATAAACAGAGTGTTTCTAACTTATCTCTCCTTACAGCACAAATTCATCCTGCTACAGAGTTGAGGATTGTGTTGATAGGAGGAAGATATAATGACCTTCTCAGTGGTAAAAGTTCAGCTGGAAACTTCATCCTGGGTCAAAATGTTTTTGACACCAGCAGAAGAACAGCTCAGAGTGAAGCGAGGCAGCAGGAAGTGTTCAGCAGACGAGTCACAGTGGTTGATACTCCAGGATGGTGGTGGAATGGGCTTACAGAAGAAGCTCCAAAACTGGATCAGATAGAAATCCAGAACAGTGTCCATTTGTGTCCTCCAGGACCTCATGTCTTTCTGCTGGTCATTCCTTTTGGGTTAAATTTATGTCAGGATCTCAAATCATCACTAAAGCAGCACTTGGAGCTTTTTAATGCAGATGTTTTCAGTCACACCATCGTGTTGATCACTGCAGTCAATCCATATAGTGATGAAAAGATTGAATCCAAAATCAGAAGAAGTCCAGTCCTGCAGTGGATTCTTCAACAATGTGGAAACAGAAAACATTTTCTCAACATCAGTAACAGAGAAGATAGAGATCAAGTCAAGAAGCTTTTAGAGAAAATTGAGACCCTGATTACAAACAATGGATTCAGACACTGTTCTGTTGACAGAAGTCAAGGAGAAGCTCTGAGAGAAGAAATGAGAGATTTGACTGAAAGAGCCTCAAAAAGGTTTGAACAAGTCCAGAAACAAAGAAACAAACTGAAGCTACAGATTGAAGGTAGGTTAAAAGTTTCTTTATTTCCAATGAGCTACTATATTACTTCCCCTGCAGGTGTTTGTGGGTAATTGTATAAGATCAACCAGAGTTTATCAGCTTAAACTTTAAATTTTGTTAGTACAAAGTTTAAAGAACAATTAAACCACTGAAATTACTAAACCATACACCAGCTACAGACAAACTACTCTGTTTGACCCACTCAATTGTAGTGTGACTTTTAGTGAATTGGTGTGATCTTAGCCACAATGTAAAAACAAAACAAACTAACAAAACAAAACAAAAAAAACAGGAGTCACAAGAGGCTCTTTGGTTCTGAGGCTCAATTAATATTAGCATTGTTTATTATGAATACAACAAATTAGAGCATTTAGTTTTGTGTGTTTTTTTATTGTTTTGTCCTGTGCCCCCGTGCAAAAACAATGCCCCCTACTCCTCCTGCTAAATTGGATCAAATAAAATGATGCCCTATGTTTCAGGATTCACATCTTCTGTGAGAAAATCACATGTAAATCTTGGCATAACATTGTTGAAGTTTCTCTTTTGGAGAAGGTTTTACTATTACTTGAAGAAAAGCAAAAGCAGATCAAACTTAAGATACACAATAATTTCATTGTTTCTTGGTTAAAAAAAAACAAAAACCTTAATGATTCTTTTCAGAGAAAGTTTTCAGAAACAGAAAACCACCATAGAGCTAGATAAATTAGATGAGGTACTGTGTAAATAAATCACTTTTGCTTTCTTTTCCTAAATCTTTTAAGAGTTCACTGGCACCTCTAAAGTAAAAGAGGATACAACAATCACTTAAAATAATCTAAATCACAGTTCATACAATAGATTCACATGCTGAGAATATTTTGGATTTTCCCTTTTAATAATTAGCAACTTTACAACTGTTTGTTTGGTCTATTTTCTGTGTAATCAACCAGGCTTTAAGTAAAGCTCAGTTGCAAACCTTTTGAAATTGAGAGAAATAAATTAGTTGTTCTTTTGCCTGTTTTGTTGATTCAGATGGAAAAGTTCCTCCAAGCCATTTAAGAATAGTGATGATTGGAGGATCATTTGCTGGCAAAAGCTCAACAGGAAACACCATTCTAGGGAAAAATAGGTTTAATGTTAATGAAAAGGGTGACAGAACAACCCACAGTGAAATCAGCCACAGTGTGGTTGAAGGAAGGCGTCTCACAGTGGTCGATTCTCCTGGATGGTTTTACATCAACACCCTCCAGGAAACCAGTGAGATGGATAAACTGGAAATAGAAAACAGTGTGAATCTGTGTCCTCCAGGACCACATGCTGTGCTGCTGGTTATTCCACTGGCAATTAACACTGATGAATCATATCTCAGAGTTGTCCAAGAACACATGAGTCTGTTTAGAGAAGAAATCTGGAAACATACACTTGTTCTGTTTACCTATGGAGACTGTATAGGAGTGAAGACTGTAGAGGAGCGTATAGAGAGTGATGAAGGTCTGCAGTGGATAGTGAACAAGTGTGAGAACAGGTATCATGTCCTGAACAACAAGGACCACAGTGATAAGACTCAGGTAAAGGAACTACTGGAGAAGATTGAAGAGATGTGGGCAGGAAATGAAGATCCTTACTATGAAGTGGAGCTGAACCGAGCAGCAGAGCTAGAAACCAAGAGAGAGACTGGAGACAAGATGGCCAGAAGGTTGAAGACGATCAATGAGAGACAGTCAAGAGTCCTGAAAGAGCTGATTGGAGGTAAGAAATAAATAGGACATTTTCCAATACAGTCATGTAAAATTAATCTTTTTGTATTTAATACAGTGTAATTTTTGTTTCTTTTACAGGTAACAAACATTCAATCACTAACATCAGGATTGTTCTTATTGGCCAGAAATGTTCAGGGAAAAGTGAAACTGGAAACATGATTCTGTTCAAAAGTCAGTTTATCAAAACTTTTGACAGAGCTTGGTTGAAAAAGGTAAAAACATGCTGACTAAGCAAAAAGATTTCATACTGTCTAACATCCAGATTGTAGGTGTCCAGTTGGTAAAATACATCCAAAAATATGTAATTTTTTTTTGTTGTATTATTTCAGACCTACCAAGATCATAGAGAAACTTCAACATGTGTGAAACATGAAGGAAACTTTGATGGAGTAAAAGTCTCAGTTGTTGAAACTCCAGGCTGGTTCTCAGACCCAACACCACCTGACTGGATCAAAGATGAAGTTCTCCACAGTGTCTCCATGTGTTCTCCTGGACCTCATGTTTTTCTCCTGCTTGTTCCCATCATCAGATCTTTCACAGAGAAAGATCTCAAAGCTCTGGTGGAGATCTTGAATCCATTAACAGAGAGAGTGTGGAGACACTGCATGGTGGTTTTTACCTGGGGAAACTGGATCAATGACGTCCCTGTAGAGAATTACATCATCAGAGAGGGAAAGGAGCTCGAGGAGCTTCTGGAGAAATGTGGGAACAGATACCATGTACTAAATAACTATGATTCTGATTATCCTGGTCATGTCAAAGAGTTGTTCCAAAAAATTATTGATATGATGAAACAAAGCAACGAATGCTTCTCAGTTGAAGACAAAAAAGAAAAAATTCTCAGTTTCCTTCGGCCACCAAAACAACAGACACTTACAGAAAAGGAATGGACCAGGAGAGAACAGGATCTGATAGAGCGAATGATGAAAGCTTTAGCAAAGGAACCAGAAGAATCAACGGAGCCTCATGTGAGAACAGCACAGAGCAAAGATGGTGAAATTCCTGACAGTAAGTTTTAGATAATTATGAATTTTTGTTGAGTTTACAGTCTTTGTTACATGCATTGTTCTCTTTAATAACACTTCAATGTCTGTTTCAGTGAGTGGAGATGTTGCCTCAGAATATGGGAGCATTTCAGAGAACAGGAGACGACGAGGACATGACCAAGTTACTGAATGGTTGAATAACAGAGTCAGAGAGTCAGAGATCAGCTCTGGGATCGGCAGCATTTGTTCCTCAAACTCTTATATGGAAAACTTGGAGGAAAATTCTGAAATAAATTAAGGCCAATGTACAAATTCAGGAAAACAACAAAGTACTAGCTTAAATGAGTTTCTTAAATATCACCAAAATGTTTCAAATTATTTTCTGATATAAAAACATTTTAGGTATTTCAATAAATATTAACACTTAAATATTTTAACTAGTTTTCATCATGCTTATATTGATCTAATCCAACCTTTTTGTACATTGTTAATATTTGCAAAGGTTTATTTTGTTTTACTAAACCAGCGTTGGAGAGGAAATGTATTAAATAGTTGATTAAACAGTACAATTATTAATTATTCATGAATTATTACTTATGCATTAAGTTTTCATGTAACCTACTGGAAGATTTTTTTTTTTAAACTCATCATCTTGTGTTCTGCAAAACTTGATAATTAAAGTTTAAGAAGTTTATTAGACAGAAATATTAGATCATTAAAGGGTTAAATGAATATTTTTTTTAAAGACAAAGCAGTAAATAGAAACTTATGAGATTAGTTTTAGAGCTACAATCATTCAGTCTGCTTCTATTCAGAGTGAATTTTTCTAACTAAGGAATTTAGTTTGGATATTTAAGCTTTAATGTCATTGTTTTAAATCTCTCCGTATTAATGTTATCAGTGATAACATAAGCGACATAAACAAATGAGATATCAAGAATCTCTTTTGGTTTGATGCAAACTCTTAAAACTCTTATCCAGATAAGTTGTATACTTCACTAAAGAAACTCCTAAAGGGTTTCTTTAGGAGTAAAATAAAAACTTGTTTATATTTTGCTTGTCTTTTGTTTTTTGTTTTGTGTTGTTTGTATTTGCTCTAATTCATGTAAAGCACTTTGAAATGCCTTGTTGCTGAAAATGTGCCTTATAATTAAAATGACCTTAAAACTGAAATTGAGGTTCATAATTATATGAGTGTTTGTTATTGTAGATCTGAGTTACAATCATTATAATTTATAAACTAACACAGCTGAAGTAAACACCCTGAATATCAATTACTGACAAAATGACTATATGTTATTAAAGTGCCACAACATGCAAAATCCCTCTTGAGTAATTTTAGAATACATTCTACATGAAGACCAAATGTTAAATTGAGCCTCCCTGATGTTTAAGTTTATCTTCAGATGCGAAACTTTTTACTTCCCATTTACACCTGCAGGTCAATTCAGACTAGATTCAAATTCAGCTGGCAGAGAAAGTCTTATCGTTATACAGAGAAATCACAGAACTAAAACGGTGATAGTAAAGAAAGATTGTGTTTGAAAGTAATTTAGATGATTATTCTGTCACTTTCAAATGAATATGTTGTTCTTGCCAATAACTCATAATGTCTCTTGATTTGCTTCTTGCTCAAACTGAGACATGAGAATGTTTCTAGACTTTTGTTTGATTTAAAAAACATACTGTTACTTTATCAAATGAAGAACTCAAGTGATATTTTATATATCAGTAAATTTATCAGTATTTTCTAAATACTGATTCAGAAATCAGTATCTAGAAATCAGATAGTGTCTTTGAGTTTTTTGGGAAAGACTCTTTTAGAGGTAAAAACTCGTTCTCTCCAAACATCCAAGATGCTGGACAACATTTGTTGTTGTGTGTGAAAAATAACAGAGAGTTTGAATAGAAAGTTGATCAACAACATAGTGAAATGAGCAGCTAAAATAGCATAACCTCATGAGAAATGATAGATCTTATTGTCTACATTGAAACTTCTTTAAATTGTTCACTTCAAATGTCAAATCAGTCATGCTTCAGCTTTTACTTGCACAGATCAAATTCTCCTAATTAGTAAATGTTTGTGTTGTAGTAAACCCATTTTCTCTGCTGTGCATCAATCACTCAGGTCCGTTTACCAGTTCCTGGACTGAACCAAAACCCTTCAGTTTTATGACATCACTGTCCAGCACTGGGGCCACTTAGCACACATTATGACTGACATCAAGTAAAGATCATAGCACGAGTTCTGCTTTTATCTTCTCATTCTGCTCCCTTTCTAAGCGATGTTGACCTGCTTAATCAGATTTTGTTATGTGTAACACAGAAGACTGGCAGCAGTCGTAAATGTTATGGTTATGTAAGTATACAGCAGTGTGCAAGTGGCAAGATAACAGAGACAGAGGAAGGCCACAGAATCATTTATCTAAAAGATTAGTTTTACTCTTTTTATTTGACCCAGTGGGTTTATTTTGCATTAATTGATAAAACTTTTTATTTGGTAATTTTCAGTTTTTTTATTCTATGGCTCCTTTTAGGTTGTCAAAGTGGAAATGCATTTAACTTAGTCGTCCAGCAGATGGCGATCCCTGACTTAACCAACTAATCATTAACCACAAACACTTCAAACTTTGCACTTTATACTTCAAGAAAACCCTCCTATTATGTTCGTTTCTGAGGTACAGCAATAATGTTCGTGGGTCAATTTGACCCGGGGAGTGTTTTATCATGCAATAGTGTCAGAAACCAAAAAATTCCTCCAAACATTTTTTTATCTGATTATTAACTCTAATACTAAACATCTCAATCAAAATTTGTGCAATTATGTTTTTTTATTTCTCAGAAATTAAGGATTAATGACGACAACTTACTCAATTACTCATTTGGACATAAAAAATGGGATTTACATTTTTTATGTCCACTGAAAAAAACCTAGACACCAAAAAACAATAATTTCCATGAAAGTGATCTTTGGTAAATTTTTTTATATTACATTTAATTTTTTTTCAAAGGGTGATCTTTATAATTGAACTTGAGACACATACTGTTCCGGGTCAAATTGACCCGCCAATTAAAATCAAGATATGAGTCATGCAGAGAGTATTTATGTTCCTCTCCACTTCTACTGAGTGTCCACTCAGTGTGGGTGGAGTTTACCCACTTTTCCCGTCAAAAGTTGTATGAACACCTGCTTTCTTGCAGTTCATTTTGAAGTAAAGAGAGTAGGGAGAAAGTGGGTTTGTGTGTGTCTGCGTGTGCATGTGTGTGTGGTGAAATAAGGTTCATAGCTGTAAGGAAACAAATAGAATTTTTAATCCTTGACTGCCGGGTCAAATTGACCCGAACAGTATCGATGTAACAAATAGACGCAGGGGGGCTGCAAATGTGTAAAATGAATACATTTTCAATTTATATGTAGAGTTCACCTATTAAGATACATAGAAAAAGTTTCATGCAATAAAAATACTTGCAACTATTTTTAAAATATTTTTAAACTTTAAAACGGGTCAATTTGACCCACAACATAATAGGAGGGTTTTAAGAAAAGGTTTTGTGAGAACAAGTGGAAACGTCAGCAGAGTGAAGCTCATGAAATGGCTACTTCAGTGGATATTTCTAACTCAGGTCAGTCCCATTTGTTTTTATAAAACCCTCTTTAAATGTTTTCCTTTCTCTGATTATGCTTTTATAAAATGTAATTTTACTGGATGGATGAATGGATTGAATTCAAAGACTTTCATGTTGTCCTTTTATAGTTGTTTTAATTATAGGTATATTTTGTGTTATACTGTTATTGGTATTCATTATACAAAATTTCCAACAGCAATATACAGTAAAATTAGAAAGTATGTACCTTCTATGCTGGTCTAAACAAAGTGTTTCCGAACTGCATCCAAATAACAGTTTCTCTCCTTACAGCTCAAAGTCATCCTGCTACAGAGTTGAGGATTGTGTTGATAGGAGGAAGATCAGATGCAATTCCCAGTGGTAAAAGATCAACTGGAAACTACATTATGGGTCAAAATGTTTTTGACACCAGCAGAAGAACAACTCTGAGTGAAGTGAGGCAACAGGAAGTGTTCAGCAGACGAGTTACAGTGGTCGATACTTCAGGATGGTGGTGGAATTGGCCTAAAGAACAGACCCCAAAACTGGATCAGATAGAAATCCAGAACAGTGTCCATGTTCTCCAGGACCTCAAGCCTTTTACCTGGTCATTCCTGACAGTTTACATTTTTCTCAGTGAGCCAAATCATCACCAAAGCAACATTTGGAGCTTTTTAATGCAGATGTTTTCAATCACACCATTGTGCTGATCACTGCAGTTGCTCCATGTACTGAAAAATGTTGAATCCAAAATCAGAAGAAGTCCAGTCCTGCAGTGGATTCTTTAACAATGTGGAAACAGAAAACATTTTCTCAACATTATTAACAGAGAAGAAAGAGATCAAGTCAAGAAGCTTTTAGAGAAAATTGAGACGCTGATTACAATCAATGGATTCAGACACTGTTCTGTTGACAGAAGACAAGGAGAAACTCTGAGAAAAGAAATGAGAGATTTGACTGAAAGAGCCTCAAAAAGGTTTGATCAAATGCAGAAACAAACAAACTGAAGCTACAGATTGAAGGTAGTGTGGCAACACTAGGGTAGGAGTCTGGTACTCTGCTCCTCACAGCAGGGTAACCAGAAGTTGTCAACGCCACCTTGGGAATTGCACCCAAGGAAATACCCTGCCAGTTGGCTCGAGGTTCGTGAACAGAACAAGACTTTTCCAAAAAAAAAAAAAAAAAAAGGGATTACATTTATTGTTTCATGTTAAAAAAATGGACAATCACAACATAAGGAACACAATAGGAAGGGATTGTAGAGTACTGAGGCCTACCAGCAGGGGGAGGGCAGTCCAAATGGGAACTGGTTCCTAAAATAAATGTATAAATCCAAAATAAATCACCCCAAACACTTGTGAACAGGCATTCAATCGTGAAGAAATCCCAACACCGGCCACTCGCACAACACAGTTCCAGTCTCCCAGGAGGCCCCTCCCACTACCGTCAGCTCTCAGCCTGGAGACAAGAGGGTGGGGTCAAACAAGCAAATACAAAAAAAAACACAATTACTACAATTTAAACTTGGCCAAAGACTAAAATGAGCTTACCTCCAACATAACCAATTAAAATAATCAATGTTTTAATAGAATAGTCTAAAACAATCCATGGCTGCTACCTGCAGTGAGGCTGGAGGCTACACAAAACAATAGAATGTTCTAAAGTAACAAATTCAAACCAAAGAAAACCCAAAACTAAATAAACAAAACGGATTAAACAAAGCAGTTGCAAAAATGAAACAAAGACAACCAATGAAACAAAACAGTGAAACAAAACAGCAGGGTCTCCAGTGAGCTGCAACAGTGTCAGAGCTGGAATTAAATCAAAAGGTTAGTAGGTGATTTACAGAAGACAGAGGAAACCATTGTCACCTACCAGAGCTGGATGACTTTACCCCAAACCAGAGGATCCTTTCCAGCCCACAGCAGGAGGATCAGCTTTCCAATATGTGCTATATATAAATAATTGTTATTTTTGGTGTTATGGAGCTGTATGGGTGCAATAAAACAATACATACCCGTTTTATGTGCAAACTGCACTGGGGAGGGTAAATTGCAGCCACACCCCAGTACCAAGCAGGAGCTTCCAGTGGTTTTCTAGATGTAAACAATTCAAGTCAAATACTGAATTTGTAGGTCTTAGGCTGAAGGAGAAACATTACTTACTGATGTTAGAGCTTTAAAACCTGCATGCTACCCAAGCAACCTTCCCAATGACGTGTGACCAAATGCCAGCATAAGCAACCAGGTGAGAGTCTGCCTTTATACTCTCCACCCCTCATGAGGTGATTAGGGGCCAGGTGTTTTGAATATTGGGGCAGGCTTCTTCCTGCTACAGTAGGTTACAAGTTTCTTTATTTCTAATAACCTACAGTATTCCTTATTCTGTTTGTGGGTAATTGCGCAAACAGAATAACTAGAGTTTGATAGCTAAAACGTTTTGTTTTGGTTTTTCATTTATAGAAAGGAAGCATAAAATATTGTGTATTATCCATAAAGAATTGTGAAGTGTTCATGGCTTCCCACATTGAAAAAGGAGGACGAGAGACTTCTGGATTTCACTCACTCAATTGTATTCGCACCGGTAAACAATGAAGAGGTGAAAAACCTACAAAACGCATACAAAAATATCAAACATACATTTTAGAGATAGTGACACGTTCAGGAACAGATGGACGCAGGGACTGAACAGAAAATACAAAACAGGTGTTTATTAGGAAATAAACTATTTCTTCGTCAGACAGGCCAGGGTCAGAACCAGGGAATCCAAATCAGTCAGGCAATTCCTCAGATCTCAGGGTCAGACAGACAGGGGATCGAAGCCAGGAGGTCCAAAACCAGTGGTGGGGGATCAGGATCGGGGACAGGAGAGGCAACTAGGCAGAAGGAAGAGACAGACAGGTTAGTTACTGGGTGGTTAGCTCAAGTTACTACAGCAGGCCTGAAAGTGTTACGGCTGAGGGTTTCACAACAATCTGAGCAGAGCAGGGGGAAAATCCGTCCTTATATGGCAGCAGCTGGGGATCCAGGTGATGATGATCAGGTGTGAGTGGTCACAGCTCAGCAGCAGCTGTGACAGGTAGTTTGACTTTAATCATTTATCTTAGCTATCATTCCATCATTAACTTTAGACATAGACATTCACAATTTTAACCAAAATGAATAATTTATTTATTTTTATTATTAAATTTGTTTTTCTTTCATGACATATTTTTTTGCATTAATTGAATTTTAGATATACATTCAATGGAACCAAACTATAAAACCCAGCAATGGAGGGGGGAGGGAATAGACTTTTTGGGGGGCAAAATTAATGTATGTACAACACCAGTAGCCTAAGCTACTTGTTAACAAGCTTAAGGTGCTGTATTGATATTAGCTCGTCATCTTTTAGCTAACTTTACCTGCACTCAACAGCTTGACTCAACAGTCTGTTAGTTTGGGGGAAAAGCTGTGAAAAGTTCTTTGCGTTTTGCTGGTTTGCTGCCATGATTTTACGTAGCTCCGCACAGCAGCAGCAGTTCTCCTTCACTGCCGCACAAATATTGTTGCACTGCTGTTTTTGTGAGATTTGTGTATGAGAGTATGGGGATGCGAGACCTGCTATGTAAAGAACACAGTAAATACTGTAACAGCTATCTACACCAACCTGATACAGCAGATTGGTGCAGCTAGCCGTGTTTGTCTAAAGCAAAGGCGGCTAGCTGTAGGCAAAGATGGGCCCAAAGCAATGTGTTGTCATTTCAGAGAATGTTTTACTATTTTTAGAAGAAAACAAACCTCCAATAAGACTAAGATTAAAAAAAACAAATGAATAATTTATACTACTATATGGCTCCTGGTTAAAACACAACCAGAAGATTGAGCTTGTTTCCAGAGAAAGTATTCAGAAACAGAAAGCCAACATAGAACTGGACAAACCAGTCCCAAATAAAAACTTAAGTTCATTTTCTTTCACAAAATCTTTTAACAGTTCACTGGCAGCTGTAAAGTAAAAATAAGACACAACAGTCACTTAAAATGACATTAATCATGCAGGTCACACAACAGATTCACCACCTGACTATTTGTTTGGCCACCAGTAATTTCAATTTATTTCAGCTTTGCAGCTGCTAGATAATTTTATTTTCTGTGTCATCGACCCTGATCTCAATAAACCTGAGTTCCCAACTTGTTTTAAATTGAGGAAACTACATAATTTCTTGGTTTGTCTGTTTTGTTGGTTTAGATGGAAAAGTCCCTCTAGATCATTTAAGAATAGTGATGATTGGAGCTTCATGCGCTGGGAAGAGCTCAACAGGAAACATCATCCTGAGGAAAAATGTCTTTGGTGTTGCTGAAAGTAGTAGGAGAACAACCCACAGTGAAATCAGCCACAGTGTGGTTGAAGGAAAACGGCTCACAGTGGTCGATTCTCCAGGATGGTTTTACATCAACACCCTCCAGGAAACCAATGAGATGGATAAACTGGAAATAGAGAACAGTGTGAATCTGTGTCCTCCAGGACCACATGCTGTGCTGCTGGTTATTGATCTGATAACTGTCATGAATTCATTATATCTGAGATCTGTTCAGGAACACATGAGTCTTTTTAGGGAAGAAATCTGGAGACACACACTTGTTCTGTTTACCTATGGAGACTGGTTAGGAGTGAAGACTGTAGAGGAGCGAATAGAGAGTGAGGAAGGTCTGCAGTGGATAGTGAACAAGTGTGAGAACAGGTATCATGTCCTGAACAACAAGGACCAGAGTGATAAGACTCAGGTAAAGGAACTACTGGAGAAGATTGAAGAGATGTGGGCAGGAAATGAAGATCCTTACTATGAAGTGGAGCTGAACCGAGCAGCAGAGCTAGAAACCAAGAGAGAGACTGGAGACAAGATGGCCAAGAGGTTGAAGAGGATCAAAGAGAGAAAGACAAGAGTCCTGAAAGAGCTGATAGGAGGTAAACAATAAATAGGACATATTTTATGATTAAGTCATAAAATATATATGTTTTAGTATTTAAACAATTATTGTAATTTTTGTTTGTTTTACAGATGAGAGACAGCAAGTCACTGAAATCAACATTGTTCTTATTGGCCAGAAATGCTCAGGAAAAAAAACAGCTGGAAATCTGATTCTTTTCAGCAAGAGCTTCAATATAAACTCTGAGAGAGCTTGGTTGAAAAAGGTAACACAACATGCAAGCAAAAACATTTGACACAGTCTATATATGCTCATGTTCTCACTAAAACCAGGAATATAGAGCTCATCACTCCAGGTCTTTACACTGACTAGTGAGAATAGATTTTAAAATACTGATGTTAGTTTATAAATCACTGAACTTAGCATCACTAGACATTAAAGATCTGCTGTTTCTGGATCAACTTTCCAGACAACTCAGGTCTTCTGGTTTTGACCTGTTCTACATCTCCAGAACCAGAACCAAATCTGGAGAAGCAGTGTTCAGCGTCTATGCACCACAAATCGGGAACAAACTAACAGGAAACTGCAAAACAGCCGAAACAGCGAGTACTTTTAAAATTAGACTAAAAACCCATCTGTGCATTCTGATGTGTAACAATGGCAATTGCTACATTTGTTGACTCCGTGTTCTATGAGGGACCTCTTATGAGGTAGGTAAGTTATAATTATGAGATTTCTTTCAGTGGTAGCAGACTTCCATAAAAGTTTCAAGCTGGGATCTTTGTTTTGTGTTTCTTCCTATACATCTTTAAAATAAGTCATTCTTGTTTTCTCAATGGGTGATAATTTTTGCTTCAAAAAATTATCGGATAGGAAACTAAAAAAGACAATTGTTTTGTGTCAGTTGTAGAACATAAGTCAGCCCATCTCTGTAGCTATTAAAGCCTAAAATAACATTTCCAAAACATGTTGCAGCAAGCACGAACGTCCTGAGGGAATGCTGATGTCAGCATACAAATTTAAAGAATTATTTTTTTAAACAAATTACAAGAACAATCAGGGGTTCCTGAAACACTTGGTACAATAGCACTGTACTTTGTATCAATCTTATGGTTGAATGACAAATCATATTAAAAATAATAAATATTGTTTTTGGGATATAATGTCTGTTTAGTGCACTTAGCAGCGAAAGGTGTTTTTTCATCTGGAATGTTGCTTATTTTGGCTTTTATACAAATGAAAAAAACTGCAATTAATTGATTACATATGCAGTGGTGCAGTTGGTAGCACTGTTGCCTTGCAGCAAGAAGGTTCTGGGGTCGATTCCTGGCCTGGGGTCTTTCTGGGTGGAGTTTGTATGTTCTCCCTCTGCATGTGTGGGTTTTCTATGGGTACTCCGGTTTTTTCCACAGTACAAAAACATGACTGTCAGGTTAATTAGTCGGTCTAAATTGTGTGTGCGTGTGTGTGTGTGTGTGTGTGTGTGTGTGTGTGTGTGTGTGTGTGTGTGTGTGTGTGTGTGTGCGTGTGCGCGTTTGTCCTGTCTGTCTCTGTGTTGCCCTGCGACAGACTGGTGACCTGTCCAGGGTGAACTCCGCCTCTCACCTGGAACCACCACCAGCACCTCCCGACCCCAATAAGGGACAAGGGTGTCAGAAAATGGATGGATGATTACAGATGCTAAATTTTTTTTTATTGTGTTTCAACAATAAATTTTGTGTGTTTGCTTTATATATTTCAGAACCAACAAGATCATAGAGAATCTACAACATGTGTGAAACATGAAGGAAACTTTGATGGAGTAAAAGTCTCAGTTGTTGAAACTCCAGGCTGGTTCTCAGACCCAACACCACCTGACTGGATCAAAGATGAAGTTCTCCACAGTGTCTCCATGTGTTCTCCTGGACCTCATGTTTTTCTCCTGCTTGTTCCCATCCTCAGATCTTTCACAGAGAAAGATCTCAAAGCTCTGGTGGAGATCTTGAAGCCTTTAACAGAGAGAGTGTGGAGACACTGCATGGTGGTTTTTACCTGGGGAGACTGGATCAATGGCCTCCCTGTAGAGAATTACATCATCAGAGAGGGAAAGGAGCTCCAGGAGCTTCTGGAGAAATGTGGGAACAGATACCATGTTCTAAACCCTAATCGTTATGATGATCCGGTTCAGTTGAAAGAGCTGTTTCAAAAAATGTTTGTCATGGTGGCACAAAACAAGGGATGGTTCACAACAAAACATAGAAAAAGAGAAAGTGCAGATTCGGATTCTACCTCTGCAACAAAACAACTCATGCTGACCGAAGACGAGTGGAACCAACGGGAGCAGAACCTGATAGACAAAATGTTGGAGGCTTTGTCAAATGAACCAGAAGAACCAACGGTACCTTTTACAAAAACATCAAGTAGCATGGACGAGGGCTACTTGCCATCCAGTAAGTGTAACTTAATCAAATTGAAAGTTTTGTGTTCATATATAATCTCATGCATTTTACTGCACACTTTTTCCATAGCAATCTGATTTTCTTTAGAAAGGAGTTTTCATAGTCAGATGTAACAGAACCAACCACATTGTCAATAATGATGCCAGGAATTGCTAAACTAAATAAATACAATAAAAATGATCAGGCAGATACATCCATCCATCCATCCATCCATTTTCTTGCACCCTTTTTCCCTCAGTGGGGTCGGGAGGGGTGCTGGTGCCCATCTCCAGCCAACGTTTCGGGCGAGAGGCGGGGTACACCCTGGACAGGTCGCCAGTCTGTCGCAGGGCAACACAGAGACACACAGGACACACAACCATGCGCACACACACTCATACCTAGGGGCAATTTGGAGAGGCCAATTAACCTGACAGTCATGTTTTTGGACTGTGGGAGGAAACCGGAGTACCCAGAGAAAACCCACGCATGCACAGGGAGAACATGCAAACTCCATGCAGAAAGACCCCAGGCCGGGAATTGAACCCAGAACCTTCTTGCTGCAAGGCAACAGCTCTACCAACTGCGCCACTGTGCAGCCCAGGCAGATACAATGAAATATAAAATATGGAACTAAAGTTTCCTCTTCTATTTCAGTGAGTGAAGATAAAGACTCAGATGGTGAGAGAATTACAAAGTTTGGGAATCTACGATTATATGACCAGGTTGCTGAATGGCTGCAGCAAAGTGCAAGAGCAGCTGAGATCAACTCTGGGGTTTTGCTCACCGGCAACTTTTACTGAAACATTGAAGAGAGTCTTCTAATCTAATGACAGAAAAAGTTTTTTCACTGAAAGGAAAAACTAAATCCCCTCAGCATGTCCTCAAACATCACAGAGAGGCTCAAAAATGTAATAACTTAAATAAGCAGGATAAAAAATAAAACTGACATCTGAGCTTTATTTGAAATAATTTAACAAGTGTAAGTGTTGCAGTGCCAACATTATTGTGTAAAATAAATTGCTACAGAGCTGATATATTGAAATTTAGTTTTCTGTAAATTGTCATTGTTTTATTAATTTACTTTAATTTCTTGTGCCCAAAGAAATTTAAATATCAGAATATTTTAAAATTCATGGACGTTAAACATGTTTTTGCACTTTTTTTTAATCAACTGTTTTTTCTTTTGCTTTCTATGCACAAATGTGAAAAATGTTTGAATTTATAACAAATGCTAAATATTGTTGTGTAAGATGGAGTTTTTCATCAATATACATAACATTTATGTTCATGATATCTAAGTGCAGTGGATTTTCTGAAGACTAGATTATTTTAACTCATCTGCAGAGTCTTGGATTAATTTGTTGTTTGTCATACATGACAACTAATTTTAATAACTGGCAATTTTATTCTTGTTGGACAAAAATGTTGAGGAAAGAGTGAAGATGGAAATATTATCCTTCACAATAATCGATTTGACATCAGTTCCAACAAAAGTCAGTTGAAGTAGGTAACCTTGTACGCTGCCTGCACAGAAATGTTTTGTGATGCCGTCTCACCAAAAGAAAATATGAATATGATCAAACTAAACCAAGGTGTCTTCACAACTAGAAGACAAATAAAACAATCCTTAGAATCTATATTGATACAAAACACTTATGGAACAGGAGGGGTGATGATTTGTGGATTTTCTTCTTCATAATAAACACCAAAATTTAGAAATTGCAGTTTGTGTTGTGATATCCTTGTATAATTTTATGGTTTGCAAATAATCTGAAACACTTAAGTGAACAAACAAAAATAAAGGACATTAGGAAGAGAGCAAAAACTTTATCCCACCTCTGTACAGTGCATCTGGAAAGTATTCACAGCTGAATTAGTCTCAATACAATCCTGTCACAGAAATCTACATTCATTGCAATCATTTTGACTTCATGCTTGGTGTTTGACTTCTGACCTGTATCATCAACTGTAGGACCTTATTTATAGAGGTGAGCGCCATACCAAGGCAAATTTACCACAGGTGGCCTCCATCTGTAGAAACATCTTAAGGATGATCAGTGGAAATAACTCAATTTTGAGCTTCATCAACAAAGTATTAAGCAAAATATCTGAATATCAAGAGTAATGAAACAGCTGGTTGTGAATATGTGGATAAGGTAAAAAACATTATGGATATTTTTATGATGCATCCATGCATGTAAATGTTTCTTTATACAAGGGAGAGACATTCATTCAGTGATATGTGGATTGTTAATGTTGGCCAAAAATGTTCAGGAAGAACATTGTGGGAAATCTGATTATTTTTAATGAGTTATTAGATATTTATTTGTTTTATAAAGATTAGTTGGAAACTGCAACCTTATTTTCTGTATGAACAGAAATATCCTTCACATCAATCAGATTAGTTACTGATTTTTTTAACAGCTGTTCTGTTGTTCAAGTTATCACAAAAGACTGCCAGATAGTAGAATGAGTTTGGAAGATATTTCAGGTAAGTAGTGGTGTAGCGGATATGTGTTGGGAGAATAAATCTTTGAAACATGCCTTTGAGCTAGCTTTTTTTCCCTCCTGCCTCTCTGTCTTATCCAAACAGGATTTATCACCAAATGCCTTCTGACTACTGCTAGGTTGGGTAGGGGAAAGAAGGGATGGAGTGAGGTAACAGAAAAATAGGTAGAATACTTTGTATGTTACAGCGCCAATGTTACTGAGTAATTTTTGTTTTATTGTTTATGCTATTTTGCTTGTTGTCTGTCTCAAACACGTCTGTTCATTATGTTGGACTCTGTTTTTGCACATTTTGGTCACTGGAGGGCACTGCCAGACCCAAAATAATAATAATAATAAAAAATATTAAAAATATTAATTTGTCTGGCAGAGACAAAAGCAAAACTTAAAAAGCTTAGTTGAAGACCTGAACTTTTTCCTGAAGTCTGTCACCTTAAAATTTTGAGTTCTGCTCACTTTTTATAACAGTGTGAATTGAAATTTATCTGGTTTACTTTCCTTTATGCATAATTGAAAACATAACAGACAAACAGAACTGCTATAAACAACTATTCCTTATGAGCATCAAAGGTTCTTGGTCTAAAACTTTTTTTCAAACTCTACCACTTTAATAATTGAAATGACCAAACTGATGTGTCTTTGCAAAATAGCAAATATTCTGAGTTTTTAAGAAAAAGTTGATTAAGATTTTGCATCAGAATAAACTACAGTAACATCAGTTTATATATTTTAGATAATTATTTCCTTAATAGAGGTTCTTCTTTGGTTTTTGCCATAGTAAACTAAGGTTTCAGGATTTAGACAGAGTCCAAATGCTTTAAGTCAATTTAAAAATGTCTTTAGCTTTGAATTTTTAGTTTTAATGTTTCTATCTTTGGAAACTAGATCTGTAGTTCTTCCAGTCCTCCAACAGATGGTGATCTCTGACTATATTGAACTTCACTAATTTCAGTAACTTCCTCATCTGCACTTTTACTTTCTGGAACAGGTTTGGTGAGAACGAACAAAAAGCAGAAACATCTAAAGAGTGAAGCATTTGAAATGGCTGCTTCACCTGATACTTCCAGCTGAGGTTAGTGATGTTTTTATAAATCATCCCTAAAAGTTATTCTATCTTGGATTAAACTTCTGTAACTTATTATTTTACTGGTAGAATATGTACTAAATTCAGGAACTATAACTTTATAGACTTGATGGGGGTTGGACAAAAGGGCTCTCTCTGCTTTTCTAAACTTCTTTTGTTTTATTTATTTTTGGGGGTGTGTAAATGTTTTTCACATTTCCTTTTATTTTATAATCGTTCCAAAGAAAATGTACAATATAAAAAGGAAAACCATTTGTGTTGGTATACATAGGGAAAGTGTTTGTGAGACGTATCCAAATAATAACTTACCTCCTTTAACAGGGCAAAAACATCCTGATTCAGAGTTCAGATTTGTGTTTATAGGAATCAGTTTAAATTGAGTTCTCAATTATCTTGGGTCAAAATGTTTTTGACACCAGTAGATGAACAGCTCAGAGGGCAGTGAGATAACAGGAAGAGCTCAACAGACGAGTTACAGTTGTTGATAGTTCAGGCAGGAATAGAGAAGAGAGAACCCAACCCACCTGGATCAGATCCAAGAAAAAAAAACTGTAGATGCATCTCAAGGAAGAACATCAGAATAAATACAAATTGAAACTTACACAATAAAATGAAACTTACACACAAAATTTCCAGATGATAGGTGATAAGGGGAGGGGAGAATGTCTTTTTTTTTTGCCTATCTTAAAGTATTTTAATAATATATCGGTTAATTCACTACTAATAACTTTGCTGGTCACTTTTACCAAATGTTTCATCCTGTTTTTGTCTCCTCAGACTTTTCTGAGAGGCTATAATGTGAAATTGCATAAAAGCAACAGAACTGCAATAACCGTTTTACATAATGGGGTACATGAGCAATAATGTTCCTGAGTCTAAAACTATGGCTTGTGCTGCAATACGTTTCTTAAAAAATTATTAGTCAGCATTTTAAATATGTACACTGCTGATTTGCAAATTTGAAACAGCAAATGTGTCAGAAAATGACACGGGGTCTATAAGAGGTTGAATAGAAAGTTAGTCAAAAATTGAAAGACAGGAGGAGCTCAATTAGCATAATCTCATTGCTAATGTTAGATTTTATTTTTTACACAGAGTCTTTGTTTTTGCTTTACCT
Source organism: Poecilia reticulata (assembly GCF_904066995.2). Classification (NCBI taxonomy): domain Eukaryota; kingdom Metazoa; phylum Chordata; class Actinopteri; order Cyprinodontiformes; family Poeciliidae; genus Poecilia; species Poecilia reticulata. Next base: position 12,183,829 of record NC_088837.1, on the reverse strand, counting down.
TCATTTTCACTTAAGATCACTATCATCAAATATTTAAATATGTAATCAGACAGGAAATACTTCTAATGAGTAAATATTTATTTTTCTTTTTAATTTTAGACAGTAGGTTTTATTCTATTTGTCTTTGTAATAAGTTTAGAAAATGTGCTTTTATTTATTTATTTTTATTGTTTGAAATTTCTTCAAATCCTGATCAACACTGAAGAATCCTATTTTTTGTTACATTTTAAGAATTGCATTATTTTTATTTATTTTGGTAAACACTACTACCTGTACTGTCACTTCAAGAGAGTGTCTTATGACATCAGTATTGTACTATTCTGAGTTGGCGCTAGGCTGCCTAAGAAGAGGCGAATTACAATTCCTGTGAATGGAAGAGCTGCATGTTAAAGGGCTTTTTGTATTTCTATTTGTGCAGGCCTCTGTCAGCAACCTGCATTAAAGATCAACCACCAGCTTCAGTGATCTGACTCCCTTCTTCATCTGAACGCAACGCGGAAAAACATCAAGGTTAACCGACTGTATAAGACTAGATTATTAGTAAAGAACACCTCTAGTATACACCAGTTACATATTGATAAAACTATTTGTTTATTGATTTGTTCATTTTATTGTAAAATATTTGCTTTTGATAGTTAGTAGAAATACAGTCATTCTGTTCATCCAGCAGTCAGCCGTCTCTAACTATCTCTGACTTCACCAACCAATCATCAAGTGAAACAACATCCTCCTCTGTTATGTTTACTTTCATTTAGGAACCGGGTTTCTGGGGTCAGGCAGCAAGCAGGAACATCGGTAGAGTGAAGCTATCTAAATGGCTGCTTGAGATATTTCCAACTCAGGTCAGTAAAACTTTTTTAACACTGTCAATTTTGATTCTATTTAAAATTTTGTTTTTCTGAATTGTTATTTTAGTGGCAGAATATGTTGAATTCAGAGACTTTGACTTTCTGTAGGAGATGAAAGTTGGACAAATGGCTCCATATGTTTTTATAGTTGTTTTGTACTGTTTGCTTTTTTGCATTAATGTTAATAACAATTTGTTTATTATTTTAATGTTCCAAATCACATAGACGATAGAAAGGAATATATAAGTTAGAAAACATTGCCTAAGTAGGTGTTTCTAAACTTCGTGCAAACAATGGCTTATCCTCTACTAACAGTACAAGGCTGCCTTGCTATAGAGTTGATGACTGTGCTGATAGGAGGAAGTGCCATTGCTTTTAAATTGTTTTGTATTTGTTTTAAACTTGTGCAAATGTATTCATTAGTTCTTAAGGTTGTTGTGTGTTGCAGACTTCTGCCAAGGTCCCTCTTGAAACTGAGATCTAGATCTCAACAGGGTTAAAACAAAGGGAATAAAAAAAATATTCAACTGTAAATGCATCTGAAGGAAGAACATCAGAATAAATACAAATTCAAAATGACAGCAATCCCATTTGTCACAACAATGTCCTAAGTAATAAAAGAGATTTTTGTTGGTTCTTACTTTAGGCTATCTGAATCTCTTTCTATATGGTAGGAGCTCAAATTTACTATGATTTATTGTGATTAATGGTGGGAAGAATGTCTCTTACATTTTTTCTTCCCCCTATTAAATGTTTGTTGTATCAGGAAATTTGGTATCTATAGTTTTGCTGGGTGCTTCTGTTTAATGTTTCATCCTGTTTTTGATATCTTTTGATTGTATAACATTAAACTGTAGAAACATGACAGGGAAGCAGCTGCTATCAAGTTTGCAAGTTAACAGCCCTGAGTGTAAAACTCTGATTTATGTGGTAATAGACATTCTAATAAATCAGAAGTGAATATTTTAAAGGGATTAACTCTTAAGACTCAAAAAATTAAAGCAACAAACTGATGTGTGTGAAAAATAACACAGACTGTGAGAGTTTGAATGTAAAGTTGATCAACAGCTTAGTTCCAGGAGCAGATAAAACAGCATAACCTCATTTGTTGACTTAAGTTTCATTTTTATTGTGATATAATTACTTTGGGTCATCAGAGTAGAAATGCAGTGATTCTAGTTGTCCAGCAGATGGGGAACACTGACCATGTTTGACTTTGTCATCAAACCATCAAGTATTTCGGGTGAGGAGGAAGGCTGTTTGGGTAGGGGTGGGGTGGGGTAGAGGTGCGACTAACAACATACTGTGATTCAAAATCGATTAGCAGTTTTTCCCAACCCTGGTCTTCAAGGCAAACTGACCTGCATGTTTTCAGATGTTTGCACTTCAGCATAACCCTGTTAATCAACCATCAATTCAAATCATGTGTGCTGAATTAGAGGAATGCCTAAAACTTACAGGGCAGTGTGCCTTGACAACCAGTGTTGAAGACACTGGATTAGACTTTGCATTTCAACAATTATAAAACACAAAACAACATTGATCCAATGGCATCTCTTCAACGTTGGTTACTTTTCTATAGCTGGATGATTGTTTGATGGTTGATCCACCATCAATTGTCGAATTGTCAAATTACGCTATCCGGGTACTACCTGACAACTGAAAAGAAAAAACATATTCCTTTCTGATATTTGAACATCTTAGAAATGTTAATCATATTAACTTCCATATTTAAAGTTTTCAACATTCTCATGTGGATTTCATCCTATTTTCTGTTAATGAGCTCAATATTTGTAAGGATTTATTTTGTCTTATTAAACTTACCTTGGAGAGTAAATGTAATAAATAGTTGGTTGATCTGCATTCTAGAGTATATATATAGCAACTGTTTATTTTATGATTCATATAATGTACAAACCGGATTCCAAAAAAGTTGGGACACTAAACAAATTGTGAATAAATAGTGAATGCAATCATGTGGAGATGGCAAATGTCAATATGTTATTTGTAATAGAACATAGATGGCAGATTAAAAGTTTAATCTGAGTAAATGTAACATTTTAAAGGAAAAACTATGTTGATTCAAAATTTCACAATGTCTACAAATCCCAAAAAAGTTGGGACAAGTAGCAATAAGTGGCTGGAAAAAGGAAATTGAACATATAACAAACAGCTGGAAGACCAATTAACACTAATTAGATCAATTGACAACATGATTGGGTATAAAAAGAGCTTCTTAGAGTGTCAGTGTCTTTCTGAAGCCAAGATGATAAGAGGATCTCCAATTCTACCATTGTTGCACAGAAAAATATTGCAGCAACACCAGAATGGTGTTACCCAGCGTAAAATAGCAAAGACTTTTAAGTTATCATCATCAACCGTGCATAACATTATCAAAAGATTCAGAGAATCTGGAACAATCGCTGTGCGTAAGGGTCAAGGCTGTAAAACTCTAGGAAATGACAGCATGGGCTCAGGAATACTTCCAGAAAGCATCGTCGGTGAACACAATCCACTGTGCCATCCGCCGCTGCCAGCTGAAACTCTACAGTGCAAAGAGGAAGCCATTTCTAAGCTCCACAAGCTCAGCCGTTTGCACTGGGCCAGGAGTCATTTAAAATGGAGTGAGGCAAAATGGACGACTGTTCTGTGGTCAAATGAGTCACGATTTGAAGTTCTTTATGGAGCACTGGGACGCCATGTCATCCGGACCAGAGAGGACAAGGACATTCCAAGTTGTTATCAACGCTCCGTTCAGAAGCCTGCATCACTGATGGAAAAGCACCATTAATGCAGAGAACTATGTTCAGGTTCTAGAACAACATATGCTCCCATCTAGACGTCATCATCTCTTTCAGGGAAGACCCTGCATTTTTCAACAAGATAATGCCAGACCACATTCTGCAGCAATCACAACATTATGGCTACATAGGAAAAGGATCCGGGTACTGAAATGACCAGCCTGCAGTCCAGATCTTTCACCTATAGAGAACAATTGGCGCATCATAAAGAGGAAAGTGCGACAAAGAAGGGCCAAGACAATTGAACAGTTAGAGGCCTGTTTTAGACATAAATGGGAGAGCATTCCTATTTCTAAACTTGAGAAACTGGTCTCCTCTGTCCCCAGACGACTGTTGAGTGTTGGAAGAAGGGGAGATGCCACACAGTGGTAAAAATGGCCTTGTCCCAACTTTTTGGGGATTTGTTGACGTCATGAAATTTTGAAAGATCATATTTTTCCCTTAAAATGATAAATTCTCCCAGTTTAAACTTTTGATCTGTGATTTGTGTTCTATTGTGAATAAAATATTAGATGTTTGCATCTCCACATCATTGCATTCAGTTTTTATTCACAATTTGTTTAGTGTCTCAACTTTTTTGGAATCCAGTTTGTATAATCTGCTACATGTTGCACCTTCCTTTTGTTTTGTACTTTCCATTAGATTTTCATTTATAATTCTTGAAGATGTATTTTAATAAATAACCTTATCTGAATGTAATATTCAAAGCTTGAACATTTTATTTAGTTTATTCAACCCCTGTGTTTGATCATTAAAGGGTTAAATTGTTTGGAAGGATGAAATGATTCTGAGATTAACTTTACAGTTAAGATTATTCAGTCTGCTGGTATTCAGAGTGAGTTTTCTAATTTAAGAACATTATTGGCTAAACTGCACTAACAGCTCAAATCCCTCTTAAGAACTTCAGAGTAATAATGCATTGTACATGTCAAGACCAAAAATGTCAAAACTTTAATTCACTATGTAATGCTTCACCATTTAATTAGATGGTGCAAATTCTTCTCAGTAAATGTTAATTTTCCTTTTTTATTTGACCCAATGGGTTTATTCTGTGTTTAAAAAAAACCCTATGTTTATTGATTTCTTAAGTTTCAGTTTTATTATACAATATTTTTTATTTATTATAATATAGAATTTTCAGTTTAATTTCGCTGTATTTTATCTTTGTTGTCAACTGTTTTAAATATGCTATACAAAAAAAATGCGATATTGACATTTGAGGTTGTGGTTGGTCTACTGTTACAGTAGAAATGCATGATTCTAGTCTCCCAGCAGATGGCGATCTCTGACCATGTTTGACTTTATCAACCATCCACCAAGCACAACATCATCAACCTCTGCTCTCTTTACTTTCGTTTAGGAACAAGTTTTGTGGGAACAAACAAGCAGAAACGTCGACAGAGTGAATCTAACGTAATGGCTGCTTCAGCTGATATTTACAACTCAGGTCTGTGACGTTTTCATAAAACTTTTCATAAATGTTGTCTATCTTGGAGTATTATTTAGGAAACTTTCATTTTAGTGGCTGAAAATGTTGATTTCAAAGACTTTGACTTCATGCAATAGATGGAAGTTGGACAAAATGTCTCCCTCTCTTTTTATAGTGGTGTTTTAGGTTTATTTTAAATGTAATTGTGTGGGTTAATGTTATTGATAGGAATATACAGTTGACTTTAGAAAGTACATTATGTGCTTGTGCTAATGTAGGTTCCCAGATAGCACAAAATGAGTGAAACAACATTGAATCAACGTTGAAAGTGGTCTGTCACTTGTATGTTAAATCAACGTTAGGGTTTCAACCATAACTGTCACTACATCAATGTTGATTCAACCATCCTCTGTATGTCAATTTACATGCATATTTGTGTTGATTTGACATTGAATCAGTTAGGAATCAATGTTGATTCAACCATCATCTGAACATGGATCTGCATGCATATTTTAATTAAAGCTAGGGATTTATGTACATTTTTGGTCTGATAGGTCTACATCATAGCATACCACTAAGTTTCTTTTACTGGTGTAAAACACATTTTATTGGCAGATGATGGGTATGTGTCATTCTAAAATATCTTACATTAAAATATTACCAAAACTGTGTGTACAAAAGGTTAAAAATAACAACATGGGATTGATATAACATTTTATTTAAGAAAAGAGGGACAGATCTTTAAACATATTTGACTCCTTTTTGACTGTCAGAACAACATTCTATTGTCCATGGATGAACACCACCATGAGGTTAAGCTTTGTACTGTATGAACCAGGGAAACGGTACAAATTGTGGTAGTCCCAGTTTCACTCTTTGTTTGGCATCACTTTGATTACTTGCCATGTCTTCCTCTCGTTCTGGCTCGTAATGAAGCCACTTCTTGACAGTTTTACTGCAGTCTTCAAGAGTCAGCTTTGGGTCAAACTGCAGAGCAGCGGCTGAAAAACACAAAAATAAAAGTGAGGAAGGTGCCGGTTAGAAAGAGGATAAAGATTTGAAAAGTTCTGAAAGACATTGAAATATTAAACAATGTAATGGTTACAGGTCTGAGAACAAACACAAACAGTACAGTTCACCCTGTACACTGACTGTTAAATTAATATGGTCACGCTAATGAATTTTCATTCATATTTATCTTGACGTTAGTTGACTAGGCTATTAACATCTTTTGCCAACAAGAAAACAGCAAATCAGCTATGTGATTGGGCCATCCCACTCATGTAAATTGTAGGGGTGGGCCGCTCCACTCCTTGTAGTAAGTTGTAGATATTTGTATGTCAATACATCATACATAAACAGTCGGTAAGATTTTTTATGAACAAGTAAGAAATCATCACCCACTATCCTCTACAGTTATTAAAAATGTGATAACCCCCACTCACTAATAAAATGCTTTGACCCAGAGCTCCGAAGAGGAGGAGAGGAGGGGAAGGTGTGGGGCAAAACAGCTGACATTGATTCAACATTGATCAAACGTTGATTAGAAATTGGCATTTCATTAGATTTCAACCACAAAACAACATTGATTATATGTAACTTGATGTAAATCATATGGAACAAGGAAGGGAGTACTCCCTGAAACTACAGCTCGTCGAACTGTTCAGATGTTGTTCATGTTATTTGTTTTGTAGTACCAGAATGGATGTAAGTGATTTGAGATGTCAGTTGTTGAGTATGTCTGCAAAACTAATAAAAGTTTTTTTGTTCAAAAAAAAAAACAACATTGATTCAATGACACAGTTTAAACTGCAAGAATTGGATGGTTGTTTGATGGTTGATCCACCATCAGTTGTTGACTTCAACCAAAAACCTATGATTCTGACTATAATTCAACGTTGATTTAACATCTGGGTTCTAACTCAATATCTCTTCTTACAGCACAAAGCCATCCTGCTACAGAGTTGAGGATTGGGTTGATAGGAGGAAGATATAATAACCTTCTCAGTGGTATAAGTTCAACTGGAAACATCATCTTGGGTCAAAATGTTTTTGACACCAACAGAAGAACAGCTCAGAGTGAAGTGAGGCAGCAGGACGTGCTGGGCAGACGAGTCACAGTGGTTGATACTCCAGGATGGTGGTGGAGTTATCCTAGAGAACAGACCCCCAAACTGGATCAGATGGAAATCCAGAACAGTGTCCATCTTTGTCCCCCAGGACCTCATGTCTTTCTGCTGGTCATTCCTGTTAATTTATATTTACCTGAGCTTGTCAAGCAATCACTAACGCAGCACCTGGAGCTTTTCAATGCAGATGTTTTCAGTCACACCATTGTGTTGTTCACTGCCGTTGCTCCATGTAGTGACGAAGAGATGGAATCCAGAATAAGAACAAGTCCAGTCCTGCAGTGGATTCTTCAACAATGTGGAAACAGAAAACATTTTCTCAACATCAGTAACAGAGAAGATAGAGATCAAGTCAAGAAGCTTTTAGAGAAAATTGAGACCCTGATTACAAACAATGGATTCAGACACTGTTCTGTTGACAGAAGACAAGGAGAAGCTCTGAGAAAAGAAATGAGAGATTTGACTGAAAGAGCCTCAAAAATGTTAGATCAAGTCCAGAAACAAAGAAAGAAACTGAAGCTACAGATTGAAGGTAGGTTACAACTTTCTTTTTTCTAATAAGCTACAGGGCTGCTTATCCTGTGGATCACAGGTGTCAAACTCCAGGCCTGGAGGGTCACTGCCCTGCAACCTCTAGATGTGCCTCTGCTGCATCACACCTGAATAGAATAATTAGGGTATTAAGGCTCTGGAGAATTTATCTACACAAGAAGTAGGTAATAAAGCCATTTCATTCCAATGTTTTGTACCTGTGGCACATCTAAAAACTGCAGGACAGGGGCCTTGAGGACTGAAGTTTGACACCCCTGCTGTAGATGTGGGTAATGGCTTTAGATTTTTTTTGTACGTTAAAGAATTATTGAACTTCTAAAATTACTTATCTCTATACTAACTACATACAGACTACTAAGTTGGAGCCCCTCAGTTGTTTTGTGACTTTTAGTGATTGTGTAGCACACTGTGAAAACAAAACAAAAAATGTATATTAAAATACCAGCAGTTCTGAGTTTTACCATATTTATAAGAGATCTCTGGTTCTGTATATCTGGCATCTCTACTTCAGAGATTGGCATCTCTAAAGTAAAACACACAAAAGTTGCATAAAATTATCTAAATCACAGAGTTCATGCAATAGATTTACCTTTTGTGTACTTTAGCCTTTCTATTTTAACTACTAAAAGCTCTGCAATCAACATTGCTGTAAGTAAAATGAAGTTGCAAATGTTTTAATTCAGTAAACTCAATAATTTATTTATTTTTTTTTCTGTTTTGTTGGTTTAGGTGGAAAAGTCCCTCCAGACCATTTGAGAATAGTGATGATTGGAGGATCATTGGCTGGTAAAAGCTCAACAGGAAACACCATTCTTGAAAAAAATATGTTTAATGTTGATAAAAAGGGTTACAGAACAACAACTCGCAGTGAAATCAGCCACAGTGTGGTTGAAGGAAGGCGGCTCACAGTGGTCGATTCTCCTGGTTGGTTCTGCTTTAACACCCTTCAGGAAACCAGTGAGATGGATAAACTGGAAATAGAGAACAGTGTGAATCTGTGTCCTCCAGGACCACATGCTGTGCTGCTGGTTATTGATCTGGCGACTACTGTGAGCGAATCACATCTGAGATCTACTCAGGAACACATGAGTCTGTTTAGAGAAGAAATCTGGAAACACACACTTGTTCTGTTCACCAGAGGAGACTGGTTAGGAGTGAAGACCGTAGAGGAGCGAATAGAGAGTGATGAAGGTCTGCAGTGGATAGTGAACAAGTGTGAGAACAGGTATCATGTCCTGAACAACAAGGACCAGAGTGATAAAACTCAGGTAAAGGAACTACTGGAGAAGATTGAAGAGATGTGGGCAGGAAATGAAGATCCTTACAATGAAGTGGAGCTGGACCGAGCAGCAGAGCTAGAAACCAAGAGAGAGACTGGAGACAAGATGGCCAGAAGGTTGAAGAAGATCAACGAGAGACAGTCAAGAGTCCTGAAAGAGCTGATTGGAGGTAAGAAATAAATAGGACATTTTCCAATAGTCATGTAAAATTAATCTTTTTGTATTTAATACAGTGTAATTTTTGTTTCTTTTACAGGTAACAAACATTCAATCACTGACATCAGGATTGTTCTTGTTGGCCAGAAATGTTCAGGGAAAAGTGAAGCTGGAAACATGATTCTGTTCAAAAGTCAGTTTATCAAAACTTTTGACAGAGCTTGGTTGAAAAAGGTAAAAACATGCTGACTAAGCAAAAAGATTTCATACTGATTAACATCCAGATTGTAGGTGTCCAGTTGGTAAAATACATCCAAAAATATATTAATTTTTTTGTTGTATTATTTCAGACCTACCAAGATCATACAGAAATTGTAACATGTGTGAAACATGAAGGAAACTTTGATGGAGTAAAAGTCTCAGTTGTTGAAACTCCAGGCTGGTTCTCAGACCCAACACCACCTGACTGGATCAAAGATGAAGTTCTCCACAGTGTCTCCATGTGTTCTCCTGGACCTGATGTTTTTCTCCTGGTTGTTCCCATCCTCAGATCTTTCACAGAGAAAGATCTCAAAGCTCTGGTGGAGATCTTGAATCCATTAACAGAGAGAGTGTGGAGACACTGCATGGTGCTGTTTACCAAAGGAAACTGGCTCAATGGCCTCCCTGTAGAGAATTACATCGTCAGAGAGGGAAAGGAGCTCCAGGAACTTCTGGAGAAATGTGGGAACAGATTCCATGTTCTAAATCCTAAGAGTTTTGATTATTTTATTCAAATCCAAGAATTGTTCCAAAAAATTATTGACATGTTAAAACAAAACAAAAAATGCTTCAATAAAGGCAAAGAAAATAAACATTGGATTCTACCTTTGCAAGCAAAACAGATAGAAAAGGAGTGGAACAGGAGAGAACAGGAGCTGATAGAGCGAGTGATTAAAGCTTTAGCAAATGAACCAGGAGAACCAGCAGCGCCTCCTGCAAAGGCGGCAAATAGCATGAATGACTTTAACATTCCAGACTGTAAGTTGTATATAGTGAAGAATTAGCATTTGAGTTTCTACATATTCTCGACTACATCCACTGTTCTTTAGAGTAATGCTTTAATTTTATGTTTCAGTGAGTGGAGATGTTGGCTCAGAATATGGAAGCATTTCAGACAACTGGAGACGACGAGGACATGACCAAGTTGCTGAATGGCTGACCAAGACAGTCAGAGCTTCAGCAATCAGCTCTGGGATCGGCAGCATTTGTTCCTCAAACATTTGCATGGAAAACCTTGATGAATATCCTCTCATAGATAAAAATCATCCACCAATGACCTCATTCTCACAAAGTAGTGAAGAAGATCCTCTGAGCATGTTCTCAAAGATTCAACGAAGGAACTCTTGTTAGGCCGAAGAGCTACAGTAGAAAACTTATTGGAGTTTGAGGACTCATGATGCAACATAAAAACACTAGCTCTGTAAATCCTAGACCAGCCTTGATCACAAGACTTTAAATTTTATTTATGCCTTGTCTCAGTCTGAGACATGTTGATCTGAGGTATTTCTCATGACCATTCAAGAATACAAGTGCAACATCCATTTAGTTTTTTTTACAGCAAATTACTGTGCAAGTTTGGCTGCATTCAATTTTATTTTACAATCATTATCGCATCCAGCTGTGCCTTGTGAAGCAAGAATGAGAAAATGAGAAGAATATGGAAACAAGATGAGGAAACATTAGTATAAATAATTGTGCATATGTACATATGACAACACAGAGTTGGTATATTGAATATACCAAGAACAGCTTAGCGCTACAGACAGTTTGTTAGTATCCAAATGTACTGAAGAGGAAGAATTCCTGATAGTTATTTATGACTTGGTTGAGTTAAAACAGTCTCTGATGCTGTGGATTTATATATTTGCCACATTATCCTGTCTTCAATGTGTGAAACAATTTTCTATTTCTGTATTTTGATTCAAATATTTTATTTGGTTGTTTGCTTTCCATTCAATATTGAAACAAGTGTATGTGATAAATGAATAACATAAATATAATTTTAAAAAATGTATTAAATATATATAATAAAACAAACTTGAGAGTTTTTGAGTTGAACATATGTAAGTTAATCCTTAGATATGGTTTGGGTCAAATTTGACTAAGTTTGACATTTTTACAGCAGTAGAAATATATTAAATGTCATTATTGCAGCTTAAATTATGAAGTCTGAGAATGGTCAATGACATGTAAGAAAAATTTTAAAACTTTGTGTTTCTACATTAAGGTTTGTACATTTGAAATTTTAACACTGGTTCAAGGGTCAAATACCTGCTGCCTCATTAACAATCCATCTCTGGAGAGCGCAGATGTTTTGTGTTTACTTTCTAACAGCTTCACTCCCAAACCACTGGTTGGTAAATAGATACTACCCAGTATCAAGGAGGGTTGATGACCCCAAAGTGAACAAATGTGGAAACAAGTCAACTATATAGGCCACAGTGATAATCAGCTCCTGGAGAAGATCGAAGAAAACTTACTTATTAGTAAGTGGAGCTGTACTGAGCAGCACAAAAATAAGGCATATAAAATCAGTGGTCTTGAAGTTAGTAAAGTAAACTTTAGCTATGATTTTTTTTTAATTATTACATTATGCAACCCAAAGTTTGTGAGTAGTGGTTGTAGGAGCTATTTTCCCCTTTTTTCTTTTTGGTTAAATCTTAGAATTTAAATTGTTTAGTTTATTTTTATTTGTTTATTTTCTAGTTGATTTATAATTAGAATTTTGTTTAATTTGTTGTTTAGAATAAGTTCTTTGATTGGGAATTCACTTAATTAGTTAATTAATTTCAGGTTGGGATGTGGGTATTTCACGGTATAAATAGGTGGGTTTTAGGTAGCTTATTATGCACGTGGGTGGTCATAAGGTTTTTTACCAGCCTATTAGTCACATCGGTTTTTAGTCAGAGAACAGGTGCAGGAATAGAAGCAGAAGCCTGTAACCTTTTGCCTGAATTGCAAAATAAAACCAAAAAACTGCATTTTGACTTCTTGATCTTTTGTGCTGCGTAAACCAGAATCCACGGTGCATCAGGTGACTATTTGAGTTGGATTCACTTTTGTTTTGATCACCTTCAAGTTTTGAGTTGATTTTTGAATTTAAGTTTTGGGACAAATGGTCACTACAGTGGTATTGCATACATCATGGATGATCAACAGTTTAACAAAAGAAGAAGTTCTCTGATAATTAGTCTGCTTCTTTTAACAATTTCTGCTGCCATGTGTAGATGCATGGACAGTGATCCTTGTAGAACTGATCCTGCCCTCGGTACTAAAGAGATAATATAAAAAAAAAAAATTCTGATGGCAGTAAATGCTTGAGCAGAAGCAGTAACTAATTGGTCTCTTGGACCAATTTCATGTTTTACCTTCACAGTTTTACTTTGACAATGAATACAAGTTTAAGATGTTCCAATTCTAGCTTTAGACATATTAATATATGATCACAGTTTTCATCTGCTGGATCAGTGTCTGAAACAAGTGACTCTTGAGTCCACTATATCAAACAATGAAATATTTTTCTTATTTTGTTCTTTTGTTCTGTGCCCCCATTATAAAGAATATACTGACCCCCAGAGGAAATTTGGTCTACAACCGTCACTCTGTAGATGTCATTTGTCATTCTGTTATTCTTTAAAAGTAATAAACATTACTTTACTTCATATTTTAAACTGATACATGTTTATTGTGAGATTAGTAGGCATACACAAAGAAGACTTTCCACAGAAGACTGCAAGCAAACAAATTTGTCTAGGAGAGGTGATGGTCTTGAACAATAGAGAAAAAGAAATGAATTCAGTTGAATTTCAGTTCAGTTTAATTTCACAGTAGAATATTGTCACTGCAGTCAACTTTTTGGAACCAGATTTTAAAAACACTGCAAAAAATTATGGACACAACGACAACGATGATCAGTGTTTAAAGAAAAATGTCTTCAATATTTGAATGAGTGGAAGAACTTTAATGAAATAATCATAAAATGTTTTAGATAATTCCATTCTTAAAATATGTAATACTTTGAATTGTTCACTTCTAGTTCTGACTGTGTTCATTTTTGCAGTAAATTACATCCTGTTGCACCATGTGCAACAGACTTGTAGTCCCTCCAGTCATGCATGAGATGGCAATGTTTGTCTGCATATTTGATTTTCTCTATATGGCTGTTTCTTTCGCTTTTGAATATGATTTTTTTTTTTTTCTTTTTAAAGCTAAAATGGGACTTCCGGGTATACATTTTGCTTCCGCTTTTTGAAAATAGCGGAAGTTGTCAAGTTACCATGCGCTATGGCTTGTTTAACTTGTAGTTCCAGCCAAGGTCAGTCATCTTTACATTAAGCTCACTCTAAAACTTTACCCTATATTTGATAAGTATTTCTTTTTGTTGAACTCTTTCTATTGGTTATTCAGTTATGTAGTCAGAACATGCTGTTAAATGAGGAGAAAACATTCTCTAGAGGCCTAACTAAGCAATTGCTCTTATAGCATTATTTGAATAATTCCTTATCTCTCTTAACAGCACAAAGGAATCATTCAACACAGTTGAGGATTGTGTTGATAGGAGGAAGGGAATCAAATGGAGGTCTCAAAGGTAAAAGTTCAGCTGGAAACATCATCCTGGGTCAAAATGTTTTTGACACCAGCAGAAGAACAGCTCAGAGTGAAGTGAGGCAGCAGGAAGTGTTCAGCAGACAAGTCACAGTGGTTGATACACCAGGATGGTGGTGGGTTTATCCACGAGAAGACACCCCAAAACTGGATCAGATAGAAATACAGAACAGTGTCCATCTGTGTCCCCCAGGACCTCATGTCTTTCTCCTGGTTATTCCTGTTGGTTTATATTTACCTGAGCTTGTCAAAGCTTCACTAAAACAACACTTGGAGCTTTTTAATGCAGATGTTTTCAGTCACACCATCGTGTTGTTCACTGCAATCGATCCATGTAGTGATGAAGAGCTTGAGTCCAGAATAAGAACAAGTCCAGTCCTGCAGTGGATTCTTCAACAATGTGGAAACAGAAAACATTTTCTCAACATCAGTAACAGAGAAGATAGAGATCAAGTCAAGAAGCTTTTAGAGAAAATTGAGACCCTGATTACAAACAATGGATTCAGACACTGTTCTGTTGACAGAAGACAAGGAGAAACTCTGAGAAAAGAAATGAGAGATTTGACTGAAAGAGCCTCAAAAAGGTTTGATCAAGTCCAGAAACAAAGAAAGAATCTGAAGCTACAGATTCAAGGTAGGTTAAAAGTTTTCTGATTAAAAAAATAAAACTGCGATGCTCCCTCTTAAGGAATCTATATTTTCATTGTACCTTTTGATACATCCTTTAAACCCCATCATTTTTAATTAGCAATCATAAGTAGCTAAAAATCTTCTTTTTTTTTTTACAAAAACATTTTCCATAATGGTGATATATGAAGGTTAAATGGTTTCTTTTCTAGCATTTGAAGGCACACAGTGCCTCTTAAAACTGTGAAAATTCTGTTTTTTTAATGAAATTTCACCATTCAGTCTTTCTTGATAGAGCTTTCTTGTCATTTAATATTTTACCTTGACAAGAAAAAACCCTGTAGCATGATGCTGCCATGCCCAGGTTTCAGAGTAGAGATGGTATTTTGTTTGTTAAAAAACAAAACAGTCTTTTCTGTTCAGACAGAAAAGTCGTCCTTCATCTGACTCCAAAGGCAGATGAAGTTTCTGGGTGGCTTGAAGGTCTGTGTCTTTGGTTGTGGAAGCAAAACTCTGGCATGATTCATGACCTATTTATTATGTTTTTTCTTTCCACATGATTTTTTTAAGCTCTGTTTTCTACATTGATCAGATTGTTTTACTAATTGGATCACATTTACTAAAATCTTTTCAGGTGGAAGGACCCAGTCACAGCATTTAAGGCTGGTTTTAATTGGTGCAGAATTGGAAGGCAAGAGCTCAGCTGGCAACACCATTATGGGAAGACCTGCATTCTGTGTTAATAATAGTGGCAGCAGAACAACACACAGTGAAATCAGCCACAGTGTGGTTGAAGGAAGGCGGCTCACAGTGGTCGATTCTCCTGGTTGGTTCTACATCAACACCCTTCAGGAAACCAGTGAGATGGATAAACTGGAAATAGAGAGCAGTGTGAATCTGTGTCCTCCAGGACCACATGCTGTGCTGCTGGTTGTTGGCCTTGAAACCGCAACCCATGCAACATGTCTGAGATCTGTCCAGGAACATATGAGCCTGTTTAGAGAAGAAATCTGGAAACACACACTTGTTCTGTTCACTATGAGTGACTGGTTGGGGACGAAGACTGTAGAGGAGCACATAGAGAGTGATGAAGGTCTGCAGTGGATAGTGAACAAGTGTGAGAACAGGTATGTAGTGAGAATAAGATAAGTTAAATTATTTTAATGTACATAAATGAATCTGTTTCATGATCTATTAAAATTTGTGTTCATTTAAAACCAGGATTTCTTTTGTATCTTATCCCGGCTTAAGATTTATTTACACTAGATTAAGTGTCAATAAAATCTTTTAAGAAATAAAATCATGAATGCATGGATACAGAATCAATAATATTATTTCTCAATTCACACTAAGGTGTATTTGCTAATGAATTAGTGAAACCCAAAGGACAAACAAATGCATCTAAAAAACAAAGATGCAATATTTGGAATATGGTATTTTGAGTATCATGCCTTCATGTTCTGCATGTTGGTATATTTTGTCTCTTCAACTCCGTCTTTTCTTAATGCACAAACCTGAAGTTTATTTTACATCAGGTTTGTGCATTAAGGATACTTTGTGTTCTGACAGTTTATTTTCTCAGAACCATCTTACATTTCTGCTCTAATTGTTCTGTGAACTCAGAACCTCTCAGCTGAAGGGAGAGTCTACTTCGGTTCCAAATGATATTCTACCTGGAGGTAATCTCAACCAACTTTACACAAAAATTGGCAAATTAGCATAGTTACTACTTACTTTATGATGTAAATAACATTGTCACGGTCAAAATATGAATATTTTGTACTTATTCTGGCTCTGGGAAAGGTCATTTCTATGGGTTCTTTGGTTCTATATGACTAACTCTCCCAAATCTCAACGTTAACCAGTGTAGGCTCCAAGGAATTATTACGATGGGCTCCTCAACCAATCAGAATCGTATTTTTGACAATATTAGGTACCAAAGAAAAATAAATGAAATACCAAAACTGACAATCTATGACTGTAGACATGAATTTTTTTTTCATATTTAAAGTTTCACATTTTCTATCAATAAAAGTTTAACCTTAGACTTTGTAGGAGAAATAATAAAGCAGTTCTTCCCAAATATGTGGTTGTTTGCCCTACAGGTATCATGTCCTGAACAACAAGGACCACAGTGATAAGACTCAGGTAAAGGAGCTACTGGAGAAGATTGAAGAGATGTGGGCAGGAAATGAAAATCCTTACTATGAAGTGGAGCTGGACCGAGCAGCAGAGCTAGAAACCAAGAGAGAGACTGGAGACAAGATGACCAGAAGGTTGAAGAGGATCAACGAGAGACGATCAAGAATAATGAAAGAGCTGTTTGAAAGTAAGCAAAAATCATCAGACATTTTAATTCACATGAAATCAGTGTTATAATGTTTACATTAAAACAACTGCATTTTATTACAGGTGAGATGCATCCACTCAGTGACATCAGGATTGTTCTTGTTGGTCAAAAATGTTCAGGAAAAAGTAGAGCTGGAAACATGATTCTGTTCAATGATCTATTTGACCTGAGTTTCAACATGACTCGGTTGAAGAAGGTAACCATGTCTGCTGCCTGAGCATGTAGGTTTCTGGTATGTATTTGGCCAGAAGGTTGAAGAAGATCAACGAGAGACAGTCAAGAGTCCTGAAAGAGCTGATTGGAGGTAAGAAATAAATAGGACATTTTCCAATAGTCATGTAAAATTAATCTTTTGTATTTAATACAGTGTAATTTTTGTTTCTTTTACAGGTAACAAACATTCAATCACTGACATCAGGATTGTTCTTGTTGGCCAGAAATGTTCAGGGAAAAGTGAAGCTGGAAACATGATTCTGTTCAAAAGTCAGTTTATCAAAACTTTTGACAGAGCTTGGTTGAAAAAGGTAAAAACATGCTGACTAAGCAAAAAGATTTCATACTGATTAACATCCAGATTGTAGGTGTCCAGTTGGTAAAATACATCCAAAAATATTAATTTTTTTGTTGTATTATTTCAGACCTACCAAGATCATACAGAAATTGTAACATGTGTGAAACATGAAGGAAACTTTGATGGAGTAAAAGTCTCAGTTGTTGAAACACCAGGCTGGTTCTCAGACCCAACACCACCTGACTGGATCAAAGATGAAGTTCTCCACAGTGTCTCCATGTGTTCTCCTGGACCTCATGTTTTTCTCCTGCTTGTTCCCATCTTCAGATCTTTCACAGAGAAAGATCTCAAAGCTCTGGTGGAGATCTTGAAGCCATTAACAGAGAGAGTGTGGAGACACTGCATGGTGCTGTTTACCTGGGGAGACTGGATCAATGGCCTCCCTGTAGAGAATTACATCGTCAGAGAGGGAAAGGAGCTCCAGGAGCTTCTGGAGAAATGTGGGAACAGATACCATGTTCTAAACCCTAATTGTTCTGATTATTCTGTTCAAGTCCAAGAATTGTTCCAAAAAATGATTGACATGGTAACTCATAACAAGGGAATCTTCACAACTGAAGGCAAACAAAATAAATTTCAGGTACTTCCCTGGCAAAAACAACAAATAGAAGAAGAATGGAACAGGAGAGAGCAGGAGCTGGTAGAGCGAGTGTTGAAGGTTTTAGCACAAGAACCAGAGGAACCAACAGTGCCTTATGTGAGAACAGCACAGAGCATGGATGACTTTCACGTTCCTTACAGTAAGTGTGCCATGATTTAAAATGTATTTATTCACAGCTGCATGTTTCCAATGAATAAAGTATTTCATTTTCTGTTTCAGTGAGTGGAGATGTTTTATCAGAATACGGAAGCATTCCTGAGTTCATGAAACGACGAGGACATGACCACATCACTGAATGGCTGAATAACAGAGCGAGACTGTCTGAGATCAGCTCTGGGATCGGCAGCATTTGTTTTTCAGCTACTGATACTGAAGTATCTGAGAGTCCTCTGAGAAATGCGAATCTGGCAAATTTGTACTTATTCTCTCCGAAGAGCAAAGATGGAAAACAAACAAAAGATTACACTCAGGAAGTCCTGTTCCAACTAAGGCAATAAGATCTGACAAAAACATAGAACCACATGGGAAGCAGCATGATTGTACATCAATAAAAATCCACAAGAATTTTTGCTCATTAACTCAGATTTTTCAAAAAGCATAAATGCTGGATGTTTATGCTATTGTTACAAAGAACTTGTTGATGAAGTCATGTCATATTGATAAATAAAGATTTTTACAAGTATTTAATTGTTTTTAATTACAAGATATAAAGGCACTCTAGGAAATATATGTAACAAATAATGAGTTTTACTTTGTAAAATAAGTAACAGAAAACAAATTCACAATAATTTCTTAGATTTATCTGTATGTAGGCTGCATGATGATATATACAGAGTTTTGTACTTTGTTTTTATAAGCTTTACAGTCAGTAAGCTACAAAAGTTAGTGGTAATTATTTGTAAAATAAAATTTAAAAAAGAATGAAACTACCATTTCTTTTTATTACATCTGTTTCACACAATTAAACAGATGTGAACAGATGTCATGTTATAAATGTTAGTTCTGATGATCCTGTTCAAGTGAAAGAGCTGTTCCAAAAATGTATAGATATGCAGCATGGATGTTTCACAACTAAAATCAAACAAAATACATTTCAGAAACTTCCTTAGTTGCAAATCAATACACTCTTACAGGAGATGAATGGAACAGGAGTAAGGAAGAGGTGAAAGAAGGATTGATGATGAGTGTTTAAAGAAGAAACACAGCATGTATGACTACAATTATCTAAAAATATCCCAGACAGTATTTGCATTAGCTGTCAGCATAAGTGAATATGCTGACAGCTAATGCAAAAGTCTCTTGAATAACACAGCAATATGATGCTGTGGGCCTTTTCTAATTACTCGTTAAGAATGTGTCGGGTCATGAACTCATATACCAGAGTTATAGGTGGAAATTTGGTGATAGTTGGGTCTCAGCAGGAATAAGATTTAAAAAATATGATCAAGAAAGTTCACCTGTCTTAACACAATCATGAATACTACAGGAAACCAGCAGGGTGAGCTGCAGAGAAGAGAAACCCTGAACAATAAGTGTTGTATTTGAGTCGGTGTCTGACTTCTAGACAGGGCTTTACTTTACCTTTAGTCTGTTTTTTTTGTTCTTTGCAGCAACAGCAGCTTCCTCAATGTGTGTACCTTCAACCCAGGAAGTCAGTGAGCATTGTAGTATTTTGTTTAATAAGGCGTCTTCCTGGATGACAAAACAGCTCAAAAAGCACTTTATAGGTTTTGTTTTTTTGAAGATGTAAGAAAATCTCAAACAGCTCTTCTTTTGCTTCACACATAGGAAAATACTTTTCTCTCAGGACTTTTTTTTGTAAAAAGCTCTGATAATGTTGCATAAATTTGCCAGAGTTTATGCTACAAGTGTCAACCAGCATTCACTTTTTGTAGACCATCTTAGGACTTACTATGTTTTTGGCAATAATCCTACAATAGCCGCTTATCTACTGGTTTCCCACCCACACCAAGCATTTTCCCACCAAGATTAGAAACGCTGCCTCAGAGAGAAGTGACCAAAGCTGAACTTTGAGGAAAATAAATCTCCAGACAAAGAAGCTGGTGTAATTTTAAAAACTCCTTTAATTTATATCTTTAAAATTAAAAACATCTGATTTGCATTCTACCACCTCCAAAGGCACAGTCATACTTATAGCAGACCAAATTCATAAAACACTGCCACTGAACATCTTTTTTTTTTTTTTTCTTTTTGTCCTTCAATTTGTTTTGTACATAAGAAACAACGCACTATAAAAATGACTAAACAGTTTTACTGGTTAAACCACTCTGAATGGTGTAGACCATAGAAAGACGGGAGTGATATGTACTCAGCTGTAGTAGACTCCACTTAACAAGCTAATGTGCTGGTTTGAAAGCTGCCAGTCTCAACGACCTGCAGCCTTTTAAAGACATAGCGTTGAAATATTCATGAAAAAACACCATGAAATGTTTACACCAACCAATCTCGATGAACAGTGTTTAAGAATATGGAGGGTCGAAGCAAAACGAAGCCATTGGCAGGAGGGCTAAAATGCAGCGAGATGAGAAACGGTGGTGGAGGGAAACAAAAAGAAAAAAAACAAAAAAAGCTTTCAGATTTCTCACCTCCAACCAGATTCTCTGAACTGAGCAATCTGAAATATTTACATGTAATCTGACGCCTCCATCTCACCGCTAAAAGTACACAGAAGACTTCAAAGAAGGTGAAAACAAAGGTTTGGATAAGCTTTTTTTTTTTTCTTTTTTTTTTTAAAGACAATAGTCAACGTGTGCAAAGAGAGCCTGTCTGTGGTAAAGTCATCAGATATGATAGAGGGTTGATAACTCAACATACAATCACAAATCAATAAAGCACACAAAAATAATGCTGCTTACAATGTGAGACAACACAGCACCACACACAGCACGAGAGGTTCACTTAGTGACAACAAAATCCCAAAAATAGTGGATAAATATACAGCAGGTTATTTCACTGTTCTTACTCAGGCACAGTCCTTCAAAATTAAACAAAAAACACAAAGAGAAAAAGGGAAAAAAAAGTCACAAAGGAAAACAGGTTTGGCACAAAAATGAGGGGTTGGAAAAAAAATGCAAACAAGGCAAGAAAATAAGATCTCAAAGGAAATGAGGCCACAGAGGAACTTATTAGGCAGGATTAAAGCACTTTGAACATAAACGTCACGCATACAGTACATCTGCTGTGAAACCATAATATGAGTCCCTATAAAACTGCTTTTGTCTTTACAAGTGTGTAGCAGCTGCAGGAGGCACCCAAATAAAATAAAATAAAAAAACACAGTTATGTTTTCTTTACAGGCCAGTCAAGTCGACTCAAAGCTTCCCAAATGTGTAAGAAAATATCTACAGAAACACTTTCCATTACTCACAATCAAACACAACCGTGGTAAAACATGTTCAGTCAGCTTTCAGAAACAACAGCTTAGTGGTGCCAACAAAAAACACAAGCACACTAAACAAAGCCACCCCATATATCACACTTCCCCCTGCTGTTTTCTTTATTCTTTCTTTTTTTTAACAGTTCTTACCTCGGTTTTGTATCACGTGGCGCTTCACAGATTAGTAACAACCAGACTTGGCGCCAACGTTTGAACTCTGCTTCGCACCCTCCTCTACACACAGACATTGCAGCATTTCAAGATCGCCTACGTATGGCAGTGACGGTTCCAGGTCTGAGGGGAGCAGGGGTGTTTTCAGCTAGGCAACAGGTTGTAATGGTTAAAATTAAACATGCCTGCTTTTAGCTTTTTGTTTTTGTTTTCTTTTCTCTTTACAGAATAATACAAATAAAAGTTCTCTGCGTTTCTGTGTGCGGTAAGGTTCTGGTTTTCTAAAGCCACACATCTAAAGCCACCATCTCCTATCAGAGACGGTGGTGTAACTCAACAGGTGGTTTTGCCATCCGGGCAGCAGCAGTTAAACAGTTTGGATTGCATTGCACCCAATTAAAACAGTTTGCAGCGACAGTGTTCACACACACATCGACAGGACCTATTTACAGCTATCAAACGTATAAATTAGTGTTATTTGTTTTGTACATCTGTGCGCGTTGGAGAACAGGAGCTGGTTAGTTAGTTGTCAGCCGAGCCCGTGGTGAAGAGGACGCGCTGGTCCGTTCTGGCCAGCTTGGCCGGAGGCTCCAGAGACTCCTCTCCGAGCACCGCCGCGTCGGCGGGGAGGGTCAGCTCCTGGCCCTCTTCCTCGCTCTCATCATCTTCTTCCTCTTCCTCTTCTGTGGATGACAAATGTGAAAGGGACACAGTTATCTTTAATATGCTTAGGGAGATGACTGCTGTTGTTATTGGTGGTGATGAGGCAGATTCAGTGCAGACCTTTGTCAGGATCCAGCTGGTTCAGGCCGCGACCTAAACTGGCAAACTGACAGCAGGACAGGAATGAGTCAAGGAAGGTGTTTCTATATATATATATATATATTTATTGTTATTGTGAGTGTGTCAGGGTTCCTACACGCTTTACGTTTATAGTTTATCAGAATCAAAGTTCTCAGTCCCTTTTCTAAGATGGTTGGATGGATGAATACTACTTTTGGACAACAGGAAAAGGAATAAACGTGAAAATACAAACATCTTTCCCCGCTCTGGATTTATCCAGGCTGCGTAGGAACCCCAGTGTGTGAGTTAGTACCTCTCCCATCACGGCGATGGGGGTTTCTCCCTTAGCCTGGGCCACTCTGTGCTCGATAAGGTAGTACATGTACTCATCGTACAGCAGGCGGATCAAGTGAAAGGAACCAAAACTGGCTGCACTTCGCAGGGTCAGGTCCCTGATCACCATGGAACTGGAGAGCAGGAATAAAAAAACAAAACCCAGTCACTCACAAAACAAATCTCACTTCTGCAACCAACAAAAAAAAAAAAGGATGCAGTGCATCCGTGTGCGTTTTTTGATTTCCTCATTTTCATTATCCTCAATTCCTCTTCTCAGTGTTACTCATCACATCTCAGTCCTCACCTCGACAGGTGGAGGAAGGACGAAATGCAACAAGTAAGAGGAAGTGAGGTGGAAACCGTTTGTAACACTTTGACTTCCTTTATCCTAATTATTAAATTAAACCAAAAGTCAGTTTAAGTGTAAAATGATAATTGCCGGACAGGTGATTAATATCTTCTTAAGACAGGTTTACTTGAAATGTAGTTTTCATTATAAAATACAATATATTACCCCATTTAAATAGAGCTGACATCAACAAGTTGACTTCAAAAATTCATCTATGCAACAAAATATTTTGTAAACATTGACTTCTGAGCCACAAATAAGAGGAACAAGTCAAGAAGAGACAAAGAGGCTCAAATTAGACCAATGCATGATGTCATTATTTCACAGTAAATCTAGACTCACGCTGCTGAATCTGTTGCCAAAATAAGACTTTTTAGTGGCTGTAAATGACCTCGTTGCACTGCTTTAGTGTGCCGACACCGAACAAGCTAACATATTTATGTAGTGAATGGGAAGCTGAGAGTGGTGACAGTATGCTTTAAGCATGGAGATTACAGATCAAGATAAAAGATCCTGAAAACAGTAGCATGTTTGTAGTGAAGGAGGAGCAATCAAAAAACTGATTTATCAAAGTTAACGGATTATATTTTACTTACACTAAATGTGGTATGAAAATCCTCCATCAAATTCTTCCTGTTGTTTAGCATTGAGCTGGATGATATTAGGAAATCGTGTCATTGAGATGCTATCACTGAATATTGAAATGAAATGACTGATTGTGCATTTTCCTGGCTTTCTGCATTTGCCTTCATCAAAATGTTCCCAATATGCTTAGAGAGCTTTAGTCTGTCAGCACCTGATGTACACATCCAGGGAAGTGAACAGGCAAAATGCATTACTGGTATTACTGGACACAGAGTTTTCCTAAATGGCACCTGAAAAATAATAACGCATTCAAGTTGATTTCTGATAACTTGATATCGTGCTGCGGTTTGGTACATTCTGTAGCTCCAATCAAATAAGATGCCAGCGAATGTGTTGGAGTGACCAGAATCTTCTCCATCTGAGTCCAGCATGGAGTAATGAAGTGTACAAGGTACACAGATATTTACTCAGTATGTTTTTGCTTTAGTCTAAGGATGGAAATCAAACATTATTCTAACTGATATATTTGATTATTTCACCACCAGGCGGAACGTTTTTTCTTTAACTCCCCTGATAGCAACTGTACCATATCATACCAGCAGCTATGATGAACATTTATTTAACACTTCTCTGAAATGTACGCATTTCAGAGAAGACATGAGAACATGAAACGTGCTTTAATGCATTCTTCCAGCTCAAACCTCAAATCACACATCAGTGAAGAACACAAGCCCCTCTCTCTCTCTCCGTCGTCTTGTCTTTGCCATCATACCTGTAAAACGACCACTTGAGTAAGAAGAGCTTGGCAGCCTTTGGAAACGCCGGGCTGTGCTGGTACGGCTTCAGGACCTGGGAGACCACGCCATCAAGCCACACGGCCCACTGCTCCAAGGAGTTCTGCTGCTGCAGGGTCAGCTTGAAGTCCTGCTCCAGCCGCTGCACCACACGGTCTTCGCATCTGCACACCCATGAAGCTTGCTCCTGCAGAGCGATACAGAGAAAAAAAAACTTTACTTTAAAATTTAGTTTAAAAAAAAAAAGAACTTTGCTCAGGTAGATCTTTTTGTCTTTGTCTGAAGGTTAATGCTAAAAGCTAGTCAGAATGGTGCTGAGACTAAAGTGGAATTGTGTCAGGGCTGATGATTATTTATAAAGGAAATGGAGGCAAAAGGCAGTGCCTCATCTTCCTGTGTGAAGCACTTAATCGTTTCCTGACAGAGTAACTGTCCTAACATTGTTTAAAATCAGAACAGCAGCATTCATTTCTAGTATTACAATACATTAGCTTTCTACATTCCAGTGCTTTTATTCCAGATTGTTATGCCATTTTTTTACTACAAGAAAGACATTAGCTGTTTAGAACCTCCCAAAAAAACCCTCACTTTGATCATTCTGAATTTTTCCTTTTGCTAAATGAGTGAAAGATGTGAGCAAGAGGCACAGGAAGCTCGCATTTAAACCTAAACTTTCAGTCATGCTTTAAAATCAACCCCAGATCTGAGCCGACAACCTGCAGAAACATTTCTGAGAAACAGAGAACAGAGAAGGGGCTTCCTGGGTTAGAAAGTGATCAAAACTGGCTGCGTGTCACGCCTCGCCAAAACCACAAGCTGCAGCAGAAATTACTGCACTCTGCACAAAACTAAGATGAAGGCCCAAGCCCCGATAGTGAAATTCAAGTGGTGTCACTCGGATGCTCTCAGGGCCCAAAACTCAAGAGCCTAAAACCAACCTGGACGTTTGCAAAGTCGACTCGGTTGAGGTCGGAGAGCATCTGGTTGATCTGAGCTGTGTTCTGGAGGACAGCGCGGGCTGCCTGCGCGAGATGGTTCAGACTGGTGTAGCGGCGCAGCGTCTGGGCAAAAGCATTGGCTGATGTCACCTGAGGGCAAGGCAGGGTCAGAAAAGATTGATCAGAAACAACCTCATAAGAGCAATTAGTCCCAGTAAATCATTCTTTTTGTGTATTTTCATACTAAGCAAAGTTAAATCTTCCAATTAAATTATTTCAAGTCCTTTTCTGAAAATATATTGTTGCAGAAAATGTTTTAAATTCTTGAAAAAATTCTGAATAATGATAACCCAGACATAAAAGTAGTTTGCTCTTTTGTGAAATGCGAGGCAGTTGTTGCAGAGCTGTACCTTGATGCGGACCATTTCCTCAGGGATGTTCATCATGGCGTTGGTCAGCCAGCTCTCAAGGCTCTTGGCAAAGTTACGAATGGCTTGTGTTAAGGCACCTGCAGGCAACAAACAGTTGAAATAATGTAATAACTTTGCAATAAAACCAGGATTGGTAAACTGAAAGTATCGCAAAGAGGAATAGTAAAAAAAAAAAAGAAAAAAAAGAGTAAGATCAACTAAAATAAAGAAACAGAAAGAAAGTAGTGGAAGACCCAAGTAGATGAACAGTACAGGGATGTTTGAAGGCAGGCTTAATCTTTGCAGAATGACTTTCTTTAACTTGGCTTTGTTGCGACTGAAGTTTGTGGTTAAAAGTAGCTGTTTAACCACACATGACAATGCTTTGTCATGCACTGCTGAGCCTTACTGGGGATGGGTCTGAGGACGTCGGGGATGAGGATCTCCACCAGGCTCTGGTACAGGCTGTTGTCACAGTCCCGGCTCCAGCGCAGCACCGGCTCGTACTTGCACAGCAACACCAGGCAGGATTTTGGGAGGCGCTTCTCTGACTCATCGTGCCTGTGAAAATGGAAAGTTTGCACGGAAAAAAGTCGGACTCCTACAGCAGATAATAAGTGGTCATTCTCTGCCAAAAGGAATGGAAACACTTACACGGCCATTGGAGTATCTCCAGCTTGGCTTTGGCTGAACCTCCAGAAGGTTTTCCATAGAGTCTCTACCAGCGTAAACTGCAGATTGACCATTACGTCCAGTATGGCCTGAGAAACAAAAAAAAAAAAAATCAACATCAGACACATGCACAGCTGATAATGAATCACCAGTTATTGTTTTTTAAGCGGAAAGTGATCATATTTAGAAAAACTATCATTCTGGCTCCATCTTTGAGAAACGAATTCTAATAAATTAATTTCCAGTCAACACTGTTAAAAAAAAAGTCCTTCTAGAAGGGATTTAAGTTGCTTCTGCATCACTCTCCCGTTAACAAAGAAGGATTTCATCTATTTTTACACAACGTAAGGATTCAAAAACAACATGGAAAACCCATTCTCATAAATATTTGGTGTAGAAGCTTTCTGGTACCTCACAGTGTTCTCTGTAAAGCAGCTGAAAGCTCTTTATGTGGTCGAGTTCAATTCCCTCTGGGAGAGACTTCCCGTGGAGTTCGATGTCTGGAAACTCAGGGAGAGATCGAGAAGCATCTGGAGGCAGGATCCACGCACAGATTACCCAGAGATAAATAACATTTATATGCATTATAAATAACTTTAGTGTAGGTATAATGGGTCTATAATAGATCTGTTTATTCATGTTTATCAGGTGAAACTGTCCGATCAATGTCACGTGAACTATCACCAAACTCACCCAGGAACTGCTGGTACTGCTGAACCTGGGTGCTGATGTCCACATGTCCGGATCCCTGTTGCTGCTGTTGCTGCTGGCCTGCTCCTGCTGCGGTCCCGTTGGTCATACCTTCAACTTTATGCACAGGCTTCAACCTGCAAGGAACAAGGGGACCGACTGAATTAAAACAACGAAGTTTGTGGTTAAACAATTGACGGGACGTGAATAGCCGTGCTCAAACCTTTGTTTCTGAGAGAACGGCTGTTGCCTCATGGCCAAATGTTGCTGGTCTTCCATGAGTCGGAGAAGAGATGAGCCGGCCTTGATTCTCAGTCCGTAATAGTGGTATTTAGAATTGCCCCTAATAGGAGAGAAAAGCAACCGTCACTCTCCTTTCTTTTATGAAATTTACGTAACCCACACCTATTCTGAGTTCATCTGTACAGAGAGTAGACTACAGCTGAAAGATGAAGGAAATGAAGCATAAATGTTTTTCAAAAACCAATAATTTGAAAAAGTGAGTTGGGCATTTGGTTTCAGCCAGCTTGGGTCAATAGTTCTAAAACCAACATCTAGAAATTTATATTTTTTTTATATTTTGCACGATCAGATTGGATGGAAGGACTCTGTAAACATTAATATTTATGCCTTGGATTCAGGCGTGGACTTTGACCAGGTTAGACATGAGCCTGCTTTGATCAGAAGAACCATGTTCTTGTATCTCTGGCTGTATGTTTTGGGTTATTGTCCGGCTGGAAGGTTTTAATCTAACCCTGTCAGAGGAAAACGTTTCCTTCAGGATAATCCTGTATTTAGCTACTAACTGTCTGCACATCAACTCTAATCATCTTCCTTGCCCCCAGTGAAGAAAAACAATCCCTTTGCATAAAGCTGCCACCAACATGTTTTACTGTGGGGACAATGTGTTCAGGATGACGTGCAGTGTTAGTTTCAGGGCATACATAGTGTCTTGTAAGTAGGCCACAAGGTTCAACTTTGGTCTCATCCAACCAAAGCACATGGCTTGTGGTAAACTTGTAATAGATTTTTTTTCCCAGCAAACACTTTGTTGTTGCCACTCTTACATAAAGGGCCGTCTTGGTCCTTTTTTTAGGGCAACTAAGAGTAGTTTTGTCTGGGGCTGAATATAGAAGCCGAACACTTTTTCAGACACCTACCGAGTGCCCAGGCGTCGCGTGCGAAGCCCCATGAACACGGATCGGATGAGTTTCCCAAAGGAAGCAGCATTCACTGGTTCAAGCTTCTGTTCCTGGCAGTGCAGCAGGTAGTGGCAGTACAGCGTGGAACGTGGCAGACTTACTCCTTCAGCCGTCTCATAGTTGTCCAGCAACCACTGTACCTGACACACATGCAACGAAAGAGAAAAGCAAGAAGAAAAACGGCTGGTGCGATTAGAAACACCAGTGAACGCCAACATATTTGCCAACACATTTGAAAATGAACAGAAATAGTCCATGCAGTAAAAGTTTCATCTCTAAATCCTACAAACACAGATCCATTCACATTCACAGCTCGGTCATCCATTCAGGGATGAAAACAAAAACGTCTGTTTGCGTGCCGTGGCATACAACTTTGGTATGCAATGAATCAATGACCTGGAATACTGATGGGATGTCTGCCAAACATGTTTTTTAGTAAATATTGTTACCACATGGGAATCAATATGATGAATTTAAGATGAACTGTATTGTGTTGGGGGCATTTCAAGCAGATTATAAATGCCCCTCATCGCATGCACTGCAATGACATGAGAATGATGAGGTCATGGTTTAGTTTTTCCTTAGAGGAGGAACGTTTTGCAAGTTTTAGTGTTTCCGAGTCCTCAGATTGTTCTCATGCGTTCTGATTGACAAAACTCCACTATGACATCATCATCATCGGTGTGCGCCATCGGAGGGTTGTGTGGATGGGAACGGAACGAGAAGAAAACTCCTGCGCTTGGCGCCTCTGCATACCTTCTTGTCTGCCGACGGCACGCTACTCTCCTCGCCCTCTGTAATACTCACAGTGGCTGGGGAGGCACGGGCGCTGTGTGAGTAGTTCTGACTGTTCCCGGCGGCCCCTCCATTGCTGCTGCTGCTGCTGCTGTTGCTACCACTGCCCAGCATGTAACCGCCCTGGATCACGTAACTGCCCACTGCGCTACCATTGGTGCCCGCCCCTTCCTCTGACCCGTTGGCAGTGCCCCCAGCGGCCACTACAGTGGCGCCGCCTCCTGCCGCAGTGGTGGGCTGGGCCACAAACATGGACACGCCCCCCGTGGCGCCAGCAGTCACGGCGACTGTCAAACTCGTGCCAGGGGAAGAGGCCTGCGTACCCGATGTCGGCTGACCTTCGTAATACTGGGCAGCCGTGCTCTGGGTGTACAGCGGCGTTTCAGTGTAAGGGAAGGTGCTGGAGCGGCTAGATGAGAGAAATATGAAGATTTCTTTAAAAACTTTTAGAAAGCACAGCATGTAAGGCAGAAAATTAATGCTGTTTTGACATTTTAAGTCGATTATCGGACACAAGTGGATTCTGACATGGTGCTGGTTGTGTAGTTGGTGTCTCCTCCTTCCACATACTGCACTTGGTTGGCGTACACATGCTGCACCGGCACTGAAGCAAGCTGCTGCTGGACCTAAAGAGTCAGCACACGCAAAAATCCAATAAATCCTTGTTAGTAACTCTTTCAACATGGGGAAACTAAATGCATTTTGCATACTTTTCATTTGTAATTAGAATTGCACACATTACTCAGCTGCAATTACAATCTTTGTTCCTTCAGCTTTAAAGCAGCACTTTCCCTTGTGTCTCCCTAACCTACTTGGTAATAAACAGTCCAGAGCCCACTGTTGTCATTGTGGACTTTTGGCACCCAGGCCAAAGATTCAGGATCTGCTGTCAGATGATGAAGCTGCAACTCGTCTACTGTCCTATCTCTGCCTAACTCGACGGCCTCCATTGAAACGGGAAGCTAAAAGGTCCACAGAGACAATAAGCTGACAAATACTGAGCCAGAATGAGAGGAAGTCAAACATCAATCAGCACTTGCATATATTTTAAGAACTGAAGCTATGAAGACCAATCGGTTCGCATTTAGCCTTGCGTACCTTTTGTGTATATTTTCGACTTACTTCCTGTGTGATATGAACAGGCTGTAGGTTGGTGACACTGAGTTGTGGGCCTGGCTCAGTTTTGGCTATCTGAGAAGTGGCCTGCACCACCGACCTCTGTTGAGACAAAAATCCTTTTAGAATAAAACAAATATCTAAACAAATACAGGTTAATAAGTGTATTGGTAAGCATGAATATATCTTACCTGCTGGGCTGCCTGTACCTGCTGAACAACCTGTGTGGGAACTCCTGTCTGCACAACAGCTGGAGGTGGGCTAGAATCTGACACACTGTCACTTGAGTGAAGAGAACCCTCTGAAAGTAAAAAAAAAAAAAAACAAGAACACCCAAACTTCAGTTTTTTCTGGTTTAAATACAGCATTTATTTCTTAAGACTGTACCAATGATTAATGACAAACATTACCTTTTAAATTCATTGTGACAAATTATACATATTCTTAATAAGAATAAATTGGTCACATTGGATCAGATGCTATTAAACAAAACATACACATTTATTCATATACCACACTTTTTCCTTCCACTCAACTTCCCAGTTAAAATCTAATTTACGGCTAGTTTAATTTAGTAGTGAACACTTATGGCATACCCTTCGTATGGATGACAGTAATCTTCTAAAGCAACTGTATAGATATTAGTAAGAAATAAATTATATTTGTAGTATCAGCCATAACTATCACATAAAAAAAATTTAAATGTACAAATAAAGATTCTGTGACTTTGTATGGTGCCTACTTATTTAACAGGCCGGCAACATTCAACAGCCCAGAAAGCCAGAAAAGCTTCCAGAACAGATGAATGAATTCTTCTTGTATTTTAACAATAACAACAACCTGACAGGTGGCTCAGAATCAGCCCCAATAGAGATTTTACATGCAGACAACTCATAACAGGAAAACAGACGCATTCGGATTTGAATGGTCAAGGTTGTACATAATCAATAAATACCAAAACATGGCAAGTTTATTGTTTTATTTTTCGCAGACGCCACTAAAGCTCCACAACTGAACTACAGCATCCCTTGAGCACAGATGCGCAGCTGCATAAACAATGATTCTATGGTGTTGAGGACATTTGAGCAAATGTGCTAAATTCAGACGTTACCTGTGACTGTGACAACAATGTACTGAGGAGTGCTTTGAGCATTTCCAGACTGCGTGGGGGAACCCTGGATCTCTGCTGTCACGTACTGCGTTTGAGCCGGCTGCACCTGCGATGCGGTCTGGCTTTGACTCCCGGCTGCAGGCTTCTGAGAGGCGACCACGGAAACCTGCTCAGTGGGAGTAGTTTGGCCTGTAGGTGTGACAACAGTGGGGGTAGCCACAGCAGTTTGAATCTCTGCCAGAAACTGAGGGGTAGTTGCAGGGGTGGAGGCAGTGTCAGGCTGACCCGGTGTGACGGTCACTGCAGTCCCCTGAGGCTGGGCTGCTGGTTGCATCTCCCCTACATAGGCTGAGGTGGCCATTTCAAGACCTGGCAATCACCCTAAAACAAAAAAAAAGAAAGAGAAAAAAATTGGATTTCGATACAAAAAAAACTGATAGTTATTACACAAAGACGAGTATCTAATAGCTGAGCAAAACATAAAGTACTACCTGAAAATATGCACCTAATACTTGTAAATAACTTTTATATTTCAAGGAATAACAATTTGAAGTTACAATTGGCCTAAAAGTGTAAGATGGTGAGCAAACATAAAAATAATTTGTGGACAAGTTTGCATGCTGGGGATATCAGGGTTAGAGCTACATTCTCATTTGTCTGGAAAATGCAAATGAATGAATGAGGCCTGTTGAAAAGTGCCGCAGTGGCGGACCTGTTGGCAGAGCAGGTACTGAAGAGATGTGGGGGAGGAACAATGATGGGAATAAGTTTGGTGTCTCATTACGTGTAACAAGATCTCCCTACATAAAACCTTTCATTTAGTTTTGCCTGTGATGTGAGCTGAGATAATGCCTCAATATAATGTCTTATTGTTGCAAATCATCCTGTTTTATGCCACCATAATGCATCAAGTGTAACTAAGTTAATTGCTTTTACTAAGTATTGTATAATGTTGGTGTCTCAACATTAAGGCTATTTTAGAGAAAATGACAATGACTTACAAAGGAATTTGTTTTCCACAAAACTCCAAACACGATAACATGGCGATCCATTAAACTTATTTAGATTTTTACAGCTGCTAGAAACCACTTTATTTTACATGTAGGCAACTCATAACAGGATTTAATGTCTAATCTTTTTAGACATTAAAAAGATATCTGCTCTTTATTCTACGTTTATTCTGCTTATTATTGTAGGATTCTTCAGGTTTTCATTTCTTCATTTGGATAACAGTTGTAACTAAATCCGTAATTAATCTAATAAAAAGATACATTTATGGAAGATTTTCCATATAGATTTGTTTGTTCTAAAACCAGTTTGGATGTGTTCTTGGAGAACCCAGATGTGGCAAAGTTTCAAGGTGTTAACTTCAGGTGAAGTTAAAAAAAAAGTGGGTTACTGTGCAACTAACAAGTGCTGTGCAAAATGTTAATAGAAGGACTGTATGATTTTCAGCCTATGTTTCGAATGTTGACCCAGTTCTGAATGAGACAATCAACAATGAATCCAAACTAGCAAGATAATTCCTGTTGTATGTCATGAATTTCTTCCACACAGGAAAAAGCATGATCTACATAAATCACTAAGAGTCCCAAATTAAAAAGACATTAGGATCTTTTATGTAAATTTATGTCTCGAGCTGTTTGTCTTTAAAAAATAGACTTAAAAACAAATAAATAATTCATGAGTACAAACAATAAGTGTGGATTGATTAGAACAAAACTTAAAATATTGTGAACAAAACATCAAATATTAAAAACCAATACGAAATAAAAATATATTTCACCAAGTTGACTATTTCTAAATGCTTGATACAAGTTAGTCGTGCTGTGCTCTAAGTGAATTTAAAAGTCCTTTGATGAAAACAGCACATGTTGCACAGACATTAAAGTTGTTGCTTTTATTGTTAGGGAAAAAAGAATCCCACATGCTGTAGAATATAAATTATGCACAAGAACAGCCATTGTTAGTGGAATTTAATATGACAAACTAATAAATGATTACAATGTTACATCGTATTTATAGCTAGGGGCATATTTATGTCTATAGTTAAGGAGGATGTCAATATTACCAGTGACAGTTTTTAGGAATAGTGCAAATGTGGATATAATTTTAAACTATAGTTATTTGGATGCTGGGAGAGAGTGAGGGCTTTATTCTACCATAATAAACATATGTTGTCTGTTTACATTCGACACACTACCTTGTTCGACTTTTGCACGGTCATTAACTGTTAAAATAGATCCACTGCTCTCTCAGACCAGCCAAACACCTGCATAACGCCCTCCTTCGCCACGCCCCTCGCACGTTAAATGTCTGCCACCTGCCCCAGCTGTCTCAAATTTCACACATATTTCATACCTACTTCTTCCAAGCCCAGATACCATAACCCGTATTCGGCTATTAGACTTATATACCAGTCTCGTTTCATTTCTCCATTGGATAGTACACGTTATCAAACCTGTGTGATGTGGTGAGTTCATTGAAGCAACATGACGTTTTAATACAGCACCTCATGCGCACTGTGTGCCGAAATAAACACGGGTAACGTTCATTTCTAACGATATGATACAAAACCTCACGCAGTAACGAGCACAAGCTTGTCGTGACAGCTTTCTAGCAAGGTAACTCGATAAGCAAGCTAACTGGTCTCTACAACAACCGCCATTTTGTACCTTTTGCATTTGACATCGCCATAACAACGGCCTGCTTGACTATGCATCTGTGGCTGCGCCGTCATGGCAGGCAAGACTGTGTGTCATTAGAAGGAGATGCATACACTAACCGTCGCGCTTAACTTGTTAACGGACCAACGGCTAGCTTTAGGCTAACCTCGCTGAAAGGCTGACTCCCGTTATGGCTACTGTAACAAGGAAAAAGCAAAAGCACAATTCTGTGTGAACCACTCGAGAGGGAAAATGTTTCGATTTACCTATAACTTGACCTCCGCCTCCACGCGCGCTTGTTCCAAAATAAAATATCTTCTTTTATTTTTATAGTGGATTCAGTTGTTGTTGTTGATTCTCGTTGCTGGGTTCTTGTCGCCAGGGCTACCGTGGCTATGGCGCTTCGTCCTCACCAGGGCAACTGTTGCTACCCACCCGCTGCCTTCCCTCCCCCTTCTTCGCTCTGATTGGCTAACGTAAACCAAATTTTGTTAAAGTCATAGTAGCAGTGAAAAAAAATACTACAAAGCACCCCACGCCCATTCGAGTATAAACACTTTTAATAACATTTCTAACTGAGCAATAACATAATATGTATGTTTTGAATAGAATAGTGAAGTTAATTTACACAAGTATAATTAAAAGCGACATACCTATAGATTCAGTGCACACTAAGCATTTATTCCTGCAAGTTTTGATGATTATAGCTTACATTTGATGAAAAGCTACATTTCAGTTTATTGTGAAATGGGAATATTACATAAGACGAATAAAGTAAAATATTTTTGTTAATGAAATGCTATGTTATAGCTATTTTGCAGACTTCCTACAAAATCATGAGGAAGAGTCATTGGCGGCCATGAAAGGTCATTTCTAAAGAAGTCGATTGCTCACAGCTTGCTGTGCCCACGCATTTTAATGGAAAGTAGAATGAAAGGAAAAAGTGTGGTAGAAAACTATCCATAGGTAATAGGGTTAAGCACAACCTTGAGAAGATTGTGAAGCAAAATATCAAGATTGGGAGAGAACCCAAAAGCATGGACTGAAGATGTTGCCTCTCATGAAGAGGGACAGCATCAGAAGTGTCTCACACAAACACATTTTCATTCATTTCATTTGTCATTTAGTGAGTAGGATCAGCATAATTCAGTTTCACTTATACTGAATCATCAATAGCATTTTGCTCACTTTTTCACTTCCTGTATTTTTCCACTGTTTCACAAATAATGTGAAAACTCTTACTTCACCAAGGAACTGAATGAATTTAACTTTACAAGCCTTCATCGCAAACAATAATCAATTTAACTATTTAATAGTACCCATGTCTATATCTAGATAGCAAAAAGAAAAGTGGATGAAATATTTTGAATGTTATTGATGATGGGAAGAAATCCGAAGTAAAAAGGCAAAAATCCATTATATAAAAGTGGTAAGTGCTGCTTAATTAAGCTATATATTTTTCGGAATACAAATTATATACACTGCTCAAAAAAATAAAGGGAACACTTAAACAACAAAATATAACTCCAAGTAAATCAAACTTCTGTGAAATCAAACTGTCCACACTGATTGACAACGGGGACCCTCATCGGGTCAATCAGTGTTGCTTCCTAAGTGGACAGTTTGATTTCACAGAAGTTTGATTTACTTGGAGTTATATTGTGTTGTTTAAGTGTTCCCTTTATTTTTTTGATCAGTATATTTAAAGTTGGGAAAATATAAATTTATACATGACAATAAATGGATAATATCTTGATTATGAAAGATAATAAGAGAAATATGGGAAATTGTGTGTGCTTTGTTAAAAGCATCCAATAAACATTTCCGATAGTGAAAAACAGATGTTTCTGTCTATTAATTATTTATTCAGGCTAAGAAAGGTTAAAATTTCTTATGCAAGAGAGAAACAAAATACAAGATTAAAACATATGACAATATTAATACATATTTGTATAACACACTATGTTTTAAAATTTATTGTATATATTACATAATCAAGATAAAACAACACATTTTAAACTTTGTTCAAAACAAACACATTTATTGATTTAACTGGTTTGCATTTTTATTGTGCTGCTATGACCCCAATGATGACGTGTTAATGAGTGTCATAATGGATGCCCTGTCAAAATGCCATTTAGCTTGGTTTTTATCCTTTCATTAATTACAGATTCACCATTGCTATTGTAATTTCCTAAACGGGTGACCTTTGACTATGTAGCAACTGATAAAAAATTTACTTTATAGTTTTCTGACTCATGGCAAGAATTCAATGTTATCTGTTTTTGAAAATGTCACCGATCCTTTCTCAGTCCCTCCTGTTCACCTTTTGGCAAAGGGCTAACAGAGAAGGTAATTTTCAATTTAAAAAAAAAAAAAGAAAATGTTCAAAAGTCATATAGGGTGATGGGAAAATCAAGAATGGCAAATAATATAATAATTAAAGTCAACATGTCAGAAGCAGAATCAAATCCTCTTTCTTTCTTTCTTTCTTTCTTTCTTTCTTTCTTTCTTTCTTTCTTTCTTTCTTTCTTTCTTTCTTTCTTTCTTTCTTTCTTTCTTTCTTTCTTTCTTTCTTTCTTTCTTTCTTTCTTTCTTTCTTTCTTTACCTGCTTGCCCTTGCAAGGTTAATGTGGTTGTACCTTCACTGCTCTTCTGGTCAGATAACCTGATGTGCCTGGTGATTTCTTACGTTTGCCTAAAAGAGGTGAAGACCACTTTTAGCTGCCATGAATGATGTTATAAAGCTCCTGATAAGTAAATGTGTTGTGTGCCACCCAGAGACATGGACATGGATTCCATCTGGTCAACCCTTTGCAAACTTTCTCATTTCACCCCTGCTCTGAAATGAGACCTTTCTGTACAAATACAAATCTATGCCAACCAGGTTTTAAATTCTTGCATATCAACAATTGTATATTAAATATGCAGTCTGATCAGTTAGTCATAGCTTGTTTGGATAATTACAGAGACTTTGATTAAGCCTGTTTCAAATTTGAGAAAGGATTAAATTTAGGGACAGTGATGGAAATTAATATACGTCACAAGCTGAAATACAATTGTATCACAGATGCTTCTAATGCATTTGCTGATTATGCCACCTTTGGTCTGCCTTTTGTTTCCATAAAGGTCTTCCACTATATCACTTTTTCAGATCGCTCCCTCTCTCTCTCTCTCTGCTTGAGAAGGCCTGCCATCCTCTCCAATGCATAGCAACAAACTCCTTTATAAACCACATCTGGATCACCTGCAGGGGCATAGCTCAAGCAAACTGGGACACAGACATTAAAAAAATAAGTTTAATTTTTCCATCTTGCCTTACTTGCTTGGGATACAATGTGGAAAGCAGTGGTAATGGCCGTGTGTTTGCTTGTGGCTGGGGTTGGAGCTCAGCCCATGGAGGATCCAACGTATGGGGTGAAACTCTGTGGCAGAGAGTTTATTCGAGCAGTCATCTTCACCTGCGGAGGATCACGTTGGAAACGATCACATAGAAGTCAAGGTAAGCCTGCAGGAGCGTCTAAATCTTCACTTCACTCTTATTATACTGTCAGAATACTTTTTTTTATAATTTGTATGTAACTTGATCTCAAAGATGGTCAAAATCACACATTATTACATATATTCATAAGATTTCCAAACCAGCGCAGAGTTAATTTAAAATCCATGATCAACTTTTTGTTTGAATTATTTGAAGTGTAATTGAGTCCATATTTTTGCCATGTAGTCTAAGGGTACTGGTTCAAGCAACAACTGAAATAGAATATCTTTAAATCAGATATTAATAGAGTTACGTTACAATAACAGGTGCATTTGATGATCCAGGTACTCTTACTATCATGTAATCTTCTGGTGCATCTTTTATAATAGTAAACATGAGCAAGCTATATTGTTCCCTCCACCAGATGTTTCAGAAGACCCATTCACCTCCCATCAAGATGAGTCTTCAGAGGGCTTGACCTCCAACTTTATGGTTGAAAACTTCCTTCAAACAACCAAAGACCTCAGCTTCACGCCTCAAAACAACCCTAATGGTGGGTTCAGCAGGTCCACCCGGTCATTCATTACTGATGAAATCCTGGAGGCTCTACGGAAAGCTGACCGCAAAGGTCGGGACGTCGTGGTGGGTCTGTCCAACGCCTGCTGCAAGTGGGGCTGCAGCAAAAGCGAGATCAGCTCCCTTTGCTGAGGGTTGATGAATGAATGCATGTGTTAGCAAATGTTTTTACACCCTCCCGCAAATATGCACACATATACACACAGAAACATTTTAATTTTGTTTCACATTTGTCAAGAAGTTGAGTCGAATTAGTAAATGTGTTCTGTTTTCCGTACTAAAATGTCTTCAATGTTTAAAGATAGACAGGAATAAATGTACTT
Source organism: Poecilia reticulata (assembly GCF_904066995.2). Lineage (NCBI taxonomy): Eukaryota > Metazoa > Chordata > Actinopteri > Cyprinodontiformes > Poeciliidae > Poecilia > Poecilia reticulata. Next base: position 12,145,443 of record NC_088837.1, on the reverse strand, counting down.
TTTTCATTCCTGATCAAATTAATGTTTCTGCAACTTTTAAGAACTTTGTGCTACATTTTGTAAAACTTCATAAACAGCCTGTCATGTGAAAGTAGGTCTAATTTCATTTGTAGTGTAAAAATATTTTCTATATGTTTCATTGAACAAATGTGATGTAACAATTTCCCATTCAAAACAATTAAACTGTCATAAAACTATAAAATGCCTTACTCACAAACATGTTGATGTGTTTGTTTTTCTCACAGAAATATTTATCACATAAATTTTGTTAACAAAATACAGAAGAAAACTGTGAACTCTTGAGGAAATGGTCAATTTCAGAAACAAATGGAAAAAAGTATATTGGCAATAAAGTAAAACCAGTGTTAGTTCTTTTTTTTTTTGCACCAGTCTATTCATGTAAATTTTGACTGCTAATAATCCATGCAGCTGAAATTCCGTCCATTCTGACAAGCAAAATGAAAAAAAACACACCCTCAATATGCTTTAAAACTAACAAAAAAACTGAAGGTGAAAAGCAAAACAACAAAAAAGTGGAATGAATGTTGTGCTTCGATTTGAAATAACTGCATTCAGTTTCATTATGCTTCATCAGGCTGTTCCAATTTATTATAAGTTGTACTGTGATAAAAACAGACACTCCAAAAAGGAAAAACGAAAACAACAAAACAAAAGCAAAACATGCTTTGACAGTGAGGGCACGTTTTTAGGACAACATCACAGAACCATACCGGAAGAATGAAGAACAGAGCCCGAGAATATGAATATAACCATAATGTACTTTCTACGTCATCGGTAATTCCTGAAAAGGGAGGAGCTTCACCCGGCAAAGTTTTTAATTTCGCAGTACCTTTTTTTCAGCGTTAGTTTCCTACGGCCACAACATGCGCTTCATGTGTCTTTGGGTATCTCGAAATGAGGTAAAGAATTTTGCGTTATAGTAGAACTATTTACTTAATGTATAGTCCTGGTAAAGAGCAAATGTTGGTGCTTATATATGTATTCCTGCTATTTCGGGGAAGTGAACGCAACTCTGTTAAAAGCAGCACATTTTACCTGACGCGAGGGTCTCGTGACGTTCATTGCGGTGACTAGTTTTTATCGAGCTTTTGGTTCATTGTGTAAATTTACTCGCTTCAAGTAAAGATAAATCTACGGAATGAAAACGTGTTTGTTTTTCAGAAACTTGACGTCCAAATGTGATGGCCACACCTACGACGTGGTGGCTGCTGCCCGTCTTGCTGGTCACCTTCCCGTACTGTTGTTGTTCTAGCCCAGGTAGGCTCATTCAAATTTGTTTATTTGTTACTGGGAGAAGAGTATCTCGAAGCTTCATATTATACAATTTAGATCCTTGCATCCATATTTCCTCAGAAATTAACAAGTTTATTTTCTACCAATATTATAAAATGAGCTGTACTGTTCATCATATGTTTTGCTTGAGTTGAAAATACTATTATATCAAGGAGCAATATGTTTATTTAAAAACTATATTAAAAATAAACTTTCAACCTGTGGTAATATTGATTGCATATGGTTGTTTAATTATATTCTTTGAACATTTTCATTTTTTAAAGGTAAAATGTAATTTTATTTATATAGCACATTGTAGCTGCAAGTTAATACAAAGTGCTTTACATGAATTAAAAGGAAATGCAAAATAACAAACCAAAGGAAAGGGCAAAAAAAGAGAAAACGAATTTAATGTTGATCTAAAGTATGTAAGCACATAGGTGCTTCCACTGGATAATTTTTTTTTTATTTTTTAAATGCTGCATTTGCTTTTTAAAATATGCCCAACTGCAGTTGTCTAGTACTGTTTAGTTGCACTACTGAATGATGCTACTGTTAGAAAGCATCCTTGTTGGTTGTTTTTAGAGGAGTATTTTAATTTGTAATGTTCTGACTGTATGTGGTAAAAGAATTTTTCAACACTATTTGATGCTTCCTTTCTTGTGATTACAGTAAAAACCACAAAATATGTGGTGATCAGATTAGTCAGTTAAGTCTATTTTAACAATCAATAGCCTTATTTTTGCTTTGCATTATATATAATGTGAGCAATTCTTTGCATTTATACTTTAAATATGATTTGATTTGCAGTCTATATTAAAAGGGAAGTGGTCTTAAAGGAAGACGGCGCTCATTCAGACTGTAGCTACCTGCTTCCTGTTAACACGGCAACTACTGCGCCTTCTTGTAATGTCTCATGTGCAAGTATTGAACTGATTACTGCAAAGCACACGTAGGCTTATGAGAAATGGGTAAAGGTGACAGGCGTGTGTTGAATGTGTGAAACAAAAAAAAAACGTGTAAGCTTGAGAGACAGGCGGCTGAGCATGCAAGTGACTAAAACATCCTTTGTATTGTTGTTTAAAATGAGTGTACCTTTCTTTGTTTTGTAACTTTTTGTGCATTCTTTAGAGATCTGCTTCCTGTTTGTTTTTGCTTTTTATTTTTGATCAATTTTACCTCCCAGATCAAATGTAGATACTGATTGGCAATATAATAGGGGTCTCTTTTTTTCTCTTTCTTTTTCTCTGTCTTGTAAAAATGACAAGATGTCATATTTTACCATGTTGGTTAAATAGACAATGTCACAGTGTCACAGACACTTGGATATTTTTTTCTGACTCATACCCCTGGCAGCTTCACACAGTGGCCATTATATTTTTGTATTGTGACTCACGAGGAAAGTACCTCCCGTACCTCTACTGCTTTTTTGGCTCTGTAAGATCTTTGTTTATAAATAAATCACACATACATTTGCACAACTACTTCTTAATGATCAATATGCTGAGTTCTTGCTGGGCACATGTCAGCGGTAAAGCTACTGGCAAAATATAGTTCCAGAGCACTAATACCTAATTTGACTGACTAATAAGTAGGACTTTCTCATTAGAAAAGCACATGTTTTAACTGAAGACAAATTACTTCACCCAAACAGACTGAGTAATCATCATCTTCTTCTTCAGTCATATCCTGTTTTACTGGAAATTGTGTTGCTCTGCGTTGTATCTAAAATAAAGTATACTTTTCTTAAAGCAAAAGCTACTACAAAAAGAGCAGCTGGAGCTAAATATTTATTCTCATTTTCATCTATTAGAAAATAAAATATCTTTTTTTTAACATTGTGTTATGGAATGTAGGAAAGACATGCAATTGTAAGACATGCAACATTACCAGAACAGTCAGTGTATTGGTGGTACATTGGATTTAGGGAGTGTTGATCATGTTTCAATGCATCCTCAACCAAATTACGATAGTATGAAAAAATTTTCTTTGAGGATTTTGCCACCCAAAAAAAACCAAAAAATCATATCTCCGTTAATATTAACATCCTTTGCCATGAAGCTCAAAACTGAGCTACATCCACAGATCATCTTTTAAATGTTTCCACAGCTTACATGGAGTCCACATGTGTAAGTTTAGTTAAACTGGCTAGATCTGGAAAGGCACAGACCCGCTTATGTTAGATCCCACAGCTAACATCAGGTCAGCGGTAAAAATCAAGCATGAAATCAAAGGAATTATCTGTAGACCTCCAAGACAGGATTGTCTTGAGGCACAGATCTTGGGAAGGATACAGAAACATTTCTGCTGCTTTGAAGGTTCCAGTGAGTTCAGTTTCCTCCATTATTGGTGAGCAGAAGAAGTTTGCAACCAGCAGGACTCTCCCTAGTGCCATCACACCTGATCGATCGGGGAGGCGATCAGGAAACCAATGGTCACACGCTTAGATCTCTAGGTTCCCTCTGTGGAGAGTGGAGAACCTTCCAGAAGACCAACCATCTCAACAGCAATCCACCAATCACACCTGTTTGGTAGACTGGCCAGACAAAAGCCACTCCTTCATAAAAGGCACATGGCAGCCCGTATGGAGTTTGCCTAAAAGGCACCTGAAGGATTAAACCATGAGAAACTAGATTATCTGGTCTAAGATTGAACACTTTGGTGTGAACGCCAGGCATAAGGTTTGGAGGAAACCAGGACAATACCACCACTACAGTGAAGAATGGTGGTGGTAACATCATGCTATGGGGATGTCAGGATGGAGGGAAAGATGAATGCAGAAACCTACAGAGACATCCTGGATAAAAGCTTGCCTCAAAGCGCTTTTGACCTTAGCCTGGTGCACTGGTTAATTCTTCAGCAGGACAACAACCCAAAGTACATGGTCATCATCCCAAAAGAGTGGCTTCAGAGTCCTGGAGTGACCGAGCCAGAGTCCAGACTTGAATCTGATTGAACATCTCTGGAGATATCTGATAATGACTGTACAGATGACTCCATTCAGCCTGATGGGGCTTGAGAAGGACTGTAAAGAAGAATGGATGAAACTGCCTAAAGATATGTGAGCTAAGCTTGTGGCGTCATATTCAAAAAGACGTCAATCAGTAATTGCTTCCAAAGGTGGATCAACAAAGTATTAAGCAAAGACTGTGAATATCTACGTAAATGTGATTGCTTGATTTTCTGTTTTTTAAAGAAAACCTACAAATCCATGTATCTGGCAGGAAAAACAATACATCCATGCTGACATGTTTTCTCTTTGTGCTCACCAGGTCCTCCTGCTCCTCCCTCTAACCTTGAGTGCTGCAGACCGTGCAATAAGACGCACTGTTCAGTTATTGAATGCATTTGGGATCCAAAACCCCACCCTGATATCGGTCCTAACTACATCCTTCACTGGAAGCCAGAAAATGAAGAGTAAACACACTTGGCAAATTTCTGCTCTTAATCTCTCAAAATTAAACATTTTTAAGCCCTGCTTTTTTTGCCTTGGCCTGTTCTCTCACTTCTTCTCCTGGTTTTTTTCAGGGAGGAGCCTGTGACCACTCGGTATAGCTTAGATGGGAAAATCCGTCGGGAAAACTTTGAGAGCCATGGAGAACTCCGGGTTTGGGTCCAGAATCAGAACGGTTCTGTCAAATCTCAGGAAATTGTTATCCATACCCAACACATCGGTACGTCTACTCCCAAGTTTTTCTAATGAAGTCAGACGGAACAATCCCCAATATCTGAAATAAATAGATATTGCTGATACTATTGGAATACCTTCATTGTATTAATTTTATGACTCGTACATCGGATTGAACGTTTTTGGGGCGTCTGCCTGATCTTTGGTTCTCTGTCTCTTCCCCAATCACACCAGTCAAACCGCCCCCACCAACAATCACATCAAGCGATGAAGATCCGTTAGAAATTCACTGGAGCACCATCTGTGACAAGCTAGAGCTTAATGTCGGAGTCTGTGACGTTAGATATCGTACTGAGGATGACCAAAACTGGATTTGGGTAAGTTTGGAAAATTTATTTCCTATGGTATTTGGTGTTTTTGTATTTTTTTTTCTAAGAATTAAAGTCAAACTTTTACCCTGGTTCTTTCATCACAGACTGACTATAACTTAAGTAGCAGCTATGGAGTCAACGAACCCCAGCCCGGCACAGTTTACAAATTTCAGGTCCGTTGTAAATGTGACCCGAGCCTGATGAGTGACTGGAGTCCAAGCTTTCCAAAAAAAAGTGCTGAGTCGTGTGAGTATTAATTTTTTTGGCATTCGACAAGAAATGTAAATGTGTCTTATTTCCTTCTAAATGTTACACCGACACCAGCTTTGGATGCCTGATTAGGTCGTATGCCACTATCAAACTGTGTAAAATCTTTGCACAAAAAATTGTGTTTTGTTGGTTAATTCTTTGTTGTAGCAATATTTATTGGCAAACAGTCTTACTTGATCAGAAAACTTGTTTACTAACCTTTAAATGGCGTCACATTTGTAAGCAAAATATATTTGTGTGTTGAGGTGCAGAGTAAAGTATTTGAAAAAGTTACCAAATCCTTTCTGCCAATGACTTATTCTGCTTTTAACTCTTGCTTGCTGATGTTTATTATATTGGGTGAATTAAAAAATGAAGTATAATGGAAATGTAAAAATGCATATATTTAATGATCAGGGGCTTCAGTAGTGTGTGGAAGACCACTTTTAGTGTCACAACAGCTGGTTACCTCATAATGCTAGTCACAAGGTTTCTCACAAGTGTACATTGGGGTTGAGGCGAGGACTACAGGGAGACATCCAGCTTCCTAATTCTGCACGTATATAGCCAGGGGTGAAAGTAAGGGGCTACGGCAGGGTACTGCGTACCCCTAAAAGATTTAGTGGGGGTACGCAGTACCTGCAAGAGAGTGGAGCGGCTGTTTGCTGTAAAAAAAAAATCAGTGGGTTCACTGTGCAGCCGCGAGTACACCCACTAATTGGCCATGACTGATTTGTTTTTCAAGAACAATCTAAAACACGACTTAATCAGTTATTAAATAACTTTTTTCCCATTTCATATTGTTTCTGAACTGTTCGTGCTATAGAGCAGGGTCCCAACACGTCAATCGCTGAGGGTTTTGAGTCGATCTCAGCATGAGGTGACAAACTGAACGGCGCCAGGGCATTGAGACCAGAACGTCCTCCTCTGGGTCCTTATCAAAACATTCCTAACTTTATTAAAGAACAACAACAAAAAAATCAACAAAATGTGTTCAAATTAATGATCCATCAACAATAATAATCTCAGTGATTATTGTTTCAACAAGGTGTTGCGCAATTCTGTGCGTTTTGGTTCCATTACCAAAATAACCAGCAGAACAGGAGTTTAAAATTAACTAATCAACTAGGGGAGGCTTATTAATGGTCGCAAAATAAATATCAAGCTTGAAAACCTAATATCGTAATGGACTGAACGTTTTTAACGTAATCTCTGGTTGGCTTGTGGATCGCAGGAGGTTGCCATGGCAATGGGTGTGGTTAAATGGCAGAGCGAGACGGAGAGTAAAAATGTGCGAGTGGTTTAGAGTTGATCACCTGTTCAGGTTGTTTTACCCTTGCCTTGGCGCATCACAGCCGCTGTAGTTTCTGAACATTCAACAAATGACAAACTTTTACTAATTACCTCGTTCTTTGTGAGTATATGTCATTTACAACAAACATCAAACACGGTAAATACATTTTATTAAGTATTTAACAAACAAATGGCTTCTACCGAGATAATTATGTGAAATTAAATTAATTGTCTAATATAAAAATAGTTTGGTGCTGTCAGGCTTAGAGTCTGAGAGGCTTTTCCTTTATCAAACAATTTTGTTTTTTGCCTCTTATTTAGAGGAAATATTGATGTTTCCTCTAAAGGTTATTATTTCTCCAAATAATAACCTTTATAGCTCCATTTTTGAAAAGGAGGCTCTAACATTCACAAATGACATTGAAATAAAATCCAGTCCAACATCTGGTTTGAGGTGATTCCTCTGGAACCTGTTGGAGGAAAAATATCCCAACTTCAGAAGATGTTCTTTAACCTAACAGAGCTCTGTGGTTCCTCCTGTCAGTTTGAGAGTCAGGGTGAGGAGGCGCCATGTTAGGAAGAGAAGTGGAAGCTGCAGGATCTTCAGAACAAACTGGTCATGATGCTAGGCTACTGATTATCTCTCTCTCTGGACACAAGATCAATAGAACCAGTTTAAAATATAAAATTAATGGTTATATTCCAGACATGGAAAACTGGGATGCACTCTATGCCATGATGTTTATAATTTAGGTCTCATGGCATCTCAAGGTGTCAATATTGCAGCCAGTGGGCTGAGAGAAATACAGCTTTATTTTGTAGCAATTCAAGAGATACCCAGCTTTATATATATATATATATATATATATATATAGTGTGTGTATAGGGTTAGGGTTATATATAGGGTTATGTATATTGTTTTTTGTTTTTTTTGTCACATTACCCCCAAGAATTTAAAACTACTTGCTTTTGTGGTTTTCCATACCTGCTGTGGTATAAATGTTCTGAAGCCTTTTATCCACTATTACTTTTAATTACTATTAATTCATTAGGATTATTCGTGTATTAATCATTGCACAGTGCTAGGAACAGTCTGTGACTTATATTTATTTTTATTAATGTTTGCAGACAATTTAATGCTGTGACTATTTTACCAAACATAAGAAACAAAAGCAGAAGAGCGATCTAGACCTGCACTTATACATAATTTTATTGAGGTCCAGAACCCAGAAGTTCTTGGTTTGCGTCATTCAGGAGCCTTGGGGATAAAAAGGCTTCATGATTGTATTTCAAAGGCAGATTTCAAGAACAACTCGGGCAAGAGTTTGGGTCAGGTGCTATTTCAAGATGTAGACGTGTGTAGGAAACTCCACATGTCAGTAACAGCAGAGTAGCATGTCTTAGTAGGTGTGTGTATGCGTGCGTGCATGCGTGTGCAAGTAAAATGCTTGCTACCTTTCTGTGCACAATAAATTATTTATTTATTTTTTGTCATAGTAGCCCCAAAAATTTAAAACTACTTTCACCCCTGTATATAGCGTTAATAAACCGTGCTCTGGGAGACAGAGTATTGTCATTTTTGGGGATAGTTTGTTCCCTCAGATTGGAGACCTGGGATTGCCACTAGTTGCATTATCAACAGAGTTCCTCATTTCCTCCAGTGGTGAAAAGTTGTTTTTCCAGTAAGGGAGAGGCTGCTGAGTTGACGGATTTCTGATGATTGCAATCCTCCGCTCATACTCTTTTTATGTAGGCCAAAAGGCTCAATCTTGGTTTCATTTATATTATAAAGTGGTTACAATTTTGTGCAATAGGTATTATTTAAGAGAATTAGAGTAAGGTGTTTGAGGGTAATGGGGAGTAAATGCAAACAAAGGTCACTCAGAATTTATTTGCAAATAAAACCAATCTTGCGCTTTTTTCCATCTTGTTATTTAGCACTATTTTGTGCTATTATGTCACAAAATCCCAATAAAATGCACTGAAGTTTAGTTCTCTAATATGGTAAAATGTTTAAGGGGCAAGCGCTGCATGCAAATGCAAAAGAAATACAGATGTACATTTTTTGACTAAAATCAAATGAATAGCTTTCACGATAATTGTTTAATGTGTGCGAAGTATGAAACATTTGTCTTTTTTGCATTCATTTCTCAGCTCCAGTTGGAGAGGTTGATGCATGGTTGGACTGCGGGCTGCTTTTGTCAAACTCTGACTGTTTTCTGAACTGGAAGGTAAGCTCAAAAATGAAGTTAAAGAGCATCTTTCTCTCTCTCTCTAAATAGCATATTCAGCACTCAGTCAATACCATCTGGCTTGTCCAGAATCTTTCCATTTCTCAGGCCCGAGGTTACATTCTTGGATATGAAATCGCAGTTTTCTACAATAATCGCACTGAACAGCTAATAAATGTGTCCATGGGCAATCCAAGCAGCCTCTTTGTGTATGATGAAATGAAGTGGCGCCTCACCTCATCTCTGAAGAATGTGTCATCCTTTAGTATATCAGCCTACAATGCTCTCGGTGCTACAAAGACTTCTCGCCTGCCTAGGCCGATATCAGGTATCTATTTCCTTTTTGTCAAGCTTCCTTTTGCAAAGTGGAGGAAATTGCAGCTGTTTCCTCGCTAACCTGAGATATGACTAGAAAAGCCTGATATGTGTTTAGGTCATTTACTTTTGACTTTTGTAAACAAAATAGTTTTTGATAGAATAGTTATAGCATTAGGGATAAATACCTTAATGTTACATTCCGCCAGAGTTGCTGCTAAAGGAAATTATGTCAGCTTACAGTAGATGTCACGATTGTTTCACAATGCTGATGTTTCCTCTGTGGATTAATGGGGCTAAAACTTATTTTGTCTTTTCTCTAGGAAAACAAGCAACTGAGCCAAAAATTTACCTCAAGTTGAACGAAAAGAACCTCACTGTATCCTGGAATCAGTCCTCCAAGGTTTCCGACAACATCAAACAGTATGTGGTGCAATACAAAGAGTGTCTACCTGGCAGCGGATCTGACTGGATCAAAGTGGACAAGAAACAGACCACAGCCTTTTTTAAAGGTTAGTGGCCTGCGATACGGCAGATGGATACGGCTTATGTCTGTTGTGGTTCAGAAAGATTTAAGCTTTTCAGTGTTGTTTTTTCTAAAATTTGGAACATATATATATTTTATTTTAAATTATGGTTCTTTTACTCTCATGTGTCCCCATCTGTAGGTACATTTAAAAAGTACACATCATACCAAGTATCATTGTTTGCAGTGTCAAACTTGAATGTAATTAGTCAGCTTGCAACAGCTACAGGATATTCAGCTCAGGGAGGTGAGTGTGCTGATTTATTCTCCATAAATCCCTTGTCACTGTATTTTCTTGTATTGAAGGTTAATGAAATTTTTTTTCTCCATCAGTTCCCTCCAAAGTGACTTCATTCAAAGTGTCTGATATTGTTGGAACTAAGGTGACTCTGACTTGGGAGCCAGTTCCCTGTTCCAACCAGAGGGGGGAGATCTTGTACTATGAAATAGGACTGAACATGCAAGGAGGTACAAAATGCTATGAATAATATGAGAAAATACACTTAATTATAGTAGATTGCATAATAGAAACAGTAGGATGCACAGAAGTTTTCAGTTTCTATGACAAACAAATTTCTTTAGATTATATCTTTTTCTGACAGGCAACAAAGCAATAAAAACTCTCTAACTCCAATTACAAAAACAATCAAATTTCAAACATAGCATAAAAAGTAAATATACCACAATTAAACAACCAGCAATAGTATTTTAAATATGTACTCCTCCTGTCTTTGACAGAATAGAATTGTGAAATATGAATATGTAGGGATTCCAACTAAAGATAAACATATTGATCATATCCAGGGAAATGTACTTGACAAAGCACCAACAGAAGACAAAACAAAGTGGGAAGGTCAAGACAGGAATGAACATGACAAAATTTGTAAACAAGTAAATGGCTAAATAACAAAAAAATACAAAAGAACAAAAAAAGACTAATATTGTGGGCCTTGACTGAAGTGGTGACATCTCATATAGGAGTGAGCTAATAAGCACTGCAGTATAACATAAAAATTATCTTTTTTCTTATTTTACTCACAGAAGTGGCAACAACGCAAGGAGATTATTTTGATAGTGGAGGATATTAATTTCACATGGAAATTTTAATAAAAATATTACAATTAAACAGTACAGTATTTCTGTTTTTCTAAGTTAGGATGCTCTTTGCCAGTGTGGATTGATGGTCCTATGTTTTTTTCTTTTTTCTTAACCTCAGATCCAAACCACATTTCTATTCCAGTGCGCCACATAAATGTCTCGGGTATCACTTACACGCTGGAGGCTCTTAGTCCAGGTCAGGAATACACGGTTTGGATAAGGGCTGTGACTGCTGCTGGGCCCAGTGAAAAGGTCAACAAAACATTCAAAATCAATCATCATGAAGATTATGGTATGCCATCACGTATTAACTTTATGTTAATAGGTAATATCCTGTAAAATGGTTGTAACAAGTACATTTGTTACATTTCTTTCTTCCACCATATTTCCATTTCTTTTCAGCATTTGTGACTCCCATTGTGGTGATTGTGCTGCTGGTCATCGCCATAGCTCTCATCAGTTTCATACTGTGGTAAGAAAATCATTGCTAGATACCTTGATGCCAATCATCTAAGAACATTAATACTGATGATACAAAGCAAATACATATACTTTGTCTGCAAAAATGTTCACATCCCTTAAACTTGTTCACATTTTGTTTGGCTACAACTATAAACATAAAAACTAATTTTTTTTTGTAATTTTGTATGAAAGACCAACACGGTGTAGTGAGTCTTTTAGGGCATGACTCTATGGTGTTTGTATGGACATTTTTTGCCCTTCTGCACACATTCAATGTAAATGAAGAGCTGATCGACAATTTCGAAGGCTAACCCCAAAATTTGAGTAGTAGTGGGGCCATTCTATTCTATTTCATGAAAATGCTTTGATATAAACCACTCCATTGTAGCTTTAGTTGTATGATTAGGAGAGTTATAAGGCTCAAGTCTGATACAGCCTCCATCAGATTTTTTTTTCCCCAGAATGCTTGTTTCCTGTATTTACCATTCATTTTTCCTTCAACTCTGATTAGCTAATTGTGTAAAATGTTGGTGTATCTTTTCATATTTTGAGTAACAATTTTGAAAACCAATTTATGCAATTAAAATCCCTGTGAAATATAGTGAAGTTTGTTTGTAATGTGAAATGGTTCCTGGGGGTTTTACGCCATTGATGGTATCTGTTTATGTATTTTTTTGCTTTTAGTGTTTTTCATGGAGCCAAAAAAGAGTGCCCACTCCTACCTCAGTGTCTTTATGAGAAAGTGCCAGATCCCAGCAACAGCCAAATCTTCAAACAAATGAAGCGCCAGGTGAACAAAAATCAAATCTCCAATCAACTGCAACTATTAAAAAATATTTAAATTATTTGGTATTTAACCACAATGACATGCTGTTTTTTTACGTTTTACTTACACAATGTAAAAATAATAGTCTTCTCTTTGATCCACCTGTAGATTAACGAGCCCTTGACTTGGATGCGCGGTCCCCTCTACGAACCTTATCCAACGATCTCTATTTTGGAAATTGTGGAAATAAAGTCCAAGGTTTTCGACCCTGACATGATGAAAAAGGAGAATGGCTGTCCCCTGATGGACTGCCAAGATGATCAACAGAAGGATCCCACCAGAGAAAGCAGTGGCTTTACAGATAGCAGATATGGGAGGAAGGAGTACAGTAAAATGGTCGACTCTGATGAAGAGAGGAATGATTGTTGGAGCTCATCAGAGGAAGAACAGTCTACCTCAGGTTATGAAAAGCACTTCATGCCCTCTCCTTTGGAAGTAATGGTGGAGTAACGGCATGCTTCCTCTGGATCATGAATGTTAGTTTTTGGTCTTTGTCCGTTTTACAATTTTCTGTGTCGTTTGGAATAAAACTTTGTCTAATAAGCTTCGTCAGTGTAACTGCAGGAAAGACTCATGACAAACAGCTCCAGCTTTTTGTGACTCTCAAGCTGTATTTTCTATGTTTATAAATCTGATAAAATTTTGTTGAATACATTTCTGTTTTGATTTTTGTTATTTTTTGCTATTTCTTGAACTTGATTAGAAGAATTTTGGATTAAAGCAGTATTTTTGGAGGGGGAAAATGAAAGATCATAATTACATTGTCATAAAGAGATTATTTTAGTCAGGTGCAATATTATTTACCTATCAATCATGCTGAAACTTATAACTAGTTATAAGCTTTAAAAAAAAATCAAAAAGTTAAGTTGTCTTGTCAGTAGTGTTTTAAAACTGCATTCTATGAATGAAGTGGGGTCAGACAGAGTGAGTCCAAAGATCAAGCATCTCCTAATATAATTATGTTACCATTAAAATACAGAGATGCCACATCCACATCTTTAAATGCATTTGGTGAGCTCATACCTGGATTTTTATACAAAGCATGCAGAATTTCCAAAATGTTTAACTTGTTGAGTGTAAATCTTAATTCTGGTAGCATTTAAATGTTGACTTATATTTTTGAATGAAAGTTTAAAAAAAAACAGTTTTGGGCCAGGACTATTTATTTTTTGCTTCCAAACATCCTTTTGATAATTACAAGATGGTATTTCCTTCTTTAGACTTGTAAAATATTCCCCAAGAGTCAAGACTTTGTCTCATGAATAAAGGAGGGATTAGCTTGTCTTTGACACAAAACGCTAATAACAATTTCCCTTGAACTTTACCTTGTTTGTAGTGTAAATATTATATGCTATACAGTTACTAATTTCAAAAGTTCTCAGGTTTATAGAGTGCATGAACCTGTGACCAACAACAAAACCTCAACCAGTGCCAGCGAATGTGTTACTTTTAACTGATCAAGGTGCAAAATGTGTTTGGACGTGTTACTGGCACCTGACTTCTCTTTAAATTGAGAGGTTTATTCTCAAAACAAAAATAATAGATTAGATGTGCTTTTATTTTCACCCAGGTTTTTTTTTTAATAGCATGAAATTGGAGATTTTAGAATGTCAGTCAGGTGAATCTGTACAACCTCAGAAAATACTGAAGGCTGTAAGTAACTCCATTATGACAGAGTTGTACAACTTAGGCTTCATTTGGCTTTAAAATCATTTTGTCCTATGACCACTCAGATCAGCTTAGATAGCTTTCCCCCTTAATAAATTAATTAGAAAATTATATTTTGTTCTTTGTTGGGTTATACACAAAAGTGGTTGATGATCTGACATACTTAGATGTAATAAGTCATGTCACAACCATCTCTCTGAAGTACACTAGACTACCTCTAGATACTTAAAAACAAAGTATTCCTTCAAGGAAGAAGTTGAGACATTTGGAAGATACCGTTATTGCACAACAAAAATCTAAAATGTCTCAATCACCTAAAATACATTTATTAGCCAAATAACATCAGTAATGACACTAAATAATGAAGAGACGTTTCAGCTTTTTTGTGAGAAAAAGATTACAAAAATGGGAAGACTATTTTATTAGCACAAGTTTTACACATAATCTCGCGTGACCTTAACTATCTGAAATCCTGTGCTTAACGGAAGCCTCTGTAGGTCAATTTAAGTCGGCGTGCTCATTTGAACTGATACGAAGCAGAAGACGGGCGGCCCAGCACTGATTATACAACTTTCCAATCAATATTGTAGGTACAGTTTCAGAGGGGCTTATTTTCAACAAAGTATGTCATTACGTCGTTCGCACTACACTTTAGAAGACATGTTGATGAAGCAACGATCAAAATGAATGTCGACGTTAGCACGGCTAGTAGTTTTAGCATTAGCAGCTTAGCGGCTAACGGTAGCCGGGAAAACGTGTTCAGCTAATTTTTAAAATTACTACTGAATTTGTGTCAGTAGCGTGTAACGTTAAACATGTTAGACACTTCTGGTTCTCAGAATAATTATAGATCGGGTCTGTTTGTGTTACAGTCGGGGGAGTTATTAGTTTCAACCCGGGGCACATTGTGAGTACACCCGGGGGAACTACCTCACCATGTAGGCCTGAAGTAGAAGGGCAACTTTTGCAGCATCAGGTCTGCTGTATTAAGTAGATCAATTAAAACATGCCACATGCTAAACTGCCAGTGTATTATTCAGTCGGGATAACGCGCCATTATATTCTTTTTGGTGGTCGCATCGCGGTAGTCCCCGGTCGTAGCGCATTTGTTTCCTTATAACTTTTCTTCGCACGCGTCTCCTCCGATGACCCGCGTGTCTTTGGCCCACCCGCTGGCAACCTCCGCGTTGAAATTTGGGCAAAAATATTGAGACCAGCTGTGTGGACTGGCGGACCGGGTGGCGTGGGGGCGGGGATAGGATTAACACGAGGTGGTTAAGCCGGGTCACGGAGATTTTAGCTGGTCGTGTGGTTTAATGGCTTTGTTTTTGTGCCGCAAACATGTTCTACTTAAAACCCATTTGCTAGCAGACAGGATTTGTTCCTACTTGAGCCAGCGCTGCGTTGGTGCCTGTAGATTGTAGCTTGTTGCTAGCCTGACTATACATGTGGATCGGAAATGATGCATTCAAACCACCTGACCTCCACTGATGGTTTTTGTATTCATACTGTCTGATCTGAAACCACATGCCTTCACCATATTCTGCGTGTTGCGTGCATCTCGCCACACATGTTGAAGTGTAGCTGTTTCTGTGTCAACAGGATGGAGTGGCAGCCAGATGAACAGGGACTCCAGCAGGTCCTCCAGCTGCTTAAAGACTCCCAGTCGCCCAACACTGTCACACAAAGAGCAGTCCAACAAGTATCCTGCTGCAGTGTAATTTTAAGGGGTAACCCATCAGTTTCCAATACAGATTTGAGCAGATTCTGATTTCTCTTTCAGCACTAAAAAAAAAGGTTTTAAAATGTTCTATAGTGTTTCTGCAATTTTTTGTGACCATTGGGAACCCCATGAACGTTCTTCTAAAAATTAACACTGATCTCACAATTGAATTTGGCATTCTTGCATTAGCTATAAATGTTGGTAGCATTACTAAGACCAGAGGGTCCATGTGTATTCCTTTAATTACTGTAGATTCATCCCTTGTCGCTGAGATTATCAAAAAGTTCTAAAGATAGACATACTATTTTGTGATGCATTTTGATAATGATAGAGCATCTTTAAAAATCATTGCTGATTGATTTTGGCAATAGATTGTTTGGTTAGATCTGTGTCTGCATACAGCCATAAACCTGCAAATGCTGCTTTTTAGAAATTAAACTCTCCTTGTCAAATGAACTCCGTAAGTTCAAAAATACTTTATTAATCCTAAAGGGAAATTAAAGTAGTTACAATGTCCGTCTGGAGCCAAATGTAAACCAGCCATCACCAGATTTGTCTGCATCTGTAATCGAGTGTGTCCTTTTTGTAAAATTGATGCTAAGGATTAATGGTGGTTGTTGAATTCAATATTGAGCTAATTTGACATGTGTAAAGCAAGTACTTTAACAAAGTTTGAGCTTCTAAACTTTAAACAGTTCCTCAAAGTGTTTCGTCTGATTTTGGTGAATAACATTGTCCTTAACTGCTTTACTAGAAACTTGAACAACTCAATCAGTTCCCCGATTTCAACAACTATCTCATCTTTGTCCTCACAAGACTGAAAACTGAAGGTAAGCATATGGCGTTTGGTTGAATACAAACACTTCTCTAGGAATTTGAAGATGAACTTATGTCATGTTTTATTAATTCATACATGATTTTTACAAGCTGTCAACATGTCTTCCTTGCTTCACTAATCATGTTTGGGGACATTCTTATACACGTGGGAATGTCAACAGGTCTGAAGTATGCTGACGCAGTTCTAAGTCATTCTGTGCCTACACTTGAACTACAAGTGTTTAGCTTGGATGTTCCTTTCATTAGAATGTATACAAAGACAGAAAATAACTAAATCGGCTGAATCTGTAACTTCGGCAGAGAATAAATCAAATCAAGATGACTCGGTCGCTAGCCTGATTGTACATGTGGATCGGAAATGATGCATAAAAACCACCTGACCTCCACTGATGGTTTTTGTATTCATACTGTCTGATCTGAAACCACATGCCTGCGTAACACGCACCATATTCTTATGTCTGTCTTTTTATGCCCTTAATTCTTATGATGTTAAAATGCAAATCAGTAAACTCTTTAAAAGTGACTTTTTTCTTTCATGTATTCCTCTCACCCGATTCGTACGCCAATGTCTTTATTTCTTCTCTGCTCAGATGAGCCGACTCGCTCTTTGAGTGGTTTGATACTGAAGAACAATGTTAAGGCCCACTACCAGAACTTTCCTTCAGGAGTTTCCGATTTCATCAAGCGGGAATGCCTCAACAGCATCGGCGATCCGTCGCCGCTTATCCGGGCCACAATTGGTGAGTTTTTTTTATTTTTATTTTCCCCTAAATAAATGAATGAAGCTAATGAGCTGTTCTCGTTATTTCTGTTACTTTCTGGAGATGATGCATTTTAAACCTCTGAGTACCCGTGAAGGTCTTTGTATTCATACTGTCTGATCCAGAACACCTGCAAAAACTGACCGTATGTTTGATTTTTAAACGTGAGTGGAGGCTGTTGTATAATCTCTGCCTCCTCTGCTCTGCCAGGCATCCTCATCACTACGATCGCCTCCAAAGGAGAACTGCAATCATGGCCGGAGCTGCTCCCACAGCTCTGCAACTTGCTCGACTCGGAGGATTACAACACTTGTGAGGTCAGTACCTACAGAGCTGCGACTTTTATAACTCTATTTTAGACAAAATCTACTTCCTGATGGCTAGCTATACTTCTTTAGACCAACTTGTGAATAGTTTAAAGCTTGGATTGAAAGTTGAAATGTGTGCAGTACTTTTAATCCCCATTTCTCTACGTCGATCTTCTGATTTCGTCTCGTTCTCTCCTCTGTGTCTCCGTCTATGTTTGCGTTTGATTTGACAGCCTTTCTGTGTATGTCCGTGTCTCAGGGCTCGTTCGGGGCATTGCAGAAGATCTGCGAGGACTCGTCGGAGCTGCTGGACAGCGACGCTTTGAACAGGCCCCTCAACGTTATGATACCTAAATTTCTTCAGTTCTTCAAGCATTGCAGTCCAAAGATTAGGTACAGGAGAGAGCAGGAAATGCTACTTGTGTGTCTCATGCAGTTGGAGACGTAGATGGTTTTTGCAGCTTCTAAAGTAATTCCTGACATCTTACTGTGATCAGAACTGGCCATCTGTCAGCAGCGTGGTTTCCCTTTTAAAGCAGTTTTTTTTTTTTTTTTTTTACTTTGAGAATGTTTTAAACGAGGGAAAACATTTATTCAGTGCAGAAAAAGGTTATATTTGTTTAAAAAAAATCTCTCTTCCATGCTGATGAACTGATTTTCCTTGCAGGTCCCACGCTATTGCCTGCGTGAACCAGTTCATCATCGGGAGAGCACAGGCGCTCATGGACAACATTGACACCTTTATAGAGGTTAGTTGGCTTGTGACGGTCATTAAATCGGTGCATGCATTTTAAAACGGTTTGCATCCTTAACATTGCTTCCCTTCCTCTCTCATTCAGAGTCTGTTTGTGCTGGCAGCAGATGAAGACTCCGAGGTCCGTAAGAACGTGTGCCGAGCACTGGTCATGTTGCTGGAAGTCCGCATCGATCGTCTAATCCCCCACATGCACAGCATCATTCAGGTGAGTTCAGGCCAGCAGGCGGCTTTAGAGAAGCTGAGGGAAAGTTTTGTTCATACTGGGCCTCCAATGAACTCTGTTTTCTCCGTCTCCTACAGTATATGCTGCAGCGGACTCAGGATCCTGATGAGAACGTGGCTCTGGAAGCCTGCGAGTTCTGGTTGACTTTAGCAGAGCAACCCATTTGTAAGGAGGCGCTGTCTGGACATCTGGTGCAGTGAGTAACTTTTGCACTGTTAGTGTAGTTTGGTGGTTTACTGTTGAATTTGGGGAATAACTTCAATCATTCAAACATCACCTGATCCAGGATTTCTTCGGATCGTCCTGTAGGTTCTGAAAGGGTGGTTGTGTGTTTGTTGCAGAAGTGATATGAAAGTGGTTCAGAGTTGACCAATTCTACTTGCACACAAAACGCATTCAGTCACATGGTGCCAGCAGCAATGTTAGGCTAAGAAGTTGCTTAACTTCTTCATGCAATTGGAAACTGGTCAGAGTCAATAGATGAAGCTTGATATCATTCACATCCTTCAGGACGAAGCATGTTTGGTTTAGGACGGCCTAGTCAAATCCAATTGATAAAGGCTTTCTGCTGCAACGTCCCCCTTTCTCTACTTTATATTGATCCGTCAACTAAAGTCCCAACCAAATGCTTTGAAGTTTTGAATAGACTCTCAAAATATGAACAAGTACAAGGGGTGTGAACACTTTAACAAGGCATTGTTACCAATTCATTCTTCTCCCTCTTTAGACTGACCCCTGTTCTAGTAAACGGGATGAAGTATTCAGAGATCGACATCATACTATTGAAGGTAAGAGCAGTATTTGGTACTTTGCAGATGCTGAAGGTGTCTTGCACACTTGCTGACGCGCCTGAGGCATTCATGATTGAATTTACTGCAAAGAGCTCGTTATGACGGAGCAGCTTGGTGCTGAGGCGGTACTTCCTGGTTTTTTAGGGAGATGTGGAGGAAGACGAGGCGGTGCCGGACAGCGAGCAGGACATCAAGCCCCGCTTCCACAAGTCGCGCACCGTCACCTTGCAGCATGAAGGAGGGGAGGGCGAAGAGGACGAAGATATCGAAGATGAGGATGATGACGATGACGACGATGCGCTGACTGACTGGAACCTGCGTAAGTAATGAGAAATTTAGTTACTGGGGTCAAAAAAGGATGTGTGTGTGTTTTTCAGGCTGTAAGTCTGGTCCTCATTACAATTTTAGTTAAAAGTAAGCGATTTATTTCTGAACCCACCTAATTGATTTTCAGATATGGAAACTGAAACCTGCCTTGTTAATTTGTCTGTATATTTAAATAATCAGGTGATGTTTTTTTTTTTTTTTTTCCCTTCCTCCTTTTGTTTTTTGAAATAATAGGAAAGTGTTCAGCTGCAGCGCTCGACGTTCTGGCCAACGTGTTCCGTGACGAGCTGCTGCCCCACCTTCTGCCGCTTCTGAAAGGGTTGCTCTTCCACCCGGACTGGGTCGTCAAGGAGTCTGGCATCCTGGTGCTTGGAGCCATAGCTGAAGGTCAGATTAGCAGAATGTCCTTCTGTTGCTGCGGCATTTAATTCACATGCAGGCCAGATTGTATTGTTTTGTGGTGTTTGGGAGAAAATCTATGGAATGGGATTTGTTGTTTTTAATCAGTTTGCTAAATCTTGCTAAAGTTAAACACATACATCGATGTGTCAAACTTCACATCTATATTTATGTGTTCAAAGATGCACCACTCTGAATTTTTGAGGTTGATTTCCAATCACGTATATTTTTCTTTAGTAAATCTAAAAGCTGCATAAAACTTTTTTTCACCATTTATGTGATGCTGTTTAACTGCTGTAAAATGTTTTTAAAATGAAGACAAGTAGTAGTTGAGTCTTTTTTTTAAATTAAATTTTGAATAAATTTAGTGGTCAGTGTGGCTAGCTTTACCTTAACAGCCGTATATGTATGTATTTCCTGGAGAATTTAAATGATTGCCCTTTGAACTCTGAGATTTTCATAAAGCTGTCAACAAATTCAGCTCCCAATTCGTAGCTGTTGGCCATGGTGTGTTCAGCTATCAAAAAAAAATATTGAATGAAATGTTGAATTTCTGCATGGTGACCGTTTATTTTTAACTCATCAGTACCTGGACATGATGAAACACCCAGCTCATTGAAACAAAATGATACATTTTGTTCCCAAAACATGTTCTGATCCAGATACTGAATAATTAATGACTCTAGTTGGTGCAGTGGAGCATTTGCTCACAGACTTGGCCCAGCAGTGCTTTAGCCATGCTGAAGTTTTGACATCAGAAATGCTAATCCTGTACAGGGAAGTGTTGAAGTTGTCTGATTTTGCTCTCCAGGTGATTTCTCTTCTCGTCTAACCAGCGAGGGCTGCCTTCTGTCTTTAAATGTTTATAGACATCTAGAACAGCTCATGAAGAAATCACTGTTACTTTTGCAGCCGCTATCATTCAATTCGCTCTGTTTATTGTCAGATTGTCAAAATAAATTTTCTCCTATTCTTCTGGCTCTCCTCCCACCCCAGGTTGCATGCAGGGCATGGTGCCCTACCTGCCTGAGCTCATCCCTCACCTCATCCAGAGTCTGAGCGACAAGAAGGCCCTGGTGCGCTCGATCGCCTGCTGGACCTTGAGTCGCTACGCGCATTGGGTGGTCTCCCAGCCCCCAGACTCCTACCTCAAGCCCCTCATGACGGAGCTCCTGAAGCGCATCTTGGACAGCAACAAGAGGGTGCAGGAGGCCGCCTGCAGGTGAGCAGCTTTCCTCTCCTCCTGGCTCCTCTTTATGTGGACATGATAATTTCTATGCATTGATTAACTATGATACACTTTTTTTCCCCTTCTCTGACGCATGTTCTGCTTGTGTTAAACTTTATGAATTACACCCAGATTGAGAAAAATAAAAATTTCCGTCTTGGGTTTTCAGCTCCTTTGCCACCCTGGAGGAGGAGGCATGCACAGAACTGGTCCCCTACCTGAGCTTCATCCTGGACACGCTGGTGTTTGCCTTCGGGAAGTACCAGCACAAGAATCTCCTCATCCTCTACGATGCTATCGGGACTTTGGCAGATTCAGTGGGTCACCATCTTAATCAACCTGTAAGTGTCGTCTTTTTTTTCCCCTCTTTAATTCAGTTCTTTCTTGCGTCTATGACCTTAGTTTTGTGATTTAAGTCCATTTGAGATGATGTTTAGATTTGCATAGAGCAGAGAATAATAGACTGACTCTTGTCTGAGAATTTGCAAGTGTTTCGTCAGTGTTGCCATTGAAGGCGTGTCTTGTTGGAGGAAATTTAAATTGCAATTCCAACGGAAAAACAAACTAGGACATAACTACTTGAGCAGTATTCTAATCCAGGAAAAAAAAACTAAAGGATTTGAAAATACAAAATTCTGTTTTACTAATTTCTTCAAATTACTCATTTAAAGTGATCTTCACATGGTGAAAGACTGAATGATTCATAAAAATTGATCCAGTTATTATAAAGTTCATGACTCTTTAGTTGCCAGGCAGTTTTTAAACAGTCTTGAAAACACTGAAATTTGCTAATTAAAAATGCGCTGATTATGCCTTTCTGGACCAATACTGGTTTCCAGCTAATCTGCTTTTTTTCCCCTTTAAAAAAAAATCTATAATGCATAAAAGTAATTAATTTGCTGCAGATTCTTTGGTGGAGGAAGTAGTTCAGAATCTAATAGGAAAATTTGGCTCTAAACCATCGAAGCAAATGCATCTTGTGTAGACATGCTAAACTTACTGTAGGCTGATGTGTTAATAGACCTTCAATGGTGGGTCCATGTAGTTTTAATGCTTATAATAGAAGGGCTGTAAGACTTAGATTTTTTTGTCTCTGCTTTATTTACTCATCACTAATCAGAGGCATGTTTTCTAGGAGTACATTCAGAAGCTGATGCCCCCTTTAATAGCAAAGTGGAATCAGCTAAAAGATGAAGACAAGGATCTTTTCCCATTATTAGAGGTGAGTTTCTTTTAGGTAAAATATATTTTCTCATCCAAAGCAAACAAGTACTTTTTATTTATTTTTTTATTTTTTAAAATGACCAAAATCATAAATTTAACCTGAGTTTTCTAGCTACCATGTTTAAGCAAACCCCTAAACATTTTTGTTTTTCTTCCAGTGTCTGTCGTCCGTAGCGACAGCGCTTCAAAGCGGCTTCCTGCCGTATTGTGAGCCTGTTTATCAGCGCTGCGTCACGTTGGTCCAGAAGACGCTTGCTCAGGCCATGGTGAGAACCTGAACACACTCTCCAAATATTTTTCTTCTTAAGAGTTTCCACGCACGTGAAACTTTCTCCCTCTCCTCTCTGTCCAGATGTACAACCAGCATCCTGACCAGTACGAGGCTCCAGACAAGGATTTTATGATCGTGGCCTTGGATCTGCTGAGTGGGCTTGCCGAGGGGCTCGGTGGCCACGTGGAGCAGCTAGTGGCTCGATCGAACATAATGACCCTTCTTTTTCAGTGCATGCAGGTGTGAACAGAATTTTTGACTCTTCACTTTTGTGGATATGTTTTTTTTACTTAAGATTTTTCTGGTTCTTTCACAGGACACCATGCCAGAAGTGAGGCAAAGCTCCTTCGCCCTGCTGGGGGATCTAACCAAGGCGTGCTTCCTCCATGTGAAGCCCTGCATTGGTAAGTCACTTTAAATGTCACTTAGAAATAAATTTGTATCTGCTCTTGTCGTACATGACTCGTTTTTAACTAATTAAGCCTGAAAATAAGTAGCATTATCTTTTTGCAAGCATTGTGTGCTTTTCCTCCTTCCAGCTGAGTTTATGCCCATCCTGGGGCTCAACCTGAACCCAGAGTTTATCTCTGTGTGTAACAACGCCACCTGGGCCATCGGGGAGATCTCTATGCAAATGGGTAAGAGAGCTGCTCCTGGTTTAAATGACTTATTTCTGTTTTTAATTCAGTATCTGGACATGATGAAACACCCAGCTCATTGATACACGATGATACATTTTGTTCCCAAAACATTTTCTGATCCAGATACTGAATTTTAGTTTAGGGTAGATAAATGCTTCTTGTTTGGAAACTGTGTTGCTGTTTTGTCTTATGTATTTATACTTACATATGTATCTATAGGATATGAATATCAGTATCTTATATCTGTTGTTGCAGTATTTTTTATTTTTTTTGCTTCACTTGTCTTCCCTTGTTTTTCCTCGTCTGTGTAGGTGCAGAGATGCAGCCTTACGTCGGCATGGTGCTCCCTCATCTGGTGGAGATCATCAACAGACCCAACACACCCAAAACTCTGCTGGAAAACACAGGTACACACACGATCACCGATACACACGAGTTGTGCTCTTGACAGACCCACAGATGACCTGAAGCGTTTTTGTTGCGTTTTCACATCTGCAGCCATTACGATCGGCAGACTCGGGTTCGTCTGCCCTCAGGAAGTGGCCCCACAGCTGCAGCATTTCATCAGACCCTGGTGCGTCACTTGTAAAAGCTTCTATTTTTGAAAATGGTTTTAAAGCATATATCTTGAGGTTCTTCTTTTTTTAATAAAAGGTGCACGTCATTGAGAAATATTAGAGACAACGAGGAGAAGGACTCGGCTTTTCGGGGAATCTGCGTTATGATTGGTGTCAATCCTGCAGGAGTTGTACAGGTGAAGTGATTTATTTCTGCTAAACATGTCGGATTATAAAACCACGACGGTTCCATGTTGGTGTGCTGAGAGAACAAATCTCATCTCTGCAGGACTTTATTTTCTTCTGTGACGCTGTGGCTTCATGGGTCAGCCCAAAGGACGACCTGCGAGATATGTTTTATAAGGTAAGTGACAGATGAGGAGTAATCCTCATCTTCCCCTGCTCGGTCTTTGCTCACCACACTGTGATGATCATTATTCATCAGACATTCGAAATCTGATTTCAAGGTGCGGAGGATTATGATTCTGAGAAGTGTGGTTCAAACCTCTTTCACAAAACCCTCTCAACGTTTATTGGTCTTTGAGAGGGCAAACTTGTGTTATTACGCCATAATCGATAAATAACTTTTTGAACAACAATATTGTCGCTTATTGCAATAATTACCATTACAACTTATTGTCCAGCAAAATTTATTATGAGGGTTCTGTTTCTAATTGCCCTTAAAACCTACACCAGATGTATCTTTGTATGATATGACTTAAAAATAAGTTGGGTTTTTTGGGGGGGGTTTCCACATACCAAATCCAATTTTAATCTTCTTTTTTTCCCCCCATTCTGGTTCTGTTCAACATCACCTCATATAAATGTTCGCCCATTAGCCTTCCAGTGCAGATTCAACTATGAAAGCGTGTTAAAGAACTTGGATGTTTTTTGTTTTTCTCTCCAGATCCTACATGGCTTCAAGGACCAGGTGGGGGAAGAGAACTGGCAGCAGTTCTCTGAGCAGTTCCCCCCTCTGTTGAAAGAGCGACTATCGGCCTGCTACGGTGTCTAATCCAACCCTTGTTCCACTGACCTGTCAAGTAAGTCCTTTCCTTCGAAAGGTCGTTTCCTCCAAGTCGAAGGCCTCTGGATGTGATGAAACACCCAGCTCATTGAGAACTAATGATACATTTTGTTCCCAATTTCATTATTCTGATCCAGAATCCCACTTTTCACCAGTGTAGGTGTTTCTGACCAGTGAAGTTTCCCGTAAAATGACTTATTTTTTCTTTTTTCTTTTTTTTTTTTTTTTCTTCCAGGTTCATGAAGGGGAGGGTAACAGGGGAACTCATTGCACTGCCCAAATCATGGGGAGAAAGTGGAGCTGGAGGGATGCGACTGGCCCCGATCCTCCAGTCTGCGGATGGCCTCCTTTTCCCCTGCGCCCTGTTTGTCTCTGAGGGAGGGTGGGATGAGGGCGGTAGCTGAGGGAGGGTAAACCAGGGATATATGTATACCTCTCGTAATAAATGCCTCACTGCTAGAAACTCTAAAGTGACTTTCGCCAACCGCAATCCAGGGATCTTCAGGTAGGTGAGGGCAACACAGCGGGGTTAGGGTGGGGGGGCAGAGTTCAGACCCCCCCCCGTCTTCACGATTGGATTGTTCATACAAGTTAGTGACGTCTGGAAGGGGAGGGGGGTGGGCAGATAGGTACAAAAAGTAATTATCCGAACCAGCAAATACTACAAAGCATGTAGGACGCTCACATGTAGCTGTTAAAACAGAAAACGGATGCTTTTACTTTGTAACGATGTGCACAGAACCTTTGCACCTTTTCCAAGAGAATTGCATACACCTTTCTATATGCACACTCACACAAATGCGCATCTCTGTTCATATGTACATTTCCGTCTGATCTGTAGATTTCCTTTCAAAGTGTAGGACTTTATTTCTTTCCCGTCAGCAGAAGCAGTTAAGGTTTACGTCAACCCAGTTCCAGCATACTATAATCCACATAACCTAGGCTTTAAGTTGCATGTTCACGTGAATGTCTCGTTTATTTGTAGCATTAATTGTCAGTTTTCGGGCCGTCTGCCGCTTTGGTTCATGTGTCCCCCTCTGATCATTCTAATCATCGCCCCCTATAGTTTTAACCGAGGTTGTTTGCGTTAAGACCAGCTATAGATAGATTCAGAAAATAAGTTCATGTTTGATGCATCAAGATTGCCAATACTGTAAGCAGATCAAGAATCGCATTCGCTGCTGTGGCTTTGTTGTTAGGATATTTAAAGAAACGGACTCGCCGAGAGAAATCACCAAGAATGAGTTCCTACTGGTATAAATGCACTTTTTTTTTTTTTCCTGTTCCGATGAAATATAATTTCTATTGTAAGACATACAGTGATAAGATACTGAAGTTGTTAGCTTCTCTGGATAAGTGACTTTTAGGACTGCTGTAAGCAAAATGATAATAAAGTTAAGAGTAAGACTTAAGCGAGGCCATAGATTCATAACTCCTAAACGGGGATGAATAGGATCATAGGAAGAAGGCACTGCACCTATTAATGCATCGGAAATGGTTTCTGCCTCTCTCTTCACACTTCAGGGTTAGAGATGCACTGATCAGATTTTTGTGGCCAATTTCCGATCTCAGTTGTTTTTTTTTTTTATATATCTTTCAGCCACCAGTACTAGTTTTAGCTGATTCTGATTTCGGGTTTAAAACCCATTAATACAAAGTAAAAATAAATAATGTCACTTTTTTTTTTTATTCCAGTCTCATTATTAGCTGTTATTTGTAGTGTGAGAAGAGGAGGGTTCTTGCCATATGTGCTAGATTTGCCACTTTAATGCAAAGATTGTATGTCGGCAGTCAGCATTGCTGAAACAAGTGTCTCCTTGTGTATTCCCTAAAGAATGTAGATCCTTAAGGCCTTGGCAGACCTTACTGTGTTTGGAAACGCAAGCAAGGCTCTATTTATGCTATTTTGTTTTTAGCTTTGGTCACTAAAAGAGATGTAAAGTTTTTACTGCAACCTCTTATGGGGTGGTAGCCTTGAGTTAAATAAAAATAATAAAATAATTTCACATCAGAATATTAATCCTGTTTTTGCTTCTTTGTGGCTCTTGAAAGATGAATTGT
The DNA here is from genome assembly GCF_904066995.2 of Poecilia reticulata. Taxonomy (NCBI): domain Eukaryota; kingdom Metazoa; phylum Chordata; class Actinopteri; order Cyprinodontiformes; family Poeciliidae; genus Poecilia; species Poecilia reticulata. Next base: position 12,118,348 of record NC_088837.1, on the reverse strand, counting down.
CCACACTGGGAGAGCTGCACTGCCACTATGTGGCGCTTTGCGGTAAAGGAGACCAAGAAACTTTAATTAGACATGTTAACTTTAAGGTTTCTAAAAGGTTGTGAACATATGTAGTAAAAAATCAAATCTTTCTTTCTTGCAGCTTAAACCCCCCCAAATATGTTTTAATAGGTTGCAAAGCCTCCTCTAAATTCAACTGAAACATTATTGATACAGAAATTGGCTATGAGTAATCTTCACTTAAGAGTATTGCACATGGGACATTCACTGACCGGGAAAATAGCAGATATCCAAGATTTAACTTTTTTTTTTTTTTTTTCCTTTCTCAGTGCATCTCTATTCTTGGTTATTAATGTTTGAGGCATCCCTGATCTTAAACATTAGAGTTTTAGCAGTTTTCTAGCCTGGCTGCTGGACTTACATGGTACTGCTCCTGCTTCCTATCAAACTAGTGATTGTTGCCATATGTTCTCCTGTTGATACTGTGTAGGCTACGTCTGGGAATGCTGGGCGTCATTTTAATTCTTAGATTACACTGGTTACCTTATCCGTGGGAGTGTTGGTTATATTTTTTAAGTTCTTGTCCATAGTTGATGGTTACATTGGAGGTGTGTGTGTGTGGATCTTTGCCTGTTGGTGTTTACAGAAGTACTTCTTAGACAAAATTTTGCACCAGCCCTTCTCTGAAATTGTTCTAGGGAGTACAGTCTGACTCATGCCTGCTTTCATGTATCCTCCAGATGCATTTGGTTGCCAGTCAGAAAGTGATTTTGGTTGTCAGGTTGCTTAAAAAAAACTCCAAAGATGAAGGTGTTTTCATAAAAAGAAATCTATTCCTGCCTGATTGAATAAAGAGATGCCAGCTTCTGTTGATGGATTATGCATTTTGTAGGTTAATGTGATTTTTTTTTTTTATTTTGTTTTTTTTTTCCCTTCCACAAATGTGACAGATTATTTTTTTTTTGTTACTGATATGACTGTTTAGGATCTGAAACCACTTTCTGCAGCACCACAGTGAGACCACGGCTCATTTGGAGGTGCAAAAGGAAGCATTGACAAGCGCTCACAAGTGAAATTGTGCCGAATACAGTAGAATGTTTAATTCGGTTATTAAAAAAAACAAAAGTAAACTCCAATGTATGTTCTGTTTTTCCACTTAATTTTTTTTCCCTTGTTTTTGTTTACGGTTCATGATAGTTTTTTTTTTTTATTTATTTTGATTTGTTTTATATATTGTGCTATTGTGCACAATTTCTTTTTATTTTTTTGGATTTCAAAAGTTTTTTTTCTTTTTATTTAAAGAGAAGCTTTCTTTTGTTTTACAGCTTATCATCTGATTATGTTACATTTGATGTGGGCTGAAGGCAAGTCAACGCCAGGAGATAATTTGAGGGGGAAATGTGGAAAACAAATCAACCTTTTTCTATTCTAAAGCTTGGCAAATGAATTTAATTTCTTTTTTGCTGACCTGTGGTGCAGGTGGGATTTGATCTGATGTACCCTTATGTAGTAATTGTGAAGAGGGGAAACCTTTTCCTTTTTAGATCTTTGAGTTGGCTGAAAGTTTTGTACCGTAAATGATAAATATATAGAACAATCATTGTGTTGAGAGTAACATCTGAAACCTGTCTTGTTTGGATTATGTGCCACGGCACCTGACAACAATATGGAATGAATGCCACTCTTAGAGACTTCATGAGCAGTTTTTTTGCTTTTAAATTTCTACAAAATAAAACGTGAATTATCCTGGAGTTGGAGTTTTTTTTTTCCTGTGTTTCTTTGCCTTGAATTATAAATTACTAGTGTAAGTACATCTAAGCAGAATTAAGTATCCTTGACTGGTAAATTTCAGTAATGGTGTACATGGTGCAGTTGATGCATTTTTTTTCTCTCCCTCTTTATTGTTCCAGAATATGAACCAAATGTTGATCAGATGAGAGAGACCTGAATAGATGCCAAGTTATTTAAATTATTGAAAGCTGTCGAAATAACTAGATCCTGTGTGAAAATAGCCTTGAATATAAGAAATGAACACTATTGGGGACACAGATGCCACCATAATTGAAATTCAATTTTAAGTTTGGTCATAGCTGCTAGAGCCAGGGGTGTCAAACTCCAGTCCTCGAGGGCCGGTGTCCTGCAACCTTTAGACGTGCCTCTGCTGCACCACACCTGAATAGAATAATTAGGTCATTAGCAAGGCTCTGGAGAACTGAGGAGGTAATTAAGCCATTTGATTCAGGTGTTTTGTACCTGTGGCACATCTAAAAACTGCAGGACAGCGGCCCTTCAGGACTGGAGTTTGACACCCCTGTGCTAGACAGTTTAAAGTTGTGCTTGATTGTGGGCCAGAGGAAAAAAAAAGATGTAAATTAGTGCATAATAAAGGACGTGAAGAACCAAGCACTATAATGACATTGGGCAGGAGAGAGCTGTCAATAGCAATAAATATGCTTTGTCCTAAAATGTGAATGTGCTCCAAGCAAGGCTTAATCTTCAGTTGAATAATATTGATGCTTAATTATATTTAAGCCCTTCTAAATAAAATGGGCTCCGTTAATTATTTCTTAGGGTAAGTTTCTTTAAGGCCGCGCCCACTGAGTGGCAAAAAGAAAAGACGGAAAAAAGATGGTTGCGGACTTTGAGTAATTTTGATTTACATAAAAATAAATAATATAGAAATACATATTTTTGTTTTGACCAAACTGCTAAAATAGCAAAAGTAACACTGAAAAATTGATGGAAGCCGACACGAACGTTTTTGCCACTCAAAAGAGCGTGTTTACCACAACGTCGCGCAATGACGCAGGTTTAAACCCACTGCAACATCAGGGTGCGGCACCGATAATAACTTAACACACTGGTTACTTGAAAAGAAAACATACCAAGGAAACTCTAGTGAGCATAAAATAATTTAGAACTGAAGAACAACGAACTTCTCCAAGGTGAAAACTCAAAATAAAATACTAACGTTGTTGCGGTTGGTGACGTCATCCGTGTGCACCGGAAGTTGTATTTTGAATTTAGGATTTTTCCCAACAGCCCTGAAGTAGACTGTTTTGGATTGTGTTTTGATTGTTATCGCTTGTCGTATTCCGTTTCGGGTGAGTTCTTTTAGAGATAACACACCTTTTTAAAGACTCGCAACCGGAGACAGCAACTCCACCTTGAACCTAGCAAAGTGTATGCAAAGCTGTTAAGAAAATAGTGATTTTTAAACTAGATGGTTACTGTTTAATCAAAATATCAGATGTAACTGTCACATTAGAACAATTTGGGACGTTTTTTTTTAAATTAATGAATCAGAATCATTAGCCAAGAGAGATGTTTGCTTACAGCTGTTGAGTTAGTGGTCATTTTAGGAAAAAGAAAGATGTCTGAGGTTGGAGATAACCAACATGAAACAGAATCAGGGAAAGGAGTTCCGGATGGACTGGACCAGCGGAACTCTCCATGTACTGACCGTTCCAACATGGAGCTCCAGGGGTAAAGCTCTCTTTTCCCATCGATCTATGTCTTCATATTTATCGAGATGAAGATGAGTCATGACTAATTTTTTTTTCTGCATATTCCTTTCAGTCTTTCCCCTCCTCTTCGCTCACCATCAGCAGGACCAAGTCCCTCACCATCTGCTGCTGAATCAAGTGACTTGTTGTTATTACCATGGGAGATCCTAACTCACATTGCTTCGTACCTTCCAGCACATTGTTTGATCAACGTGCTGCCAAAGGTAGGACGGACAAGCATGGGAATTTGTCAGAATTACCTTTGGAACATTTCATAGAAAAACTTCAGTGTATTTTATCAGAATTTATGCGGAGAAACAAAGCAGTGCATAGCTGAAAAGTGGAAGTAGTTTTTTATTTTCGAATTAAAATCTGAAATTACACTTGAGCCAAATAACAGTGAAGGCTTTATTTCAATTACCGTTTTGTTTTGGCCTACTATTTGAAATCCCAATAAAATACACCGGAGTTTGAAGATGTAATATTAGACAAAATTGAAAAAGTTTAAGGGTAATAGACACTCCTGCACAAAGAGAAGATTCCTCATAATTTACCGTGTTTCAGGTATGTCGCACTTTGAGTACAGTAGGTGAAGACACCACAGCTTGGCAGCTACGGGCGCAAAGACTAATTGGATCAAGAGTGAGGTTTCCAGTTGGGCCGAGGGATGGCTTTGACTGGCCCACTTCTTGCTTGGAGATGGAGCAGCTCATTACCTTCTGGGCAGGTGAAGTGCAACATGTGGCCAAACAATCAGAGGAGGAAATGGATCGCGTGAGGTTGGAGGAGAGAGGACAGTTTGCTGATGGACATGAAAATGAAGGAGGAGATGAGGTGGTTAGGGTGGGAGTGGCAGCACAGGAGGTTGCTTATGGTGTGGATGAAGGTATAGAAGTAGTAATGGAAGTGGAGAATGGTGAAATACAGGCAGTCTTAGATGAGGCCCAGATGGAAGAGTTGAGAGAGGGATTGGAAGGCAGGCTGGAGGTTGACGCAGCTGCACTGATTGAGGATGGGAGGATGGAGCTCAATGCGGATGCGGGGCCAGACGCAGCTCATCGTGACCAAAACGACTTTGCCTACCCAAGACATCTCAACGACAGGGGGAGAGTGGAAATGGTCCAACACCAACCCTCCAGAAGTCCTAGTCCTCCCCCGGCATTGGAGTGCATTACATTACCCTCAAGCCACATTGCCCTGGTTAACTCGGTGCTCCTCCTTGGAGGAAAGGGAGCAGTTTGTGCCACAGGGTCGCGAGACTATGACGTGAAACTTTGGGACCTGGAGGAAGGCTCTAACGGCACACTGCTGCACACGCTGGGAAGGAAAGGCGACTTCACATCCCATCAGGGCTGGGTCTGGTGCCTGGCATCCGAGGGTCCTCTTCTGGCCTCGGGGAGCTTTGATAGCACGGTGAGGCTGTGGGACTTACAGGCAGGCGGCACCAACAGAGGCCTGATCAGGACCGGGTCAGCTGTTCTCTGCCTGTCCTGTCAGAACGATGTTTTACTGGCCGGGACGTTTAACAAGAGGATCAATATGTATGACATGAGAGGTAAGAACATTTCACACATAGAGTTCCTTGTGAAAGCATTTGTATCCCGTAAATTCAGTTTTTCTTTCCTTCCTCTTCGACAAAATGTTTTTAGTGTTGGTCTTCTTTATAAAGTGCCTATATAAAGTGCCATTGAGGCTTTAAAAAAATCAACTTCCATGAAAGACATTAAGTCATGAATTAAGTGAGTCAGTTTTGCTGTATAGCCCCATCACTGACAATTACTCCTGCTCAATCTGGAGGTTTTCTAAATGTTTAATCATACAAATGACCTTGTCAGCATGGCCTAACGAAGTTGTTGTTTTCCAGCTGCTGAACCACTGATTAAAAGTGTTCATCTCCATGGTAATGCTGTAATGTGCCTGGCTGCTGACGACACATACATCATCTCAGGGAGCGAAGACTGCACTGTGGCAGTCTATGACTGCAGGGCAATGAAGGCATTAAAGAAAATTAAGGTGGAGATAAATGTTACTGCCTATAACATTTATTTTTTGCTCTTGTGCATCCAGATTTAAGACTAAATAGTGTCAATGTTTCTGCTTTGTAGCTGAGCTCCTATTTATCCTCCATGAGCTACAGTGGCTATGAGGTCTGGGCTGGAGACAAGAAAGGCATGCTGCACTCCTTCTCCATGCAGACCGGCACCTTAAAGATCCTCTCCCGGTTTGATGTGGGACATACGGCTCTGGTTACTGGCATCCACAAGTCTGCAGGAAGCCTCTACACCTGCTCTACCGATAAAACCGTCAAGGTGGGTTTCAGTGAGAATTTCTGTTGTTTTGACTTCTAAACCCAGCACAGACCTGCTTTGTAACCACTTGTGTTTTGCAGATCCATATCCCAAGTGGGCCACCAAGGACTTTATGTACACTGTGTCATGCTGGTGTAGTTCATGGGGTCAGTTCTATAAATAAAAATATAAATGTTTAATGACAATAACCAAACTTTTGTGTATATATAGCTGAAAGCAGGCATTTGCATTCCACATATAGAAAGACTCACCTTTTTTACTCGCATTAAATGAGACTAATACGCTGCACTGTTGTATCAATGAGGATTACAAAAATAATTTCTATTAGTTAAATTTAAGAATTACATGAGGAATATTGTTGTATCTTTAGACAACAATATGACTTCTGATCCTGCAAAAAAGTTAATGTGTCTTTTTATATGGTGAAGGTAAATATCTAACTTTATATTTAGCTCCTACTTTTAATAAAATGATCATATTACTGTTTTTTTTTTAGTTAAAGTGATCTAATCATTTTTTTATTATTTCATCTGTTTCTGTTTCTCCTGCTGTTTCCTTCTAATGTCAGCTGAGTGTGGAGGCTGGAATCGTTGCTGTGTCCACCGGCGACGATACTGTGAATATCTGGAGACCCAGGAAATGAAATGCCACTGGAGGTTTTGAAAAAAAGTTTCATACAAGATCTGCACTTGATGGCCATATCGTTCTGTCTGCATTGTGAAATTTATGGATAAGTGGTATAAAAAAAAATACAGAGGCTCTTCAGTTGAGGGAATTTTTATTACTTACTAATAAATGCACACTGGCAATAGAAAGAAAGCAGGATAATAAAGTGCATTTTCACTAAAGGATTTCAAAAAGTAAAACATTTTAAACAATGGATTCAAGAAAGAAAAAAAAAAACAGCACATTTTGCTTTGCTTTGTCAATAAACCTTATGCAGCTTTTGACAGATTTGGACATGAATGTTAAACCACTCAGTCTGAATGCATGCAAAAATGTGTTAGCCTCACCTAATCGATTAAATTGTTTAGCCTCTTGTGTTTTTATGGACCCTGATACACAAGCACAGCAAAATTAGCAAGTTTTTTTCCCCTTCAAGTCAAGCCTTAAAAACCTTCTTGCACTTTATAAAATCCTGCAGCAGAAATCCAAGCTTAATTAATCTTGTTCTGTTTTTTTTTTTGTCTGTTTATATTGTTGAAAAGATAAATGCACTCTTGGATTTTATGTTAAATAACAAATATTTTCATGTTGAAATCCAATAAATATGAAGTGAAATTATACTGACAGTATGTCACACGTGTGGTACAATACACTTGCAAATACCAAGCAAGCTACTCTAATCTAACACAGCAGAAGGTTCTGTCGTAACTTTCTTTGTCTGCTTAAAACGACAGCTTTATTACCTTCAGTCACACTGCCAGATAAACAAACCGTTCCTTTTACTTCCTTTTAAGGTTCAACCTGAACTCTTTTTTTTTTTTTTTTTTTTGAAAGCTAGATGTTCAGTGTTGATGGAGTCCTGATTCATTTCCAAGTCATTTTGTCTTACACTCTTATTTGTCATATGATAGATTTAATTCAAGGATGTTTCTGTTGTTTTGGTGCTTTTTACTATTGTGTAATTTATATCTTGTAATTTTTATTCATTCCATGTTCAAAAAAACTCAAACCACAAATATTTAATTGTTTATTGTATTTATGCATTAACAAATTAAACTACAATGCACAATAAAAGTACTTCTGTTCTTATATTTGTTTAAATGTCTGTGAAACTAACTTTTACATCGAAAGCCCTGAAAATTCTGTCAGAAATTATATGTATTTTTTGCAGATGAGGCATAAACACATGACAGGCAAAATATAAATGTCTAAACTAATCCTTTGCAGCTCCCATTCTACGTTTTCTGTACTGTGACATGGATCTTCTGGTGTCAGAGTAGCACACAGGTCTTCTTATCTTTGAAAGGGTTGGACGAAGCCGATATGCCGGTGAGCAGAGGATCGCTGCGTCTGTGTTCCTGACAGTATTGGACTAAATCCGCTGCTGTGAGGGAGATCTGCTCAGACGACAAACAGAAGTTCAAATATTAACAAACCTGGGAAAATTATGTGGATAATGGGGAATTTTTAAAGCACATTCTTATTTTAATCACCAAAGAAAATGCTTTGAAATGTTTGAAAATCACACTGGAATAATTATAGATGTGTCTTAATATTTGAAATCACACATACCTTGAATCTTTCCATGCCTGCTTCAATTTGGAGTTGATCCACCAGTTTTTGGGCCTGGATGATGCTGTTGCTGCTGCTGCACATCTTTCCTGATATTGCCAAAACAAAATGTCCTAAAGGCTGAAGACACCTTTATTTTACGTGCAAAAAAGGTGACTTAGAGTAATATTTTAACCTGATGCAAAAGTCTGTCCAGGTCGTGTGGCAGTCTGCTCAGATGGGCTCCTGGCTTTGCATTTTGACCCGCGTCCCTTCTTTTATTCGCTGCTGGGGGGAGTTCAAAGCCTCTATGATATAAAAGGTCACACAAACCTCTTTTGAAAATGTCATAAACATCACACAACACTTCACAGCTGATGACGACGACTTCACGCTGGTGGAGAGAGAGGCAAAAAGAGCTGGAACAGTAATGTTAACAAAAGCTGGTTCCAAGATTTATTGGTACAGGGGATAAAACATAAATCCATGCCACACTTTTCACATTTTTACTTTTGAAAAGAAAATTTAAAACCATGAATCCTTTCTCTTCCACTCCACAATTATGCACTGCTTTGTGTTAGTCTGTTATGTCTGTCACACTAAAATTATTCTTGAAAAGAGACAAAATGTGAACAAGTTTAAGCTGAATATGACTGCAAGGCACTTCATATGCAAATTCCAAATCTGGCGAATTCCTGGTTTGGGTATTTTATTATTCTATTAATAAAAAGCTCATCACTGCACTCATCACTGAGAAAATTGTAAGCAAAACCAAAATATGTGCTGAAATCTGCTTAGGAGTAAATGTTGTATACAGCACCCTCTGGTGGTGACCTAAAGGTACATTTCTATGAAGGTATTTTTTTTGCAAAAGTATTTGTGACTTGTAACTGAGGTTTAAGTTGTAGAGAAAAATCTTTTGAGGATTTTTAAAGTTTTTATGAATACAAAACTACTGTCACAGATTCCATCCTACATGTTACAAAATATAAAAGTCCTGCTCCACCATTTTTTTTTTTGCTCCATTCTGCCCAGTACAATTGGAGCAAAGCTAAACACCTCTACTAACATGTTTTATATTTTTTTCCCTTTATGCAGACAAAAGTCAGTTAATGCAACTATTGATGCGAGTCATACATCCTGTTTTACAAGCTACACCGCACGCTTGACTTTTGCACCATTTGTTACGCTGCAAGTTTGTGGAGTTTTCTCTACAATTCTGCATCAGAGTTTAAGGGAAAAACTGAGTGTAAGATTTTTTTTTTAAGTTTGACTAAAAGAATACAATTTGTGTCATGTACCAGAATTTGAAGAGATGTATCAATAATTTTGTAATTTATGAAAAACTGAAAAAAAAAAAAATCAAATAATAATAATAATAAAATACAGTCACAAATGTCATCTAGGATTTTTCTCTACACTTTAACTTCTCAATTACAAGCCATAAATACTTTTGCTCCCAAAATACATTCGCATGTTTCTTTCACCTAAGTGTTGTGCGCTTTATTAAGTTTGTCCACTCGCGTTTTCCGTAGCGGTGGCTTTTAGCCTAACAGTTTATGCTATGCGTACAGGGCTACAAAACTGTAATATCGTTGCTATTAGGTGCTGTGATAGAAGTGAACTACTCAACCTCTGCCATCACATAACACCTTACAAAGAGTAGGTATGTTTTATGCTTGTGTTTTATTCAAAATTAGAAGAGCGAACAGCTGCTGGTTGCTAGCATGTAACTGCTAATGTCAAACCACATGGATTTAACATTCTCATTCAAGTGTTGGCATGTAATTCTGTGCGCTATTTTATGTATATGTATAAGTGTGTGTGTATATATACGTATTAGTCTTTGGTCCTCCGTGGAGTTTATGACAACATTTTTCTAAAATTAAATCCCATAATTTCCATGATATTACATTCTAATTGTGCAGTTAAAGAGCAACTATCAGCCTGAGCTGCTGACCAGACTCCTGTTCACATTTCACTGGATTTGTTTATTTTTCCCAGATAGTCTCTGCATTTTTATGCATATATTTTTTTTCATTTGTTTATATACATTTTTTTGTAACAGGAAAAATGGCGGACCATGCCCCTTCTATTGCCATGGAGGCAGTTCTGAAGCCTAGTGCTGAACTCCCGGAAGATATGCCAAAAATCCGAGGCTACGACTTCAACCAGGGGGTTGATCTCAAGGCGTTGCTGAAGACCTACCTGACCACAGGCTTTCAGGCCAGTAGCTTGGGTCTGGCCATCCAGGAGATCAACCGGATGGTGAGAGATTCTCCTAGTAAATACAGATAAATCTGGTTTTCTTTGAGGTCTGACCTGCTGATTCAGATTTTAGTTAATTCCCTCAATTTTCACTTTGGACTATGATAATGGTGAAACAAAAAGGAATCCAAACACTATTATATTTGATTTCTATTAAATTAATAGAGGGAACATCAGATTGAATGCTGTTAGTGATGGATTTACAGACCACATATTTAGGGAGTTTCTTAGTTTTGATGCATTCTCAAAACTAAATGATGGAGAAATGGCCGAACCGATTGATGCATCGTTAACATGACAGAAAAGGGGAAAAAAGCACCTTGGTTTATAGTCTTTTATCTGATGTCTAACAAACTTAACTAAATATAATGTTGCAGCTCTGCAGTGTTGAACTGCTGCTAACCAACAGTTTACCACAGATTGAGAAACGCCTGGAACCGGTCGAAGTAGACGGAGAAAATGAGTCTGAAGTGTCCTGCGAATCCTCCCGCAAGCCCGGCTGCACCATCTTTCTGGGATACACCTCCAACCTCATTAGCTCTGGAGTGAGAGAGAGCATCCGCTACCTGGCAGAGCATAAAATGGTACAAACGTGTTCACTTATAGTTGCCTAAAATAATGAAACTGTTTGATGTGACTGTGGCGGTTTATCTCTACCGGCTGCCTTGTTTTTAGGTGGATGTGATCGTCACCACAGCTGGAGGCATTGAGGAGGATTTCATTAAGTGCCTGGCTCACACTTACTTGGGAGACTTCAGTCTGTCGGGCAAAGAGCTGCGTCTGAGAGGCATCAACAGGTTGTTGTTTGAATCTAGATAAACAGGGTTCCTGCTTTTGAAGTGAAGCAAAGGAAGATAAAACTAAACCTTTTGCATCTTCTCGTGGCTCTGTGTAAAAGAGGCATGCACAAAGGATAAAAATGTTTCAGTGTGGATAGAAATGTCCTTTAAATGACTGTAAAGAAGTGGTTAGAAGGAATGGGGGTGGAGATAAGAGAGCAAAGCTCAAGTGCAGCAGAGTCGGAGGAAGTGCTAAATTTTCAGATGAACTTTCAGTGTGACTTTATTCTCATGTGTTAGATATAACAGAATGCATGCACTATTTTTCAATAATGTTTTTTTTTTTAAACTCTCCACCACTTTTTATCTTGCATAAAATCAGCAAATAAACATGCAGGGGAATAGATAAAATTATTTGTGTCCACCCCATTGTCTCTTCTCTGACTGTAGGATAGGAAACCTTCTGGTGCCCAACGATAACTACTGTAAGTTTGAAGACTGGCTGATGCCCATTCTGGATCAAATGTTACTGGAGCAAAACACAGAGGTGGGTGACTTACTTTCATGCAAATTAGTCATTAGTCATGAAGCTGTTTTTCGACATGTAAATGCTCATTTCACAATATTTAGCACTTCAAATCAAACACCAAGTTTGTTTGTTTCAGGGAATCCGGTGGACTCCCTCTAAAATGATCCATCGGCTCGGCAAGGAGATAAACAACACTGACTCTGTCTACTACTGGGCGTACAAGGTTTGTCCCTAAAATGTGAAGTGATGCATGAAACCTCATCTTGTATTATTCCAGATTGCTAAAGGTCAATTTCTGTGTTTCAGAATAACATCCCAGTGTTCAGTCCTGCACTCACCGACGGTTCTCTGGGCGACATGATCTACTTCCACTCGTTTAAGAACCCCGGCTTGGTTTTGGACATCGTAGAAGGTAAAAAGGAGCGACATTTTAACAGAGCAGTTCCACGTCAGTAGTCCCAGCTGTTCAGACCACGAACTTGGTGTTTGTTTCAGATATTCGAAAGCTGAATGGCATGGCGGTTTTTGCCAAGAAAACGGGAATGATCATCCTGGGAGGAGGGTTGGTGAAACATCATATAGCCAATGCTAACCTCATGGTAAATAACCCTCTGTGACCTTCTTTGCACAAAAAAATAACCTTCTGTTTTCTAAATTAAATTTAACAATATGTTGATCAAAGTTATTAGAAGTGGTGGATTAGAAGCACCGTAAGATCTTTGTTTTTGGCTCAGACTGAAGTTAAAGTGCTTCAGGATCATTTTGTGGTTTGGTGGAAGCTGAATGCTGTCAGAACATTTCTAATGGGACTCTGTTGCATCTTTCTTCCATCAGAGGTCTTTGCTGTTACTTTATTTGAGCTATGTGATGTTTTGAAAGTTTATTAGAATGTATCCATTATTGTCAAAAAAAGCTATGTTAAAGCTTTTATGATAGTATTTTAAAGCGTATTAAAGTTTATTCTTAGAGAGCAAACCTGAAAAAAAAAATCCCCTCTTTCCCTATCCTTGATCTTCCAGAGAAACGGCGCCGACTACGCTGTGTATGTGAACACGGGTCAGGAATTTGACGGTTCGGACTCTGGGGCCCGACCCGACGAGGCCATATCCTGGGGAAAGATCAGGACGGACGCCAAACCTGTTAAGGTACAGATCCTCATGTCAGTCTTGGTTCTGCTTTCTAGGAGAACTAAGACTTCATGTTTGAAGCCGTCGTTCTGCTGAAAGATAAATCTCCTCTCCAATCTCAGGGCTTTCGTAGCTTGTGACAGGTTTTCTTTCGGTGTTGTTCCGTTTAGCACAATTTCTACTTCTCTGTTCCTCCTTTTAGATTTTTATAAAAAAATTAATTCTACCAATGTATGACTTTAGGTTGCTAGCATTATTGCTTTGCAGCAAGAAGGCTCTTCCTGTTGTTTTCTCTTGGTACTCCAACTTCCTCCCATTGTCCATGAACATGACTTGGATTCATTGGTTACTTGGAGTTTAGTAATAAAGTGATCCATGTGATGTTTTATGAATGTCATTTGAAATGTGTAATCTTTATGGCGTATTAGAGTGACTTTAATTCAGACTTGATTTGCTGAACACCACCAACGTTGTTTTATTGCATTTCTCCTAATCAGATGGGATCATCGGACGTAATTGTTTCTAGCAATGGCACGCTTCAGCCTGAAGGTGGCGATGTTGGATCACTATTTGTGCTTAGAACTGATGCTGTTTTTTTTTTTTTTTTAATCAATCCTACAGTAAGCCTCAAAATCATTCACACCCTGGTAGATTTCGATTTGGATTCAGTGAACCCAAAAGTTTGTTTCTGACAGGAAATGAGACAGTCAACTCAAAGATGAAAAAAGAACTATGTTAAAGGTGTAATAGTTGAATTTTTATTCACATTTTGTTTCTCTCTCCTTTTTTAAAAAAAATTAAAAAGCATGCCATTAAACAATGGAAAAATATTGAATGGTATTACAGCCATCAAACCTTTCTCATAGTTGCTGATGAGCTGGAAGGTTTTGAGGTTGTTGGACGGCCTCCTTGCCATCAACTCCATTCACAGATTCCAGTTTGGACTCCAAAATGTCACTGCTGCCTCCAAATAATCACATTATTTGAATGATTAAAGCCAAATTTGCCAGGGTGAAACAGTAACAGTGCTCTTGTTAAATAATTACTGTGATCTGTTGTTGGTTTTCAGGTGTATGCAGACGCCACTTTGGTTTTCCCTCTAATCGTGGCCGAGACCTTCGCTCTACATGCCGACAAGCTGACAGCGGGACAGAAAGCAGATTAAAGCGATTATGCTACCTTAAATGTTCAGTTAGGACAACATCCTGTTTTATTCTCATAGTTGTTTTTTTTCCCTCTCTGAATGAGTGCATGAATCATATTGAGATCTGCTGCTTCTCATACTGCATTTAATCTGAATAGGTATGAAATTTTGAGCCAAAGTCTCATTCAATGCCGTCTCTCAGCTTTAGTTTTGTAAACTAGAAGGTTTTTTTTTTTCCTTTGCCTATAAAACAGTTGAAATAGCATGCGTGTAATGCTATCACATGTACCAAAGAGATTTCCTAGAATGCTTTTGAGTTCGGCTGTAGGCTGTGAGAGCAAGAGCCTAAACATGTTGCAGCATAACTCATCTCAGTGTAGCTGGAGCTCGATGCATGGCTGCTTTTAACGATCAGACCTTATTGACTTTTAGTTTCAATGACCAGGTAGATCATTTTAATGCCGACCTTTCAGCTTGGAAGATGCTCCTGTATGTTTAACAAATCAGGAAGACATTTGATTTTGTCTTTGTTAAAATTTTTGGATTTTAATCAATGCTGTATTTTTATTTATTTATTTTTTGGTTTCTGATTTGTGTGTGAAATGCCGTCATGTGACACTGAGTTGCACATGATTAGGTTTGTGAATAGTGTATAAAAGAGAAGTCTTAGACAGTATGTTTGTTACATTTGGGGTATAAAAGGGGAAGTGCAGTTGGGACGCTAATATTTTCACCCTTCTGTTAATTAAACATGGTAAAAAGATATACATTTTCAATGCAAAGATGTTATTTTATGCATTTAGCCATTTAAGTTATGGATATATAAAACTTGGTAGCTTTGAAAATCAACTTTTGTTCCATTTGTTTCAAGTGATGGATTTCAGATTAAACATTTTTTTGCTGAAGTTCCTTTAGAGGAGACTGAGATAAATTGAGCTGAGACAACTTTTTTTTGGAAATGTTATATTATCGAAACAGTTACGCTTACCCTCATTCTGATTGTTTTAAGGGATGCACAACATCCTGAAATATATGCAGATATATGACCAAACTAAGGTTGTAGTGATCCCAAATATTTAAAATATAGCTGCTATTACACTAGTCTCCGCTATTTCTTTCTAAATATTGGGTTTCAAGGCTCTCCCTGCAGAACCTTGCTGTTTTAAGATGCATATACAGCTCTGGAAAAAATTAAGAGACCACTGAAATGAACCCGATTGAAAACCTCGTGGTTATTCCACCAAATATGAATTTCTGAGTAAAAATATTAGTACTGTTGTTTCCAAATAATTATGAACTTGTCTTCTTTGCATTATTTGAGGTCTGAAAACTGCATCTTTTTTGTTATTTTGACCATTTGTCATTTTTTGCAAATAACTAAAGTTTTGCTTGGAATTTCGGAGACATGTTGTCACTAGTTCATAGAATAAAAGAACAATGTTCATTTTACTCAAACGTATACCTATAAAAAGTCAAATTAGAGAAACTGATCATTTTAAGTGGCCTCTTAATTTTTTTTCCATAGCTGTAAGTAGGATGTTGTTTGTTTTGCTGAAATAAACTGAGCCTACCCTTTAAAACCTATGCTTTGATAATAAAGCTTTGTATCTTTTTCTTCGATCATTGGAGGCTTCACAGATGTTGTGTGTGACTCTGTTCATCACCTCTAATGGGACGCATCGTGTAGTTTTATTCTGACTAATTTGAAAAGTGTTTAAAGAGATTTTGTGTGCCGACTATCATCCTCATTTCTTGCTCGGTCAAAATGCAGCTAGACCTCTGCTGAGTTTGTTACTGCCTGTTTATAGCAACAATGATTCATTTCCTACAATGAAGAAGGAAATGCATTAACTACAAGAAAATTCAAAGAATGAGATGACATTTGGGGCTGCTGACAAGCCTTTGTACTGAAAAGTGACTCAAATTTCCTGTTATTTTCAATTGCATACATTCTGAATGACGCAGTCTGGTGCAAAAACATCCTTAACTTTGGTGTCTGTGCTAAAACATACAGCGTAATAAAAAATTTTGCTTCAATATGTAAAAAGAAAATTACAGGGTATAGATAATTAGACCTTAAGGCTGTACGCTTCAAAAAGATTTCTATTAAGTAGTTGATTCATTGTGTTTCCTATCCAATATCAAGACATGTTTTTTTCTGATTTATGTTTCGTTCCTGAATAACAAAACTCTCAGTTCTCTGCTGTTTCTTCGTTGAAGCCCAAAGGCACCAAAATCCAACAAATAAATAATTTGTTAAATAAAAACTATCAGTTCACATTCTGCAAGATTTTGATTTAAAATCTTTTATTTTATTTATTTTAGCAACATGTTTCTTCTAATTATCGATAAATATTTGGAGTGGCCCAGCCACAGACCTGATTTCAATCCCTGCTTAGAGAATCTGTGGAGGGAGCTAATGATTAGGGTGTTGGAAAGAAGGCCTTCCAACCTCATAAAAAGCTTTTCAGCAATCATGAGGAGCATTGAATACAGTAATGGTAATGAAGGGCTTTCTTTTCTACTATTTAGAATTATACAAATAATTTTTGAAATGGACATTTTCTAAAGATGTTTTTTTTAAATAAAAAAAGGAAGGTGTTTTTTTTGTCTCTTTCAAAAATTGTTTTTTGGTTGAAAGAAAATATAAATTTGAAATGGGCTTTAAAGAATTTCAGCTTAACTGTGTAAGTATCATTATTAAAATCAATAAGTTAGGTTTATAAGTAATTAACATTTTGTACATTTTTGATTATTATTAAACTAGTTCCTCTTTCCTGTGCCTCTTTCTGTCATTAATTTATTCCGATAACAGTTTCATACACATTGTCAAAACCCTCAGCTCTGATTAAATCAACAATACCTCCATGCCAAACCAGAGTTTGCTCCGCCCTCTGACTTTAAAGAAAGATCCTAACAGATAAAATAGATTCATTAAATACTGCAGGACAATAATATGAAATAATTTGATTACAATTATAATAATTATCTTTGGTTTTAACACATAATAACTGCACATTTCAATGGATAATTTTTGTGTTTATTTATTAAATGAACCAATTTCATGAAATTGCCACATTCAAATAATTACGCATACATTTTCTTATGTAAAACGTTTCCATTTTAAGTCTGTTGACACACAGAAACATTTATTGGCAAGCATTACTGAAAAGTTGATTTATTTCAGTAACTCGCTTCACTAAGTGAAACACATTGCAAAGATTATTTACAGACAGACTCATGATTTTAAACCTTTATTTCTGGTAATTAACATGATTTTCTGCTTACAGCTCATGAAATCACAGCATTTAAGTTTAGAAAATGACACCAGACTAATAAAAAAATACGTGGAAATGTGGGCTTGACAAGCCATGTCTGCTTAAAGGTTATTATTTTGAAAAGGTAACTGTCATCGAATGCATATTTATGTGTATTTCTTCAATTATTTATTTATTATGTCACATGTGGCCCCTGGAGATGTCAAAGTTTAAAACAGCAGGAACAGCTAGTAGGTATCTCTGGTATGAATGATACTTTATCAGCTGAAGTCTGTTCTGTGACAAAGGTTGCTGCAGGTATTGGTTAACGTACGTACAGGATGTTTGAGTCACACAAGAGCATCGCAACATCTGCATGTAATCGGTGCCTGCTCATGCATTTTTAATTTGGCCGCGCAGAGAGCAACAGTATCTACGTAGGGCTCAGACATTTCCCTCTATGAATGCAGCAGAACAGAACCAACCACATAATCTTGTAACAATGATCAAGACATTTCCCTCTGCAATATGCGACTTTGTTACAGTGGGAAAGGATATTTCCTGTGGCTAATCAGCGCGCTCATATCCTTTGCACTGAGTCACTGTTATGTTCACAGTTCACTTATATTTCCAACTCCCTGGAATGGAAATGCAGAGTGGCTCTCTGGTTCAAGTGTGTCTGTAATATGTTAACTGAAGCGTGAGCTGCTTTTTCCTTGAGGAGGCCAGCGTTAAGCCTCTGTTTTTTAAGCGGTTATGTTGACCTTTTTTTATTTGGAAACGGAGATGGAGGAGTGGAACTGGAGCCCGGGATAAGGTTAGCTTTCCCAAAAACCTCGGCTCCATGTGCTCAGACACATATATGAGCTGGGCGTTCCTGGGCTGGTGCAAACTGCTTTTCCATCCACTGTTTCTATCTTTTCCTATTGGCGGCGACGCTGTGCAATTGGTGTGTTTGCTCAGGGCTTTGACAGTTGAAAAGATTTCTTGCGATTTTCAAGGGCATGTTGTGTGGATTTTAGCTCTATAGAAACATGTTTGCCTTGTGCTTAACAGGGAGATTACAGACAGCCAGAGTGGGCTGAAAACAGTGGAGTCGAGACCCTGCACGTGTTTGTGTGTGGATGAGCTGTAGTCACGCTATGATAATATTGTGTGGCGCCTGCACAGTGGAGACAGTGTCCCCCCTCTCCTCCCCTCCACCGTGGAACAATCAGTACACTATGTGATGTGCAGGGCTGCAGCAGTCATAATGGCAATTATGTCTTCTTGCAGCCAGATTGGCAGCTTTTTTATGGTGAGAACCAAGGAGCCAGACAGGGAGGGAGAGTGCTGACCTGCTGCACAGCTGCAGGGTGGGGCAGATCAGCGAGAGTAGAGGAAAGAGAATACACAGCAGATGGGTCTGTATGTATATATATATATATATATATTCTGCAGATACAAAAATATAAGCAATTACTTCTGTTGTTACTGCTATTATCAACGTTATTGTTACTATTTAATGACGTTGTCAAATATTACTGTATTGTAGTCACTTAGAAATGATTTTCTAACATGTTAAAAATTATGCTTGCTTATATGGGCATGCAATTATGAATACACTTTACTAGTTATAGACATGGATATAGGCAATAATAAGAAAGACTGTCAAAACTGAAGAATGGACAAAAACGTAAAGACGCACAAAACTGGCAGAATCATTTACCTCAAAAGACCTGCAGCTGTTAGAGCAGTGAAAAAGACAGATGGGGTTAATACAAATACACCCCACACATTTCAGACTTGTCTTTGTAAAACAAAGCCGATAATCATGTTAATATGTGTATTTATTAATGTGGTTCATGTTCAGTCAGGTCAACAGACACCTTTGTGGTGACCTAGGTTTTGCCTTTCAGGCTGCATAACCTGCAAAATATAAGATGAGTCACTTTCTTCAATGTGAGAATAGCAGCAGCCTCTTTATGCTACACAACGTTATTGACTATATGTCACATAATACAGTTTTGTTTTGAAACTATGATGTTCTGATTTGTTTTCATTTATGTCTCATAGTGAACTAAACTAAAAACATGTTCTACAGTAGGAGATTATGTCTCAACATGACTAAGGCTTTCTGAGCTACTTGTATAATTAACCTAAACAAACGTTTTTCAATGAAGAACAATGATTCCTTTTTTACTTGACTGGAGTCATTAAAATAGTAATATAAATGATTAATGTGTCTACGCTTCCGTCTGAGCTTTACCTCAGATGCTGATAGATTTACCTCATTGCATCGTTGTTGGGTTTTTTTTTTTTTTGTCTTCTTCTTCCCCCGCCCATTGTTGACCTGTTTTGTTCCCATGGCGACTCCCGCGTCGGCCTCCTATTGGTCAACCCGCAGAGGTAGAGGCAGGTGAGGAAGCGCGAGTGCGTGGGTGTGACAGGCACAGGATTTACGGAACGGGGTGGGGCCGGAGGGCTGCCACGGAAAGATAAACACTGTAATATAGAAGTGGGCGGGGGTGAACAATGGAGCAATAAACCTATAGAAGGCTGTGATAAATGGAGAGAGAAGTGGGCTTAAAGGAGGAGGAGGAGGGCGCCGCGGTGAGACAGCGAGAAGGGGAGGAGGCTCTCCACCGCGGCTCCGCGCCTCTCGCTGCTTTCTCAGAAACAGGAACTTGCCCGTTGAACCGTCGTCCCTGCACGTCAGAGGCTTGATGACGGACACGTGTATCTGTTGCTGTGGCAACCAGGCAACGATAAACATCCGGATGACATCTCTAAGGACGGTAAAACAAACCTGTAACAGTTTAAAGACCTACATAAGTCCGTTGTCATGTGTGGTTGCGTATGTGATGAAAAGTTCCCGCAGAAATCTAGAAATGGTTGAGGTGAAGCCTTTTATTAGGACAGCACGTCATTGCAGCTTACGTTTACTTAACAATGTTGCCTATTGCTAACAAGACATCTTTACTAAGGAAAGATTATTATATTATCTTAGTTTTATTTTGCTAAAATTGTAAGCAATATTTCTGAGTGCAATCTATCTATCTATCTATCTATCTATCTATCTATCTATCTATCTATCTATCTATCTATCTATCTATCTATCTATCTATCTATCTATCTATCTATCTATCTATCTATCTGTCTATCTGTCTGTCTGTCTGTCTGTCTGCTAGTTCGTCAGAAGCAGGTATTAAAACATATTTCACCCAGATCAAATTTCATTAATATATATATTTCTAATTACACATTTATATGTCCACTTCTTGAACCTTTACCTGTGTACTAACCTACCTGCATTAATATATGAATAAGCGGAATGACTTCTTTATCTTAAACCAATTATCTTTTATAAAAATAAAAAATAAAATACACCACTTATGGAATCACTTTCTTATTTGTACAATTCTGGTGCATTTTTATTTTAAATTTGTTTTATTGTAAATTAATAATCAACTTTGTAGTGTGGCAAATTTTTATTGACAAAATTATATATTTTGCCTAGTTCATTTTCCTAAATAACCATACCATGGATTCAGTTGAATTAATAAGCATAAATTATACACGTGTATGACATGTATAAGAAGCTACTCTTTTATTGTAGTCTACACACAGTTCTACAAATGCACTTCCTAAATACTGGTTAAAAAACAAAACATTACTAGAAGAGTGCTTTAAAAAAAGGTCTCAAGTTTTAAAAATCCCACTCAGGAATAGCTTTCTTTGACTCACTCTTTCCTTGTTGCATCATTTGTTTCAAATTGACTTGAATTATTTTTAATGAATGATAACCTTTCTTTCTTTTGTTAATTCTAATTTGTTTCACGATGACATTAGTTTGCCGTTTGCCTCTGTGGATTTTCTTGACATCCTTACTTTGAAGTCCACGTCTGGATTTGAGTCATGCACAGGGGATTTTACTAAACATACGGTGGTACTGGGGCGCAATATTTGAACCACATTTTGTTTGTTTTGGTCTTGCCTGAGGCCTTGATGGGTTGGATTTAGAATGTTTTCTTCAAGACCAGGAAAGACAACAGCGACAACTGTTTTTTTTTTCAAACTGCATCTGGGTTTAAACCTACTGACTTCATTCAAATGGAACCAATAAAATATTTTACCTTGAACATTTCATTGCTGTCATCTGCATGTCTACAAGTTGAGAAATCAAGCCAAAACAAGCATTTTCCAGTACAAATACATAGAATTACATGGATTGTCGTTAAGAAAGTTAGATTGTTGCACTCTTCAGAGATGTCTGGTTTGTCTGATTTTGTTGGGCAAGTGGCATGTAGTTTATTCTTTGCAACACATTTGTACTGATTTCATGATCTTCAACATAACTGCCTTTGTAATATGTGATCATATCTACACATTATATTTTCCTGCTTTACTCCATGATATTTTCCTCGCAAGCAGTGAGCTTTTGTTGTAATGTTGGATCTTCAGACATTTTGTCATTTAACAGCTGCAGTTTTTTTTAATTTTTTTTAAGTTGACCAGGAGATTTTACTGTGCAATAGAAGACATAACCTTGGGCACGTGCGCAAGTAAAACAGGTCTAGCAACACCCACTGTCTTCACTGATGTGAAAGAAGGCGTGCCAGACAGTGCAGATCTCAAAGAAAGTGAAAGGTTAATAGTCTGCAGTCTTTAGGATTTAGATAATGTTTTTTTTTTTTTTAATGCCACCCAACATTAACCATACAGGTGCAGCTTTTAACCACAGACTGTCAGGTGTCTGCAGCATGATTTGATTTCCTCTGGTTGACCTCAAAAAAGAAGTCAGAGACATGATGGAGGGAAAGGGTGAATAATGCATTGGTTAGATTTATCACAAAGTGAGTGAGAGAATAACAAAAAGAGAAGACACACACAGTGATAACTCAAGTAAATGAAATTTTAATATTTAAATTTTGATATTTATGAAGGAACATTTATTCAATACAGAAAAGAAAAAAAACGCAATTAAACATTTTGCACTTCTGATCATTTATTTACAGTCATTACACAGCAGAAATACACAAAATAGACACAGATTTACAGAAAACAGTTAATAGTCACTAAATAGAATTTAAAGCAACAGAAGTGTGTTTCCACGTGATGAGAAGATCATGTTTATGTGTGATTCTGTTTATGTTTAAGTGTGTGTGTGTGGAAATGAGAACAGTCCCCTGTTCCTGCTGAACTGAGCCAGCCGACGTCACACACTGATTATCAGCACAGCAGGCACAGGAGACCGACCCAGCGGGGGGTGAGGAGAGGCGACGACGGAGGTAATTTTTCACACACACAGACAGACACAATCACAGAAGCATCAGACCAACAGGCAGTGATGCTCTTTTGAAAAAAAAAAAAAACAACCAAAAAAAAAAACTAACAGGTGGAAGCGAAGGGAAAATGTGAACACAAAGCGAACGTCAAAGAAACACAACACTTGCCCAAAGCAACTCGGTCAGCCCAGCGACAGAAATTATGACATAAGGTGACACTCAGCTCTCCCTACAGGGGCGGCAACAGATTTAGTCTTAATGAGACAGCTGACATTTAGCAGACACAGACGCTCCGATGCTGCTCAGTTTCAGCAAATTCAACAGATTACAGCTTTTTACTGGAAATTTATAGATTGTCAACTCTTTTTCTTCACTGATTTTCCGTCTCCCTTATGATATGTCAGCTTCTGACAATACTGTACAGTGAGTCATCTGTGAACACATGTACTCCATCAAACACTTACTGTCAGCCTTGAACACATGGGGTTGATTTTGAAATAACGAGGTGTGAGACTGAGTTCGGAAAGTTAAAGAGTCAATCTGAGAAAACCATTTCTTTGACATCATAATATTTTTAAAGAAATCAGATTTAGAATTAGCTTTATTCGCCAAGTTTGTGCACACACACACGCACACACCCCCACACACGCACACGCACGCACGCACACACACAAAAGGAACTTGTCATTTTTCCAGCTATACTCTCAGAGAAGACATTTGAAATATAAATATATAAAAGGTAAAATTTTGTCTTTCTTGCAAATATTTATATACAGTTTTCTTTTAATAAAAGATGAGGAAATACTAATCAAATTAACAGACATTTTGAGGATTTTCTTATATTTTAAGTCAAATAAGTTTGAATTCTTTTACACAAATAGAGTGAAAACATTTTGAAAATAGGTCAAAAGTATAATTAAGAAATTTTGACTAAGTTGGAACTTGGAGCATTATAAGCTGTTAGCATCTTAACCGTGGTATTCTCTTCTTTTCTTTATTTCATATTAATCTAGATAATATGGTCAGAGAGGTTCTAAGACCAAAAGCAAACATCTAACACTTTAGGACAATTAAAAAAAAAACAACAACTGCATATCGGTTTACTGGCACACTATTTTAAGAATCTTTAATTGGTTGTGATGATTGCATTTTATATCTTGGTTATTTCCAAAAAAATGTAAATCGAGATAAGAGGCTTTGCACTGTTCGGGATCTTCTTGTATCAGATATTTACTCTGACTGGAAACACTTTACATGTTCCGTTCTCACTATGTGTTTCACACAGGAAGACCACTGGAGGCGCACCGCCCCTGACTTTCGGTTCTCCTGTAAAAAAAAAAACATCCAATGCAGATGTGACGTAAATGAAAAAGTTCATAAAATAGTATTTGCATGAACTGCAACAATGTTTTTTTATTTATTTTATTTTGTCGTTATTGGTAAAAGTCCAGTCTGGTCTTGACCCTTCTTGGGGTAGCGTTTAGCGTCATGAACAACTATTTTGTGTGTTTACTGCTATATGAAGACTCAAACATCAGTACACTTCAGGTATGATATTTTCTGCTTTAAAACTCTTTAAAATTCACTTCATAACTGAAAATCTTCACTTTTGTATTAACTCCTAATATGCTAAGTGACTTTGCTTAGTGAAATGTGTGTAAATTCTTCCAAAAACTTAAGAAATGTATCATTGTTTTGCACCAATTATATTACTCCAATTAGGAAAATTGCCTTGTTTTTAAAGTCATGTTCTCACCTGACTTTGTTTTCACCAACATGTAATTAAAAATCACTTTCATAACTTACAGGTTATGTTAGCAGACTCCCAATTTAGATCCTATTATTATTATTTTTCTGCTGCTGATCTCTGAGCTGTGGAAACAAACGCGCACCATGACACTTCATTAACAGATGTAATAGTCGTAATGTTGCTTCTGAAATTTGGTTCCTCTGCTGATCACAGTACCTTCACTCAACCAGAAAGTTCCTTTGAGATCAGGAATCTCTTTTTACGACGAAGACCTGGCCGAGACGACAGCCACACAAATCAGAGCTACGTAAAACAAATAAATGAGGCACAATGAGCTAAACAGAAGACACAGTGACCTCTGAGGAAACGCAATGAGAATCCTCTTTCACTACAACTTTTTTTTTTTTATCTTAAGTCGTAATACGTTGGATCGACATGTTTCTGGGAAGCTGTTCCATAAAAGGAAACCTGTGAGTTGAATGTGGTTTTAATTATTGATGAACAAGTTAGATGTCTCTGATAATGAGATTAAGTTCTTTGAGGTTGGAAGCCAGCACAGCCATCATCAGATACTCAATCAGATTCAAGTCAGGACTTTGAGGCTCCTCCAAAATTTCTTCAGATCAAAAGAAACATGATGATAAAATGTAAATACTGAAGTGATTACCTTAACCCTAAATCTGCCAGGGACATGAATAATTTTAGACTGAGCTGTAAGTGTCTGATTTGGTGTGTGTTATTTTATATTTTGTGTGTTTTTGAAATGCACTTTGGTGCCTACCATCACGTGCTACATTTTATAGGATGTTTAAAAAAAGTGGTAGCAGCCTCTTTATGTTAATGTTATAAAATATATATAATTTCAGAACTCCGCTTATTTTATGAACCCAGGAAAGCTTTATGAAGCTGAAATTAAATGTATATATAAAAAATACAGTTTAGAGAAATAAACTGCAAATTTTATTTCTCTAATAGATTTTTAAAATAGATTTTTCTAATAGATTTTAATAGATTAGTTACAGACACTGCAAAGCAAAACACATTTTCTCTTATAGCCAATTGATTTGGATGTTTGCTCAGTCGTTTATCTGTAAATCATTGCATGAAGAAAGCAAAATTGAACAAGTTTGCCATGGTGCACCTGCAAATAAAAAATCAGCTCAAGGAACTGCACAACCTTGAGTTGGCTCTTTTTTTTTTTAGAGACAATAGTCACTAAGAACTAAATGCACAAATGGTTACTACAATCCACCAAGATTCACTCAACTAAGTCATTTGTTTCTACTAGTTGCTTATTATGTTGTCGGCATTCTGTATCCAATCCAGTGGTGTTGTTAGAAGTGTGATGCTCATTTGTAGCACTTGTTTCCCCTCCCTGACCTTTACTCTCCCACCTGCAGGCTGCAGCCCTGTGGCGGCAGAACTTAACCACTGTGAACATGGCAGAGACTCACTGTTCACATGTGAGTTAAGCCCTGCAGCCACACAGCGAGGCTTGAAAACCAGCATTTGCCAGTGACGGGTGTGTTTGTGTGCGAGCATGCAAATGAAAAGCATGGGTGTGTCCATGAACGAGGTAGTAATTTTAAGTGTCTGTGTCTGTGGGTGTGTGCGTGCGTGTGTGTGTGTGTGTGGAGAGGGGGGATGAGTTCGAGAGAAGGGTGCTGCTTTTCTTCGTGTCAGCCATTGGAAATCCCTGGCAATGTGATTCAGTCCTGTAGTCTCAAAAATCACTCTGCCAGGAATTCCCCTGGCCAGCAGAGACGTCTAGGTGAGTCGAAAAGGAGCTCATCAGAGCATGCAAACATATGAATAATAAACACCAAAATAGAACTCCTGTGTCATTTATACCCTTGATGCATTGTCTCCCCTGTCACCCTCTCACGCAAGTCCTCTCTTTTAAACGTCTCGGTGAAATATGAGGTTAGAAGACTGGACAATTCGTACGTGCTATGCATTCATACGATGCTCTCGTCAGGTTCCCTTGATCTCTTACAAAAATAACTTATCAATGACAGAATGGAGAGTTCGTTAACAAGGAAGTGACACGCCCTATGAAGACATCTTCCCTTTTTCTGTTCATCCTCTTTATCTGAAGTCCTTGTGTGGAAAACTAGGACACAAGTTGAGTTTTCTCTGCTTTCATGTTACCAAAACACAAGTTTCTAAAAGAATGTCATGATAGCTGTTTTGTGATAGTCCTTTTAAAAAAATGCACCCGTCTCAAGAATACCTGTGTCACATCCCGAGTTCCCTAATTTGCCGTCTTCTTGAAGGTATTTTTATTTTAGCCGCATTAATAATCCACCGTCTGCAAGCTGTGAGTCATTGGGACGCGTTTGGGGAACTCCAGACTCTAAATAAGTTTCAAGCAGCCGCTCTGCTGGAGCACTGTTCCAAAAACACGGGAAGCTTTGACCTCTGCAATCATCATCACTGATCTGTAACAGTTTCAAAGAGAATAGTACACAACTTCCTCTAAAATATAATCTACAGGCCGATGCTTTCCAGTACTGCAAGGGTAATGTTCCTTTGTTTTCCAGTTTGCAGTCAAATTTACGCATAAAATTAAGTCACCTTAGCTCAAAACACTGATTTTCTTCGGATTTTTTTTTTTTTTGCAATACCTTATAATGGTTTATTATTTTTCTTTTAGTTTTGCAATAGAAACGCAGAAGGCCTGAGTATGACTAAGGAAGAATCATCGGTTGTATTCGATTTAAAAAATTTAATTGGATTTGTCGCTCTGGACATTTCACATACTTTCCATCCCGTGCCAAAGTAGCTCCACCTGGTCACAATAAAAAAAAACAACCAAGGTCACCTCAGGTCCCAGCACCCTTCAAAGGCTGCATGCTAACTCCCCTTTAACTCCTCTCCACGATCAACCTAAAACCCTGCCATCCCTCCCTCCTTTCATCTAGCAGTCGCTCGACTCGCGCTGTTATTTTCTCTGCCTTTTCATCTTTTCCATCGGTTTTTTCCCCCCTCTCTTTTTGCTCCCCCCATCAAACCCGCAGCCATTAATGTCTATGAGCTCATTCCTTCCCTTTCCCCCTGTAATGACGGCGTTATTGGGTTGACAAGCGCTGTCCAACACATCACCTCAAGCACTGGCTTGGAGAATCTCAACAGAGCTCACTTCTTTTTTCCCACTGCGAAACTGTTCTTCTGCCTCTTTGTAATTGGAGGTTTATTGTGGTTAGAAATAATCATACGGCGCTGGCACGTGGGTTGCATAAATGTGTCAACGTGTTGCATCTTGATGTAGGTGTCGAGCTGGAAAACCTGCATCACCGAGAGATGATTTCCAACAGATGCACTCTAGTAAAGTCAAAGGTGTTTTTGCAGTTTTCATGAACTATTGCCTTGTTTATAGATTCTTCTACAGTTTAGGGTGTGTAGTTTACATTATGTGTGTGTTCTGCTCTCTATACACAGGATATATGGAGGTCCAAGTGCGGACGTGGCCGTTGGCCGTGTTCCCTTCATCGCAAGTCCAGATTTGACATTGCCGTTTACACAAGGCCGCATGGTTAAGTGGAAAAGCCTCTGTTGAGACAGCTGGATCTCGACCTCTTGTTGTTTCAACACATATCAACCCTCCCTTCTATGGCTCGCAGGCCAAATCTACCTCTTCGAGCACAATATGCTCACTATCAGCAAACAAACAGGGTTATGTCAATGGGGCTGCTGGGCAAACATCGTATGTGCTTGAACTGGGATTTCACAGTCTCATAAACGAGTAAAAGTGCAAATGCATACAAATCTGACTTGGCTTTCACCGTAAAATGTAAAACAGTTCTCGCTTAATAGCAAGATCTACTTGAAAACTGGGAACATAAGCCATTTCAACGCACAAATTATCCTTGCCTCCATTTGGGAAATTCACCCAGGTCGATCACTGCTACCCCACTTTGTTGCAGTTTTATCTCTTTACATTCCTACCTTCTATTCTTAAACAAACCATCATAATAAACTTCTCAAACGATTATGTATCATTTTATCTTTTTTCTGTGCAATTAAGTATTTTAAGACTTTCAGAAATACATAATCATTGAAGTGCTCAAATTTTCCATATAATTTAATTTCCTGGTATATTATTTTTTGGAAAACTTACTTTATTGCATTCTATTTCCATTTATTTTGCTCTGATAATTATTCTTGTCAATGTCTCATGTGAAAAATGACAAATTAGGACTTTTGTTTGTATCTAAAAAGCTATAAATGGCCTGTTGTTGGTAGACCCAGTTTACTGGAGTCTTAAGACAACAATTCCTGACACGGGAGTATAAATTGCACATTGGTATGAAAAGGAGGGGTTGCCAATACTAATTATTCCTGGCTACATGCAGTGGGTGGCTTTATTTTATACCTTCAAAAACAAAATCTACAAAAGTATGTATTGGTGAAGGGTCAAAATGATCGGCCCTCCGCTATACGTTTTGAATAAAGATTCAAATCAGGGCTTGAGTTGAGAACTTAACGCCAGAACTCCTTTTCTAAAGAGCAAGTATACAATGTTTGCATTTTATAACTGCTGCTTTTACGTGCTCAACCTGTTCAGAATGACAAAAGCCAAAAAAAAACATGCCAACTGAATTACCAAAATGAGTCTTTACATCCCCCAGTTTGACAGTAGACCCTGAAGCGAGGCCTCCGCTCAAGATATTTTAAGATATTTTAACAACAAAACATTTGCAGCAAAAGCGCTTGGAAACTGCAAGGCACATCCCTGGATCTTTGTACTTACACACCTTACTCAGCACCACACCCTAGCTCAATCATCAGACAGAGCATGTCTTGGCCATGCATGTGGCCGAGGTTCTGATTTTGTTTCATGTTGCGTGTCAGGGTGTAATTACTTCAAAGGCCGTGACATTCAGCGACATTCGAACAAGGGATCTGGCTCCACAGCGGGCCTGATCTTTTGCAGTTTTCAGGAATCAAAGACAAACAATCACCGCCTGGCCTGGACTCAGTGGAAGAATGTACCACATGTGGGACATTAGTCGTTTTTTTGGGGGGTGGGGGGGTTGTTCAAGAAAAGCTTTAAAATGTTGTTGTTTTTGAGTGAAGAACCCAGCCCAAGCTCATGGTCCACTCCCTGTAGCCCTGTGCTTGTAACCCTATCCTCAGCCTGGTTCATAGCCAAACACCCTCACCACCACCAGCCCTGTACTTAGTGCACAGCTGCCCTGCTGCCACTGAACCGCACATGCACGAATGGCCGCAGAAATGGCACACATACGCTTTTATTCCACTACGCCAGTGTTTCCTGAGCCAGGGCCCAGCCATACTTGCCGCCGGCACACCCACTCACCCACCCAACAACCCCACCAAAGCTTGACTGGATCTTCACCTTCTCCTCCATTATTGCTCTGACCTTCCATCCAAACATTCAGCCATTCATTTAGCCTTTTACTTAGAACTCCTCCAGCCTCTTCCCTGTTATCGCAAGCCACAATCAGGCACATGAAAAACAGACTAACAGATCTTACTAAATGCGCTTTATCCTCACACTTATCTCATCTGTCCTTGCTGCGTCAGCCTCATGTGAACTTCCTTCAGCTCTTTTTCGTATTGTCCGCAACCCAATTTAGTTTATGTCACTGCCCCCAAGAGGGGAACCAGACAGGACGGCGGACAGGAAAACAGAGACAGACAGCCCTGAAGTGCAGCTGAATGAAACCTTGTCAGCTACAGTAGTGGCTGGATTCCCTTCCTTTCATGGAGGTTTTGGAGCTCACACACTTACGGGCCCTCTGAACAATGAGAGGAATGTTTGAGGCAGCTCCGGCCCTGCTTCGGCACTGCCATGACGCCCCGTCTGCTGCTTTTTGAGAACTTTTTATGACCTCTGTTCGCACTCTGCACTGCCAGTAAAAAACTCAGCCGAGAGAGCGTACACGGACTTGACATAAAAACAGGCAGATAAAGGCAGACGGAAAGGGAAGGCGGACAAACAAACGGGTAGAAGCTAAACAATTAAGCAGTCAATCACTCAGATGGGTAGTGGACTCTTAAATCAACTGCAAACACAGGCAGCCATGCGGAAAGTCAGCCATCCTATTCAAAGGAAGTATTTACATCTGACCTTTGTAATGGAGCCGCTTCATAGAGGCAAACAGGGCAATATTCCAGTGCTAATATCACAGTACATTCAAACAGCAGGAAGACTTTACACACGCTTTGTCCCGATCAACAGGCTGCAGAAGCTTCTGTAAAGTGTGTCCCTGTCAAAGACCAGAGGTTCAAGAGGGGAAAAAAAGCCAAAATTATAGTCTTTCCAGAGTTATAAAGTCATAAAACAGTAAAAAAAAACAAAACCAAAACAAAAAAACACAGAAGAAATCCTCAAAGAAGAGGCAGACATGATGCTGCACCCACCTGAAATAACAGTTTTTTATCCCTGCTCTCTGCCCCAAGTTCATTTGTCTCCAACGTCACCCTGTAAAGTCGAACTTCACAAGTCTCGCGCCTGTCACTCTTTTTGTCTTCTTGTCGACCCGTTCCTCCTCTTGCTGCGCAGACAGGAGTGTGTGTGAACGCGAGTGTGTCTGGGAGCCAGACAGGGTGTGCAGAGTAACCGAGTGGGCGGTTCATGTGGAGGGAATTCCTACCTCTCTTCACTCATGCACTCGTGACGTCAGAGAAGGCACCCTCCCTTTCCTTCTCGTGCCTCTCCTCTCCAGTTGTTCTGTGTACGGCCCAGGCTGCTGCTGGAACACAGGAAAGGGGGCTGGGAATTAATTGGCGCACTGCTGCTAATAAACGAGCAGAGGCTGTTTGAGTCAACAGCGGACAGGAAGAGCGCAGGGATAAATGTGCATGGGACAGAAACACAGATGGATCCGCTGCCGTGTTTGTGGTGTTGGATGAAAGTTGAGAGAAAGTTGTAGCTTGGATACCTTTTTATCATTGTTTGATTTTTATTGTTTTATGAGTTTGTCATTATTGAACAAGTTTAAACGCATTTAAAAGTGAGACAAATGAGCCAAACAGAAAGGATTGCGCAATGTTTAGAAAAATCTGTATATTATTGATGAACATTGAAATTATCGAACAAGGACTGACGTAAATCAAATTTTTTCCCCCGTCATCACAGTCACAACAATCTTTCCACGTTATCACAATCCTCCCACTAGCATCTCAAACATTAAGATCTATATCAGTTGCGAGCATCAAAAACTGAAACGTCATCCAGTTGGTCAACTTGCCTGCAAAGTTTGAAAGCATGACTTTTTAAAATGTTACGGTCCTGTAGATATTGCATCCAAGCAATGCTTTGTGAGTGCGAAACTTATCACATTGAAATGGCAATGATGATTTTAGTTTGATTCATTGTGCCGCTCTGCAGAAGTTGATATTAATAACAGTGACTTGCAAAAATTTTGACTGGGTTTGACTGGGCCAATTTAATACAGATGTGCTTAAATCTAAATTATTCCACTTTATGTTTGAGGTCAATGTCAAGTTGGATGGGAAACCTTTGCAGGCTCTAAAAAATGTTTGTATATCTGTATTTAGCGACATCTGTATATTTTCTCAACTCAGACCAGTTTCTCTGTGCCTGTGAAGAAGCGTCCCCGCAGCATGATGCTGCCACCACGGTGGGGATGGTGTATTTAGGGCAATGTGCGGTGCTATATTTAAACAACACATAGCGTTTTGAATACATTGCAACAAGTTTAATTCTGGTTTCACAAGAGTAGAGCAACATGTTTCCTATATCAGATTTGTGGCAAACTTGTTTTATTTCAGGAAGAGATTTTGCTCGTGATGTTCTTATACAAATGCCAGATTTTAGAGAGCACAGTTGTCATATTTACAGATTACTTTGGATTTTATTTGGGCATATTAAAGTGCAATGTACTGTATACAGTGATTTGGTAAAATATTTAAAAACCTATGTCACAAACATGTACTGCTTTTATTGGTGAATTAAATAAAATACATTGACATTTAACATTATATCACTATAAAACAAACATGAAAAACAAATGCTGACTGGTCAAATTAGGCCCACAGATATTATTTAGTGTCATAATTTGATTGTTGTTAGTAGAACGATGAAGACATGTATATTTAGTAATGTGCATTTTCTAGAGCAGTGTATTATTTATTTTTGTGAACCATTTAACAATTAAAGTAGAGTAATGTAGGTATGTCTGCAGCAGTGATAATATTTCAAATAGAATATTTTTCGGAAGAACTCTGAAATGAATGGCGGTAATTGAAGCAGAAAGTGGCAGGACATCTTTGTTTCATTTCAAGATTAGCAGAATAAATTCTGATATCAATATCTAAGTTGAAGGTAAAACTGCATCGGGATCCAGTTGCAGCTTTGGATTGTTATTAGGAGTTTTCATGAGTCTGTGCAAGGTCTGATCGGCACCTGTCAATAACGATTAACACCCACCCCTTCCCGCACACACCCCACACAACACCTATCTCCACAGGGGTACAGCAACACAAGCTTCTGAGAGGGGCTATTAGACATTTTACAACTTCCCCTTCTTCCCCAAAAGCCTCGGGCCGTGTGTGAGAGAGAGAGAGAGGCAAAGTCCTTCGCTGATGACCACGCCCCTGAGCGAGAGTGCGGACGTCACACATTCCACACGCATGCTCGTCTCCAAGCAACGCATACACTCAAAGCTTAGTGAAACAGCCATGCCAGTAAAACACATGACCGCGACACGTCGCTTGTGCTCTGATGGGATAATGTTTTGTTTGTGGACTTGTGTTTCTAAGTTGTCCTCATCGAGGGGATTTACAGCTTTGCATAACAGTCAACGTTTAGTGAGCGCTTTGACTTTTTGATTGTCTTTCAGCAAAGAATACATGTGGAATGTGTAAACTTATGTTTGATATACAGTAGTGTTTTTTTTTTTCTTCACTTGATCTCTTGTCTCTTTTAAAGTTTGTGCAGCATATGGGCTTCTTGTTTATGTTGGATAAACTGTCTCTGTGTGACTCAGTTAGACATGGTAGAGCACAAATAAATATCATAATACACACATAAATAACTTGACTGCCATAAAATAGAATGAAAAAAAAAAACCCAACAAAAAACCCCAAAAGACTCCAGAGATCAAAACCACGTTGCGTGCCGTGCACACTCTCTCCTCTTCCTCTGCCGCACAGACACGATAATTTGCACCGCCACACGCAAGCCCAATACTGTAATGACTGAGATGAAACAGGTCTGAAACAGAGATGCCGCTCATCACGAGAATTGTCAAGACTGCTTTCAATTCAGATCAATACCAGTCCTTTCAGTCTGGCTGAAATATGAGACAAAAAAAAAGCTGGTATGAAACTGTAATCAATGCCACATCTTCCAGCTTTTCCACCCATTGCTTGTTCTTCTACGTTTTTTTACAAAGTCTAGTGCATAATGTTCTTTTCCTGCAGGGAAAGACAAGTTATAAAAAAAACAACTGTTGAATGAGTGCACTTTGCCTCACTTTTCTTTCACCTGATCTCTTCTATCTTTATGATAGTGATCAAAATTATCAGCGTAGCGTGTTGTATTTTGTAACACCGACTTTCTATGTTTCCTGGAAGCTGTGCAACCGTAGTGACGACTGTGGGTTATTTTGTCTTGTCATGTGGGAAGAAGTTCACTTTAATTCAAACTACTTCAAAGAAAACCGAAAGATGTCTCCATTGTACAGTGTGTGCTCATTTCTTCAGTGCTCCTCTGTGTACGTTCAATATTTACTGACATAAATCGTGTATTTGGATTTGTACATAAATCATGGTGTATTGTACAGAAGGGGAATTAATTATTGCATCTCTGTTACTATGCGAGCGGTTTATTTGGGGATATTCAACAAACTTGACGCTTTAAAACGTGAGTCACTTACCAAATAACTCTATTCTGGGCTACCGACCTGTGAGATATAACATATCAACTTCTGTCTGGTTGTTATGGTGATGCAGTTTCAATTATGCAACAAAAGACAGAGAAAGATATTCATTTGGCGGTAAGAAAGTGCTGCTAGATGTGTCAGCTGATCCAAAAGGTACCAGGCTTTCTTATTAAACCAGACTCACAGACAATGGGGCTCTTCTTATGAACATCAACATCTTCTTCTGCAAATAGAGATCAGTTTTGAAAAAAAAAAAAACCCCAAAACATTTTATGTAAATTTGATTAAAATCTTGAATCTCAAATTGCAGTGAAATCCTTCTTTGACGAGCTTCGTGTTTGGTTCTAATCTTATTTCTTGGTGACTTTGAGGTTTGAAGCTGCCCTGCAAATCACCTTGATCTTTATCTCCTCTCATAGGTTTTCTATTAGATTCATGTCAGGCTGGGAACCTACAAAATGTTAATATCACTTCAAGTCAGGAGTGTTCGCTCCCACTGAAAATCTTCTACTTGGCAACCTCTACCTCTGTCTTTTTGATTGCTCCACCGTCTCCATAAATCATTTTTGATCTCGCTACCGTCGTGTAACCCTTCCATTTCCAACTTTCTTGCTAAGAGTTTGACACCCTGATCTAATACCGACTCCACCTTAAACAAACTGTCGCTCCTACCACACACCTCACGGCTGTCTCACCGCCCCTGTACGAGACGGCACCGCCTGCACCACCCTTGAGTACCTTTCTACTGCGTCAGGCTTACTCACAAAGCACCACAGCTCCTTTCTACGCAACCTGTTTGTCTTGATTCACAAAGAAGCAATAAAACTACATCAATATTCTAAAATCAATTGCTGCATACAGATTGTCACCGCTCTTCTTACAGCTTAAGGACTCCTTCGTTACTGCACACACTTGTTTTTTTGTTTTTTTTAAATAGATATTTGCATTGTAAAATGTGTTTCATTAGCAAAGAAACCACAAGAGAATCCAGCTGGGTCATCTGTGCATGACTTTTCTGCAGCGTACCAAAGCGTTCAGATGCATTTTTGTGAAATGTATTGCTCTGACATTCAGTGGTCACAGCTAATGATTCATACATATCTTTGTAACTCCCTTAGCATTATCAAAGTAGCAGTGGCTCACTGAAAAGCTGTGAGTGAATACCTGTAAAAGCAACAATTTTAGCAGCTTCATTTAATCGTTGTCGTGTTCATGAATCAAGTTGCTTTTTGGAAAAAAATAAATAACAAAAACTCCAACTTTGGCTTAAAAGAGCTTGTGCATAAAGACATTGTCTTATTCTTTTTTTGTGTGCGTGGTGAGTTTGCGTGTATAAATCTAGGTTGGGGGATTTCCAGTCATTTTCATATGGTAACTACAGATGGCAGACACAGAAATCTCTGAGCTGTATGGCTGTCCTAATCCACCTGTCATTTCTTCATCCCTTTCATCATCCTCTTCTCCACCCTGCATTTAAAGCTTTAGGGGTTTTTTTCCACCCATTTCTTTCCGTTTTTTCTTTTTTCCTTTAACCCCTCCCCTCCTTATGCAGTCCCGGGACATTTTAGGTCATAACATTTCTATTCTTCATCCACGCCGGATTGTTTTACAGGAAACCAATCAAGAAGTGGGTCATTATGTTCAAGAAAAGACCAACTCAGCGTTGTCCAACTTAAAACGAGCCAGTGAAGAGGCTCCAAATGAATCCACTTGACTGAATGGTCTTTCCTTATTTTTCTCTCTGTCTCTCTCTCTCTCTTGCTACTCCTCCTCCCTTACCTCTCTGGTATTATGTGCAGGCAGTTGCCGTGGCGACAGGACACACAAACAGTGTGGCGGTAGACAGGAAGTGCTGTGGAACCACAATGGCGTCACTGCGGCTCTGCGCTCGCTCTCCACTCGCTCGCCTCTTATCCCCAGCCTGCTTGCATGCTATTATCCTTAGCAAGCTGAACGAAGACCACATTGCTGTCTCTTTTTCTCTTCTTTCTCAACATTATTAGCATTGCTTTTTCAGCTGTCCCTCGCTCTCTTTTTTTCAGCTTTGCACCACATTAGTGGCGCTGGTGTTTGGAAAATTGCTGTCTGATCTGCGGTGTCTGGAATGTTGGGTGTTAGGTTGATGAGTTGAAAAGCTGTCGTTTTTGAGCTTTTGCTCGTGTTAAACGCCGGGACAAAAATGCACATAAACATACTGATGTGTTTTGGGATTTTACAGTAACCTTTACAACACATCCACAGCTATTAAAAGAATGCCAGGGTGGTGCATTTGTAGCTTTGTTCTTGATGAAGTGAGTCAAAAAGGGGCCGTGTCAGAGATGGACAGAGCTGGGAATAAACGGGAATGTGTGTGGTCCCTGTTGCAGACTCTTACATCAGACTGGCATTTGTGTACAGTGCACATCTCTCCTGCTCTCCCTCTGTCTTTTTACAAATCCTATCCCTAAATATACTCCTCTGGAAAAACCCCTCGAGAAGATACCGCCCTCTTCCACGCAACATGCTAAAAATATCCTCCAAGACCACCTTTCCAGCCCCCTTCTCGGTGTGGTTTTCTGTCAGACCAGTCTCCTGTCGTTTTGATTGCTGACCCTCTCATTTGTTCCTTTCTAGCACTCAACACCAGTTCATTATCTCACACTATCCCAAACTGTCTGGTGTGTTTAGCCCCTACTTTGAACTCCCCCCATCTGGCCTCGATCTGTCTGATAGAGGTGCCCCCTGCTGTCCCCAGAGGCTTCTTGCTCTTTCTGCTGACATAAACAACTACTCATCCGTACCGCCCATGCATCCATCCAGGCAGCGGAGCAGACTTCCAGCTAAACCAGTCCGTTGACCTTCAGGCCAGCCAGATGTTAAAACAGGGTCTGTCTGGGGGAGAAACCTGGTGAACAGATGCGTTCCCAGAAAACAAAAACCGAACATTGGAGGATCTTCCTCATGTCGAGACAATGAAATGTTCACATTCGGATGACAAGGAGGACGTTACAGTTGTCCGTAAAGGTATGAAAACCAATTATTTCCAGAGCATAATGACACAGTTCATCTAGAAATGTGACAAAAATAACATTTGTACGGATTCCTACCAGTCTGACATTAGTGTGGAACATTTTCCCGATTCCTCAGTTTTAGATTTGAGTTGTTTGAGTGGTTCTGTGAAGCCTATTTCACTCCACGCCATCTCAGACGGATAAAGATTTTTATTCAGTCCAGGATTTTATATTTCTTAATTCTCAGCCAGTTCTTGGTGGATTCACTGGTAAGATTTAAGCCATTGTCATGTTGCTGGGTTTATTTCGTCTTCAGGTTGGACTTGTTTTAACAAATGGTCCGTACTATTCATGTTGGATTTCAGTCATGGTGAGTTTCTACAGCCTGATACAGCAAAGCAGCACCGGACCATGACGCCGCCACCTCCATCATGGCTGATATGAGGTTGGTTTCCTGGAATGTGGTAAAAATACTTTAATGAAGTCAACGGGAAATTAGATATACCCTCGTAGAAAAATAAAAAAAATATTTTTGTCAGTTTATTGCAGTAAAAATTTCCGATGTGGATAAAATATCCAGTTGTCTAAGTATGTTTGGAAAACATGCAAGTTTTTATAGAGTGTTTTAATTTTTTCACATCACGTTTATAGTTTGCGTAATTAGCAATTAAAAAACATACATAGTTCTGGTACATTGTTAAAATATTGTCATTTTTATCCCTTGTGCCTCAACCTAAGTGGAAAAATCTTCTTATGAAGAAAATAGTTTTCATAATTATAATCTTGACACAAATCAGGTGTTGATTGATATAAGAGAGTATAAACTAGAGATTAAAGATTTCCATTTCAAGTCATAAATTACAGCTCAGATTTACATAACTGGAATTCCCATGAAAAAAATACTTTAAAAAAAAAAATCTATTAAGCATCTTAATTATAGAAGTCTACCACTAAAAAAACTAATCTGCCTGTTTAATGTGCTGCATAGTGGGTGATGATCACCCTGAGCAAATTTTCACAGCAAATATGTCATACAATCTCTTTAAGCAGTAAAAATAAATCTTAATCTGTACATTTACCGATGTTAAAATGTGGTTCGAAAGAAGCTGAGGTTAACCAAATGGTCTAAGAATCTGTGGGTCAAGGTCATGTTTTGTTTTTGTTTGTTTGTTTGGGCTAAATCAAGATGGTGACTGAACCACCAATAAAAAGACATTCATAGATGTCCGTAGATTGGAGGAGTCATTATCCAGGATTCCCAGTAGTACTGATTGTACTGGCAGAGCAAAGGATCACAAAGGACTTGTCTTCCCCACCAATTTATCCAGTTGTTTGTCTTTCACATTTATTTACAAAGACGCTGATGATTTTTTTTGTCTTTTTTCCACAGGAAATGGTAGTAGGAGGCTCTGCAAAGCATGTCCTGAGAGGGGAATGTGTAAAGAATATCCGGTCAGTGCAACTGTGGGATATAAAACTGAAGCTATTTAAAAAAAAGCAAAAATATTAAAAAGCTCTTTGAGTTAACACTTTTTTTTGCTACTTTTCTTTTTATTGTTTCACTCTTACATGAAAATGCTTTACGTGTTCATGACCCCTTTCAAATGAGCAGAGATTCAATTGTTGTAACCTCCTCAGAAATTGCTCCAATCAGTCGAATGAAAGTGCCGCCACTGATGCTCAACCATTTCCAGCTCCACCTGGTCACCTCCAGGTGGTTAAATTTATGTTATAAATGTAAATATCTTGATCCCGTAGCTGAAAATGTCTACAATAAAAGAAAAAAATATATCAGAACGGTGCTAAAACGTTGCATATCGCATTTGTTGTCTTAACTTGCCCTTTTCAGTGGGAGGCAGGTATTGAGTAAAGAGTAGTTTAGCTTGCAAAATGTTTTACTGCCAGGCAACACTTTTTATGTGTACATAAAAAATTATATTGCGCATTCTTAATGTGAAAACCCTTCTGTTAAAAACGATTGGATTGCAGCATGTTCCTCTAAAGCCTGACTAAATATAGGAATATACTGGATTCTCCTCTCAGTAAAACCACGCAACATACAGTGACTTCTCAGGGCTGGCATCACTGCTCCTCTACTTTGTTTAGATTATCACATTAACTTAATTGGTGAGTTATGAGCTCCACACAGCAGCCTCAGTCAAGAATGTGAACAGAAACAACAGCAAAAAAGGAACTTGCT
Source organism: Poecilia reticulata (assembly GCF_904066995.2). Classification (NCBI taxonomy): domain Eukaryota; kingdom Metazoa; phylum Chordata; class Actinopteri; order Cyprinodontiformes; family Poeciliidae; genus Poecilia; species Poecilia reticulata. The sequence goes on along the minus strand of NC_088837.1, from coordinate 12,079,127 downwards.
TCAGAACAGGAAGGAGAAACAACAACAGAATAATTCTTGAGAATCCAGACAAAGAGAAGATGACTTAATGCTCTATTTATGTCTGGGAAAAGTAAGAAAAAACAGATTACTGTATTTGTTCAACTGCAGTTTCTGCCCAGCGAGGCAGGAAGCCTATCTTTGACCACATGACATTTCTGTTCCTGTATTCGACGGCTGACATCATCTTCGGTGACACACTGCTCAGTGACTTCCTCCGTCCCGTTAATCACTCGGCCGCTAACAGGCAACGCACACTCTTCTCGATTCCTGAACCGCTTTTACAGCTCCGCACCACATTCCACCCTCCCTCGTTAGCTCCTCGGCCCCAGCATCAGCCGTGGAGGCATATTTTCCCCAGTTGGTCTCCCCACTTATAGGAGGGACCTCTGACTCCTTTTGTCGTCCCTGTAAAGCCTAAAAATAACTCTATGCTATGCTTTTCCACCTGCTGCTCTTGGTTGTGGAGAAGGGGCATCATACATGGAGACTGTTGTTTATATTGCTTTGTTAGGGACAGCAGAGTAAATGGGGTTGAATACGCATGTATAATCTCACACCCTGCCAACTTTTTCTGTTTTTCTGTCTTTATAATAATTGCTGTCAGCTGTCTTTGTTGACTTTAATCCCTTTAATTGAATAAAGTTGATAATGCAGCATTGAGAACTCCCCACTATTCTTTCCTGCTGAGTACAGTTTTTAAAGTAAGCTCTGACGGAGATCGACTAAAGGCTCAAAATACAAATGCATGAAAAAAAAAAAAAACAAACAGACAAACTAACAAAAAGAACATATTTCTTCAATTTTAGTGTCGGTCTATGAAATAAATCACATTCAACTTTCATGTCGCAATAAAATGCGAAACAGTTCAGGCGGGCTTGAATACTTTTTCCAGGCCTCCTCTCGAAAGTTTATCAACTTCCACTCAAGAATAGGAAAGAAAAGAAAGGAAAGGAATGCGCCAGCCCACGGCCGTTAGGGAACAGGTGATATTTCTAGCGCGTTATCTGTGTTTAGATAAACTTGACAAGAAGGATCATCAGTCTGGCTCTCTGATTGGCTGCTCCGAGCTGAACTTCAGCCATCCGAGAGGTATAGAAAGAGAGCGCAAACAGGGGGAAAGTTCCACATTTTGCAAGAGCTTATTTGACCACTGGACTCTAAGAACATACTGTGCTATTGTAAATTACATAGGGGCATTATTTACGGCTGCAGTATCAAAGCTCCGAGCTAAATTGAAAGAAGATGACTGAGAGAAGAAGGAAAGTTTATAGTCAGCAACATGGAGCGCTGTCAACTTGAAGTATGTCAACTTTTACGATATTGTAAAAGAAACAAAAAACGCATGCACACACATATTTGCAGGAAGAATGAAAGACAGTGTGTGCTGTATTCTGCCTCTCGGTTGAGGTCAGTGGACGCCAAAACACACACTCAGAGTGTGATTGGATAATGCGCCATGGTGTGTATATATGCATGGAAATCACAGCCGACACAAAACTAAACCCGCGGACTCATTTGTGAAAACAAATCCAGTCATATCTGCAACCTAAAGGCATTTTTTACTACTCTGGATTACCAGCCAAGTAGCTGCGGGAATGCTAACCAGTCACAGACCTCGGAAGCGATGAACACCAGTTTAATCATCTGTTTGCCTTCTCAAAACGAAAGCATTGCCACGCTGCTTGTGTAAAATGAAAAAGTAGACGAGGTGATAAAACTTTCTTTTCCTTTAGGGAAGCCAAATAATGCAAACTTTTACCGCGTAATGAGGCCGCCACTCTGAGTGTGTTGGCGTCAGACAATAAATAGGCGGCTTAGCAAGTTAATCCAAGGTGTGCACAAACTGGGTGTGGCCCTGCGCGTTTCCTCTTCCCCCACCCATGTGATAGTTGCTCTTCGGAGAGGGTATGTGCCTGCACTCGCACCCTCTGGATCCCCAGTTTCCCTTCGCTTTGATCCTCCGTTTCTCTTTCCCACTCATTTTAACTGGAATCTTATCTTTTTCTCATCTTTCCCTATTTATTTCTCCCTTAATCTGAACTAATTATCCATCTCATTCCCTTCTCTGAGTGTTTCGTTTTCGACCTACTTGCCCTGTCTCTGTGCATGTAGCTGTCCTTATTTGGCTTCTCTTTGACTGAGTGGGGAGTGAGCATGAATGTGACTGTGTGTGTGTGTGTATGCGTGTGTGTGTTTCCTCCTGACTGTGACTCACCGCTCGTCTGACTCACAAGCGCTAACAAAAACACAGTTGCCTGGGAGACGCACCCCTTCGCCCCCTGCCACCATTTTTTTTGCCTTTCCCCTCCCTGTCAGCCTCTGGTTTCCCTCCCTCTCTCTCTCTCTCTCTCTCTCTCTCTCTCTCTCTCTCTCTCTCTCTCTCTCTCTCTCTCTCTCTCAGGCATCCCAGGCAGCCCTGGCACTGGTAAATAGATGCCACTCTTGAGGAGGATTAAGGTGCTGAGGTTAGTGTGTGTGGGATACTGTGAAGGATCTAAGGACGCAGGAGAAATCAACAAACATAATCACAATGAGTCCCAAAAGTTTCAACCCTTAAAAACTAGTACAGACTACTTAAACGAAAGTTTGGAAGGACGTAAGAGGGCAGAAAACCTGGGGTTTAAGGCGAGCAATCATCCATCATCAATAGGAAGTTAGAACTGCGTGCGACGACCGAGACAGGCTAAACAGAAAGTGCCCACCTGTGGCTCTATTCTCTGCCTCTGTTCTCTTGCTTTTACTGCTCTGAAATTGCAGACTGCTTTGAACTGGGGCTGTCCTTTGATGTGCTGGCGTCATGGCTCGGCCTCGCCATAACCTCCAGGGAGGTTGATAATGTGGCCACGTGTGGAGTTGCATTTTGAGCAAGCTCAGGTAGGGCCCAATGTAACCACAGCCTCATGCTAGAAAAGGTTTGTCCCACTTCCTGGATCTGAAACGCTGATGTTGTGCCTCCTAGTGGACGAACTGTAGCTTATTAGCTGCTGCAATGTGTGTTATTATAGAAAATTAAGCACTAAAAGGTAATAAATATGTTGACTCTGGCTGAGCTACTGATTATAGGCACAATTTAGATAAGAGCTTAATAAGTATCCATCTAGTAGCATTTTCTCCTCCAATCGTCTCTGGGCAAAAGTCTTGAATCATTTTGAATCATCATCATCTTTTAACCAGGTTGTAATTGTAAATACTTGTTCTGAAAGGTTGTTTTTTTTCACTTTTTTACCATTTACTTCCAATGCTTTGTAATAATTGTCAGTAACATGCATCAATATTTCTTTATGCTTATTAAAATATTTCAGAGCTTTCATTTGAACAGATCTGTCATCAAAAGCATTTTTTAAAACTTATTTTGATCTATGAATAAAGCATGAATAAAAGATTACTACCAGTAGTCTCTTGCAAAAAAATTGTTTTTTAATAGATACATTTATGGAAAATACTTTTGAGACCAAAATGTAAGTTATTGGTTTACTTACATGTAGGGAAGAAAACTTGATTACATTGTTGCCATGCTGAAACACGGCAGTGGCAGCATCATGATGCTATCCAGGGGAGCTGGTTTGGACTTTGCTGAAATTTCGTTTATTTGTTTCTAATAAAATGCCTTTCAGATGCTTTTCATTTGCTACAGATGTCTTCTTTAGGCTGACCATTGCTGCTTTTGTCCTTCATTTCCTCTATTTTGAAGCAAACGCGACACAATATGCTGCTGTGGACAGAAACACAAAAACACCAATTTAAATTACAACACTGATGCACTTTCAAAAGTCTGAAAGCCACTTTGAAAATATGTTGCTTTTTGTCACACACACACACACACCCCCACACTCCCCCCCCACACACACACGCACACACACGCACGCACACGCACACACACACACACACACACACACACACACACACACACACACACACACACAGACACACACACAAAAACAAAAATGCTTACATTTATAACAAAATGTGTTACTCCATAAGGAGGATCCTGGTGATTCAGTAGCAACCTGACCTCTGACCCAACAACCGCTGGAGACATGCATCATCACCCATCAGCTCTGCTTTAGTGTTGCCTCCTTTGGTCAAAATAAGTTCAGTAAGATGCTTCTTGTGGCTGTCTACCAGCCTTTGAAAGTCAGAAGAAAGTTTCCCCCACTCCTCGCTTTAAGCTGTGAAATGATTGAGGAGTTTCATTTACAGCCTGTTTCAAATTCATCTCTCAGGATCCCAAATCAGGACACGTCCACCTCCGTGCTTCACAGTTGTCATCAGGTTAATTTCCAAGAATGTTTTATTGTGCAGCACTTGGAACCGCCGGCTTCCTTAGTTGTTTGAGATTAATTACAGACATCATGAATATAAACCTATTTCAAATCAATAGCCACATCCTGTCTGATGCAGATGTTTAAAAGTGTCGACCCGGGGGGAAAAAGAAATCAACTCAAAACCAGGTCGTATTTAAGTGCAGTTGTTTCTTGTTGGGCTGGTAATGGAGACTTTTAATCTGCAAATGCAACTTTTGGGAACAAACAAGACATTAAAAAAATAAAACTAAAACAAACAGTTTCAGAAGGGCACTTTTTGCACAAGGGGTAAATAGCAGGTGCTCTAGCAGCCCCTAGTGTCTATCTGTGCATGTCCCCGCTCACAGGTTATTCGGCCCAAGACTTATTGTGAGTGTAAAATGCTAACTTATGGCTGATAAAGAGGAAATCTATAGTATTTTTGTATGAAATAAGCTACTGTAAATAGTCATTTACCATTTAAAGTAAGATAAATAGATATATTTATGCCATACTTAATAAATACTGTAGGTGTCTGCATAAAACCTGAGCTAATACCTGAGAAACACTGGACTAAACAGCAACATAATCCAGAAAATATGACTTTTTAAAAAATCTATCCAAAAAGTTTTTAAACTACTTAAGTGATCCAAAAACCAAAATCACTAAAGCATTGCGTATTTCAGAGTATCCAGAATCACAGAAGACAAAGAGCACAGACTTCTCTTTGCATTCAATGAAGACACACACAAACCACTGCAAGCTCTCTCACATGGCCACAAACCCACTTCTGACCCCGGTGTAACCCCTGTGTGTCCTCACAGCAGCTGGCTAGTGGAAGAATTGTGAGAACAGGCCGAACCTGAAACTGTACGCCAACATAATCCTCACTGAGAGGGAGACATAAAGGGGGGGCTGAGAGGAAACGGGAGCAAACGAGGGACAGTGGAACAAAAAAACAAAAAAGACCAATAGAGGAGAAATGAGGGATGGAAAATCCCAAATCCTGCAATCTCCCTGCGAAAGGTGAATGAATGCAACATTTTGGTAAATTCAAAAGAAGCCTTTGTTTCACTTTATTGAAAAAAAATGCAACCTGACACATATGTACATCTGTAACACAGATTGCTTTCCAGACTCTGTCAGAGTATAGAGCTAACACTAATTACCCTAATGCATTACATGTTTACCTTTTCCACATACAAGCATGTGCATTTCAGCTGTTCCTATATGCATAGTAATCCTCTGTAATCTCTGTGGCTCCCTGTGTCTTTCCTGACCTCGCTGTGAGCTTCTCCAGCTCTCCCTGACCAACACGCTGCCATGTTGTGTCTGATCTGGTACCAGAAGTGAGTCGGTTTCTGTTAAACTTTAACCTCTGTCCAAAGACTTTATTTGTTTACAGAAATGAAATGTTCGACTCCTACGATAAAGACTAATTATCTTGAAGACTTACGTGATAAGAGTAGGTTTGTTTACAAGACCCGCTGCGCTCCAGTCAATCAGCTACTCATTGAAATCATTCAGTTTGCTCTGATTGGGCAGGTCTCGTATTGAAATATTCGCTTTTTTTCCTGTTCAATGAACATCAAATCTGAAAGTGTGCACTTCTTTGGTCTGCAAAGACATCACACAATAACTCTGGGTTTAGTAAAGATTAGATAAAGTAAAGGTTTTGGTATACCTACAGGACCAATCTTGTAATTCTTGAAAAGAATTAGCAAGTGAAAACTCAAAAGAAAACCAGAAATCCGTCTCGACCAGTAAAAGTCTGATTGATCCCTCACTATTCATGACGGCTTTTTATTGCTATTAAACTTCACATCACATTTGAATTTTCGTAAACAGGTGTGAAAAGCCTTAAAATAAATCCCACTCAATTGTAACAGCAAAATCTCACACTGAAGTATTCTGAAAACCGCCAATCTTACCTTTGACCCTAGTGGCAAACTTACAGGTGCCCCTGCTTTCAATATTCGGTGCAACCCCTCTCTGCCAGTTGGAAAGCACCAATTGCTCTTCTGCCGCAACATTTCACAAAGTTTGAAGATACACAGTTCACAGTTTTCTATAAAGTTATGTCTGTGAACAAAGGAAAAGGGTTGAATTTGTTTGGTAAACCATTTCTGAGTTGATTGGTTTCAGAACATTGTCTTGCTGAAAAAGCCTGAGGTGACCCATTGTCCCCTTGCTGATGGAGGCCAGCAATTTTTTGTTTTTGAATATCCAGGCATTTAAAAGAGTTCATGAGGCCATGCACTTTCCAGAACCTCTGGGAGAGAAACAGGCCGCAACAATTAAAAACCTCCACTGGATATGAGGAGCTTTTTCACTAAATTAGCCTTATTTTCAGGCCTTCAGTGTTTGTCACTAGAGAGCTCATGTATGCTGTGCACTCCTCCTGTGGTCAGAAGTTGTATTTTTATGCTTGTTGTTGGGGAAAAAAATAAGAACATCTTCAAAAGTTGGAGTCGTGACTGGGAAAGTCTGAGCTTGTCACGCAACCCGAAGTTTAATATCCAATATGGCAGTGCACAAAAAATGTAGTAAAATTATTTTGGCAAAGACCATTTACTATCACTTCTAATTCAATGTATAAATTGATGTGAAACATATAATGTGTTTGTATCCCAGTGCCAGTAAACTTGTAATCTGAATGCTTTCAACTTGAGTCTAAAGCTTGAAACAACTCGAATGTAGCATAACTCAAAGTTACGATTCCCTTTGAGTTGAGCAGACTTTCTTTTTTTTACTTTTTTTTTTCTTTATCTCTGATAGTAGGATAGAAAATACTTTTTTTTGTATGCCTCCCAAACCACCTGCTAGTATGCAGATACAGTCTAATGGTTGTTATGGAGACTTGGTTATCCAAAGGTCTTTGCTGCATTTTAGCCATCACAGGGAATAAAGGTGTAATAATTATGGGTTCCCCTCCACCCCAGAAATGAGCCTCTGTGTTACAACATATTTACACACAGCAATGAAATAGAAACTCATTCACTGTAAATTGAACTTCATAGAACTCTAATAAACTTTCAAATTTATTTTAAGGCTTTCCCCACATCTTGTAAAACGAGACTACACTCCTATTGTACTACTACAATCTAAGACTTTCCAGGTATTCTAGTAAAAAAGAAAAAGATGTAGCCTTCACAATCGTATCTGCTTCATAAGTCTAATAATATAAAAGAAAAATAATAACAATTAATACTGAATTATTAGTAGAATGCTACTTGGCCTGCAGTTAAATGTTGCCTCCACAAGTTCTTTGACAAACAAACAAACAAATGAACAAAAAAATGTTTGAACTCATAAAACAACCTTCACATTAAACCACTTTAATTTAAGTTTCTCTGATTATGCTAATCTCTTACTAGATTTTTCAAAATGTTTCTCTGAAATACTAAGTGATTCAGCAAGGTGTTTGTTTTGCTTTAAAACTTTAAAACACATCCTTTCTATGAACCTGGAGCTCCTTCCCGTTCTTCCCTTAGTGGTCACTCCCTTTGTCTTCAGGTAAGTAGATATTGGTGATTAGAGCATGAAGAAGTTCTTTTGAATTATTTTTATGTTTCGCAAACAGGCGTACGTTAATGACGATGATGATTAATGATGATATACTTGACATCAAAATACAAGTAAGACAGAATACACAGTGATCTTTTCTTGGTTGTACATTGTCTGCATGGGATGGAGGTGCAGAGTCTTTCACAGTGATGCTTCTGCCTGCTTCCTCAGGCTGATTTGAAAAAAATATATATAAACTCCCACCATCATTCATGTCACAGTGTCCAGTAACCTCTTTAGAAGGTTTTCCATAACAGGATGCTGCTTGTTTACTCTTGTTTGTGGTTTTTAAGTATAAAAATAGCTGCTATTTCGAGTCTCTCAGAGGAGGAGGCTGAATCAAATAGTTGGTTGAGAGAAAAGGTGTTGAGAAAAGAGAAAATGTGTCCCTCGCGCGTCGGGATTATTCTCATCTGAGTATAGGAAAAGCTTCTTATTCAGAGAAGTTCGATTTTTAGGAAATGCCTTTCACAAAGTCTCGCAAGGCAAAAAACTAATCTTAGAAGTTACTGAACAGCTCGTATTTCTTCATCCAGTCCATCTGTGGCGCCTTCTTCTTCTCCTTGGCATGGATTTTCATCTTTTCCTCCGCCGCCGTGGCGGCGAGTCGCAGACCGATCTCGGCGAAGGGGTCCATGAGCTGGCTGCCGTCGTCGTCTGCCAGCTGGACGTCAGAGACAATGAAGTGAAAATGAAAGATCGTGAGGTACTGGTTTAGGATTCAGACTCTTAAGCGGAATGGTCTGTACGAGCGTCCACACCGACCTGGGTGCTGTTCCCCTGGCTGCTGAGGTCTGAGCGCGTCGACCTGAAGGACTGCGTGGTGGAGCTGCCGTTGACCTGAGGGCTGGGCGATCCGTTGGACATGGAAGGACCGTCATAATCTAGGAACAAGAATACAAAGGAGACAAAACACAAAAGTTTTTTTTTTTTACTCCAGTGTTTAAAATTTTGATGCAAATACCCTATCCATTAATTCGTATGCATCGAATTGCAGAACAATGTTGAGAACTTGACATAAATCTATGCAGCTGTTAAGATTTCAAATACGTTCAGCTTTCAGCCTGTCCCACCTTTGACGTGGCTGATCGTGGGGATCACTCCTCTTCTCTTGAAGTGTTCGTCCGTTTCTGGATCCACCACCAGCAGCCAGGTCTCGTCTCCCCCTTTTTTTATGAAGGCCACCACCTCTGTATGCCTCATGCCCTCGATGTTCACGCCGTTCACCTGAACAGAAACGGGAAACGGAGAGATTATTTTCTGTGTGCACGTCAAGCAAAGTTTTGTTTCGCCTCATTTTATTACAGTGCAACCAGAAATGTTTATTTGTGTTTTTGGAACGCGCTGAATAATTGTGACGTGACTGGAAAAGAACACAGTGTTCAAGACGTTTTGCAAAGAAAAACCTGAAAATTATGGAAAATTATAGTGTGCTTTTTCATGTAAGCAAAATGCTGCACAACCAAGTATCTTCAGAAGTTGCCAAAATAAATGCGAAAAAGTTTCCACCTCTGCTGATTAGATCTCAGCATAAATCCAGCTGTTATGTGAAGGCCTCAGAGGTTTGTTAAAGAGCTTTAGAGAACAAACTGCATCATAAAGACCAAAGAACACAAGACACGACCATCCATCTACGCTGAGATGCAAGGAGATAATTAACCAGATATGCAGCCAGAAGGCTGGAAAAAATGTTATAAAAATTCCCATTTGCTGTTTGACTCAAGTGAATATGAGAAAGAAGATCCTCAGTTTAAAGCAGCCCAAAATTTCAGGAAGTAGCACCTCACCCTGAACACACTATCCCATATTCAGCAAACACAGAAAACCTAATATAGGCAACAAAAGACTCGAGACCAGAGCACCAGAACGGCTCAGATTAATTCTAGACCTAAATCCAATTGAGAATCTGTGGCATGACTGGAGTATCGACTGATGTTCACAGATTCTCTCATTTCAGTCTGGCTGAGCTTCAGCTGTTTTGCAAAAAAGAGTGGGTAAAAGTTTCAGTCTGTAGATGTGCAAAGCTGCGAGAAACTTGCAGTATCAATTACACAAAAGTCTAGAAATGACTCGAGGGAACAGAATGCAAGTCTCTGCGAGTAAAAACCAAACAGAAAACTATGTATTAGTTTAGTTTTATTTATTTAAAATGTATTTATTGCATAAAAAAATCCAATTCACTGTAATGCATGTGCTTCCTAACTCATCCACAAGGGGGAGCCATGTAACCACACAGCAATTGCTCATAAAACCATTTTTTTCCCCCAAGGACCATGCACACCGTTTGGACACTTTTCTCAAACTCTTTGCTTTTAGATTTTACTGAATAACAACAGAACTGATTCTCAGCACTGTTGAAGGAGTGCATGCAGACGCAGATGTGGCTGCAGTTCAAACATAAAAGGCGAAACGCACAGGGAAAACACAGTTATCTCTCTCACCTCTGCACCTAGCTGGTAAAGGCACCAGGCTTGTTTGCACCTGCTCTTATCTGGACACTGCGTTTCAGTAGCTCCGTCTAGACCGTTGTGGGTGCTCAGCAGGCTGCAACACAGCGAGTTTGTGTTGTTGGTACGCCATCAATATTTGATGACTCTCCTGAGCTCCGGCTTTGGCTCAGGTGTCAGGTGTCTCTTTTGCTGATGGGGAATTTGTTTAAAATTCACTGCTTTCGATGGGGGGAGAAGAGGATGTAGAAGGAGAATAAAATGTAGCATTTTCTTTAAGACAGAAGGGGAGACTTAAAGACACTAAAGTCTACTTTATGAGAGACTGTATGGGTTGTTCAGCAGACACACGAAGAAGCAAAGTAAAAGGAAACTAGAGCGAAAGAGGGAAACACTGGGCAACAAATGAAATAGAAGAATGTCAACAGATGGAAAATGTGAATGACTCCTCCTCTCATCCGTGCATCTGTTTTATCCAGGACTCCTTCCAGGCAGGCCTTCGGTCACCCAGTGAGACAGACAGACAGGTCAGTACAGAGGGAACAAACATCTCTGTATTGGGCCGACAACAGGTGTTGTGTTGTGCCTCACAGACTTCATTAACGGTCCAACCCTCACTGGACAATGCATCGTTCTCTTCCCGCTCTGTTAATTAATACATGCTGTAGGAACCGTGCACAAGCCTATTTCCCATGGGATCAGTCTTCAGGAAACCTCTTAATACTCAGTGTGTGTGCCTGCGTGTGTGTGTGTGTGTGTGTATGGCTTCACAGAGTTTCAACCTGAAGGTACTTTCTCCTTTTTGATGCGGCGATCAAAACCAGAACTTTCCAACAGATCATCACATCTGCGGACATGACACGAGAGACGAGAGTGGCTTTTGACCATTTGGCGTCTGTGTTAGCTTCACAAAGGAACAAAGAACACAACAAACAAGCTACGAGAGAGACGACAGTGTTCAATAAGCTATCATACACAGCAACACTCCTAACAAATGTATGTTAAATGGTCACCCTTCTCCTTTCCCTATAAATGTGTATAAATTGAAAGAAAACTCTGTAGCAGGTCTTTTTCCAGTTTTCTTGTCTGAAACTATGAAAAAAATGCTGCTATATTTGCAAAATATTTAAAAAGAAATATTCTACATAAAAAATGTAGTAAAGCAGAATTAAAATAAAAATGTCAAATGATAGAAGCGAGGACTATTGGTTGTG